>NC_140595.1:725922758-728322758 GCF_964204655.1 Triturus cristatus
CTAAAAGGGGAGTTTAAGGCTTGGCAAGTAGGCTGGGACTCCCGTGGGAGACCCCTGAGTCTATGCCCAGAACCATAACTCTGCCAGTCGAGTACTTACCTAAATGCCGATAACTCACTTTTCTTCCATAGGCTAACATTGAGTGGTTTCACTTGGAAATTCTTCTAAGTGGTGTGGAGTTTTGGAACTTTAAAATATTCATCTAAAATCAGCCGAACAACGAATTCTGATTTACTCACCCGTTATCAGGAGAGACCTCAGTGCTGCATCTTGGAGCTCAGTACTGACCCTGAAAAGTAATTTTAACCGTACTTACCAGTAACTCGAATTTCCTTCCATGGGATATCATTGCCTGCTTTTTGCTGAAAATGTTCTAAGTATCGATTTTTGAAACTTACAAATATTCTTTAAAAATCGTACCAACTGTGAAAACGTAATTGTTTACCTGTTTTAGATAGATGTCCCAGTACTGAGCCTAGGAGACCAGCACTGGATTACAAAAGTAACGAGAACGTACTTTACCCGTAACTTGAATTTTCTTCCATAGGAAACCATTGACTGTTTTTCTGTGAAATTTCTTCTAAGTGTCGATTTTGCAAACATGTAAATATTCCTTAAAAATCGCCTGTATAACTTAAACGCAGTTTCTCAACTGCTTACAGGTGGTACAGTAGTGCTGGATCTAGGATCCAACACTGACCTAGAAAAAGTAACCATAACCCCACTTACCTGCTAAGTGAATTTCCTTCCATAGGATAACATTGGTAATTTGATCAGCAAAAGTTTCTAAGTATCAACTTTTAAAATAGCAAAATATTGCTTAAACATCACAACAGTAACTAAAACGAATTTACTCACTTGTTTCCAAGAACTGTCCCAGGACTGAATCTAGGATCCAGTCCTGGATTTAGAAAAGTAATCCTGAAAGTAATTAATTGCATATAACTTAAAATTCCCATTGAGCTCAATGCATTATTGTGATTCAAATTGTGTTGCCTATTGCAATAAACTGTAACTATGACCTGCAAAAGTCAATTGCCTATTGCAAAGTATTTAACTAAAGCATCTCATTCTGAGAAAGTATATTTTGATACCTATTGTTGGTTCTAAAATAAAACAACAATATCTTTTGTATGCAAACCAATGGCCTAGAGTTCAGTTCTTGAGTGTGTGAGACCATTTGCTGACTGAGTGTGTACAACAAATGTTTTACACTGTACTCTGATACTGCCTTACTGCTCGGCAAGCTACCACTTTAGAGAGTAAGGTTATATCTAACTTTAGCCTCTGCCAAACCTCTGGGGACTGGGGACTCTGTGCACACTGTACCTATTTGGGAACAGTATATACAGAGCCACTTTCTCACAGTAGTGATAAAGTGATTAGAGTCCTAAGGCCAACATCAAGATACAGCAAAACGTGAGGTGAAAAGCAAAAAGGTTGCTGGTAGGCCACCTTAAGGATGCCAGGTCTAACAAAAATGAACTAAGATTAACATGAGTAAAACATCAGGTTTCTCTACTGCATTTGGTGAGACAAGTGGGCCTTCTTTTATCTTCCATTCAAGCAATCTTTGACAGACCCCTTTATTATAGAGCTTTTCAAGGATTAAAGATAAGGCACTTACAAAGGAGTCCCAAATACTCAGAGATGGTTGACTTCTGTAATATGGGTCGTAGACTAAAAGCAGCGCAAAAACAGAGTGCAACAGGGTCCAAAAAATTGAGTGCCACAAGAGAGTTTGAATGCAAGCGTATCCTTTTACAGATCCAGAGATATACTCATGCAATTTTTGTTTTTAGGACAGAACGTGCATGATGAAAAAAGCATTGTTTTTAAAAAGCGCATTGCAGAATATCAGTACTTTGATGTGGGAAAAGTTCAAAACTTTCAAACAAAATATTTGCATGCAGCATACAGTAAGTTGTTGTGGCCGAGTTGTTAAGGTGATGGACTAGAAATCCATTGGGGTATCCCCGCGCAGGTTCGAATCCTGCCAACAACGAGAATCTTTTTATTATCGGCTACAATTTCAGAAGTTAACCTTTAGTATTTCTTCCATTTCAGTTTTATGGATAGGTGGCTTATTTTTGTGTCACTATTGCCTCTCCACATATTTGTTATCGCTACCTCTTTCATGTCTTTGCTACACCTCATTCCTACTTTAGCACTGGTGTAAACGCTTCAAATTATTATACCGTTGCGCTCTCATTCATACCTGCGCATGCACTTGAAAGTTACTTTACCAATAAAAGACGCAAAGAGAGAAATAGAACAAAAGTGCTGGCTGGATTGGCAAACACACTTCATAAAACTGCATTTTCTTTTTTATTCTCCCCCGTGTTACATGCTTAACCTCTCCATGTGTAATTTCTCTTAACCTGCTGTCCCAGGAAGAGAATTTCATCTACAGGCTCTTTCTGTGTTTTTTTCCCTAGTCTGTCTTTCCCATTTCTTAGCTGTGTAACTGTTCCTTTACGCGCTCTATTTAAACGCCATCAATCTCATTTGAGCTCCTTGCTCCCGCTTCTGTTTTCTCCACCTCTCATACTGCCAGTTCTCTCTTTCTCTGTGGTTGGTGGCTACTTTCCTGAGCTTCCGAAGCCACGTGGTTCCTGCCTCTTATTGTCAGACTTGAATTGGAAAAGGAACCATATTAACAAGCCTTTACCACTCACACACGGCGGAAGTTTATACTTTAATTCAGTGAGCTAAGAAAAGCGTGTTGTGGGTCCCCTACGAGCCATGGTGCTTGCTTCATCATGATTTGGCACCAGTCATTAGCCGCAGCTCTGCTAATGAGCCACTGAGGTCAGTTTCAATAATTACTCAAAAACATAACCATGCAGCCCACCCCTCAACTGTGTATTTATCTTGCTTTTCTGCTGTTCGTGTGATTAGCTGGGAGGAGCTCACGGCGACATCCTCCCTATAAAAGTGTAGATGGATCACTCTCTAACTCTTTCTTGCTTCACATACAAATGGCTTGAAAGGTGCAGGGAAGCTGCAGGTCTAATAGACAGAATAGAAGGTCTGTTCCAGGTGGGTTTCTCTGCATTGGTGTCCCATCACAGGTCCGCAAGTGTAATGTGTGATCTTTGACTCCTGGCATTTCACAAGCAGGCGGCCAGGAAACGGTTTTAGCCTATCAACTACTGAGGAGACGCAGCCTCTGAATGAGGAATGAGGAAGCAATGAATACATCCAGCCTATCACAGGAACAGCCCTGAGTGTTCCGAATTATAAATTCTCCATGTCACTGTTTGTTGTTGAGCCCAAGTAGCTCGCCGTGATCGTATAGTGGTTAGTACTCTGCGTTGTGGCTGCAGCAACCTCGGTTCGAATCCGAGTCACGGCATTGTGGTTGGCAATGTCATGGCAGTTGGGTGTTAATTTTACAGAATTAGCAAATGTACCAGTAGTTTTTGTAAAATGTCTATTAAAAACAGATCCTTTCAAATATTTAAACCATCTAACAACAAATGATTTAAACTCGCATGATTATAAGCTGTAGCTATAATATATTTACTTACATAAATTATCGTTCTTGAACCTATTGGGGGTGGAGGGGGAGCGGAGGTCACCCCCCAGGTGCAGTCGAGTGACCTGTGTTGTGGCTCTCTAGAGGGAAGGCACAAATTTTGCTGTCATCCAGCCCAATCCAGACGTGTATTGGGGCCAGGTTTCAGGCAAATAGAGCAGTAAGTGCAGAGAAATGTTCACTCTCTAAAAGTGGCATTTCTAAAATAGTAAAGTTAAATCCAACCTCACCAGTAAGTAGGATTTTCAATAAATAAATAAAGCTACTCCTCTCCGATATGGAATTACCAAATAAAAAGTATAGGGGAATACCCAGAGCTAACCTATGAGAGGGGTAGACCTCACAGTAGTGAAACATGAAAAAGACTGTTTGGTACTTACAGGACATGCGAACCACCAAAGTACATATCTTATTTTTTACTTACATAGCATCATGCACCTAGGACTACCTAGGGCCTACCTTAGGGGTAAATTATATGTAATAAAAGGGGAGTTTAAGGCTTGGCAAGTAGGCTGGGACTCCCCTGGGAGACCCCTGAGTCTATGCCCAGAACCATAACTCTGCCAGTCGAGTACTTACCTAAAAGCCGATAACTCACTTTTCTTCCATAGGCTAACATTGAGTGGTTTCACTTGGAAATTCTTCTAAGTGGTGTGGAGTTTTGGAACTTTAAAATATTCATCTAAAATCAGCCGAACAACGAATTCTGATTTACTCACCCGTTATCAGGAGAGACCTCAGTGCTGCATCTTGGAGCTCAGTACTGACCCTGAAAAGTAATTTTAACCGTACTTACCAGTAACTCGAATTTCCTTCCATGGGATATCATTGCCTGCTTTTTGCTGAAAATTTTCTAAGTGTCGATTTTTGAAACTTACAAATATTCTTTAAAAATCATACCAACTGTGAAAACGTAATTGTTTACCTGTTTTAGATAGATGTCCCAGTACTGAGCCTAGGAGCCCAGCACTGGATTACAAAAGTAACGAGAACGTACTTTACCCGTAACTTGAATTTTCTTCCATAGGAAACCATTGACTGTTTTTCTGTGAAATTTCTTCTAAGTGTCGATTTTGCAAACATTTAAATATTCCTTAAAAATCGCCTGTATAACTTAAACGCAGTTTCTCAACTGCTTACAGGTGGTACAGTAGTGCTGGATCTAGGATCCAACACTGACCTAGAAAAAGTAACCATAACCCCACTTACCTGCTAAGTGAATTTCCTTCCATAGGATAACATTGGTAATTTGATCAGCAAAAGTTTCTAAGTGTCAACTTTTAAAATAGCAAAATATTGCTTAAACATCACAACAGTAACTAAAACGAATTTACTCACTTGTTTCCAAGAACTGTCCCAGGACTGAATCTAGGATCCAGTCCTGGATTTAGAAAAGTAATCCTGAAAGTAATTAATTGCATATAACTTAAAATTCCCATTGAGCTCAATGTATTATTGTGATTCAAATTGTGTTGCCTATTGCAATAAACTGTAACTATTACCTGCAAAAGTCAATTGCCTATTGCAAAGTATTTTACTAAAGCATCTCATTCTGAGAAAGTATATTTTGATACCTATTGTTGGTTCTAAAATAAAACAACAATATCTTTTTTATGCAAACCAATGGCCTAGAGTTCAGTTCTTGAGTGTGTGAGACCATTTGCTGACTGAGTGTGTACAACAAATGTTTTACACTGTACTCTGATACTGCCTTACTGCTCGGCAAGCTACCACTTTAGAGAGTAAGGTTATATCTAACTTTAGCCTCTGCCAAACCTCTGGGGACTGGGGACTCTGTGCACACTGTACCTATTTGGGAACAGTATATACAGAGCCACTTTCTCACAGTAGTGATAAAGTGATTAGAGTCCTAAGGCCAACATAAAGATTCAGCAAAACGTGAGGTGAAAAGCAAAAAGGTTACTGGTAGGCCACCTTAAGGATGCCAGGTCTAACAAAAATGAACTAAGGATAACATGAGTAAAACATCAGGTTTCTCTACTGCATTTGGTGAGACAAGTGGGCCTTATTTTATCTTCCATTCAAGCAATCTTTGACAGACCCCTTTATTATAGAGCTTTTCAAGGATTAAAGATAAGGCACTTACAAAGGAGTCCCAAATACTCAGAGATGGTTGACTTCTGTAATATGGGTCGTAGACTAAAAGCAGCGCAAAAACAGAGTGCAACAGGGTCCAAAAAATTGAGTGCCACAAGAGAGTTTGAATGCAAGCGTATCCTTTTACAGATCCAGAGATATACTCATGCAATTTTTGTTTTTAGGACAGAACGTGCATGATGAAAAAAACATTGTTTTTAAAAAGCGCATTGTAGAATATCAGTACTTTGATGTGGGAAAACTTCAAAACTTTCAAACAAAATATTTGCATGCAGCTTACAGTAAGTTGTTGTGGCCGAGTGGTTTAGGCGATGGACTAGAAATCCATTGGGGTATCCCCGCGCAGGTTCGAATCCTGCCAACAACGAGAATCTTTTTATTATCGGCTACAATTTCAGAAGTTAACCTTTAGTATTTCTTCCATTTCAGTTTTATGAATAGGTGGCTTATTTTTGTGTCACTATTGCCTCTCCACATATTTGTTATCGCTACCTCTTTCATGTCTTTGCTACACCTCATTCCTACTTTAGCACTGGTGTAAACGCTTCAAATTATTATACCGTTGCTCTCTCATTCATACCTGCGCATGCACTTGAAAGTTACTTTACCAATAAAAGACGCAAAGAGAGAAATAGAACAAAAGTGCTGGCTGGATTGGCAAACACACTTCATAAAACTGCATTTTCTTTTTTATTCTCCCCCGTGTTACATGCTTAACCTCTCCATGTGTAATTTCTCTTAACCTGCTGTCCCAGGAAGAGAATTTCATCTACAGGCTCTTTCTGTGTTTTTTTCCCTAGTCTGTCTTTCCCATTTCTTAGCTGTGTAACTGTTCCTTTACGCGCTCTATTTAAACGCCATCAATCTCATTTGAGCTCCTTGCTCCCGCTTCTGTTTTCTCCACCTCTCATACTGCCAGTTCTCTCTTTCTCTGTGGTTGGTGGCTACTTTCCTGAGCTTCCGAAGCCACGTGGTTCCTGCCTCTTGTTGTCAGACTCGAATTGGAAAAGGAACCATATTAACAAGCCTTTACCACTCACACACGGCGGAAGTTTATACTTTAATTCAGTGAGCTAAGAAAAGCGTGTTGTGGGTCCCCTACGAGCCATGGTGCTTGCTTCATCATGATTTGGCACCAGTCATTAGCCGCAGCTCTGCTAATGAGCCACTGAGGTCAGTTTCAATAATTACTCAAAAACATAACCATGCAGCCCACCCCTCAACTGTGTATTTATCTTGCTTTTCTGCTGTTCGTGTGATTAGCTGGGAGGAGCTCACGGCGACATCCTCCCTATAAAAGTGTAGATGGATCACTCTCTAACTCTTTCTTGCTTCACATACAAATGGCTTGAAAGGTGCAGGGAAGATGCAGGTCTAATAGACAGAATAGAAGGTCTGTTCCAGGTGGGTTTCTCTGCATTGGTGTCCCATCACAGGTCCACAAGTGTAATGTGTGATCTTTGACTCCTGGCATTTCACAAGCTGGCGGCCAGGAAACGGTTTCAGCCTATCAACTACTGAGGAGACGCAGCCTCTGAATGAGGAATGAGGAAGCAATGAATACATCCAGCCTATCACAGGAACAGCCCTGAGTGTTCCGAATTATAAATTCTCCATGTCACTGTTTGTCGTTGAGCCCAAGTAGCTCGCCGTGATCGTATAGTGGTTAGTACTCTGCGTTGTGGCTGCAGCAACCTCGGTTTGAATCCGAGTCACGGCATTGTGGTTGGCAATGTCATGGCAGTTGGGTGTTAATTTTACAGAATTAGCAAATGTACCAGTAGTTTTTGTAAAATGTCTATTAAAAACAGATCCTTTCAAATATTTAAACCATCTAACAACAAATGATTTAAACTCGCATGATTATAAGCTGTAGCTATAATGTATTTACTTACATAAATTATTGTTCTTGAACCTATTGGGGGTGGAGGGGGAGCGGAGCTCACCCCCCAGGTGCAGTTGAGTGACCTGTGTTGTGGCTCTCTAGAGGGAAGGCACAAATTTTGCTGTCACCCAGCCCAATCCAGACGTGTATTGGGGCAAGGTTTCAGGCAAATAGAGCAGTACGTGCAGAGAAATGTTCACTCTCTTAAAGTGGCATTTCTAAAATAGTAAAGTTAAATCCAACCTCACCAGTAAGTAGGATTTTCAATAAATAAATAAAGCTACTCCTCTCGGATATGGAATTACCAAATAAAAAGTATAGGGGAATACCCAGAGCTAACCTATGAGAGGGGTAGACCTCACAGTAGTGAAAAATGAATTAGACTGTTTGGTACTTACAGGACATGCGAACCACCAAAGTACATATCTTATTTTTTACTTACATAGCATCATGCACCTAGGACTACCTAGGGCCTACCTTAGGGGTAAATTATATGTACTAAAAGGGGAGTTTAAGGCTTGGCAAGTAGGCTGGGACTCCCCTGGGAGACCCCTGAGTCTATGCCCAGAACCATAACTCTGCCAGTCGAGTACTTACCTAAAAGCCGATAACTCACTTTTCTTCCATAGGCTAACATTGAGTGGTTTCACTTGGAAATTCTTCTAAGTGGTGTGGAGTTTTGGAACTTTAAAATATTCATCTAAAATCAGCCGAACAACGAATTCTGATTTACTCACCCGTTATCAGGAGAGACCTCAGTGCTGCATCTTGGAGCTCAGTACTGACCCTGAAAAGTAATTTTAACCGTACTTACCAGTAACTCGAATTTCCTTCCATGGGATATCATTGCCTGCTTTTTGCTCAAAATTTTCTAAGTGTCGATTTTTGAAACTTACAAATATTCTTTAAAAATCATACCAACTGTGAAAACGTAATTGTTTACCTGTTTTAGATAGATGTCCCAGTACTGAGCCTAGGAGCCCAGCACTGGATTACAAAAGTAACGAGAACGTACTTTACCCGTAACTTGAATTTTCTTCCATAGGAAACCATTGACTGTTTTTCTGTGAAATTTCTTCTAAGTGTCGATTTTGCAAACATTTAAATATTCCTTAAAAATCGCCTGTATAACTTAAACGCAGTTTCTCAACTGCTTACAGGTGGTACAGTAGTGCTGGATCTAGGATCCAACACTGACCTAGAAAAAGTAACCATAACCCCACTTACCTGCTAAGTGAATTTCCTTCCATAGGATAACATTGGTAATTTGATCAGCAAAAGTTTCTAAGTGTCAACTTTTAAAATAGCAAAATATTGCTTAAACATCACAACAGTAACTAAAACGAATTTACTCACTTGTTTCCAAGAACTGTCCCAGGACTGAATCTAGGATCCAGTCCTGGATTTAGAAAAGTAATCCTGAAAGTAATTAATTGCATATAACTTAAAATTCCCATTGAGCTCAATGTATTATTGTGATTCAAATTGTGTTGCCTATTGCAATAAACTGTAACTATTACCTGCAAAAGTCAATTGCCTATTGCAAAGTATTTTACTAAAGCATCTCATTCTGAGAAAGTATATTTTGATACCTATTGTTGGTTCTAAAATAAAACAACAATATCTTTTTTATGCAAACCAATGGCCTAGAGTTCAGTTCTTGAGTGTGTGAGACCATTTGCTGACTGAGTGTGTACAACAAATGTTTTACACTGTACTCTGATACTGCCTTACTGCTCGGCAAGCTACCACTTTAGAGAGTAAGGTTATATCTAACTTTAGCCTCTGCCAAACCTCTGGGGACTGGGGACTCTGTGCACACTGTACCTATTTGGGAACAGTATATACAGAGCCACTTTCTCAGAGTAGTGATAAAGTGATTAGAGTCCTAAGGCCAACATAAAGATTCAGCAAAATGTGAGGTGAAAAGCAAAAAGGTTGCTGGTAGGCCACCTTAAGGATGCCAGGTCTAACAAAAATGAACTAAGGATAACATGAGTAAAACATCAGGTTTCTCTACTGCATTTGGTGAGACAAGGGGGCCTTATTTTATCTTCCATTCAAGCAATCTTTGACAGACCCCTTTATTATAGAGCTTTTCAAGGATTAAAGATAAGGCACTTACAAAGGAGTCCCAAATACTCAGAGATGGTTGACTTCTGTAATATGGGTCGTAGACTAAAAGCAGCGCAAAAACAGAGTGCAACAGGGTCCAAAAAATTGAGTGCCACAAGAGAGTTTGAATGCAAGCGTATCCTTTTACAGATCCAGAGATATACTCATGCAATTTTTGTTTTTAGGACAGAACGTGCATGATGAAAAAAACATTGTTTTTAAAAAGCGCATTGCAGAATATCAGTACTTTGATGTGGGAAAACTTCAAAACTTTCAAACAAAATATTTGTATGCAGCTTACAGCAAGTTGTTGTGGCCGAGTGGTTAAGGCGATGGACTAGAAATCCATTGGGGTATCCCCGCGCAGGTTCGAATCCTGCCAACAACGAGAATCTTTTTATTATCGGCTACAATTTCAGAAGTTAACCTTTAGTATTTCTTCCATTTCAGTTTTATAAATAGGTGGCTTATTTTTGTGTCACTATTGCCTCTCCACATATTTGTTATCGCTACCTCTTTCATGTCTTTGCTACACCTCATTCCTACTTTAGTACTGGTGTAAACGCTTCAAATTATTATACGGTTGCTCTCTCATTCATACCTGCGCATGCACTTGAAAGTTACTTTACCAATAAAAGACGCAAAGAGAGAAATAGAACAAAAGTGCTGGCTGGATTGGCAAACACACTTCATAAAACTGCATTTTCTTTTTTATTCTCCCCCGTGTTACATGCTTAACCTCCCCATGTGTAATTTCTCTTAACCTGCTGTCCCAGGAAGAGAATTTCATCTACAGGCTCTTTCTGTGTTTTTTTCCCTAGTCTGTCTTTCCCATTTCTTAGCTGTGTAACTGTTCCTTTACGCGCTCTATTTAAACGCCATCAATCTCATTTGAGTTCCTTGCTCCCGCTTCTGTTTTCTCCACCTCTCATACTGCCAGTTCTCTCTTTCTCTGTGGTTGGTGGCTACTTCCCTGAGCTTCCGAAGCCACATGGTTCCTGCCTCTTGTTGTCAGACTTGAATTGGAAAAGGAACCATATTAACAAGCCTTTACCACTCACACACGGCAGAAGTTTATACTTTAATTCAGTGAGCTAAGAAAAGCGTGTTGTGGGTCCCCTACGAGCAACGGTGCTTGCTTCATCATGATTTGGCACCAGTCATTAGCCGCAGCTCTGCTAATGAGCCACTGAGGTCAGTTTCAATATTTACTCAAAAACATAACCATGCAGCCCACCCCTCAACTGTGTATTTATCTTGCTTTTCTGCTGTTCGTGTGATTAGCTGGGAGGAGCTCACGGCGACATCCTCCCTATAAAAGTGTAGATGGATCACTCTCTAACTCTTTCTTGCTTCACATACAAATGGCTTGAAAGGTGCAGGGAAGATGCAGGTCTAATAGACAGAATAGAAGGTCTGTGCTAGGTGGGTTTCTTTGCATTGGTGCCCCATCACAGGTCCGAAAGTGTAATGTGTGATCTTTGACTCCTGGCATTTCACAAGCAGGCGGCCAGGAAACGGTTTCAGCCTATCAACCACTGAGGAGACGCAGCCTCTGAATGAGGAATGAGGAAGCAATGAATACATCCAGCCTATCACAGGAAAAGCCCTGAGTGTTCCGAATTATAAATTCTCCATGTCACTGTATGTCGTTGAGCCCAAGTAGCTCGCAGTGATCGTATAGTGGTTAGTACTCTGCGTTGTGGCCGCAGCAACCTCGGTTTGAATCCGAGTCATGGCATTGTGGTTGGCAATGTCATGGCAGTTGGGTGTTAATTTTACAGAATTAGCAAATGTACCAGTAGTTTTTGTAAAATGTCTATTAAAAACAGATCCTTTCAAATATTTAAACCATCTAACAACAAATGATTTAAACTCGCATGATTATAAGCTGTAGCTATAATGTATTTACTTACATAAATTATCGTTCTTGAACCTATTGGGGGTGGAGGGGGAGAGGAGCTCACCCCCCAGGTGCAGTTGACTGACCTGTGTTGTGGCTCTCTAGAGGGAAGGCACAAATTTTGCTGTCACCCAGCCCAATCCAGACGTGTATTGGGGCCAGGTTTCAGGCAAATAGAGCAGTAAGTGCAGAGAAATGTTCACTCTCTAAAAGTGGCATTTCTAAAATAGTAAAGTTAAATCCAACCTCACCAGTAAGTAGGATTTTCAATAAATAAATAAAGCTACTCCTCTCCGATATGGAATTACCAAATAAAAAGTATAGGGGAATACCCAGAGCTAACCTATGAGAGGGGTAGACCTCACAGTAGTGAAAAATGAAATAGACTGTTTGGTACTTACAGGACATGCGAACCACCAAAGTACATATCTTATTTTTTACTTACATAGCATCATGCACCTAGGACTACCTAGGGCCTACCTTAGGGGTAAATTATATGTAATAAAAGGGGAGTTTAAGGCTTGGCAAGTAGGCTGGGACTCCCCTGGGAGACCCCTGAGTCTATGCCCAGAACCATAACTCTGCCAGTCGAGTACTTACCTAAAAGCCGATAACTCACTTTTCTTCCATAGGCTAACATTGAGTGGTTTCACTTGGAAATTCTTCTAAGTGGTGTGGAGTTTTGGAACTTTAAAATATTCATCTAAAATCAGCCGAACAACGAATTCTGATTTACTCACTCGTTATCAGGAGAGACCTCAGTGCTGCATCTTGGAGCTCAGTACTGACCCTGAAAAGTAATTTTAACCGTACTTACCAGTAACTCGAATTTCCTTCCATGGGATATCATTGCCTGCTTTTTGCTCAAAATTTTCTAAGTGTCGATTTTTGAAACTTACAAAATTCTTTAAAAATCATACCAACTGTGAAAACGTAATTGTTTACCTGTTTTAGATAGATGTCCCAGTACTGAGCCTAGGAGCCCAGCACTGGATTACAAAAGTAACGAGAACGTACTTTACCCGTAACTTGAATTTTCTTCCATAGGAAACCATTGACTGTTTTTCTGTGAAATTTCTTCTAAGTGTCGATTTTGGAAACATTTAAATATTCCTTAAAAATCGCCTGTATAACTTAAACGCAGTTTCTCAACTGCTTACAGGTGGTACAGTAGTGCTGGATCTAGGATCCAACACTGACCTAGAAAAAGTAACCATAACCCCACTTACCTGCTAAGTGAATTTCCTTCCATAGGATAACATTGGTAATTTGATCAGCAAAAGTTTCTAAGTGTCAACTTTTAAAATAGCAAAATATTGCTTAAACATCACAACAGTAACTAAAACGAATTTACTCACTTGTTTCCAAGAACTGTCCCAGGACTGAATCTAGGATCCAGTCCTGGATTTAGAAAAGTAATCCTGAAAGTAATTAATTGCATATAACTTAAAATTCCCATTGAGCTCAATGTATTATTGTGATTCAAATTGTGTTGCCTATTGCAATAAACTGTAACTATTACCTGCAAAAGTCAATTGCCTATTGCAAAGTATTTAACTAAAGCATCTCAGTCTGAGAAAGTATATTTTGATACCTATTGTTGGTTCTAAAATAAAACAACAATATCTTTTTTATGCAAACCAATGGCCTAGAGTTCAGTTCTTGAGTGTGTGAGACCATTTGCTGACTGAGTGTGTACAACAAATGTTTTACACTGTACTCTGATACTGCCTTACTGCTCGGCAAGCTACCACTTTAGAGAGTAAGGTTATATCTAACTTTAGCCTCTGCCAAACCTCTGGGGACTGGGGACTCTGTGCACACTGTACCTATTTGGGAACAGTATATACAGAGCCACTTTCTCACAGTAGTGATAAAGTGATTAGAGTCCTAAGGCCAACATAAAGATACAAAAGTCTGAAGAAGTATTCCCCTTTTTGGCACTTATACAAATAATCATACAAATTCATACAGATATTACACTCAATCGATCACCAGAACAAGACACCAAAGTTTGAACCCTAGTCACAAGGTATTATAAAAATGTCTATTTTATTAAAAATGTTAGATACAGAACATTGTTAAGTAAATACAATATTAAAAATAGTCAGACAGTTACAAAACAGAACACATAACTAATGACATTGTGCCTGTTGTGCAATAAAAAAGAATCACAAAATACAAAATAAAAAAGATCACAAATAAAAAACAATTAGGAGCATGGGGAGAACATCAGAAAGAAAAAATGCTTTCTAATCCAGAATGCAAAGGAAGACACTAGACCCAAATCAACTGTTCTCTGCAGTGTTGATACTGTTAGCTAGTTTCATCGAGAACAGATGTCACTCCAGTCTACAGTCTGCCTTTTAAACTTGCGTCGACGCGTTTCGGTGGAGTATTATGATTATAAGACCACCTTCTTCAGGACAAATTATTCAATCTCCCACGATATAGATAATCTACACAAATAATGGAAATTAATAACATTAAAACCATTTAGCAATAGAAACATTATATATACACAAATCTTGACATTGGTATCCCTGATAACAACTCACAAAAGATATGCATATAAGAACAGTGTTATCTAGGATCATTAATGCCATCTGAAACTTTTTTTTACAAGAAAAAACAATAACCCTAGAGGACCTATAGGCAAACAAACGGTGTGATTCTCCTGGCGATTCATCGTACAAAACATACATACACAATCATTCTTAAAACAACTCCTCCAGTCCTACCATACCCTACTTACTAATTTCTTCCATATGTTTTATTTAGAAAGAAATGAACTCGATTAGAGAATAATAGAAATTACCTTAAAAATTTTTTTTATTAAAACCATCCAATAAGTCCGTATTGGTAGGCTTCTCGCCAGATTCCTAAAGGGCGAAATACGCTGAATTCAGCGGGAACGTAAAGGAACAGGCCTTTTGGTCTAGAGGAAAAGAAATATTAATTATTTTGAGAACCTTTCTTCCTGCTGTAAACTGAGATAGGTTCTAGATCTCTATTAATTCTTTTAATTCTTTACCTGCCTTCCTGCCTTTAAGAATTATTTACGATCGGGTTGCGAATGTATGTGCGCCGATCATTATGCTGAAAAGGAAGGTCCAAAAGTGAGTTGTATGACATATTCCCACTACTTTGAACCGTAAGTCTAGTGCTATACACTTACTTCAACATGAGTGTTGTAACATCTTTACGATAAAACTGCTCCTGTATTATTCATGAGGTCCCTTTGCGATGATCCTCGATGCAATTGGACAGTCTTGATAGTGCTTTTATTTTTGGTAACTCTAAGATTTCTACAAAAAATGAAAAAACAATACTACAGCAATGTATTTCGGAGATCGAATTAATTATGACATGCCCGTGTTAACAATATTCCTTGTAGAAACCACTCAAGTGCACATTTATGGTTCCTGGTTGCCCACTAACTTAAAAAACATATTGACCCCAGAGTGTAAAAACTACACTAATCATCCAAGATACGAAAAATGAAAGAGACCCCAAAAGAAAAGTAAGAGCCTACGTGCCGCATATACTGCCAGAGATCCTAGCCCTCAAACCAGGTAACAATACCGGCATCGCCACAAATAGTCAGCGTTAGAAAAAGCTGAACTCGGCCGCAGCCACCCGCTAGTCAAAAATAGCTCGGGGTTACTAAAGACCAATTCCACGATAAACCCAAACCACGATAAACCGAATAAAGCTCGACCCCCCGCTAATGTTCAGAACTTACCCGGTTCCAAGCACATGGATACCTCTACATCATCCCGGGAGCAGCGTGTGTCAACTCCCAAAGATAGGAGCCCGGCCTTATATACATTCATAGACGCGGGAGAGGCATGGAACGAGCAACAGCTGTGGACTATCTAAAATCTAGTCGAGTGGATGAACTAAAGCGGCGGCCATTTTGGAGTTCCTTAAGCCTACCGAGAACTCGCAAACAATCAATATTGGTACGCCTTCAATGCGTGCTCAAACCCCAGGTATGCAAACAATAAGCAGTCAAACCCCAACATTTTAAACCATCACAGGTTCAAGCACCACCGGAGACATTTCAAACAGGGCCATCAGAGAGAATCGTAGAAGTATCCCCATCAGACAAACTCGGCGGCCATATTTGAATAGGTTATCTGGAGGCAAATCAGATGGGTTACACGGAGCAGGCGGCCCACATGGAATTACCGAAAGCGCCATTATAGTATCAATGCATGTCTGGGCCCAAGATGTGAGAATGTCGTAAAAACTCACCCAATATTGGACCAACAAAATGTGTCCCCCAACCTGTTTGTGGCGATGCCGGTATTGTTACCTGGTTTGAGGGCTAGGATCTCTGGCAGTATATGCGGCACGTAGGCTCTTACTTTTCTTTTGGGGTCTCTTTCATTTTTCGTATCTTGGATGATTAGTGTAGTTTTTACACTCTGGGGTCAATATGTTTTTTAAGTTAGTGGGCAACCAGGAACCATAAATGTGCACTTGAGTGGTTTCTACAAGGAATATTGTTAACACGGGCATGTCATAATTAATTCGATCTCCGAAATACATTGCTGTAGTATTGTTTTTTCATTTTTTGTAGAAATCTTAGAGTTACCAAAAATAAAAGCACTATCAAGACTGTCCAATTGCATCGAGGATCATCGCAAAGGGACCTCATGAATAATACAGGAGCAGTTTTATCGTAAAGATGTTACAACACTCATGTTGAAGTAAGTGTATAGCACTAGACTTACGGTTCAAAGTAGTGGGAATATGTCATACAACTCACTTTTGGACCTTCCTTTTCAGCATAATGATCGGCGCACATACCTTCGCAACCCGATCGTAAATAATTCTTAAAGGCAGGAAGGCAGGTAAAGAATTAAAAGAATTAATAGAGATCTAGAACCTATCTCAGTTTACAGCAGGAAGAAAGGTTCTCAAAATAATTAATATTTCTTTTCCTCTAGACCAAAAGGCCTGTTCCTTTACGTTCCCGCTGAATTCAGCGTATTTCGCCCTTTAGGAATCTGGCGAGAAGCCTACCAATACGGACTTATTGGATGGTTTTAATAAAAAAAAAATTTAAGGTAATTTCTATTATTCTCTAATCGAGTTCATTTCTTTCTAAATAAAACATATGGAAGAAATTAGTAAGTAGGGTATGGTAGGACTGGAGGAGTTGTTTTAAGAATGATTGTGTATGTATGTTTTGTACGATGAATCGCCAGGAGAATCACACCGTTTGTTTGCCTATAGGTCCTCTAGGGTTATTGTTTTTTCTTGTAAAAAAAAGTTTCAGATGGCATTAATGATCCTAGATAACACTGTTCTTATATGCATATCTTTTGTGAGTTGTTATCAGGGATACCAATGTCAAGATTTGTGTATATATAATGTTTCTATTGCTAAATGGTTTTAATGTTATTAATTTCCATTATTTGTGTAGATTATCTATATCGTGGGAGATTGAATAATTTGTCCTGAAGAAGGTGGTCTTATAATCATAATACTCCACCGAAACGCGTCGACGCAAGTTTAAAAGGCAGACTGTAGACTGGAGTGACATCTGTTCTCGATGAAACTAGCTAACAGTATCAACACTGCAGAGAACGGTTGATTTGGGCCTAGTGTCTTCCTTTGCATTCTGGATTAGAAAGCATTTTTTCTTTCTGATGTTCTCCCCATGCTCCTAATTGTTTTTTATTTGTGATCTTTTTTATTTTGTATTTTGTGATTCTTTTTTATTGCACAACAGGCACAATGTCATTAGTTATGTGTTCTGTTTTGTAACTGTCTGACTATTTTTAATATTGTATTTACTTAACAATGTTCTGTATCTAACATTTTTAATAAAATAGAAATTTTTATAATACCTTGTGACTAGGGTTCAAACTTTGGTGTCTTGTTCTGGTGATCGATTGAGTGTAATATCTGTATGAATTTGTATGATTATTTGTATAAGTGCCAAAAAGGGGAATACTTCTTCAGACTTTTGTCTCTTGGCGCTCTCCCCCTTTTTGTGGAATAGAGCCCCTCTCTCTTATTTTACACAACATAAAGATACAGCAAAACGTGAGGTGAAAAGCAAAAAGGTTGCTGGTAGGCCACCTTAAGGATGCCAGGTCTAACAAAAATGAACTAAGGATAACATGAGTAAAACATCAGGTTTCTCTACTGCATTTGGTGAGACAAGTGGGCCTTCTTTTATCTTCCATTCAAGCAATCTTTGACAGACCCCTTTATTATAGAGCTTTCCAAGGATTAAAGATAAGGCACTTACAAAGGAGTCCCAAATACTCAGAGATGGTTGACTTCTGTAATATGGGTCGTAGACTAAAAGCAGCGCAAAAACAGAGTGCAACAGGGTCCAAAAAATTGAGTGCCACAAGAGAGTTTGAATGCAAGCGTATCCTTTTACAGATCCAGAGATATACTCATGCAATTTTTGTTTTTAGGACAGAACGTGCATGATGAAAAAAACATTGTTTTTAAAAAGCGCATTGTAGAATATCAGTACTTTGATGTGGGAAAACTTCAAAACTTTCAAACAAAATATTTGCATGCAGCTTACAGTAAGTTGTTGTGGCCGAGTGGTTAAGGCGATGGACTAGAAATCCATTGGGGTATCCCCGCGCAGGTTCGAATCCTGCCAACAACAAGAATCTTTTTATTATCGGCTACAATTTCAGAAGTTAACCTTTAGTATTTCTTCCATTTCAGTTTTATGAATAGGTGGCTTATTTTTGTGTCACTATTGCCTCTCCACATATTTGTTATCGCTACCTCTTTCATGTCTTTGCTACACCTCATTCCTACTTTAGCACTGGTGTAAACGCTTCAAATTATTATACCGTTGCTCTCTCATTCATACCTGCGCATGCACTTGAAAGTTACTTTACCAATAAAAGACGCAAAGAGAGAAATAGAACAAAAGTGCTGGCTGGATTGGCAAACACACTTCATAAAACTGCATTTTCTTTTTTATTCTCCCCCGTGTTACATGCTTAACCTCTCCATGTGTAATTTCTCTTAACCTGCTGTCCCAGGAAGAGAATTTCATCTACAGGCTCTTTCTGTGTTTTTTTCCCTAGTCTGTCTTTCCCATTTCTTAGCTGTGTAACTCTTCCTTTACACGCTCTATTTAAACGCCATCAATCTCATTTGAGCTCCTTGCTCCCGCTTCTGTTTTCTCCACCTCTCATACTGCCAGTTCTCTCTTTCTCTGTGGTTGGTGGCTACTTTCCTGAGGTTCCGAAGCCACGTGGTTCCTGCCTCTTGTTGTCAGACTTGAATTGGAAAAGGAACCATATTAACAATCCTTTACCACTCACACACGGCGGAAGTTTATACTTTAATTCAGTGAGCTAAGAAAAGCGTGTTGTGGGTCCCCTACGAGCCATGGTGCTTGCTTCATCATGATTTGGCACCAGTCATTAGCCGCAGCTCTGCTAATGAGCCACTGAGGTCAGTTTCAATAATTACTCAAAAACATAACCATGCAGCCCACCCCTCAACTGTGTATTTATCTTGCTTTTCTGCTGTTCGTGTGATTAGCTGGGAGGAGCTCACGGCGACATCCTCCCTATAAAAGTGTAGATGGATCACTCTCTAACTCTTTCTTGCTTCACATACAAATGGCTTGAAAGGTGCAGGGAAGATGCAGGTCTAATAGACAGAATAGAAGGTCTGTTCCAGGTGGGTTTCTCTGCATTGGTGTCCCATCACAGGTCCACAAGTGTAATGTGTGATCTTTGACTCCTGGCATTTCACAAGCAGGCGGCCAGGAAACGGTTTCAGCCTATCAACTACTGAGGAGACGCAGCCTCTGAATGAGGAATGAGGAAGCAATGAATACATCCAGCCTATCACAGGAACAGCCCTGAGTGTTCCGAATTATAAATTCTCCATGTCACTGTTTGTCGTTGAGCCCAAGTAGCTCGCCGTGATCGTATAGTGGTTAGTACTCTGCGTTGTGGCCGCAGCAACCTCGGTTCGAACCCGAGTCACGGCATAGTGGTTGGCAATGTCATGGCAGTTGGGTGTTAATTTTACAGAATTAGCAAATGTACCAGTAGTTTTTGTAAAATGTCTATTAAAAACAGATCCTTTCAAATATTTAAACCATCTAACAACAAATGATTTAAACTCGCATGATTATAAGCTGTAGCTATAATGTATTTACTTACATAAATTATCGTTCTTGAACCTATTGGGGGTGGAGGGGGAGCGGAGCTCACCCCCCAGGTGCAGTTGAGTGACCTGTGTTGTGGCTCTCTAGAGGGAAGGCACAAATTTTGCTGTCACCCAGCCCAATCCAGACGTGTATTGGGGCCAGGTTTCAGGCAAATAGAGCAGTAAGTGCAGAGAAATGTTCACTCTCTAAAAGTGGCATTTCTAAAATAGTAAAGTTAAATCCAACCTCACCAGTAAGTAGGATTTTCAATAAATAAATAAAGCTACTCCTCTCCGATATGGAATTACCAAATAAAAAGTATAGGGGAATACCCAGAGCTAACCTATGAGAGGGGTAGACCTCACAGTAGTGAAAAATGAAATAGACTGTTTGGTACTTACAGGACATGCGAACCTCCAAAGTACATATCTTATTTTTTACTTACATAGCATCATGCACCTAGGACTACCTAGGGCCTACCTTAGGGGTAAATTATATGTACTAAAAGGGGAGTTTAAGGCTTGGCAAGTAGGCTGGGACTCCCGTGGGAGACCCCTGAGTCTATGCCCAGAACCATAACTCTGCCAGTCGAGTACTTACCTAAAAGCCGATAACTCACTTTTCTTCCATAGGCTAACATTGAGTGGTTTCACTTGGAAATTCTTCTAAGTGGTGTGGAGTTTTGGAACTTTAAAATATTCATCTAAAATCAGCCGAACAACGAATTCTGATTTACTCACCCGTTATCAGGAGAGACCTCAGTGCTGCATCTTGGAGCTCAGTACTGACCCTGAAAAGTAATTTTAACCGTACTTACCAGTAACTCGAATTTCCTTCCATGGGATATCATTGCCTGCTTTTTGCTGAAAATGTTCTAAGTATCGATTTTTGAAACTTACAAATATTCTTTAAAAATCGTACCAACTGTGAAAACGTAATTGTTTACCTGTTTTAGATAGATGTCCCAGTACTGAGCCTAGGAGACCAGCACTGGATTACAAAAGTAACGAGAACGTACTTTACCCGTAACTTGAATTTTCTTCCATAGGAAACCATTGACTGTTTTTCTGTGAAATTTCTTCTAAGTGTCGATTTTGCAAACATTTAAATATTCCTTAAAAATCGCCTGTATAACTTAAACGCAGTTTCTCAACTGCTTACAGGTGGTACAGTAGTGCTGGATCTAGGATCCAACACTGACCTAGAAAAAGTAACCATAACCCCACTTACCTGCTAAGTGAATTTCCTTCCATAGGATAACATTGGTAATTTGATCAGCAAAAGTTTCTAAGTGTCAACTTTTAAAATAGCAAAATATTGCTTAAACATCACAACAGTAACTAAAACGAATTTACTCACTTGTTTCCAAGAACTGTCCCAGGACTGAATCTAGGATCCAGTCCTGGATTTAGAAAAGTAATCCTGAAAGTAATTAATTGCATATAACTTAAAATTCCCATTGAGCTCAATGTATTATTGTGATTCAAATTGTGTTGCCTATTGCAATAAACTGTAACTATTACCTGCAAAAGTCAAATGCCTATTGCAAAGTATTTAACTAAAGCATCTCATTCTGAGAAAGTATATTTTGATACCTATTGTTGGTTCTAAAATAAAACAACAATATCTTTTTTATGCAAACCAATGGCCTAGAGTTCAGTTCTTGAGTGTGTGAGACCATTTGCTCACTGAGTGTGTACAACAAATGTTTTACACTGTACTCTGATACTGCCTTACTGCTCGGCAAGCTACCACTTTAGAGAGTAAGGTTATATCTAACTTTAGCCTCTGCCAAACCTCCTGGGACTGGGGACTCTGTGCACACTGTACCTATTTGGGAACAGTATATACAGAGCCACTTTCTCACAGTAGTGATAAAGTGATTAGAGTCCGAAGGCCAACATAAAGATACAGCAAAACGTGAGGTGAAAAGCAAAAAGGTTGCTGGTAGGCCACCTTAAGGATGCCAGGTCTAACAAAAATGAACTAAGGATAACATGAGTAAAACATCAGGTTTCTCTACTGCATTTGGTGAGACAAGTGGGCCTTCTTTTATCTTCCATTCAAGCAATCTTTGACAGACCCCTTTATTATAGAGCTTTTCAAGGATTAAAGATAAGGCACTTACAAAGGAGTCCCAAATACTCAGAGATGGTTGACTTCTGTAATATGGGTCGTAGACTAAAAGCAGCGCAAAAACAGAGTGCAACAGGGTCCAAAAAATTTAGTGCCACAAGAGAGTTTGAATGCAAGCGTATCCTTTTACAGATCCAGAGATATACTCATGCAATTTTTGTTTTTAGGACAGAACGTGCATGATGAAAAAAACATTGTTTTTAAAAAGCGCATTGTAGAATATCAGTACTTTGATGTGGGAAAACTTCAAAACTTTCAAACAAAATATTTGCATGCAGCTTATAGTAAGTTGTTGTGGCCGAGTGGTTAAGGCGATGGACTAGAAATCCATTGGGGTATCCCCGCGCAGGTTCGAATCCTGCCAACAATGAGAATCTTTTTATTATCGGCTACAATTTCAAAAGTTAACCTTTAGTATTTCTTCCATTTCAGTTTTATGAATAGGTGGCTTATTTTTGTGTCACTATTGCCTCTCCACATATTTGTTATCGCTACCTCTTTCATGTCTTTGCTACACCTCATTCCTACTTTAGCACTGGTGTAAACGCTTCAAATTATTATACCGTTGCTCTCTCATTCATACCTGCGCATGCACTTGAAAGTTACTTTACCAATAAAAGACGCAAAGAGAGAAATAGAACAAAAGTGCTGGCTGGATTGGCAAACACACTTCATAAAACTGCATTTTCTTTTTTATTCTCCCCCGTGTTACATGCTTAACCTCTCCATGTGTAATTTCTCTTAACTTGCTGTCCCAGGAAGAGAATTTCATCTACAGGCTCTTTCTGTGTTTTTTTTCCCTAGTCTGTCTTTCCCATTTCTTAGCTGTGTAACTCTTCCTTTACGCGCTCTATTTAAACGCCATCAATCTCATTTGAGCTCCTTCCTCCCGCTTCTGTTTTCTCCACCTCTCATACTGCCAGTTCTCTCTTTCTCTGTGGTTGGTGGCTACTTTCCTGAGCTTCCGAAGCCACGTGGTTCCTGCCTCTTGTTGTCAGACTTGAATTGGAAAAGGAACCATTTTAACAAGCCTTTACCACTCACACACGGCGGAAGTTTATACTTTAATTCAGTGAGCTAAGAAAAGCGTGTTGTGGGTCCCCTACGAGCCATGGTGCTTGCTTCATCATGATTTGGCACCAGTCATTAGCCGCAGCTCTGCTAATGAGCCACTGAGGTCAGTTTCAATAATTACTCAAAAACATAACCATGCAGCCCACCCCTCAACTGTGTATTTATCTTGCTTTTCTGCTGTTCGTGTGATTAGCTGGGAGGAGCTCACGGCGACATCCTCCCTATAAAAGTGTAGATGGATCACTCTCTAACTCTTTCTTGCTTCACATACAAATGGCTTGAAAGGTGCAGGGAAGATGCAGGTCTAATAGACAGAATAGAAGGTCTGTTCCAGGTGGGTTTCTCTGCATTGGTGTCCCATCACAGGTCCGCAAGTGTAATGTGTGATCTTTGACTCCTGGCATTTCACAAGCAGGCGGCCAGGAAACGGTTTCAGCCTATCAACTACTGAGGAGACGCAGCCTCTGAATGAGGAATGAGGAAGCAATGAATACCTCCAGCCTATCACAGGAACAGCCCTGAGTGTTCCGAATTATAAATTCTCCATGTCACTGTTTGTCGTTGAGCCCAAGTAGCTCGCCGTGATCGTGTAGTGGTTAGTATTCTGCGTTGTGGCCGCAGCAACCTCGGTTCGAATCCGAGTCACGGCATTGTGGTTGGCAATGTCATGGCAGTTGGGTGTTAATTTTACAGAATTAGCAAATGTACCAGTAGTTTTTGTAAAATGTCTATTAAAAACAGATCCTTTCAAATATTTAAACCATCTAACAACAAATGATTTAATCTCGCATGATTATAAGCTGTAGCTATAATGTATTTCTTACATAAATTATCGTTCTTGAACCTATTGGGGGTGGAGGGGGAGCGGAGCTCACCCCCCAGGTGCAGTTGAGTGACCTGTGTTGTGGCTCTCTAGAGGGAAGGCACAAATTTTGCTGTCACCCAGCCCAATCCAGACGTGTATTGGGGCCAGGTTTCAGGCAAATAGAGCAGTAAGTGCAGAGAAATGTTCACTCTCTAAAAGTGGCATTTCTAAAATAGTAAAGTTAAATCCAACCTCACCAGTAAGTAGGATTTTCAATAAATAAATAAAGCTACTCCTCTCCGATATGGAATTACCAAATAAAAAGTATAGGGGAATACCCAGAGCTAACCTATGAGAGGGGTAGATCTCACAGTAGTGAAAAATGAAATAGACTGTTTGGTACTTACAGGACATGCGAACCACCAAAGTACATATCTTATTTTTTACTTACATAGCATCATGCACCTAGGACTACCTAGGGCCTACCTTAGGGGTAAATTATATGTAATAAAAGGGGGGTTTAAGGCTTGGCAAGTAGGCTGGGACTCCCCTGGGAGACCCCTGAGTCTATGCCCAGAACCATAACTCTGCCAGTCGAGTACTTACCTAAAAGCCGATAACTCACTTTTCTTCCATAGGCTAACATTGAGTGGTTTCACTTGGAAATTCTTCTAAGTGGTGTGGAGTTTTGGAACTTTAAAATATTCATCTAAAATCAGCCAAACAACGAATTCTGATTTACTCACCTGTTATCAGGAGAGACCTCAGTGCTGCATCTTGGAGCTCAGTACTGACCCTGAAAAGTAATTTTAACCGTACTTACCAGTAACTCGAATTTCCTTCCATGGGATATCATTGCCTGCTTTTTGCTCAAAATTTTCTAAGTGTCGATTTTTGAAACTTACAAATATTCTATAAAAAATCATACCAACTGTGAAAACGTAATTGTTTACCTGTTTTAGATAGATGTCCCAGTACTGAGCCTAGGAGCCCAGCACTGGATTACAAGAGTAACGAGAACGTACTTTACCCGTAACTTGAATTTTCTTCCATAGGAAACCATTGACTGTTTTTCTGTGAAATTTCTTCTAAGTGTCGATTTTGCAAACATTTAAATATTCCTTAAAAATCGCCTGTATAACTTAAACGCAGTTTCTCAACTGCTTACAGGTGGTACAGTAGTGCTGGATCTAGGATCCAACACTGACCTAGAAAAAGTAACCATAACCCCACTTACCTGCTAAGTGAATTTCCTTCCATAGGATAACATTGGTAATTTGATCAGCAAAAGTTTCTAAGTGTCAACTTTTAAAATAGCAAAATATTGCTTAAACATCACAACAGTAACTAAAACGAATTTACTCACTTGTTTCCAAGAACTGTCCCAGGACTGAATCTAGGATCCAGTCCTGGATTTAGAAAAGTAATCCTGAAAGTAATTAATTGCATATAACTTAAAATTCCCATTGAGCTCAATGTATTATTGTGATTCAAATTGTGTTGCCTATTGCAATAAACTGTAACTATTACCTGCAAAAGTCAATTGCCTATTGCAAAGTATTTAACTAAAGCATCTCATTCTGAGAAAGTATATTTTGATACCTATTGTTGGTTCTAAAATAAAACAACAATATCTTTTTTATGCAAACCAATGGCCTAGAGTTCAGTTCTTGAGTGTGTGAGACCATTTGCTGACTGAGTGTGTACAACAAATGTTTTACACTGTACTCTGATACTGCCTTACTGCTCGGCAAGCTACCACTTTAGAGAGTAAGGTTATATCTAACTTTAGCTTCTGCCAAACCTCTGGGGACTGGGGACTCTGTGCACACTGTACCTATTTGGGAACAGTATATACAGAGCCACTTTCTCACAGTAGTGATAAAGTGATTAGAGTCCTAAGGCCAACATAAAGATACAGCAAAACGTGAGGTGAAAAGCAAAAAGGTTGCTGGTAGGCCACCTTAAGGATGCCAGGTCTAACAAAAATGAACTAAGATTAACATGAGTAAAACATCAGGTTTCTCTACTGCATTTGGTGAGACAAGTGGGCCTTCTTTTATCTTCCATTCAAGCAATCTTTGACAGACCCCTTTATTATAGAGCTTTTCAAGGATTAAAGATAAGGCACTTACAAAGGAGTCCCAAATACTCAGAGATGGTTGACTTCTGTAATATGGGTCGTAGACTAAAAGCAGCGCAAAAACAGAGTGCAACAGGGTCCAAAAAATTGAGTGCCACAAGAGAGTTTGAATGCAAGCGTATCCTTTTACAGATGCAGAGATATACTCATGCAATTTTTGTTTTTAGGACAGAACGTGCATGATGAAAAAAGCATTGTTTTTAAAAAGCGCATTGCAGAATATCAGTACTTTGATGTGGGAAAAGTTCAAAACTTTCAAACAAAATATTTGCATGCAGCATACAGTAAGTTGTTGTGGCCGAGTGGTTAAGGTGATGGACTAGAAATCCATTGGGGTATCCCCGCGCAGGTTCTAATCCTGCCAACAACGAGAATCTTTTTATTATCGGCTACAATTTCAGAAGTTAACCTTTAGTATTTCTTCCATTTCAGTTTTATGAATAGGTGGCTTATTTTTGTGTCACTATTGCGTCTCCACATATTTGTTATCGCTACCTCTTTCATGTCTTTGCTACACCTCATTCCTACTTTAGCACTGGTGTAAACGCTTCAAATTATTATACCGTTGCTCTCTCATTCATACCTGCGCATGCACTTGAAAGTTACTTTACCAATAAAAGACGCAAAGAGAGAAATAGAACAAAAGTGCTGGCTGGATTGGCAAACACACTTCATAAAACTGCATTTTCTTTTTTATTCTCCCCCGTGTTACATGCTTAACCTCTCCATGTGTAATTTCTCTTAACCTGCTGTCCCAGGAAGAGAATTTCATCTACAGGCTCTTTCTGTGTTTTTTTCCCTAGTCTGTCTTTCCCATTTCTTAGCTGTGTAACTGTTCCTTTACGCGCTCTATTTAAACGCCATCAATCTCATTTGAGCTCCTTGCTCCCGCTTCTGTTTTCTCCACCTCTCATACTGCCAGTTCTCTCTTTCTCTGTGGTTGGTGGCTACTTTCCTGAGCTTCCGAAGCCACGTGGTTCCTGCCTCTTATTGTCAGACTTGAATTGGAAAAGGAACCATATTAACAAGCCTTTACCACTCACACACGGCGGAAGTTTATACTTTAATTCAGTGAGCTAAGAAAAGCGTGTTGTGGGTCCCCTACGAGCCATGGTGCTTGCTTCATCATGATTTGGCACCAGTCATTAGCCGCAGCTCTGCTAATGAGCCACTGAGGTCAGTTTCAATAATTACTCAAAAACATAACCATGCAGCCCACCCCTCAACTGTGTATTTATCTTGCTTTTCTGCTGTTCGTGTGATTAGCTGGGAGGAGCTCACGGCGACATCCTCCCTATAAAAGTGTAGATGGATCACTCTCTAACTCTTTCTTGCTTCACATACAAATGGCTTGAAAGGTGCAGGGAAGATGCAGGTCTAATAGACAGAATAGAAGGTCTGTTCCAGGTGGGTTTCTCTGCATTGGTGTCCCATCACAGGTCCACAAGTGTAATGTGTGATCTTTGACTCCTGGCATTTCACAAGCAGGCGGCCAGGAAACGGTTTCAGCCTATCAACTACTGAGGAGACGCAGCCTCTGAATGAGGAATGAGGAAGCAATGAATACATCCAGCCTATCACAGGAACAGCCCTGAGTGTTCCGAATTATAAATTCTCCATGTCACTGATTGTCGTTGAGCCCAAGTAGCTCGCCGTGATCGTATAGTGGTTAGTACTCTGCGTTGTGGCCGCAGCAACCTCGGTTCGAATCCGAGTCACGGCATAGTGGTTGGCAATGTCATGGCAGTTGGGTGTTAATTTTACAGAATTAGCAAATGTACCAGTAGTTTTTGTAAAATGTCTATTAAAAACAGATCCTTTCAAATATTTAAACCATCTAACAACAAATGATTTAAACTCGCATGATTATAAGCTGTAGCTATAATGTATTTACTTACATAAATTATCGTTCTTGAACCTATTGGGGGTGGAGGGGGAGCGGAGCTCACCCCCCAGGTGCAGTTGAGTGACCTGTGTTGTGGCTCTCTAGAGGGAAGGCACAAATTTTGCTGTCACCCAGCCCAATCCAGACGTGTATTGGGGCCAGGTTTCAGGCAAATAGAACAGTAAGTGCAGAGAAATGTTCACTCTCTAAAAGTGGCATTTCTAAAATAGTAAAGTTAAATCCAACCTCACCAGTAAGTAGGATTTTCAATAAATAAATAAAGCTACTCCTCTCCGATATGGAATTACCAAATAAAAAGTATAGGGGAATACCCAGAGCTAACCTATGAGAGGGGTAGATCTCACAGTAGTGAAAAATGAAATAGACTGTTTGGTACTTACAGGACATGCGAACCACCAAAGTACATATCTTATTTTTTACTTACATAGCATCATGCACCTAGGACTACCTAGGGCCTACCTTAGGGGTAAATTATATGTAATAAAAGGGGAGTTTAAGGCTTGGCAAGTAGGCTGGGACTTCCCTGGGAGACCCCTGAGTCTATGCCCAGAACCATAACTCTGCCAGTCGAGTAATTACCTAAAAGCCGATAACTCACTTTTCTTCCATAGGCTAACATTGAGTGGTTTCACTTGGAAATTCTTCTAAGTGGTGTGGAGTTTTGGAACTTTAAAATATTCATCTAAAATCAGCCAAACAACGAATTCTGATTTACTCACCCGTTATCAGGAGAGACCTCAGTGCTGCATCTTGGAGCTCAGTACTGACCCTGAAAAGTAATTTTAACCGTACTTACCAGTAACTCGAATTTCCTTCCATGGGATATCATTGCCTGCTTTTTGCTCAAAATTTTCTAAGTGTCGATTTTTGAAACTTACAAATATTCTATAAAAAATCATACCAACTGTGAAAACGTAATTGTTTACCTGTTTTAGATAGATGTCCCAGTACTGAGCCTAGGAGCCCAGCACTGGATTACAAGAGTAACGAGAACGTACTTTACCCGTAACTTGAATTTTCTTCCATAGGAAACCATTGACTGTTTTTCTGTGAAATTTCTTCTAAGTGTCGATTTTGCAAACATTTAAATATTCCTTAAAAATCGCCTGTATAACTTAAACGCAGTTTCTCAACTGCTTACAGGTGGTACAGTAGTGCTGGATCTAGGATCCAACACTGACCTAGAAAAAGTAACCATAACCCCACTTACCTGCTAAGTGAATTTCCTTCCATAGGATAACATTGGTAATTTGATCAGCAAAAGTTTCTAAGTGTCAACTTTTAAAATAGCAAAATATTGCTTAAACATCACAACAGTAACTAAAACGAATTTACTCACTTGTTTCCAAGAACTGTCCCAGGACTGAATCTAGGATCCAGTCCTGGATTTAGAAAAGTAATCCTGAAAGTAATTAATTGCATATAACTTAAAATTCCCATTGAGCTCAATGTATTATTGTGATTCAAATTGTGTTGCCTATTGCAATAAACTGTAACTATTACCTGCAAAAGTCAATTGCCTATTGCAAAGTATTTTACTAAAGCATCTCATTCTGAGAAAGTATATTTTGATACCTATTGTTGGTTCTAAAATAAAACAACAATATCTTTTTTATGCAAACCAATGGCCTAGAGTTCAGTTCTTGAGTGTGTGAGACCATTTGCTGACTGAGTGTGTACAACAAATGTTTTACACTGTACTCTGATACTGCCTTACTGCTCGGCAAGCTACCACTTTAGAGAGTAAGGTTATATCTAACTTTAGCCTCTGCCAAACCTCTGGGGACTGGGGACTCTGTGCACACTGTACCTATTTGGGAACAGTATATACAGAGCCACTTTCTCACAGTAGTGATAAAGTGATTAGAGTCCTAAGGCCAACATAAAGATTCAGCAAAACGTGAGGTGAAAAGCAAAAAGGTTGCTGGTAGGCCACCTTAAGGATGCCAGGTCTAACAAAAATGAACTAAGGATAACATGAGTAAAACATCAGGTTTCTCTACTGCATTTGGTGAGACAAGTGGGCCTTCTTTTATCTTCCATTCAAGCAATCTTTGACAGACCCCTTTATTATAGAGCTTTTCAAGGATTAAAGATAAGGCACTTACAAAGGAGTCCCAAATACTCAGAGATGGTTGACTTCTGTAATATGGGTCGTAGACTAAAAGCAGCGCAAAAACAGAGTGCAACAGGGTCCAAAAAATTGAGTGCCACAAGAGAGTTTGAATGCAAGCGTATCCTTTTACAGATGCAGAGATATACTCATGCAATTTTTGTTTTTAGGACAGAACGTGCATGATGAAAAAAGCATTGTTTTTAAAAAGCGCATTGCAGAATATCAGTACTTTGATGTGGGAAAAGTTCAAAACTTTCAAACAAAATATTTGCATGCAGCATACAGTAAGTTGTTGTGGCCGAGTGGTTAAGGTGATGGACTAGAAATCCATTGGGGTATCCCCGCGCAGGTTCTAATCCTGCCAACAACGAGAATCTTTTTATTATCGGCTACAATTTCAGAAGTTAACCTTTAGTATTTCTTCCATTTCAGTTTTATGAATAGGTGGCTTATTTTTGTGTCACTATTGCCTCTCCACATATTTGTTATCGCTACCTCTTTCATGTCTTTGCTACACCTCATTCCTACTTTAGCACTGGTGTAAACGCTTCAAATTATTATACCGTTGCTCTCTCATTCATACCTGCGCATGCACTTGAAAGTTACTTTACCAATAAAAGACGCAAAGAGAGAAATAGAACAAAAGTGCTGGCTGGATTGGCAAACACACTTCATAAAACTGCATTTTCTTTTTTATTCTCCCCCGTGTTACATGCTTAACCTCTCCATGTGTAATTTCTCTTAACCTGCTGTCCCAGGAAGAGAATTTCATCTACAGGCTCTTTCTGTGTTTTTTTCCCTAGTCTGTCTTTCCCATTTCTTAGCTGTGTAACTGTTCCTTTACGCGCTCTATTTAAACGCCATCAATCTCATTTGAGCTCCTTGCTCCCGCTTCTGTTTTCTCCACCTCTCATACTGCCAGTTCTCTCTTTCTCTGTGGTTGGTGGCTACTTTCCTGAGCTTCCGAAGCCACGTGGGTCCTGCCTCTTATTGTCAGACTTGAATTGGAAAAGGAACCATATTAACAAGCCTTTACCACTCACACACGGCGGAAGTTTATACTTTAATTCAGTGAGCTAAGAAAAGCGTGTTGTGGGTCCCCTACGAGCCATGGTGCTTGCTTCATCATGATTTGGCACCAGTCATTAGCCGCAGCTCTGCTAATGAGCCACTGAGGTCAGTTTCAATAATTACTCAAAAACATAACCATGCAGCCCACCCCTCAACTGTGTATTTATCTTGCTTTTCTGCTGTTCGTGTGATTAGCTGGGAGGAGCTCACGGCGACATCCTCCCTATAAAAGTGTAGATGGATCACTCTCTAACTCTTTCTTGCTTCACATACAAATGGCTTGAAAGGTGCAGGGAAGATGCAGGTCTAATAGACAGAATAGAAGGTCTGTTCCAGGTGGGTTTCTCTGCATTGGTGTCCCATCACAGGTCCACAAGTGTAATGTGTGATCTTTGACTCCTGGCATTTCACAAGCAGGCGGCCAGGAAACGGTTTCAGCCTATCAACTACTGAGGAGACGCAGCCTCTGAATGAGGAATGAGGAAGCAATGAATACATCCAGCCTATCACAGGAACAGCCCTGAGTGTTCCGAATTATAAATTCTCCATGTCACTGATTGTCGTTGAGCCCAAGTAGCTCGCCGTGATCGTATAGTGGTTAGTACTCTGCGTTGTGGCCGCAGCAACCTCGGTTCGAATCCGAGTCACGGCATAGTGGTTGGCAATGTCATGGCAGTTGGGTGTTAATTTTACAGAATTAGCAAATGTACCAGTAGTTTTTGTAAAATGTCTATTAAAAACAGATCCTTTCAAATATTTAAACCATCTAACAACAAATGATTTAAACTCGCATGATTATAAGCTGTAGCTATAATGTATTTGCTTACATAAATTATCGTTCTTGAACCTATTGGGGGTGGAGGGGGAGCGGAGCTCACCCCCCAGGTGCAGTTGAGTGACCTGTGTTGTGGCTCTCTAGAGGGAAGGCACAAATTTTGCTGTCACCCAGCCCAATCCAGACGTGTATTGGGGCCAGGTTTCAGGCAAATAGAACAGTAAGTGCAGAGAAATGTTCACTCTCTAAAAGTGGCATTTCTAAAATAGTAAAGTTAAATCCAACCTCACCAGTAAGTAGGATTTTCAATAAATAAATAAAGCTACTCCTCTCCGATATGGAATTACCAAATAAAAAGTATAGGGGAATACCCAGAGCTAACCTATGAGAGGGGTAGATCTCACAGTAGTGAAAAATGAAATAGACTGTTTGGTACTTACAGGACATGCGAACCACCAAAGTACATATCTTATTTTTTACTTACATAGCATCATGCACCTAGGACTACCTAGGGCCTACCTTAGGGGTAAATTATATGTAATAAAAGGGGAGTTTAAGGCTTGGCAAGTAGGCTGGGACTTCCCTGGGAGACCCCTGAGTCTATGCCCAGAACCATAACTCTGCCAGTCGAGTAATTACCTAAAAGCCGATAACTCACTTTTCTTCCATAGGCTAACATTGAGTGGTTTCACTTGGAAATTCTTCTAAGTGGTGTGGAGTTTTGGAACTTTAAAATATTCATCTAAAATCAGCCAAACAACGAATTCTGATTTACTCACCCGTTATCAGGAGAGACCTCAGTGCTGTATCTTGGAGCTCAGTACTGACCCTGAAAAGTAATTTTAACCGTACTTACCAGTAACTCGAATTTCCTTCCATGGGATATCATTGCCTGCTTTTTGCTCAAAATTTTCTAAGTGTCGATTTTTGAAACTTACAAATATTCTATAAAAAATCATACCAACTGTGAAAACGTAATTGTTTACCTGTTTTAGATAGATGTCCCAGTACTGAGCCTAGGAGCCCAGCACTGGATTACAAGAGTAACGAGAACGTACTTTACCCGTAACTTGAATTTTCTTCCATATGAAACCATTGACTGTTTTTCTGTGAAATTTCTTCTAAGTGTCGATTTTGCAAACATTTAAATATTCCTTAAAAATCGCCTGTACTAACTTAAACGCAGTTTCTCAACTGCTTACAGGTGGTACAGTAGTGCTGGATCTAGGATCCAACACTGACCTAGAAAAAGTAACCATAACCCCACTTACCTGCTAAGTGAATTTCCTTCCATAGGATAACATTGGTAATTTGATCAGCAAAAGTTTCTAAGTGTCAACTTTTAAAATAGCAAAATATTGCTTAAACATCACAACAGTAACTAAAACGAATTTACTCACTTGTTTCCAAGAACTGTCCCAGGACTGAATCTAGGATCCAGTCCTGGATTTAGAAAAGTAATCCTGAAAGTAATTAATTGCATATAACTTAAAATTCCCATTGAGCTCAATGTATTATTGTGATTCAAATTGTGTTGCCTATTGCAATAAACTGTAACTATTACCTGCAAAAGTCAATTGCCTATTGCAAAGTATTTAACTAAAGCATCTCATTCTGAGAAAGTATATTTTGATACCTATTGTTGGTTCTAAAATAAAACAACAATATCTTTTTTATGCAAACCAATGGCCTAGAGTTCAGTTCTTGAGTGTGTGAGACCATTTGCTGACTGAGTGTGTACAACAAATGTTTTACACTGTACTCTGATACTGCCTTACTGCTCGGCAAGCTACCACTTTAGAGAGTAAGGTTATATCTAACTTTAGCTTCTGCCAAACCTCTGGGGACTGGGGACTCTGTGCACACTGTACCTATTTAGGAACAGTATATACAGAGCCACTTTCTCACAGTAGTGATAAAGTGATTAGAGTCCTAAGGCCAACATAAAGATACAGCAAAACGTGAGGTGAAAAGCAAAAAGGTTGCTGGTAGGCCACCTTAAGGATGCCAGGTCTAACAAAAATGAACTAAGATTAACATGAGTAAAACATCAGGTTTCTCTACTGCATTTGGTGAGACAAGTGGGCCTTCTTTTATCTTCCATTCAAGCAATCTTTGACAGACCCCTTTATTATAGAGCTTTTCAAGGATTAAAGATAAGGCACTTACAAAGGAGTCCCAAATACTCAGAGATGGTTGACTTCTGTAATATGGGTCGTAGACTAAAAGCAGCGCAAAAACAGAGTGCAACAGGGTCCAAAAAATTGAGTGCCACAAGAGAGTTTGAATGCAAGCGTATCCTTTTACAGATGCAGAGATATACTCATGCAATTTTTGTTTTTAGGACAGAACGTGCATGATGAAAAAAGCATTGTTTTTAAAAAGCGCATTGCAGAATATCAGTACTTTGATGTGGGAAAAGTTCAAAACTTTCAAACAAAATATTTGCATGCAGCATACAGTAAGTTGTTGTGGCTGAGTGGTTAAGGTGATGGACTAGAAATCCATTGGGGTATCCCCGCGCAGGTTCTAATCCTGCCAACAACGAGAATCTTTTTATTATCGGCTACAATTTCAGAAGTTAACCTTTAGTATTTCTTCCATTTCAGTTTTATGAATAGGTGGCTTATTTTTGTGTCACTATTGCGTCTCCACATATTTGTTATCGCTACCTCTTTCATGTCTTTGCTACACCTCATTCCTACTTTAGCACTGGTGTAAACGCTTCAAATTATTATACCGTTGCTCTCTCATTCATACCTGCGCATGCACTTGAAAGTTACTTTACCAATAAAAGACGCAAAGAGAGAAATAGAACAAAAGTGCTGGCTGGATTGGCAAACACACTTCATAAAACTGCATTTTCTTTTTTATTCTCCCCCGTGTTACATGCTTAACCTCTCCATGTGTAATTTCTCTTAACCTGCTGTCCCAGGAAGAGAATTTCATCTACAGGCTCTTTCTGTGTTTTTTTCCCTAGTCTGTCTTTCCCATTTCTTAGCTGTGTAACTGTTCCTTTACGCGCTCTATTTAAACGCCATCAATCTCATTTGAGCTCCTTGCTCCCGCTTCTGTTTTCTCCACCTCTCATACTGCCAGTTCTCTCTTTCTCTGTGGTTGGTGGCTACTTTCCTGAGCTTCCGAAGCCACGTGGGTCCTGCCTCTTATTGTCAGACTTGAATTGGAAAAGGAACCATATTAACAAGCCTTTACCACTCACACACGGCGGAAGTTTATACTTTAATTCAGTGAGCTAAGAAAAGCGTGTTGTGGGTCCCCTACGAGCCATGGTGCTTGCTTCATCATGATTTGGCACCAGTCATTAGCCGCAGCTCTGCTAATGAGCCACTGAGGTCAGTTTCAATAATTACTCAAAAACATAACCATGCAGCCCACCCCTCAACTGTGTATTTATCTTGCTTTTCTGCTGTTCGTGTGATTAGCTGGGAGGAGCTCACGGCGACATCCTCCCTATAAAAGTGTAGATGGATCACTCTCTAACTCTTTCTTGCTTCACATACAAATGGCTTGAAAGGTGCAGGGAAGATGCAGGTCTAATAGACAGAATAGAAGGTCTGTTCCAGGTGGGTTTCTCTGCATTGGTGTCCCATCACAGGTCCACAAGTGTAATGTGTGATCTTTGACTCCTGGCATTTCACAAGCAGGCGGCCAGGAAACGGTTTCAGCCTATCAACTACTGAGGAGACGCAGCCTCTGAATGAGGAATGAGGAAGCAATGAATACATCCAGCCTATCACAGGAACAGCCCTGAGTGTTCCGAATTATAAATTCTCCATGTCACTGATTGTCGTTGAGCCCAAGTAGCTCGCCGTGATCGTATAGTGGTTAGTACTCTGCGTTGTGGCCGCAGCAACCTCGGTTCGAATCCGAGTCACGGCATAGTGGTTGGCAATGTCATGGCAGTTGGGTGTTAATTTTACAGAATTAGCAAATGTACCAGTAGTTTTTGTAAAATGTCTATTAAAAACAGATCCTTTCAAATATTTAAACCATCTAACAACAAATGATTTAAACTCGCATGATTATAAGCTGTAGCTATAATGTATTTGCTTACATAAATTATCGTTCTTGAACCTATTGGGGGTGGAGGGGGAGCGGAGCTCACCCCCCAGGTGCAGTTGAGTGACCTGTGTTGTGGCTCTCTAGAGGGAAGGCACAAATTTTGCTGTCACCCAGCCCAATCCAGACGTGTATTGGGGCCAGGTTTCAGGCAAATAGAACAGTAAGTGCAGAGAAATGTTCACTCTCTAAAAGTGGCATTTCTAAAATAGTAAAGTTAAATCCAACCTCACCAGTAAGTAGGATTTTCAATAAATAAATAAAGCTACTCCTCTCCGATATGGAATTACCAAATAAAAAGTATAGGGGAATACCCAGAGCTAACCTATGAGAGGGGTAGATCTCACAGTAGTGAAAAATGAAATAGACTGTTTGGTACTTACAGGACATGCGAACCACCAAAGTACATATCTTATTTTTTACTTACATAGCATCATGCACCTAGGACTACCTAGGGCCTACCTTAGGGGTAAATTATATGTAATAAAAGGGGAGTTTAAGGCTTGGCAAGTAGGCTGGGACTTCCCTGGGAGACCCCTGAGTCTATGCCCAGAACCATAACTCTGCCAGTCGAGTAATTACCTAAAAGCCGATAACTCACTTTTCTTCCATAGGCTAACATTGAGTGGTTTCACTTGGAAATTCTTCTAAGTGGTGTGGAGTTTTGGAACTTTAAAATATTCATCTAAAATCAGCCAAACAACGAATTCTGATTTACTCACCCGTTATCAGGAGAGACCTCAGTGCTGCATCTTGGAGCTCAGTACTGACCCTGAAAAGTAATTTTAACCGTACTTACCAGTAACTCGAATTTCCTTCCATGGGATATCATTGCCTGCTTTTTGCTCAAAATTTTCTAAGTGTCGATTTTTGAAACTTACAAATATTCTATAAAAAATCATACCAACTGTGAAAACGTAATTGTTTACCTGTTTTAGATAGATGTCCCAGTACTGAGCCTAGGAGCCCAGCACTGGATTACAAGAGTAACGAGAACGTACTTTACCCGTAACTTGAATTTTCTTCCATAGGAAACCATTGACTGTTTTTCTGTGAAATTTCTTCTAAGTGTCGATTTTGCAAACATTTAAATATTCCTTAAAAATCGCCTGTATAACTTAAACGCAGTTTCTCAACTGCTTACAGGTGGTACAGTAGTGCTGGATCTAGGATCCAACACTGACCTAGAAAAAGTAACCATAACCCCACTTACCTGCTAAGTGAATTTCCTTCCATAGGATAACATTGGTAATTTGATCAGCAAAAGTTTCTAAGTGTCAACTTTTAAAATAGCAAAATATTGCTTAAACATCACAACAGTAACTAAAACGAATTTACTCACTTGTTTCCAAGAACTGTCCCAGGACTGAATCTAGGATCCAGTCCTGGATTTAGAAAAGTAATCCTGAAAGTAATTAATTGCATATAACTTAAAATTCCCATTGAGCTCAATGTATTATTGTGATTCAAATTGTGTTGCCTATTGCAATAAACTGTAACTATTACCTGCAAAAGTCAATTGCCTATTGCAAAGTATTTAACTAAAGCATCTCATTCTGAGAAAGTATATTTTGATACCTATTGTTGGTTCTAAAATAAAACAACAATATCTTTTTTATGCAAACCAATGGCCTAGAGTTCAGTTCTTGAGTGTGTGAGACCATTTGCTGACTGAGTGTGTACAACAAATGTTTTACACTGTACTCTGATACTGCCTTACTGCTCGGCAAGCTACCACTTTAGAGAGTAAGGTTATATCTAACTTTAGCTTCTGCCAAACCTCTGGGGACTGGGGACTCTGTGCACACTGTACCTATTTGGGAACAGTATATACAGAGCCACTTTCTCACAGTAGTGATAAAGTGATTAGAGTCCTAAGGCCAACATAAAGATACAGCAAAACGTGAGGTGAAAAGCAAAAAGGTTGCTGGTAGGCCACCTTAAGGATGCCAGGTCTAACAAAAATGAACTAAGATTAACATGAGTAAAACATCAGGTTTCTCTACTGCATTTGGTGAGACAAGTGGGCCTTCTTTTATCTTCCATTCAAGCAATCTTTGACAGACCCCTTTATTATAGAGCTTTTCAAGGATTAAAGATAAGGCACTTACAAAGGAGTCCCAAATACTCAGAGATGGTTGACTTCTGTAATATGGGTCGTAGACTAAAAGCAGCGCAAAAACAGAGTGCAACAGGGTCCAAAAAATTGAGTGCCACAAGAGAGTTTGAATGCAAGCGTATCCTTTTACAGATGCAGAGATATACTCATGCAATTTTTGTTTTTAGGACAGAACGTGCATGATGAAAAAAGCATTGTTTTTAAAAAGCGCATTGCAGAATATCAGTACTTTGATGTGGGAAAAGTTCAAAACTTTCAAACAAAATATTTGCATGCAGCATACAGTAAGTTGTTGTGGCCGAGTGGTTAAGGTGATGGACTAGAAATCCATTGGGGTATCCCCGCGCAGGTTCTAATCCTGCCAACAACGAGAATCTTTTTATTATCGGCTACAATTTCAGAAGTTAACCTTTAGTATTTCTTCCATTTCAGTTTTATGAATAGGTGGCTTATTTTTGTGTCACTATTGCGTCTCCACATATTTGTTATCGCTACCTCTTTCATGTCTTTGCTACACCTCATTCCTACTTTAGCACTGGTGTAAACGCTTCAAATTATTATACCGTTGCTCTCTCATTCATACCTGCGCATGCACTTGAAAGTTACTTTACCAATAAAAGACGCAAAGAGAGAAATAGAACAAAAGTGCTGGCTGGATTGGCAAACACACTTCATAAAACTGCATTTTCTTTTTTATTCTCCCCCGTGTTACATGCTTAACCTCTCCATGTGTAATTTCTCTTAACCTGCTGTCCCAGGAAGAGAATTTCATCTACAGGCTCTTTCTGTGTTTTTTTCCCTAGTCTGTCTTTCCCATTTCTTAGCTGTGTAACTGTTCCTTTACGCGCTCTATTTAAACGCCATCAATCTCATTTGAGCTCCTTGCTCCCGCTTCTGTTTTCTCCACCTCTCATACTGCCAGTTCTCTCTTTCTCTGTGGTTGGTGGCTACTTTCCTGAGCTTCCGAAGCCACGTGGTTCCTGCCTCTTATTGTCAGACTTGAATTGGAAAAGGAACCATATTAACAAGCCTTTACCACTCACACACGGCGGAAGTTTATACTTTAATTCAGTGAGCTAAGAAAAGCGTGTTGTGGGTCCCCTACGAGCCATGGTGCTTGCTTCATCATGATTTGGCACCAGTCATTAGCCGCAGCTCTGCTAATGAGCCACTGAGGTCAGTTTCAATAATTACTCAAAAACATAACCATGCAGCCCACCCCTCAACTGTGTATTTATCTTGCTTTTCTGCTGTTCGTGTGATTAGCTGGGAGGAGCTCACGGCGACATCCTCCCTATAAAAGTGTAGATGGATCACTCTCTAACTCTTTCTTGCTTCACATACAAATGGCTTGAAAGGTGCAGGGAAGATGCAGGTCTAATAGACAGAATAGAAGGTCTGTTCCAGGTGGGTTTCTCTGCATTGGTGTCCCATCACAGGTCCACAAGTGTAATGTGTGATCTTTGACTCCTGGCATTTCACAAGCAGGCGGCCAGGAAACGGTTTCAGCCTATCAACTACTGAGGAGACGCAGCCTCTGAATGAGGAATGAGGAAGCAATGAATACATCCAGCCTATCACAGGAACAGCCCTGAGTGTTCCGAATTATAAATTCTCCATGTCACTGATTGTCGTTGAGCCCAAGTAGCTCGCCGTGATCGTATAGTGGTTAGTACTCTGCGTTGTGGCCGCAGCAACCTCGGTTCGAATCCGAGTCACGGCATAGTGGTTGGCAATGTCATGGCAGTTGGGTGTTAATTTTACAGAATTAGCAAATGTACCAGTAGTTTTTGTAAAATGTCTATTAAAAACAGATCCTTTCAAATATTTAAACCATCTAACAACAAATGATTTAAACTCGCATGATTATAAGCTGTAGCTATAATGTATTTACTTACATAAATTATCGTTCTTGAACCTATTGGGGGTGGAGGGGGAGCGGAGCTCACCCCCCAGGTGCAGTTGAGTGACCTGTGTTGTGGCTCTCTAGAGGGAAGGCACAAATTTTGCTGTCACCCAGCCCAATCCAGACGTGTATTGGGGCCAGGTTTCAGGCAAATAGAACAGTAAGTGCAGAGAAATGTTCACTCTCTAAAAGTGGCATTTCTAAAATAGTAAAGTTAAATCCAACCTCACCAGTAAGTAGGATTTTCAATAAATAAATAAAGCTACTCCTCTCCGATATGGAATTACCAAATAAAAAGTATAGGGGAATACCCAGAGCTAACCTATGAGAGGGGTAGATCTCACAGTAGTGAAAAATGAAATAGACTGTTTGGTACTTACAGGACATGCGAACCACCAAAGTACATATCTTATTTTTTACTTACATAGCATCATGCACCTAGGACTACCTAGGGCCTACCTTAGGGGTAAATTATATGTAATAAAAGGGGAGTTTAAGGCTTGGCAAGTAGGCTGGGACTTCCCTGGGAGACCCCTGAGTCTATGCCCAGAACCATAACTCTGCCAGTCGAGTAATTACCTAAAAGCCGATAACTCACTTTTCTTCCATAGGCTAACATTGAGTGGTTTCACTTGGAAATTCTTCTAAGTGGTGTGGAGTTTTGGAACTTTAAAATATTCATCTAAAATCAGCCAAACAACGAATTCTGATTTACTCACCCGTTATCAGGAGAGACCTCAGTGCTGCATCTTGGAGCTCAGTACTGACCCTGAAAAGTAATTTTAACCGTACTTACCAGTAACTCGAATTTCCTTCCATGGGATATCATTGCCTGCTTTTTGCTCAAAATTTTCTAAGTGTCGATTTTTGAAACTTACAAATATTCTATAAAAAATCATACCAACTGTGAAAACGTAATTGTTTACCTGTTTTAGATAGATGTCCCAGTACTGAGCCTAGGAGCCCAGCACTGGATTACAAGAGTAACGAGAACGTACTTTACCCGTAACTTGAATTTTCTTCCATAGGAAACCATTGACTGTTTTTCTGTGAAATTTCTTCTAAGTGTCGATTTTGCAAACATTTCAATATTCCTTAAAAATCGCCTGTATAACTTAAACGCAGTTTCTCAACTGCTTACAGGTGGTACAGTAGTGCTGGATCTAGGATCCAACACTGACCTAGAAAAAGTAACCATAACCCCACTTACCTGCTAAGTGAATTTCCTTCCATAGGATAACATTGGTAATTTGATCAGCAAAAGTTTCTAAGTGTCAACTTTTAAAATAGCAAAATATTGCTTAAACATCACAACAGTAACTAAAACGAATTTACTCACTTGTTTCCAAGAACTGTCCCAGGACTGAATCTAGGATCCAGTCCTGGATTTAGAAAAGTAATCCTGAAAGTAATTAATTGCATATAACTTAAAATTCCCATTGAGCTCAATGTATTATTGTGATTCAAATTGTGTTGCCTATTGCAATAAACTGTAACTATTACCTGCAAAAGTCAATTGCCTATTGCAAAGTATTTTACTAAAGCATCTCATTCTGAGAAAGTATATTTTGATACCTATTGTTGGTTCTAAAATAAAACAACAATATCTTTTTTATGCAAACCAATGGCCTAGAGTTCAGTTCTTGAGTGTGTGAGACCATTTGCTGACTGAGTGTGTACAACAAATGTTTTACACTGTACTCTGATACTGCCTTACTGCTCGGCAAGCTACCACTTTAGAGAGTAAGGTTATATCTAACTTTAGCCTCTGCCAAACCTCTGGGGACTGGGGACTCTGTGCACACTGTACCTATTTGGGAACAGTATATACAGAGCCACTTTCTCACAGTAGTGATAAAGTGATTAGAGTCCTAAGGCCAACATAAAGATTCAGCAAAACGTGAGGTGAAAAGCAAAAAGGTTGCTGGTAGGCCACCTTAAGGATGCCAGGTCTAACAAAAATGAACTAAGGATAACATGAGTAAAACATCAGGTTTCTCTACTGCATTTGGTGAGACAAGTGGGCCTTCTTTTATCTTCCATTCAAGCAATCTTTGACAGACCCCTTTATTATAGAGCTTTTCAAGGATTAAAGATAAGGCACTTACAAAGGAGTCCCAAATACTCAGAGATGGTTGACTTCTGTAATATGGGTCGTAGACTAAAAGCAGCGCAAAAACAGAGTGCAACAGGGTCCAAAAAATTGAGTGCCACAAGAGAGTTTGAATGCAAGCGTATCCTTTTACAGATCCAGAGATATACTCATGCAATTTTTGTTTTTAGGACAGAACGTGCATGATGAAAAAAACATTGTTTTTAAAAAGCGCATTGTAGAATATCAGTACTTTGATGTGGGAAAACTTCAAAACTTTGAAACAAAATATTTGCATGCAGCTTACAGTAAGTTGTTGTGGCCGAGTGGTTTAGGCGATGGACTAGAAATCCATTGGGGTATCCCCGCGCAGGTTCGAATCCTGCCAACAACGAGAATCTTTTTATTATCGGCTACAATTTCAGAAGTTAACCGTTAGTATTTCTTCCATTTCAGTTTTATGAATAGGTGGCTTATTTTTGTGTCACTATTGCCTCTCCACATATTTGTTATCGCTACCTCTTTCATGTCTTTGCTACACCTCATTCCTACTTTAGCACTGGTGTAAACGCTTCAAATTATTATACCGTTGCTCTCTCATTCATACCTGCGCATGCACTTGAAAGTTACTTTACCAATAAAAGACGCAAAGAGAGAAATAGAACAAAAGTGCTGGCTGGATTGGCAAACACACTTCATAAAACTGCATTTTCTTTTTTATTCTCCCCCGTGTTACATGCTTAACCTCTCCATGTGTAATTTCTCTTAACCTGCTGTCCCAGGAAGAGAATTTCATCTACAGGCTCTTTCTGTGTTTTTTTCCCTAGTCTGTCTTTCCCATTTCTTAGCTGTGTAACTGTTCCTTTACGCGCTCTATTTAAACGCCATCAATCTCATTTGAGCTCCTTGCTCCCGCTTCTGTTTTCTCCACCTCTCATACTGCCAGTTCTCTCTTTCTCTGTGGTTGGTGGCTACTTTCCTGAGCTTCCGAAGCCACGTGGTTCCTGCCTCTTGTTGTCAGACTTGAATTGGAAAAGGAACCATATTAACAAGCCTTTACCACTCACACACGGCGGAAGTTTATACTTTAATTCAGTGAGCTAAGAAAAGCGTGTTGTGGGTCCCCTACGAGCCATGGTGCTTGCTTCATCATGATTTGGCACCAGTCATTAGCCGCAGCTCTGCTAATGAGCCACTGAGGTCAGTTTCAATAATTACTCAAAAACATAACCATGCAGCCCACCCCTCAACTGTGTATTTATCTTGCTTTTCTGCTGTTCGTGTGATTAGCTGGGAGGAGCTCACGGCGACATCCTCCCTATAAAAGTGTAGATGGATCACTCTCTAACTCTTTCTTGCTTCACATACAAATGGCTTGAAAGGTGCAGGGAAGATGCAGGTCTAATAGACAGAATAGAAGGTCTGTTCCAGGTGGGTTTCTCTGCATTGGTGTCCCATCACAGGTCCGCAAGTGTAATGTGAGATCTTTGACTCCTGGCATTTCACAAGCAGGCGGCCAGGAAACGGTTTCAGCCTATCAACTACTGAGGAGACGCAGCCTCTGAATGAGGAATGAGGAAGCAATGAATACATCCAGCCTATCACAGGAACAGCCCTGAGTGTTCCGAATTATAAATTCTCCATGTCACTGTTTGTCGTTGAGCCCAAGTAGCTCGCCGTGATCGTATAGTGGTTAGTACTCTGCGTTGTGGCTGCAGCAACCTCGGTTTGAATCCGAGTCACGGCATTGTGGTTGGCAATGTCATGGCAGTTGGGTGTTAATTTTACAGAATTAGCAAATGTACCAGTAGTTTTTGTAAAATGTCTATTAAAAACAGATCCTTTCAAATATTTAAACCATCTAACAACAAATGATTTAAACTCGCATGATTATAAGCTGTAGCTATAATGTATTTACTTACATAAATTATTGTTCTTGAACCTATTGGGGGTGGAGGGGGAGCGGAGCTCACCCCCCAGGTGCAGTTGAGTGACCTGTGTTGTGGCTCTCTAGAGGGAAGGCACAAATTTTGCTGTCACCCAGCCCAATCCAGACGTGTATTGGGGCAAGGTTTCAGGCAAATAGAGCAGTACGTGCAGAGAAATGTTCACTCTCTTAAAGTGGCATTTCTAAAATAGTAAAGTTAAATCCAACCTCACCAGTAAGTGGGATTTTCAATAAATAAATAAAGCTACTCCTCTCCGATATGGAATTACCAAATAAAAAGTATAGGGGAATACCCAGAGCTAACCTATGAGAGGGGTAGACCTCACAGTAGTGAAAAATGAAATAGACTGTTTGGTACTTACAGGACATGCGAACCACCAAAGTACATATCTTATTTTTTACTTACATAGCATCATGCACCTAGGACTACCTAGGGCCTACCTTAGGGGTAAATTATATGTACTAAAAGGGGAGTTTAAGGCTTGGCAAGTAGGCTGGGACTCCCCTGGGAGACCCCTGAGTCTATGCCCAGAACCATAACTCTGCCAGTCGAGTACTTACCTAAAAGCCGATAACTCACTTTTCTTCCATAGGCTAACATTGAGTGGTTTCACTTGGAAATTCTTCTAAGTGGTGTGGAGTTTTGGAACTTTAAAATATTCATCTAAAATCAGCCGAACAACGAATTCTGATTTACTCACCCGTTATCAGGAGAGACCTCAGTGCTGCATCTTGGAGCTCAGTACTGGCCCTGAAAAGTAATTTTAACCGTACTTACCAGTAACTCGAATTTCCTTCCATGGGATATCATTGCCTGCTTTTTGCTCAACATTTTCTAAGTGTCGATTTTTGAAACTTACAAATATTCTTTAAAAATCATACCAACTGTGAAAACGTAATTGTTTACCTGTTTTAGATAGATGTCCCAGTACTGAGCCTAGGAGCCCAGCACTGGATTACAAAAGTAACGAGAACGTACTTTACCCGTAACTTGAATTTTCTTCCATAGGAAACCATTGACTGTTTTTCTGTGAAATTTCTTCTAAGTGTCGATTTTGGAAACATTTAAATATTCCTTAAAAATCGCCTGTATAACTTAAACGCAGTTTCTCAACTGCTTACAGGTGGTACAGTAGTGCTGGATCTAGGATCCAACACTGACCTAGAAAAAGTAACCATAACCCCACTTACCTGCTAAGTGAATTTCCTTCCATAGGATAACATTGGTAATTTGATCAGCAAAAGTTTCTAAGTGTCAACTTTTAAAATAGCAAAATATTGCTTAAACATCACAACAGTAACTAAAACGAATTTACTCACTTGTTTCCAAGAACTGTCCCAGGACTGAATCTAGGATCCAGTCCTGGATTTAGAAAAGTAATCCTGAAAGTAATTAATTGCATATAACTTAAAATTCCCATTGAGCTCAATGTATTATTGTGATTCAAATTGTGTTGCCTATTGCAATAAACTGTAACTATTACCTGCAAAAGTCAATTGCCTATTGCAAAGTATTTTACTAAAGCATCTCATTCTGAGAAAGTATATTTTGATACCTATTGTTGGTTCTAAAATAAAACAACAATATCTTTTTTATGCAAACCAATGGCCTAGAGTTCAGTTCTTGAGTGTGTGAGACCATTTGCTGACTGAGTGTGTACAACAAATGTTTTACACTGTACTCTGATACTGCCTTACTGCTCGGCAAGCTACCACTTTAGAGAGTAAGGTTATATCTAACTTTAGCCTCTGCCAAACCTCTGGGGACTGGGGACTCTGTGCACACTGTACCTATTTGGGGACAGTATATACAGAGCCACTTTCTCACAGTAGTGATAAAGTGATTAGAGTCCTAAGGCCAACATAAAGATACAGCAAAACGTGAGGTGAAAAGCAAAAAGGTTGCTGGTAGGCCACCTTAAGGATGCCAGGTCTAACAAAAACTGAACTAAGGATAACATGAGTAAAACATCAGGTTTCTCTACTGCATTTGGTGAGACAAGTGGGCCTTCTTTTATCTTCCATTCAAGCAATCTTTGACAGACCCCTTTATTATAGAGCTTTTCAAGGATTAAAGATAAGGCACTTACAAAGGAGTCCCAAATACTCAGAGATGGTTGACTTCTGTAATATGGGTCGTAGACTAAAAGCAGCGCAAAAACAGAGTGCAACAGGGTCCAAAAAATTGAGTGCCACAAGAGAGTTTGAATGCAAGCGTATCCTTTTACAGATCCAGAGATATACTCATGCAATTTTTGTTTTTAGGACAGAACGTGCATGATGAAAAAAACATTGTTTTTAAAAAGCGCATTGCAGAATATCAGTACTTTGATGTGGGAAAACTTCAAAACTTTCAAACAAAATATTTGTATGCAGCTTACAGCAAGTTGTTGTGGCCGAGTGGTTAAGGCGATGGACTAGAAATCCATTGGGGTATCCCCGCGCAGGTTCGAATCCTGCCAACAACGAGAATCTTTTTATTATCGGCTACAATTTCAGAAGTTAACCTTTAGTATTTCTTCCATTTCAGTTTTATAAATAGGTGGCTTATTTTTGTGTCACTATTGCCTCTCCACATATTTGTTATCGCTACCTCTTTCATGTCTTTGCTACACCTCATTCCTACTTTAGTACTGGTGTAAACGCTTCAAATTATTATACGGTTGCTCTCTCATTCATACCTGCGCATGCACTTGAAAGTTACTTTACCAATAAAAGACGCAAAGAGAGAAATAGAACAAAAGTGCTGGCTGGATTGGCAAACACACTTCATAAAACTGCATTTTCTTTTTTATTCTCCCCCGTGTTACATGCTTAACCTCCCCATGTGTAATTTCTCTTAACCTGCTGTCCCAGGAAGAGAATTTCATCTACAGGCTCTTTCTGTGTTTTTTTCCCTAGTCTGTCTTTCCCATTTCTTAGCTGTGTAACTGTTCCTTTACGCGCTCTATTTAAACGCCATCAATCTCATTTGAGCTCCTTGCTCCCGCTTCTGTTTTCTCCACCTCTCATACTGCCAGTTCTCTCTTTCTCTGTGGTTGGTGGCTACTTCCCTGAGCTTCCGAAGCCACATGGTTCCTGCCTCTTGTTGTCAGACTTGAATTGGAAAAGGAACCATATTAACAAGCCTTTACCACTCACACACGGCGGAAGTTTATACTTTAATTCAGTGAGCTAAGAAAAGCGTGTTGTGGGTCCCCTACGAGCAACGGTGCTTGCTTCATCATGATTTGGCACCAGTCATTAGCCGCAGCTCTGCTAATGAGCCACTGAGGTCAGTTTCAATATTTACTCAAAAACATAACCATGCAGCCCACCCCTCAACTGTGTATTTATCTTGCTTTTCTGCTGTTCGTGTGATTAGCTGGGAGGAGCTCACGGCGACATCCTCCCTATAAAAGTGTAGATGGATCACTCTCTAACTCTTTCTTGCTTCACATACAAATGGCTTGAAAGGTGCAGGGAAGATGCAGGTCTAATAGACAGAATAGAAGGTCTGTGCCAGGTGGGTTTCTCTGCATTGGTGTCCCATCACAGGTCCGCAAGTGTAATGTGTGATCTTTGACTCCTGGCATTTCACAAGCAGGCGGCCAGGAAACGGTTTCAGCCTATCAACCACTGAGGAGACGCAGCCTCTGAATGAGGAATGAGGAAGCAATGAATACATCCAGCCTATCACAGGAAAAGCCCTGAGTGTTCCGAATTATAAATTCTCCATGTCACTGTATGTCGTTGAGCCCAAGTAGCTCGCAGTGATCGTATAGTGGTTAGTACTCTGCGTTGTGGCCGCAGCAACCTCGGTTTGAATCCGAGTCACGGCATTGTGGTTGGCAATGTCATGGCAGTTGGGTGTTAATTTTACAGAATTAGCAAATGTACCAGTAGTTTTTGTAAAATGTCTATTAAAAACAGATCCTTTCAAATATTTAAACCATCTAACAACAAATGATTTAAACTCGCATGATTATAAGCTGTAGCTATAATGTATTTACTTACATAAATTATCGTTCTTGAACCTATTGGGGGTGGAGGGGGAGCGGAGCTCACCCCCCAGGTGCAGTTGACTGACCTGTGTTGTGGCTCTCTAGAGGGAAGGCACAAATTTTGCTGTCACCCAGCCCAATCCAGACGTGTATTGGGGCCAGGTTTCAGGCAAATAGAGCAGTAAGTGCAGAGAAATGTTCACTCTCTAAAAGTGGCATTTCTAAAATAGTAAAGTTAAATCCAACCTCACCAGTAAGTAGGATTTTCAATAAATAAATAAAGCTACTCCTCTCCGATATGGAATTACCAAATAAAAAGTATAGGGGAATACCCAGAGCTAACCTATGAGAGGGGTAGACCTCACAGTAGTGAAAAATGAAATAGACTGTTTGGTACTTACAGGACATGCGAACCACCAAAGTACATATCTTATTTTTTACTTACATAGCATCATGCACCTAGGACTACCTAGGGCCTACCTTAGGGGTAAATTATATGTAATAAAAGGGGAGTTTAAGGCTTGGCAAGTAGGCTGGGACTCCCCTGGGAGACCCCTGAGTCTATGCCCAGAACCATAACTCTGCCAGTCGAGTACTTACCTAAAAGCCGATAACTCACTTTTCTTCCATAGGCTAACATTGAGTGGTTTCACTTGGAAATTCTTCTAAGTGGTGTGGAGTTTTGGAACTTTAAAATATTCATCTAAAATCAGCCGAACAACGAATTCTGATTTACTCACTCGTTATCAGGAGAGACCTCAGTGCTGCATCTTGGAGCTCAGTACTGACCCTGAAAAGTAATTTTAACCGTACTTACCAGTAACTCGAATTTCCTTCCATGGGATATCATTGCCTGCTTTTAGCTCAAAATTTTCTAAGTGTCGATTTTTGAAACTTACAAAATTCTTTAAAAATCATACCAACTGTGAAAACGTAATTGTTTACCTGTTTTAGATAGATGTCCCAGTACTGAGCCTAGGAGCCTGGTTTGAGGGCTAGGATCTCTGGCAGTATATGCGGCACGTAGGCTCTTACTTTTCTTTTGGGGTCTCTTTCATTTTTCGTATCTTGGATGATTAGTGTAGTTTTTACACTCTGGGGTCAATATGTTTTTTAAGTTAGTGGGCAACCAGGAACCATAAATGTGCACTTGAGTGGTTTCTACAAGGAATATTGTTAACACGGGCATGTCATAATTAATTCGATCTCCGAAATACATTGCTGTAGTATTGTTTTTTCATTTTTTGTAGAAATCTTAGAGTTACCAAAAATAAAAGCACTATCAAGACTGTCCAATTGCATCGAGGATCATCGCAAAGGGACCTCATGAATAATACAGGAGCAGTTTTATCGTAAAGATGTTACAACACTCATGTTGAAGTAAGTGTATAGCACTAGACTTACGGTTCAAAGTAGTGGGAATATGTCATACAACTCACTTTTGGACCTTCCTTTTCAGCATAATGATCGGCGCACATACCTTCGCAACCCGATCGTAAATAATTCTTAAAGGCAGGAAGGCAGGTAAAGAATTAAAAGAATTAATAGAGATCTAGAACCTATCTCAGTTTACAGCAGGAAGAAAGGTTCTCAAAATAATTAATATTTCTTTTCCTCTAGACCAAAAGGCCTGTTCCTTTACGTTCCCGCTGAATTCAGCGTATTTCGCCCTTTAGGAATCTGGCGAGAAGCCTACCAATACGGACTTATTGGATGGTTTTAATAAAAAAAAATGTTAAGGTAATTTCTATTATTCTCTAATCGAGTTCATTTCTTTCTAAATAAAACATATGGAAGAAATTAGTAAGTAGGGTATGGTAGGACTGGAGGAGTTGTTTTAAGAATGATTGTGTATGTATGTTTTGTACGATGAATCGCCAGGAGAATCACACCGTTTGTTTGCCTATAGGTCCTCTAGGGTTATTGTTTTTTCTTGTAAAAAAAAGTTTCAGATGGCATTAATGATCCTAGATAACACTGTTCTTATATGCATATCTTTTGTGAGTTGTTATCAGGGATACCAATGTCAAGATTTGTGTATATATAATGTTTCTATTGCTAAATGGTTTTAATGTTATTAATTTCCATTATTTGTGTAGATTATCTATATCGTGGGAGATTGAATAATTTGTCCTGAAGAAGGTGGTCTTATAATCATAATACTCCACCGAAACGCGTCGACGCAAGTTTAAAAGGCAGACTGTAGACTGGAGTGACATCTGTTCTCGATGAAACTAGCTAACAGTATCAACACTGCAGAGAACAGTTGATTTGGGCCTAGTGTCTTCCTTTGCATTCTGGATTAGAAAGCATTTTTTCTTTCTGATGTTCTCCCCATGCTCCTAATTGTTTTTTATTTGTGATCTTTTTTATTTTGTATTTTGTGATTCTTTTTTATTGCACAACAGGCACAATGTCATTAGTTATGTGTTCTGTTTTGTAACTGTCTGACTATTTTTAATATTGTATTTACTTAACAATGTTCTGTATCTAACATTTTTAATAAAATAGAAATTTTTATAATACCTTGTGACTAGGGTTCAAACTTTGGTGTCTTGTTCTGGTGATCGATTGAGTGTAATATCTGTATGAATTTGTATGATTATTTGTATAAGTGCCAAAAAGGGGAATACTTCTTCAGACTTTTGTCTCTTGGCACTCTACCCCTTTTTGTGGAATAGAGCCCCTCTCTCTTATTTTACACAATTATAGTACAGCCTTCGGCTGGAGAGTCTCCTTCTGGAGGTGTTTTAGTTAGGAGCTGAAAGGCCATGGATCACTTTAAGACATTTGGCTTTAGTGACGACCAATTTAATAAGATTATCAACACCAAAAATGGTAATAAAATTACAGTTATGTCCGGAAAAGGGGAAAATTGGGGCAAACTGGTTAGTCTGAAAAAGAAACTGATCCGCACAGAAGCACATGCTGACTTTTTAATAGAATATGTTAAATCAGGGACAATCCCTATTGGTCTACAGGTAAGGAACGAACCAGGTCTTTTTATTGAAAATAAGAGATTTTTAGAAGTGTGGACACAGATCTCTAATATATGTAGTAGGGATTGGATGCTCCTGATTATCGAGACAGCGCAGGAGTTAATTATTATTGACAAAGAATCTATAGAAAAGTTGGAGCTAGAATTGAGAAATAGCACTGTAGTGGAAGATGCCAAGCGTAAACTAGAGGAGATCAATAGAGATGTTGAAGGATACAGAGACTACCTTATAAATAAAAAAACTAACAAACTAAAAAAAGATATAGAAAGATTTAGTGCTGAAGGAGTTTACCCATTCCTTAATGAGAAGTATTACCAACAAAAACAGGAACAAGGGTGGGATAGACCCTACAATAGACCAATATATAGGAGAGGTGGGAGAAAACAGGTGACCTTTTCTGACACCTCTGGGTCCAGTAGCGAGGAAGAGATCTCCCATAAAGAAGATAGTAGCAATAGGAATAACTTTGTGGAATCAGGTCCGCCGTCTTTTTTAGATCAAAGATCAAGGCGGGGACAGAGATTCAACCAAAACCAGGGGAGGGGTCAACAATTTCGAGGCCCTCCTCCTCCTCAAAAAGAATATTTGAGAACGAGAAATCAACGCTACTGGCGTCAGACGGAACACCAGTGATAAATCTGTCCAACAGAAACCTCACTGAAATAGAGACGAGAGTTTTGAGTAAAGGGTTTAGTTTTGTTCCAACTACAGGTATTAACAAATTTCAATTGGAAAGAGATTTAAGAGCTTTCTTTAGGAAAATTAGACTTAAAAGATTCTTTGAGGATCGTCCCGCTAGGGTCAGCAATAATGTTTCGGGCTTTAAACCCAGGTCTTCTTTTACCCCTACATTAGCTATGGTAAGCAAAAATCATGAGATTTTTGAAAAAGCGGTTGAAAGTGGCATACAATCGATCTTATCTCAGAACCCCAGACAACCTGACTACAACATGACCAGAGAAGAAAAACAGTCTCTGAAATCTCTAAAAAATGATCTGAGGCTGACAATAAAACCGGCTGATAAAGGGGGTGGTGTCGTGGTGTTTAACACATCTGATTATGATCAGAAAATGCTAGAAATGCTGGCGGTGATTGAACACTATGAACCCATCTCTAGAAATCAATTAGCTAAGCTGATGTGTGATTGTCGTACCCTTTTGAATGAAGCTAGGGGACACCAATGGATTTGTGAAGAAGAATTCAAATTCCTAAACAATGAAGAACCTAGGATTCCCGCTCTGTATGGTCTCCCAAAGATTCACAAAGACCGGGGCAATCCACCGATGAGGCCCATTGTAAGTAGTATCAACTCTATGACTGAGCCTCTAAGCAAATACGTGGACCATTTTCTGCGTCCTATAGTGATGAATCTCAAATCATATGTGAGGGACTCCTCACACATGATTTCCCTTCTTGAGGGTAAGGCCTTCAATGGGGAGACTCAATGTCTAGTTACTCTGGACATTGAGTCTCTCTACACCAACATTCCTCAACATGAAACCGTTGAGGTGGTTCGCAGAGCGATTGAGGAGATCGATCTAGAAGGAGTAGAGAAGAGCTTTGTAGTTGACTGTGCCAAGATGGTACTCACGAATAATATCTTTCTATTTAAAGACCAGCTATACAAACAAAAGAAAGGCACGAGCATGGGGGCCACCTGTGCGCCGAGCCTGGCCTGTCTCTACGTGGGGGAATTCGAAAACAAACATATTTTCAACGAACTTGCTCCGTTCTTTGAAAATGTGGTTGGCTGGTACCGTTACATAGACGACATCTTTTTTATTTGGGACGGTACAGTCGATCATTTGGAAGATTTTCTACTCTGGATCAATCTGGGGGATCCCAACCTTAAGTTTACATCGGAATTCAGTAGATCCAGGGTGGATTTTCTGGACATTTCCATTAAGGATGTCAATGGAGCTTTGGCAGTCGAACTATTCACAAAACCAATGGCCAAAAATACTCTTTTACACTACTCTAGTTTCCACCCCAAGTCGCAGCGCGACAACATACCATTTAGTCAATTTCTCCGCTTGCGGAGAAATTGCTCTGACCTTAACGATTTTTACAGACATGCGGAGACCATGAAAAGGAAATTTAAGGAGAGAGGGTACCTGAAAAAACTCATTACCCACTCTTTTAAACGTGCCAGATTTTATAATAGAGAAGCGATGCTCCAAAATACAGTTAAAAAGAACAAGGAGTCTGAGAAACTGGTTTTTGTCAGCAACTTCTCACATATTAGTAACCGTATCAAAAATGTAATTAACAGCAACTGGCACATCATTAATAATGAGGAAGAAAGTAAACTAGAGAGACCGATTTTTGCGTTCAAAAGGAACAAGAATTTGAGAAATGAGCTGGTCCACACTTACAGAGCGAGCATGGGCAAAGTACAACACACATTGGACAAAAATCCGGCGTTGGGAAATGTGAAGTGTGGAACGTGCAATGTCTGCCCTCTGTGTGTAGAATCAGATATGCTGGAACATAATGGACAAAAGATCTCCTCTAGGTCCCTGAACAATTGCAGGAGCAAAAACATTGTGTACTTTCTCCGTTGCCCCTGTGGGAAAGGCTATGTTGGGGAAACCGGTAGGGAGCTTAGAATCAGACTCCAAGAACATCGCTCCGCCATTAGAACCAGGAAAGCAAATGCCCCTCTAGTAGCCCATTATAGCGAAATGGGTCACAATGAGTCAGACATAGAGTGGTTCATATTGGAAAAGGTTTGGATGGGGCCGCGTGGGGGGAACATGGAAGAAAAAAGGAAACATAGAGAGCAATGGTACATCTCGCTCCTAAACACAGTCAGAAATGGGCTGAACTCTAGGGAGGAATGGGATCGCATGATTAAGTAATATGAATATTCGCCCTCTTTAGGTCCCCTGACTTGGGAAGTAGTTTTATACACTGGACGGGTGTATTATAGTGACAATATCTGTATAGTTTTTTGGGTACAGGTTGGGGGACACATTTTGTTGGTCCAATATTGGGTGAGTTTTTACGACATTCTCACATCTTGGGCCCAGACATGCATTGATACTATAATGGCGCTTTCGGTAATTACATGTGGGCCGCCTGCTCCGTGTTACCCATCTGATTTGCCTCCAGATAACCTATTCAAATATGGCCGCCGAGTTTGTCTGATGGGGATACTTCTACGATTCTCTCTGATGGCCTTGTTTGAAATGTCTCCGGTGGTGCTTGAACCTGTGATGGTTTAAAATGTTGGGGTTTGACTGCTTATTGTTTGCATACCTGGGGTTTGAGCACGCATTGAAGGCGTACCAATATTGATTGTTTGCGAGTTCTCGGTAGGCTTAAGGAACTCCAAAATGGCCGCCGCTTTAGTTCATCCACTCGACTAGATTTTAGATAGTCCACAGCTGTTGCTCGTTCCATGCCTCTCCCGCGTCTATGAATGTATATAAGGCCGGGCTCCTATCTTTGGGAGTTGACACACGCTGCTCCCGGGATGATGTAGAGGTATCCATGTGCTTGGAACCGGGTAAGTTCTGAACATTAGCGGGGGGTCGAGCTTTATTCGGTTTATCGTGGTTTGGGTTTATCGTGGAATTGGTCTTTAGTAACCCCGAGCTATTTTTGACTAGCGGGTGGCTGCGGCCGAGTTCAGCTTTTTCTAACGCTGACTATTTGTGGCGATGCCGGTATTGTTACCTGGTTTGAGGGCTAGGATCTCTGGCAGTATATGCGGCACGTAGGCTCTTACTTTTCTTTTGGGGTCTCTTTCATTTTTCGTATCTTGGATGATTAGTGTAGTTTTTACACTCTGGGGTCAATATGTTTTTTAAGTTAGTGGGCAACCAGGAACCATAAATGTGCACTTGAGTGGTTTCTACAAGGAATATTGTTAACACGGGCATGTCATAATTAATTCGATCTCCGAAATACATTGCTGTAGTATTGTTTTTTCATTTTTTGTAGAAATCTTAGAGTTACCAAAAATAAAAGCACTATCAAGACTGTCCAATTGCATCGAGGATCATCGCAAAGGGACCTCATGAATAATACAGGAGCAGTTTTATCGTAAAGATGTTACAACACTCATGTTGAAGTAAGTGTATAGCGCTAGACTTACGGTTCAAAGTAGTGGGAATATGTCATACAACTCACTTTTGGACCTTCCTTTTCAGCATAATGATCGGCGCACATACCTTCGCAACCCGATCGTAAATAATTCTTAAAGGCAGGAAGGCAGGTAAAGAATTAAAAGAATTAATAGAGATCTAGAACCTATCTCAGTTTACAGCAGGAAAAAAGGTTCTCAAAATAATTAATATTTCTTTTCCTCTAGACCAAAAGGCCTGTTCCTTTACGTTCCCGCTGAATTCAGCGTATTTCGCCCTTTAGGAATCTGGCGAGAAGCCTACCAATACGGACTTATTGGATGGTTTTAATAAAAAAAAATTTTAAGGTAATTTCTATTATTCTCTAATCGAGTTCATTTCTTTCTAAATAAAACATATGGAAGAAATTAGTAAGTAGGGTATGGTAGGACTGGAGGAGTTGTTTTAAGAATGATTGTGTATGTATGTTTTGTACGATGAATCGCCAGGAGAATCACACCGTTTGTTTGCCTATAGGTCCTCTAGGGTTATTGTTTTTTCTTGTAAAAAAAAGTTTCAGATGGCATTAATGATCCTAGATAACACTGTTCTTATATGCATATCTTTTGTGAGTTGTTATCAGGGATACCAATGTCAAGATTTGTGTATATATAATGTTTCTATTGCTAAATGGTTTTAATGTTATTAATTTCCATTATTTGTGTAGATTATCTATATCGTGGGAGATTGAATAATTTGTCCTGAAGAAGGTGGTCTTATAATCATAATACTCCACCGAAACGCGTCGACGCAAGTTTAAAAGGCAGACTGTAGACTGGAGTGACATCTGTTCTCGATGAAACTAGCTAACAGTATCAACACTGCAGAGAACAGTTGATTTGGGTCTAGTGTCTTCCTTTGCATTCTGGATTAGAAAGCATTTTTTCTTTCTGATGTTCTCCCCATGCTCCTAATTGTTTTTTATTTGTGATCTTTTTTATTTTGTATTTTGTGATTCTTTTTTATTGCACAACAGGCACAATGTCATTAGTTATGTGTTCTGTTTTGTAACTGTCTGACTATTTTTAATATTGTATTTACTTAACAATGTTCTGTATCTAACATTTTTAATAAAATAGAAATTTTTATAATACCTTGTGACTAGGGTTCAAACTTTGGTGTCTTGTTCTGGTGATCGATTGAGTGTAATATCTGTATGAATTTGTATGATTATTTGTATAAGTGCCAAAAAGGGGAATACTTCTTCAGACTTTTGTCTCTTGGCGCTCTACCCCTTTTTGTGGAATAGAGCCCCTCTCTCTTATTTTACACAACATAAAGATACAGCAAAACGTGAGGTGAAAAGCAAAAAGGTTGCTGGTAGGCCACCTTAAGGATGCCAGGTCTAACAAAAATGAACTAAGGATAACATGAGTAAAACATCAGGTTTCTCTACTGCATTTGGTGAGACAAGTGGGCCTTCTTTTATCTTCCATTCAAGCAATCTTTGACAGACCCCTTTATTATAGAGCTTTTCAAGGATTAAAGATAAGGCACTTACAAAGGAGTCCCAAATACTCAGAGATGGTTGACTTCTGTAATATGGGTCGTAGACTAAAAGCAGCGCAAAAACAGAGTGCAACAGGGTCCAAAAAATTGAGTGCCACAAGAGAGTTTGAATGCAAGCGTATCCTTTTACAGATCCAGAGATATACTCATGCAATTTTTGTTTTTAGGACAGAACGTGCATGATGAAAAAAACATTGTTTTTAAAAAGCGCATTGTAGAATATCAGTACTTTGATGTGGGAAAACTTCAAAACTTTCAAACAAAATATTTGCATGCAGCTTACAGTAAGTTGTTGTGGCCGAGTGGTTAAGGCGATGGACTAGAAATCCATTGGGGTATCCCCGCGCAGGTTCGAATCCTGCCAACAACGAGAATCTTTTTATTATCGGCTACAATTTCAGAAGTTAACCTTTAGTATTTCTTCCATTTCAGTTTTATGAATAGGTGGCTTATTTTTGTGTCACTATTGCCTCTCCACATATTTGTTATCGCTACCTCTTTCATGTCTTTGCTACACCTCATTCCTACTTTAGCACTGGTGTAAACGCTTCAAATTATTATACCGTTGCTCTCTCATTCATACCTGCGCATGCACTTGAAAGTTACTTTACCAATAAAAGACGCAAAGAGAGAAATAGAACAAAAGTGCTGGCTGGATTGGCAAACACACTTCATAAAACTGCATTTTCTTTTTTATTCTCCCCCGTGTTACATGCTTAACCTCTCCATGTGTAATTTCTCTTAACCTGCTGTCCCAGGAAGAGAATTTCATCTACAGGCTCTTTCTGTGTTTTTTTCCCTAGTCTGTCTTTCCCATTTCTTAGCTGTGTAACTCTTCCTTTACACGCTCTATTTAAACGCCATCAATCTCATTTGAGCTCCTTGCTCCCGCTTCTGTTTTCTCCACCTCTCATACTGCCAGTTCTCTCTTTCTCTGTGGTTGGTGGCTACTTTCCTGAGGTTCCGAAGCCACGTGGTTCCTGCCTCTTGTTGTCAGACTTGAATTGGAAAAGGAACCATATTAACAATCCTTTACCACTCACACACGGCGGAAGTTTATACTTTAATTCAGTGAGCTAAGAAAAGCGTGTTGTGGGTCCCCTACGAGCCATGGTGCTTGCTTCATCATGATTTGGCACCAGTCATTAGCCGCAGCTCTGCTAATGAGCCACTGAGGTCAGTTTCAATAATTACTCAAAAACATAACCATGCAGCCCACCCCTCAACTGTGTATTTATCTTGCTTTTCTGCTGTTCGTGTGATTAGCTGGGAGGAGCTCACGGCGACATCCTCCCTATAAAAGTGTAGATGGATCACTCTCTAACTCTTTCTTGCTTCACATACAAATGGCTTGAAAGGTGCAGGGAAGATGCAGGTCTAATAGACAGAATAGAAGGTCTGTTCCAGGTGGGTTTCTCTGCATTGGTGTCCCATCACAGGTCCACAAGTGTAATGTGTGATCTTTGACTCCTGGCATTTCACAAGCAGGCGGCCAGGAAACGGTTTCAGCCTATCAACTACTGAGGAGACGCAGCCTCTGAATGAGGAATGAGGAAGCAATGAATACATCCAGCCTATCACAGGAACAGCCCTGAGTGTTCCGAATTATAAATTCTCCATGTCACTGTTTGTCGTTGAGCCCAAGTAGCTCGCCGTGATCGTATAGTGGTTAGTACTCTGCGTTGTGGCCGCAGCAACCTCGGTTCGAACCCGAGTCACGGCATAGTGGTTGGCAATGTCATGGCAGTTGGGTGTTAATTTTACAGAATTAGCAAATGTACCAGTAGTTTTTGTAAAATGTCTATTAAAAACAGATCCTTTCAAATATTTAAACCATCTAACAACAAATGATTTAAACTCGCATGATTATAAGCTGTAGCTATAATGTATTTACTTACATAAATTATCGTTCTTGAACCTATTGGGGGTGGAGGGGGAGCGGAGCTCACCCCCCAGGTGCAGTTGAGTGACCTGTGTTGTGGCTCTCTAGAGGGAAGGCACAAATTTTGCTGTCACCCAGCCCAATCCAGACGTGTATTGGGGCCAGGTTTCAGGCAAATAGAGCAGTAAGTGCAGAGAAATGTTCACTCTCTAAAAGTGGCATTTCTAAAATAGTAAAGTTAAATCCAACCTCACCAGTAAGTAGGATTTTCAATAAATAAATAAAGCTACTCCTCTCCGATATGGAATTACCAAATAAAAAGTATAGGGGAATACCCAGAGCTAACCTATGAGAGGGGTAGACCTCACAGTAGTGAAAAATGAAATAGACTGTTTGGTACTTACAGGACATGCGAACCTCCAAAGTACATATCTTATTTTTTACTTACATAGCATCATGCACCTAGGACTACCTAGGGCCTACCTTAGGGGTAAATTATATGTACTAAAAGGGGAGTTTAAGGCTTGGCAAGTAGGCTGGGACTCCCGTGGGAGACCCCTGAGTCTATGCCCAGAACCATAACTCTGCCAGTCGAGTACTTACCTAAAAGCCGATAACTCACTTTTCTTCCATAGGCTAACATTGAGTGGTTTCACTTGGAAATTCTTCTAAGTGGTGTGGAGTTTTGGAACTTTAAAATATTCATCTAAAATCAGCCGAACAACGAATTATGATTTACTCACCCGTTATCAGGAGAGACCTCAGTGCTGCATCTTGGAGCTCAGTACTGACCCTGAAAAGTAATTTTAACCGTACTTACCAGTAACTCGAATTTCCTTCCATGGGATATCATTGCCTGCTTTTTGCTGAAAATGTTCTAAGTATCGATTTTTGAAACTTACAAATATTCTTTAAAAATCGTACCAACTGTGAAAACGTAATTGTTTACCTGTTTTAGATAGATGTCCCAGTACTGAGCCTAGGAGACCAGCACTGGATTACAAAAGTAACGAGAACGTACTTTACCCGTAACTTGAATTTTCATCCATAGGAAACCATTGACTGTTTTTCTGTGAAATTTCTTCTAAGTGTCGATTTTGGAAACATTTAAATATTCCTTAAAAATCGCCTGTATAACTTAAACGCAGTTTCTCAACTGCTTACAGGTGGTACAGTAGTGCTGGATCTAGGATCCAACACTGACCTAGAAAAAGTAACCATAACCCCACTTACCTGCTAAGTGAATTTCCTTCCATAGGATAACATTGGTAATTTGATCAGCAAAAGTTTCTAAGTGTCAACTTTTAAAATAGCAAAATATTGCTTAAACATCACAACAGTAACTAAAACGAATTTACTCACTTGTTTCCAAGAACTGTCCCAGTACTGAATCTAGGATCCAGTCCTGGATTTAGAAAAGTAATCCTGAAAGTAATTAATTGCATATAACTTAAAATTCCCATTGAGCTCAATGTATTATTGTGATTCAAATTGTGTTGCCTATTGCAATAAACTGTAACTATTACCTGCAAAAGTCAAATGCCTATTGCAAAGTATTTAACTAAAGCATCTCATTCTGAGAAAGTATATTTTGATACCTATTGTTGGTTCTAAAATAAAACAACAATATCTTTTTTATGCAAACCAATGGCCTAGAGTTCAGTTCTTGAGTGTGTGAGACCATTTGCTCACTGAGTGTGTACAACAAATGTTTTACACTGTACTCTGATACTGCCTTACTGCTCGGCAAGCTACCACTTTAGAGAGTAAGGTTATATCTAACTTTAGCCTCTGCCAAACCTCCTGGGACTGGGGACTCTGTGCACACTGTACCTATTTGGGAACAGTATATACAGAGCCACTTTCTCACAGTAGTGATAAAGTGATTAGAGTCCGAAGGCCAACATAAAGATACAGCAAAACGTGAGGTGAAAAGCAAAAAGGTTGCTGGTAGGCCACCTTAAGGATGCCAGGTCTAACAAAAATGAACTAAGGATAACATGAGTAAAACATCAGGTTTCTCTACTGCATTTGGTGAGACAAGTGGGCCTTCTTTTATCTTCCATTCAAGCAATCTTTGACAGACCCCTTTATTATAGAGCTTTTCAAGGATTAAAGATAAGGCACTTACAAAGGAGTCCCAAATACTCAGAGATGGTTGACTTCTGTAATATGGGTCGTAGACTAAAAGCAGCGCAAAAACAGAGTGCAACAGGGTCCAAAAAATTTAGTGCCACAAGAGAGTTTGAATGCAAGCGTATCCTTTTACAGATCCAGAGATATACTCATGCAATTTTTGTTTTTAGGACAGAACGTGCATGATGAAAAAAACATTGTTTTTAAAAAGCGCATTGTAGAATATCAGTACTTTGATGTGGGAAAACTTCAAAACTTTCAAACAAAATATTTGCATGCAGCTTATAGTAAGTTGTTGTGGCCGAGTGGTTAAGGCGATGGACTAGAAATCCATTGGGGTATCCCCGCGCAGGTTCGAATCCTGCCAACAATGAGAATCTTTTTATTATCGGCTACAATTTCAAAAGTTAACCTTTAGTATTTCTTCCATTTCAGTTTTATGAATAGGTGGCTTATTTTTGTGTCACTATTGCCTCTCCACATATTTGTTATCGCTACCTCTTTCATGTCTTTGCTACACCTCATTCCTACTTTAGCACTGGTGTAAACGCTTCAAATTATTATACCGTTGCTCTCTCATTCATACCTGCGCATGCACTTGAAAGTTACTTTACCAATAAAAGACGCAAAGAGAGAAATAGAACAAAAGTGCTGGCTGGATTGGCAAACACACTTCATAAAACTGCATTTTCTTTTTTATTCTCCCCCGTGTTACATGCTTAACCTCTCCATGTGTAATTTCTCTTAACTTGCTGTCCCAGGAAGAGAATTTCATCTACAGGCTCTTTCTGTGTTTTTTTTCCCTAGTCTGTCTTTCCCATTTCTTAGCTGTGTAACTCTTCCTGTACGCGCTCTATTTAAACGCCATCAATCTCATTTGAGCTCCTTCCTCCCGCTTCTGTTTTCTCCACCTCTCATACTGCCAGTTCTCTCTTTCTCTGTGGTTGGTGGCTACTTTCCTGAGCTTCCGAAGCCACGTGGTTCCTGCCTCTTGTTGTCAGACTTGAATTGGAAAAGGAACCATTTTAACAAGCCTTTACCACTCACACACGGCGGAAGTTTATACTTTAATTCAGTGAGCTAAGAAAAGCGTGTTGTGGGTCCCCTACGAGCCATGGTGCTTGCTTCATCATGATTTGGCACCAGTCATTAGCCGCAGCTCTGCTAATGAGCCACTGAGGTCAGTTTCAATAATTACTCAAAAACATAACCATGCAGCCCACCCCTCAACTGTGTATTTATCTTGCTTTTCTGCTGTTCGTGTGATTAGCTGGGAGGAGCTCACGGCGACATCCTCCCTATAAAAGTGTAGATGGATCACTCTCTAACTCTTTCTTGCTTCACATACAAATGGCTTGAAAGGTGCAGGGAAGATGCAGGTCTAATAGACAGAATAGAAGGTCTGTTCCAGGTGGGTTTCTCTGCATTGGTGTCCCATCACAGGTCCGCAAGTGTAATGTGTGATCTTTGACTCCTGGCATTTCACAAGCAGGCGGCCAGGAAACGGTTTCAGCCTATCAACTACTGAGGAGACGCAGCCTCTGAATGAGGAATGAGGAAGCAATGAATACCTCCAGCCTATCACAGGAACAGCCCTGAGTGTTCCGAATTATAAATTCTCCATGTCACTGTTTGTCGTTGAGCCCAAGTAGCTCGCCGTGATCATATAGTGGTTAGTATTCTGCGTTGTGGCCGCAGCAACCTCGGTTCGAATCCGAGTCACGGCATTGTGGTTGGCAATGTCATGGCAGTTGGGTGTTAATTTTACAGAATTAGCAAATGTACCAGTAGTTTTTGTAAAATGTCTATTAAAAACAGATCCTTTCAAATATTTAAACCATCTAACAACAAATGATTTAAACTCGCATGATTATAAGCTGTAGCTATAATGTATTTCTTACATAAATTATCGTTCTTGAACCTATTGGGGGTGGAGGGGGAGCGGAGCTCACCCCCCAGGTGCAGTTGAGTGACCTGTGTTGTGGCTCTCTAGAGGGAAGGCACAAATTTTGCTGTCACCCAGCCCAATCCAGACGTGTATTGGGGCCAGGTTTCAGGCAAATAGAGCAGTAAGTGCAGAGAAATGTTCACTCTCTAAAAGTGGCATTTCTAAAATAGTAAAGTTAAATCCAACCTCACCAGTAAGTAGGATTTTCAATAAATAAATAAAGCTACTCCTCTCCGATATGGAATTACCAAATAAAAAGTATAGGGGAATACCCAGAGCTAACCTATGAGAGGGGTAGATCTCACAGTAGTGAAAAATGAAATAGACTGTTTGGTACTTACAGGACATGCGAACTACCAAAGTACATATCTTATTTTTTACTTACATAGCATCATGCACCTAGGACTACCTAGGGCCTACCTTAGGGGTAAATTATATGTAATAAAAGGGGGGTTTAAGGCTTGGCAAGTAGGCTGGGACTCCCCTGGGAGACCCCTGAGTCTATGCCCAGAACCATAACTCTGCCAGTCGAGTACTTACCTAAAAGCCGATAACTCACTTTTCTTCCATAGGCTAACATTGAGTGGTTTCACTTGGAAATTCTTCTAAGTGGTGTGGAGTTTTGGAACTTTAAAATATTCATCTAAAATCAGCCAAACAACGAATTCTGATTTACTCACCTGTTATCAGGAGAGACCTCAGTGCTGCATCTTGGAGCTCAGTACTGACCCTGAAAAGTAATTTTAACCGTACTTACCAGTAACTCGAATTTCCTTCCATGGGATATCATTGCCTGCTTTTTGCTCAAAATTTTCTAAGTGTCGATTTTTGAAACTTACAAATATTCTATAAAAAATCATACCAACTGTGAAAACGTAATTGTTTACCTGTTTTAGATAGATGTCCCAGTACTGAGCCTAGGAGCCCAGCACTGGATTACAAAAGTAACGAGAACGTACTTTACCCGTAACTTGAATTTTCTTTTTCTTCCATAGGAAACCATTGACTGTTTTTCTGTGAAATTTCTTCTAAGTGTCGATTTTGGAAACATTTAAATATTCCTTAAAAATCGCCTGTATAACTTAAACGCAGTTTCTCAACTGCTTACAGGTGGTACAGTAGTGCTGGATCTAGGATCCAACACTGACCTAGAAAAAGTAACCATAACCCCACTTACCTGCTAAGTGAATTTCCTTCCATAGGATAACATTGGTAATTTGATCAGCAAAAGTTTCTAAGTGTCAACTTTTAAAATAGCAAAATATTGCTTAAACATCACAACAGTAACTAAAACGAATTTACTCACTTGTTTCCAAGAACTGTCCCAGTACTGAATCTAGGATCCAGTCCTGGATTTAGAAAAGTAATCCTGAAAGTAATTAATTGCATATAACTTAAAATTCCCATTGAGCTCAATGTATTATTGTGATTCAAATTGTGTTGCCTATTGCAATAAACTGTAACTATTACCTGCAAAAGTCAAATGCCTATTGCAAAGTATTTAACTAAAGCATCTCATTCTGAGAAAGTATATTTTGATACCTATTGTTGGTTCTAAAATAAAACAACAATATCTTTTTTATGCAAACCAATGGCCTAGAGTTCAGTTCTTGAGTGTGTGAGACCATTTGCTCACTGAGTGTGTACAACAAATGTTTTACACTGTACTCTGATACTGCCTTACTGCTCGGCAAGCTACCACTTTAGAGAGTAAGGTTATATCTAACTTTAGCCTCTGCCAAACCTCCTGGGACTGGGGACTCTGTGCACACTGTACCTATTTGGGAACAGTATATACAGAGCCACTTTCTCACAGTAGTGATAAAGTGATTAGAGTCCGAAGGCCAACATAAAGATACAGCAAAACGTGAGGTGAAAAGCAAAAAGGTTGCTGGTAGGCCACCTTAAGGATGCCAGGTCTAACAAAAATGAACTAAGGATAACATGAGTAAAACATCAGGTTTCTCTACTGCATTTGGTGAGACAAGTGGGCCTTCTTTTATCTTCCATTCAAGCAATCTTTGACAGACCCCTTTATTATAGAGCTTTTCAAGGATTAAAGATAAGGCACTTACAAAGGAGTCCCAAATACTCAGAGATGGTTGACTTCTGTAATATGGGTCGTAGACTAAAAGCAGCGCAAAAACAGAGTGCAACAGGGTCCAAAAAATTTAGTGCCACAAGAGAGTTTGAATGCAAGCGTATCCTTTTACAGATCCAGAGATATACTCATGCAATTTTTGTTTTTAGGACAGAACGTGCATGATGAAAAAAACATTGTTTTTAAAAAGCGCATTGTAGAATATCAGTACTTTGATGTGGGAAAACTTCAAAACTTTCAAACAAAATATTTGCATGCAGCTTATAGTAAGTTGTTGTGGCCGAGTGGTTAAGGCGATGGACTAGAAATCCATTGGGGTATCCCCGCGCAGGTTCGAATCCTGCCAACAATGAGAATCTTTTTATTATCGGCTACAATTTCAAAAGTTAACCTTTAGTATTTCTTCCATTTCAGTTTTATGAATAGGTGGCTTATTTTTGTGTCACTATTGCCTCTCCACATATTTGTTATCGCTACCTCTTTCATGTCTTTGCTACACCTCATTCCTACTTTAGCACTGGTGTAAACGCTTCAAATTATTATACCGTTGCTCTCTCATTCATACCTGCGCATGCACTTGAAAGTTACTTTACCAATAAAAGACGCAAAGAGAGAAATAGAACAAAAGTGCTGGCTGGATTGGCAAACACACTTCATAAAACTGCATTTTCTTTTTTATTCTCCCCCGTGTTACATGCTTAACCTCTCCATGTGTAATTTCTCTTAACTTGCTGTCCCAGGAAGAGAATTTCATCTACAGGCTCTTTCTGTGTTTTTTTTCCCTAGTCTGTCTTTCCCATTTCTTAGCTGTGTAACTCTTCCTGTACGCGCTCTATTTAAACGCCATCAATCTCATTTGAGCTCCTTCCTCCCGCTTCTGTTTTCTCCACCTCTCATACTGCCAGTTCTCTCTTTCTCTGTGGTTGGTGGCTACTTTCCTGAGCTTCCGAAGCCACGTGGTTCCTGCCTCTTGTTGTCAGACTTGAATTGGAAAAGGAACCATTTTAACAAGCCTTTACCACTCACACACGGCGGAAGTTTATACTTTAATTCAGTGAGCTAAGAAAAGCGTGTTGTGGGTCCCCTACGAGCCATGGTGCTTGCTTCATCATGATTTGGCACCAGTCATTAGCCGCAGCTCTGCTAATGAGCCACTGAGGTCAGTTTCAATAATTACTCAAAAACATAACCATGCAGCCCACCCCTCAACTGTGTATTTATCTTGCTTTTCTGCTGTTCGTGTGATTAGCTGGGAGGAGCTCACGGCGACATCCTCCCTATAAAAGTGTAGATGGATCACTCTCTAACTCTTTCTTGCTTCACATACAAATGGCTTGAAAGGTGCAGGGAAGATGCAGGTCTAATGGACAGAATAGAAGGTCTGTTCCAGGTGGGTTTCTCTGCATTGGTGTCCCATCACAGGTCCGCAAGTGTAATGTGTGATCTTTGACTCCTGGCATTTCACAAGCAGGCGGCCAGGAAACGGTTTCAGCCTATCAACTACTGAGGAGACGCAGCCTCTGAATGAGGAATGAGGAAGCAATGAATACCTCCAGCCTATCACAGGAACAGCCCTGAGTGTTCCGAATTATAAATTCTCCATGTCACTGTTTGTCGTTGAGCCCAAGTAGCTCGCCGTGATCGTATAGTGGTTAGTACTCTGCGTTGTGGCCGCAGCAACCTCGGTTCGAATCCGAGTCACGGCATAGTGGTTGGCAATGTCATGGCAGTTGGGTGTTAATTTTACAGAATTAGCAAATGTACCAGTAGTTTTTGTAAAATGTCTATTAAAAACAGATCCTTTCAAATATTTAAACCATCTAACAACAAATGATTTAAACTCGCATGATTATAAGCTGTAGCTATAATGTATTTACTTACATAAATTATCGTTCTTGAACCTATTGGGGGTGGAGGGGGAGCGGAGCTCACCCCCCAGGTGCAGTTGAGTGACCTGTGTTGTGGCTCTCTAGAGGGAAGGCACAAATTTTGCTGTCACCCAGCCCAATCCAGACGTGTATTGGGGCCAGGTTTCAGGCAAATAGAGCAGTAAGTGCAGAGAAATGTTCACTCTCTAAAAGTGGCATTTCTAAAATAGTAAAGTTAAATCCAACCTCACCAGTAAGTAGGATTTTCAATAAATAAATAAAGCTACTCCTCTCCGATATGGAATTACCAAATAAAAAGTATAGGGGAATACCCAGAGCTAACCTATGAGAGGGGTAGATCTCACAGTAGTGAAAAATGAAATAGACTGTTTGGTACTTACAGGACATGCGAACTACCAAAGTACATATCTTATTTTTTACTTACATAGCATCATGCACCTAGGACTACCTAGGGCCTACCTTAGGGGTAAATTATATGTAATAAAAGGGGGGTTTAAGGCTTGGCAAGTAGGCTGGGACTCCCCTGGGAGACCCCTGAGTCTATGCCCAGAACCATAACTCTGCCAGTCGAGTACTTACCTAAAAGCCGATAACTCACTTTTCTTCCATAGGCTAACATTGAGTGGTTTCACTTGGAAATTCTTCTAAGTGGTGTGGAGTTTTGGAACTTTAAAATATTCATCTAAAATCAGCCAAACAACGAATTCTGATTTACTCACCTGTTATCAGGAGAGACCTCAGTGCTGCATCTTGGAGCTCAGTACTGACCCTGAAAAGTAATTTTAACCGTACTTACCAGTAACTCGAATTTCCTTCCATGGGATATCATTGCCTGCTTTTTGCTCAAAATTTTCTAAGTGTCGATTTTTGAAACTTACAAATATTCTATAAAAAATCATACCAACTGTGAAAACGTAATTGTTTACCTGTTTTAGATAGATGTCCCAGTACTGAGCCTAGGAGCCCAGCACTGGATTACAAAAGTAACGAGAACGTACTTTACCCGTAACTTGAATTTTCTTCCATAGGAAACCATTGACTGTTTTTCTGTGAAATTTCTTCTAAGTGTCGATTTTGGAAACATTTAAATATTCCTTAAAAATCGCCTGTATAACTTAAACGCAGTTTCTCAACTGCTTACAGGTGGTACAGTAGTGCTGGATCTAGGATCCAACACTGACCTAGAAAAAGTAACCATAACCCCACTTACCTGCTAAGTGAATTTCCTTCCATAGGATAACATTGGTAATTTGATCAGCAAAAGTTTCGAAGTGTCAACTTTTAAAATAGCAAAATATTGCTTAAAAATCACAACAGTAACTAAAACGAATTTACTCACTTGTTTCCAAGAACTGTCCCATGACTGAATCTAGGATCCAGTCCTGGATTTAGAAAAGTAATCCTGAAAGTAATTAATTGCATATAACTTAAAATTCCCATTGAGCTCAATGTATTATTGTGATTCAAATTGTGTTGCCTATTGCAATAAACTGTAACTATGACCTGCAAAAGTCAATTGCCTATTGCAAAGTATTTAACTAAAGCATCTCATTCTGAGAAAGTAAATTTTGATACCTATTGTTGGTTCTAAAATAAAACAACAATATCTTTTGTATGCAAACCAATGGCCTAGAGTTCAGTTCTTGAGTGTGTGAGACCATTTGCTGACTGAGTGTGTACAACAAATGTTTTACACTGTACTCTGATACTGCCTTACTGCTCGGCAAGCTACCACTTTAGAGAGTAAGGTTATATCTAACTTTAGCCTCTGCCAAACCTCTGGGGACTGGGGACTCTGTGCACACTGTACCTATTTGGGAACAGTATATACAGAGCCACTTTCTCACAGTAGTGATAAAGTGATTAGAGTCCTAAGGCCAACATAAAGATACAGCAAAACGTGAGGTGAAAAGCAAAAAGGTTGCTGGTAGGCCACCTTAAGGATGCCAGGTCTAACAAAAATGAACTAAGATTAACATGAGTAAAACATCAGGTTTCTCTACTGCATTTGGTGAGACAAGTGGGCCTTCTTTTATCTTCCATTCAAGCAATCTTTGACAGACCCCTTTATTATAGAGCTTTTCAAGGATTAAAGATAAGGCACTTACAAAGGAGTCCCAAATACTCAGAGATGGTTGACTTCTGTAATATGGGTCGTAGACTAAAAGCAGCGCAAAAACAGAGTGCAACAGGGTCCAAAAAATTGAGTGCCACAAGAGAGTTTGAATGCAAGCGTATCCTTTTACAGATCCAGAGATATACTCATGCAATTTTTGTTTTTAGGACAGAACGTGCATGATGAAAAAAACATTGTTTTTAAAAAGCGCATTGTAGAATATCAGTACTTTGATGTGGGAAAACTTCAAAACTTTCAAACAAAATATTTGCATGCAGCTTACAGTAAGTTGTTGTGGCCGAGTGGTTAAGGCGATGGACTAGAAATCCATTGGGGTATCCCCGCGCAGGTTCGAATCCTGCCAACTACGAGAATCTTTTTATTATCGGCTACAATTTCAGAAGTTAACCTTTAGTATTTCTTCCATTTCAGTTTTATGAATAGGTGGCTTATTTTTGTGTCACTATTGCCTCTCCACATATTTGTTATCGCTACCTCTTTCATGTCTTTGCTACACCTCATTCCTACTTTAGCACTGGTGTAAACGCTTCAAATTATTATACCGTTGCTCTCTCATTCATACCTGCGCATGCACTTGAAAGTTACTTTACCAATAAAAGATGCAAAGAGAGAAATAGAACAAAAGTGCTGGCTGGATTGGCAAACACACTTCATAAAACTGCATTTTCTTTTTTATTCTCCCCCGTGTTACATGCTTAACCTCTCCATGTGTAATTTCTCTTAACCTGCTGTCCCAGGAAGAGAATTTCATCTACAGGCTCTTTCTGTGTTTTTTTCCCTAGTCTGTCTTTCCCATTTCTTAGCTGTGTAACTGTTCCTTTACGCGCTCTATTTAAACGCCATCAATCTCATTTGAGCTCCTTGCTCCCGCTTCTGTTTTCTCCACCTCTCATACTGCTAGTTCTCTCTTTCTCTGTGGTTGGTGGCTACTTTCCTGAGCTTCCGAAGCCACGTGGTTCCTGCCTCTTGTTGTCAGACTTGAATTGGAAAAGGAACCATATTAACAAGCCTTTACCACTCACACACGGCGGAAGTTTATACTTTAATTCAGTGAGCTAAGAAAAGCGTGTTGTGGGTCCCCTACGAGCCATGGTGCTTGCTTCATCATGATTTGGCACCAGTCATTAGCCGCAGCTCTGCTAATGAGCCACTGAGGTCAGTTTCAATAATTACTCAAAAACATAACCATGCAGCCCACCCCTCAACTGTGTATTTATCTTGCTTTTCTGCTGTTCGTGTGATTAGCTGGGAGGAGCTCACGGCGACATCCTCCCTATAAAAGTGTAGATGGATCACTCTCTAACTCTTTCTTGCTTCACATACAAATGGCTTGAAAGGTGCAGGGAAGATGCAGGTCTAATAGACAGAATAGAAGGTCTGTTCCAGGTGGGTTTCTCTGCATTGGTGTCCCATCACAGGTCCGCAAGTGTAATGTGTGATCTTTGACTCCTGGCATTTCACAAGCAGGCGGCCAGGAAACGGTTTCAGCCTATCAACTACTGAGGAGACGCAGCCTCTGAATGAGGAATGAGGAAGCAATGAATACATCCAGCCTATCACAGGAACAGCCCTGAGTGTTCCGAATTATAAATTCTCCATGTCACTGTTTGTCGTTGAGCCCAAGTAGCTCGCCGTGATCGTATAGTGGTTAGTACTCTGCGTTGTGGCCGCAGCAACCTCGGTTTGAATCCGAGTCACGGCATTGTGGTTGGCAATGTCATGGCAGTTGGGTGTTAATTTTACAGAATTAGCAAATGTACCAGTAGTTTTTGTAAAATGTCTATTAAAAACAGATCCTTTCAAATATTTAAACCATCTAACAACAAATGATTTAAACTCGCATGATTATAAGCTGTAGCTATAATGTATTTACTTACATAAATTATCGTTCTTGAACCTATTGGGGGTGGAGGGGGAGCGGAGCTCACCCCCCAGGTGCAGTTGAGTGACCTGTGTTGTGGCTCTCTAGAGGGAAGGCACAGATTTTGCTGTCACCCAGCCCAATCCAGACGTGTATTGGGGCCAGGTTTCAGGCAAATAGAGCAGTAAGTGCAGAGAAATGTTCACTCTCTAAAAGTGGCATTTCTAAAATAGTAAAGTTAAATCCAACCTCACCAGTAAGTAGGATTTTCAATAAATAAATAAAGCTACTCCTCTCCGATATGGAATTACCAAATAAAAAGTATAGGGGAATACCCAGAGCTAACCTATGAGAGGGGTAGACCTCACAGTAGTGAAAAATGAAATAGACTGTTTGGTACTTACAGGACATGCGAACCACCAAAGTACATATCTTATTTTTTACTTACATAGCATCATACACCTAGGACTACCTAGGGCCTACCTTAGGTGTAAATTATATGTAATAAAAGGGGAGTTTAAGGCTTGGCAAGTAGGCTGGGACTCCCCTGGGAGACCCCTGAGTCTATGCCCAGAACCATAACTCTGCCAGTCGAGTACTTACCTAAAAGCCGATAATTCACTTTTCTTCCATAGGCTAACATTGAGTGGTTTCACTTGGAAATTCTTCTAAGTGGTGTGGAGTTTTGGAACTTTAAAATATTCATCTAAAATCAGCCGAACAACGAATTCTGATTTACTCACCTGTTATCAGGAGAGACCTCAGTGCTGCATCTTGGAGCTCGGTACTGACCCTGAAAAGTAATTTTAACCGTACTTACCAGTAACTCGAATTTCCGTCCATGGGATATCATTGCCTGCTTTTTGCTGAAAATTTTCTAAGTGTCGATTTTTGAAACTTACAAATATTCTTTAAAAATCGTACCAACTGTGAAAACGTAATTGTTTACCTGTTTTAGATAGATGTCCCAGTACTGAGCCTAGGAGCCCAGCACTGGATTACAAAAGTAACGAGAACGTACTTTACCCGTAACTTGAATTTTCTTCCATAGGAAACCATTGACTGTTTTTCTGTGAAATTTCTTCTAAGTGTCGATTTTGCAAACATGTAAATATTCCTTAAAAATCGCCTGTATAACTTAAACGCAGTTTCTCAACTGCTTACAGGTGGTACAGTAGTTCTGGATCTAGGATCCAACACTGACCTAGAAAAAGTAACCATAACCCCACTTACCTGCTAAGTGAATTTCCTTCCATAGGATAACATTGGTAATTTGATCAGCAAAAGTTTCGGTCAACTTTTAAAATAGCAAAATATTGCTTAAAAATCACAACAGTAACTAAAACGAATTTACTCACTTGTTTCCAAGAACTGTCCCAGGACTGAATCTAGGATCCAGTCCTGGATTTAGAAAAGTAATCCTGAAAGTAATTAATTGCATATAACTTAAAATTCCCATTGAGCTCAATGTATTATTGTGATTCAAATTGTGTTGCCTATTGCAATAAACTGTAACTATGACCTGCAAAAGTCAATTGCCTATTGCAAAGTATTTAACTAAAGCATCTCATTCTGAGAAAGTATATTTTGATACCTATTGTTGGTTCTAAAATAAAACAACAATATCTTTTGTATGCAAACCAATGGCCTAGAGTTCAGTTCTTGAGTGTGTGAGACCATTTGCTGACTGAGTGTGTACAACAAATGTTTTACACTGTACTCTGATACTGCCTTACTGCTCGGCAAGCTACCACTTTAGAGAGTAAGGTTATATCTAACTTTAGCCTCTGCCAAACCTCTGGGGACTGGGGACTCTGTGCACACTGTACCTATTTGGGGACAGTATATACAGAGCCACTTTCTCACAGTAGTGATAAAGTGATTAGAGTCCTAAGGCCAACATAAAGATACAGCAAAACGTGAGGTGAAAAGCAAAAAGGTTGCTGGTAGGCCACCTTAAGGATGCCAGGTCTAACAAAAACTGAACTAAGGATAACATGAGTAAAACATCAGGTTTCTCTACTGCATTTGGTGAGACAAGTGGGCCTTCTTTTATCTTCCATTCAAGCAATCTTTGACAGACCCCTTTATTATAGAGCTTTTTAAGGATTAAAGATAAGGCACTTACAAAGGAGTCCCAAATACTCAGAGATGGTTGACTTCTGTAATATGGGTCGTAGACTAAAAGCAGCGCAAAAACAGAGTGCAACAGGGTCCAAAAAACTTGAGTGCCACAAGAGAGTTTGAATGCAAGCGTATCCTTTTACAGATCCACAGATATACTCATGCAATTTTTGTTTTTAGGACAGAACGTGCATGATGAAAAAAACATTGTTTTTAAAAAGCGCATTGCAGAATATCAGTACTTTGATGTGGGAAAACTTCAAAACTTTCAAACAAAATATTTGTAGACAGCTTACAGCAAGTTGTTGTGGCCGAGTGGTTAAGGCGATGGACTCGCAATCCATTGGGGTATCCCCGCGCAGGTTTGAATCCTGCCAACAACGAGAATCTTTTTATTATCGGCTACAATTTCAGAAGTTAACCGTTAGTATTTCTTCCATTTCAGTTTTATAAATAGGTGGCTTATTTTTGTGTCACTATTGCCTCTCCACATATTTGTTATCGCTACCTCTTTCATGTCTTTGCTACACCTCATTCCTACTTTAGCACTGGTGTAAACGCTTCAAATTATTATACCGTTGCTCTCTCATTCATACCTGCGCATGCACTTGAAAGTTACTTTACCAATAAAAGACGCAAAGAGAGAAATAGAACAAAAGTGCTGGCTGGATTGGCAAACACACTTCATAAAACTGCATTTTCTTTTTTATTCTCCCCCGTGTTACATGCTTAACCTCCCCATGTGTAATTTCTCTTAACCTGCTGTCCCAGGAAGAGAATTTCATCTACAGGCTCTTTCTGTGTTTTTTTCCCTAGTCTGTCTTTCCCATTTCTTAGCTGTGTAACTGTTCCTTTACGCGCTCTATTTAAACGCCATCAAGCTCATTTGAGCTCCTTGCTCCCGCTTCTGTTTTCTCCACCTCTCATACTGCCAGTTCTCTCTTTCTCTGTGGTTGGTGGCTACTTTCCTGAGCTTCCGAAGCCACATGGTTCCTGCCTCTTGTTGTCAGACTTGAATTGGAAAAGGAACCATATTAACAAGCCTTTACCACTCACACACGGCGGAAGTTTATACTTTAATTCAGTGAGCTAAGAAAAGCGTGTTGTGGGTCCCCTACGAGCCATGGTGCTTGCTTCATCATGATTTGGCACCAGTCATTAGCCGCAGCTCTGCTAATGAGCCACTGAGGTCAGTTTCAATATTTACTCAAAAACATAACCATGCAGCCCACCCCTCAACTGTGTATTTATCTTGCTTTTCTGCTGTTCGTGTGATTAGCTGGGAGGAGCTCACGGCGACATCCTCCCTATAAAAGTGTAGATGGATCACTCTCTAACTCTTTCTTGCTTCACATACAAATGGCTTGAAAGGTGCAGGGAAGATGCAGGTCTAATAGACAGAATAGAAGGTCTGTGCCAGGTGGGTTTCTCTGCATTGGTGTCCCATCACAGGTCCGCAAGTGTAATGTGTGATCTTTGACTCCTGGCATTTCACAAGCAGGCGGCCAGGAAACGGTTTCAGCCTATCAACCACTGAGGAGACGCAGCCTCTGAATGAGGAATGAGGAAGCAATGAATACATCCAGCCTATCACAGGAACAGCCCTGAGTGTTCCGAATTATAAATTCTCCATGTCACTGTATGTCGTTGAGCCCAAGTAGCTCGCCGTGATCGTATAGTGGTTAGTACTCTGCGTTGTGGCCGCAGCAACCTCGGTTCGAATCCGAGTCGCGGCAGTTGGGTGTTAATTTTACAGAATTAGCAAATGTACCAGTGGTTTTTATAAAATGTCTATTAAAAACAGATCCTTTCAAATATTTAAACCATCTAACAACAAATGATTTAAACTCGCATGATTATAAGCTGTAGCTATAATGTATTTACTTACATAAATTATTGTTCTTGAACCTATTGGGGGTGGAGGGGGAGCGGAGCTCACCCCCCAGGTGCAGTTGAGTGACCTGTGTTGTGGCTCTCTAGAGGGAAGGCACAAATTTTGCTGTCACCCAGCCCAATCAAGACGTGTATTGGGGCCAGGTTTCAGGCAAATAGAGCAGTAAGTGCAGAGAAATGTTCACTCTCTAAAAGTGGCATTTCTAAAATAGTAAAGTTAAATCCAACCTCACCAGTAAGTAGGATTTTCAATAAATAAATAAAGCTACTCCTCTCCGATATGGAATTACCAAATAAAAAGTATAGGGGAATATACAGAGCTAACCTATGAGAGGGGTAGACCTCACAGTAGTGAAAAATGAAATAGACTGTTTGGAACTTACAGGACACGCGAACCACCAAAGTACATATCTTATTTTTTACTTACATTGCATCATGCACCTAGGACTACCTAGGGCCTACCTTAGGTGTAAATTATATGTGATAAAAGGGGAGTTTAAGGCTTGGCAAGTAGGCTGGGACTCCCCTGGGAGACCCCTGAGTCTATGCCCAGAACCATAACTCTGCCAGTCGAGTACTTACCTAAAAGCCGATAACTCACTTTTCTTCCATAGGCTAACATTGAGTTGTTTCACTTGGAAATTCTTCTAAGTGGTGTGGAGTTTTGGAACTTTAAAATATTCATCTAATATCAGCCGAACAACTAATTCTGATTTACTCACCTGTTATCAGGAGAGACCTCAGTGCTGCATCTTGGAGCTCAGTACTGACCCTGAAAAGTAATTTTAACCGTACTTACCATTAACTCGAATTTCCTTCCATGGGATATCATTGCCTGCTTTTTGCTGAAAATTTTCTAAGTGTCGATTTTTGAAACTTACAAATATTCTTTAAAAATCGTACCAACTGTGAAAACGTAATTGTTTACCTGTTTTAGATAGATGTCCCAGTACTGAGCCTAGGAGCCCAGCACTGGATTACAAAAGTAACGAGAACGTACTTTACCCGTAACTTGAATTTTCTTCCATAGGAAACCATTGACTGTTTTTCTGTGAAATTTCTTCTAAGTGTCGATTTTGCAAACATGTAAATATTCCTTAAAAATCGCCTGTATAACTTAAACGCAGTTTCTCAACTGCTTACAGGTGGTACAGTAGTGCTGGATCTAGGATCCAACACTGACCTAGAAAAAGTAACCATAACCCCACTTACCTGCTAAGTGAATTTCCTTCCATAGGATAACATTGGTAATTTGATCAGCAAAAGTTTCGAAGTGTCAACTTTTAAAATAGCAAAATATTGCTTAAAAATCACAACAGTAACTAAAACGAATTTACTCACTTGTTTCCAAGAACTGTCCCAGGACTGAATCTAGGATCCAGTCCTGGATTTAGAAAAGTAATCCTGAAAGTAATTAATTGCATATAACTTAAAATTCCCATTGAGCTCAATGTATTATTGTGATTCAAATTGTGTTGCCTATTGCAATAAACTGTAACTATGACCTGCAAAAGTCAATTGCCTATTGCAAAGTATTTAACTAAAGCATCTCATTCTGAGAAAGTATATTTTGATACCTATTGTTGGTTCTAAAATAAAACAACAATATCTTTTGTATGCAAACCAATGGCATAGAGTTCAGTTCTTGAGTGTGTGAGACCATTTGCTGACTGAGTGTGTACAACAAATGTTTTACACTGTACTCTGATACTGCCTTACTGCTCGGCAAGCTACCACTTTAGAGAGTAAGGTTATATTTAACTTTAGCCTCTGCCAAACCTCTGGGGACTGGGGACTCTGTGCACACTGTACCTATTTGGGAACAGTATATACAGAGCCACTTTCTCACAGTAGTGATAAAGTGATTAGAGTCCTAAGGCCAACATAAAGATACAGCAAAACGTGAGGTGAAAAGCAAAAAGGTTGCTGGTAGGCCACCTTAAGGATGCCAGGTCTAACAAAAACTGAACTAAGGATAACATGAGTAAAACATCAGGTTTCTCTACTGCATTTGGTGAGACAAGTGGGCCTTCTTTTATCTTCCATTCAAGCAATCTTTGACAGACCCCTTTATTATAGAGCTTTTCAAGGATTAAAGATAAGGCACTTACAAAGGAGTCCCAAATACTCAGAGATGGTTGACTTCTGTAATATGGGTCGTAGACTAAAAGCAGCGCAAAAACAGAGTGCAACAGGGTCCAAAAAACTTGAGTGCCACAAGAGAGTTTGAATGCAAGCGTATCCTTTTACAGATCCAGAGATATACTCATGCAATTTTTGTTTTTAGGACAGAACGTGCATGATGAAAAAAACATTGTTTTTAAAAAGCGCATTACAGAATATCAGTACTTTGATGTGGGAAAACTTCAAAACTTTCAAACAAAATATTTGTAGGCAGCTTACAGCAAGTTGTTGTGGCCGAGTGGTTAAGGCGATGGACTAGAAATCCATTGGGGTATCCCCGCGCAGGTTCGAATCCTGCCAACAACGAGAATCTTTTTATTATCGGCTACAATTTCAGAAGTTAACCTTTAGTATTTCTTCCATTTCAGTTTTATAAATAGGTGGCTTATTTTTGTGTCACTATTGCCTCTCCACATATTTGTTATCGCTACCTCTTTCATGTCTTTGCTACACCTCATTCCTACTTTAGCACTGGTGTAAACGCTTCAAATTATTATACGGTTGTTCTCTCATTCATACCTGCGCATGCACTTGAAAGTTACTTTACCAATAAAAGACGCAAAGAGAGAAATAGAACAAAAGTGCTGGCTGGATTGGCAAACACACTTCATAAAACTGCATTTTCTTTTTTATTCTCCCCCGTGTTACATGCTTACCTCCCCATGTGTAATTTCTCTTAACCTGCTGTCCCAGGAAGAGAATTTCATCTACAGGCTCTTTCTGTGTTTTTTTCCCTAGTCTGTCTTTCCCATTTCTTAGCTGTGTAACTGTTCCTTTACGCGCTCTATTTAAACGCCATCAATCTCATTTGAGCTCCTTGCTCCCGCTTCTGTTTTCTCCACCTCTCATACTGCCAGTTCTCTCTTTCTCTGTGGTTGGTGGCTACTTTCCTGAGCTTCCGAAGCCACATGGTTCCTGCCTCTTGTTGTCAGACTTGAATTGGAAAAGGAACCATATTAACAAGCCTTTACCACTCACACACGGCGGAAGTTTATACTTTAATTCAGTGAGCTAAGAAAAGCGTGTTGTGGGTCCCCTACGAGCCATGGTGCTTGCTTCATCATGATTTGGCACCAGTCATTAGCCGCAGCTCTGCTAATGAGCCACTGAGGTCAGTTTCAATAATTACTCAAAAACATAACCATGCAGCCCACCCCTCAACTGTGTATTTATCTTGCTTTTCTGCTGTTCGTGTGATTAGCTGGGAGGAGCTCACGGCGACATCCTCCCTATAAAAGTGTAGATGGATCACTCTCTAACTCTTTCTTGCTTCACATACAAATGGCTTGAAAGGTGCAGGGAAGATGCAGGTCTAATAGACAGAATAGAAGGTCTGTGCCAGGTGGGTTTCTCTGCATTGGTGTCCCATCACAGGTCCGCAAGTGTAATGTGTGATCTTTGACTCCTGGCATTTCACAAGCAGGCGGCCAGGAAACGGTTTCAGCCTATCAACCACTGAGGAGACGCAGCCTCTGAATGAGGAATGAGGAAGCAATGAATACATCCAGCCTATCACAGGAACAGCCCTGAGTGTTCCGAATTATAAATTCTCCATGTCACTGTATGTCGTTGCGCCCAAGTAGCTCGCCGTGATCGTATAGTGGTTAGTACTCTGCGTTGTGGCCGCAGCAACCTCGGTTCGAATCCGAGTCACGGCATTGTGGTTGGCAATGTCACGGCAGTTGGGTGTTAATTTTACAGAATTAGCAAATGTACCAGTGGTTTTTGTAAAATCTCTATTAAAAACAGATCCTTTCAAATATTTAAACCATCTAACAACAAATGATTTAAACTCGCATGATTATAAGCTGTAGCTATAATGTATTTACTTACATAAATTATCGTTCTTGAACCTATTGGGGGTGGAGGGGGAGCGGAGCTCACCCCCCAGGTGCAGTTGAGTGACCTGTGTTGTGGCTCTCTAGAGGGAAGGCACAAATTTTGCTGTCACCCAGCCCAATCCAGACGTGTATTGGGGCCAGGTTTCAGGCAAATAGAGCAGTAAGTGCAGAGACATCTTCACTCTCTAAAAGTGGCATTTCTAAAATAGTAAAGTTAAATCCAACCTCACCAGTAAGTCGGATTTTCAATAAATAAATAAAGCTACTCCTCTCCGATATGGAATTACCAAATAAAAAGTATAGGGGAATACACAGAGCTAACCTATGAGAGGGGTAGACCTCACAGTAGTGAAAAATGAAATAGTCTGTTTGGTACTTACAGGACACGCGAACCACCAAAGTACATATCTTATTTTTTACTTACATAGCATCATGCACCTAGGACTACCTAGGGCCTACCTTAGGTGTAAATTATATGTAATAAAAGGGGAGTTTAAGGCTTGGCAAGTAGGCTGGGACTCCCCTGGGAGACCCCTGAGTCTATGCCCAGAACCATAACTCTGCCAGTCGAGTACTTACCTAAAAGCCGATAATTCACTTTTCTTCCATAGGCTAACATTGAGTGGTTTCACTTGGAAATTCTTCTAAGTGGTGTGGAGTTTTGGAACTTTAAAATATTCATCTAAAATCAGCCGAACAACGAATTCTGATTTACTCACCTGTTATCAGGAGAGACCTCAGTGCTGCATCTTGGAGCTCGGTACTGACCCTGAAAAGTAATTTTAACCGTACTTACCAGTAACTCGAATTTCCTTCCATGGGATATCATTGCCTGCTTTTTGCTGAAAATTTTCTAAGTGTCGATTTTTGAAACTTACAAATATTCTTTAAAAATCGTACCAACTGTGAAAACGTAATTGTTTACCTGTTTTAGATAGATGTCCCAGTACTGAGCCTAGGAGCCCAGCACTGGATTACAAAAGTAACGAGAACGTACTTTACCCGTAACTTGAATTTTCTTCCATAGGAAACCATTGACTGTTTTTCTGTGAAATTTCTTCTAAGTGTCGATTTTGCAAACATGTAAATATTCCTTAAAAATCGCCTGTATAACTTAAACGCAGTTTCTCAACTGCTTACAGGTGGTACAGTAGTGCTGGATCTAGGATCCAACACTGACCTAGAAAAAGTAACCATAACCCCACTTACCTGCTAAGTGAATTTCCTTCCATAGGATAACATTGGTAATTTGATCAGCAAAAGTTTCGGTCAACTTTTAAAATAGCAAAATATTGCTTAAAAATCACAACAGTAACTAAAACGAATTTACTCACTTGTTTCCAAGAACTGTCCCAGGACTGAATCTAGGATCCAGTCCTGGATTTAGAAAAGTAATCCTGAAAGTAATTAATTGCATATAACTTAAAATTCCCATTGAGCTCAATGTATTATTGTGATTCAAATTGTGTTGCCTATTGCAATAAACTGTAACTATGACCTGCAAAAGTCAATTGCCTATTGCAAAGTATTTAACTAAAGCATCTCATTCTGAGAAAGTATATTTTGATACCTATTGTTGGTTCTAAAATAAAACAACAATATCTTTTGTATGCAAACCAATGGCCTAGAGTTCAGTTCTTGAGTGTGTGAGACCATTTGCTGACTGAGTGTGTACAACAAATGTTTTACACTGTACTCTGATACTGCCTTACTGCTCGGCAAGCTACCACTTTAGAGAGTAAGGTTATATCTAACTTTAGCCTCTGCCAAACCTCTGGGGACTGGGGACTCTGTGCACACTGTACCTATTTGGGGACAGTATATACAGAGCCACTTTCTCACAGTAGTGATAAAGTGATTAGAGTCCTAAGGCCAACATAAAGATACAGCAAAACGTGAGGTGAAAAGCAAAAAGGTTGCTGGTAGGCCACCTTAAGGATGCCAGGTCTAACAAAAACTGAACTAAGGATAACATGAGTAAAACATCAGGTTTCTCTACTGCATTTGGTGAGACAAGTGGGCCTTCTTTTATCTTCCATTCAAGCAATCTTTGACAGACCCCTTTATTATAGAGCTTTTCAAGGATTAAAGATAAGGCACTTACAAAGGAGTCCCAAATACTCAGAGATGGTTGACTTCTGTAATATGGGTCGTAGACTAAAAGCAGCGCAAAAACAGAGTGCAACAGGGTCCAAAAAACTTGAGTGCCACAAGAGAGTTTGAATGCAAGCGTATCCTTTTACAGATCCACAGATATACTCATGCAATTTTTGTTTTTAGGACAGAACGTGCATGATGAAAAAAACATTGTTTTTAAAAAGCGCATTGCAGAATATCAGTACTTTGATGTGGGAAAACTTCAAAACTTTCAAACAAAATATTTGTAGACAGCTTACAGCAAGTTGTTGTGGCCGAGTGGTTAAGGCGATGGACTCGAAATCCATTGGGGTATCCCCGCGCAGGTTCGAATCCTGCCAACAACGAGAATCTTTTTATTATCGGCTACAATTTCAGAAGTTAACCGTTAGTATTTCTTCCATTTCAGTTTTATAAATAGGTGGCTTATTTTTGTGTCACTATTGCCTCTCCACATATTTGTTATCGCTACCTCTTTCATGTCTTTGTTACACCTCATTCCTACTTTAGCACTGGTGTAAACGCTTCAAATTATTATACCGTTGCTCTCTCATTCATACCTGCGCATGCACTTGAAAGTTACTTTACCAATAAAAGACGCAAAGAGAGAAATAGAACAAAAGTGCTGGCTGGATTGGCAAACACACTTCATAAAACTGCATTTTCTTTTTTATTCTCCCCCGTGTTACATGCTTAACCTCCCCATGTGTAATTTCTCTTAACCTGCTGTCCCAGGAAGAGAATTTCATCTACAGGCTCTTTCTGTGTTTTTTTCCCTAGTCTGTCTTTACCATTTCTTAGCTGTGTAACTGTTCCTTTACGCGCTCTATTTAAACGCCATCAAGCTCATTTGAGCTCCTTGCTCCCGCTTCTGTTTTCTCCACCTCTCATACTGCCAGTTCTCTCTTTCTCTGTGGTTGGTGGCTACTTTCCTGAGCTTCCGAAGCCACATGGTTCCTGCCTCTTGTTGTCAGACTTGAATTGGAAAAGGAACCATATTAACAAGCCTTTACCACTCACACACGGCGGAAGTTTATACTTTAATTCAGTGAGCTAAGAAAAGCGTGTTGTGGGTCCCCTACGAGCCATGGTGCTTGCTTCATCATGATTTGGCACCAGTCATTAGCCGCAGCTCTGCTAATGAGCCACTGAGGTCCGTTTCAATATTTACTCAAAAACATAACCATGCAGCCCACCCCTCAACTGTGTATTTATCTTGCTTTTCTGCTGTTCGTGTGATTAGCTGGGAGGAGCTCACGGCGACATCCTCCCTATAAAAGTGTAGATGGATCACTCTCTAACTCTTTCTTGCTTCACATACAAATGGCTTGAAAGGTGCAGGGAAGATGCAGGTCTAATAGACAGAATAGAAGGTCTGTGCAAGGTGGGTTTCTCTGCATTGGTGTCCCATCACAGGTCCGCAAGTGTAATGTGTGATCTTTGACTCCTGGCATTTCACAAGCAGGCGGCCAGGAAACGGTTTCAGCCTATCAACCACTGAGGAGACGCAGCCTCTGAATGAGGAATGAGGAAGCAATGAATACATCCAGCCTATCACAGGAACAGCCCTGAGTGTTCCGAATTATAAATTCTCCATGTCACTGTATGTCGTTGAGCCCAAGTAGCTCGCCGTGATCGTATAGTGGTTAGTACTCTGCGTTGTGGCCGCAGCAACCTCGGTTCGAATCCGAGTCGCGGCAGTTGGGTGTTAATTTTACAGAATTAGCAAATGTACCAGTGGTTTTTATAAAATGTCTATTAAAAACAGATCCTTTCAAATATTTAAACCATCTAACAACAAATGATTTAAACTCGCATGATTATAAGCTGTAGCTATAATGTATTTACTTACCCCAATGGATTTCTAGTCCATCACCTTAACCACTCGGCCACAACAACTTACTGTAAGCTGCATGCAAATATTTTGTTTGAAAGTTTTGAACTTTTCCCACATCAAAGTACTGATATTCTGCAATGCGCTTTTTAAAAACAATGCTTTTTTCATCATGCACGTTCTGTCCTAAAAACAAAAATTGCATGAGTATATCTCTGCATCTGTAAAAGGATACGCTTGCATTCAAACTCTCTTGTGGCACTCAATTTTTTGGACCCTGTTGCACTCTGTTTTTGCGCTGCTTTTAGTCTACGACCCATATTACAGAAGTCAACCATCTCTGAGTATTTGGGACTCCTTTGTAAGTGCCTTATCTTTAATCCTTGAAAAGCTCTATAATAAAGGGGTCTGTCAAAGATTGCTTGAATGGAAGATAAAAGAAGGCCCACTTGTCTCACCAAATGCAGTAGAGAAACCTGATGTTTTACTCATGTTAATCTTAGTTCATTTTTGTTAGACCTGGCATCCTTAAGGTGGCCTACCAGCAACCTTTTTGCTTTTCACCTCACGTTTTGCTGTATCTTTATGTTGGCCTTAGGACTCTAATCACTTTATCACTACTGTGAGAAAGTGGCTCTGTATATACTGTTCCCAAATAGGTACAGTGTGCACAGAGTCCCCAGTCCCCAGAGGTTTGGCAGAGGCTAAAGTTAGATATAACCTTACTCTCTAAAGTGGTAGCTTGCCGAGCAGTAAGGCAGTATCAGAGTACAGTGTAAAACATTTGTTGTACACACTCAGTCAGCAAATGGTCTCACACACTCAAGAACTGAACTCTAGGCCATTGGTTTGCATACAAAAGATATTGTTGTTTTATTTTAGAACCAACAATAGGTATCAAAATATACTTTCTCAGAATGAGATGCTTTAGTAAAATACTTTGCAATAGGCAATTGACTTTTGCAGGTAATAGTTACAGTTTATTGCAATAGGCAACACAATTTGAATCACAATAATACATTGAGCTCAATGGGAATTTTAAGTTATATGCAATTAATTACTTTCAGGATTACTTTTCTAAATCCAGGACTGGATCCTAGATTCAGTCCTGGGACAGTTCTTGGAAACAAGTGAGTAAATTCGTTTTAGTTACTGTTGTGATGTTTAAGCAATATTTTGCTATTTTAAAAGTTGACACTTAGAAACTTTTGCTGATCAAATTACCAATGTTATCCTATGGAAGGAAATTCACTTAGCAGGTAAGTGGGGTTATGGTTACTTTTTCTAGGTCAGTGTTGGATCCTAGATCCAGCACTACTGTACCACCTGTAAGCAGTTGAGAAACTGCGTTTAAGTTATACAGGCGATTTTTAAGGAATATTTAAATGTTTCCAAAATCGACACTTAGAAGAAATTTCACAGAAAAACAGTCAATGGTTTCCTATGGAAGAAAATTCAAGTTACGGGTAAAGTACGTTCTCGTTACTCTTGTAATCCAGTGCTGGGCTCCTAGGCTCAGTACTGGGACATCTATCTAAAACAGGTAAACAATTACGTTTTCACAGTTGGTATGATTTTTTATAGAATATTTGTAAGTTTCAAAAATCGACACTTAGAAAATTTTGAGCAAAAAGCAGGCAATGATATCCCATGGAAGGAAATTCGAGTTACTGGTAAGTACGGTTAAAATTACTTTTCAGGGTCAGTACTGAGCTCCAAGATGCAGCACTGAGGTCTCTCCTGATAACGGGTGAGTAAATCAGAATTCGTTGTTTGGCTGATTTTAGATGAATATTTTAAAGTTCCAAAACTCCACACCACTTAGAAGAATTTCCAAGTGAAACCACTCAATGTTAGCCTATGGAAGAAAAGTGAGTTATCGGCTTTTAGGTAATTACTCGACTGGCAGAGTTATGGTTCTGGGCATAGACTCAGGGGTCTCCCAGGGAAGTCCCAGCCTACTTGCCAAGCCTTAAACTCCCCTTTTATTACATATAATTTACCCCTAAGGTAGGCCCTAGGTAGTCCTAGGTGCATGATGCTATGTAAGTAAAAAATAAGATATGTACTTTGGTGGTTCGCATGTCCTGTAAGTACCAAACAGTCTATTTCATTTTTCACTACTGTGAGATCTACCCCTCTCATAGGTTAGCTCTGGGTATTCCCCTATACTTTTTATTTGGTAATTCCATATCGGAGAGGAGTAGCTTTATTTATTTATTGAAAATCCTACTTACTGGTGAGGTTGGATTTAACTTTACTATTTTAGAAATGCCACTTTTAGAGAGTGAACATTTCTCTGCACTTACTGCTCTATTTGCCTGAAACCTGGCCCCAATACACGTCTGGATTGGGCTGGGTGACAGCAAAATTTGTGCCTTCCCTCTAGAGAGCCACAACACAGGTCACTCAACTGCACCTGGGGGGTGAGCTCCGCTCCCCCTCCACCCCCAATAGGTTCAAGAACGATAATTTATGTAAGTAAATACATTATAGCTACAGCTTATAATCATGCGAGTTTAAATCATTTGTTGTTAGATGGTTTAAATATTTGAAAGGATCTGTTTTTAATAGACATTTTACAAAAACTACTGGTACATTTGCTAATTCTGTAAAATTAACACCCAACTGCCATGACATTGCCAACCACAATGCCGTGACTCGGATTCGAACCGAGGTTGCTGCGGCCACAACGCAGAGTACTAACCACTATACGATCACGGCGAGCTACTTGGGCTCAACGACAATCAGTGACATGGAGAATTTATAATTCGGAACACTCAGGGCTGTTCCTGTGATAGGCTGGATGTATTCATTGCTTCCTCATTCCTCATTCAGAGGCTGCGTCTCCTCAGTAGTTGATAGGCTGAAACCGTTTCCTGGCCGCCTGCTTGTGAAATGCCAGGAGTCAAAGATCACACATTACACTTGTGGACCTGTGATGGGACACCAATGCAGAGAAACCCACCTGGAACAGACCTTCTATTCTGTCTATTAGACCTGCATCTTCCCTGCACCTTTCAAGCCATTTGTATGTGAAGCAAGAAAGAGTTAGAGAGTGATCCATCTACACTTTTATAGGGAGGATGTCGCCGTGAGCTCCTCCCAGCTAATCACACGAACAGCAGAAAAGCAAGATAAATACACAGTTGAGGGGTGGGCTGCATGGTTATGTTTTTGAGTAATTATTGAAACTGACCTCAGTGGCTCATTAGCAGAGCTGCGGCTAATGACTGGTGCCAAATCATGATGAAGCAAGCACCATGGCTCGTAGGGGACCCACAACACGCTTTTCTTAGCTCACTGAATTAAAGTATAAACTTCCGCCGTGTGTGAGTGGTAAAGGCTTGTTAATATGGTTCCTTTTCCAATTCAAGTCTGACAATAAGAGGCAGGAACCACGTGGCTTCGGAAGCTCAGGAAAGTAGCCACCAACCACAGAGAAAGAGAGAACTGGCAGTATGAGAGGTGGAGAAAACAGAAGCGGGAGCAAGGAGCTCAAATGAGATTGATGGCGTTTAAATAGAGCGCGTAAAGGAACAGTTACACAGCTAAGAAATGGGAAAGACAGACTAGGGAAAAAAACACAGAAAGAGCCTGTAGATGAAATTCTCTTCCTGGGACAGCAGGTTAAGAGAAATTACACATGGGGAGGTTAAGCATGTAACACGGGGGAGAATAAAAAAGAAAATGCAGTTTTATGAAGTGTGTTTGCCAATCCAGCCAGCACTTTTGTTCTATTTCTCTCTTTGCGTCTTTTATTGGTAAAGTAACTTTCAAGTGCATGCGCAGGTATGAATGAGAGAGCAACGGTATAATAATTTGAAGCGTTTACACCAGTGCTAAAGTAGGAATGAGGTGTAGCAAAGACATGAAAGAGGTAGCGATAACAAATATGTGGAGAGGCAATAGTGACACAAAAATAAGCCACCTATTCATAAAACTGAAATGGAAGAAATACTAAAGGTTAACTTCTGAAATTGTAGCCGATAATAAAAAGATTCTCGTTGTTGGCAGGATTAGAACCTGCGCGGGGATACCCCAATGGATTTCTAGTCCATCACCTTAACCACTCGGCCACAACAACTTACTGTATGCTGCATGCAAATATTTTGTTTGAAAGTTTTGAACTTTTCCCACATCAAAGTACTGATATTCTGCAATGCGCTTTTTAAAAACAATGCTTTTTTCATCATGCACGTTCTGTCCTAAAAACAAAAATTGCATGAGTATATCTCTGCATCTGTAAAAGGATACACTTGCATTCAAACTCTCTTGTGGCACTCAATTTTTTGGACCCTGTTGCACTCTGTTTTTGCGCTGCTTTTAGTCTACGACCCATATTACAGAAGTCAACCATCTCTGAGTATTTGGGACTCCTTTGTAAGTGCCTTATCTTTAATCCTTGAAAAGCTCTATAATAAAGGGGTCTGTCAAAGATTGCTTGAATGGAAGATAAAAGAAGGCCCACTTGTCTCACCAAATGCAGTAGAGAAACCTGATGTTTTACTCATGTTAATCTTAGTTCATTTTTGTTAGACCTGGCATCCTTAAGGTGGCCTACCAGCAACCTTTTTGCTTTTCACCTCACGTTTTGCTGTATCTTTATGTTGGCCTTAGGACTCTAATCACTTTATCACTACTGTGAGAAAGTGGCTCTGTATATACTGTTCCCAAATAGGTACAGTGTGCACAGAGTCCCCAGTCCCCAGAGGTTTGGCAGAGGCTAAAGTTAGATATAACCTTACTCTCTAAAGTGGTAGCTTGCCGAGCAGTAAGGCAGTATCAGAGTACAGTGTAAAACATTTGTTGTACACACTCAGTCAGCAAATGGTCTCACACACTCAAGAACTGAACTCTAGGCCATTGGTTTGCATACAAAAGATATTGTTGTTTTATTTTAGAACCAACAATAGGTATCAAAATATACTTTCTCAGAATGAGATGCTTTAGTTAAATACTTTGCAATAGGCAATTGACTTTTGCAGGTCATAGTTACAGTTTATTGCAATAGGCAACACAATTTGAATCACAATAATACATTGAGCTCAATGGGAATTTTAAGTTATATGCAATTAATTACTTTCAGGATTACTTTTCTAAATCCAGGACTGGATCCTAGATTCAGTCATGGGACAGTTCTTGGAAACAAGTGAGTAAATTCGTTTTAGTTACTGTTGTGATTTTTAAGCAATATTTTGCTATTTTAAAAGTTGACACTTCGAAACTTTTGCTGATCAAATTACCAATGTTATCCTATGGAAGGAAATTCACTTAGCAGGTAAGTGGGGTTATGGTTACTTTTTCTAGGTCAGTGTTGGATCCTAGATCCAGCACTACTGTACCACCTGTAAGCAGTTGAGAAACTGCGTTTAAGTTATACAGGCGATTTTTAAGGAATATTTAAATGTTTCCAAAATCGACACTTAGAAGAAATTTCACAGAAAAACAGTCAATGGTTTCCTATGGAAGAAAAAGAAAATTCAAGTTACGGGTAAAGTACGTTCTCGTTACTTTTGTAATCCAGTGCTGGGCTCCTAGGCTCAGTACTGGGACATCTATCTAAAACAGGTAAACAATTACGTTTTCACAGTTGGTATGATTTTTTATAGAATATTTGTAAGTTTCAAAAATCGACACTTAGAAAATTTTGAGCAAAAAGCAGGCAATGATATCCCATGGAAGGAAATTCGAGTTACTGGTAAGTACGGTTAAAATTACTTTTCAGGGTCAGTACTGAGCTCCAAGATGCAGCACTGAGGTCTCTCCTGATAACAGGTGAGTAAATCAGAATTCGTTGTTTGGCTGATTTTAGATGAATATTTTAAAGTTCCAAAACTCCACACCACTTAGAAGAATTTCCAAGTGAAACCACTCAATGTTAGCCTATGGAAGAAAAGTGAGTTATCGGCTTTTAGGTAAGTACTCGACTGGCAGAGTTATGGTTCTGGGCATAGACTCAGGGGTCTCCCAGGGGAGTCCCAGCCTACTTGCCAAGCCTTAAACCCCCCTTTTATTACATATAATTTACCCCTAAGGTAGGCCCTAGGTAGTCCTAGGTGCATGATGCTATGTAAGTAAAAAATAAGATATGTACTTTGGTGGTTCGCATGTCCTGTAAGTACCAAACAGTCTATTTCATTTTTCACTACTGTGAGATCTACCCCTCTCATAGGTTAGCTCTGGGTATTCCCCTATACTTTTTATTTGGTAATTCCATATCGGAGAGGAGTAGCTTTATTTATTTATTGAAAATCCTACTTACTGGTGAGGTTGGATTTAACTTTACTATTTTAGAAATGCCACTTTTAGAGAGTGAACATTTCTCTGCACTTACTGCTCTATTTGCCTGAAACCTGGCCCCAATACACGTCTGGATTGGGCTGGGTGACAGCAAAATTTGTGCCTTCCCTCTAGAGAGCCACAACACAGGTCACTCAACTGCACCTGGGGGGTGAGCTCTGCTCCCCCTCCACCCCCAATAGGTTCAAGAACGATAATTTATGTAAGAAATACATTATAGCTACAGCTTATAATCATGCGAGTTTAAATCATTTGTTGTTAGATGGTTTAAATATTTGAAAGGATCTGTTTTTAATAGACATTTTACAAAAACTACTGGTATATTTGCTAATTCTGTAAAATTAACACCCAACTGCCATGACATTGCCAACCACAATGCCGTGACTCGGATTCGAACCGAGGTTGCTGCGGCCACAACGCAGAATACTAACCACTATATGATCACGGCGAGCTACTTGGGCTCAACGACAAACAGTGACATGGAGAATTTATAATTCGGAACACTCAGGGCTGTTCCTGTGATAGGCTGGAGGTATTCATTGCTTCCTCATTCCTCATTCAGAGGCTGCGTCTCCTCAGTAGTTGATAGGCTGAAACCGTTTCCTGGCCGCCTGCTTGTGAAATGCCAGGAGTCAAAGATCACACATTACACTTGCGGACCTGTGATGGGACACCAATGCAGAGAAACCCACCTGGAACAGACCTTCTATTCTGTCTATTAGACCTGCATCTTCCCTGCACCTTTCAAGCCATTTGTATGTGAAGCAAGAAAGAGTTAGAGAGTGATCCATCTACACTTTTATAGGGAGGATGTCGCCATGAGCTCCTCCCAGCTAATCACACGAACAGCAGAAAAGCAAGATAAATACACAGTTGAGGGGTGGGCTGCATGGTTATGTTTTTGAGTAATTATTGAAACTGACCTCAGTGGCTCATTAGCAGAGCTGCGGCTAATGACTGGTGCCAAATCATGATGAAGCAAGCACCATGGCTCGTAGGGGACCCACAACACGCTTTTCTTAGCTCACTGAATTAAAGTATAAACTTCCGCCGTGTGTGAGTGGTAAAGGCTTGTTAAAATGGTTCCTTTTCCAATTCAAGTCTGACAACAAGAGGCAGGAACCACGTGGCTTCAGAAGCTCAGGAAAGTAGCCACCAACCACAGAGAAAGAGAGAACTGGCAGTATGAGAGGTGGAGAAAACAGAAGCGGGAGGAAGGAGCTCAAATGAGATTGATGGCGTTTAAATAGAGCGCGTAAAGGAAGAGTTACACAGCTAAGAAATGGGAAAGACAGACTAGGGAAAAAAAACACAGAAAGAGCCTGTAGATGAAATTCTCTTCCTGGGACAGCAAGTTAAGAGAAATTACACATGGAGAGGTTAAGCATGTAACACGGGGGAGAATAAAAAAGAAAATGCAGTTTTATGAAGTGTGTTTGCCAATCCAGCCAGCACTTTTGTTCTATTTCTCTCTTTGCGTCTTTTATTGGTAAAGTAACTTTCAAGTGCATGCGCAGGTATGAATGAGAGAGCAACGGTATAATAATTTGAAGCGTTTACACCAGTGCTAAAGTAGGAATGAGGTGTAGCAAAGACATGAAAGAGGTAGCGATAACAAATATGTGGAGAGGCAATAGTGACACAAAAATAAGCCACCTATTCATAAAACTGAAATGGAAGAAATACTAAAGGTTAACTTTTGAAATTGTAGCCGATAATAAAAAGATTCTCATTGTTGGCAGGATTCGAACCTGCGCGGGGATACCCCAATGGATTTCTAGTCCATCGCCTTAACCACTCGGCCACAACAACTTACTATAAGCTGCATGCAAATATTTTGTTTGAAAGTTTTGAAGTTTTCCCACATCAAAGTACTGATATTCTACAATGCGCTTTTTAAAAACAATGTTTTTTTCATCATGCACGTTCTGTCCTAAAAACAAAAATTGCATGAGTATATCTCTGGATCTGTAAAAGGATACGCTTGCATTCAAACTCTCTTGTGGCACTAAATTTTTTGGACCCTGTTGCACTCTGTTTTTGCGCTGCTTTTAGTCTACGACCCATATTACAGAAGTCAACCATCTCTGAGTATTTGGGACTCCTTTGTAAGTGCCTTATCTTTAATCCTTGAAAAGCTCTATAATAAAGGGGTCTGTCAAAGATTGCTTGAATGGAAGATAAAAGAAGGCCCACTTGTCTCACCAAATGCAGTAGAGAAACCTGATGTTTTACTCATGTTATCCTTAGTTCATTTTTGTTAGACCTGGCATCCTTAAGGTGGCCTACCAGCAACCTTTTTGCTTTTCACCTCACGTTTTGCTGTATCTTTATGTTGGCCTTCGGACTCTAATCACTTTATCACTACTGTGAGAAAGTGGCTCTGTATATACTGTTCCCAAATAGGTACAGTGTGCACAGAGTCCCCAGTCCCAGGAGGTTTGGCAGAGGCTAAAGTTAGATATAACCTTACTCTCTAAAGTGGTAGCTTGCCGAGCAGTAAGGCAGTATCAGAGTACAGTGTAAAACATTTGTTGTACACACTCAGTGAGCAAATGGTCTCACACACTCAAGAACTGAACTCTAGGCCATTGGTTTGCATAAAAAAGATATTGTTGTTTTATTTTAGAACCAACAATAGGTATCAAAATATACTTTCTCAGAATGAGATGCTTTAGTTAAATACTTTGCAATAGGCATTTGACTTTTGCAGGTAATAGTTACAGTTTATTGCAATAGGCAACACAATTTGAATCACAATAATACATTGAGCTCAATGGGAATTTTAAGTTATATGCAATTAATTACTTTCAGGATTACTTTTCTAAATCCAGGACTGGATCCTAGATTCAGTCCTGGGACAGTTCTTGGAAACAAGTGAGTAAATTCGTTTTAGTTACTGTTGTGATGTTTAAGCAATATTTTGCTATTTTAAAAGTTGACACTTAGAAACTTTTGCTGATCAAATTACCAATGTTATCCTATGGAAGGAAATTCACTTAGCAGGTAAGTGGGGTTATGGTTACTTTTTTTAGGTCAGTGTTGGATCCTAGATCCAGCACTACTGTACCACCTGTAAGCAGTTGAGAAACTGCGTTTAAGTTATACAGGCGATTTTTAAGGAATATTTAAATGTTTCCAAAATCGACACTTAGAAGAAATTTCACAGAAAAACAGTCAATGGTTTCCTATGGATGAAAATTCAAGTTACGGGTAAAGTACGTTCTCGTTACTTTTGTAATCCAGTGCTGGTCTCCTAGGCTCAGTACTGGGACATCTATCTAAAACAGGTAAACAATTACGTTTTCACAGTTGGTACGATTTTTAAAGAATATTTGTAAGTTTCAAAAATCGATACTTAGAACTTTTTCAGCAAAAAGCAGGCAATGATATCCCATGGAAGGAAATTCGAGTTACTGGTAAGTACGGTTAAAATTACTTTTCAGGGTCAGTACTGAGCTCCAAGATGCAGCACTGAGGTCTCTCCTGATAACGGGTGAGTAAATCAGAATTCGTTGTTCGGCTGATTTTAGATGAATATTTTAAAGTTCCAAAACTCCACACCACTTAGAAGAATTTCCAAGTGAAACCACTCAATGTTAGCCTATGGAAGAAAAGTGAGTTATCGGCTTTTAGGTAAGTACTCGACTGGCAGAGTTATGGTTCTGGGCATAGACTCAGGGGTCTCCCACGGGAGTCCCAGCCTACTTGCCAAGCCTTAAACTCCCCTTTTAGTACATATAATTTACCCCTAAGGTAGGCCCTAGGTAGTCCTAGGTGCATGATGCTATGTAAGTAAAAAATAAGATATGTACTTTGGAGGTTCGCATGTCCTGTAAGTACCAAACAGTCTATTTCATTTTTCACTACTGTGAGGTCTACCCCTCTCATAGGTTAGCTCTGGGTATTCCCCTATACTTTTTATTTGGTAATTCCATATCGGAGAGGAGTAGCTTTATTTATTTATTGAAAATCCTACTTACTGGTGAGGTTGGATTTAACTTTACTATTTTAGAAATGCCACTTTTAGAGAGTGAACATTTCTCTGCACTTACTGCTCTATTTGCCTGAAACCTGGCCCCAATACACGTCTGGATTGGGCTGGGTGACAGCAAAATTTGTGCCTTCCCTCTAGAGAGCCACAACACAGGTCACTCAACTGCACCTGGGGGGTGAGCTCCGCTCCCCCTCCACCCCCAATAGGTTCAAGAACGATAATTTATGTAAGTAAATACATTATAGCTACAGCTTATAATCATGCGAGTTTAAATCATTTGTTGTTAGATGGTTTAAATATTTGAAAGGATCTGTTTTTAATAGACATTTTACAAAAACTACTGGTACATTTGCTAATTCTGTAAAATTAACACCCAACTGCCATGACATTGCCAACCACTATGCCGTGACTCGGGTTCGAACCGAGGTTGCTGCGGCCACAACGCAGAGTACTAACCACTATACGATCACGGCGAGCTACTTGGGCTCAACGACAAACAGTGACATGGAGAATTTATAATTCGGAACACTCAGGGCTGTTCCTGTGATAGGCTGGATGTATTCATTGCTTCCTCATTCCTCATTCAGAGGCTGCGTCTCCTCAGTAGTTGATAGGCTGAAACCGTTTCCTGGCCGCCTGCTTGTGAAATGCCAGGAGTCAAAGATCACACATTACACTTGTGGACCTGTGATGGGACACCAATGCAGAGAAACCCACCTGGAACAGACCTTCTATTCTGTCTATTAGACCTGCATCTTCCCTGCACCTTTCAAGCCATTTGTATGTGAAGCAAGAAAGAGTTAGAGAGTGATCCATCTACACTTTTATAGGGAGGATGTCGCCGTGAGCTCCTCCCAGCTAATCACACGAACAGCAGAAAAGCAAGATAAATACACAGTTGAGGGGTGGGCTGCATGGTTATGTTTTTGAGTAATTATTGAAACTGACCTCAGTGGCTCATTAGCAGAGCTGCGGCTAATTACTGGTGCCAAATCATGATGAAGCAAGCACCATGGCTCGTAGGGGACCCACAACACGCTTTTCTTAGCTCACTGAATTAAAGTATAAACTTCCGCCGTGTGTGAGTGGTAAAGGATTGTTAATATGGTTCCTTTTCCAATTCAAGTCTGACAACAAGAGGCAGGAACCACGTGGCTTCGGAACCTCAGGAAAGTAGCCACCAACCACAGAGAAAGAGAGAACTGGCAGTATGAGAGGTGGAGAAAACAGAAGCGGGAGCAAGGAGCTCAAATGAGATTGATGGCGTTTAAATAGAGCGTGTAAAGGAAGAGTTACACAGCTAAGAAATGGGAAAGACAGACTAGGGAAAAAAACACAGAAAGAGCCTGTAGATGAAATTCTCTTCCTGGGACAGCAGGTTAAGAGAAATTACACATGGAGAGGTTAAGCATGTAACACGGGGGAGAATAAAAAAGAAAATGCAGTTTTATGAAGTGTGTTTGCCAATCCAGCCAGCACTTTTGTTCTATTTCTCTCTTTGCGTCTTTTATTGGTAAAGTAACTTTCAAGTGCATGCGCAGGTATGAATGAGAGAGCAACGGTATAATAATTTGAAGCGTTTACACCAGTGCTAAAGTAGGAATGAGGTGTAGCAAAGACATGAAAGAGGTAGCGATAACAAATATGTGGAGAGGCAATAGTGACACAAAAATAAGCCACCTATTCATAAAACTGAAATGGAAGAAATACTAAAGGTTAACTTCTGAAATTGTAGCCGATAATAAAAAGATTCTCGTTGTTGGCAGGATTCGAACCTGCGCGGGGATACCCCAATGGATTTCTAGTCCATCGCCTTAACCACTCGGCCACAACAACTTACTGTAAGCTGCATGCAAATATTTTGTTTGAAAGTTTTGAAGTTTTCCCACATCAAAGTACTGATATTCTACAATGCGCTTTTTAAAAACAATGTTTTTTTCATCATGCACGTTCTGTCCTAAAAACAAAAATTGCATGAGTATATCTCTGGATCTGTAAAAGGATACGCTTGCATTCAAACTCTCTTGTGGCACTCAATTTTTTGGACCCTGTTGCACTCTGTTTTTGCGCTGCTTTTAGTCTACGACCCATATTACAGAAGTCAACCATCTCTGAGTATTTGGGACTCCTTTGTAAGTGCCTTATCTTTAATCCTTGAAAAGCTCTATAATAAAGGGGTCTGTCAAAGATTGCTTGAATGGAAGATAAAAGAAGGCCCACTTGTCTCACCAAATGCAGTAGAGAAACCTGATGTTTTACTCATGTTATCCTTAGTTCATTTTTGTTAGACCTGGCATCCTTAAGGTGGCCTACCAGCAACCTTTTTGCTTTTCACCTCACGTTTTGCTGTATCTTTATGTTGTGTAAAATAAGAGAGAGGGGCTCTATTCCACAAAAAGGGGTAGAGCGCCAAGAGACAAAAGTCTGAAGAAGTATTCCCCTTTTTGGCACTTATACAAATAATCATACAAATTCATACAGATATTACACTCAATCGATCACCAGAACAAGACACCAAAGTTTGAACCCTAGTCACAAGGTATTATAAAAATTTCTATTTTATTAAAAATGTTAGATACAGAACATTGTTAAGTAAATACAATATTAAAAATAGTCAGACAGTTACAAAACAGAACACATAACTAATGACATTGTGCCTGTTGTGCAATAAAAAAGAATCACAAAATACAAAATAAAAAAGATCACAAATAAAAAACAATTAGGAGCATGGGGAGAACATCAGAAAGAAAAAATGCTTTCTAATCCAGAATGCAAAGGAAGACACTAGACCCAAATCAACTGTTCTCTGCAGTGTTGATACTGTTAGCTAGTTTCATCGAGAACAGATGTCACTCCAGTCTACAGTCTGCCTTTTAAACTTGCGTCGACGCGTTTCGGTGGAGTATTATGATTATAAGACCACCTTCTTCAGGACAAATTATTCAATCTCCCACGATATAGATAATCTACACAAATAATGGAAATTAATAACATTAAAACCATTTAGCAATAGAAACATTATATATACACAAATCTTGACATTGGTATCCCTGATAACAACTCACAAAAGATATGCATATAAGAACAGTGTTATCTAGGATCATTAATGCCATCTGAAACTTTTTTTTACAAGAAAAAACAATAACCCTAGAGGACCTATAGGCAAACAAACGGTGTGATTCTCCTGGCGATTCATCGTACAAAACATACATACACAATCATTCTTAAAACAACTCCTCCAGTCCTACCATACCCTACTTACTAATTTCTTCCATATGTTTTATTTAGAAAGAAATGAACTCGATTAGAGAATAATAGAAATTACCTTAAAATTTTTTTTTATTAAAACCATCCAATAAGTCCGTATTGGTAGGCTTCTCGCCAGATTCCTAAAGGGCGAAATACGCTGAATTCAGCGGGAACGTAAAGGAACAGGCCTTTTGGTCTAGAGGAAAAGAAATATTAATTATTTTGAGAACCTTTCTTCCTGCTGTAAACTGAGATAGGTTCTAGATCTCTATTAATTCTTTTAATTCTTTACCTGCCTTCCTGCCTTTAAGAATTATTTACGATCGGGTTGCGAAGGTATGTGCGCCGATCATTATGCTGAAAAGGAAGGTCCAAAAGTGAGTTGTATGACATATTCCCACTACTTTGAACCGTAAGTCTAGCGCTATACACTTACTTCAACATGAGTGTTGTAACATCTTTACGATAAAACTGCTCCTGTATTATTCATGAGGTCCCTTTGCGATGATCCTCGATGCAATTGGACAGTCTTGATAGTGCTTTTATTTTTGGTAACTCTAAGATTTCTACAAAAAATGAAAAAACAATACTACAGCAATGTATTTCGGAGATCGAATTAATTATGACATGCCCGTGTTAACAATATTCCTTGTAGAAACCACTCAAGTGCACATTTATGGTTCCTGGTTGCCCACTAACTTAAAAAACATATTGACCCCAGAGTGTAAAAACTACACTAATCATCCAAGATACGAAAAATGAAAGAGACCCCAAAAGAAAAGTAAGAGCCTACGTGCCGCATATACTGCCAGAGATCCTAGCCCTCAAACCAGGTAACAATACCGGCATCGCCACAAATAGTCAGCGTTAGAAAAAGCTGAACTCGGCCGCAGCCACCCGCTAGTCAAAAATAGCTCGGGGTTACTAAAGACCAATTCCACGATAAACCCAAACCACGATAAACCGAATAAAGCTCGACCCCCCGCTAATGTTCAGAACTTACCCGGTTCCAAGCACATGGATACCTCTACATCATCCCGGGAGCAGCGTGTGTCAACTCCCAAAGATAGGAGCCCGGCCTTATATACATTCATAGACGCGGGAGAGGCATGGAACGAGCAACAGCTGTGGACTATCTAAAATCTAGTCGAGTGGATGAACTAAAGCGGCGGACATTTTGGAGTTCCTTAAGCCTACCGAGAACTCGCAAACAATCAATATTGGTACGCCTTCAATGCGTGCTCAAACCCCAGGTATGCAAACAATAAGCAGTCAAACCCCAACATTTTAAACCATCACAGGTTCAAGCACCACCGGAGACATTTCAAACAAGGCCATCAGAGAGAATCGTAGAAGTATCCCCATCAGACAAACTCGGCGGCCATATTTGAATAGGTTATCTGGAGGCAAATCAGATGGGTAACACGGAGCAGGCGGCCCACATGGAATTACCGAAAGCGCCATTATAGTATCAATGCATGTCTGGGCCCAAGATGTGAGAATGTCGTAAAAACTCACCCAATATTGGACCAACAAAATGTGTCCCCCAACCTGTACCCAAAAAACTATACAGATATTGTCACTATAATACACCCGTCCAGTGTATAAAACTACTTCCCAAGTCAGGGGACCTAAAGAGGGCGAATATTCATATTACTTAATCATGCGATCCCATTCCTCCCTAGAGTTCAGCCCATTTCTGACTGTGTTTAGGAGCGAGATGTACCATTGCTCTCTATGTTTCCTTTTTTCTTCCATGTTCCCCCCACGCGGCCCCATCCAAACCTTTTCCAATATGAACCACTCTATGTCTGACTCATTGTGACCCATTTCGCTATAATGGGCTACTAGAGGGGCATTTGCTTTCCTGGTTCTAATGGCGGAGCGATGTTCTTGGAGTCTGATTCTAAGCTCCCTACCGGTTTCCCCAACATAGCCTTTCCCACAGGGGCAACGGAGAAAGTACACAATGTTTTTGCTCCTGCAATTGTTCAGGGACCTAGAGGAGATCTTTTGTCCATTATGTTCCAGCATATCTGATTCTACACACAGAGGGCAGACATTGCACGTTCCACACTTCACATTTCCCAACGCCGGATTTTTGTCCAATGTGTGTTGTACTTTGCCCATGCTCGCTCTGTAAGTGTGGACCAGCTCATTTCTCAAATTCTTGTTCCTTTTGAACGCAAAAATCGGTCTCTCTAGTTTACTTTCTTCCTCATTATTAATGATGTGCCAGTTGCTGTTAATTACATTTTTGATACGGTTACTAATATGTGAGAAGTTGCTGACAAAAACCAGTTTCTCAGACTCCTTGTTCTTTTTAACTGTATTTTGGAGCATCGCTTCTCTATTATAAAATCTGGCACGTTTAAAAGAGTGGGTAATGAGTTTTTTCAGGTACCCTCTCTCCTTAAATTTCCTTTTCATGGTCTCCGCATGTCTGTAAAAATCGTTAAGGTCAGAGCAATTTCTCCGCAAGCGGAGAAATTGACTAAATGGTATGTTGTCGCGCTGCGACTTGGGGTGGAAACTAGAGTAGTGTAAAAGAGTATTTTTGGCCATTGGTTTTGTGAATAGTTCGACTGCCAAAGCACCATTGACATCCTTAATGGAAATGTCCAGAAAATCCACCCTGGATCTACTGAATTCCGATGTAAACTTAAGGTTGGGATCCCCCAGATTGATCCAGAGTAGAAAATCTTCCAAATGATCGACTGTACCGTCCCAAATAAAAAAGATGTCGTCTATGTAACGGTACCAGCCAACCACATTTTCAAAGAACGGAGCAAGTTTGTTGAAAATATGTTTGTTTTCGAATTCCCCCACGTAGAGACAGGCCAGGCTCGGCGCACAGGTGGCCCCCATGCTCGTGCCTTTCTTTTGTTTGTATAGCTGGTCTTTAAATAGAAAGATATTATTCGTGAGTACCATCTTGGCACAGTCAACTACAAAGCTCTTCTCTACTCCTTCTAGATCGATCTCCTCAATCGCTCTGCGAACCACCTCAACGGTTTCATGTTGAGGAATGTTGGTGTAGAGAGACTCAATGTCCAGAGTAACTAGACATTGAGTCTCCCCATTGAAGGCCTTACCCTCAAGAAGGGAAATCATGTGTGAGGAGTCCCTCACATATGATTTGAGATTCATCACTATAGGACGCAGAAAATGGTCCACGTATTTGCTTAGAGGCTCAGTCATAGAGTTGATACTACTTACAATGGGCCTCATCGGTGGATTGCCCCGGTCTTTGTGAATCTTTGGGAGACCATACAGAGCGGGAATCCTAGGTTCTTCATTGTTTAGGAATTTGAATTCTTCTTCACAAATCCATTGGTGTCCCCTAGCTTCATTCAAAAGGGTACGACAATCACACATCAGCTTAGCTAATTGATTTCTAGAGATGGGTTCATAGTGTTCAATCACCGCCAGCATTTCTAGCATTTTCTGATCATAATCAGATGTGTTAAACACCACGACACCACCCCCTTTATCAGCCGGTTTTATTGTCAGCCTCAGATCATTTTTTAGAGATTTCAGAGACTGTTTTTCTTCTCTGGTCATGTTGTAGTCAGGTTGTCTGGGGTTCTGAGATAAGATCGATTGTATGCCACTTTCAACCGCTTTTTCAAAAATCTCATGATTTTTGCTTACCATAGCTAATGTAGGGGTAAAAGAAGACCTGGGTTTAAAGCCCGAAACATTATTGCTGACCCTAGCGGGACGATCCTCAAAGAATCTTTTAAGTCTAATTTTCCTAAAGAAAGCTCTTAAATCTCTTTCCAATTGAAATTTGTTAATACCTGTAGTTGGAACAAAACTAAACCCTTTACTCAAAACTCTCGTCTCTATTTCAGTGAGGTTTCTGTTGGACAGATTTATCACTGGTGTTCCGTCTGACGCCAGTAGCGTTGATTTCTCGTTCTCAAATATTCTTTTTGAGGAGGAGGAGGGCCTCGAAATTGTTGACCCCTCCCCTGGTTTTGGTTGAATCTCTGTCCCCGCCTTGATCTTTGATCTAAAAAAGACGGCGGACCTGATTCCACAAAGTTATTCCTATTGCTACTATCTTCTTTATGGGAGATCTCTTCCTCGCTACTGGACCCAGAGGTGTCAGAAAAGGTCACCTGTTTTCTCCCACCTCTCCTATATATTGGTCTATTGTAGGGTCTATCCCACCCTTGTTCCTGTTTTTGTTGGTAATACTTCTCATTAAGGAATGGGTAAACTCCTTCAGCACTAAATCTTTCTATATCTTTTTTTAGTTTGTTAGTTTTTTTATTTATAAGGTAGTCTCTGTATCCTTCAACATCTCTATTGATCTCCTCTAGTTTACGCTTGGCATCTTCCACTACAGTGCTATTTCTCAATTCTAGCTCCAACTTTTCTATAGATTCTTTTTCAATAATAATTAACTCCTGCGCTGTCTCGATAATCAGGAGCATCCAATCCCTACTACATATATTAGAGATCTGTGTCCACACTTCTAAAAATCTCTTATTTTCAATAAAAAGACCTGGTTCGTTCCTTACCTGTAGACCAATAGGGATTGTCCCTGATTTAACATATTCTATTAAAAAGTCAGCATGTGCTTCTGTGCGGATCAGTTTCTTTTTCAGACTAACCAGTTTGCCCCAATTTTCCCCTTTTCCGGACATAACTGTAATTTTATTACCATTTTTGGTGTTGATAATCTTATTAAATTGGTCGTCACTAAAGCCAAATGTCTTAAAGTGATCCATGGCCTTTCAGCTCCTAACTAAAACACCTCCAGAAGGAGACTCTCCAGCCGAAGGCTGTACTATAATTGTGTAAAATAAGAGAGAGGGGCTCTATTCCACAAAAAGGGGTAGAGCGCCAAGAGACAAAAGTCTGAAGAAGTATTCCCCTTTTTGGCACTTATACAAATAATCATACAAATTCATACAGATATTACACTCAATCGATCACCAGAACAAGACACCAAAGTTTGAACCCTAGTCACAAGGTATTATAAAAATTTCTATTTTATTAAAAATGTTAGATACAGAACATTGTTAAGTAAATACAATATTAAAAATAGTCAGACAGTTACAAAACAGAACACATAACTAATGACATTGTGCCTGTTGTGCAATAAAAAAGAATCACAAAATACAAAATAAAAAAGATCACAAATAAAAAACAATTAGGAGCATGGGGAGAACATCAGAAAGAAAAAATGCTTTCTAATCCAGAATGCAAAGGAAGACACTAGGCCCAAATCAACTGTTCTCTGCAGTGTTGATACTGTTAGCTAGTTTCATCGAGAACAGATGTCACTCCAGTCTACAGTCTGCCTTTTAAACTTGCGTCGACGCGTTTCGGTGGAGTATTATGATTATAAGACCACCTTCTTCAGGACAAATTATTCAATCTCCCACGATATAGATAATCTACACAAATAATGGAAATTAATAACATTAACCCCTTCGATGCTGCGCAGATTCCGCCGCTGTGCTGACGGAATCTTGCGCGGGTGTGGTCATGACGGAATGGTTCCGTCATGAGCACCGAAGGGGTTAAAACCATTTAGCAATAGAAACATTATATATACACAAATCTTGACATTGGTATCCCTGATAACAACTCACAAAAGATATGCATATAAGAACAGTGTTATCTAGGATCATTAATGCCATCTGAAACTTTTTTTTACAAGAAAAAACAATAACCCTAGAGGACCTATAGGCAAACAAACGGTGTGATTCTCCTGGCGATTCATCGTACAAAACATACATACACAATCATTCTTAAAACAACTCCTCCAGTCCTACCATACCCTACTTACTAATTTCTTCCATATGTTTTATTTAGAAAGAAATGAACTCGATTAGAGAATAATAGAAATTACCTTAAAATTTTTTTTTATTAAAACCATCCAATAAGTCCGTATTGGTAGGCTTCTCGCCAGATTCCTAAAGGGCGAAATACGCTGAATTCAGCGGGAACGTAAAGGAACAGGCCTTTTGGTCTAGAGGAAAAGAAATATTAATTATTTTGAGAACCTTTCTTCCTGCTGTAAACTGAGATAGGTTCTAGATCTCTATTAATTCTTTTAATTCTTTACCTGCCTTCCTGCCTTTAAGAATTATTTACGATCGGGTTGCGAAGGTATGTGCGCCGATCATTATGCTGAAAAGGAAGGTCCAAAAGTGAGTTGTATGACATATTCCCACTACTTTGAACCGTAAGTCTAGTGCTATACACTTACTTCAACATGAGTGTTGTAACATCTTTACGATAAAACTGCTCCTGTATTATTCATGAGGTCCCTTTGCGATGATCCTCGATGCAATTGGACAGTCTTGATAGTGCTTTTATTTTTGGTAACTCTAAGATTTCTACAAAAAATGAAAAAACAATACTACAGCAATGTATTTCGGAGATCGAATTAATTATGACATGCCCGTGTTAACAATATTCCTTGTAGAAACCACTCAAGTGCACATTTATGGTTCCTGGTTGCCCACTAACTTAAAAAACATATTGACCCCAGAGTGTAAAAACTACACTAATCATCCAAGATACGAAAAATGAAAGAGACCCCAAAAGAAAAGTAAGAGCCTACGTGCCGCATATACTGCCAGAGATCCTAGCCCTCAAACCAGGTAACAATACCGGCATCGCCACAAACAGGTTGGGGGACACATTTTGTTGGTCCAATATTGGGTGAGTTTTTACGACATTCTCACATCTTGGGCCCAGACATGCATTGATACTATAATGGCGCTTTCGGTAATTCCATGTGGGCCGCCTGCTCCGTGTTACCCATCTGATTTGCCTCCAGATAACCTATTCAAATATGGCCGCCGAGTTTGTCTGATGGGGATACTTCTACGATTCTCTCTGATGGCCCTGTTTGAAATGTCTCCGGTGGTGCTTGAACCTGTGATGGTTTAAAATGTTGGGGTTTGACTGCTTATTGTTTGCATACCTGGGGTTTGAGCACGCATTGAAGGCGTACCAATATTGATTGTTTGCGAGTTCTCGGTAGGCTTAAGGAACTCCAAAATGGCCGCCGCTTTAGTTCATCCACTCGACTAGATTTTAGATAGTCCACAGCTGTTGCTCGTTCCATGCCTCTCCCGCGTCTATGAATGTATATAAGGCCGGGCTCCTATCTTTGGGAGTTGACACACGCTGCTCCCGGGATGATGTAGAGGTATCCATGTGCTTGGAACCGGGTAAGTTCTGAACATTAGCGGGGGGTCGAGCTTTATTCGGTTTATCGTGGTTTGGGTTTATCGTGGAATTGGTCTTTAGTAACCCCGAGCTATTTTTGACTAGCGGGTGGCTGCGGCCGAGTTCAGCTTTTTCTAACGCTGACTATTTGTGGCGATGCCGGTATTGTTACCTGGTTTGAGGGCTAGGATCTCTGGCAGTATATGCGGCACGTAGGCTCTTACTTTTCTTTTGGGGTCTCTTTCATTTTTCGTATCTTGGATGATTAGTGTAGTTTTTACACTCTGGGGTCAATATGTTTTTTAAGTTAGTGGGCAACCAGGAACCATAAATGTGCACTTGAGTGGTTTCTACAAGGAATATTGTTAACACGGGCATGTCATAATTAATTCGATCTCCGAAATACATTGCTGTAGTATTGTTTTTTCATTTTTTGTAGAAATCTTAGAGTTACCAAAAATAAAAGCACTATCAAGACTGTCCAATTGCATCGAGGATCATCGCAAAGGGACCTCATGAATAATACAGGAGCAGTTTTATCGTAAAGATGTTACAACACTCATGTTGAAGTAAGTGTATAGCACTAGACTTACGGTTCAAAGTAGTGGGAATATGTCATACAACTCACTTTTGGACCTTCCTTTTCAGCATAATGATCGGCGCACATACCTTCGCAACCCGATCGTAAATAATTCTTAAAGGCAGGAAGGCAGGTAAAGAATTAAAAGAATTAATAGAGATCTAGAACCTATCTCAGTTTACAGCAGGAAGAAAGGTTCTCAAAATAATTAATATTTCTTTTCCTCTAGACCAAAAGGCCTGTTCCTTTACGTTCCCGCTGAATTCAGCGTATTTCGCCCTTTAGGAATCTGGCGAGAAGCCTACCAATACGGACTTATTGGATGGTTTTAATAAAAAAAAATTTTAAGGTAATTTCTATTATTCTCTAATCGAGTTCATTTCTTTCTAAATAAAACATATGGAAGAAATTAGTAAGTAGGGTATGGTAGGACTGGAGGAGTTGTTTTAAGAATGATTGTGTATGTATGTTTTGTACGATGAATCGCCAGGAGAATCACACCGTTTGTTTGCCTATAGGTCCTCTAGGGTTATTGTTTTTTCTTGTAAAAAAAAGTTTCAGATGGCATTAATGATCCTAGATAACACTGTTCTTATATGCATATCTTTTGTGAGTTGTTATCAGGGATACCAATGTCAAGATTTGTGTATATATAATGTTTCTATTGCTAAATGGTTTTAATGTTATTAATTTCCATTATTTGTGTAGATTATCTATATCGTGGGAGATTGAATAATTGTCCTGAAGAAGGTGGTCTTATAATCATAATACTCCACCGAAACGCGTCGACGCAAGTTTAAAAGGCAGACTGTAGACTGGAGTGACATCTGTTCTTGATGAAACTAGCTAACAGTATCAACACTGCAGAGAACAGTTGATTTGGGTCTAGTGTCTTCCTTTGCATTCTGGATTAGAAAGCATTTTTTCTTTCTGATGTTCTCCCCATGCTCCTAATTGTTTTTTATTTGTGATCTTTTTTATTTTGTATTTTGTGATTCTTTTTTATTGCACAACAGGCACAATGTCATTAGTTATGTGTTCTGTTTTGTAACTGTCTGACTATTTTTAATATTGTATTTACTTAATGTTCTGTATCTAACATTTTTAATAAAATAGACATTTTTATAATACCTTGTGACTAGGGTTCAAACTTTGGTGTCTTGTTCTGGTGATCGATTGAGTGTAATATCTGTATGAATTTGTATGATTATTTGTATAAGTGCCAAAAAGGGGAATACTTCTTCAGACTTTTGTATCTTTATGTTGGCCTTAGGACTCTAATCACTTTATCACTACTGTGAGAAAGTGGCTCTGTATATACTGTTCCCAAATAGGTACAGTGTGCACAGAGTCCCCAGTCCCCAGAGGTTTGGCAGAGGCTAAAGTTAGATATAACCTTACTCTCTAAAGTGGTAGCTTGCCGAGCAGTAAGGCAGTATCAGAGTACAGTGTAAAACATTTGTTGTACACACTCAGTCAGCAAATGGTCTCACACACTCAAGAACTGAACTCTAGGCCATTGGTTTGCATAAAAAAGATATTGTTGTTTTATTTTAGAACCAACAATAGGTATCAAAATATACTTTCTCAGACTGAGATGCTTTAGTTAAATACTTTGCAATAGGCAATTGACTTTTGCAGGTAATAGTTACAGTTTATTGCAATAGGCAACACAATTTGAATCACAATAATACATTGAGCTCAATGGGAATTTTAAGTTATATGCAATTAATTACTTTCAGGATTACTTTTCTAAATCCAGGACTGGATCCTAGATTCAGTCCTGGGACAGTTCTTGGAAACACGTGAGTAAATTCGTTTTAGTTACTGTTGTGATGTTTAAGCAATATTTTGCTATTTTAAAAGTTGACACTTAGAAACTTTTGCTGATCAAATTACCAATGTTATCCTATGGAAGGAAATTCACTTAGCAGGTAAGTGGGGTTATGGTTACTTTTTCTAGGTCAGTGTTGGATCCTAGATCCAGCACTACTGTACCACCTGTAAGCAGTTGAGAAACTGCGTTTAAGTTATACAGGCGATTTTTAAGGAATATTTAAATGTTTCCAAAATCGACACTTAGAAGAAATTTCACAGAAAAACAGTCAATGGTTTCCTATGGAAGAAAATTCAAGTTACGGGTAAAGTACGTTCTTGTTACTTTTGTAATCCAGTGCTGGGCTCCTAGGCTCAGTACTGGGACATCTATCTAAAACAGGTAAACAATTACGTTTTCACAGTTGGTATGATTTTTAAAGAATTTTGTAAGTTTCAAAAATCGACACTTAGAAAATTTTGAGCTAAAAGCAGGCAATGATATCCCATGGAAGGAAATTCGAGTTACTGGTAAGTACGGTTAAAATTACTTTTCAGGGTCAGTACTGAGCTCCAAGATGCAGCACTGAGGTCTCTCCTGATAACGAGTGAGTAAATCAGAATTCGTTGTTCGGCTGATTTTAGATGAATATTTTAAAGTTCCAAAACTCCACACCACTTAGAAGAATTTCCAAGTGAAACCACTCAATGTTAGCCTATGGAAGAAAAGTGAGTTATCGGCTTTTAGGTAAGTACTCGACTGGCAGAGTTATGGTTCTGGGCATAGACTCAGGGGTCTCCCAGGGGAGTCCCAGCCTACTTGCCAAGCCTTAAACTCCCCTTTTATTACATATAATTTACCCCTAAGGTAGGCCCTAGGTAGTCCTAGGTGCATGATGCTATGTAAGTAAAAAATAAGATATGTACTTTGGTGGTTTGCATGTCCTGTAAGTACCAAACAGTCTATTTCATTTTTCACTACTGTGAGGTCTACCCCTCTCATAGGTTAGCTCTGGGTATTCCCCTATACTTTTTATTTGGTAATTCCATATCGGAGAGGAGTAGCTTTATTTATTTATTGAAAATCCTACTTACTGGTGAGGTTGGATTTAACTTTACTATTTTAGAAATGCCACTTTTAGAGAGTGAACATTTCTCTGCACTTACTGCTCTATTTGCCTGAAACCTGGCCCCAATACACGTCTGGATTGGGCTGGGTGACAGCAAAATGTGTGCCTTCCCTCTAGAGAGCCACAACACAGGTCAGTCAACTGCACCTGGGGGGTGAGCTCCGCTCCCCCTCCACCCCCAATAGGTTCAAGAACGATAATTTATGTAAGTAAATACATTATAGCTACAGCTTATAATCATGCGAGTTTAAATCATTTGTTGTTAGATGGTTTAAATATTTGAAAGGATCTGTTTTTAATAGACATTTTACAAAAACTACTGGTACATTTGCTAATTCTGTAAAATTAACACCCAACTGCCATGACATTGCCAACCACAATGCCGTGACTCGGATTCAAACCGAGGTTGCTGCGGCCACAACGCAGAGTACTAACCACTATACGATCACTGCGAGCTACTTGGGCTCAACGACATACAGTGACATGGAGAATTTATAATTCGGAACACTCAGGGCTTTTCCTGTGATAGGCTGGATGTATTCATTGCTTCCTCATTCCTCATTCAGAGGCTGCGTCTCCTCAGTGGTTGATAGGCTGAAACCGTTTCCTGGCCGCCTGCTTGTGAAATGCCAGGAGTCAAAGATCACACATTACACTTGCGGACCTGTGATGGGACACCAATGCAGAGAAACCCACCTGGCACAGACCTTCTATTCTGTCTATTAGACCTGCATCTTCCCTGCACCTTTCAAGCCATTTGTATGTGAAGCAAGAAAGAGTTAGAGAGTGATCCATCTACACTTTTATAGGGAGGATGTCGCCGTGAGCTCCTCCCAGCTAATCACACGAACAGCAGAAAAGCAAGATAAATACACAGTTGAGGGGTGGGCTGCATGGTTATGTTTTTGAGTAAATATTGAAACTGACCTCAGTGGCTCATTAGCAGAGCTGCGGCTAATGACTGGTGCCAAATCATGATGAAGCAAGCACCGTTGCTCGTAGGGGACCCACAACACGCTTTTCTTAGCTCACTGAATTAAAGTGTGGTAAATATTCTATTACCTGGACTGAATTTCATACGGAGTCTTAAATAAAATAGCTCAGAATAATAAGAGGCAGAATCCGTGGTATAAGAGGTTTCTGAATGGGCTTTATTCCAAAATGGCCGACTCGAGTCGCGGCCTTCAGGTTCCGTCACCACGGGGGTTCAGGAAGTGAAGTACATACTTTATTGACAGGAAATTGCTTTTATAGAACATACATTACAATGAAACCAATGTAGAAGGCGTAACAATTGATAAGAGAAACGATACTGTAAGTGCGTAACCAAAAATGGGCGTAATAAGGAGTAAAAAGAAACATGATTGGTTATGATGTTATGCATAGGTGGATCTATAAGATAATAATTGGCATAGATGCGCGCGCAGCGGCATGACGTGTAATTGACGTGTAACTAGGGGGTGAAGGGGACTTGACATTTAGCTCTACATGTGGAGACAAAAAGTCTGGGGGGTCAAGTCAACCTAATCCCAAATCATATCTAACATCCTATGTTTAAAGAACTATGTTATCCACAAGGAAGGACTCTCGGACAGAATCTATTCTATACTGACTGTGTGTACGTGCACAAGCGTCTAAGTGTCTATATGAGATGCGAGAGGCAGAAACTTTCCATGGCAACAGGGCTATGATTTACTTGCATGAGGACAGAAAAATACCGAGCCCTTTGCTTGGAAGCAAAAGGAAATGTTTACCTAAACTACTAGACAGGAATGCATCGGCTGAGGAGCAAAGTAGATAATTCGAAGGTGAAATACAGCTTCTTGGCAGGCAGGCGAAACTGGCCGAGGTAGGCACCGTTAGCTGCACAGGAAGTAGGACAAAGTTCATGGATACAGATGCGAGCTTAAACTGATGCTGTTAGAGGCAGAGAGCAGGGAAAGGCTTTGAGGACAGAATCGGGCCTACTCTGCCTGAACTGCAAAAATGGAGTAACTTAGCCATATAAAGTCGGTGGCCTTTCATACTTAGGAATCGAATATCCAGCCCATTGATGGCGGATCTGACAGAGGACATGTTGATGGTGGACGCACATGTGTTTGCGTCTTCGAAACTGGAACTGGAGGGAACATACATGTGTTTGCAACATGCACATAGAACCGTTGGGGTCCAAGATAGGGGACATAACTGATCAGGAAAATCCACATTTCCACATTCCCTCCTTGTCCCCTACTTGCCCGTCAAGAAACATCAATCTTCATTAGTCCATCGATTTGCTCATGGAGCATCATTTCTTCTTCTTTCTTTTTCCGGGATTTTGAACGAAAACCTTGATGTGGAATACACGATGTGGCACACAGACCACAAATCGCTGGTCCACATTGCAGGCATAAGCAGCAACTGAATAGTATAAGAAGGCCAATACCTAGGAAGGACAGAACTCTCCATCCCCAGGCTGATATCACACTCCAAAACCACCCGGACCACGTCCACGTGCCTGGATTCTCGTGTATCTGGCTCACAATCTTATGAAGGCGTGTTATAGCTTTATATACAGATGGCGAATTTTCTGGTATGAATATGCAGCAGCTGGATCCGATGACCCTACAAGCTCCGCCCCTATCGGCCAGGATGACGTCAAGGACAAGACGATTCTGGAGAACAACAATTCTCATCACCGATTGTTCCTCTGTCAGATTGCCTAGGGCGGCTATAGTCTCATTCACTACAGCTTCAAGAGTCTTGGTTAGCCTACGTATCAGCTTACTATTTGAAATTGTACCTATATAGGGAAAGATACCTTTATTGAAATCTACATACTTGTCCCATGTCGTCTCAGTATAATCGACAACTGGGAGATCTCTTCGCTCTCTATTGTGTACTAAATGAACATTTCGATAATAATCAGGAGGAGCTAGGAAAACAGGTGGCAAAAGGAATGCTATGTAACAGGTACCATCCCAATCTAGAGGCAGACGTATATATGCGGTCTGATCACATATAAAGTAGGAATGGCGAGAAGATCTAAATGAAGATTTACCTTGATCACTATATTCTACTGTAGTAACGCATTTGCTATGGCCCATATGTATGGAACCAACTTTTCTTACACATAATTCACCCTTAACTGGAAGTACTGACATAGTGGGCAGAATTAGTTCAACTTCGGATTCGACATTCAGAATCATAAGATTAGGTGTAAAATTACCTAATCCATACACTTCATTTTCTAGATCAGTTCCTGTTCTACTGGGGTGACCCTTCTTATCAGGGTAACAGACTTTGAATAAAACTAGATTCAGATTTCCCCATATCCAATGGTGTTGATAAACTGCCGTGTCTGAGTCTATGGAATTTAGTAAACTAAACCATGCTCCACAGGAGCCATTATGTGTGAACGGATGGGGGAAGAAAGGCAGAACTCCTTTGTTATTCTGATAGGGAGGGAGTCGGCCACACACCCAACAATTAGTGGCATTACTAGTCTGATGGGAATGGTGTAACATACTAATGAAAGTGTTATTACGCAGCGCAAGTCTATAGGATAATTCATGTGGGGGTAGGTCACTAAAAGAATGTTCATTAGTTATATTGAAAATATGTTTAGAAACAAGATAATACATATGCAACAATATACTTGCAGTAATTATTATAAAACTCAAGAAAAACAAAATTAATAATGTCACTATACAGTGGCTACGCAGTGCTTTACAGTATGCATGTCGTTTCAACATTGTTCTTGATTGTTCATGATTCAGACTCAAGGGATACATGTCGGGGACAGATTCAACCGCTTCACCTTGGAGAGGACTTAAACAATCAAATCGGCCGACGGCCTGGGTCTGAGTTTTAATTTATAAAGGTCTGTGCTACTGGCCTCAGCCAAAGGTAGCTTTGAGTCAATGGGTGAAGACACACGAGGAGGACTGTTTATATCCGAAGGAAGTCCATGAAATTTCTTGATGTGGCTTGAATGGATCCAACCCTTTCTTCCTTCGATCTTCACGGCTGTCCTTGTGGTCAACAGGACCAGCTTAGGTGTCTTCCACCTGGGCTCCAGTTGAGTCTTTCTGTCAAAGTTCCTCACAAGGACATAATCGCCCGGGATTACGTCATGGGGTTTCACATCAGTGTTGTCAGGAAAAGCTGCAGCTACCTGTGAACGACAAGATTGTAGTGCAGACATCAAGGAAGCCAGGTAATCTGTCAGCATATTACAATCAACATCAGTTATTTTACGGGGTATAGGCGTCCCCCACATATTCGGTGGTCTACCAAAGATCACCTCATAAGGGGATAGCCCTGTTCGAGAGTGTGCTACCATTCTTATGTAAAATAGTGCAACTGGTAAGGCTACTATCCAGTCCACACCTTTCTCCTTACATATTTTTGACAATCTGATTTTCAAAATTTGATTATGTCGTTCCACGAGACCTGCTGCCTCGGGGTGTCGGACACAATGAAACTTCCACTGATATCCCAGCAAAAGTGAAACATGTTTCATTAATTCGGATGAAAAAGGCTGGCCGTTATCCGAATATACAACACGTGGTAAACCGTACCGTGGGAAGAATTCTCGAACTAGCTGCTTGGCAGTAGTCGGGGCAGTGTAATCCGATACTGGGTACGCTTCAGTCCATCGGGAAAGAGCGCAGACAACTACAAGAACATATTTGAATCCTCGACATCGTTCCATCTGGATATAATCCATCTGGAGGACTTCAAAAGCATGATCGGGAGGCTGAAATCCACCCTGCTCTACGGGAACACTTTTTCCTGGGTTGAACTGACAACATATCATACAGGTACGGACTTTTTGTTTAGCTGCAGTTCGTAGATGTTTATTAAACCAAATGTGTTGAATGCTGTCTAGCATAGCTTTTTCTCCTAAATGCGCCGGACTGTGAATTGTAGCTATAATGGCTTGGACCATAGAGTCAGGAAGAAACCATACAGATTTCTCCTTTGTCACCCATCCCTGATCTGTCTGGATCCCTCCTAGTTCAGTCCATTTCTTTATTTCTTCTGTTGTGGCATGTGACTGTATGTCAATTATATCAAGTGCGGGATCCTTAATCGTCATACACTGTATTGGTGTCCGAACTATTGTCTTTGTCATGTCGGATGTGCGAGTCTGAGCAGTCTGTTTAGCTGTTCTGTCAGCTAAATCATTGCCTTGAGAAATGATATCAGTAACCTTCATGTGTGCTTTACATTTCATAATCGATATAGCTGTGGGCAGATGGATTGCGTCTAACAAAGCATGAATGAGAGACCCATGCTGAATATGGGTCCCATGAGAAGTTAAATAACCCCTCTCTCGCCAAAGCACCCCGAAGTCATGTACAACTCCGAATGCAGAACGTGAATCAGTGTATATGTTAACTTTCTTACTTGTGGCTTGAATACAGGCTTGTGTTAGAGCAATAAGTTCTGCTGCTTGGGCTGACAAAGTATCTATACAGTTTGTTTCAATAACCTCAGTGTCTGTTGTGACTGCATACGCGGCCACTAAACCTCCTGTACTTGTTCTCATGCACGATCCATCTACATATAACGTCAGGTCTGGATCTAACAATGGAACGTCTGTTAAGTCTTGTCTGGGTTTCGTCTTTATTTCAATAACTTCAACACAATCATGAGCTAGTGGGTCTGTTCCAATTACAGGTAAAAGTGTAGCAGGATTCAATGTATTACAACGTCGGATCTCTATGTGTGGCTGAAACAATGTCAGTTCATAACCGGTAAGTCTTGCTATGGTCAGGTGTTGTGTTTGCGTTCGGTTCACAAGAACTTCTACTGCATGTGGTACTTGTACTGTCAATGGATGTCCTAACACTATGGCATCGCTTTGTCTGATTGCTAAAGCTGTTGCTGCCACTGATTTCAGGCACGCAGGCAAAGCCTGAGCTACGGGATCTAATGTACTAGAGAAATAAGCACATGGCTTGTGTGATCCTGCTTGTTCCTGAGTGAGTACTGACAAGGCAGTACCTTCGCGTTCTGTAACAAAGAGTGTAAAATATTTGCTGTAACATGGTGTCGCTAAAACAGGTGCTTGACATAGAGCTTTCTTTAAGCTTTCAAAAGCTTGTGTGTGATCCTGAGTCCAAGGGAGGACAGTCGATGTGGCTGCCTCCTGTGTTGTCAACTGAATGAGTGGTTTTGCTAGAAATGCGTACTGAGGGATCCACTGCCTACAATATGAAGTGAGGCCTATGAAAGCCCGCACCTCCTTTTGTGTCTTGGGTATTGACATGTTAGCAATTAACTGAATGCGATCTGGTGTAAGCTGCCTTCCCTCCTTGGACAGCGAGTGACCAAGATAAATAACTCGCTGGACACAGAATTGCAGCTTAGAAGGAGACACCTTGTGCCCCTTGTCGGCTAGAAAATGTAAAACTGTCAGAGAAGCCTTTTCACATTCGGGCTCGCTTCTCGCGGTGATCAGCAGATCATCGACATATTGAAGCAGTGCAGTGTTAACTGGCATGTGGATACTGTCGAGTTCTCGTTTCAGTGCTTGGCTATAGATGCTGGGGCTTTCTGTAAATCCTTGAGGAGCGCGTGAGAATTTAAAACTGCGCCCATTTAAACTGAATCCGAACAAATATTGACTTTCCGGATCTATGGGGACGCTGAAAAAGGCATTCTTGAGATCAATTACAGTAAAGAATGTTGCTTCGGAATCAATGGCTGTCAATAATGATGAGATATCGGGGACCACAGGGAATTGTGGCACAATGCATTTGTTTAATTCGCGTAAATCAATAACCAATCGATATACTGGCGGGGCTGTAGGATCTGTTCGTTTAAGAATCGGAATTATCGGTGAATTACATACATTGGAGTCTGTTTCTACAACTACTCCTTGGGCAATTAGCTCGTCAATGATTTGTAGTAAAGCCACTACAGCATCTTGCGGTAACTTGTATTGTCGCATTCGTGGTAGTACCACTCCTGCCTTTAATGTGACTCGGTATGGTGTAATGTTCATACAACCAACATCAGTAGGGCCTTGTGCCCATAGATGTGCTGGTAAAGTCTGTAATCGGCGATCCATGTCTCTGGATACATAATGACCTTTAAAATCACGTAAAAACAATCTTACTCCTTCCGGAGAACAACAGATAATAGCCCCTAGGGCTTTCAATGTCTTTATACCTAACAGGTTTTCTGGACAAGATTTGGTAAGCAATAAATCAGTAGTTCGTGTCAAGGGACCAATCGTAAGTGGAAGTGGCTGTGATACCTCATTAACAATAGGCTTTCCTGAGAAACCAAGGGAAACATTTTGAGAGCCTGAGAGGGGTGCCCCTGGAACTTCACTACGCTTTATTGTTGTTCGACTTGCCCCCGTATCGAGTAAGAATTTTCTGTCTTGACCTAATAATTCACTATGTACATAAGGTCCTTCTTGATCTACAGGAATCTCAATAAGGGGTAAGTCAACTTCCCTCTCTAGGCTAGTTCATGCGTAACGCTGATACTCAGGATATTCATACTGTGCAGTCTGATACATTTGTCGTGTTGTGGTTTGTGTGGCAGTAGCAGGCATCGGTGGTGCAGCTGGCACAAACTGTATGGGTTGTTGTAAGGCTGGCATAGACTGTTGCTGAGCTGGCATGGACTGTCCATGCTGCGTAGCTCCTTGTTCATTCTGATCCTGTCTGAGTGGTCGTGGTCTTTCTTTCGCAATACCTATAGCTATATTATGCTTCAGGACTTGACAATCGTGTACATAATGGCCTAGTTGTTTACAGTAATTGCATGTTCCCTTTACAGGAACTGCTGAATCTCCGGAATGTGTCACACCCTTTTTGTGACCATCCGCTGGTACTGTCTGGGAAACTAGCATTTTCATTTTTGTATCCTTCATACGTCTTTGTTCGTGTTCTTGTTCATCTCTAATTCTATTGTGATGATACTGTAACATTTGTAGCATTTGTGACGGAGTGTTACTTTGCCAGGTACTCTCAAATTTCAATATCCTATTCTTCACTGGAGGCAATGCATTTTCCACTAATTTTGTCACAAATAAATGTGGATACGACTCACTACTTGCTTTTATACCACTATTTACACCAAAACATTTTTCAAATCGGGCATAATAATCACTTGTGTCTTCATCATGCTTTTGTTTACAGGCTGAGATTGCACCCCAATCTTCCTTTTTCGTAGTTAATAAACGTGGCAGTACTTGTACTAGTAAACCTGGTAATGCTTTAACTTTATCCCCGAGCCCTGAACCTGCAGTTCGGGCCCTTTCCTCTGCTTCTAATGCTGTCCAATCTATTTTTTGGTCTCCCACTTCCCACTCTTTTTCTTTCAGCTTTTCATAAATGCCAGCAGGCATTAGCACCTTTAATATCGTCATAATATCAGGATAGGTATACTCTCCCATCAGTAACATGTCTTTAATTTCTCGGTGAAAACCCGCTGGGTCTTTGTCATGACTGGGTACTACTTTCTTCATTTCTAACAATTCAATTTTTGTTATGGGTGTGTATACAAATACACGGTGAAACTGATTGTCTTCGCCTTTTATTGGGTGCACTTCTCGTAAGGGATTTTGTCTATCCATGTAATACGGCATTCTTTCCTTGCTGGGCAGCGAGAAAGGATCTGGGCTTACAAAAAGGACGTACTGTTTACGTGACACTAATATTTCTTTAATTAACTTGTTACTAGAACCTCTCCATCTATTCGTGAGTAGTTCAGTTAATATATCAGGTAAAGGACCAGGATCAGCATGTTGGCTTTTATATAATATAAGGAGTTGCTGAATCATATAGATTCCAGCTAAACGTTGTTCATCTGGACTGAGGTTAAAAAACGTGTGTGCTACGGTCTCATCACCGTATTTTCCAGGACTGTCAATCCAGTGGACGGCTGATCTGGCTAATTCTTGCTCATCCATGGAATCGAGGAGGTGGTAACCCCTTCGTTCTCGGAGTATTTTATCTGCGGCTTGAAACAAATGTTCAGGAGACTTCAGATTTATTATTGGCGTCGGATACGTCCTGCTATTATTTGGACATACAGAGTGTATTGGATCAGAAAAACATCTAGTATTATTACAGGATCTTCCTCTACCTACATAGGCTATGGTGTCCGATTGTCTTACGGAATCCCCTGATTCGGACATTTCATCTTGCTCGAACTCGTCTGTTTCCAATCTTTCTTCATGAATACGTTCTATTTCTTTACGGATCTTTCGGCACATGGCTATTATACAATTTTGCTTATCGTGTCTCCCTTCTGATATATTCTGGCTCCATCTTGTAAGAATAAGCATTGCATTCGGGTCTACCCCCGGTCGGTCTTGATTTCTGATCACACAGTTTATGAGGAAACGTAACAGTTCCCCCTGTATCTCTACTTTCTGGAATTCCATAGCTCTATTAATACATTCTGGATCTCGCCCTGTTTGAACAAAATGATATATTTTCTCTAGATGCGCAGTCATTCCTGGTAACTTCGCTAAATATCCTGCGGCTCGTCTGATGCGTAATGATGCCAGGACCATTTCGTCCTCTTTACCGACAACTGGGTCATATCTACAATCTATAAGAAGTTCCTTAAGCGCACGTTCACTTACAAATTTGGGTGTACGTGAATGCGCTGACTCTTGAAAAACAAGTTTATTTATTCTAGGTGGCGTAAAAGTATTGCTAGCACCTCCCGTGGCCCCATCTGGGGCGTCGGGTGTGAATGGATTCGTCGAACGTGACACAGCAACTATAGGTGTGGACACAGCCATGGAAGTACCTGTAGGGACAGATGCGGAGACAGATGTGCTTGCCGGAACTTGTGACTCGACTTGTTGCTGTAGGGATACGGGTGCTGGATCTTGGCGTTGGACCTCCCTGGTATGCGGTCTATGTGGGGCGGAATTAGCATACTTGGGAGCTGCGTCATCTAAATATGAGGAAAGAAAAACATCTTCCGCTGTTCTAGGGTGCCCCTTAGGATGTGCCTTGATTGGAAACAATGGGGGTGGCAAGTCTTTTGGTATCTCTGGAGCAGCCTTAGGTAATCCTTCGGCTAGAAGGGGATACATACCATTCATAAGGGCATTTCTCTGTCTATCCACTTGTTCTGATTTCACTCTGATACCTTCCTCAATTAATAGATTTTCTTGAACTTTATTTGAACTTTCTTTACTCTTCTCTTCCTGTCTACGTGCTTTTTCTGTACGTCTATGAGATTCTTTACGCCATAACTCAACAGCGTCTTTCTGTGACTGTCTGACCATTCTTTTCCATAATTCTTCCTCAACTTTCATGATGCACTCTGCATCCCAGGTTCCCGCTGCGGGCCACCTTTGACTTTCTGGCAATCCCTTGGTGTAATCTACCCATAAATCAAGAAATAATATAGCGTCTAAGCCATGTTTGTGATACATGAAGTGCCCTGGAGTATCCCTAGGAGGAATAGGGACGGCTTGTACCCCTTTCCTAGTAGTGATCTGTCTTAATTTCGAAAAGAGCGGCATATTGACAACTGATCCGATACTTAATTTTGAACACACTTAATACAAAAACACACTAATGAACAGTCATTCATACCACAATATGCAGGACGTTTTAACACATTAAACATTTAACATTTAAATGAACAACAATGATGATCGTCTGCAAAACTAAATCACCAAGCATAATTCTCGACAATAACTAGATACTTCGGAATACTTGATATACTGCTAAACAGTACATATACACTGCTAAACAGTGCAGACCGGATTTGTGTACCCAAATCCGTCTTGACCGGCACAACCTATGTGCGCGTCAACACGCCTCCCCGGCGATGGTACTCACCGGGTAGCTCCTTGAAACGGAAGGCCTCGGAGAATGGACTGGACTCGATGACTGCGGACATCGGACCCTCTGGACATCGGGACTTCGAAAACCTGGTGGGCCTCTGTATACCTCGGATCTTGCTCTCTCAGCTAGGCTCTGGTCGGGATACTTCGCACTTCTCACCGCCTCGTCTGGGTTGATCGCAGCCTCAGTCGCCCCCGCTTGACCGGAGGGAGCTACAGGAAATCCTGCTGGTACGCGTTATGGTCCGTCCAGCTGTGGCAGGAGACCGGGCCTGCAACGCACCGCCGGCGCGTGAGATGAGAAAGTGTCCCTGTTCGGGCGCCATTATGTGGTAAATATTCTATTACCTGGACTGAATTTCATACGGAGTCTTAAATAAAATAGCTCAGAATAATAAGAGGCAGAATCCTTGGTATAAGAGGTTTTTGAATGGGCTTTATTCCAAAATGGCCGACTCGAGTCGCGGCCTTCAGGTTCCGTCACCACGGGGGTTCAGGAAGTGAAGTACATACTTTATTGACAGGAAATTGCTTTTATAGAACATACATTACAATGAAACCAATGTAGAAGGCGTAACAATTGATAAGAGAAACGATACTGTAAGTGCGTAACCAAAAATGGGCGTAATAAGGAGTAAAAAGAAACATGATTGGTTATGATGTTATGCATAGGTGGATCTATAAGATAATACTTGGCATAGATGCGCGCGCAGCGGCATGACGTGTAATTGACGTGTAACTAGGGGGTGAAGGGGACTTGACATTTAGCTCTACATGTGGAGACAAAAAGTCTGGGGGGTCAAGTCAACCTAATCCCAAATCATATCTAACATCCTATGTTTAAAGAACTATGTTATCCACAAGGAAGGACTCTCGGACAGAATCTATTCTATACTGACTGTGTGTACGTGCACAAGCGTCTAAGTGTCTATATGAGATGCGAGAGGCAGAAACTTTCCATGGCAACAGGGCTATGATTTACTTGCATGAGGACAGAAAAAAACCGAGCCCTTTGCTTGGAAGCAAAAGGAAATGTTTACCTAAACTACTAGACAGGAATGCATCGGCTGAGGAGCAAAGTAGATAATTCGAAGGTGAAATACAGCTTCTTGGCAGGCAGGCGAAACTGGCCGAGGTAGGCACCGTTAGCTGCACAGGAAGTAGGACAAAGTTCATGGATACAGATGCGAGCTTAAACTGATGCTGTTAGAGGCAGAGAGCAGGGAAAGGCTTTGAGGACAGAATCGGGCCTACTCTGCCTGAACTGCAAAAATGGAGTAACTTAGCCATATAAAGTCGGTGGCCTTTCATACTTAGGAATCGAATATCCAGCCCATTGATGGCGGATCTGACAGAGGACATGTTGATGGTGGACGCACATGTGTTTGCGTCTTCGAAACTGGAACTGGAGGGAACATACATGTGTTTGCAACATGCACATAGAACCGTTGGGGTCCAAGATAGGGGACATAACTGATCAGGAAAATCCACATTTCCACAAAAGTATAAACTTCCGCCGTGTGTGAGTGGTAAAGGCTTGTTAATATGGTTCCTTTTCCAATTCAAGTCTGACAACAAGAGGCAGGAACCATGTGGCTTCGGAAGCTCAGGGAAGTAGCCACCAACCACAGAGAAAGAGAGAACTGGCAGTATGAGAGGTGGAGAAAACAGAAGCGGGAGCAAGGAGCTCAAATGAGATTGATGGCGTTTAAATAGAGCGCGTAAAGGAACAGTTACACAGCTAAGAAATGGGAAAGACAGACTAGGGAAAAAAACACAGAAAGAGCCTGTAGATGAAATTCTCTTCCTGGGACAGCAGGTTAAGAGAAATTACACATGGGGAGGTTAAGCATGTAACACGGGGGAGAATAAAAAAGAAAATGCAGTTTTATGAAGTGTGTTTGCCAATCCAGCCAGCACTTTTGTTCTATTTCTCTCTTTGCGTCTTTTATTGGTAAAGTAACTTTCAAGTGCATGCGCAGGTATGAATGAGAGAGCAACCGTATAATAATTTGAAGCGTTTACACCAGTACTAAAGTAGGAATGAGGTGTAGCAAAGACATGAAAGAGGTAGCGATAACAAATATGTGGAGAGGCAATAGTGACACAAAAATAAGCCACCTATTTATAAAACTGAAATGGAAGAAATACTAAAGGTTAACTTCTGAAATTGTAGCCGATAATAAAAAGATTCTCGTTGTTGGCAGGATTCGAACCTGCGCGGGGATACCCCAATGGATTTCTAGTCCATCGCCTTAACCACTCGGCCACAACAACTTGCTGTAAGCTGCCTACAAATATTTTGTTTGAAAGTTTTGAAGTTTTCCCACATCAAAGTACTGATATTCTGCAATGCGCTTTTTAAAAACAATGTTTTTTTCATCATGCACGTTCTGTCCTAAAAACAAAAATTGCATGAGTATATCTCTGGATCTGTAAAAGGATACGCTTGCATTCAAACTCTCTTGTGGCACTCAATTTTTTGGACCCTGTTGCACTCTGTTTTTGCGCTGCTTTTAGTCTACGACCCATATAACAGAAGTCAACCATCTCTGAGTATTTGGGACTCCTTTGTAAGTGCCTTATCTTTAATCCTTGAAAAGCTCTATAATAAAGGGGTCTGTCAAACATTGCTTGAATGGAAGATAAAATAAGGCCCACTTGTCTCACCAAATGCAGTAGAGAAACCTGATGTTTTACTCATGTTATCCTTAGTTCATTTTTGTTAGACCTGGCATCCTTAAGGTGGCCTACCAGCAACCTTTTTGCTTTTCACCTCACGTTTTGCTGAATCTTTATGTTGGCCTTAGGACTCTAATCACTTTATCACTACTCTGAGAAAGTGGCTCTGTATATACTGTTCCCAAATAGGTACAGTGTGCACAGAGTCCCCAGTCCCCAGAGGTTTGGCAGAGGCTAAAGTTAGATATAACCTTACTCTCTAAAGTGGTAGCTTGCCGAGCAGTAAGGCAGTATCAGAGTACAGTGTAAAACATTTGTTGTACACACTCAGTCAGCAAATGGTCTCACACACTCAAGAACTGAACTCTAGGCCATTGGTTTGCATAAAAAAGATATTGTTGTTTTATTTTAGAACCAACAATAGGTATCAAAATATACTTTCTCAGAATGAGATGCTTTAGTAAAATACTTTGCAATAGGCAATTGACTTTTGCAGGTAATAGTTACAGTTTATTGCAATAGGCAACACAATTTGAATCACAATAATACATTGAGCTCAATGGGAATTTTAAGTTATATGCAATTAATTACTTTCAGGATTACTTTTCTAAATCCAGGACTGGATCCTAGATTCAGTCCTGGGACAGTTCTTGGAAACAAGTGAGTAAATTCGTTTTAGTTACTGTTGTGATGTTTAAGCAATATTTTGCTATTTTAAAAGTTGACACTTAGAAACTTTTGCTGATCAAATTACCAATGTTATCCTATGGAAGGAAATTCACTTAGCAGGTAAGTGGGGTTATGGTTACTTTTTCTAGGTCAGTGTTGGATCCTAGATCCAGCACTACTGTACCACCTGTAAGCAGTTGAGAAACTGCGTTTAAGTTATACAGGCGATTTTTAAGGAATATTTAAATGTTTCCAAAATCGACACTTAGAAGAAATTTCACAGAAAAACAGTCAATGGATTCCTATGGAAGAAAATTCAAGTTACGGGTAAAGTACGTTCTCGTTACTTTTGTAATCCAGTGCTGGGCTCCTAGGCTCAGTACTGGGACATCTATCTAAAACAGGTAAACAATTACGTTTTCACAGTTGGTATGATTTTTAAAGAATATTTGTAAGTTTCAAAAATCGACACTTAGAAAATTTTGAGCAAAAAGCAGGCAATGATATCCCATGGAAGGAAATTCGAGTTACTGGTAAGTACGGTTAAAATTACTTTTCAGGGTCAGTACTGAGCTCCAAGATGCAGCACTGAGGTCTCTCCTGATAACGGGTGAGTAAATCAGAATTCGTTGTTCGGCTGATTTTAGATGAATATTTTAAAGTTCCAAAACTCCACACCACTTAGAAGAATTTCCAAGTGAAACCACTCAATGTTAGCCTATGGAAGAAAAGTGAGTTATCGGCTTTTAGGTAAGTACTCGACTGGCAGAGTTATGGTTCTGGGCATAGACTCAGGGGTCTCCCAGGGGAGTCCCAGCCTACTTGCCAAGCCTTAAACTCCCCTTTTAGTACATATAATTTACCCCTAAGGTAGGCCCTAGGTAGTCCTAGGTGCATGATGCTATGTAAGTAAAAAATAAGATATGTACTTTGGTGGTTCGCATGTCCTGTAAGTACCAAACAGTCTATTTCATTTTTCACTACTGTGAGGTCTACCCCTCTCATAGGTTAGCTCTGGGTATTCCCCTATACTTTTTATTTGGTAATTCCATATCGGAGAGGAGTAGCTTTATTTATTTATTGAAAATCCTACTTACTGGTGAGGTTGGATTTAACTTTACTATTTTAGAAATGCCACTTTAAGAGAGTGAACATTTCTCTGCACGTACTGCTCTATTTGCCTGAAACCTTGCCCCAATACACGTCTGGATTGGGCTGGGTGACAGCAAAATTTGTGCCTTCCCTCTAGAGAGCCACAACACAGGTCACTCAACTGCACCTGGGGGGTGAGCTCCGCTCCCCCTCCACCCCCAATAGGTTCAAGAACAATAATTTATGTAAGTAAATACATTATAGCTACAGCTTATAATCATGCGAGTTTAAATCATTTGTTGTTAGATGGTTTAAATATTTGAAAGGATCTGTTTTTAATAGACATTTTACAAAAACTACTGGTACATTTGCTAATTCTGTAAAATTAACACCCAACTGCCATGACATTGCCAACCACAATGCCGTGACTCGGATTCAAACCGAGGTTGCTGCAGCCACAACGCAGAGTACTAACCACTATACGATCACGGCGAGCTACTTGGGCTCAACGACAAACAGTGACATGGAGAATTTATAATTCGGAACACTCAGGGCTGTTCCTGTGATAGGCTGGATGTATTCATTGCTTTCTCATTCCTCATTCAGAGGCTGCGTCTCCTCAGTAGTTGATAGGCTGAAACCGTTTCCTGGCCGCCTGCTTGTGAAATGCCAGGAGTCAAAGATCACACATTACACTTGCGGACCTGTGATGGGACACCAATGCAGAGAAACCCACCTGGAACAGACCTTCTATTCTGTCTATTAGACCTGCATCTTCCCTGCACCTTTCAAGCCATTTGTATGTGAAGCAAGAAAGAGTTAGAGAGTGATCCATCTACACTTTTATAGGGAGGATGTCGCCGTGAGCTCCTCCCAGCTAATCACACGAACAGCAGAAAAGCAAGATAAATACACAGTTGAGGGGTGGGCTGCATGGTTATGTTTTTGAGTAATTATTGAAACTGACCTCAGTGGCTCATTAGCAGAGCTGCGGCTAATGACTGGTGCCAAATCATGATGAAGCAAGCACCATGGCTCGTAGGGGACCCACAACACGCTTTTCTTAGCTCACTGAATTAAAGTATAAACTTCCGCCGTGTGTGAGTGGTAAAGGCTTGTTAATATGGTTCCTTTTCCAATTCAAGTCTGACAACAAGAGGCAGGAACCACGTGGCTTCGGAAGCTCAGGAAAGTAGCCACCAACCACAGAGAAAGAGAGAACTGGCAGTATGAGAGGTGGAGAAAACAGAAGCGGGAGCAAGGAGCTCAAATGAGATTGATGGCGTTTAAATAGAGCGCGTAAAGGAACAGTTACACAGCTAAGAAATGGGAAAGACAGACTAGGGAAAAAAACACAGAAAGAGCCTGTAGATGAAATTCTCTTCCTGGGACAGCAGGTTAAGAGAAATTACACATGGAGAGGTTAAGCATGTAACACGGGGGAGAATAAAAAAGAAAATGCAGTTTTATGAAGTGTGTTTGCCAATCCAGCCAGCACTTTTGTTCTATTTCTCTCTTTGCGTCTTTTATTGGTAAAGTAACTTTCAAGTGCATGCGCAGGTATGAATGAGAGAGCAACGGTATAATAATTTGAAGCGTTTACACCAGTGCTAAAGTAGGAATGAGGTGTAGCAAAGACATGAAAGAGGTAGCGATAACAAATATGTGGAGAGGCAATAGTGACACAAAAATAAGCCACCTATTCATAAAACTGAAATGGAAGAAATACTAAAGGTTAACTTCTGAAATTGTAGCCGATAATAAAAAGATTCTCGTTGTTGGCAGGATTCGAACCTGCGCGGGGATACCCCAATGGATTTCTAGTCCATCGCCTAAACCACTCGGCCACAACAACTTACTGTAAGCTGCATGCAAATATTTTGTTTGAAAGTTTTGAAGTTTTCCCACATCAAAGTACTGATATTCTACAATGCGCTTTTTAAAAACAATGTTTTTTTCATCATGCACGTTCTGTCCTAAAAACAAAAATTGCATGAGTATATCTCTGGATCTGTAAAAGGATACGCTTGCATTCAAACTCTCTTGTGGCACTCAATTTTTTGGACCCTGTTGCACTCTGTTTTTGCGCTGCTTTTAGTCTACGACCCATATTACAGAAGTCAACCATCTCTGAGTATTTGGGACTCCTTTGTAAGTGCCTTATATTTAATCCTTGAAAAGCTCTATAATAAAGGGGTCTGTCAAAGATTGCTTGAATGGAAGATAAAATAAGGCCCACTTGTCTCACCAAATGCAGTAGAGAAACCTGATGTTTTACTCATGTTATCCTTAGTTCATTTTTGTTAGACCTGGCATCCTTAAGGTGGCCTACCAGCAACCTTTTTGCTTTTCACCTCACGTTTTGCTGAATCTTTATGTTGGCCTTAGGACTCTAATCACTTTATCACTACTGTGAGAAAGTGGCTCTGTATATACTGTTCCCAAATAGGTACAGTGTGCACAGAGTCCCCAGTCCCCAGAGGTTTGGCAGAGGCTAAAGTTAGATATAACCTTACTCTCTAAAGTGGTAGCTTGCCGAGCAGTAAGGCAGTATCAGAGTACAGTGTAAAACATTTGTTGTACACACTCAGTCAGCAAATGGTCTCACACACTCAAGAACTGAACTCTAGGCCATTGGTTTGCATAAAAAAGATATTGTTGTTTTATTTTAGAACTAACAATAGGTATCAAAATATACTTTCTCAGAATGAGATGCTTTAGTAAAATACTTTGCAATAGGCAATTGACTTTTGCAGGTAATAGTTACAGTTTATTGCAATAGGCAACACAATTTGAATCACAATAATACATTGAGCTCAATGGGAATTTTAAGTTATATGCAATTAATTACTTTCAGGATTACTTTTCTAAATCCAGGACTGGATCCTAGATTCAGTCCTGGGACAGTTCTTGGAAACAAGTGAGTACATTCGTTTTAGTTACTGTTGTGATGTTTAAGCAATATTTTGCTATTTTAAAAGTTGACACTTAGAAACTTTTGCTGATCAAATTACCAATGTTATCCTATGGAAGGAAATTCACTTAGCAGGTAAGTGGGGTTATGGTTACTTTTTCTAGGTCAGTGTTGGATCCTAGATCCAGCACTACTGTACCACCTGTAAGCAGTTGAGAAACTGCGTTTAAGTTATACAGGCGATTTTTAAGGAATATTTAAATGTTTGCAAAATCGACACTTAGAAGAAATTTCACAGAAAAACAGTCAATGGTTTCCTATGGAAGAAAATTCAAGTTACGGGTAAAGTACGTTCTCGTTACTCTTGTAATCCAGTGCTGGGCTCCTAGGCTCAGTACTGGGACATCTATCTAAAACAGGTAAACAATTACGTTTTCACAGTTGGTATGATTTTTTATAGAATATTTGAAAGTTTCAAAAATCGACACTTAGAAAATTTTGAGCAAAAAGCAGGCAATGATATCCCATGGAAGGAAATTCGAGTTACTGGTAAGTACGGTTAAAATTACTTTTCAGGGTCAGTACTGAGCTCCAAGATGCAGCACTGAGGTCTCTCCTGATAACGGGTGAGTAAATCAGAATTCGTTGTTTGGCTGATTTTAGATGAATATTTTAAAGTTCCAAAACTCCACACCACTTAGAAGAATTTCCAAGTGAAACCACTCAATGTTAGCCTATGGAAGAAAAGTGAGTTATCGGCTTTTAGGTAATTACTCGACTGGCAGAGTTATGGTTCTGGGCATAGACTCAGGGGTCTCCCAGGGAAGTCCCAGCCTACTTGCCAAGCCTTAAACTCCCCTTTTATTACATATAATTTACCCCTAAGGTAGGCCCTAGGTAGTCCTAGGTGCATGATGCTATGTAAGTAAAAAATAAGATATGTACTTTGGTGGTTCGCATGTCCTGTAAGTACCAAACAGTCTATTTCATTTTTCACTACTGTGAGATCTACCCCTCTCATAGGTTAGCTCTGGGTATTCCCCTATACTTTTTATTTGGTAATTCCATATCGGAGAGGAGTAGCTTTATTTATTTATTGAAAATCCTACTTACTGGTGAGGTTGGATTTAACTTTACTATTTTAGAAATGCCACTTTTAGAGAGTGAACATTTCTCTGCACTTACTGTTCTATTTGCCTGAAACCTGGCCCCAATACACGTCTGGATTGGGCTGGGTGACAGCAAAATTTGTGCCTTCCCTCTAGAGAGCCACAACACAGGTCACTCAACTGCACCTGGGGGGTGAGCTCCGCTCCCCCTCCACCCCCAATAGGTTCAAGAACGATAATTTATGTAAGTAAATACATTATAGCTACAGCTTATAATCATGCGAGTTTAAATCATTTGTTGTTAGATGGTTTAAATATTTGAAAGGATCTGTTTTTAATAGACATTTTACAAAAACTACTGGTACATTTGCTAATTCTGTAAAATTAACACCCAACTGCCATGACATTGCCAACCACTATGCCGTGACTCGGATTCGAACCGAGGTTGCTGCGGCCACAACGCAGAGTACTAACCACTATACGATCACGGCGAGCTACTTGGGCTCAACGACAATCAGTGACATGGAGAATTTATAATTCGGAACACTCAGGGCTGTTCCTGTGATAGGCTGGATGTATTCATTGCTTCCTCATTCCTCATTCAGAGGCTGCGTCTCCTCAGTAGTTGATAGGCTGAAACCGTTTCCTGGCCGCCTGCTTGTGAAATGCCAGGAGTCAAAGATCACACATTACACTTGTGGACCTGTGATGGGACACCAATGCAGAGAAACCCACCTGGAACAGACCTTCTATTCTGTCTATTAGACCTGCATCTTCCCTGCACCTTTCAAGCCATTTGTATGTGAAGCAAGAAAGAGTTAGAGAGTGATCCATCTACACTTTTATAGGGAGGATGTCGCCGTGAGCTCCTCCAAGCTAATCACACGAACAGCAGAAAAGCAAGATAAATACACAGTTGAGGGGTGGGCTGCATGGTTATGTTTTTGAGTAATTATTGAAACTGACCTCAGTGGCTCATTAGCAGAGCTGCGGCTAATGACTGGTGCCAAATCATGATGAAGCAAGCACCATGGCTCGTAGGGGACCCACAACACGCTTTTCTTAGCTCACTGAATTAAAGTATAAACTTCCGCCGTGTGTGAGTGGTAAAGGCTTGTTAATATGGTTCCTTTTCCAATTCAAGTCTGACAATAAGAGGCAGGAACCACGTGGCTTCGGAAGCTCAGGAAAGTAGCCACCAACCACAGAGAAAGAGAGAACTGGCAGTATGAGAGGTGGAGAAAACAGAAGCGGGAGCAAGGAGCTCAAATGAGATTGATGGCGTTTAAATAGAGCGCGTAAAGGAACAGTTACACAGCTAAGAAATGGGAAAGACAGACTAGGGAAAAAAACACAGAAAGAGCCTGTAGATGAAATTCTCTTCCTGGGACAGCAGGTTAAGAGAAATTACACATGGAGAGGTTAAGCATGTAACACGGGGGAGAATAAAAACAGAAAATGCAGTTTTATGAAGTGTGTTTGCCAATCCAGCCAGCACTTTTGTTCTATTTCTCTCTTTGCGTCTTTTATTGGTAAAGTAACTTTCAAGTGCATGCGCAGGTATGAATGAGAGAGCAACGGTATAATAATTTGAAGCGTTTACACCAGTGCTAAAGTAGGAATGAGGTGTAGCAAAGACATGAAAGAGGTAGCGATAACAAATATGTGGAGAGGCAATAGTGACACAAAAATAAGCCACCTATTCATAAAACTGAAATGGAAGAAATACTAAAGGTTAACTTCTGAAATTGTAGCCGATAATAAAAAGATTCTCGTTGTTGGCAGGATTAGAACCTGCGCGGGGATACCCCAATGGATTTCTAGTCCATCACCTTAACCACTCGGCCACAACAACTTACTGTATGCTGCATGCAAATATTTTGTTTGAAAGTTTTGAACTTTTCCCACATCAAAGTACTGATATTCTGCAATGCGCTTTTTAAAAACAATGCTTTTTTCATCATGCACGTTCTGTCCTAAAAACAAAAATTGCATGAGTATATCTCTGCATCTGTAAAAGGATACGCTTGCATTCAAACTCTCTTGTGGCACTCAATTTTTTGGACCCTGTTGCACTCTGTTTTTGCGCTGCTTTTAGTCTACGACCCATATTACAGAAGTCAACCATCTCTGAGTATTTGGGACTCCTTTGTAAGTGCCTTATCTTTAATCCTTGAAAAGCTCTATAATAAAGGGGTCTGTCAAAGATTGCTTGAATGGAAGATAAAAGAAGGCCCACTTGTCTCACCAAATGCAGTAGAGAAACCTGATGTTTTACTCATGTTAATCTTAATTCATTTTTGTTAGACCTGGCATCCTTAAGGTGGCCTACCAGCAACCTTTTTGCTTTTCACCTCACGTTTTGCTGTATCTTTATGTTGGCCTTAGGACTCTAATCACTTTATCACTACTGTGAGAAAGTGGCTCTGTATATACTGTTCCCAAATAGGTACAGTGTGCACAGAGTCCCCAGTCCCCAGAGGTTTGGCAGAGGCTAAAGTTAGATATAACCTTACTCTCTAAAGTGGTAGCTTGCCGAGCAGTAAGGCAGTATCAGAGTACAGTGTAAAACATTTGTTGTACACACTCAGTCAGCAAATGGTCTCACACACTCAAGAACTGAACTCTAGGCCATTGGTTTGCATAAAAAAGATATTGTTGTTTTATTTTAGAACCAACAATAGGTATCAAAATATACTTTCTCAGAATGAGATGCTTTAGTTAAATACTTTGCAATAGGCAATTGACTTTTGCAGGTAATAGTTACAGTTTATTGCAATAGGCAACACAATTTGAATCACAATAATACATTGAGCTCAATGGGAATTTTAAGTTATATGCAATTAATTACTTTCAGGATTACTTTTCTAAATCCAGGACTGGATCCTAGATTCAGTCCTGGGACAGTTCTTGGAAACAAGTGAGTAAATTCGTTTTAGTTACTGTTGTGATGTTTAAGCAATATTTTGCTATTTTAAAAGTTGACACTTAGAAACTTTTGCTGATCAAATTACCAATGTTATCCTATGGAAGGAAATTCACTTAGCAGGTAAGTGGGGTTATGGTTACTTTTTCTAGGTCAGTGTTGGATCCTAGATCCAGCACTACTGTACCACCTGTAAGCAGTTGAGAAACTGCGTTTAAGTTATACAGGCGATTTTTAAGGAATATTTAAATGTTTGCAAAATCGACACTTAGAAGAAATTTCACAGAAAAACAGTCAATGGTTTCCTATGGAAGAAAATTCAAGTTACGGGTAAAGTACGTTCTCGTTACTCTTGTAATCCAGTGCTGGGCTCCTAGGCTCAGTACTGGGACATCTATCTAAAACAGGTAAACAATTACGTTTTCACAGTTGGTATGATTTTTTATAGAATATTTGTAAGTTTCAAAAATCGACACTTAGAAAATTTTGAGCAAAAAGCAGGCAATGATATCCCATGGAAGGAAATTCGAGTTACTGGTAAGTACGGTTAAAATTACTTTTCAGGGTCAGTACTGAGCTCCAAGATGCAGCACTGAGGTCTCTCCTGATAACGGGTGAGTAAATCAGAATTCGTTGTTTGGCTGATTTTAGATGAATATTTTAAAGTTCCAAAACTCCACACCACTTAGAAGAATTTCCAAGTGAAACCACTCAATGTTAGCCTATGGAAGAAAAGTGAGTTATCGGCTTTTAGGTAATTACTCGACTGGCAGAGTTATGGTTCTGGGCATAGACTCAGGGGTCTCCCAGGGAAGTCCCAGCCTACTTGCCAAGCCTTAAACTCCCCTTTTATTACATATAATTTACCCCTAAGGTAGGCCCTAGGTAGTCCTAGGTGCATGATGCTATGTAAGTAAAAAATAAGATATGTACTTTGGTGGTTCGCATGTCCTGTAAGTACCAAACAGTCTATTTCATTTTTCACTACTGTGAGATCTACCCCTCTCATAGGTTAGCTCTGGGTATTCCCCTATACTTTTTATTTGGTAATTCCATATCGGAGAGGAGTAGCTTTATTTATTTATTGAAAATCCTACTTACTGGTGAGGTTGGATTTAACTTTACTATTTTAGAAATGCCACTTTTAGAGAGTGAACATTTCTCTGCACTTACTGTTCTATTTGCCTGAAACCTGGCCCCAATACACGTCTGGATTGGGCTGGGTGACAGCAAAATTTGTGCCTTCCCTCTAGAGAGCCACAACACAGGTCACTCAACTGCACCTGGGGGGTGAGCTCCGCTCCCCCTCCACCCCCAATAGGTTCAAGAACGATAATTTATGTAAGTAAATACATTATAGCTACAGCTTATAATCATGCGAGTTTAAATCATTTGTTGTTAGATGGTTTAAATATTTGAAAGGATCTGTTTTTAATAGACATTTTACAAAAACTACTGGTACATTTGCTAATTCTGTAAAATTAACACCCAACTGCCATGACATTGCCAACCACTATGCCGTGACTCGGATTCGAACCGAGGTTGCTGCGGCCACAACGCAGAGTACTAACCACTATACGATCACGGCGAGCTACTTGGGCTCAACGACAATCAGTGACATGGAGAATTTATAATTCGGAACACTCAGGGCTGTTCCTGTGATAGGCTGGATGTATTCATTGCTTCCTCATTCCTCATTCAGAGGCTGCGTCTCCTCAGTAGTTGATAGGCTGAAACCGTTTCCTGGCCGCCTGCTTGTGAAATGCCAGGAGTCAAAGATCACACATTACACTTGTGGACCTGTGATGGGACACCAATGCAGAGAAACCCACCTGGAACAGACCTTCTATTCTGTCTATTAGACCTGCATCTTCCCTGCACCTTTCAAGCCATTTGTATGTGAAGCAAGAAAGAGTTAGAGAGTGATCCATCTACACTTTTATAGGGAGGATGTCGCCGTGAGCTCCTCCCAGCTAATCACACGAACAGCAGAAAAGCAAGATAAATACACAGTTGAGGGGTGGGCTGCATGGTTATGTTTTTGAGTAATTATTGAAACTGACCTCAGTGGCTCATTAGCAGAGCTGCGGCTAATGACTGGTGCCAAATCATGATGAAGCAAGCACCATGGCTCGTAGGGGACCCACAACACGCTTTTCTTAGCTCACTGAATTAAAGTATAAACTTCCGCCGTGTGTGAGTGGTAAAGGCTTGTTAATATGGTTCCTTTTCCAATTCAAGTCTGACAATAAGAGGCAGGAACCACGTGGCTTCGGAAGCTCAGGAAAGTAGCCACCAACCACAGAGAAAGAGAGAACTGGCAGTATGAGAGGTGGAGAAAACAGAAGCGGGAGCAAGGAGCTCAAATGAGATTGATGGCGTTTAAATAGAGCGCGTAAAGGAACAGTTACACAGCTAAGAAATGGGAAAGACAGACTAGGGAAAAAAACACAGAAAGAGCCTGTAGATGAAATTCTCTTCCTGGGACAGCAGGTTAAGAGAAATTACACATGGAGAGGTTAAGCATGTAACACGGGGGAGAATAAAAAAGAAAATGCAGTTTTATGAAGTGTGTTTGCCAATCCAGCCAGCACTTTTGTTCTATTTCTCTCTTTGCGTCTTTTATTGGTAAAGTAACTTTCAAGTGCATGCGCAGGTATGAATGAGAGAGCAACGGTATAATAATTTGAAGCGTTTACACCAGTGCTAAAGTAGGAATGAGGTGTAGCAAAGACATGAAAGAGGTAGCGATAACAAATATGTGGAGAGGCAATAGTGACACAAAAATAAGCCACCTATTCATAAAACTGAAAAGGAAGAAATACTAAAGGTTAACTTCTGAAATTGTAGCCGATAATAAAAAGATTCTCGTTGTTGGCAGGATTAGAACCTGCGCGGGGATACCCCAATGGATTTCTAGTCCATCACCTTAACCACTCGGCCACAACAACTTACTGTATGCTGCATGCAAATATTTTGTTTGAAAGTTTTGAACTTTTCCCACATCAAAGTACTGATATTCTGCAATGCGCTTTTTAAAAACAATGCTTTTTTCATCATGCACGTTCTGTCCTAAAAACAAAAATTGCATGAGTATATCTCTGCATCTGTAAAAGGATACGCTTGCATTCAAACTCTCTTGTGGCACTCAATTTTTTGGACCCTGTTGCACTCTGTTTTTGCGCTGCTTTTAGTCTACGACCCATATTACAGAAGTCAACCATCTCTGAGTATTTGGGACTCCTTTGTAAGTGCCTTATCTTTAATCCTTGAAAAGCTCTATAATAAAGGGGTCTGTCAAAGATTGCTTGAATGGAAGATAAAAGAAGGCCCACTTGTCTCACCAAATGCAGTAGAGAAACCTGATGTTTTACTCATGTTAATCTTAGTTCATTTTTGTTAGACCTGGCATCCTTAAGGTGGCCTACCAGCAACCTTTTTGCTTTTCACCTCACGTTTTGCTGAATCTTTATGTTGGCCTTAGGACTCTAATCACTTTATCACTACTCTGAGAAAGTGGCTCTGTATATACTGTTCCCAAATAGGTACAGTGTGCACAGAGTCCCCAGTCCCCAGAGGTTTGGCAGAGGCTAAAGTTAGATATAACCTTACTCTCTAAAGTGGTAGCTTGCCGAGCAGTAAGGCAGTATCAGAGTACAGTGTAAAACATTTGTTGTACACACTCAGTCAGCAAATGGTCTCACACACTCAAGAACTGAACTCTAGGCCATTGGTTTGCATAAAAAAGATATTGTTGTTTTATTTTAGAACCAACAATAGGTATCAAAATATACTTTCTCAGAATGAGATGCTTTAGTAAAATACTTTGCAATAGGCAATTGACTTTTGCAGGTAATAGTTACAGTTTATTGCAATAGGCAACACAATTTGAATCACAATAATACATTGAGCTCAATGGGAATTTTAAGTTATATGCAATTAATTACTTTCAGGATTACTTTTCTAAATCCAGGACTGGATCCTAGATTCAGTCCTGGGACAGTTCTTGGAAACAAGTGAGTAAATTCGTTTTAGTTACTGTTGTGATGTTTAAGCAATATTTTGCTATTTTAAAAGTTGACACTTAGAAACTTTTGCTGATCAAATTACCAATGTTATCCTATGGAAGGAAATTCACTTAGCAGGTAAGTGGGGTTATGGTTACTTTTTCTAGGTCAGTGTTGGATCCTAGATCCAGCACTACTGTACCACCTGTAAGCAGTTGAGAAACTGCGTTTAAGTTATACAGGCGATTTTTAAGGAATATTTAAATGTTTTCAAAATCGACACTTAGAAGAAATTTCACAGAAAAACAGTCAATGGTTTCCTATGGAAGAAAATTCAAGTTACGGGTAAAGTACGTTCTCGTTACTTTTGTAATCCAGTGCTGGGCTCCTAGGCTCAGTACTGGGACATCTATCTAAAACAGGTAAACAATTACGTTTTCACAGTTGGTATGATTTTTAAAGAATATTTGTAAGTTTCAAAAATCGACACTTAGAAAATTTTGAGCAAAAAGCAGGCAATGATATCCCATGGAAGGAAATTCGAGTTACTGGTAAGTACGGTTAAAATTACTTTTCAGGGTCAGTACTGAGCTCCAAGATGCAGCACTGAGGTCTCTCCTGATAACGGGTGAGTAAATCAGAATTCGTTGTTCGGCTGATTTTAGATGAATATTTTAAAGTTCCAAAACTCCACACCACTTAGAAGAATTTCCAAGTGAAACCACTCAATGTTAGCCTATGGAAGAAAAGTGAGTTATCGGCTTTTAGGTAAGTACTCGACTGGCAGAGTTATGGTTCTGGGCATAGACTCAGGGGTCTCCCAGGGGAGTCCCAGCCTACTTGCCAAGCCTTAAACTCCCCTTTTAGTACATATAATTTACCCCTAAGGTAGGCCCTAGGTAGTCCTAGGTGCATGATGCTATGTAACTAAAAAATAAGATATGTACTTTGGTGGTTCGCATGTCCTGTAAGTACCAAACAGTCTATTTCATTTTTCACTACTGTGAGGTCTACCCCTCTCATAGGTTAGCTCTGGGTATTCCCCTATACTTTTTATTTGGTAATTCCATATCGGAGAGGAGTAGCTTTATTTATTTATTGAAAATCCTACTTACTGGTGAGGTTGGATTTAACTTTACTATTTTAGAAATGCCACTTTAAGAGAGTGAACATTTCTCTGCACGTACTGCTCTATTTGCCTGAAACCTTGCCCCAATACACGTCTGGATTGGGCTGGGTGACAGCAAAATTTGTGCCTTCCCTCTAGAGAGCCACAACACAGGTCACTCAACTGCACCTGGGGGGTGAGCTCCGCTCCCCCTCCACCCCCAATAGGTTCAAGAACAATAATTTATGTAAGTAAATACATTATAGCTACAGCTTATAATCATGCGAGTTTAAATCATTTGTTGTTAGATGGTTTAAATATTTGAAAGGATCTGTTTTTAATAGACATTTTACAAAAACTACTGGTACATTTGCTAATTCTGTAAAATTAACACCCAACTGCCATGACATTGCCAACCACAATGCCGTGACTCGGATTCAAACCGAGGTTGCTGCAGCCACAACGCAGAGTACTAACCACTATACGATCACGGCGAGCTACTTGGGCTCAACGACAAACAGTGACATGGAGAATTTATAATTCGGAACACTCAGGGCTGTTCCTGTGATAGGCTGGATGTATTCATTGCTTCCTCATTCCTCATTCAGAGGCTGCGTCTCCTCAGTAGTTGATAGGCTGAAACCGTTTCCTGGCCGCCTGCTTGTGAAATGCCAGGAGTCAAAGATCACACATTACACTTGCGGACCTGTGATGGGACACCAATGCAGAGAAACCCACCTGGAACAGACCTTCTATTCTGTCTATTAGACCTGCATCTTCCCTGCACCTTTCAAGCCATTTGTATGTGAAGCAAGAAAGAGTTAGAGAGTGATCCATCTACACTTTTATAGGGAGGATGTCGCCGTGAGCTCCTCCCAGCTAATCACACGAACAGCAGAAAAGCAAGATAAATACACAGTTGAGGGGTGGGCTGCATGGTTATGTTTTTGAGTAATTATTGAAACTGACCTCAGTGGCTCATTAGCAGAGCTGCGGCTAATGACTGGTGCCAAATCATGATGAAGCAAGCACCATGGCTCGTAGGGGACCCACAACACGCTTTTCTTAGCTCACTGAATTAAAGTATAAACTTCCGCCGTGTGTGAGTGGTAAAGGCTTGTTAATATGGTTCCTTTTCCAATTCAAGTCTGACAACAAGAGGCAGGAACCACGTGGCTTCGGAAGCTCAGGAAAGTAGCCACCAACCACAGAGAAAGAGAGAACTGGCAGTATGAGAGGTGGAGAAAACAGAAGCGGGAGCAAGGAGCTCAAATGAGATTGATGGCGTTTAAATAGAGCGCGTAAAGGAACAGTTACACAGCTAAGAAATGGGAAAGACAGACTAGGGAAAAAAACACAGAAAGAGCCTGTAGATGAAATTCTCTTCCTGGGACAGCAGGTTAAGAGAAATTACACATGGAGAGGTTAAGCATGTAACACGGGGGAGAATAAAAAAGAAAATGCAGTTTTATGAAGTGTGTTTGCCAATCCAGCCAGCACTTTTGTTCTATTTCTCTCTTTGCGTCTTTTATTGGTAAAGTAACTTTCAAGTGCATGCGCAGGTATGAATGAGAGAGCAACGGTATAATAATTTGAAGCGTTTACACCAGTGCTAAAGTAGGAATGAGGTGTAGCAAAGACATGAAAGAGGTAGCGATAACAAATATGTGGAGAGGCAATAGTGACACAAAAATAAGCCACCTATTCATAAAACTGAAATGGAAGAAATACTAAAGGTTAACTTCTGAAATTGTAGCCGATAATAAAAAGATTCTCGTTGTTGGCAGGATTCGAACCTGCGCGGGGATAACCCAATGGATTTCTAGTCCATCGCCTAAACCACTCGGCCACAACAACTTACTGTAAGCTGCATGCAAATATTTTGTTTGAAAGTTTTGAAGTTTTCCCACATCAAAGTACTGATATTCTACAATGCGCTTTTTAAAAACAATGTTTTTTTCATCATGCACGTTCTGTCCTAAAAACAAAAATTGCATGAGTATATCTCTGGATCTGTAAAAGGATACGCTTGCATTCAAACTCTCTTGTGGCACTCAATTTTTTGGACCCTGTTGCACTCTGTTTTTGCGCTGCTTTTAGTCTACGACCCATATTACAGAAGTCAACCATCTCTGAGTATTTGGGACTCCTTTGTAAGTGCCTTATCTTTAATCCTTGAAAAGCTCTATAATAAAGGGGTCTGTCAAAGATTGCTTGAATGGAAGATAAAATAAGGCCCACTTGTCTCACCAAATGCAGTAGAGAAACCTGATGTTTTACTCATGTTATCCTTAGTTCATTTTTGTTAGACCTGGCATCCTTAAGGTGGCCTACCAGCAACCTTTTTGCTTTTCACCTCACGTTTTGCTGAATCTTTATGTTGGCCTTAGGACTCTAATCACTTTATCACTACTGTGAGAAAGTGGCTCTGTATATACTGTTCCCAAATAGGTACAGTGTGCACAGAGTCCCCAGTCCCCAGAGGTTTGGCAGAGGCTAAAGTTAGATATAACCTTACTCTCTAAAGTGGTAGCTTGCCGAGCAGTAAGGCAGTATCAGAGTACAGTGTAAAACATTTGTTGTACACACTCAGTCAGCAAATGGTCTCACACACTCAAGAACTGAACTCTAGGCCATTGGTTTGCATAAAAAAGATATTGTTGTTTTATTTTAGAACCAACAATAGGTATCAAAATATACTTTCTCAGAATGAGATGCTTTAGTAAAATACTTTGCAATAGGCAATTGACTTTTGCAGGTAATAGTTACAGTTTATTGCAATAGGCAACACAATTTGAATCACAATAATACATTGAGCTCAATGGGAATTTTAAGTTATATGCAATTAATTACTTTCAGGATTACTTTTCTAAATCCAGGACTGGATCCTAGATTCAGTCCTGGGACAGTTCTTGGAAACAAGTGAGTACATTCGTTTTAGTTACTGTTGTGATGTTTAAGCAATATTTTGCTATTTTAAAAGTTGACACTTAGAAACTTTTGCTGATCAAATTACCAATGTTATCCTATGGAAGGAAATTCACTTAGCAGGTAAGTGGGGTTATGGTTACTTTTTCTAGGTCAGTGTTGGATCCTAGATCCAGCACTACTGTACCACCTGTAAGCAGTTGAGAAACTGCGTTTAAGTTATACAGGCGATTTTTAAGGAATATTTAAATGTTTGCAAAATCGACACTTAGAAGAAATTTCACAGAAAAACAGTCAATGGTTTCCTATGGAAGAAAATTCAAGTTACGGGTAAAGTACGTTCTCGTTACTCTTGTAATCCAGTGCTGGGCTCCTAGGCTCAGTACTGGGACATCTATCTAAAACAGGTAAACAATTACGTTTTCACAGTTGGTATGATTTTTTATAGAATATTTGTAAGTTTCAAAAATCGACACTTAGAAAATTTTGAGCAAAAAGCAGGCAATGATATCCCATGGAAGGAAATTCGAGTTACTGGTAAGTACGGTTAAAATTACTTTTCAGGGTCAGTACTGAGCTCCAAGATGCAGCACTGAGGTCTCTCCTGATAACGGGTGAGTAAATCAGAATTCGTTGTTTGGCTTATTTTAGATGAATATTTTAAAGTTCCAAAACTCCACACCACTTAGAAGAATTTCCAAGTGAAACCACTCAATGTTAGCCTATGGAAGAAAAGTGAGTTATCGGCTTTTAGGTAATTACTCGACTGGCAGAGTTATGGTTCTGGGCATAGACTCAGGGGTCTCCCAGGGAAGTCCCAGCCTACTTGCCAAGCCTTAAACTCCCCTTTTATTACATATAATTTACCCCTAAGGTAGGCCCTAGGTAGTCCTAGGTGCATGATGCTATGTAAGTAAAAAATAAGATATGTACTTTGGTGGTTCGCATGTCCTGTAAGTACCAAACAGTCTATTTCATTTTTCACTACTGTGAGATCTACCCCTCTCATAGGTTAGCTCTGGGTATTCCCCTATACTTTTTATTTGGTAATTCCATATCGGAGAGGAGTAGCTTTATTTATTTATTGAAAATCCTACTTACTGGTGAGGTTGGATTTAACTTTACTATTTTAGAAATGCCACTTTTAGAGAGTGAACATTTCTCTGCACTTACTGTTCTATTTGCCTGAAACCTGGCCCCAATACACGTCTGGATTGGGCTGGGTGACAGCAAAATTTGTGCCTTCCCTCTAGAGAGCCACAACACAGGTCACTCAACTGCACCTGGGGGGTGAGCTCCGCTCCCCCTCCACCCCCAATAGGTTCAAGAACGATAATTTATGTAAGTAAATACATTATAGCTACAGCTTATAATCATGCGAGTTTAAATCATTTGTTGTTAGATGGTTTAAATATTTGAAAGGATCTGTTTTTAATAGACATTTTACAAAAACTACTGGTACATTTGCTAATTCTGTAAAATTAACACCCAACTGCCATGACATTGCCAACCACTATGCCGTGACTCGGATTCGAACCGAGGTTGCTGCGGCCACAACGCAGAGTACTAACCACTATACGATCACGGCGAGCTACTTGGGCTCAACGACAATCAGTGACATGGAGAATTTATAATTCGGAACACTCAGGGCTGTTCCTGTGATAGGCTGGATGTATTCATTGCTTCCTCATTCCTCATTCAGAGGCTGCGTCTCCTCAGTAGTTGATAGGCTGAAACCGTTTCCTGGCCGCCTGCTTGTGAAATGCCAGGAGTCAAAGATCACACATTACACTTGTGGACCTGTGATGGGACACCAATGCAGAGAAACCCACCTGGAACAGACCTTCTATTCTGTCTATTAGACCTGCATCTTCCCTGCACCTTTCAAGCCATTTGTATGTGAAGCAAGAAAGAGTTAGAGAGTGATCCATCTACACTTTTATAGGGAGGATGTCGCCGTGAGCTCCTCCCAGCTAATCACATGAACAGCAGAAAAGCAAGATAAATACACAGTTGAGGGGTGGGCTGCATGGTTATGTTTTTGAGTAATTATTGAAACTGACCTCAGTGGCTCATTAGCAGAGCTGCGGCTAATGACTGGTGCCAAATCATGATGAAGCAAGCACCATGGCTCGTAGGGGACCCACAACACGCTTTTCTTAGCTCACTGAATTAAAGTATAAACTTCCGCCGTGTGTGAGTGGTAAAGGCTTGTTAATATGGTTCCTTTTCCAATTCAAGTCTGACAATAAGAGGCAGGAACCACGTGGCTTCGGAAGCTCAGGAAAGTAGCCACCAACCACAGAGAAAGAGAGAACTGGCAGTATGAGAGGTGGAGAAAACAGAAGCGGGAGCAAGGAGCTCAAATGAGATTGATGGCGTTTAAATAGAGCGCGTAAAGGAACAGTTACACAGCTAAGAAATGGGAAAGACAGACTAGGGAAAAAAACACAGAAAGAGCCTGTAGATGAAATTCTCTTCCTGGGACAGCAGGTTAAGAGAAATTACACATGGAGAGGTTAAGCATGTAACACGGGGGAGAATAAAAAAGAAAATGCAGTTTTATGAAGTGTGTTTGCCAATCCAGCCAGCACTTTTGTTCTATTTCTCTCTTTGCGTCTTTTATTGGTAAAGTAACTTTCAAGTGCATGCGCAGGTATGAATGAGAGAGCAACGGTATAATAATTTGAAGCGTTTACACCAGTGCTAAAGTAGGAATGAGGTGTAGCAAAGACATGAAAGAGGTAGCGATAACAAATATGTGGAGAGGCAATAGTGACACAAAAATAAGCCACCTATTCATAAAACTGAAATGGAAGAAATACTAAAGGTTAACTTCTGAAATTGTAGCCGATAATAAAAAGATTCTCGTTGTTGGCAGGATTAGAACCTGCGCGGGGATACCCCAATGGATTTCTAGTCCATCACCTTAACCACTCGGCCACAACAACTTACTGTATGCTGCATGCAAATATTTTGTTTGAAAGTTTTGAACTTTTCCCACATCAAAGTACTGATATTCTGCAATGCGCTTTTTAAAAACAATGCTTTTTTCATCGTGCACGTTCTGTCCTAAAAACAAAAATTGCATGAGTATATCTCTGCATCTGTAAAAGGATACGCTTGCATTCAAACTCTCTTGTGGCACTCAATTTTTTGGACCCTGTTGCACTCTGTTTTTGCGCTGCTTTTAGTCTACGACCCATATTACAGAAGTCAACCATCTCTGAGTATTTGGGACTCCTTTGTAAGTGCCTTATCTTTAATCCTTGAAAAGCTCTATAATAAAGGGGTCTGTCAAAGATTGCTTGAATGGAAGATAAAAGAAGGCCCACTTGTCTCATCAAATGCAGTAGAGAAACCTGATGTTTTACTCATGTTAATCTTAGTTCATTTTTGTTCGACCTGGCATCCTTAAGGTGGCCTACCAGCAACCTTTTTGCTTTTCACCTCACGTTTTGCTGTATCTTTATGTTGGCCTTAGGACTCTAATCACTTTATCACTACTGTGAGAAAGTGGCTCTGTATATACTGTTCACAAATAGGTACAGTGTGCACAGAGTCCCCAGTCCCCAGAGGTTTGGCAGAGGCTAAAGTTAGATATAACCTTACTCTCTAAAGTGGTAGCTTGCCGAGCAGTAAGGCAGTATCAGAGTACAGTGTAAAACATTTGTTGTACACACTCAGTCAGCAAATGGTCTCACACACTCAAGAACTGAACTCTAGGCCATTGGTTTGCATAAAAAAGATATTGTTGTTTTATTTTAGAACCAACAATAGGTATCAAAATATACTTTCTCAGAATGAGATGCTTTAGTTAAATACTTTGCAATAGGCAATTGACTTTTGCAGGTAATAGTTACAGTTTATTGCAATAGGCAACACAATTTGAATCACAATAATACATTGAGCTCAATGGGAATTTTAAGTTATATGCAATTAATTACTTTCAGGATTACTTTTCTAAATCCAGGACTGGATCCTAGATTCAGTCCTGGGACAGTTCTTGGAAACAAGTGAGTAAATTCGTTTTAGTTACTGTTGTGATGTTTAAGCAATATTTTGCTATTTTAAAAGTTGACACTTAGAAACTTTTGCTGATCAAATTACCAATGTTATCCTATGGAAGGAAATTCACTTAGCAGGTAAGTGGGGTTATGGTTACTTTTTCTAGGTCAGTGTTGGATCCTAGATCCAGCACTACTGTACCACCTGTAAGCAGTTGAGAAACTGCGTTTAAGTTATACAGGCGATTTTTAAGGAATATTTAAATGTTTGCAAAATCGACACTTAGAAGAAATTTCACAGAAAAACAGTCAATGGTTTCCTATGGAAGAAAATTCAAGTTACGGGTAAAGTACGTTCTCGTTACTCTTGTAATCCAGTGCTGGGCTCCTAGGCTCAGTACTGGGACATCTATCTAAAACAGGTAAACAATTACGTTTTCACAGTTGGTATGATTTTTTATAGAATATTTGTAAGTTTCAAAAATCGACACTTAGAAAATTTTGAGCAAAAAGCAGGCAATGATATCCCATGGAAGGAAATTCGAGTTACTGGTAAGTACGGTTAAAATTACTTTTCAGGGTCAGTACTGAGCTCCAAGATGCAGCACTGAGGTCTCTCCTGATAACGGGTGAGTAAATCAGAATTCGTTGTTTGGCTGATTTTAGATGAATATTTTAAAGTTCCAAAACTCCACACCACTTAGAAGAATTTCCAAGTGAAACCACTCAATGTTAGCCTATGGAAGAAAAGTGAGTTATCGGCTTTTAGGTAATTACTCGACTGGCAGAGTTATGGTTCTGGGCATAGACTCAGGGGTCTCCCAGGGAAGTCCCAGCCTACTTGCCAAGCCTTAAACTCCCCTTTTATTACATATAATTTACCCCTAAGGTAGGCCCTAGGTAGTCCTAGGTGCATGATGCTATGTAAGTAAAAAATAAGATATGTACTTTGGTGGTTCGCATGTCCTGTAAGTACCAAACAGTCTATTTCATTTTTCACTACTGTGAGATCTACCCCTCTCATAGGTTAGCTCTGGGTATTCCCCTATACTTTTTATTTGGTAATTCGATATCGGAGAGGAGTAGCTTTATTTATTTATTGAAAATCCTACTTACTGGTGAGGTTGGATTTAACTTTACTATTTTAGAAATGCCACTTTTAGAGAGTGAACATTTCTCTGCACTTACTGTTCTATTTGCCTGAAACCTGGCCCCAATACACGTCTGGATTGGGCTGGGTGACAGCAAAATTTGTGCCTTCCCTCTAGAGAGCCACAACACAGGTCACTCAACTGCACCTGGGGGGTGAGCTCCGCTCCCCCTCCACCCCCAATAGGTTCAAGAACGATAATTTATGTAAGTAAATACATTATAGCTACAGCTTATAATCATGCGAGTTTAAATCATTTGTTGTTAGATGGTTTAAATATTTGAAAGGATCTGTTTTTAATAGACATTTTACAAAAACTACTGGTACATTTGCTAATTCTGTAAAATTAACACCCAACTGCCATGACATTGCCAACCACTATGCCGTGACTCGGATTCGAACCGAGGTTGCTGCGGCCACAACGCAGAGTACTAACCACTATACGATCACGGCGAGCTACTTGGGCTCAACGACAATCAGTGACATGGAGAATTTATAATTCGGAACACTCAGGGCTGTTCCTGTGATAGGCTGGATGTATTCATTGCTTCCTCATTCCTCATTCAGAGGCTGCGTCTCCTCAGTAGTTGATAGGCTGAAACCGTTTCCTGGCCGCCTGCTTGTGAAATGCCAGGAGTCAAAGATCACACATTACACTTGTGGACCTGTGATGGGACACCAATGCAGAGAAACCCACCTGGAACAGACCTTCTATTCTGTCTATTAGACCTGCATCTTCCCTGCACCTTTCAAGCCATTTGTATGTGAAGCAAGAAAGAGTTAGAGAGTGATCCATCTACACTTTTATAGGGAGGATGTCGCCGTGAGCTCCTCCCAGCTAATCACACGAACAGCAGAAAAGCAAGATAAATACACAGTTGAGGGGTGGGCTGCATGGTTATGTTTTTGAGTAATTATTGAAACTGACCTCAGTGGCTCATTAGCAGAGCTGCGGCTAATGACTGGTGCCAAATCATGATGAAGCAAGCACCATGGCTCGTAGGGGACCCACAACACGCTTTTCTTAGCTCACTGAATTAAAGTATAAACTTCCGCCGTGTGTGAGTGGTAAAGGCTTGTTAATATGGTTCCTTTTCCAATTCAAGTCTGACAATAAGAAGCAGGAACCACGTGGCTTCGGAAGCTCAGGAAAGTAGCCACCAACCACAGAGAAAGAGAGAACTGGCAGTATGAGAGGTGGAGAAAACAGAAGCGGGAGCAAGGAGCTCAAATGAGATTGATGGCGTTTAAATAGAGCGCGTAAAGGAACAGTTACACAGCTAAGAAATGGGAAAGACAGACTAGGGAAAAAAACACAGAAAGAGCCTGTAGATGAAATTCTCTTCCTGGGACAGCAGGTTAAGAGAAATTACACATGGAGAGGTTAAGCATGTAACACGGGGGAGAATAAAAAAGAAAATGCAGTTTTATGAAGTGTGTTTGCCAATCCAGCCAGCACTTTTGTTCTATTTCTCTCTTTGCGTCTTTTATTGGTAAAGTAACTTTCAAGTGCATGCGCAGGTATGAATGAGAGAGCAACGGTATAATAATTTGAAGCGTTTACACCAGTGCTAAAGTAGGAATGAGGTGTAGCAAAGACATGAAAGAGGTAGCGATAACAAATATGTGGAGAGGCAATAGTGACACAAAAATAAGCCACCTATTCATAAAACTGAAAAGGAAGAAATACTAAAGGTTAACTTCTGAAATTGTAGCCGATAATAAAAAGATTCTCGTTGTTGGCAGGATTAGAACCTGCGCGGGGATACCCCAATGGATTTCTAGTCCATCACCTTAACCACTCGGCCACAACAACTTACTGTATGCTGTATGCAAATATTTTGTTTGAAAGTTTTGAACTTTTCCCACATCAAAGTACTGATATTCTGCAATGCGCTTTTTAAAAACAATGCTTTTTTCATCATGCACGTTCTGTCCTAAAAACAAAAATTGCATGAGTATATCTCTGCATCTGTAAAAGGATACGCTTGCATTCAAACTCTCTTGTGGCACTCAATTTTTTGGACCCTGTTGCACTCTGTTTTTGCGCTGCTTTTAGTCTACGACCCATATTACAGAAGTCAACCATCTCTGAGTATTTGGGACTCCTTTGTAAGTGCCTTATCTTTAATCCTTGAAAAGCTCTATAATAAAGGGGTCTGTCAAAGATTGCTTGAATGGAAGATAAAAGAAGGCCCACTTGTCTCACCAAATGCAGTAGAGAAACCTGATGTTTTACTCATGTTAATCTTAGTTCATTTTTGTTAGACCTGGCATCCTTAAGGTGGCCTACCAGCAACCTTTTTGCTTTTCACCTCACGTTTTGCTGTATCTTTATGTTGGCCTTAGGACTCTAATCACTTTATCACTACTGTGAGAAAGTGGCTCTGTATATACTGTTCCCAAATAGGTACAGTGTGCACAGAGTCCCCAGTCCCCAGAGGTTTGGCAGAGGCTAAAGTTAGATATAACCTTACTCTCTAAAGTGGTAGCTTGCCGAGCAGTAAGGCAGTATCAGAGTACAGTGTAAAACATTTGTTGTACACACTCAGTCAGCAAATGGTCTCACACACTCAAGAACTGAACTCTAGGCCATTGGTTTGCATAAAAAAGATATTGTTGTTTTATTTTAGAACCAACAATAGGTATCAAAATATACTTTCTCAGAATGAGATGCTTTAGTTAAATACTTTGCAATAGGCAATTGACTTTTGCAGGTAATAGTTACAGTTTATTGCAATAGGCAACACAATTTGAATCACAATAATACATTGAGCTCAATGGGAATTTTAAGTTATATGCAATTAATTACTTTCAGGATTACTTTTCTAAATCCAGGACTGGATCCTAGATTCAGTCCTGGGACAGTTCTTGGAAACAAGTGAGTAAATTCGTTTTAGTTACTGTTGTGATGTTTAAGCAATATTTTGCTATTTTAAAAGTTGACACTTAGAAACTTTTGCTGATCAAATTACCAATGTTATCCTATGGAAGGAAATTCACTTAGCAGGTAAGTGGGGTTATGGTTACTTTTTGTAGGTCAGTGTTGGATCCTAGATCCAGCACTACTGTACCACCTGTAAGCAGTTGAGAAACTGCGTTTAAGTTATACAGGCGATTTTTAAGGAATATTTAAATGTTTGCAAAATCGACACTTAGAAGAAATTTCACAGAAAAACAGTCAATGGTTTCCTATGGAAGAAAATTCAAGTTACGGGTAAAGTACGTTCTCGTTACTCTTGTAATCCAGTGCTGGGCTCCTAGGCTCAGTACTGGGACATCTATCTAAAACAGGTAAACAATTACGTTTTCACAGTTGGTATGATTTTTTATAGAATATTTGTAAGTTTCAAAAATCGACACTTAGAAAATTTTTAGCAAAAAGCAGGCAATGATATCCCATGGAAGGAAATTCGAGTTACTGGTAAGTACGGTTAAAATTACTTTTCAGGGTCAGTACTGAGCTCCAAGATGCAGCACTGAGGTCTCTCCTGATAACGGGTGAGTAAATCAGAATTCGTTGTTTGGCTGATTTTAGATGAATATTTTAAAGTTCCAAAACTCCACACCACTTAGAAGAATTTCCAAGTGAAACCACTCAATGTTAGCCTATGGAAGAAAAGTGAGTTATCGGCTTTTAGGTAATTACTCGACTGGCAGAGTTATGGTTCTGGGCATAGACTCAGGGGTCTCCCAGGGAAGTCCCAGCCTACTTGCCAAGCCTTAAACTCCCCTTTTATTACATATAATTTACCCCTAAGGTAGGCCCTAGGTAGTCCTAGGTGCATGATGCTATGTAAGTAAAAAATAAGATATGTACTTTGGTGGTTCGCATGTCCTGTAAGTACCAAACAGTCTATTTCATTTTTCACTACTGTGAGATCTACCCCTCTCATAGGTTAGCTCTGGGTATTCCCCTATACTTTTTATTTGGTAATTCCATATCGGAGAGGAGTAGCTTTATTTATTTATTGAAAATCCTACTTACTGGTGAGGTTGGATTTAACTTTACTATTTTAGAAATGCCACTTTTAGAGAGTGAACATTTCTCTGCACTTACTGTTCTATTTGCCTGAAACCTGGCCCCAATACACGTCTGGATTGGGCTGGGTGACAGCAAAATTTGTGCCTTCCCTCTAGAGAGCCACAACACAGGTCACTCAACTGCACCTGGGGGGTGAGCTCCGCTCCCCCTCCACCCCCAATAGGTTCAAGAACGATAATTTATGTAAGTAAATACATTATAGCTACAGCTTATAATCATGCGAGTTTAAATCATTTGTTGTTAGATGGTTTAAATATTTGAAAGGATCTGTTTTTAATAGACATTTTACAAAAACTACTGGTACATTTGCTAATTCTGTAAAATTAACACCCAACTGCCATGAAATTGCCAACCACTATGCCGTGACTCGGATTCGAACCGAGGTTGCTGCGGCCACAACGCAGAGTACTAACCACTATACGATCACGGCGAGCTACTTGGGCTCAACGACAATCAGTGACATGGAGAATTTATAATTCGGAACACTCAGGGCTGTTCCTGTGATAGGCTGGAGGTATTCATTGCTTCCTCATTCCTCATTCAGAGGCTGCGTCTCCTCAGTAGTTGATAGGCTGAAACCGTTTCCTGGCCGCCTGCTTGTGAAATGCCAGGAGTCAAAGATCACACATTACACTTGCGGACCTGTGATGGGACACCAATGCAGAGAAACCCACCTGGAACAGACCTTCTATTCTGTCTATTAGACCTGCATCTTCCCTGCACCTTTCAAGCCATTTGTATGTGAAGCAAGAAAGAGTTAGAGAGTGATCCATCTACACTTTTATAGGGAGGATGTCGCCGTGAGCTCCTCCCAGCTAATCACACGAACAGCAGAAAAGCAAGATAAATACACAGTTGAGGGGTGGGCTGCATGGTTATGTTTTTGAGTAATTATTGAAACTGACCTCAGTGGCTCATTAGCAGAGCTGCGGCTAATGACTGGTGCCAAATCATGATGAAGCAAGCACCATGGCTTGTAGGGGACCCACAACACGCTTTTCTTAGCTCACTGAATTAAAGTATAAACTTCCGCCGTGTGTGAGTGGTAAAGGCTTGTTAAAATGGTTCCTTTTCCAATTCAAGTCTGACAACAAGAGGCAGGAACCACGTGGCTTCGGAAGCTCAGGAAAGTAGCCACCAACCACAGAGAAAGAGAGAACTGGCAGTATGAGAGGTGGAGAAAACAGAAGCGGGAGGAAGGAGCTCAAATGAGATTGATGGCGTTTAAATAGAGCGCGTAAAGGAAGAGTTACACAGCTAAGAAATGGGAAAGACAGACTAGGGAAAAAAAACACAGAAAGAGCCTGTAGATGAAATTCTCTTCCTGGGACAGCAAGTTAAGAGAAATTACACATGGAGAGGTTAAGCATGTAACACGGGGGAGAATAAAAAAGAAAATGCAGTTTTATGAAGTGTGTTTGCCAATCCAGCCAGCACTTTTGTTCTATTTCTCTCTTTGCGTCTTTTATTGGTAAAGTAACTTTCAAGTGCATGCGCAGGTATGAATGAGAGAGCAACGGTATAATAATTTGAAGCGTTTACACCAGTGCTAAAGTAGGAATGAGGTGTAGCAAAGACATGAAAGAGGTAGCGATAACAAATATGTGGAGAGGCAATAGTGACACAAAAATAAGCCACCTATTCATAAAACTGAAATGGAAGAAATACTAAAGGTTAACTTTTGAAATTGTAGCCGATAATAAAAAGATTCTCATTGTTGGCAGGATTCGAACCTGCGCGGGGATACCCCAATGGATTTCTAGTCCATCGCCTTAACCACTCGGCCACAACAACTTACTATAAGCTGCATGCAAATATTTTGTTTGAAAGTTTTGAAGTTTTCCCACATCAAAGTACTGATATTCTACAATGCGCTTTTTAAAAACAATGTTTTTTTCATCATGCACGTTCTGTCCTAAAAACAAAAATTGCATGAGTATATCTCTGGATCTGTAAAAGGATACGCTTGCATTCAAACTCTCTTGTGGCACTAAATTTTTTGGACCCTGTTGCACTCTGTTTTTGCGCTGCTTTTAGTCTACGACCCATATTACAGAAGTCAACCATCTCTGAGTATTTGGGACTCCTTTGTAAGTGCCTTATCTTTAATCCTTGAAAAGCTCTATAATAAAGGGGTCTGTCAAAGATTGCTTGAATGGAAGATAAAAGAAGGCCCACTTGTCTCACCAAATGCAGTAGAGAAACCTGATGTTTTACTCATGTTATCCTTAGTTCATTTTTGTTAGACCTGGCATCCTTAAGGTGGCCTACCAGCAACCTTTTTGCTTTTCACCTCACGTTTTGCAGTATCTTTATGTTGGCCTTCGGACTCTAATCACTTTATCACTACTGTGAGAAAGTGGCTCTGTATATACTGTTCCCAAATAGGTACAGTGTGCACAGAGTCCCCAGTCCCAGGAGGTTTGGCAGAGGCTAAAGTTAGATATAACCTTACTCTCTAAAGTGGTAGCTTGCCGAGCAGTAAGGCAGTATCAGAGTACAGTGTAAAACATTTGTTGTACACACTCAGTGAGCAAATGGTCTCACACACTCAAGAACTGAACTCTAGGCCATTGGTTTGCATACAAAAGATATTGTTGTTTTATTTTAGAACCAACAATAGGTATCAAAATATACTTTCTCAGAATGAGATGCTTTAGTTAAATACTTTGCAATAGGCATTTGACTTTTGCAGGTAATAGTTACAGTTTATTGCAATAGGCAACACAATTTGAATCACAATAATACATTGAGCTCAATGGGAATTTTAAGTTATATGCAATTAATTACTTTCAGGATTACTTTTCTAAATCCAGGACTGGATCCTAGATTCAGTCCTGGGACAGTTCTTGGAAACAAGTGAGTAAATTCGTTTTAGTTACTGTTGTGATGTTTAAGCAATATTTTAGCTATTTTAAAAGTTGACACTTAGAAACTTTTGCTGATCAAATTACCAATGTTATCCTATGGAAGGAAATTCACTTAGCAGGTAAGTGGGGTTATGGTTACTTTTTCTAGGTCAGTGTTGGATCCTAGATCCAGCACTACTGTACCACCTGTAAGCAGTTGAGAAACTGCGTTTAAGTTATACAGGCGATTTTTAAGGAATATTTACATGTTTGCAAAATCGACACTTAGAAGAAATTTCACAGAAAAACAGTCAATGGTTTCCTATGGAAGAAAATTCAAGTTACGGGTAAAGTACGTTCTCGTTACTTTTGTAATCCAGTGCTGGTCTCCTAGGCTCAGTACTGGGACATCTATCTAAAACAGGTAAACAATTACGTTTTCACAGTTGGTACGATTTTTAAAGAATATTTGTAAGTTTCAAAAATCGATACTTAGAACATTTTCAGCAAAAAGCAGGCAATGACATCCCATGGAAGGAAATTCGAGTTACTGGTAAGTACGGTTAAAATTACTTTTCAGGGTCAGTACTGAGCTCCAAGATGCAGCACTGAGGTCTCTCCTGATAACGGGTGAGTAAATCAGAATTCGTTGTTCGGCTGATTTTAGATGAATATTTTAAAGTTCCAAAACTCCACACCACTTAGAAGAATTTCCAAGTGAAACCACTCAATGTTAGCCTATGGAAGAAAAGTGAGTTATCGGCATTTAGGTAAGTACTCGACTGGCAGAGTTATGGTTCTGGGCATAGACTCAGGGGTCTCCCACGGGAGTCCCAGCCTACTTGCCAAGCCTTAAACTCCCCTTTTAGTACATATAATTTACCCCTAAGGTAGGCCCTAGGTAGTCCTAGGTGCATGATGCTATGTAAGTAAAAAATAAGATATGTACTTTGGTGGTTCGCATGTCCTGTAAGTACCAAACAGTCTATTTCATTTTTCACTACTGTGAGGTCTACCCCTCTCATAGGTTAGCTCTGGGTATTCCCCTATACTTTTTATTTGGTAATTCCATATCGGAGAGGAGTAGCTTTATTTATTTATTGAAAATCCTACTTACTGGTGAGGTTGGATTTAACTTTACTATTTTAGAAATGCCACTTTTAGAGAGTGAACATTTCTCTGCACTTACTGCTCTATTTGCCTGAAACCTGGCCCCAATACACGTCTGGATTGGGCTGGGTGACAGCAAAATTTGTGCCTTCCCTCTAGAGAGCCACAACACAGGTCACTCAACTGCACCTGGGGGGTGAGCTCCGCTCCCCCTCCACCCCCAATAGGTTCAAGAACGATAATTTATGTAAGTAAATACATTATAGCTACAGCTTATAATCATGCGAGTTTAAATCATTTGTTGTTAGATGGTTTAAATATTTGAAAGGATCTGTTTTTAATAGACATTTTACAAAAACTACTGGTACATTTGCTAATTCTGTAAAATTAACACCCAACTGCCATGACATTGCCAACCACTATGCCGTGACTCGGATTCGAACCGAGGTTGCTGCGGCCACAACGCAGAGTACTAACCACTATACGATCATGGCGAGCTACTTGGGCTCAACGACAAACAGTGACATGGAGAATTTATAATTCGGAACACTCAGGGCTGTTCCTGTGATAGGCTGGATGTATTCATTGCTTCCTCATTCCTCATTCAGAGGCTGCGTCTCCTCAGTAGTTGATAGGCTGAAACCGTTTCCTGGCCGCCTGCTTGTGAAATGCCAGGAGTCAAAGATCACACATTAGACTTGTGGACCTGTGATGGGACACCAATGCAGAGAAACCCACCTGGAACAGACCTTCTATTCTGTCTATTAGACCTGCATCTTCCCTGCACCTTTCAAGCCATTTGTATGTGAAGCAAGAAAGAGTTAGAGAGTGATCCATCTACACTTTTATAGGGAGGATGTCGCCGTGAGCTCCTCCCAGCTAATCACACGAACAGCAGAAAAGCAAGATAAATACACAGTTGAGGGGTGGGCTGCATGGTTATGTTTTTGAGTAATTATTGAAACTGACCTCAGTGGCTCATTAGCAGAGCTGCGGCTAATGACTGGTGCCAAATCATGATGAAGCAAGCACCATGGCTCGTAGGGGACCCACAACACGCTTTTCTTAGCTCACTGAATTAAAGTATAAACTTCCGCCGTGTGTGAGTGGTAAAGGCTTGTTAATATGGTTCCTTTTCCAATTCAAGTCTGACAACAAGAGGCAGGAACCACGTGGCTTCGGAAGCTCAGGAAAGTAGCCACCAACCACAGAGAAGAGAGAACTGGCAGTATGAGAGGTGGAGAAAACAGAAGCGGGAGCAAGGAGCTCAAATGAGATTGATGGCGTTTAAATAGAGCGCGTAAAGGAAGAGTTACACAGCTAAGAAATGGGAAAGACAGACTAGGGAAAAAAACACAGAAAGAGCCTGTAGATGAAATTCTCTTCCTGGGACAGCAGGTTAAGAGAAATTACACATGGAGAGGTTAAGCATGTAACACGGGGGAGAATAAAAAAGAAAATGCAGTTTTATGAAGTGTGTTTGCCAATCCAGCCAGCACTTTTGTTCTATTTCTCTCTTTGCGTCTTTTATTGGTAAAGTAACTTTCAAGTGCATGCGCAGGTATGAATGAGAGAGCAACGGTATAATAATTTGAAGCGTTTACACCAGTGCTAAAGTAGGAATGAGGTGTAGCAAAGACATGAAAGAGGTAGCGATAACAAATATGTGGAGAGGCAATAGTGACACAAAAATAAGCCACCTATTCATAAAACTGAAATGGAAGAAATACTAAAGGTTAACTTCTGAAATTGTAGCCGATAATAAAAAGATTCTCGTTGTTGGCAGGATTCGAACCTGCGCGGGGATACCCCAATGGATTTCTAGTCCATCGCCTTAACCACTCGGCCACAACAACTTACTGTAAGCTGCATGCAAATATTTTGTTTGAAAGTTTTGAAGTTTTCCCACATCAAAGTACTGATATTCTACAATGCGCTTTTTAAAAACAATTTTTTTTTCATCATGCACGTTCTGTCCTAAAAACAAAAATTGCATGAGTATATCTCTGGATCTGTAAAAGGATACGCTTGCATTCAAACTCTCTTGTGGCACTCAATTTTTTGGACCCTGTTGCACTCTGTTTTTGCGCTGCTTTTAGTCTACGACCCATATTACAGAAGTCAACCATCTCTGAGTATTTGGGACTCCTATGTAAGTGCCTTATCTTTAATCCTTGAAAAGCTCTATAATAAAGGGGTCTGTCAAAGATTGCTTGAATGGAAGATAAAAGAAGGCCCACTTGTCTCACCAAATGCAGTAGAGAAACCTGATGTTTTACTCATGTTATCCTTAGTTCATTTTTGTTAGACCTGGCATCCTTAAGGTGGCCTACCAGCAACCTTTTTGCTTTTCACCTCACGTTTTGCTGTATCTTTATGTTGGCCTTAGGACTCTAATCACTTTATCCTTTATCACTACTGTGAGAAAGTGGCTCTGTATATACTGTTCCCCAATAGGTACAGTGTGCACAGAGTCCCCAGTCCCCAGAGGTTTGGCAGAGGCTAAAGTTAGATATAACCTTACTCTCTAAAGTGGTAGCTTGCCGAGCAGTAAGGCAGTATCAGAGTACAGTGTAAAACATTTGTTGTACACACTCAGTCAGCAAATGGTCTCACACACTCAAGAACTGAACTCTAGGCCATTGGTTTGCATAAAAAAGATATTGTTGTTTTATTTTAGAACCAACAATAGGTATCAAAATATACTTTCTCAGACTGAGATGCTTTAGTTAAATACTTTGCAATAGGCAATTGACTTTTGCAGGTAATAGTTACAGTTTATTGCAATAGGCAACACAATTTGAATCACAATAATACATTGAGCTCAATGGGAATTTTAAGTTATATGCAATTAATTACTTTCAGGATTACTTTTCTAAATCCAGGACTGGATCCTAGATTCAGTCCTGGGACAATTCTTGGAAACAAGTGAGTAAATTCGTTTTAGTTACTGTTGTGATGTTTAAGCAATATTTTGCTATTTTAAAAGTTGACACTTAGAAACTTTTGCTGATCAAATTACCAATGTTATCCTATGGAAGGAAATTCACTTAGCAGGTAAGTGGGGTTATGGTTACTTTTTCTAGGTCAGTGTTGGATCCTAGATCCAGCACTACTGTACCACCTGTAAGCAGTTGAGAAACTGCGTTTAAGTTATACAGGCGATTTTTAAGGAATATTTAAATGTTTCCAAAATCGACACTTAGAAGAAATTTCACAGAAAAACAGTCAATGGTTTCCTATGGAAGAAAATTCAAGTTACGGGTAAAGTACGTTCTCGTTACTTTTGTAATCCAGTGCTGGGCTCCTAGGCTCAGTACTGGGACATCTATCTAAAACAGGTAAACAATTACGTTTTCACAGTTGGTATGATTTTTAAAGAATATTTGTAAGTTTCAAAAATCGACACTTAGAAAATTTTCAGCAAAAAGCAGGCAATGATATCCCATGGAAGGAAATTCGAGTTACTGGTAAGTACGGTTAAAATTACTTTTCAGGGTCAGTACTGAGCTCCAAGATGCAGCACTGAGGTCTCTCCTGATAACGGGTGAGTAAATCAGAATTCGTTGTTCGGCTGATTTTAGATGAATATTTTAAAGTTCCAAAACTCCACACCACTTAGAAGAATTTCCAAGTGAAACCACTCAATGTTAGCCTATGGAAGAAAAGTGAGTTATCGGCTTTTAGGTAAGTACTCGACTGGCAGAGTTATGGTTCTGGGCATAGACTCAGGGGTCTCCCAGGGGAGTCCCAGCCTACTTGCCAAGCCTTAAACTCCCCTTTTATTACATATAATTTACCCCTAAGGTAGGCCCTAGGTAGTCCTAGGTGCATGATGCTATGTAAGTAAAAAATAAGATATGTACTTTGGTGGTTCGCATGTCCTGTAAGTACCAAACAGTCTATTTCATTTTTCACTACTGTGAGGTCTACCCCTCTCATAGGTTAGCTCTGGGTATTCCCCTATACTTTTTATTTGGTAATTCCATATCGGAGAGGAGTAGCTTTATTTATTTATTGAAAATCCTACTTACTGGTGAGGTTGGATTTAACTTTACTATTTTAGAAATGCCACTTTTAGAGAGTGAACATTTCTCTTCACTTACTGCTCTATTTGCCTGAAACCTGGCCCCAATACACGTCTGGATTGGGCTGGGTGACAGCAAAATTTGTGCCTTCCCTCTAGAGAGCCACAACACAGGTCACTCAACTGCACCTGGGGGGTGAGCTCCGCTCCCCCTCCACCCCCAATAGGTTCAAGAACGATAATTTATGTAAGTAAATACATTATAGCTACAGCTTATAATCATGCGAGTTTAAATCATTTGTTGTTAGATGGTTTAAATATTTGAAAGGATCTGTTTTTAATAGACATTTTACAAAAACTACTGGTACATTTGCTAATTCTGTAAAATTAACACCCAACTGCCATGACATTGCCAACCACAATGCCGTGACTCGGATTCGAACCGAGGTTGCTGCGGCCACAACGCAGAGTACTAACCACTATACGATCACTGCGAGCTACTTGGGCTCAACGACAAACAGTGACATGGAGAATTTATAATTCGGAACACTCAGGGCTGTTCCTGTGATAGGCTGGATGTATTCATTGCTTCCTCATTCCTCATTCAGAGGCTAGGTCTCCTCAGTGGTTGATAGGCTGAAACCGTTTCCTGGCCGCCTGCTTGTGAAATGCCAGGAGTCAAAGATCACACATTACACTTGCGGACCTGTGATGGGACACCAATGCAGAGAAACCCACCTGGAACAGACCTTCTATTCTGTCTATTAGACCTGCAGCTTCCCTGCACCTTTCAAGCCATTTGTATGTGAAGCAAGAAAGAGTTAGAGAGTGATCCATCTACACTTTTATAGGGAGGATGTCGCCGTGAGCTCCTCCCAGCTAATCACATGAACAGCAGAAAAGCAAGATAAATACACAGTTGAGGGGTGGGCTGCATGGTTATGTTTTTGAGTAATTATTGAAACTGACCTCAGTGGCTCATTAGCAGAGCTGCGGCTAATGACTGGTGCCAAATCATGATGAAGCAAGCACCATGGCTCGTAGGGGACCCACAACACGCTTTTCTTTGCTCACTGAATTAAAGTATAAACTTCCGCCGTGTGTGAGTGGTAAAGGCTTGTTAATATGGTTCCTTTTCCAATTCAAGTCTGACAACAAGAGGCAGGAACCACGTGGCTTCGGAAGCTCAGGAAAGTAGCCACCAACCACAGAGAAAGAGAGAACTGGCAGTATGAGAGGTGGAGAAAACAGAAGCGGGAGCAAGGAGCTCAAATGAGATTGATGGCGTTTAAATAGAGCGCGTAAAGGAACAGTTACACAGCTAAGAAATGGGAAAGACAGACTAGGGAAAAAAACACAGAAAGAGCCTGTAGATGAAATTCTCTTCCTGGGACAGCAGGTTAAGAGAAATTACACATGGAGAGGTTAAGCATGTAACACGGGGGAGAATAAAAAAGAAAATGCAGTTTTATGAAGTGTGTTTGCCAATCCAGCCAGCACTTTTGTTCTATTTCTCTCTTTGCGTCTTTTATTGGTAAAGTAACTTTCAAGTGCATGCGCAGGTATGAATGAGAGAGCAACGGTATAATAATTTGAAGCGTTTACACCAGTGCTAAAGTAGGAATGAGGTGTAGCAAAGACATGAAAGAGGTAGCGATAACAAATATGTGGAGAGGCAATAGTGACACAAAAATAAGCCACCTATTCATAAAACTGAAATGGAAGAAATACTAAAGGTTAACTTCTGAAATTGTAGCCGATAATAAAAAGATTCTCATTGTTGGCAGGATTCGAACCTGCGCGGGGATACCCCAATGGATTTCTAGTCCATCACCTTAACCACTCGGCCACAACAACTTACTGTAAGCTGCATGCAAATATTTTGTTTGAAAGTTTTGAACTTTTCCCACATCAAAGTACTGATATTCTGCAATGCGCTTTTTAAAAACAATGTTTTTTTCATCATGCACGTTCTGTCCTAAAAACAAAAATTGCATGAGTATATCTCTGGATCTGTAAAAGGATACGCTTGCATTCAAACTCTCTTGTGGCACTCAATTTTTTGGACCCTGTTGCACTCTGTTTTTGCGCTGCTTTTAGTCTACGACCCATATTACAGAAGTCAACCATCTCTGAGTATTTGGGACTCCTTTGTAAGTGCCTTATCTTTAATCCTTGAAAAGCTCTATAATAAAGGGGTCTGTCAAAGATTGCTTGAATGGAAGATAAAAGAAGGCCCACTTGTCTCACCAAATGCAGTAGAGAAACCTGATGTTTTACTCATGTTATCCTTAGTTCATTTTTGTTAGACCTGGCATCCTTAAGGTGGCCTACCAGCAACCTTTTTGCTTTTCACCTCACGTTTTGCTGTATCTTTATGTTGGCCTTAGGACTCTAATCACTTTATCACTACTGTGAGAAAGTTGCTCTGTATATACTGTTCCCAAAAATGTACAGTGTGCACAGAGTCCCCAGTCCCCAGAGGTTTGGCAGAGGCTAAAGTTAGATATAACCTTACTCTCTAAAGTGGTAGCTTGCCGAGCAGTAAGGCAGTATCAGAGTACAGTGTAAAACATTTGTTGTACACACTCAGTCAGCAAATGGTCTCACACACTCAAGAACTGAACTCTAGGCCATTGGTTTGCATACAAAAGATATTGTTGTTTTATTTTAGAACCAACAATAGGTATCAAAATATACTTTCTCAGAATGAGATGCTTTAGTTAAATACTTAGCAATAGGCAATTGACTTTTGCAGGTCATAGTTACAGTTTATTGCAATAGGCAACACAATTTGAATCACAATAATACATTGAGCTCAATGGGAATTTTAAGTTATATGCAATTAATTACTTTCAGGATTACTTTTCTAAATCCAGGACTGGATCCTAGATTCAGTCATGGGACAGTTCTTGGAAACAAGTGAGTAAATTCGTTTTAGTTACTGTTGTGATTTTTAAGCAATATTTTGCTATTTTAAAAGTTGACACTTCGAAACTTTTGCTGATCAAATTACCAATGTTATCCTATGGAAGGAAATTCACTTAGCAGGTAAGTGGGGTTATGGTTACTTTTTCTAGGTCAGTGTTGGATCCTAGATCCAGCACTACTGTACCACCTGTAAGCAGTTGAGAAACTGCGTTTAAGTTATACAGGCGATTTTTAAGGAATATTTGTATGTTTGCAAAATGGACACTTAGAAGAAATTTCACAGAAAAACAGTCAATGGTTTCCTATGGAAGAAAATTCAAGTTACGGGTAAAGTACGTTCTCGTTACTTTTGTAATCCAGTGCTGGGCTCCTAGGCTCAGTACTGGGACATCTATCTAAAACAGGTAAACAATTACGTTTTCACAGTTGGTATGATTTTTAAAGAATTTTGTAAGTTTCAAAAATCGACACTTAGAAAATTTTGAGCAAAAAGCAGGCAATGATATCCCATGGAAGGAAATTCGAGTTACTGGTAAGTACGGTTAAAATTACTTTTCAGGGTCAGTACTGAGCTCCAAGATGCAGCACTGAGGTCTCTCCTGATAACGGGTGAGTAAATCAGAATTCGTTGTTCGGCTGATTTTAGATGAATATTTTAAAGTTCCAAAACTCCACACCACTTAGAAGAATTTCCAAGTGAAACCACTCAATGTTAGCCTATGGAAGAAAAGTGAGTTATCGGCTTTTAGGTAAGTACTCGACTGGCAGAGTTATGGTTCTGGGCATAGACTCAGGGGTCTCCCAGGGGAGTCCCAGCCTACTTGCCAAGCCTTAAACTCCCCTTTTATTACATATAATTTACCCCTAAGGTAGGCCCTAGGTAGTCCTAGGTGCATGATGCTATGTAAGTAAAAAATAAGATATGTACTTTGGTGGTTCGCATGTCCTGTAAGTACCAAACAGTCTATTTCATTTTTCACTACTGTGAGGTCTACCCCTCTCATAGGTTAGCTCTGGGTATTCCCCTATACTTTTTATTTGGTAATTCCATATCGGAGAGGAGTAGCTTTATTTATTTATTGAAAATCCTACTTACTGGTGAGGTTGGATTTAACTTTACTATTTTAGAAATGCCACTTTTAGAGAGTGAACATTTCTCTGCACTTACTGCTCTATTTGCCTGAAACCTGGCCCCAATACACGTCTGGATTGGGCTGGGTGACAGCAAAATTTGTGCCTTCCCTCTAGAGAGCCACAACACAGGTCACTCAACTGCACCTGGGGGGTGAGCTCCGCTCCCCCTCCACCCCCAATAGGTTCAAGAACGATAATTTATGTAAGTAAATACATTATAGCTACAGCTTATAATCATGCGAGTTTAAATCATTTGTTGTTAGATGGTTTAAATATTTGAAAGGATCTGTTTTTAATAGACATTTTACAAAAACTACTGGTACATTTGCTAATTCTGTAAAATTAACACCCAACTGCCATGACATTGCCAACCACAATGCCGTGACTCGGATTCGAACCGAGGTTGCTGCGGCCACAACGCAGAGTACTAACCACTATACGATCACGGCGAGCTACTTGGGCTCAACGACAAACAGTGACATGGAGAATTTATAATTCGGAACACTCAGGGCTGTTCCTGTGATAGGCTGGATGTATTCATTGCTTCCTCATTCCTCATTCAGAGGCTGCGTCTCCTCAGTGGTTGATAGGCTGAAACAGTTTCCTGGCCGCCTGCTTGTGAAATGCCAGGAGTCAAAGATCACACATTACACTTGCGGACCTGTGATGGGACACCAATGCAGAGAAACCCACCTGGAACAGACCTTCTATTCTGTCTATTAGACCTGCAGCTTCCCTGCACCTTTCAAGCCATTTGTATGTGAAGCAAGAAAGAGTTAGAGAGTGATCCATCTACACTTTTATAGGGAGGATGTCGCCGTGAGCTCCTCCCAGCTAATCACACGAACAGCAGAAAAGCAAGATAAATACACAGTTGAGGGGTGGGCTGCATGGTTATGTTTTTGAGTAATTATTGAAACTGACCTCAGTGGCTCATTAGCAGAGCTGCGGCTAATGACTGGTGCCAAATCATGATGAAGCAAGCACCATGGCTCGTAGGGGACCCACAACACGCTTTTCTTAGCTCACTGAATTAAAGTATAAACTTCCGCCGTGTGTGAGTGGTAAAGGCTTGTTAATATGGTTCCTTTTCCAATTCAAGTCTGACAACAAGAGGCAGGAACCACGTGGCTTCGGAAGCTCAGGAAAGTAGCCACCAACCACAGAGAAAGAGAGAACTGGCAGTATGAGAGGTGGAGAAAACAGAAGCGGGAGCAAGGAGCTCAAATGAGATTGATGGCGTTTAAATAGAGCGCGTAAAGGAACAGTTACACAGCTAAGAAATGGGAAAGACAGACTAGGGAAAAAAACACAGAAAGAGCCTGTAGATGAAATTCTCTTCCTGGGACAGCAGGTTAAGAGAAATTACACATGGAGAGGTTAAGCATGTAACACGGGGGAGAATAAAAAAGAAAATGCAGTTTTATGAAGTGTGTTTGCCAATCCAGCCAGCACTTTTGTTCTATTTCTCTCTTTGCGTCTTTTATTGGTAAAGTAACTTTCAAGTGCATGCGCAGGTATGAATGAGAGAGCAACGGTATAATAATTTGAAGCGTTTACACCAGTGCTAAAGTAGGAATGAGGTGTAGCAAAGACATGAAAGAGGTAGCGATAACAAATATGTGGAGAGGCAATAGTGACACAAAAATAAGACACCTATTCATGAAACTGAAATGGAAGAAATACTAAAGGTTAACTTCTGAAATTGTAGCCGATAATAAAAAGATTCTCGTTGTTGCCAGGATTCGAACCTGCGCGGGGATACCCCAATGGATTTCTAGTCCATCGCCTTAACCACTCGGCCACAACAACTTACTGTAAGCTGCATGCAAATATTTTGTTTGAAAGTTTTGAACTTTTCCCACATCAAAGTACTGATATTCTACAATGCGCTTTTTAAAAACAATGTTTTTTTCATCATGCACGTTCTGTCCTAAAAACAAAAATTGCATGAGTATATCTCTGGATCTGTAAAAGGATACGCTTGCATTCAAACTCTCTTGTGGCACTCAATTTTTTGGACCCTGTTGCACTCTGTTTTTGCGCTGCTTTTAGTCTACGACCCATATTACAGAAGTCAACCATCTCTGAGTATTTGGGACTCCTTTGTAAGTGCCTTATCTTTAATCCTTGAAAAGCTCTATAATAAAGGGGTCTGTCAAAGATTGCTTGAATGGAAGATAAAAGAAGGCCCACTTGTCTCACCAAATGCAGTAGAGAAACCTGATGTTTTACTCATGTTAATCTTAGTTCATTTTTGTTAGACCTGGCATCCTTAAGGTGGCCTACCAGCAACCTTTTTGCTTTTCACCTCACGTTTTGCTGTATCTTTATGTTGGCCTTAGGACTCTAATCACTTTATCACTACTGTGAGAAAGTGGCTCTGTATATACTGTTCCCAAATAGGTACAGTGTGCACAGAGTCCCCAGTCCCCAGAGGTTTGGCAGAGGCTAAAGTTAGATATAACCTTACTCTCTAAAGTGGTAGCTTGCCGAGCAGTAAGGCAGTATCAGAGTACAGTGTAAAACATTTGTTGTACACACTCAGTCAGCAAATGGTCTCACACACTCAAGAACTGAACTCTAGGCCATTGGTTTGCATAAAAAAGATATTGTTGTTTTATTTTAGAACCAACAATAGGTATCAAAATATAATTTCTCAGAATGAGATGCTTTAGTAAAATACTTTGCAATAGGCAATTGACTTTTGCAGGTAATAGTTACAGTTTATTGCAATAGGCAACACAATTTGAATCACAATAATACATTGAGCTCAATGGGAATTTTAAGTTATATGCAATTAATTACTTTCAGGATTACTTTTCTAAATCCAGGACTGGATCCTAGATTCAGTCCTGGGACAGTTCTTGGAAACAAGTGAGTAAATTCGTTTTAGTTACTGTTGTGATGTTTAAGCAATATTTTGCTATTTTAAAAGTTGACACTTAGAAACTTTTGCTGATCAAATTACCAATGTTATCCTATGGAAGGAAATTCACTTAGCAGGTAAGTGGGGTTATGGTTACTTTTTCTAGGTCAGTGTTGGATCCTAGATCCAGCACTACTGTACCATCTGTAAGCAGTTGAGAAACTGCGTTTAAGTTATACAGGCGATTTTTAAGGAATATTTAAATGTTTGCAAAATCGACACTTAGAAGAAATTTCACAGAAAAACAGTCAATGGTTTCCTATGGAAGAAAATTCAAGTTACGGGTAAAGTACGTTCTCGTTACTTTTGTAATCCAGTGCTGGGCTCCTAGGCTCAGTACTGGGACATCTATCTAAAACAGGTAAACAATTACGTTTTCACAGTTGGTATGATTTTTAAAGAATATTTGTAAGTTTCAAAAATCGACACTTAGAAAATTTTGAGCAAAAAGCAGGCAATGATATCCCATGGAAGGAAATTCGAGTTACTGGTAAGTACGGTTAAAATTACTTTTCAGGGTCAGTACTGAGCTCCAAGATGCAGCAATGAGGTCTCGCCTGATAACGGGTGAGTAAATCAGAATTCGTTGTTCGGCTGATTTTAGATGAATATTTTAAAGTTCCAAAACTCCACACCACTTAGAAGAATTTCCAAGTGAAACCACTCAATGTTAGCCTATGGAAGAAAAGTGAGTTATCGGCTTTTAGGTAAGTACTCGACTGGCAGAGTTATGGTTCTGGGCATAGACTCAGGGGTCTCCCAGGGGAGTCCCAGCCTACTTGCCAAGCCTTAAACTCCCCTTTTATTACATATAATTTACCCCTAAGGTAGGCCCTAGGTAGTCCTAGGTGCATGATGCTATGTAAGTAAAAAATAAGATATGTACTTTGGTGGTTCGCATGTCCTGTAAGTACCAAACAGTCTATTTCATTTTTCAGTACTGTGAGGTCTACCCCTCTCATAGGTTAGCTCTGGGTATTCCCCTATACTTTTTATTTGGTAATTCCATATCGGAGAGGAGTAGCTTTATTTATTTATTGAAAATCCTACTTACTGGTGAGGTTGGATTTAACTTTACTATTTTAGAAATGCCACTTTTAGAGAGTGAACATGTCTCTGCACTTACTGCTCTATTTGCCTGAAACCTGGCCCCAATACACGTCTGGATTGGGCTGGGTGACAGCAAAATTTGTGCCTTCCCTCTAGAGAGCCACAACACAGGTCACTCAACTGCACCTGGGGGGTGAGCTCCGCTCCCCCTCCACCCCCAATAGGTTCAAGAACGATAATTTATGTAAGTAAATACATTATAGCTACAGCTTATAATCATGCGAGTTTAAATCATTTGTTGTTAGATGGTTTAAATATTTGAAAGGATCTGTTTTTAATAGACATTTTACAAAAACTACTGGTACATTTGCTAATTCTGTAAAATTAACACCCAACTGCCATGACATTGCCAACCACAATGCCGTGACTCGGATTCGAATCGAGGTTGCTGCGGCCACAACGCAGAGTACTAACCACTATACGATCACGGCGAGCTCCTTGGGCTCAACGACAAAAAGTGACATGGAGAATTTATAATTCGGAACACTCAGGGCTGTTCCTGTGATAGGCTGGATGTATTCATTGCTTCCTCATTCCTCATTCAGAGGCTGCGTCTCCTCAGTAGTTGATAGGCTGAAACCGTTTCCTGGCCGCCTGCTTGTGAAATGCCAGGAGTCAAAGATCACACATTACACTTGCGGACCTGTGATGGGACACCAATGCAGAGAAACCCACCTGGAACAGACCTTCTATTCTGTCTATTAGACCTGCAGCTTCCCTGCACCTTTCAAGCCATTTGTATGTGAAGCAAGAAAGAGTTAGAGAGTGATCCATCTACACTTTTATAGGGAGGATGTCGCCGTGAGCTCCTCCCAGCTAATCACACGAACAGCAGAAAAGCAAGATAAATACACAGTTGAGGGGTGGGCTGCATGGTTATGTTTTTGAGTAATTATTGAAACTGACCTCAGTGGCTCATTAGCAGAGCTGCGGCTAATGACTGGTGCCAAATCATGATGAAGCAAGCACCATGGCTCGTAGGGGACCCACAACACACTTTTCTTAGCTCACTGAATTAAAGTATAAACTTCCGCCGTGTGTGAGTGGTAAAGGCTTGTTAATATGGTTCCTTTTCCAATTCAAGTCTGACAACAAGAGGCAGGAACCACGTGGCTTCGGAAGCTCAGGAAAGTAGCCACCAACCACAGAGAAAGAGAGAACTGGCAGTATGAGAGGTGGAGAAAACAGAAGCGGGAGCAAGGAGCTCAAATGAGATTGATGGCGTTTAAATAGAGCGCGTAAAGGAACAGTTACACAGCTAAGAAATGGGAAAGACAGACTAGGGAAAAAAACAAAGAAAGAGCCTGTAGATGAAATTCTCTTCCTGGGACAGCAGGTTAAGAGAAATTACACATGGAGAGGTTAAGCATGTAACACGGGGGAGAATAAAAAAGAAAATGCAGTTTTATGAAGTGTGTTTGCCAATCCAGCCAGCACTTTTGTTCTATTTCTCTCTTTGCGTCTTTTATTGGTAAAGTAACTTTCAAGTGCATGCGCAGGTATGAATGAGAGAGCAACGGTATAATAATTTGAAGCGTTTACACCAGTGCTAAAGTAGGAATGAGGTGTAGCAAAGACATGAAAGAGGTTGCGATAACAAATATGTGGAGAGGCAATAGTGACACAAAAATAAGCCACCTATTCATAAAACTGAAATGGAAGAAATACTAAAGGTTAACTTCTGAAATTGTAGCCGATAATAAAAAGATTCGCGTTGTTGGCAGGATTCGAACCTGCGCGGGGATACGCCAATGGATTTCTAGTCCATCACCTTAACCACTCGGCCACAACAACTTACTGTAAGCTGCATGCAAATATTTTGTTTGAAAGTTTTGAACTTTTCCCACATCAAAGTACTGATATTCTACAATGCGCTTTTTAAAAACAATGTTTTTTCCATCATGCACGTTCTGTCCTAAAAACAAAAATTGCATGAGTATATCTCTGGATCTGTAAAAGGATACGCTTGCATTCAAACTCTCTTGTGGCACTCAATTTTTTGGACCCTGTTGCACTCTGTTTTTGCGCTGCTTTTAGTCTACGACCCATATTACAGAAGTCAACCATCTCTGAGTATTTGGGACTCCTTTGTAAGTGCCTTATCTTTAATCCTTGAAAAGCTCTATAATAAAGGGGTCTGTCAAAGATTGCTTGAATGGAAGATAAAAGAAGGCCCACTTGTCTCACCAAATGCAGTAGAGAAACCTGATGTTTTACTCATGTTAATCTTAGTTCATTTTTGTTAGACCTGGCATCCTTAAGATGGCCTACCAGCAACCTTTTTGCTTTTCACCTCACGTTTTGCTGTATCTTTATGTTGGCCTTAGGACTCTAATCACTTTATCACTACTGTGAGAAAGTGGCTCTGTATATACTGTTCCCAAATAGGTACAGTGTGCACAGAGTCCCCAGTCCCCAGAGGTTTGGCAGAGGCTAAAGTTAGATATAACCTTACTCTCTAAAGTGGTAGCTTGCCGAGCAGTAAGGCAGTATCAGAGTACAGTGTAAAACATTTGTTGTACACAGTCAGCAAATGGTCTCACACACTCAAGAACTGAACTCTAGGCCATTGGTTTGCATAAAAAGATATTGTTGTTTTATTTTAGAAACAACAATAGGTATCAAAATATTCTTTCTCAGAATGAGATGCTCTAGTTAAATACTTTGCAATAGGCAATTGACTTTTGCAGATAATAGTTACAGTTTATTGCAATAGGCAACACAATTTGAATCACAATAATACATTGAGCTCAATGGGAATTTTAAGTTATATGCAATTAATTACTTTCAGGATTACTTTTCTAAATCCAGGACTGGATCCTAGATTCAGTCCTGGGACAGTTCTTGGAAACAAGTGAGTAAATTCGTTTTAGTTACTGTTGTGATTTTTAAGCAATATTTTGCTATTTTAAAAGTTGACACTTAGAAACTTTTGCTGATCAAATTACCAATGTTATCCTATGGAAGGAAATTCACTTAGCAGGTAAGTGGGGTTATGGTTACTTTTTCTAGGTCAGTGTTGGATCCTAGATCCAGCACTACTGTACCACCTGTAAGCAGTTGAGAAACTGCGTTTAAGTTATACAGGCGATTTTTAAGGAATATTTGTATGTGTGCAAAATGGACACTTAAAAGAAATTTCACAGAAAAACAGTCAATGGTTTCCTATGGAAGAAAATTCAAGTTACGGGTAAAGTACGTTCTCGTTACTTTTGTAATCCAGTGCTGGGCTCCTAGGCTCAGTACTGGGACATCTATCTAAAACAGGTAAACAATTACGTTTTCACAGTTGGTACGATTTTTAAAGAATATTTGTAAGTTTCAAAAATCGACACTTAGAAAATTTTCAGCAAAAAGCAGGCAATGATATCCCATGGAAGGAAATTCGAGTTACTGGTAAGTACGGTTAAAATTACTTTTCAGGGTCAGTACTGAGCTCCAAGATGCAGCACTGAGGTCTCTCCTGATAACGGGTGAGTAAATCAGAATTCGTTGTTCGGCTGATTTTAGATGAATATTTTAAAGTTCCAAAACTCCACACCACTTAGAAGAATTTCCAAGTGAAACCACTCAATGTTAGCCTATGGAAGAAAAGTGAGTTATCGGCTTTTAGGTAAGTACTCGACTGGCAGAGTTATGGTTCTGGGCATAGACTCAGGGGTCTCCCAGGGGAGTCCCAGCCTACTTGCCAAGCCTTAAACTCCCCTTTTATTACATATAATTTACCCTAAGGTAGGCCCTAGGTAGTCCTAGGTGCATGATGCTATGTAAGTAAAAAATAAGATATGTACTTTGGTGGTTCGCATGTCCTGTAAGTACCAAACAGTCTATTTCATTTTTCACTACTGTGAGGTCTACCCCTCTCATAGGTTAGCTCTGGGTATTCCCCTATACTTTTTATTTGGTAATTCCATATCGGAGAGGAGTAGCTTTATTTATTTATTGAAAATCCTACTTACTGGTGAGGTTGAATTTAACTTTACTATTTTAGAAATGCCACTTTTAGAGAGTGAACATTTCTCTGCACTTACTGCTCTATTTGCCTGAAACCTGGCCCCAATACACGTCTGGATTGGGCTGGATGACAGCAAAATTTGTGCCTTCCCTCTAGAGAGCCACAACACAGGTCACTCAACTGCACCTGGGGGGTGAGCTCCGCTCCCCCTCCACCCCCAATAGGTTCAAGAACGATAATTTATGTAAGTAACTACATTATAGCTACAGCTTATAATCATGCGAGTTTAAATCATTTGTTGTTAGATGGTTTAAATATTTGAAAGGATCTGTTTTTAATAGACATTTTACAAAAACTACTGGTACATTTGCTAATTCTGTAAAATTAACACCCAACTGCCATGACATTGCCAACCACAATGCCGTGACTCGGATTCGAACCGAGGTTGCTGCGGCCACAACGCAGAGTACTAACCACTATACGATCACGGCGAGCTACTTGGGCTCAATGACAAACGGTGACATGGAGAATTTATAATTCGGAACACTCAGGGCTGTTCCTGTGATAGGCTGGATGTATTCATTGCTTCCTCATTCCTCATTCAGAGGCTGCGTCTCCTCAGTAGTTGATAGGCTGAAACCGTTTCCTGGCCGCCTGCTTGTGAAATGCCAGGAGTCAAATATCACACATTACACTTGCGGACCTGTGATGGGACACCAATGCAGAGAAACCCACCTGGAACAGACCTTCTATTCTGTCTATTAGACCTGCAGCTTCCCTGCACCTTTCAAGCCATTTGTATGTGAAGCAAGAAAGAGTTAGAGAGTGATCCATCTACACTTTTATAGGGAGGATGTCGCCGTGAGCTCCTCCCAGCTAATCACACGAACAGCAGAAAAGCAAGATAAATACACAGTTGAGGGGTGGGCTGCATGGTTATGTTTTTGAGTAATTATTGAAACTGACCTCAGTGGCTCATTAGCAGAGCTGCGGCTAATGACTGGTGCCAAATCATGATGAAGCAAGCACCATGGCTCGTAGGGGACCCACAACACGCTTTTCTTAGCTCACTGAATTAAAGTATAAACTTCCGCCGTGTGTGAGTGGTAAAGGCTTGTTAATATGGTTCCTTTTCCAATTCAAGTCTGACAACAAGAGGCAGGAACCACGTTGCTTCGGAAGCTCAGGAAAGTAGCCACCAACCACAGAGAAAGAGAGAACTGGCAGTATGAGAGGTGGAGAAAACAGAAGCGGGAGCAAGGAGCTCAAATGAGATTGATGGCGTTTAAATAGAGCGCGTAAAGGAACAGTTACACAGCTAAGAAATGGGAAAGACAGACTAGGGAAAAAAACACAGAAAGAGCCTGTAGATGAAATTCTCTTCCTGGGACAGCAGGTTAAGAGAAATTACACATGGAGAGGTTAAGCATGTAACACGGGGGAGAATAAAAAAGAAAATGCAGTTTTATGAAGTGTGTTTGCCAATCCAGCCAGCACTTTTGTTCTATTTCTCTCTTTGCATCTTTTATTGGTAAAGTAACTTTCAAGTGCATGCGCAGGTATGAATGAGAGAGCAACGGTATAATAATTTGAAGCGTTTACACCAGTGCTAAAGTAGGAATGAGGTGTAGCAAAGACATGAAAGAGGTAGCGATCACAAATATGTGGAGAGGCAATAGTGACACAAAAATAAGCCACCTATTCATAAAACTGAAATGGAAGAAATACTAAAGGTTAACTTCTGAAATTGTAGCCGATAATAAAAAGATTCTCGTTGTTGGCAGGATTTGAACCGGCGCTGGGATACCCCAATGGATTTCTAGTCCATCACCTTAACCACTCGGCCACAACAACTTACTGTAAGCTGCATGCAAATATTTTGTTTGAAAGTTTTGAACTTTTCCCACATCAAAGTACTGATATTCTACAATGCGCTTTTTAAAAACAATGTTTTTTTCATCATGCACGTTCTGTCCTAAAAACAAAAATTGCATGAGTATATCTCTGGATCTGTAAAAGGAGACGCTTGCATTCAAACTCTCTTGTGGCACTCAATTTTTTGGACCCTGTTGCACTCTGTTTTTGCGCTGCTTTTAATCTACGACCCATATTACAGAAGTCAACCATCTCTGAGTATTTGGGACTCCTTTGTAAGTGCCTTATCTTTAATCCTTGAAAAGCTCTATAATAAAGGGGTCTGTCAAAGATTGCTTGAATGGAAGATAAAAGAAGGCCCACTTGTCTCACCAAATGCAGTAGAGAAACCTGATGTTTTACTCATGTTATCCTTAGTTCAGTTTTTGTTAGACCTGGCATCCTTAAGGTGGCCTACCAGCAACCTTTTTGCTTTTCACCTCACGTTTTGCTGTATCTTTATGTTGGCCTTAGGACTCTAATCACTTTATCACTACTGTGAGAAAGTGGCTCTGTATATACTGTTCCCAAATAGGTACAGTGTGCACAGAGTCCCCAGTCCCCAGAGGTTTGGCAGAGGCTAAAGTTAGATATAACCTTACTCTCTAAAGTGGTAGCTTGCCGAGCAGTAAGGCAGTATCAGAGTACAGTGTAAAACATTTGTTGTACACACTCAGTCAGCAAATGGTCTCACACACTCAAGAACTGAACTCTAGGCCATTGGTTTGCATACAAAAGATATTGTTGTTTTATTTTAGAACCAACAATAGGTATCAAAATATACTTTCTCAGAATGAGATGCTTTAGTTAAATACTTTGCAATAGGCAATTGACTTTTGCAGGTCATAGTTACAGTTTATTGCAATAGGCAACACAATTTGAATCACAATAATACATTGAGCTCAATGGGAATTTTAAGTTATATGCAATTAATTACTTTCAGGATTACTTTTCTAAATCCAGGACTGGATCCTAGATTCAGTCCTGGGACAGTTCTTGGAAACAAGTGAGTAAATTCGTTTTAGTTACTGTTGTGATTTTTAAGCAATATTTTGCTATTTTAAAAGTTGACAGAAACTTTTGCTGATCAAATTACCAATGTTATCCTACGGAAGGAAATTCACTTAGCAGGTAAGTGGGGTTATGGTTCCTTTTTCTAGGTCAGTGTTGGATCCTAGATCCAGCACTACTGTACCACCTGTAAGCAGTTGAGAAACTGCGTTTAAGTTATACAGGCGATTTTTAAGGAATATTTACATGTTTGCAAAATCGACACTTAGAAGAAATTTCACAGAAAAACAGTCAATGGTTTCCTATGGAAGAAAATTCAAGTTACGGGTAAAGTACGTTCTCGTTACTTTTGTAATCCAGTGCTGGGCTCCTAGGCTCAGTACTGGGACATCTATCTAAAACAGGTAAACAATTACGTTTTCACAGTTGGTACGATTTTTAAAGAATATTTGTAAGTTTCAAAAATTGACACTTAGAAAATTTTCAGCAAAAAGCAGGCAATGATATCCCATGGAAGGAAATTCGAGTTACTGGTAAGTACGGTTAAAATTACTTTTCAGGGTCAGTACCGAGCTCCAAGATGCAGCACTGAGGTCTCTCCTGATAACAGGTGAGTAAATCAGAATTCGTTGTTCGGCTGATTTTAGATGAATATTTTAAAGTTCCAAAACTCCACACCACTTAGAAGAATTTCCAAGTGAAACCACTCAATGTTAGCCTATGGAAGAAAAGTGAGTTATCGGCTTTTAGGTAAGTACTCGACTGGCAGAGTTATGGCTCTGGGCATAGACTCAGGGGTCTCCCAGGGGAGTCCCAGCCTACTTGCCAAGCCTTAAACTCCCCTTTTATTACATATAATTTACACCTAAGGTAGGCCCTAGGTAGTCCTAGGTGCATGATGCTATGTAAGTAAAAAATAAGCTATGTACTTTGGTGGTTCGCGTGTCCTGTAAGTACCAAACAGTCTATTTCATTTTTCACTACTGTGAGGTCTACCCCTCTCATAGGTTAGATCTGTGTATTCCCCTATACTTTTAATTTGGTAATTCCATATCGGAGAGGAGTAGCTTTATTTATTTATTGAAAATCCTACTTACTGGTGAGGTTGGATTTAACTTTACTATTTTAGAAATGCCACTTTTAGAGAGTGAACATATCTCTGCACTTACTGCTCTATTTGCCTGAAACCTGGCCCCAATACACGTCTGGATTGGGCTGGGTGACAGCAAAATGTGTGCCTTCCCTCTAGAGAGCCACAACACAGGTCACTCAACTGCACCTGGGGGGTGATCTCCGCTCCCCCTCCACCCCCAATAGGTTCAAGAACGATAATTTATGTAAGTAAATACATTATAGCTACAGCTTATAATCATGCGAGTTTAAATCATTTGTTGTTAGATGGTTTAAATATTTGAAAGGATCTGTTTTTAATAGACATTTTACAAAAACCACTGGTACATTTGCTAATTCTGTAAAATTAACACCCAACTGCCGTGACATTGCCAACCACAATGCCGTGACTCGGATTCGAACCGAGGTTGCTGCGGCCACAACGCAGAGTACTAACCACTATACGATCACGGCGAGCTACTTGGGCTCAACGACATACAGTGACATGGAGAATTTATAATTCGGAACACTCAGGGCTGTTCCTGTGATAGGCTGGATGTATTCATTGCTTCCTCATTCCTCATTCAGAGGCTGCGTCTCCTCAGTGGTTGATAGGCTGAAACCGTTTCCTGGCCGCCTGCTTGTGAAATGCCAGGAGTCAAAGATCACACATTACACTTGCGGACCTGTGATGGGACACCAATGCAGAGAAACCCACCTGGCACAGACCTTCTATTCTGTCTATTAGACCTGCATCTTCCCTGCACCTTTCAAGCCATTTGTATGTGAAGCAAGAAAGAGTTAGAGAGTGATCCATCTACACTTTTATAGGGAGGATGTCGCCGTGAGCTCCTCCCAGCTAATCACACGAACAGCAGAAAAGCAAGATAAATACACAGTTGAGGGGTGGGCTGCATGGTTATGTTTTTGAGTAAATATTGAAACTGACCTCAGTGGCTCATTAGCAGAGCTGCGGCTAATGACTGGTGCCAAATCATGATGAAGCATGCACCATGGCTCGTAGGGGACCCACAACACGCTTTTCTTAGCTCTCTGAATTAAAGTATAAACTTCCGCCGTGTCTGAGTGGTAAAGGCTTGTTAATATGGTTCCTTTTCCAATTCAAGTCTGACAACAAGAGGCAGGAACCACGTGGCTTCGGAAGCTCAGGAAAGTAGCCACCAACCACAGAGAAAGAGAGAACTGGCAGTATGAGAGGTGGAGAAAACAGAAGCAGGAGCAAGGAGCTCAAATGAGATTGATGGCGTTTAAATAGAGCGCGTAAAGGAACAGTTACACAGCTAAGAAATGGGAAAGACAGACTAGGGAAAAAAACACAGAAAGAGCCTGTAGATGAAATTCTCTTCCTGGGACAGCAGGTTAAGAGAAATTACACATGGGGAGGTTAAGCATGTAACACGGGGGAGAATAAAAAAGAAAATGCAGTTTTATGAAGTGTGTTTGCCAATCCAGCCAGCACTTTTGTTCTATTTCTCTCTTTGCGTCTTTTATTGGTAAAGTAACTTTCAAGTTCATGCGCAGGTATGAATGAGAGAGCAACGGTATAATAATTTGAAGCGTTTACACCAGTGCTAAAGTAGGAATGAGGTGTAGCAAAGACATGAAAGAGGTAGCGATAACAAATATGTGGAGAGGCAATAGTGACACAAAAATAAGCCACCTATTTATAAAACTGAAATGGAAGAAATACTAAAGGTTAACTTCTGAAATTGTAGCCGATAATAAAAATACTCTAGTTGTTGGCAGGATTCGAACCTGCGCGGGGATACCCCAATGGATTTCTAGTCCATCGCCTTAACCACTCGGCCACAACAACTTGCTGTAAGCTGCCTACAAATATTTTGTTTGAAAGTTTTGACGTTTTCCCACATCAAAGTACTGATATTCTGCAATGCGCTTTTTAAAAACAATGTTTTTTTCATCATGCACGTTCTGTCCTAAAAATAAAAATTGCATGAGTATATCTCTGGATCTGTAAAAGGATACGCTTGCATTCAAACTCTCTTGTGGCACTCAAGTTTTTTGGACCCTGTTGCACTCTGTTTTTGTGCTGCTTTTAGTCTACGACCCATATTACAGAAGTCAACCATCTCAGATTATTTGGGACTCCTTTGTAAGTGCCTTATCTTTAATCCTTGAAAAGCTCTATAATAAAGGGGTCTGTCAAAGATTGCTTGAATGGAAGATAAAAGAAGGCCCACTTGTCTCACCAAATGCAGTAGAGAAACCTGATGTTTTACTCATGTTATCCTTAGTTCAGTTTTTGTTAGACCTGGCATCCTTAAGGTGGCCTACCAGCAACCTTTTTGCTTTTCACCTCACGTTTTGCTGTATCTTTATGTTGGCCTTAGGACTCTAATCACTTTATTACTACTGTGAGAAAGTGGCTCTGTATATACTGTTCCCAAATAGGTACAGTGTGCACAGAGTCCCCAGTCCCCAGAGGTTTGGCAGAGGCTAAAGTTAGATATAACCTTACTCTCTAAAGTGGTAGCTTGCCGAGCAGTAAGGCAGTATCAGAGTACAGTGTAAAACATTTGTTGTACACACTCAGTCAGCAAATGGTCTCACACACTCAAGAACTGAACTCTAGGCCATTGGTTTGCATACAAAAGATATTGTTGTTTTATTTTAGAACCAACAATAGGTATCAAAATATACTTTCTCAGAATGAGATGCTTTAGTTAAATACTTTGCAATAGGCAATTGACTTTTGCAGGTCATAGTTACAGTTTATTGCAATAGGCAACACAATTTGAATCACAATAATACATTGAGCTCAATGGGAATTTTAAGTTATATGCAATTAATTACTTTCAGGATTACTTTTCTAAATCCAGGACTGGATCCTAGATTCAGTCCTGGGACAGTTCTTGGAAACAAGTGAGTAAATTCGTTTTAGTTACTGTTGTGATTTTTAAGCAATATTTTGCTATTTTAAAAGTTGACACTTAGAAACTTTTGCTGATCAAATTACCAACGTTATCCTATGGAAGGAAATTCACTTAGCAGGTAAGTGGGATTATGGTTACTTTTTCTAGGTCAGTGTTGGATCCTAGATCCAGCACTACTGTACCACCTGTAAGCAGTTGAGAAACTGCGTTTAAGTTATAGAGGCGATTTTTAAGGAATATTTACATGTTTGCAAAATCGACACTTAGAAGAAATTTCACAGAAAAACAGTCAATGGTTTCCTATGGAAGAAAATTCAAGTTACGGGTAAAGTACGTTCTCGTTACTTTTGTAATCCAGTGCTGGGCTCCTAGGCTCAGTACTGGGACATCTATCTAAAACAGGTAAACAATTACGTTTTCACAGTTGGTACGATTTTTAAAGAATATTTGTAAGTTTCAAAAATCGACACTTAGAAAATGTTCAGCAAAAAGCAGGCAATGATATCCCATGGAAGGAAATTCGAGTTACTGGTAAGTACGGTTAAAATTACTTTTCAGGGTCAGTACTGAGCTCCAAGATGCAGCACTGAGGTCTCTCCTGATAACAGGTGAGTAAATCAGAATTCGTTGTTCGGCTGATTTTAGATGAATATTTTAAAGTTCCAAAACTCCACACCACTTAGAAGAATTTCCAAGTGAAACCACTCAATGTTAGCCTATGGAAGAAAAGTGAGTTATCGGCTTTTAGGTAAGTACTCGACTGGCAGAGTTATGGTTCTGGGCATAGACTCAGGGGTCTCCCAGGGGAGTCCCAGCCTACTTGCCAAGCCTTAAACTCCCCTTTTATTACATATAATTTACACCTAAGGTAGGCCCTAGGTAGTCCTAGGTGCATGATGCTATGTAAGTAAAAAATAAGATATGTACTTTGGTGGTTCGCGTGTCCTGTAAGTACCAAACAGTCTATTTCATTTTTCACTACTGTGAGGTCTACCCCTCTCATAGGTTAGCTCAGTGTATTCCCCTATACTTTTTATTTGGTAATTCCATATCGGAGAGGAGTAGCTTTATTTATTTATTGAAAATCCTACTTACTGGTGAGGTTGGATTTAACTTTACTATTTTAGAAATGCCACTTTTAGAGAGTGAACATGTCTCTGCACTTACTGCTCTATTTGCCTGAAACCTGGCCCCAATACACGTCTGGATTGGGCTGGGTGACAGCAAAATTTGTGCCTTCCCTCTAGAGAGCCACAACACAGGTCACTCAACTGCACCTGGGGGGTGAGCTCCGCTCCCCCTCCACTCCCAATAGGTTCAAGAACGATAATTTATGTAAGTAAATACATTATAGCTACAGCTTATAATCATGCAAGTTTAAATCATTTGTTGTTAGATGGTTTAAATATTTGAAAGGATCTGTTTTTAATAGACATTTTACAAAAACCACTGGAACATTTGCTAATTCTGTAAAATTAACACCCAACTGCCGTGACATTGCCAACCACAATGCCGTGACTCGGATTCGAACAGAGGTTGCTGCGGCCACAACGCAGAGTACTAACCACTATACGATCACGGCGAGCTACTTGGGCTCAACGACATACAGTGACATGGAGAATTTATAATTCGGAACACTCAGGGCTGTTCCTGTGATAGGCTGGATGTATTTTCATTGCTTCCTCATTCCTCATTCAGAGGCTGCGTCTCCTCAGTGGTTGATAGGCTGAAACCGTTTCCTGGCCGCCTGCTTGTGAAATGCCAGGAGTCAAAGATCACACATTACACTTGCGGACCTGTGATGGGACACCAATGCAGAGAAACCCACCTGGCACAGACCTTCTATTCTGTCTATTAGACCTGCATCTTCCCTGCACCTTTCAAGCCATTTGTATGTGAAGCAAGAAAGAGTTAGAGAGTGATCCATCTACACTTTTATAGGGAGGATGTCGCCGTGAGCTCCTCCCAGCTAATCACACGAACAGCAGAAAAGCAAGATAAATACACAGTTGAGGGGTGGGCTGCATGGTTATGTTTTTGAGTAAATATTGAAACTGACCTCAGTGGCTCATTAGCAGAGCTGCGGCTAATGACTGGTGCCAAATCATGATGAAGCATGCACCATGGCTCGTAGGGGACCCACAACACGCTTTTCTTAGCTCACTGAATTAAAGTATAAACTTCCGCCGTGTGTGAGTGGTAAAGGCTTGTTAATATGGTTCCTTTTCCAATTCAAGTCTGACAACAAGAGGCAGGAACCACGTGGCTTCGGAAGCTCAGGAAAGTAGCCACCAACCACAGAGAAAGAGAGAACTGGCAGTATGAGAGGTGGAGAAAACAGAAGCGGGAGCAGGGAGCTCAAATGAGATTGATGGCGTTTAAATAGAGCGCGTAAAGGAACAGTTACACAGCTAAGAAATGGGAAAGACAGACTAGGGAAAAAAACACAGAAAGAGCCTGTAGATGAAATTCTCTTCCTGGGACAGCAGGTTAAGAGAAATTACACATGGGGAGGTTAAGCATGTACCACGGGGGAGAATAAAAAAGAAAATGCAGTTTTATGAAGTGTGTTTGCCAATCCAGCCAGCACTTTTGTTCTATTTCTCTCTTTGCGTCTTTTATTGGTAAAGTAACTTTCAAGTGCATGCGCAGGTATGAATGAGAGAGCAACGGTATAATAATTTGAAGCGTTTACACCAGTGCTAAAGTAGGAATGAGGTGTAGCAAAGACATGAAAGAGGTAGCGATAACAAATATGTGGAGAGGCAATAGTGACACAAAAATAAGCCACCTATTTATAAAACTGAAATGGAAGAAATACTAAAGGTTAACTTCTGAAATTGTAGCCGATAATAAAAAGATTCTCGTTGTTGGCAGGATTCGAACCTGCGCGGGGATACCCCAATGGATTTCTAGTCCATCGCCTTAACCACTCGGCCACAACAACTTGCTGTAAGCTGCCTACAAATATTTTGTTTGAAAGTTTTGACGTTTTCCCACATCAAAGTACTGATATTCTGCAATGCGCTTTTTAAAAACAATGTTTTTTTCATCATGCACGTTCTGTCCTAAAAATAAAAATTGCATGAGTATATCTCTGGATCTGTAAAAGGATACGCTTGCATTCAAACTCTCTTGTGGCACTCAAGTTTTTTGGACCCTGTTGCACTCTGTTTTTGTGCTGCTTTTAGTCTACGACCCATATTACAGAAGTCAACCATCTCTGATTATTTGGGACTCCTTTGTAAGTGCCTTATCTTTAATCCTTGAAAAGCTCTATAATAAAGGGGTCTGTCAAAGATTGCTTGAATGGAAGATAAAAGAAGGCCCACTTGTCTCACCAAATGCAGTAGAGAAACCTGATGTTTTACTCATGTTATCCTTAGTTCAGTTTTTGTTAGACCTGGCATCCTTAAGGTGGCCTACCAGCAACCTTTTTGCTTTTCACCTCACGTTTTGCTGTATCTTTATGTTGGCCGTAGGACTCTAATCACTTTATCACTACTGTGAGAAAGTGGCTCTGTATATACTGTTCCCAAATAGGTACAGTGTGCACAGAGTCCCCAGTCCCCAGACGTTTGGCAGAGGCTAAAGTTAGATATAACCTTACTCTCTAAAGTGGTAGCTTGCCGAGCAGTAAGGCAGTATCAGAGTACAGTGTAAAACATTTGTTGTACACACTCAGTCAGCAAATGGTCTCACACACTCAAGAACTGAACTCTAGGCCATTGGTTTGCATACAAAAGATATTGTTGTTTTATTTTAGAACCAACAATAGGTATCAAAATATACTTTCTCAGAATGAGATGCTTTAGTTAAATACTTTGCAATAGGCAATTGACTTTTGCAGGTCATAGTTACAGTTTATTGCAATAGGCAACACAATTTGAATCACAATAATACATTGAGCTCAATGGGAATTTTAAGTTATATGCAATTAATTACTTTCAGGATTACTTTTCTAAATCCAGGACTGGATCCTAGATTCAGTCCTGGGACAGTTCTTGGAAACAAGTGAGTAAATTCGTTTTAGTTACTGTTGTGATTTTTAAGCAATATTTTGCTATTTTAAAAGTTGACACTTAGAAACTTTTGCTGATCAAATTACCAATGTTATCCTATGGAAGGAAATTCACTTAGCAGGTAAGTGTGGTTATGGTTACTTTTTCTAGGTCAGTGTTGGATCCTAGATTCAGCACTACTGTACCACCTGTAAGCAGTTGAGAAACTGCGTTTAAGTTATACAGGCGATTTTTAAGGAATATTTACATGTTTGCAAAATCGACACTTAGAAGAAATTTCACAGAAAAACAGTCAATGGTTTCCTATGGAAGAAAATTCAAGTTACGGGTAAAGTACGTTCTCGTTACTTTTGTAATCCAGTGCTGGGCTCCTAGGCTCAGTACTGGGACATCTATCTAAAACAGGTAAACAACTACGTTTTCACAGTTGGTACGATTTTTAAAGAATATTTGTAAGTTTCAAAAATCGACACTTAGAAAATGTTCAGCAAAAAGCAGGCAATGATATCCCATGGAAGGAAATTCGAGTTACTGGTAAGTACGGTTAAAATTACTTTTCAGGGTCAGTACCGAGCTCCAAGATGCAGCACTGAGGTCTCTCCTGATAACAGGTGAGTAAATCAGAATTCGTTGTTCGGCTGATTTTAGATGAATAATTTAAAGTTCCAAAACTCCACACCACTTAGAAGAATTTCCAAGTGAAACCACTCAATGTTAGCCTATGGAAGAAAAGTGAGTTATCGGCTTTTAGGTAAGTACTCGACTGGCAGAGTTATGGTTCTGGGCATAGACTCAGGGGTCTCCCAGGGGAGTCCCAGCCTACTTGCCAAGCCTTAAACTCCCCTTTTATTACATATAATTTACACCTAAGGTAGGCCCTAGGTAGTCCTAGGTGCATGATGCTATGTAAGTAAAAAATAAGCTATGTACTTTGGTGGTTCGCGTGTCCTGTAAGTACCAAACAGTCTATTTCATTTTTCACTACTGTGAGGTCTACCCCTCTCATAGGTTAGCTCTGTGTATTCCCCTATACTTTTAATTTGGTAATTCCATATCGGAGAGGAGTAGCTTTATTTATTTATTGAAAATCCTACTTACTGGTGAGGTTGGATTTAACTTTACTATTTTAGAAATGCCACTTTTAGAGAGTGAACATATCTCTGCACTTACTGCTCTATTTGCCTGAAACCTGGCCCCAATACACGTCTGGATTGGGCTGGGTGACAGCAAAATGTGTGCCTTCCCTCTAGAGAGCCACAACACAGGTCACTCAACTGCACCTGGGGGGTGATCTCCGCTCCCCCTCCACCCCCAATAGGTTCAAGAACGATAATTTATGTAAGTAAATACATTATAGCTACAGCTTATAATCATGCAAGTTTAAATCATTTGTTGTTAGATGGTTTAAATATTTGAAAGGATCAGTTTTTAATAGACATTTTACAAAAACCACTGGTACATTTGCTAATTCTGTAAAATTAACACCCAACTGCCGTGACATTGCCAACCACAATGCCGTGACTCGGATTCGAACCGAGGTTGCTGCGGCCACAACGCAGAGTACTAACCACTATACGATCAAGGCGAGCTACTTGGGCTCAACGACATACAATGACATGGAGAATTTATAATTCGGAACACTCAGGGCTGTTCCTGTGATAGGCTGGATGTATTCATTGCTTCCTCATTCCTCATTCAGAGGCTGCGTCTCCTCAGTGGTTGATAGGCTGAAACCGTTTCCTGGCTGCCTGCTTGTGAAATGCCAGGAGTCAAAGATCACACATTACACTTGCGGACCTGTGATGGGACACCAATGCAGAGAAACCCACCTGGCACAGGCCTTCTATTCTGTCTATTAGACCTGCATCTTCCCTGCACCTTTCAAGCCATTTGTATGTGAAGCAAGAAAGAGTTAGAGAGTGATCCATCTACACTTTTATAGGGAGGATGTCGCCGTGAGCTCCTCCCAGCTAATCACACGAACAGCAGAAAAGCAAGATAAATACACAGTTGAGGGGTGGGCTGCATGGTTATGTTTTTGAGTAAATATTGAAACTGACCTCAGTGGCTCATTAGCAGAGCTGCGACTAATGACTGGTGCCAAATCATGATGAAGCAAGCACAATGGCTCGTAGGGGACCCACAACACGCTGTTCTTAGCTCACTGAATTAAAGTATAAACTTCTGCCGTGTGTGAGTGGTAAAGGCTTGTTAATATGGTTCCTTTTCCAATTCAAGTCTGACAACAAGAGGCAGGAACCACGTGGCTTCGGAAGCTCAGGAAAGTAGCCACCAACCACAGAGAAAGAGAGAACTGGCAGTATGAGAGGTGGAGAAAACAGAAGCGGGAGCAAGGAGCTCAAATGAGATTGATGGCGTTTAAATAGAGCGCGTAAAGGAACAGTTACACAGCTAAGAAATGGGAAAGACAGACTAGGGAAAAAAACACAGAAAGAGCCTGTACATGAAATTCTCTTCCTGGGACAGCAGGTTAAGAGAAAATACACATGGGGAGGTTACGCATGTAACACGGGGGAGAATAAAAAAGAAAATGCAGTTTTATGAAGTGTGTTTGCCAATCCAGCCAGAACTTTTGTTCTATTTCTCTCTTTGCGTCTTTTATTGGTAAAGTAACTTTCAAGTGCATGCGCAGGTATGAATGAGAGAGCAACCGTATAATAATTTGAAGCGTTTACACCAGTGCTAAAGTAGGAATGAGGTGTAGCAAAGACATGAAAGAGGTAGCGATAACAAATATGTGGAGAGGCAATAGTGACACAAAAATAAGCCACCTATTTATAAAACTGAAATGGAAGAAATACTAAAGGTTAACTTCTGAAATTGTAGCCGATAATAAAAAGTTTCTCGTTGTTGGCAGGATTCAAACCTGCGCGGGGATACCCCAATGGATTTCTAGTCCATCGCCTTAACCACTCGGCCACAACAACTTGCTGTAAGCTGTCTACAAATATTTTGTTTGAAAGTTTTGAAGTTTTCCCACATCAAAGTACTGATATTCTGCAATGCGCTTTTTAAAAACAATGTTTTTTTCATCATGCACGTTCTGTCCTAAAAACAAAAATTGCATGAGTATATCTCTGGATCTGTAAAAGGATACGCTTGCATTCAAACTCTCTTGTGGCACTCAAGTTTTTTGGACCCTGTTGCACTCTGTTTTTGCGCTGCTTTTAGTCTACGACCCATATTACAGAAGTCAACCATCTCTGAGTATTTGGGACTCCTTTGTAAGTGCCTTATCTTTAATCCTTGAAAAGCTCTATAATAAAGGGGTCTGTCAAAGATTGCTTGAATGGAAGATAAAAGAAGGCCCACTTGTCTCACCAAATGCAGTAGAGAAACCTGATGTTTTACTCATGTTATCCTTAGTTCAGTTTTTGTTAGACCTGGCATCCTTAAGGTGGCCTACCAGCAACCTTTTTGCTTTTCACCTCGCGTTTTGCTGTATCTTTATGTTGGCCTTAGGACTCTAATCACTTTATCACTACTGTGAGAAAGTGGCTCTGTATATACTGTTCCCAAATAGGTACAGTGTGCACAGAGTCCCCAGTCCCCAGAGGTTTGGCAGAGGCTAAAGTTAGATATAACCTTACTCTCTAAAGTGGTAGCTTGCCGAGCAGTAAGGCAGTATCAGAGTACAGTGTAAAACATTTGTTGTACACACTCAGTCAGCAAATGGTCTCACACACTCAAGAACTGAACTCTAGGCCATTGGTTTGCATACAAAAGATATTGTTGTTTTATTTTAGAACCAACAATAGGTATCAAAATATACTTTCTCAGAATGAGATGCTTTAGTTAAATACTTTGCAATAGGCAATTGACTTTTGCAGGTCATAGTTACAGTTTATTGCAATAGGCAACACAATTTGAATCACAATAATACATTGAGCTCAATGGGAATTTTAAGTTATATGCAATTAATTACTTTCAGGATTACTTTTCTAAATCCAGGACTGGATCCTAGATTCAGTCCTGGGACAGTTCTTGGAAACAAGTGAGTAAATTCGTTTTAGTTACTGTTGTGATTTTTAAGCAATATTTTGCTATTTTACAAGTTGACACTTAGAAACTTTTGCTGATCAAATTACCAATGTTATCCTATGGAAGGAAATTCACTTAGCAGGTAAGTGGGGTTATGGTTACTTTTTCTAGGTCAGTGTTGGATCCTAGATCCAGCACTACTGTACCACCTGTAAGTAGTTGAGAAACTGCGTTTAAGTTATACAGGCGATTTTTAAGGAATATTTACATGTTTGCAAAATCGACACTTAGAAGAAATTTCACAGAAAAACAGTCAATGGTTTCCTATGGAAGAAAATTCAAGTTACGGGTAAAGTACGTTCTCGTTACTTTTGTAATCCAGTGCTGGGCTCCTAGGCTCAGTACTGGGACATCTATCTAAAACAGGTAAACAATTACGTTTTCACAGTTGGTACGATTTTTAAAGAATATTTGTAAGTTTCAAAAATCGACACTTAGAAAATTTTCAGCAAAAAGCAGGCAATGATATCCCATGGAAGGAAATTCGAGTTACTGGTAAGTACGGTTAAAATTACTTTTCAGGGTCAGTACTGAGCTCCAAGATGCAGCACTGAGGTCTCTCCTGATAACAGGTGAGTAAATCAGAATTCGTTGTTCGGCTGATTTTAGATGAATATTTTAAAGTTCCAAAACTCCACACCACTTAGAAGAAGTTCCAAGTGAAACCACTCAATGTTAGCCTATGGAAGAAAAGTGAGTTATCGGCTTTTAGGTAAGTACTCGACTGGCAGAGTTATGGTTCTGGGCATAGACTCAGGGGTCTCCCAGGGGAGTCCCAGCCTACTTGCCAAGCCTTAAACTCCCCTTTTATTACATATAATTTACACCTAAGGTAGGCCCTAGGTAGTCCTAGGTGCATGATGCTATGTAAGTAAAAAATAAGATATGTACTTTGGTGGTTCGCGTGTCCTGTAAGTACCAAACAGTCTATTTCATTTTTCACTACTGTGAGGTCTACCCCTCTCATAGGTTAGCTCTGTGTATTCCCCTATACTTTTTATTTGGTAATGCCATATCGGAGAGGAGTAGCTTTATTTATTTATTGAAAATCCTACTTACTGGTGAGGTTGGATTTAACTTTACTATTTTAGAAATGCCACGTTTAGAGAGTGAACATGTCTCTGCACTTACTGCTCTATTTGCCTGAAACCTGGCCCCAATACACGTCTGGATTGGGCTGGGTGACAGCAAAATGTGTGCCCTCCCTCTAGAGAGCCACAACACAGGTCACTCAACTGGACCTGGGGGGTGAGCTCCGCTCCCCCTCCACCCCCAATAGGTTCAAGAACGATAATTTATGTAAGTAAATACATTATAGCTACAGCTTATAATCATGCGAGTTTAAATCATTTGTTGTTAGATGGTTTAAATATTTGAAAGGATCTGTTTTTAATAGACATTTTACAAAAACCACTGGTACATTTGCTAATTCTGTAAAATTAACACCCAACTGCCGTGACATTGCCAACCACAATGCCGTGACTCGGATTCGAACCGAGGTTGCTGCGGCCACAACGCAGAGTACTAACCACTATACGATCAAGGCGAGCTACTTGGGCTCAACGACATACAATGACATGGAGAATTTATAATTCGGAACACTCAGGGCTGTTCCTGTGATAGGCTGGATGTATTCATTGCTTCCTCATTCCTCATTCAGAGGCTGCGTCTCCTCAGTGGTTGATAGGCTGAAACCGTTTCCTGGCCGCCTGCTTGTGAAATGCCAGGAGTCAAAGATCACACATTACACTTGCGGACCTGTGATGGGACACCAATGCAGAGAAACCCTCCTGGCACAGGCCTTCTATTCTGTCTATTAGACCTGCATCTTCCCTGCACCTTTCAAGCCATTTGTATGTGAAGCAAGAAAGAGTTAGAGAGTGATCCATCTACACTTTTATAGGGAGGATGTCGCCGTGAGCTCCTCCCAGCTAATCACACGAACAGCAGAAAAGCAAGATAAATACACAGTTGAGGGGTGGGCTGCATGGTTATGTTTTTGAGTAAATATTGAAACTGACCTCAGTGGCTCATTAGCAGAGCTGCGACTAATGACTGGTGCCAAATCATGATGAAGCAAGCACAATGGCTCGTAGGGGACCCACAACACGCTGTTCTTAGCTCACTGAATTAAAGTATAAACTTCTGCCGTGTGTGAGTGGTAAAGGCTTGTTAATATGGTTCCTTTTCCAATTCAAGTCTGACAACAAGAGGCAGGAACCACGTGGCTTCGGAAGCTCAGGAAAGTAGCCACCAACCACAGAGAAAGAGAGAACTGGCAGTATGAGAGGTGGAGAAAACAGAAGCGGGAGCAAGGAGCTCAAATGAGATTGATGGCGTTTAAATAGAGCGCGTAAAGGAACAGTTACACAGCTAAGAAATGGGAAAGACAGACTAGGGAAAAAAACACAGAAAGAGCCTGTACATGAAATTCTCTTCCTGGGACAGCAGGTTAAGAGAAATTACACATGGGGAGGTTACGCATGTAACACGGGGGAGAATAAAAAAGAAAATGCAGTTTTATGAAGTGTGTTTGCCAATCCAGCCAGCACTTTTGTTCTATTTCTCTCTTTGCGTCTTTTATTGGTAAAGTAACTTTCAAGTGCATGCGCAGGTATGAATGAGAGAGCAACCGTATAATAATTTGAAGCGTTTACACCAGTGCTAAAGTAGGAATGAGGTGTAGCAAAGACATGAAAGAGGTAGCGATAACAAATATGTGGAGAGGCAATAGTGACACAAAAATAAGCCACCTATTTATAAAACTGAAATGGAAGAAATACTAAAGGTTAACTTCTGAAATTGTAGCCGATAATAAAAAGTTTCTCGTTGTTGGCAGGATTCAAACCTGCGCGGGGATACCCCAATGGATTTCTAGTCCATCGCCTTAACCACTCGGCCACAACAACTTGCTGTAAGCTGTCTACAAATATTTTGTTTGAAAGTTTTGAAGTTTTCCCACATCAAAGTACTGATATTCTGCAATGCGCTTTTTAAAAACAATGTTTTTTTCATCATGCACGTTCTGTCCTAAAAACAAAAATTGCATGAGTATATCTCTGGATCTGTAAAAGGATACGCTTGCATTCAAACTCTCTTGTGGCACTCAAGTTTTTTGGACCCTGTTGCACTCTGTTTTTGCGCTGCTTTTAGTCTACGACCCATATTACAGAAGTCAACCATCTCTGAGTATTTGGGACTCCTTTGTAAGTGCCTTATCTTTAATCCTTGAAAAGCTCTATAATAAAGGGGTCTGTCAAAGATTGCTTGAATGGAAGATAAAAGAAGGCCCACTTGTCTCACCAAATGCAGTAGAGAAACCTGATGTTTTACTCATGTTATCCTTAGTTCAGTTTTTGTTAGACCTGGCATCCTTAAGGTGGCCTACCAGCAACCTTTTTGCTTTTCACCTCGCGTTTTGCTGTATCTTTATGTTGGCCTTAGGACTCTAATCACTTTATCACTACTGTGAGAAAGTGGCTCTGTATATACTGTTCCCAAATAGGTACAGTGTGCACAGAGTCCCCAGTCCCCAGAGGTTTGGCAGAGGCTAAAGTTAGATATAACCTTACTCTCTAAAGTGGTAGCTTGCCGAGCAGTAAGGCAGTATCAGAGTACAGTGTAAAACATTTGTTGTACACACTCAGTCAGCAAATGGTCTCACACACTCAAGAACTGAACTCTAGGCCATTGGTTTGCATACAAAAGATATTGTTGTTTTATTTTAGAACCAACAATAGGTATCAAAATATACTTTCTCAGAATGAGATGCTTTAGTTAAATACTTTGCAATAGGCAATTGACTTTTGCAGGTCATAGTTACAGTTTATTGCAATAGGCAACACAATTTGAATCACAATAATACATTGAGCTCAATGGGAATTTTAAGTTATATGCAATTAATTACTTTCAGGATTACTTTTCTAAATCCAGGACTGGATCCTAGATTCAGTCCTGGGACAGTTCTTGGAAACAAGTGAGTAAATTCGTTTTAGTTACTGTTGTGATTTTTAAGCAATATTTTGCTATTTTACAAGTTGACACTTAGAAACTTTTGCTGATCAAATTACCAATGTTATCCTATGGAAGGAAATTCACTTAGCAGGTAAGTGGGGTTATGGTTACTTTTTCTAGGTCAGTGTTGGATCCTAGATCCAGCACTACTGTACCACCTGTAAGTAGTTGAGAAACTGCGTTTAAGTTATACAGGCGATTTTTAAGGAATATTTACATGTTTGCAAAATCGACACTTAGAAGAAATTTCACAGAAAAACAGTCAATGGTTTCCTATGGAAGAAAATTCAAGTTACGGGTAAAGTACGTTCTCGTTACTTTTGTAATCCAGTGCTGGGCTCCTAGGCTCAGTACTGGGACATCTATCTAAAACAGGTAAACAATTACGTTTTCACAGTTGGTACGATTTTTAAAGAATATTTGTAAGTTTCAAAAATCGACACTTAGAAAATTTTCAGCAAAAAGCAGGCAATGATATCCCATGGAAGGAAATTCGAGTTACTGGTAAGTACGGTTAAAATTACTTTTCAGGGTCAGTACTGAGCTCCAAGATGCAGCACTGAGGTCTCTCCTGATAACAGGTGAGTAAATCAGAATTCGTTGTTCGGCTGATTTTAGATGAATATTTTAAAGTTCCAAAACTCCACACCACTTAGAAGAAGTTCCAAGTGAAACCACTCAATGTTAGCCTATGGAAGAAAAGTGAGTTATCGGCTTTTAGGTAAGTACTCGACTGGCAGAGTTATGGTTCTGGGCATAGACTCAGGGGTCTCCCAGGGGAGTCCCAGCCTACTTGCCAAGCCTTAAACTCCCCTTTTATTACATATAATTTACACCTAAGGTAGGCCCTAGGTAGTCCTAGGTGCATGATGCTATGTAAGTAAAAAATAAGATATGTACTTTGGTGGTTCGCGTGTCCTGTAAGTACCAAACAGTCTATTTCATTTTTCACTACTGTGAGGTCTACCCCTCTCATAGGTTAGCTCTGTGTATTCCCCTATACTTTTTATTTGGTAATGCCATATCGGAGAGGAGTAGCTTTATTTATTTATTGAAAATCCTACTTACTGGTGAGGTTGGATTTAACTTTACTATTTTAGAAATGCCACGTTTAGAGAGTGAACATGTCTCTGCACTTACTGCTCTATTTGCCTGAAACCTGGCCCCAATACACGTCTGGATTGGGCTGGGTGACAGCAAAATGTGTGCCTTCCCTCTAGAGAGCCACAACACAGGTCACTCAACTGGACCTGGGGGGTGAGCTCCGCTCCCCCTCCACCCCCAATAGGTTCAAGAACGATAATTTATGTAAGTAAATACATTATAGCTACAGCTTATAATCATGCGAGTTTAAATCATTTGTTGTTAGATGGTTTAAATATTTGAAAGGATCTGTTTTTAATAGACATTTTACAAAAACGACTGGTACATTTGCTAATTCTGTAAAATTAACACCCAACTGCCGTGACATTGCCAACCACAATGCCGTGACTCGGATTCGAACCGAGGTTGCTGCGACCACAACGCAGAGTACTAACCACTATACGATCAAGGCGAGCTACTTGGGCTCAACGACATACAATGACATGGAGAATTTATAATTCGGAACACTCAGGGCTGTTCCTGTGATAGGCTGGATGTATTCATTGCTTCCTCATTCCTCATTCAGAGGCTGCGTCTCCTCAGTGGTTGATAGGCTGAAACCGTTTCCTGGCCGCCTGCTTGTGAAATGCCAGGAGTCAAAGATCACACATTACACTTGCGGACCTGTGATGGGACACCAATGCAGAGAAACCCTCCTGGCACAGGCCTTCTATTCTGTCTATTAGACCTGCATCTTCCCTGCACCTTTCAAGCCATTTGTATGTGAAGCAAGAAAGAGTTAGAGAGTGATCCATCTACACTTTTATAGGAGGATGTCGCCGTGAGCTCCTCCCAGCTAATCACACGAACAGCAGAAAAGCAAGATAAATACACAGTTGAGGGGTGGGCTGCATGGTTATGTTTTTGAGTAAATATTGAAACTGACCTCAGTGGCTCATTAGCAGAGCTGCGGCTAATGACTGGTGCCAAATCATGATGAAGCAAGCACAATGGCTCGTAGGGGACCCACAACACGCTGTTCTTAGCTCACTGAATTAAAGTATAAACTTCCGCCGTGTGTGAGTGGTAAAGGCTTGTTAATATGGTTCCTTTTCCAATTCAAGTCTAACAACAAGAGGCAGGAACCACGTGGCTTCGGAAGCTCAGGAAAGTAGCCACCAACCACAGAGAAAGAGAGAACTGGCAGTATGAGAGGTGGAGAAAACAGAAGCGGGAGCAGGGAGCTCAAATGAGATTGATGGCGTTTAAATAGAGCGCGTAAAGGAACAGTTACACAGCTAAGAAATGGGAAAGACAGACTAGGGAAAAAAACACAGAAAGAGCCTGTAGATGAAATTCTCTTCCTGGGACAGCAGGTTAAGAGAAATTACACATGGGGAGGTTAAGCATGTAACACGGGGGAGAATAAAAAAGAAAATGCAGTTTTATGAAGTGTGTTTGCCAATCCAGCCAGCACTTTTGTTCTATTTCTCTCTTTGCGTCTTTTATTGGTAAAGTAACTTTCAAGTGCATGCGCAGGTATGAATGAGAGAGCAACGGTATAATAATTTGAAGCGTTTACACCAGTGCTAAAGTAGGAATGAGGTGTAGCAAAGACATGAAAGAGGTAGCGATAACAAATATGTGGAGAGGCAATAGTGACACAAAAATAAGCCACCTATTTATAAAACTGAAATGGAAGAAATACTAAAGGTTAACTTCTGAAATTGTAGCCGATAATAAAAAGATTCTCGTTGTTGGCAGGATTCGAACCTGCGCGGGGATACCCCAATGGATTTCTAGTCCATCGCCTTAACCACTCGGCCACAACAACTTGCTGTAAGCTGCCTACAAATATTTTGTTTGAAAGTTTTGACGTTTTCCCACATCAAAGTACTGATATTCTGCAATGCGCTTTTTAAAAACAATGTTTTTTTCATCATGCACGTTCTGTCCTAAAAATAAAAATTGCATGAGTATATCTCTGGATCTGTAAAAGGATACGCTTGCATTCAAACTCTCTTGTGGCACTCAAGTTTTTTGGACCCTGTTGCACTCTGTTTTTGTGCTGCTTTTAGTCTACGACCCATATTACAGAAGTCAACCATCTCTGATTATTTGGGACTCCTTTGTAAGTGCCTTATCTTTAATCCTTGCAAAGCTCTATAATAAAGGGGTCTGTCAAAGATTGCTTGAATGGAAGATAAAAGAAGGCCCACTTGTCTCACCAAATGCAGTAGAGAAACCTGATGTTTTACTCATGTTATCCTTAGTTCAGTTTTTGTTAGACCTGGCATCCTTAAGGTGGCCTACCAGCAACCTTTTTGCTTTTCACCTCACGTTTTGCTGTATCTTTATGTTGGCCGTAGGACTCTAATCACTTTATCACTACTGTGAGAAAGTGGCTCTGTATATACTGTTCCCAAATAGGTACAGTGTGCACAGAGTCCCCAGTCCCCAGAGGTTTGGCAGAGGCTAAAGTTAGATATAACCTTACTCTCTAAAGTGGTAGCTTGCCGAGCAGTAAGGCAGTATCAGAGTACAGTGTAAAACATTTGTTGTACACACTCAGTCAGCAAATAGTCTCACACACTCAAGAACTGAACTCTAGGCCATTGGTTTGCATACAAAAGATATTGTTGTTTTATTTTAGAACCAACAATAGGTATCAAAATATACTTTCTCAGAATGAGATGCTTTAGTTAAATACTTTGCAATAGGCAATTGACTTTTGCAGGTCATAGTTACAGTTTATTGCAATAGGCAACACAATTTGAATCACAATAATACATTGAGCTCGATGGGAATTTTAAGTTATATGCAATTAATTACTTTCAGGATTACTTTTCTAAATCCAGGACTGGATCCTAGATTCAGTCCTGGGACAGTTCTTGGAAACAAGTGAGTAAATTCGTTTTAGTTACTGTTGTGATTTTTAAGCAATATTTTGCTATTTTAAAAGTTGACACTTAGAAACTTTTGCTGATCAAAATACCAACGTTATCCTATGGAAGGAAATTCACTTAGCAGGTAAGTGGGATTATGGTTACTTTTTCTAGGTCAGTGTTGGATCCTAGATCCAGCACTACTGTACCACCTGTAAGCAGTTGAGAAACTGCGTTTAAGTTATACAGGCGATTTTTAAGGAATATTTACATGTTTGCAAAATCGACACTTAGAAGAAATTTCACAGAAAAACAGTCAATGGTTTCCTATGGAAGAAAATTCAAGTTACGGGTAAAGTACGTTCTCGTTACTTTTGTAATCCAGTGCTGGGCTCCTAGGCTCAGTACTGGGACATCTATCAAAAACAGGTAAACAACTACGTTTTCACAGTTGGTACAATTTTTAAAGAATATTTGTAAGTTTCAAAAATCGACACTTAGAAAATGTTCAGCAAAAAGCAGGCAATGATATCCCATGGAAGGAAATTCGAGTTACTGGTAAGTACGGTTAAAATTACTTTTCAGGGTCAGTACTGAGCTCCAAGATGCAGCACTGAGGTCTCTCCTGATAACAGGTGAGTAAATCAGAATTCGTTGTTCGGCTGATTTTAGATGAATATTTTAAAGTTCCAAAACTCCACACCACTTAGAAGAATTTCCAAGTGAAACCACTCAATGTTAGCCTATGGAAGAAAAGTGAGTTATCGGCTTTTAGGTAAGTACTCGACTGGCAGAGTTATGGTTCTGGGCATAGACTCAGGGGTCTCCCAGGGGAGTCCCAGCCTACTTGCCAAGCCTTAAACTCCCCTTTTATTACATATAATTTACACCTAAGGTAGGCCCTAGGTAGTCCTAGGTGCATGATGCTATGTAAGTAAAAAATAAGATATGTACTTTGGTGGTTCGCGTGTCCTGTAAGTACCAAACAGTCTATTTCATTTTTCACTACTGTGAGGTCTACCCCTCTCATAGGTTAGCTCTGTGTATTCCCCTATACTTTTTATTTGGTAATTCCATATCGGAGAGGAGTAGCTTTATTTATTTATTGAAAATCCTACTTACTGGTGAGGTTGGATTTAACTTTACTATTTTAGAAATGCCACTTTTAGAGAGTGAACATGTCTCTGCACTTACTGCTCTATTTGCCTGAAACCTGGCCCCAATACACGTCTGGATTGGGCTTGGTGACAGCAAAATTTGTGCCTTCCCTCTAGAGAGCCACAACACAGGTCACTCAACTGCACCTGGGGGGTGAGCTCCGCTCCCCCTCCACCCCCAATAGGTTCAAGAACGATAATTTATGTAAGTAAATACATTATAGCTACAGCTTATAATCATGCGAGTTTAAATCATTTGTTGTTAGATGGTTTAAATATTTGAAAGGATCTGTTTTTAATAGACATTTTACAAAAACCACTGGTACATTTGCTAATTCTGTAAAATTAACACCCAACTGCCGTGACATTGCCAACCACAATGCCGTGACTCGGATTCGAACCGAGGTTGCTGCGGCCACAACGCAGAGTACTAACCACTATACGATCACGGCGAGCTACTTGGGCTCAACGACATACAATGACATGGAGAATTTATAATTCGGAACACTCAGGGCTGTTCCTGTGATAGGCTGGATGTATTCATTGCTTCCTCATTCCTCATTCAGAGGCTGCGTCTCCTCAGTGGTTGATAGGCTGAAACCGTTTCCTGGCCGCCTGCTTGTGAAATGCCAGGAGTCAAAGATCACACAATACACTTGCGGACCTGTGATGGGACACCAATGCAGAGAAACCCACCTGGCACAGGCCTTCTATTCTGTCTATTAGACCTGCATCTTCCCTGCACCTTTCAAGCCATTTGTATGTGAAGCATGAAAGAGTTAGAGAGTGATCCATCTACACTTTTATAGGGAGGATGTCGCCGTGAGCTCCTCCCAGCTAATCACACGAACAGCAGAAAAGCAAGATAAATACACAGTTGAGGGGTGGGCTGCATGGTTATGTTTTTGAGTAAATATTGAAACTGACCTCAGTGGCTCATTAGCAGAGCTGCGGCTAATGACTGGTGCCAAATCATGATGAAGCAAGCACAATGGCTCGTAGGGGACCCACAACACGCTTTTCTTAGCTCACTGAATTAAAGTATAAACTTCCGCCGTGTGTGAGTGGTAAAGGCTTGTTAATATGGTTCCTTTTCCAATTCAAGTCTGACAACAAGAGGCAGGAACCACGTGGCTTCGGAAGCTCGGGAAAGTAGCCACCAACCACAGAGAAAGAGAGAACTGGCAGTATGAGAGGTGGAGAAAACAGAAGCGGGAGCAAGGAGCTCAAATGAGATTGATGGCGTTTAAATAGAGCGCGTAAAGGAACAGTTACACAGCTAAGAAATGGGAAAGACAGACTAGGGAAAAAAACACAGAAAGAGCCTGTACATGAAATTCTCTTCCTGGGACAGCAGGTTAAGAGAAATTACACATGGGGAGGTTAAGCATGTAACACGGGGGAGAATAAAAAAGAAAATGCAGTTTTATGAAGTGTGTTTGCCAATCCAGCCAGCACTTTTGTTCTATTTCTCTCTTTGCGTCTTTTATTGGTAAAGTAACTTTCAAGTGCATGCGCAGGTATGAATGAGAGAGCAACGGTATAATAATTTGAAGCGTTTACACCAGTGCTAAAGTAGGAATGAGGTGTAGCAAAGACATGAAAGAGGTAGCGATAACAAATATGTGGAGAGGCAATAGTGACACAAAAATAAGCCACCTATTTATAAAACTGAAATGGAAGAAATACTAAAGGTTAACTTCTGAAATTGTAGCCGATAATAAAAAGATTCTCGTTGTTGGCAGGATTCGAACCTGCGCAGGGATACCCCAATGGATTTCTAGTCCATCGCCTTAACCACTCGGCCACAACAACTTGCTGTAAGCTGCCTACAAATATTTTGTTTGAAAGTTTTGAAGTTTTCCCACATCAAAATACTGATATTCTGCAATGCGCTTTTTAAAAACAATGTTTTTTTCATCATGCACGTTCTGTCCTAAAAATAAAAATTGCATGAGTATATCTCTGGATCTGTAAAAGGATACGCTTGCATTCAAACTCTCTTGTGGCACTCAAGTTTTTTGGACCCTGTTGCACTCTGTTTTTGTGCTGCTTTTAGTCTACGACCCATATTACAGAAGTCAACCATCTCAGATTATTTGGGACTCCTTTGTAAGTGCCTTATCTTTAATCCTTGAAAAGCTCTATAATAAAGGGGTCTGTCAAAGATTGCTTGAATGGAAGATAAAAGAAGGCCCACTTGTCTCACCAAATGCAGTAGAGAAACCTGATGTTTTACTCATGTTATCCTTAGTTCAGTTTTTGTTAGACCTGGCATCCTTAAGGTGGCCTACCAGCAACCTTTTTGCTTTTCACCTCACGTTTTGCTGTATCTTTATGTTGGCCGTAGGACTCTAATCACTTTATCACTACTGTGAGAAAGTGGCTCTGTATATACTGTTCCCAAATAGGTACAGTGTGCACAGAGTCCCCAGTCCCCAGAGGTTTGGCAGAGGCTAAAGTTAGATATAACCTTACTCTCTAAAGTGGTAGCTTGCCGAGCAGTAAGGCAGTATCAGAGTACAGTGTAAAACATTTGTTGTACACACTCAGTCAGCAAATGGTCTCACACACTCAAGAACTGAACTCTAGGCCATTGGTTTGCATACAAAAGCTATTGTTGTTTTATTTTAGAACCAACAATAGGTATCAAAATATACTTTCTCAGAATGAGATGCTTTAGTTAAATACTTTGCAATAGGCAATTGACTTTTGCAGGTCATAGTTACAGTTTATTGCAATAGGCAACACAATTTGAATCACAATAATACATTGAGCTCAATGGGAATTTTAAGTTATATGCAATTAATTACTTTCAGGATTACTTTTCTAAATCCAGGACTGGATCCTAGATTCAGTCCTGGGACAGTTCTTGGAAACAAGTGAGTAAATTCGTTTTAGTTACTGTTGTGATTTTTAAGCAATATTTTGCTATTTTAAAAGTTGACACTTAGAAACTTTTGCTGATCAAATTACCAATGGAAGAAAAGTGAGTTATCGGCTTTTAGGTAAGTACTCGACTGGCAGAGTTATGGTTCTGGGCATAGACTCAGGGGTCTCCCAGGGGAGTCCCAGCCTACTTGCCAAGCCTTAAACTCCCCTTTTATTACATATAATTTTCACCTAAGGTAGGCCCTAGGTAGTCCTAGGTGCATGATGCTATGTAAGTAAAAAATAAGATATGTACTTTGGTGGTTCGCGTGTCCTGTAAGTACCAAACAGTCTATTTCATTTTTCACTACTGTGAGGTCTACCCCTCTCATAGGTTAGCTCTGTGTATTCCCCTATACTTTTTATTTGGTAATTCCATATCGGAGAGGAGTAGCGTTATTTATTTATTGAAAATCCTGCTTACTGGTGAGGTTGGATTTAACTTTACTATTTTAGAAATGCCACTTTTAGAGAGTGAACATGTCTCTGCACTTACTGCTCTATTTGCCTGAAACCTGGCCCCAATACACGTCTGGATTGGGCTGGGTGACAGCAAAATGTGTGCCTTCCCTCTAGAGAGCCACAACACAGGTCACTCAACTGCACCTGGGGGGTGAGCTCCGCTCCCCCTCCACCCCCAATAGGTTCAAGAACGATAATTAATGTAAGTAAATACATTATAGCTACAGCTTATAATCATGCGAGTTTAAATCATTTGTTGTTAGATGGTTTAAATATTTGAAAGGACCTGTTTTTAATAGACATTTTACAAAAACCACTGGTACATTTGCTAATTCTGTAAAATTAACACCCAACTGCCGTGACATTGCCAACCACAATGCCGTGACTCGGATTCGAACCGAGGTTGCTGCGGCCACAACGCAGAGTACTAACCACTATACGATCACGGCGAGCTACTTGGGCTCAACGACATACAATGACATGGAGAATTTATAATTCGGAACACTCAGGGCTGTTCCTGTGATAGGCTGGATGTATTCATTGCTTCCTCATTCCTCATTCAGAGGCTGCGTCTCCTCAGTGGTTGATAGGTTGAAACCGTTTCCTGGCCGCCTGCTTGTGAAATGCCAGGAGTCAAAGATCACACATTACACTTGCGGACCTGTGATGGGACACCAATGCAGAGAAACCCACCTGGCACAGGCCTTCTATTCTGTCTATTAGACCTGCATCTTCCCTGAACCTTTCAAGCCATTTGTATGTGAAGCAAGAAAGAGTTAGAGAGTGATCCATCTACACTTTTATAGGGAGGATGTCGCCGTGAGCTCCTCCCAGCTAATCACACGAACAGCAGAAAAGCAAGATAAATACACAGTTGAGGGGTGGGCTGCATGGTTATGTTTTTGAGTAAATATTGAAACTGACCTCAGTGGCTCATTAGCAGAGCTGCGACTAATGACTGGTGCCAAATCATGATGAAGCAAGCACAATGGCTCGTAGGGGACCCACAACACGCTGTTCTTAGCTCACTGAATTAAAGTATAAACTTCTGCCGTGTGTGAGTGGTAAAGGCTTGTTAATATGGTTCCTTTTCCAATTCAAGTCTGACAACAAGAGGCAGGAACCACGTGGCTTCGGAAGCTCAGGAAAGTAGCCACCAACCACAGAGAAAGAGAGAACTGGCAGTATGAGAGGTGGAGAAAACAGAAGCGGGAGCAAGGAGCTCAAATGAGATTGATGGCGTTTAAATAGAGCGCGTAAAGGAACAGTTACACAGCTAAGAAATGGGAAAGACAGACTAGGGAAAAAAACACAGAAAGAGCCTGTACATGAAATTCTCTTCCTGGGACAGCAGGTTAAGAGAAATTACACATGGGGAGGTTACGCATGTAACACGGGGGAGAATAAAAAAGAAAATGCAGTTTTATGAAGTGTGTTTGCCAATCCAGCCAGCACTTTTGTTCTATTTCTCTCTTTGCGTCTTTTATTGGTAAAGTAACTTTCAAGTGCATGCGCAGGTATGAATGAGAGAGCAACCGTATAATAATTTGAAGCGTTTACACCAGTGCTAAAGTAGGAATGAGGTGTAGCAAAGACATGAAAGAGGTAGCGATAACAAATATGTGGAGAGGCAATAGTGACACAAAAATAAGCCACCTATTTATAAAACTGAAATGGAAGAAATACTAAAGGTTAACTTCTGAAATTGTAGCCGATAATAAAAAGTTTCTCGTTGTTGGCAGGATTCAAACCTGCGCGGGGATACCCCAATGGATTTCTAGTCCATCGCCTTAACCACTCGGCCACAACAACTTGCTGTAAGCTGTCTACAAATATTTTGTTTGAAAGTTTTGAAGTTTTCCCACATCAAAGTACTGATATTCTGCAATGCGCTTTTTAAAAACAATGTTTTTTTCATCATGCACGTTCTGTCCTAAAAACAAAAATTGCATGAGTATATCTCTGGATCTGTAAAAGGATACGCTTGCATTCAAACTCTCTTGTGGCACTCAAGTTTTTTGGACCCTGTTGCACTCTGTTTTTGCGCTGCTTTTAGTCTACGACCCATATTACAGAAGTCAACCATCTCTGAGTATTTGGGACTCCTTTGTAAGTGCCTTATCTTTAATCCTTGAAAAGCTCTATAATAAAGGGGTCTGTCAAAGATTGCTTGAATGGAAGATAAAAGAAGGCCCACTTGTCTCACCAAATGCAGTAGAGAAACCTGATGTTTTACTCATGTTATCCTTAGTTCAGTTTTTGTTAGACCTGGCATCCTTAAGGTGGCCTACCAGCAACCTTTTTGCTTTTCACCTCGCGTTTTGCTGTATCTTTATGTTGGCCTTAGGACTCTAATCACTTTATCACTACTGTGAGAAAGTGGCTCTGTATATACTGTTCCCAAATAGGTACAGTGTGCACAGAGTCCCCAGTCCCCAGAGGTTTGGCAGAGGCTAAAGTTAGATATAACCTTACTCTCTAAAGTGGTAGCTTGCCGAGCAGTAAGGCAGTATCAGAGTACAGTGTAAAACATTTGTTGTACACACTCAGTCAGCAAATGGTCTCACACACTCAAGAACTGAACTCTAGGCCATTGGTTTGCATACAAAAGATATTGTTGTTTTATTTTAGAACCAACAATAGGTATCAAAATATACTTTCTCAGAATGAGATGCTTTAGTTAAATACTTTGCAATAGGCAATTGACTTTTGCAGGTCATAGTTACAGTTTATTGCAATAGGCAACACAATTTGAATCACAATAATACATTGAGCTCAATGGGAATTTTAAGTTATATGCAATTAATTACTTTCAGGATTACTTTTCTAAATCCAGGACTGGATCCTAGATTCAGTCCTGGGACAGTTCTTGGAAACAAGTGAGTAAATTCGTTTTAGTTACTGTTGTGATTTTTAAGCAATATTTTGCTATTTTACAAGTTGACACTTAGAAACTTTTGCTGATCAAATTACCAATGTTATCCTATGGAAGGAAATTCACTTAGCAGGTAAGTGGGGTTATGGTTACTTTTTCTAGGTCAGTGTTGGATCCTAGATCCAGCACTACTGTACCACCTGTAAGTAGTTGAGAAACTGCGTTTAAGTTATACAGGCGATTTTTAAGGAATATTTACATGTTTGCAAAATCGACACTTAGAAGAAATTTCACAGAAAAACAGTCAATGGTTTCCTATGGAAGAAAATTCAAGTTACGGGTAAAGTACGTTCTCGTTACTTTTGTAATCCAGTGCTGGGCTCCTAGGCTCAGTACTGGGACATCTATCTAAAACAGGTAAACAATTACGTTTTCACAGTTGGTACGATTTTTAAAGAATATTTGTAAGTTTCAAAAATCGACACTTAGAAAATTTTCAGCAAAAAGCAGGCAATGATATCCCATGGAAGGAAATTCGAGTTACTGGTAAGTACGGTTAAAATTACTTTTCAGGGTCAGTACTGAGCTCCAAGATGCAGCACTGAGGTCTCTCCTGATAACAGGTGAGTAAATCAGAATTCGTTGTTCGGCTGATTTTAGATGAATATTTTAAAGTTCCAAAACTCCACACCACTTAGAAGAAGTTCCAAGTGAAACCACTCAATGTTAGCCTATGGAAGAAAAGTGAGTTATCGGCTTTTAGGTAAGTACTCGACTGGCAGAGTTATGGTTCTGGGCATAGACTCAGGGGTCTCCCAGGGGAGTCCCAGCCTACTTGCCAAGCCTTAAACTCCCCTTTTATTACATATAATTTACACCTAAGGTAGGCCCTAGGTAGTCCTAGGTGCATGATGCTATGTAAGTAAAAAATAAGATATGTACTTTGGTGGTTCGCGTGTCCTGTAAGTACCAAACAGTCTATTTCATTTTTCACTACTGTGAGGTCTACCCCTCTCATAGGTTAGCTCTGTGTATTCCCCTATACTTTTTATTTGGTAATGCCATATCGGAGAGGAGTAGCTTTATTTATTTATTGAAAATCCTACTTACTGGTGAGGTTGGATTTAACTTTACTATTTTAGAAATGCCACGTTTAGAGAGTGAACATGTCTCTGCACTTACTGCTCTATTTGCCTGAAACCTGGCCCCAATACACGTCTGGATTGGGCTGGGTGACAGCAAAATGTGTGCCTTCCCTCTAGAGAGCCACAACACAGGTCACTCAACTGGACCTGGGGGGTGAGCTCCGCTCCCCCTCCACCCCCAATAGGTTCAAGAACGATAATTTATGTAAGTAAATACATTATAGCTACAGCTTATAATCATGCGAGTTTAAATCATTTGTTGTTAGATGGTTTAAATATTTGAAAGGATCTGTTTTTAATAGACATTTTACAAAAACCACTGGTACATTTGCTAATTCTGTAAAATTAACACCCAACTGCCGTGACATTGCCAACCACAATGCCGTGACTCGGATTCGAGCCGAGGTTGCTGCGACCACAACGCAGAGTACTAACCACTATACGATCAAGGCGAGCTACTTGGGCTCAACGACATACAATGACATGGAGAATTTATAATTCGGAACACTCAGGGCTGTTCCTGTGATAGGCTGGATGTATTCATTGCTTCCTCATTCCTCATTCAGAGGCTGCGTCTCCTCAGTGGTTGATAGGCTGAAACCGTTTCCTGGCCGCCTGCTTGTGAAATGCCAGGAGTCAAAGATCACACATTACACTTGCGGACCTGTGATGGGACACCAATGCAGAGAAACCCTCCTGGCACAGGCCTTCTATTCTGTCTATTAGACCTGCATCTTCCCTGCACCTTTCAAGCCATTTGTATGTGAAGCAAGAAAGAGTTAGAGAGTGATCCATCTACACTTTTATAGGAGGATGTCGCCGTGAGCTCCTCCCAGCTAATCACACGAACAGCAGAAAAGCAAGATAAATACACAGTTGAGGGGTGGGCTGCATGGTTATGTTTTTGAGTAAATATTGAAACTGACCTCAGTGGCTCATTAGCAGAGCTGCGGCTAATGACTGGTGCCAAATCATGATGAAGCAAGCACAATGGCTCGTAGGGGACCCACAACACGCTGTTCTTAGCTCACTGAATTAAAGTATAAACTTCCGCCGTGTGTGAGTGGTAAAGGCTTGTTAATATGGTTCCTTTTCCAATTCAAGTCTAACAACAAGAGGCAGGAACCACGTGGCTTCGGAAGCTCAGGAAAGTAGCCACCAACCACAGAGAAAGAGAGAACTGGCAGTATGAGAGGTGGAGAAAACAGAAGCGGGAGCAGGGAGCTCAAATGAGATTGATGGCGTTTAAATAGAGCGCGTAAAGGAACAGTTACACAGCTAAGAAATGGGAAAGACAGACTAGGGAAAAAAACACAGAAAGAGCCTGTAGATGAAATTCTCTTCCTGGGACAGCAGGTTAAGAGAAATTACACATGGGGAGGTTAAGCATGTAACACGGGGGAGAATAAAAAAGAAAATGCAGTTTTATGAAGTGTGTTTGCCAATCCAGCCAGCACTTTTGTTCTATTTCTCTCTTTGCGTCTTTTATTGGTAAAGTAACTTTCAAGTGCATGCGCAGGTATGAATGAGAGAGCAACGGTATAATAATTTGAAGCGTTTACACCAGTGCTAAAGTAGGAATGAGGTGTAGCAAAGACATGAAAGAGGTAGCGATAACAAATATGTGGAGAGGCAATAGTGACACAAAAATAAGCCACCTATTTATAAAACTGAAATGGAAGAAATACTAAAGGTTAACTTCTGAAATTGTAGCCGATAATAAAAAGATTCTCGTTGTTGGCAGGATTCGAACCTGCGCGGGGATACCCCAATGGATTTCTAGTCCATCGCCTTAACCACTCGGCCACAACAACTTGCTGTAAGCTGCCTACAAATATTTTGTTTGAAAGTTTTGACGTTTTCCCACATCAAAGTACTGATATTCTGCAATGCGCTTTTTAAAAACAATGTTTTTTTCATCATGCACGTTCTGTCCTAAAAATAAAAATTGCATGAGTATATCTCTGGATCTGTAAAAGGATACGCTTGCATTCAAACTCTCTTGTGGCACTCAAGTTTTTTGGACCCTGTTGCACTCTGTTTTTGTGCTGCTTTTAGTCTACGACCCATATTACAGAAGTCAACCATCTCTGATTATTTGGGACTCCTTTGTAAGTGCCTTATCTTTAATCCTTGCAAAGCTCTATAATAAAGGGGTCTGTCAAAGATTGCTTGAATGGAAGATAAAAGAAGGCCCACTTGTCTCACCAAATGCAGTAGAGAAACCTGATGTTTTACTCATGTTATCCTTAGTTCAGTTTTTGTTAGACCTGGCATCCTTAAGGTGGCCTACCAGCAACCTTTTTGCTTTTCACCTCACGTTTTGCTGTATCTTTATGTTGGCCGTAGGACTCTAATCACTTTATCACTACTGTGAGAAAGTGGCTCTGTATATACTGTTCCCAAATAGGTACAGTGTGCACAGAGTCCCCAGTCCCCAGAGGTTTGGCAGAGGCTAAAGTTAGATATAACCTTACTCTCTAAAGTGGTAGCTTGCCGAGCAGTAAGGCAGTATCAGAGTACAGTGTAAAACATTTGTTGTACACACTCAGTCAGCAAATAGTCTCACACACTCAAGAACTGAACTCTAGGCCATTGGTTTGCATACAAAAGATATTGTTGTTTTATTTTAGAACCAACAATAGGTATCAAAATATACTTTCTCAGAATGAGATGCTTTAGTTAAATACTTTGCAATAGGCAATTGACTTTTGCAGGTCATAGTTACAGTTTATTGCAATAGGCAACACAATTTGAATCACAATAATACATTGAGCTCGATGGGAATTTTAAGTTATATGCAAATAATTACTTTCAGGATTACTTTTCTAAATCCAGGACTGGATCCTAGATTCAGTCCTGGGACAGTTCTTGGAAACAAGTGAGTAAATTCGTTTTAGTTACTGTTGTGATTTTTAAGCAATATTTTGCTATTTTAAAAGTTGACACTTAGAAACTTTTGCTGATCAAAATACCAACGTTATCCTATGGAAGGAAATTCACTTAGCAGGTAAGTGGGATTATGGTTACTTTTTCTAGGTCAGTGTTGGATCCTAGATCCAGCACTACTGTACCACCTGTAAGCAGTTGAGAAACTGCGTTTAAGTTATACAGGCGATTTTTAAGGAATATTTACATGTTTGCAAAATCGACACTTAGAAGAAATTTCACAGAAAAACAGTCAATGGTTTCCTATGGAAGAAAATTCAAGTTACGGGTAAAGTACGTTCTCGTTACTTTTGTAATCCAGTGCTGGGCTCCTAGGCTCAGTACTGGGACATCTATCAAAAACAGGTAAACAACTACGTTTTCACAGTTGGTACAATTTTTAAAGAATATTTGTAAGTTTCAAAAATCGACACTTAGAAAATGTTCAGCAAAAAGCAGGCAATGATATCCCATGGAAGGAAATTCGAGTTACTGGTAAGTACGGTTAAAATTACTTTTCAGGGTCAGTACTGAGCTCCAAGATGCAGCACTGAGGTCTCTCCTGATAACAGGTGAGTAAATCAGAATTCGTTGTTCGGCTGATTTTAGATGAATATTTTAAAGTTCCAAAACTCCACACCACTTAGAAGAATTTCCAAGTGAAACCACTCAATGTTAGCCTATGGAAGAAAAGTGAGTTATCGGCTTTTAGGTAAGTACTCGACTGGCAGAGTTATGGTTCTGGGCATAGACTCAGGGGTCTCCCAGGGGAGTCCCAGCCTACTTGCCAAGCCTTAAACTCCCCTTTTATTACATATAATTTACACCTAAGGTAGGCCCTAGGTAGTCCTAGGTGCATGATGCTATGTAAGTAAAAAATAAGATATGTACTTTGGTGGTTCGCGTGTCCTGTAAGTACCAAACAGTCTATTTCATTTTTCACTACTGTGAGGTCTACCCCTCTCATAGGTTAGCTCTGTGTATTCCCCTATACTTTTTATTTGGTAATTCCATATCGGAGAGGAGTAGCTTTATTTATTTATTGAAAATCCTACTTACTGGTGAGGTTGGATTTAACTTTACTATTTTAGAAATGCCACTTTTAGAGAGTGAACATGTCTCTGCACTTACTGCTCTATTTGCCTGAAACCTGGCCCCAATACACGTCTGGATTGGGCTTGGTGACAGCAAAATTTGTGCCTTCCCTCTAGAGAGCCACAACACAGGTCACTCAACTGCACCTGGGGGGTGAGCTCCGCTCCCCCTCCACCCCCAATAGGTTCAAGAACGATAATTTATGTAAGTAAATACATTATAGCTACAGCTTATAATCATGCGAGTTTAAATCATTTGTTGTTAGATGGTTTAAATATTTGAAAGGATCTGTTTTTAATAGACATTTTACAAAAACCACTGGTACATTTGCTAATTCTGTAAAATTAACACCCAACTGCCGTGACATTGCCAACCACAATGCCGTGACTCGGATTCGAACCGAGGTTGCTGCGGCCACAACGCAGAGTACTAACCACTATACGATCACGGCGAGCTACTTGGGCTCAACGACATACAATGACATGGAGAATTTATAATTCGGAACACTCAGGGCTGTTCCTGTGATAGGCTGGATGTATTCATTGCTTCCTCATTCCTCATTCAGAGGCTGCGTCTCCTCAGTGGTTGATAGGCTGAAACCGTTTCCTGGCCGCCTGCTTGTGAAATGCCAGGAGTCAAAGATCACACAATACACTTGCGGACCTGTGATGGGACACCAATGCAGAGAAACCCACCTGGCACAGGCCTTCTATTCTGTCTATTAGACCTGCATCTTCCCTGCACCTTTCAAGCCATTTGTATGTGAAGCATGAAAGAGTTAGAGAGTGATCCATCTACACTTTTATAGGGAGGATGTCGCCGTGAGCTCCTCCCAGCTAATCACACGAACAGCAGAAAAGCAAGATAAATACACAGTTGAGGGGTGGGCTGCATGGTTATGTTTTTGAGTAAATATTGAAACTGACCTCAGTGGCTCATTAGCAGAGCTGCGGCTAATGACTGGTGCCAAATCATGATGAAGCAAGCACAATGGCTCGTAGGGGACCCACAACACGCTTTTCTTAGCTCACTGAATTAAAGTATAAACTTCCGCCGTGTGTGAGTGGTAAAGGCTTGTTAATATGGTTCCTTTTCCAATTCAAGTCTGACAACAAGAGGCAGGAACCACGTGGCTTCGGAAGCTCGGGAAAGTAGCCACCAACCACAGAGAAAGAGAGAACTGGCAGTATGAGAGGTGGAGAAAACAGAAGCGGGAGCAAGGAGCTCAAATGAGATTGATGGCGTTTAAATAGAGCGCGTAAAGGAACAGTTACACAGCTAAGAAATGGGAAAGACAGACTAGGGAAAAAAACACAGAAAGAGCCTGTACATGAAATTCTCTTCCTGGGACAGCAGGTTAAGAGAAATTACACATGGGGAGGTTAAGCATGTAACACGGGGGAGAATAAAAAAGAAAATGCAGTTTTATGAAGTGTGTTTGCCAATCCAGCCAGCACTTTTGTTCTATTTCTCTCTTTGCGTCTTTTATTGGTAAAGTAACTTTCAAGTGCATGCGCAGGTATGAATGAGAGAGCAACGGTATAATAATTTGAAGCGTTTACACCAGTGCTAAAGTAGGAATGAGGTGTAGCAAAGACATGAAAGAGGTAGCGATAACAAATATGTGGAGAGGCAATAGTGACACAAAAATAAGCCACCTATTTATAAAACTGAAATGGAAGAAATACTAAAGGTTAACTTCTGAATTTGTAGCCGATAATAAAAAGATTCTCGTTGTTGGCAGGATTCGAACCTGCGCAGGGATACCCCAATGGATTTCTAGTCCATCGCCTTAACCACTCGGCCACAACAACTTGCTGTAAGCTGCCTACAAATATTTTGTTTGAAAGTTTTGAAGTTTTCCCACATCAAAATACTGATATTCTGCAATGCGCTTTTTAAAAACAATGTTTTTTTCATCATGCACGTTCTGTCCTAAAAATAAAAATTGCATGAGTATATCTCTGGATCTGTAAAAGGATACGCTTGCATTCAAACTCTCTTGTGGCACTCAAGTTTTTTGGACCCTGTTGCACTCTGTTTTTGTGCTGCTTTTAGTCTACGACCCATATTACAGAAGTCAACCATCTCTAATTATTTGGGACTCCTTTGTAAGTGCCTTATCTTTAATCCTTGAAAAGCTCTATAATAAAGGGGTCTGTCAAAGATTGCTTGAATGGAAGATAAAAGAAGGCCCACTTGTCTCACCAAATGCAGTAGAGAAACCTGATGTTTTACTCATGTTATCCTTAGTTCAGTTTTTGTTAGACCTGGCATCCTTAAGGTGGCCTACCAGCAACCTTTTTGCTTTTCACCTCACGTTTTGCTGTATCTTTATGTTGGCCGTAGGACTCTAATCACTTTATCACTACTGTGAGAAAGTGGCTCTGTATATACTGTTCCCAAATAGGTACAGTGTGCACAGAGTCCCCAGTCCCCAGAGGTTTGGCAGAGGCTAAAGTTAGATATAACCTTACTCTCTAAAGTGGTAGCTTGCCGAGCAGTAAGGCAGTATCAGAGTACAGTGTAAAACATTTGTTGTACACACTCAGTCAGCAAATGGTCTCACACACTCAAGAACTGAACTCTAGGCCATTGGTTTGCATACAAAAGCTATTGTTGTTTTATTTTAGAACCAACAATAGGTATCAAAATATACTTTCTCAGAATGAGATGCTTTAGTTAAATACTTTGCAATAGGCAATTGACTTTTGCAGGTCATAGTTACAGTTTATTGCAATAGGCAACACAATTTGAATCACAATAATACATTGAGCTCAATGGGAATTTTAAGTTATATGCAATTAATTACTTTCAGGATTACTTTTCTAAATCCAGGACTGGATCCTAGATTCAGTCCTGGGACAGTTCTTGGAAACAAGTGAGTAAATTCGTTTTAGTTACTGTTGTGATTTTTAAGCAATATTTTGCTATTTTAAAAGTTGACACTTAGAAACTTTTGCTGATCAAATTACCAATGGAAGAAAAGTGAGTTATCGGCTTTTAGGTAAGTACTCGACTGGCAGAGTTATGGTTCTGGGCATAGACTCAGGGGTCTCCCAGGGGAGTCCCAGCCTACTTGCCAAGCCTTAAACTCCCCTTTTATTACATATAATTTTCACCTAAGGTAGGCCCTAGGTAGTCCTAGGTGCATGATGCTATGTAAGTAAAAAATAAGATATGTACTTTGGTGGTTCGCGTGTCCTGTAAGTACCAAACAGTCTATTTCATTTTTCACTACTGTGAGGTCTACCCCTCTCATAGGTTAGCTCTGTGTATTCCCCTATACTTTTTATTTGGTAATTCCATATCGGAGAGGAGTAGCGTTATTTATTTATTGAAAATCCTACTTACTGGTGAGGTTGGATTTAACTTTACTATTTTAGAAATGCCACTTTTAGAGAGTGAACATGTCTCTGCACTTACTGCTCTATTTGCGTGAAACCTGGCCCCAATACACGTCTGGATTGGGCTGGGTGACAGCAAAATGTGTGCCTTCCCTCTAGAGAGCCACAACACAGGTCACTCAACTGCACCTGGGGGGTGAGCTCCGCTCCCCCTCCACCCCCAATAGGTTCAAGAACGATAATTAATGTAAGTAAATACATTATAGCTACAGCTTATAATCATGCGAGTTTAAATCATTTGTTGTTAGATGGTTTAAATATTTGAAAGGACCTGTTTTTAATAGACATTTTACAAAAACCACTGGTACATTTGCTAATTCTGTAAAATTAACACCCAACTGCCGTGACATTGCCAACCACAATGCCGTGACTCGGATTCGAACCGAGGTTGCTGCGGCCACAACGCAGAGTACTAACCACTATACGATCACGGCGAGCTACTTGGGCTCAACGACATACAATGACATGGAGAATTTATAATTCGGAACACTCAGGGCTGTTCCTGTGATAGGCTGGATGTATTCATTGCTTCCTCATTCCTCATTCAGAGGCTGCGTCTCCTCAGTGGTTGATAGGTTGAAACCGTTTCCTGGCCGCCTGCTTGTGAAATGCCAGGAGTCAAAGATCACACATTACACTTGCGGACCTGTGATGGGACACCAATGCAGAGAAACCCACCTGGCACAGGCCTTCTATTCTGTCTATTAGACCTGCATCTTCCCTGAACCTTTCAAGCCATTTGTATGTGAAGCAAGAAAGAGTTAGAGAGTGATCCATCTACACTTTTATAGGGAGGATGTCGCCGTGAGCTCCTCCCAGCTAATCACACGAACAGCAGAAAAGCAAGATAAATACACAGTTGAGGGGTGGGCTGCATGGTTATGTTTTTGAGTAAATATTGAAACTGACCTCAGTGGCTCATTAGCAGAGCTGCGGCTAATGACTGGTGCCAAATCATGATGAAGCAAGCACAATGGCTCGTAGGGGACCCACAACGCGCTGTTCTTAGCTCACTGAATTAAAGTATAAACTTCCGCCGTGTGTGAGTGGTAAAGGCTTGTTAATATGGTTCCTTTTCCAATTCAAGTCTGACAACAAGAGGCAGGAACCACGTGGCTTCGGAAGCTCAGGAAAGTAGCCACCAACCACAGAGAAAGAGAGAACTGGCAGTATGAGAGGTGGAGAAAACAGAAGCGGGAGCAAGGAGCTCAAATGAGATTGATGGCGTTTAAATAGAGCGCGTAAAGGAACAGTTACACAGCTAAGAAATGGGAAAGACAGACTAGGGAAAAAAACACAGAAAGAGCCTGTACATGAAATTCTCTTCCTGGGACAGCAGGTTAAGAGAAATTACACATGGGGAGGTTAAGCATGTAACACGGGGGAGAATAAAAAAGAAAATGCAGTTTTATGAAGTGTGTTTGCCAATCCAGCCAGCACTTTTGTTCTATTTCTCTCTTTGCGTCTTTTATTGGTAAAGTAACTTTCAAGTGCATGCGCAGGTATGAATGAGAGAGCAACGGTATAATAATTTGAAGCGTTTACACCAGTGCTAAAGTAGGAATGAGGTGTAGCAAAGACATGAAAGAGGTAGCGATAACAAATATGTGGAGAGGCAATAGTGACACAAAAATAAGCCACCTATTTATAAAACTGAAATGGAAGAAATACTAAAGGTTAACTTCTGAAATTGTAGCCGATAATAAAAAGATTCTCGTTGTTGGCAGGATTCGAACCTGCGCGGGGATACCCCAATGGATTTCTAGTCCATCGCCTTAACTACTCGGCCACAACAACTTGCTGTAAGCTGCCTACAAATATTTTGTTTGAAAGTTTTGACGTTTTCCCACATCAAAGTACTGATATTCTGCAATGCGCTTTTTAAAAACAATGTTTTTTTCATCATGCACGTTCTGTCCTAAAAATAAAAATTGCATGAGTATATCTCTGGATCTGTAAAATGATACGCTTGCATTCAAACTCTCTTGTGGCACTCAAGTTTTTTGGACCCTGTTGCACTCTGTTTTTGTGCTGCTTTTAGTCTACGACCCATATTACAGAAGTCAACCATCTCTGATTATTTGGGACTCCTTTGTAAGTGCCTTATCTTTAATCCTTGAAAAGCTCTATAATAAAGGGGTCTGTCAAAGATTGCTTGAATGGAAGATAAAAGAAGGCCCACTTGTCTCACCAAATGCAGTAGAGAAACCTGATGTTTTACTCATGTTATCCTTTAGTTCAGTTTTTGTTAGACCTGGCATCCTTAAGGTGGCCTACCAGCAACCTTTTTGCTTTTCACCTCACGTTTTGCTGTATCTTTATGTTGGCCATAGGACTCTAATCACTTTATCACTACTGTGAGAAAGTGGCTCTGTATATACTGTTCCCAAATAGGTACAGTGTGCACAGAGTCCCCAGTCCCCAGAGGTTTGGCAGAGGCTAAAGTTAGATATAACCTTACTCTCTAAAGTGGTAGCTTGCCGAGCAGTAAGGCAGTATCAGAGTACAGTGTAAAACATTTGTTGTACACACTCAGTCAGCAAATGGTCTCACACACTCAAGAACTGAACTCTAGGCCATTGGTTTGCATACAAAAGATATTGTTGTTTTATTTTAGAACCAACAATAGGTATCAAAATATACTTTCTCAGATTGAGATGCTTTAGTTAAATACTTTGCAATAGGCAATTGACTTTTGCAGGTCATAGTTACAGTTTATTGCAATAGGCAACACAATTTGAATCACAATAATACATTGAGCTCGATGGGAATTTTAAGTTATATGCAATTAATTACTTTCAGGATTACTTTTCTAAATCCAGGACTGGATCCTAGATTCAGTCCTGGGACAGTTCTTGGAAACAAGTGAGTAAATTCGTTTTAGTTACTGTTGTGATTTTTAAGCAATATTTTGCTATTTTAAAAGTTGACACTTAGAAACTTTTGCTGATCAAAATACCAACGTTATCCTATGGAAGGAAATTCACTTAGCAGGTAAGTGGGATTATGGTTACTTTTTCTAGGTCAGTGTTGGATCCTAGATCCAGCACTACTGTACCACCTGTAAGCAGTTGAGAAACTGCGTTTAAGTTATACAGGCGATTTTTAAGGAATATTTACATGTTTGCAAAATCGACACTTAGAAGAAATTTCACAGAAAAACAGTCAATGGTTTCCTATGGAAGAAAATTCAAGTTACGGGTAAAGTACGTTCTCGTTACTTTTGTAATCCAGTGCTGGGCTCCTAGGCTCAGTACTGGGACATCTATCAAAAACAGGTAAACAACTACGTTTTCACAGTTGGTACGATTTTTAAAGAATATTTGTAAGTTTCAAAAATCGACACTTAGAAAATGTTCAGCAAAAAGCAGGCAATGATATCCCATGGAAGGAAATTCGAGTTACTGGTAAGTACGGTTAAAATTACTTTTCAGGGTCAGTACTGAGCTCCAAGATGCAGCACTGAGGTCTCTCCTGATAACAGGTGAGTAAATCAGAATTCGTTGTTCGGCTGATTTTAGATGAATATTTTAAAGTTCCAAAACTCCACACCACTTAGAAGAATTTCCAAGTGAAACCACTCAATGTTAGCCTATGGAAGAAAAGTGAGTTATCGGCTTTTAGGTAAGTACTCGACTGGCAGAGTTATGGTTCTGGGCATAGACTCAGGGGTCTCCCAGGGGAGTCCCAGCCTACTTGCCAAGCCTTAAACTCCCCTTTTATTACATATAATTTACACCTAAGGTAGGCCCTAGGTAGTCCTAGGTGCATGATGCTATGTAAGTAAAAAATAAGATATGTACTTTGGTGGTTCGCGTGTCCTGTAAGTACCAAACAGTCTATTTCATTTTTCACTACTGTGAGGTCTACCCCTCTCATAGGTTAGCTCTGTGTATTCCCCTATACTTTTTATTTGGTAATTCCATATCGGAGAGGAGTAGCTTTATTTATTTATTGAAAATCCTACTTACTGGTGAGGTTGGATTTAACTTTACTATTTTAGAAATGCCACTTTTAGAGAGTGAACATGTCTCTGCACTTACTGCTCTATTTGCCTGAAACCTGGCCCCAATACACGTCTGGATTGGGCTTGGTGACAGCAAAATTTGTGCCTTCCCTCTAGAGAGCCACAACACAGGTCACTCAACTGCACCTGGGGGGTGAGCTCCGCTCCCCCTCCACCCCCAATAGGTTCAAGAACGATAATTTATGTAAGTAAATACATTATAGCTACAGCTTATAATCATGCGAGTTTAAATCATTTGTTGTTAGATGGTTTAAATATTTGAAAGGATCTGTTTTTAATAGACATTTTACAAAAACCACTGGTACATTTGCTAATTCTGTAAAATTAACACCCAACTGCCGTGACATTGCCAACCACAATGCTGTGACTCGGATTCGAACCGAGGTTGCTGCGGCCACAACGCAGAGTACTGACCACTATACGATCACGGCGAGCTACTTGGGCTCAACGACATACAATGACATGGAGAATTTATAATTCGGAACACTCAGGGCTGTTCCTGTGATAGGCTGGATGTATTCATTGCTTCCTCATTCCTCATTCAGAGGCTGCGTCTCCTCAGTGGTTGATAGGCTGAAACCGTTTCCTGGCCGCCTGCTTGTGAAATGCCAGGAGTCAAAGATCACACAATTCACTTGCGGACCTGTGATGGGACACCAATGCAGAGAAACCCACCTGGCACAGGCCTTCTATTCTGTCTATTAGACCTGCATCTTCCCTGCACCTTTCAAGCCATTTGTATGTGAAGCATGAAAGAGTTAGAGAGTGATCCATCTACACTTTTATAGGGAGGATGTCGCCGTGAGCTCCTCCCAGCTAATCACACGAACAGCAGAAAAGCAAGATAAATACACAGTTGAGGGGTGGGCTGCATGGTTATGTTTTTGAGTAAATATTGAAACTGACCTCAGTGGCTCATTAGCAGAGCTGCGGCTAATGACTGGTGCCAAATCATGATGAAGCAAGCACAATGGCTCGTAGGGGACCCACAACGCGCTGTTCTTAGCTCACTGAATTAAAGTATAAACTTCCGCCGTGTGTGAGTGGTAAAGGCTTGTTAATATGGTTCCTTTTCCAATTCAAGTCTGACAACAAGAGGCAGGAACCACGTGGCTTCGGAAGCTCAGGAAAGTAGCCACCAACCACAGAGAAAGAGAGAACTGGCAGTATGAGAGGTGGAGAAAACAGAAGCGGGAGCAAGGAGCTCAAATGAGATTGATGGCGTTTAAATAGAGCGCGTAAAGGAACAGTTACACAGCTAAGAAATGGGAAAGACAGACTAGGGAAAAAAACACAGAAAGAGCCTGTACATGAAATTCTCTTCCTGGGACAGCAGGTTAAGAGAAATTACACATGGGGAGGTTAAGCATGTAACACGGGGGAGAATAAAAAAGAAAATGCAGTTTTATGAAGTGTGTTTGCCAATCCAGCCAGCACTTTTGTTCTATTTCTCTCTTTGCGTCTTTTATTGGTAAAGTAACTTTCAAGTGCATGCGCAGGTATGAATGAGAGAGCAACGGTATAATAATTTGAAGCGTTTACACCAGTGCTAAAGTAGGAATGAGGTGTAGCAAAGACATGAAAGAGGTAGCGATAACAAATATGTGGAGAGGCAATAGTGACACAAAAATAAGCCACCTATTTATAAAACTGAAATGGAAGAAATACTAAAGGTTAACTTCTGAAATTGTAGCCGATAATAAAAAGATTCTCGTTGTTGGCAGGATTCGAACCTGCGCGGGGATACCCCAATGGATTTCTAGTCCATCGCCTTAACCACTCGGCCACAACAACTTGCTGTAAGCTGCCTACAAATATTTTGTTTGAAAGTTTTGACGTTTTCCCACATCAAAGTACTGATATTCTGCAATGCGCTTTTTAAAAACAATGTTTTTTTCATCATGCACGTTCTGTCCTAAAAATAAAAATTGCATGAGTATATCTCTGGATCTGTAAAATGATACGCTTGCATTCAAACTCTCTTGTGGCACTCAAGTTTTTTGGACCCTGTTGCACTCTGTTTTTGTGCTGCTTTTAGTCTACGACCCATATTACAGAAGTCAACCATCTCTGATTATTTGGGACTCCTTTGTAAGTGCCTTATCTTTAATCCTTGAAAAGCTCTATAATAAAGGGGTCTGTCAAAGATTGCTTGAATGGAAGATAAAAGAAGGCCCACTTGTCTCACCAAATGCAGTAGAGAAACCTGATGTTTTACTCATGTTATCCTTTAGTTCAGTTTTTGTTAGACCTGGCATCCTTAAGGTGGCCTACCAGCAACCTTTTTGCTTTTCACCTCACGTTTTGCTGTATCTTTATGTTGGCCGTAGGACTCTAATCACTTTATCACTACTGTGAGAAAGTGGCTCTGTATATACTGTTCCCAAATAGGTACAGTGTGCACAGAGTCCCCAGTCCCCAGAGGTTTGGCAGAGGCTAAAGTTAGATATAACCTTACTCTCTAAAGTGGTAGCTTGCCGAGCAGTAAGGCAGTATCAGAGTACAGTGTAAAACATTTGTTGTACACACTCAGTCAGCAAATGGTCTCACACACTCAAGAACTGAACTCTAGGCCATTGGTTTGCATACAAAAGATATTGTTGTTTTATTTTAGAACCAACAATAGGTATCAAAATATACTTTCTCAGATTGAGATGCTTTAGTTAAATACTTTGCAATAGGCAATTGACTTTTGCAGGTCATAGTTACAGTTTATTGCAATAGGCAACACAATTTGAATCACAATAATACATTGAGCTCGATGGGAATTTTAAGTTATATGCAATTAATTACTTTCAGGATTACTTTTCTAAATCCAGGACTGGATCCTAGATTCAGTCCTGGGACAGTTCTTGGAAACAAGTGAGTAAATTCGTTTTAGTTACTGTTGTGATTTTTAAGCAATATTTTGCTATTTTAAAAGTTGACACTTAGAAACTTTTGCTGATCAAAATACCAACGTTATCCTATGGAAGGAAATTCACTTAGCAGGTAAGTGGGATTATGGTTACTTTTTCTAGGTCAGTGTTGGATCCTAGATCCAGCACTACTGTACCACCTGTAAGCAGTTGAGAAACTGCGTTTAAGTTATACAGGCGATTTTTAAGGAATATTTACATGTTTGCAAAATCGACACTTAGAAGAAATTTCACAGAAAAACAGTCAATGGTTTCCTATGGAAGAAAATTCAAGTTACGGGTAAAGTACGTTCTCGTTACTTTTGTAATCCAGTGCTGGGCTCCTAGGCTCAGTACTGGGACATCTATCAAAAACAGGTAAACAACTACGTTTTCACAGTTGGTATGATTTTTAAAGAATATTTGTAAGTTTCAAAAATCGACACTTAGAAAATGTTCAGAAAAAAGCAGGCAATGATATCCCATGGAAGGAAATTCGAGTTACTGGTAAGTACGGTTAAAATTACTTTTCAGGGTCAGTACTGAGCTCCAAGATGCAGCACTGAGGTCTCTCCTGATAACAGGTGAGTAAATCAGAATTCGTTGTTCGGCTGATTTTAGATGAATATTTTAAAGTTCCAAAACTCCACACCACTTAGAAGAATTTCCAAGTGAAACCACTCAATGTTAGCCTATGGAAGAAAAGTGAGTTATCGGCTTTTAGGTAAGTACTCGACTGGCAGAGTTATGGTTCTGGGCATAGACTCAGGGGTCTCCCAGGGGAGTCCCAGCCTACTTGCCAAGCCTTAAACTCCCCTTTTATTACATATAATTTACACCTAAGGTAGGCCCTAGGTAGTCCTAGGTGCATGATGCTATGTAAGTAAAAAATAAGATTTGTATTTTGGTGGTTCGCGTGTCCTGTAAGTACCAAACAGTCTATTTCATTTTTCACTACTGTGAGGTCTACCCCTCTCATAGGTTAGCTCTGTGTATTCCCCTATACTTTTTATTTGGTAATTCCATATCGGAGAGGAGTAGCTTTATTTATTTATTGAAAATCCTACTTACTGGTGAGGTTGGATTTAACTTTACTATTTTAGAAATGCCACTTTTAGAGAGTGAACATGTCTCTGCACTTACTGCTCTATTTGCCTGAAACCTGGCCCCAATACACGTCTGGATTGGGCTTGGTGACAGCAAAATTTGTGCCTTCCCTCTAGAGAGCCACAACACAGGTCACTCAACTGCACCTGGGGGGTGAGCTCCGCTCCCCCTCCACCCCCAATAGGTTCAAGAACGATAATTTATGTAAGTAAATACATTATAGCTACAGCTTATAATCATGCGAGTTTAAATCATTTGTTGTTAGATGGTTTAAATATTTGAAAGGATCTGTTTTTAATAGACATTTTACAAAAACCACTGGTACATTTGCTAATTCTGTAAAATTAACACCCAACTGCCGTGACATTGCCAACCACAATGCCGTGACTCGGATTCGAACCGAGGTTGCTGCGGCCACAACGCAGAGTACTAACCACTATACGATCACGGCGAGCTACTTGGGCTCAACGACGTACAATGACATGGAGAATTTATAATTCGGAACACTCAGGGCTGTTCCTGTGATAGGCTGGATGTATTCATTGCTTCCTCATTCCTCATTCAGAGGCTGCGTCTCCTCAGTGGTTGATAGGCTGAAACCGTTTCCTGGCCGCCTGCTTGTGAAATGCCAGGAGTCAAAGATCACACAATACACTTGCGGACCTGTGATGGGACACCAATGCAGAGAAACCCACCTGGCACAGGCCTTCTATTCTGTCTATTAGACCTGCATCTTCCCTGCACCTTTCAAGCCATTTGTATGTGAAGCATGAAAGAGTTAGAGAGTGATCCATCTACACTTTTATAGGGAGGATGTCGCCGTGAGCTCCTCCCAGCTAATCACACGAACAGCAGAAAAGCAAGATAAATACACAGTTGAGGGGTGGGCTGCATGGTTATGTTTTTGAGTAAATATTGAAACTGACCTCAGTGGCTCATTAGCAGAGCTGCGGCTAATGACTGGTGCCAAATCATGATGAAGCAAGCACAATGGCTCGTAGGGGACCCACAACACGCTTTTCTTAGCTCACTGAATTAAAGTATAAACTTCCGCCGTGTGTGAGTGGTAAAGGCTTGTTAATATGGTTCCTTTTCCAATTCAAGTCTGACAACAAGAGGCAGGAACCACGTGGCTTCGGAAGCTCGGGAAAGTAGCCACCAACCACAGAGAAAGAGAGAACTGGCAGTATGAGAGGTGGAGAAAACAGAAGCGGGAGCAAGGAGCTCAAATGAGATTGATGGCGTTTAAATAGAGCGCGTAAAGGAACAGTTACACAGCTAAGAAATGGGAAAGACAGACTAGGGAAAAAAACACAGAAAGAGCCTGTACATGAAATTCTCTTCCTGGGACAGCAGGTTAAGAGAAATTACACATGGGGAGGTTAAGCATGTAACACGGGGGAGAATAAAAAAGAAAATGCAGTTTTATGAAGTGTGTTTGCCAATCCAGCCAGCACTTTTGTTCTATTTCTCTCTTTGCGTCTTTTATTGGTAAAGTAACTTTCAAGTGCATGCGCAGGTATGAATGAGAGAGCAACGGTATAATAATTTGAAGCGTTTACACCAGTGCTAAAGTAGGAATGAGGTGTAGCAAAGACATGAAAGAGGTAGCGATAACAAATATGTGGAGAGGCAATAGTGACACAAAAATAAGCCACCTATTTATAAAACTGAAATGGAAGAAATACTAAAGGTTAACTTCTGAAATTGTAGCCGATAATAAAAAGATTCTCGTTGTTGGCAGGATTCGAACCTGCGCAGGGATACCCCAATGGATTTCTAGTCCATCGCCTTAACCACTCGGCCACAACAACTTGCTGTAAGCTGCCTACAAATATTTTGTTTGAAAGTTTTGAAGTTTTCCCACATCAAAATACTGATATTCTGCAATGCGCTTTTTAAAAACAATGTTTTTTTCATCATGCACGTTCTGTCCTAAAAATAAAAATTGCATGAGTATATCTCTGGATCTGTAAAAGGATACGCTTGCATTCAAACTCTCTTGTGGCACTCAAGTTTTTTGGACCCTGTTGCACTCTGTTTTTGTGCTGCTTTTAGTCTACGACCCATATTACAGAAGTCAACCATCTCTAATTATTTGGGACTCCTTTGTAAGTGCCTTATCTTTAATCCTTGAAAAGCTCTATAATAAAGGGGTCTGTCAAAGATTGCTTGAATGGAAGATAAAAGAAGGCCCACTTGTCTCACCAAATGCAGTAGAGAAACCTGATGTTTTACTCATGTTATCCTTAGTTCAGTTTTTGTTAGACCTGGCATCCTTAAGGTGGCCTACCAGCAACCTTTTTGCTTTTCACCTCACGTTTTGCTGTATCTTTATGTTGGCCGTAGGACTCTAATCACTTTATCACTACTGTGAGAAAGTGGCTCTGTATATACTGTTCCCAAATAGGTACAGTGTGCACAGAGTCCCCAGTCCCCAGAGGTTTGGCAGAGGCTAAAGTTAGATATAACCTTACTCTCTAAAGTGGTAGCTTGCCGAGCAGTAAGGCAGTATCAGAGTACAGTGTAAAACATTTGTTGTACACACTCAGTCAGCAAATGGTCTCACACACTCAAGAACTGAACTCTAGGCCATTGGTTTGCATACAAAAGCTATTGTTGTTTTATTTTAGAACCAACAATAGGTATCAAAATATACTTTCTCAGAATGAGATGCTTTAGTTAAATACTTTGCAATAGGCAATTGACTTTTGCAGGTCATAGTTACAGTTTATTGCAATAGGCAACACAATTTGAATCACAATAATACATTGAGCTCAATGGGAATTTTAAGTTATATGCAATTAATTACTTTCAGGATTACTTTTCTAAATCCAGGACTGGATCCTAGATTCAGTCCTGGGACAGTTCTTGGAAACAAGTGAGTAAATTCGTTTTAGTTACTGTTGTGATTTTTAAGCAATATTTTGCTATTTTAAAAGTTGACACTTAGAAACTTTTGCTGATCAAATTACCAATGGAAGAAAAGTGAGTTATCGGCTTTTAGGTAAGTACTCGACTGGCAGAGTTATGGTTCTGGGCATAGACTCAGGGGTCTCCCAGGGGAGTCCCAGCCTACTTGCCAAGCCTTAAACTCCCCTTTTATTACATATAATTTTCACCTAAGGTAGGCCCTAGGTAGTCCTAGGTGCATGATGCTATGTAAGTAAAAAATAAGATATGTACTTTGGTGGTTCGCGTGTCCTGTAAGTACCAAACAGTCTATTTCATTTTTCACTACTGTGAGGTCTACCCCTCTCATAGGTTAGCTCTGTGTATTCCCCTATACTTTTTATTTGGTAATTCCATATCGGAGAGGAGTAGCGTTATTTATTTATTGAAAATCCTACTTACTGGTGAGGTTGGATTTAACTTTACTATTTTAGAAATGCCACTTTTAGAGAGTGAACATGTCTCTGCACTTACTGCTCTATTTGCCTGAAACCTGGCCCCAATACACGTCTGGATTGGGCTGGGTGACAGCAAAATGTGTGCCTTCCCTCTAGAGAGCCACAACACAGGTCACTCAACTGCACCTGGGGGGTGAGCTCCGCTCCCCCTCCACCCCCAATAGGTTCAAGAACGATAATTAATGTAAGTAAATACATTATAGCTACAGCTTATAATCATGCAAGTTTAAATCATTTGTTGTTAGATGGTTTAAATATTTGAAAGGACCTGTTTTTAATAGACATTTTACAAAAACCACTGGTACATTTGCTAATTCTGTAAAATTAACACCCAACTGCCGTGACATTGCCAACCACAATGCCGTGACTCGGATTCGAACCGAGGTTGCTGCGGCCACAACGCAGAGTACTAACCACTATACGATCACGGCGAGCTACTTGGGCTCAACGACATACAATGACATGGAGAATTTATAATTCGGAACACTCAGGGCTGTTCCTGTGATAGGCTGGATGTATTCATTGCTTCCTCATTCCTCATTCAGAGGCTGCGTCTCCTCAGTGGTTGATAGGTTGAAACCGTTTCCTGGCCGCCTGCTTGTGAAATGCCAGGAGTCAAAGATCACACATTACACTTGCGGACCTGTGATGGGACACCAATGCAGAGAAACCCACCTGGCACAGGCCTTCTATTCTGTCTATTAGACCTGCATCTTCCCTGAACCTTTCAAGCCATTTGTATGTGAAGCAAGAAAGAGTTAGAGAGTGATCCATCTACACTTTTATAGGGAGGATGTCGCCGTGAGCTCCTCCCAGCTAATCACACGAACAGCAGAAAAGCAAGATAAATACACAGTTGAGGGGTGGGCTGCATGGTTATGTTTTTGAGTAAATATTGAAACTGACCTCAGTGGCTCATTAGCAGAGCTGCGGCTAATGACTGGTGCCAAATCATGATGAAGCAAGCACAATGGCTCGTAGGGGACCCACAACGCGCTGTTCTTAGCTCACTGAATTAAAGTATAAACTTCCGCCGTGTGTGAGTGGTAAAGGCTTGTTAATATGGTTCCTTTTCCAATTCAAGTCTGACAACAAGAGGCAGGAACCACGTGGCTTCGGAAGCTCAGGAAAGTAGCCACCAACCACAGAGAAAGAGAGAACTGGCAGTATGAGAGGTGGAGAAAACAGAAGCGGGAGCAAGGAGCTCAAATGAGATTGATGGCGTTTAAATAGAGCGCGTAAAGGAACAGTTACACAGCTAAGAAATGGGAAAGACAGACTAGGGAAAAAAACACAGAAAGAGCCTGTATATGAAATTCTCTTCCTGGGACAGCAGGTTAAGAGAAATTACACATGGGGAGGTTAAGCATGTAACACGGGGGAGAATAAAAAAGAAAATGCAGTTTTATGAAGTGTGTTTGCCAATCCAGCCAGCACTTTTGTTCTATTTCTCTCTTTGCGTCTTTTATTGGTAAAGTAACTTTCAAGTGCATGCGCAGGTATGAATGAGAGAGCAACGGTATAATAATTTGAAGCGTTTACACCAGTGCTAAAGTAGGAATGAGGTGTAGCAAAGACATGAAAGAGGTAGCGATAACAAATATGTGGAGAGGCAATAGTGACACAAAAATAAGCCACCTATTTATAAAACTGAAATGGAAGAAATACTAAAGGTTAACTTCTGAAATTGTAGCCGATAATAAAAAGATTCTCGTTGTTGGCAGGATTCGAACCTGCGCGGGGATACCCCAATGGATTTCTAGTCCATCGCCTTAACCACTCGGCCACAACAACTTGCTGTAAGCTGCCTACAAATATTTTGTTTGAAAGTTTTGACGTTTTCCCACATCAAAGTACTGATATTCTGCAATGCGCTTTTTAAAAACAATGTTTTTTTCATCATGCACGTTCTGTCCTAAAAATAAAAATTGCATGAGTATATCTCTGGATCTGTAAAATGATACGCTTGCATTCAAACTCTCTTGTGGCACTCAAGTTTTTTGGACCCTGTTGCACTCTGTTTTTGTGCTGCTTTTAGTCTACGACCCATATTACAGAAGTCAACCATCTCTGATTATTTGGGACTCCTTTGTAAGTGCCTTATCTTTAATCCTTGAAAAGCTCTATAATAAAGGGGTCTGTCAAAGATTGCTTGAATGGAAGATAAAAGAAGGCCCACTTGTCTCACCAAATGCAGTAGAGAAACCTGATGTTTTTCTCATGTTATCCTTTAGTTCAGTTTTTGTTAGACCTGGCATCCTTAAGGTGGCCTACCAGCAACCTTTTTGCTTTTCACCTCACGTTTTGCTGTATCTTTATGTTGGCCGTAGGACTCTAATCACTTTATCACTACTGTGAGAAAGTGGCTCTGTATATACTGTTCCCAAATAGGTACAGTGTGCACAGAGTCCCCAGTCCCCAGAGGTTTGGCAGAGGCTAAAGTTAGATATAACCTTACTCTCTAAAGTGGTAGCTTGCCGAGCAGTAAGGCAGTATCAGAGTACAGTGTAAAACATTTGTTGTACACACTCAGTCAGCAAATGGTCTCACACACTCAAGAACTGAAATCTAGGCCATTGATTTGCATACAAAAGATATTGTTGTTTTATTTTAGAACCAACAATAGGTATCAAAATATACTTTCTCAGATTGAGATGCTTTAGTTAAATACTTTGCAATAGGCAATTGACTTTTGCAGGTCATAGTTACAGTTTATTGCAATAGGCAACACAATTTGAATCACAATAATACATTGAGCTCGATGGGAATTTTAAGTTATATGCAATTAATTACTTTCAGGATTACTTTTCTAAATCCAGGACTGGATCCTAGATTCAGTCCTGGGACAGTTCTTGGAAACAAGTGAGTAAATTCGTTTTAGTTACTGTTGTGATTTTTAAGCAATATTTTGCTATTTTAAAAGTTGACACTTAGAAACTTTTGCTGATCAAAATACCAACGTTATCCTATGGAAGGAAATTCACTTAGCAGGTAAGTGGGATTATGGTTACTTTTTCTAGGTCAGTGTTGGATCCTAGATCCAGCACTACTGTACCACCTGTAAGCAGTTGAGAAACTGCGTTTAAGTTATACAGGCGATTTTTAAGGAATATTTACATGTTTGCAAAATCGACACTTAGAAGAAATTTCACAGAAAAACAGTCAATGGTTTCCTATGGAAGAAAATTCAAGTTACGGGTAAAGTACGTTCTCGTTACTTTTGTAATCCAGTGCTGGGCTCCTAGGCTCAGTACTGGGACATCTATCAAAAACAGGTAAACAACTACGTTTTCACAGTTGGTATGATTTTTAAAGAATATTTGTAAGTTTCAAAAATCGACACTTAGAAAATGTTCAGCAAAAAGCAGGCAATGATATCCCATGGAAGGAAATTCGAGTTACTGGTAAGTACGGTTAAAATTACTTTTCAGGGTCAGTACTGAGCTCCAAGATGCAGCACTGAGGTCTCTCCTGATAACAGGTGAGTAAATCAGAATTCGTTGTTCGGCTGATTTTAGATGAATATTTTAAAGTTCCAAAACTCCACACCACTTAGAAGAATTTCCAAGTGAAACCACTCAATGTTAGCCTATGGAAGAAAAGTGAGTTATCGGCTTTTAGGTAAGTACTCGACTGGCAGAGTTATGGTTCTGGGCATAGACTCAGGGGTCTCCCAGGGGAGTCCCAGCCTACTTGCCAAGCCTTAAACTCCCCTTTTATTACATATAATTTACACCTAAGGTAGGCCCTAGGTAGTCCTAGGTGCATGATGCTATGTAAGTAAAAAATAAGATATGTACTTTGGTGGTTCGCGTGTCCTGTAAGTACCAAACAGTCTATTTCATTTTTCACTACTGTGAGGTCTACCCCTCTCATAGGTTAGCTCTGTGTATTCCCCTATACTTTTTATTTGGTAATTCCATATCGGAGAGGAGTAGCTTTATTTATTTATTGAAAATCCTACTTACTGGTGAGGTTGGATTTAACTTTACTATTTTAGAAATGCCACTTTTAGAGAGTGAACATGTCTCTGCACTTACTGCTCTATTTGCCTGAAACCTGGCCCCAATACACGTCTGGATTGGGCTTGGTGACAGCAAAATTTGTGCCTTCCCTCTAGAGAGCCACAACACAGGTCACTCAACTGCACCTGGGGGGTGAGCTCCGCTCCCCCTCCACCCCCAATAGGTTCAAGAACGATAATTTATGTAAGTAAATACATTATAGCTACAGCTTATAATCATGCGAGTTTAAATCATTTGTTGTTAGATGGTTTAAATATTTGAAAGGATCTGTTTTTAATAGACATTTTACAAAAACCACTGGTACATTTGCTAATTCTGTAAAATTAACACCCAACTGCCGTGACATTGCCAACCACAATGCCGTGACTCGGATTCGAACCGAGGTTGCTGCGGCCACAACGCAGAGTACTAACCACTATACGATCACGGCGAGCTACTTGGGCTCAACGACATACAATGACATGGAGAATTTATAATTCGGAACACTCAGGGCTGTTCCTGTGATAGGCTGGATGTATTCATTGCTTCCTCATTCCTCATTCAGAGGCTGCGTCTCCTCAGTGGTTGATAGGCTGAAACCGTTTCCTGGCCGCCTGCTTGTGAAATGCCAGGAGTCAAAGATCACACAATACACTTGCGGACCTGTGATGGGACACCAATGCAGAGAAACCCACCTGGCACAGGCCTTCTATTCTGTCTATTAGACCTGCATCTTCCCTGCACCTTTCAAGCCATTTGTATGTGAAGCATGAAAGAGTTAGAGAGTGATCCATCTACACTTTTATAGGGAGGATGTCGCCGTGAGCTCCTCCCAGCTAATCACACGAACAGCAGAAAAGCAAGATAAATACACAGTTGAGGGGTGGGCTGCATGGTTATGTTTTTGAGTAAATATTGAAACTGACCTCAGTGGCTCATTAGCAGAGCTGCGGCTAATGACTGGTGCCAAATCATGATGAAGCAAGCACAATGGCTCGTAGGGGACCCACAACACGCTTTTCTTAGCTCACTGAATTAAAGTATAAACTTCCGCCGTGTGTGAGTGGTAAAGGCTTGTTAATATGGTTCCTTTTCCAATTCAAGTCTGACAACAAGAGGCAGGAACCACGTGGCTTCGGAAGCTCGGGAAAGTAGCCACCAACCACAGAGAAAGAGAGAACTGGCAGTATGAGAGGTGGAGAAAACAGAAGCGGGAGCAAGGAGCTCAAATGAGATTGATGGCGTTTAAATAGAGCGCGTAAAGGAACAGTTACACAGCTAAGAAATGGGAAAGACAGACTAGGGAAAAAAACACAGAAAGAGCCTGTACATGAAATTCTCTTCCTGGGACAGCAGGTTAAGAGAAATTACACATGGGGAGGTTAAGCATGTAACACGGGGGAGAATAAAAAAGAAAATGCAGTTTTATGAAGTGTGTTTGCCAATCCAGCCAGCACTTTTGTTCTATTTCTCTCTTTGCGTCTTTTATTGGTAAAGTAACTTTCAAGTGCATGCGCAGGTATGAATGAGAGAGCAACGGTATAATAATTTGAAGCGTTTACACCAGTGCTAAAGTAGGAATGAGGTGTAGCAAAGACATGAAAGAGGTAGCGATAACAAATATGTGGAGAGGCAATAGTGACACAAAAATAAGCCACCTATTTATAAAACTGAAATGGAAGAAATACTAAAGGTTAACTTCTGAAATTGTAGCCGATAATAAAAAGATTCTCGTTGTTGGCAGGATTCGAACCTGCGCAGGGATACCCCAATGGATTTCTAGTCCATCGCCTTAACCACTCGGCCACAACAACTTGCTGTAAGCTGCCTACAAATATTTTGTTTGAAAGTTTTGAAGTTTTCCCACATCAAAATACTGATATTCTGCAATGCGCTTTTTAAAAACAATGTTTTTTTCATCATGCACGTTCTGTCCTAAAAATAAAAATTGCATGAGTATATCTCTGGATCTGTAAAAGGATACGCTTGCATTCAAACTCTCTTGTGGCACTCAAGTTTTTTGGACCCTGTTGCACTCTGTTTTTGTGCTGCTTTTAGTCTACGACCCATATTACAGAAGTCAACCATCTCTAATTATTTGGGACTCCTTTGTAAGTGCCTTATCTTTAATCCTTGAAAAGCTCTATAATAAAGGGGTCTGTCAAAGATTGCTTGAATGGAAGATAAAAGAAGGCCCACTTGTCTCACCAAATGCAGTAGAGAAACCTGATGTTTTACTCATGTTATCCTTAGTTCAGTTTTTGTTAGACCTGGCATCCTTAAGGTGGCCTACCAGCAACCTTTTTGCTTTTCACCTCACGTTTTGCTGTATCTTTATGTTGGCCGTAGGACTCTAATCACTTTATCACTACTGTGAGAAAGTGGCTCTGTATATACTGTTCCCAAATAGGTACAGTGTGCACAGAGTCCCCAGTCCCCAGAGGTTTGGCAGAGGCTAAAGTTAGATATAACCTTACTCTCTAAAGTGGTAGCTTGCCGAGCAGTAAGGCAGTATCAGAGTACAGTGTAAAACATTTGTTGTACACACTCAGTCAGCAAATGGTCTCACACACTCAAGAACTGAACTCTAGGCCATTGGTTTGCATACAAAAGCTATTGTTGTTTTATTTTAGAACCAACAATAGGTATCAAAATATACTTTCTCAGAATGAGATGCTTTAGTTAAATACTTTGCAATAGGCAATTGACTTTTGCAGGTCATAGTTACAGTTTATTGCAATAGGCAACACAATTTGAATCACAATAATACATTGAGCTCAATGGGAATTTTAAGTTATATGCAATTAATTACTTTCAGGATTACTTTTCTAAATCCAGGACTGGATCCTAGATTCAGTCCTGGGACAGTTCTTGGAAACAAGTGAGTAAATTCGTTTTAGTTACTGTTGTGATTTTTAAGCAATATTTTGCTATTTTAAAAGTTGACACTTAGAAACTTTTGCTGATCAAATTACCAATGGAAGAAAAGTGAGTTATCGGCTTTTAGGTAAGTACTCGACTGGCAGAGTTATGGTTCTGGGCATAGACTCAGGGGTCTCCCAGGGGAGTCCCAGCCTACTTGCCAAGCCTTAAACTCCCCTTTTATTACATATAATTTACACCTAAGGTAGGCCCTAGGTAGTCCTAGGTGCATGATGCTATGTAAGTAAAAAATAAGATATGTACTTTGGTGGTTCGCGTGTCCTGTAAGTACCAAACAGTCTATTTCATTTTTCACTACTGTGAGGTCTACCCCTCTCATAGGTTAGCTCTGTGTATTCCCCTATACTTTTTATTTGGTAATTCCATATCGGAGAGGAGTAGCGTTATTTATTTATTGAAAATCCTACTTACTGGTGAGGTTGGATTTAACTTTACTATTTTAGAAATGCCACTTTTAGAGAGTGAACATGTCTCTGCACTTACTGCTCTATTTGCCTGAAACCTGGCCCCAATACACGTCTGGATTGGGCTGAGTGACAGCAAAATGTGTGCCTTCCCTCTAGAGAGCCACAACACAGGTCACTCAACTGCACCTGGGGGGTGAGCTCCGCTCCCCCTCCACCCCCAATAGGTTCAAGAACGATAATTAATGTAAGTAAATACATTACAGCTACAGCTTATAATCATGCGAGTTTAAATCATTTGTTGTTAGATGGTTTAAATATTTGAAAGGACCTGTTTTTAATAGACATTTTACAAAAACCACTGGTACATTTGCTAATTCTGTAAAATTAACACCCAACTGCCGTGACATTGCCAACCACAATGCCGTGACTCGGATTCGAACCGAGGTTGCTGCGGCCACAACGCAGAGTACTAACCACTATACGATCACGGCGAGCTACTTGGGCTCAACGACATACAATGACATGGAGAATTTATAATTCGGAACACTCAGGGCTGTTCCTGTGATAGGCTGGATGTATTCATTGCTTCCTCATTCCTCATTCAGAGGCTGCGTCTCCTCAGTGGTTGATGGGCTGAAACCGTTTCCTGGCCGCCTGCTTGTGAAATGCCAGGAGTCAAAGATCACACATTACACTTGCGGACCTGTGATGGGACACCAATGCAGAGAAACCCACCTGGCACAGGCCTTCTATTCTGTCTATTAGACCTGCATCTTCCCTGAACCTTTCAAGCCATTTGTATGTGAAGCAAGAAAGAGTTAGAGAGTGATCCATCTACACTTTTATAGGGAGGATGTCGCCGTGAGCTCCTCCCAGCTAATCACACGAACAGCAGAAAAGCAAGATAAATACACAGTTGAGGGGTGGGCTGCATGGTTATGTTTTTGAGTAAATATTGAAACTGACCTCAGTGGCTCATTAGCAGAGCTGCGGCTAATGACTGGTGCCAAATCATGATGAAGCAAGCACAATGGCTCGTAGGGGACCCACAACGCGCTGTTCTTAGCTCACTGAATTAAAGTATAAACTTCCGCCGTGTGTGAGTGGTAAAGGCTTGTTAATATGGTTCCTTTTCCAATTCAAGTCTGACAACAAGAGGCAGGAACCACGTGGCTTCGGAAGCTCAGGAAAGTAGCCACCAACCACAGAGAAAGAGAGAACTGGCAGTATGAGAGGTGGAGAAAACAGAAGCGGGAGCAAGGAGCTCAAATGAGATTGATGGCGTTTAAATAGAGCGCGTAAAGGAACAGTTACACAGCTAAGAAATGGGAAAGACAGACTAGGGAAAAAAACACAGAAAGAGCCTGTACATGAAATTCTCTTCCGGGACAGCAGGTTAAGAGAAATTACACATGGGGAGGTTAAGCATGTAACACGGGGGAGAATAAAAAAGAAAATGCAGTTTTATGAAGTGTGTTTGCCAATCCAGCCAGCACTTTTGTTCTATTTCTCTCTTTGCGTCTTTTATTGGTAAAGTAACTTTCAAGTGCATGCGCAGGTATGAATGAGAGAGCAACGGTATAATAATTTGAAGCGTTTACACCAGTGCTAAAGTAGGAATGAGGTGTAGCAAAGACATGAAAGAGGTAGCGATAACAAATATGTGGAGAGGCAATAGTGACACAAAAATAAGCCACCTATTTATAAAACTGAAATGGAAGAAATACTAAAGGTTAACTTCTGAAATTGTAGCCGATAATAAAAAGATTCTCGTTGTTGGCAGGATTCGAACCTGCGCAGGGATACCCCAATGGATTTCTAGTCCATCGCCTTAACCACTCGGCCACAACAACTTGCTGTAAGCTGCCTACAAATATTTTGTTTGAAAGTTTTGACGTTTTCCCACATCAAAGTACTGATATTCTGCAATGCGCTTTTTAAAAACAATGTTTTTTTCATCATGCACGTTCTGTCCTAAAAATAAAAATTGCATGAGTATATCTCTGGATCTGTAAAATTATACGCTTGCATTCAAACTCTCTTGTGGCACTCAAGTTTTTTGGACCCTGTTGCACTCTGTTTTTGTGCTGCTTTTAGTCTACGACCCATATTACAGAAGTCAACCATCTCTGATTATTTGGGACTCCTTTGTAAGTGCCTTATCTTTAATCCTTGAAAAGCTCTATAATAAAGGGGTCTGTCAAAGATTGCTTGAATGGAAGATAAAAGAAGGCCCACTTGTCTCACCAAATGCAGTAGAGAAACCTGATGTTTTACTCATGTTATCCTTTAGTTCAGTTTTTGTTAGACCTGGCATCCTTAAGGTGGCCTACCAGCAACCTTTTTGCTTTTCACCTCACGTTTTGCTGTATCTTTATGTTGGCCGTAGGACTCTAATCACTTTATCACTACTGTGAGAAAGTGGCTCTGTATATACTGTTCCCAAATAGGTACAGTGTGCACAGAGTCCCCAGTCCCCAGAGGTTTGGCAGAGGCTAAAGTTAGATATAACCTTACTCTCTAAAGTGGTAGCTTGCCGAGCAGTAAGGCAGTATCAGAGTACAGTGTAAAACATTTGTTGTACACACTCAGTCAGCAAATGGTCTCACACACTCAAGAACTGAACTCTAGGCCATTGGTTTGCATACAAAAGATATTGTTGTTTTATTTTAGAACCAACAATAGGTATCAAAATATACTTTCTCAGATTGAGATGCTTTAGTTAAATACTTTGCAATAGGCAATTGACTTTTGCAGGTCATAGTTACAGTTTATTGCAATAGGCAACACAATTTGAATCACAATAATACATTGAGCTCAATGGGAATTTTAAGTTATATGCAATTAATTACTTTCAGGATTACTTTTCTAAATCCAGGACTGGATCCTAGATTCAGTCCTGGGACAGTTCTTGGAAACAAGTGAGTAAATTCGTTTTAGTTACTGTTGTGATTTTTAAGCAATATTTTGCTATTTTAAAAGTTGACACTTAGAAACTTTTGCTGATCAAATTACCAATGTTATCCTATGGAAGGAAATTCACTTAGCAGGTAAGTGGGGTTATGGTTACTTTTTCTAGGTCAGTGTTGGATCCTAGATCCAGCACTACTGTGCCACCTGTAAGCAGTTGAGAAACTGCGTTTAAGTTATACATGCGATTTTTAAGGAATATTTACATGTTTGCAAAATCGACACTTAGAAGAAATTTCACAGAAAAACAGTCAATGGTTTCCTATGGAAGAAAATTCAAGTTACGGGTAAAGTACGTTCTCGTTACTTTTGTAATCCAGTGCTGGGCTCCTAGGCTCAGTACTGGGACATCTATCTAAAACAGGTAAACAATTACGTTTTCACAGTTGGTACGATTTTTAAAGAATATTTGTAAGTTTCAAAAATCGACACTTAGAAAATGTTCAGCAAAAAGCAGGCAATGATATCCCATGGAAGGAAATTCGAGTTACTGGTAAGTACGGTTAAAATTACTTTTCAGGGTCAGTACTGAGCTCCAAGATGCAGCACTGAGGTCTCTCCTGATAACAGGTGAGTAAATCAGAATTCGTTGTTCGGCTGATTTTAGATGAATATTTTAAAGTTCCAAAACTCCACACCACTTAGAAGAATTTCCAAGTGAAACCACTCAATGTTAGCCTATGGAAGAAAAGTGAGTTATCGGCTTTTAGGTAAGTACTCGACTGGCAGAGTTATGGTTCTGGGCATAGACTCAGGGGTCTCCCAGGGGAGTCCCAGCCTACTTGCCAAGCCTTAAACTCCCCTTTTATTACATATAATTTACACCTAAGGTAGGCCCTAGGTAGTCCTAGGTGCATGATGCTATGTAAGTAAAAAATAAGATATGTACTTTGGTGGTTCGCGTGTCCTGTAAGTACCAAACAGTCTATTTCATTTTTCACTACTGTGAGGTCTACCCCTCTCATAGGTTAGCTCTGTGTATTCCCCTATACTTTTTATTTGGTAATTCCATATCGGAGAGGAGTAGCTTTATTTATTTATTGAAAATCCTACTTACTGGTGAGGTTGGATTTAACTTTACTATTTTAGAAATGCCACTTTTAGAGAGTGAACATGTCTCTGCACTTACTGCTCTATTTGCCTGAAACCTGGCCCCAATACACGTCTGGATTGGGCTGGGTGACAGCAAAATTTGTGCCTTCCCTCTAGAGAGCCACAACACAGGTCACTCAACTGCACCTGGGGGGTGAGCTCCGCTCCCCCTCCACCCCCAATAGGTTCAAGAACGATAATTTATGTAGGTAAATACATTATAGCTACAGCTTATAATCATGCGAGTTTAAATCATTTGTTGTTAGATGGTTTAAATATTTGAAAGGATCTGTTTTTAATAGACATTTTACAAAAACCACTGGTACATTTGCTAATTCTGTAAAATTAACACCCAACTGCCGTGACATTGCCAACCACAATGCCGTGACTCGGATTCGAACCGAGGTTGCTGCGGCCACAACGCAGAGTACTAACCACTATACGATCACAGCGAGCTACTTGGGCTCAACGACATACAATGACATGGAGAATTTATAATTCGGAACACTCAGGGCTGTTCCTGTGATAGGCTGGATGTATTCATTGCTTCCTCATTCCTCATTCAGAGGCTGCGTCTCCTCAGTGGTTGATAGGCTGAAACCGTTTCCTGGCCGCCTGCTTGTGAAATGCCAGGAGTCAAAGATCACACATTACACTTGCGGACCTGTGATGGGACACCAATGCAGAGAAACCCACCTGGCACAGGCCTTCTATTCTGTCTATTAGACCTGCATCTTCCCTGCACCTTTCAAGCCATTTGTATGTGAAGCAAGAAAGAGTTAGAGAGTGATCCATCTACACTTTTATAGGGAGGATGTCGCCGTGAGCTCCTCCCAGCTAATCACACGAACAGCAGAAAAGCAAGATAAATACACAGTTGAGGGGTGGGCTGTATGGTTATGTTTTTGAGTAAATATTGAAACTGACCTCAGTGGCTCATTAGCAGAGCTGCGGCTAATGACTGGTGCCAAATCATGATGAAGCAAGCACAATGGCTCGTAGGGGACCCACAACACGCTTTTCTTAGCTCACTGATTTAAAGTATAAACTTCCGCCGTGTGTGAGTGGTAAAGGCTTGTTAATATGGTTCCTTTTCCAATTCAAGTCTGACAACAAGAGGCAGGAACCACGTGGCTTCGGAAGCTCAGGAAAGTAGCCACCAACCACAGAGAAAGAGAGAACTGGCAGTATGAGAGGTGGAGAAAACAGAAGCGGGAGCAAGGAGCTCAAATGAGATTGATGGCGTTTAAATAGAGCGCGTAAAGGAACAGTTACACAGCTAAGAAATGGGAAAGACAGACTAGGGAAAAAAACACAGAAAGAGCCTGTACATGAAATTCTCTTCCTGGGACAGCAGGTTAAGAGAAATTACACATGGGGAGGTTAAGCATGTAACACGGGGGAGAATAAAAAAGAAAATGCAGTTTTATGAAGTGTGTTTGCCAATCCAGCCAGCACTTTTGTTCTATTTCTCTCTTTGCGTCTTTTATTGGTAAAGTAACTTTCAAGTGCATGCGCAGGTATGAATGAGAGAGCAACGGTATAATAATTTGAAGCGTTTACACCAGTGCTAAAGTAGGAATGAGGTGTAGCAAAGACATGAAAGAGGTAGCGATAACAAATATGTGGAGAGGCAATAGTGACACAAAAATAAGCCACCTATTTATAAAACTGAAATGGAAGAAATACTAAAGGTTAACTTCTGAAATTGTAGCCGATATTAAAAAGATTCTCGTTGTTGGCATGATTCGAACCTGCGCGGGGATACCCCAATGGATTTCTAGTCCATCGCCTTAACCACTCGGCCACAACAACTTGCTGTAAGCTGCCTACAAATATTTTGTTTGAAAGTTTTGAAGTTTTCCCACATCAAAGTACTGATATTCTGCAATGCGCTTTTTAAAAACAATGTTTTTTTCATCATGCACGTTCTGTCCTAAAAATAAAAATTGCATGAGTATATCTCTGGATCTGTAAAAGGATACGCTTGCATTCAAACTCTCTTGTGGCACTCAAGTTTTTTGGACCCTGTTGCACTCTGTTTTTGTGCTGCTTTTAGTCTACGACCCATATTACAGAAGTCAACCATCTCTGATTATTTGGGACTCCTTTGTAAGTGCCTTATCTTTAATCCTTGAAAAGCTCTATAATAAAGGGGTCTGTCAAAGATTGCTTGAATGGAAGATAAAAGAAGGCCCACTTGTCTCACCAAATGCAGTAGAGAAACCTGATGTTTTACTCATGTTATCCTTAGTTCAGTTTTTGTTAGACCTGGCATCCTTAAGGTGGCCTACCAGCAACCTTTTTGCTTTTCACCTCACGTTTTGCTGTATCTTTATGTTGGCCGTAGGACTCTAATCACTTTATCACTACTGTGAGAAAGTGGCTCTGTATATACTGTTCCCAAATAGGTACAGTGTGCACAGAGTCCCCAGTCCCCAGAGGTTTGGCAGAGGCTAAAGTTAGATATAACCTTACTCTCTAAAGTGGTAGCTTGCCGAGCAGTAAGGCAGTATCAGAGTACAGTGTAAAACATTTGTTGTACACACTCAGTCAGCAAATGGTCTCACACACTCAAGAACTGAACTCTAGGCCATTGGTTTGCATACAAAAGATATTGTTGTTTTATTTTAGAACCAACAATAGGTATCAAAATATACTTTCTCAGAATGAGATGCTTTAGTTAAATACTTTGCAATAGGCAATTGACTTTTGCAGGTCATAGTTACAGTTTATTGCAATAGGCAACACAATTTGAATCGCAATAATACATTGAGCTCAATGGGAATTTTAAGTTATATGCAATTATTACTTTCAGGATTACTTTTCTAAATCCAGGACTGGATCCTAGATTAAGTCCTGGGACAGTTCTTGGAAACAAGTGAGTAAATTCGTTTTAGTTACTGTTGTGATTTTTAAGCAATATTTTGCTATTTTAAAAGTTGACACTTAGAAACTTTTGCTGATCAAATTACCAATGTTATCCTATGGAAGGAAATTCACTTAGCAGGTAAGTGGGGTTATGGTTACTTTTTCTAGGTCAGTGTTGGATCCTAGATCCAGTACTACTGTACCACCTGTAAGCAGTTGAGAAACTGCGTTTAAGTTATACAGGCGATTTTTAAGGAATATTTACATGTTTGCAAAATCGACACTTAGAAGAAATTTCACAGAAAAACAGTCAATGGTTTCCTATGGAAGAAAATTCAAGTTACGGGTAAAGTACGTTCTCGTTACTTTTGTAATCCAGTGCTGGGCTCCTAGGCTCAGTACTGGGACATCTATCTAAAACAGGTAAACAATTACGTTTTCACAGTTGGTACGATTTTTAAAGAATATTTGTAAGTTTCAAAAATCGACACTTAGAAAATGTTCAGCAAAAAGCAGGCAATGATATCCCATGGAAGGAAATTCGAGTTACTGGTAAGTACGGTTAAAATTACTTTTCAGGGTCAGTACTGAGCTCCAAGATGCAGCACTGAGGTCTCTCCTGATAACAGGTGAGTAAATCAGAATTCGTTGTTCGGCTGATTTTAGATTAATATTTTAAAGTTCCAAAACTCCACACCACTTAGAAGAATTTCCAAGTGAAACCACTCAATGTTAGCCTATGGAAGAAAAGTGAGTTATCGGCTTTTAGGTAAGTACTCGACTGGCAGAGTTATGGTTCTGGGCATAGACTCAGGGGTCTCCCAGGGGAGTCCCAGCCTACTTGCCAAGCCTTAAACTCCCCTTTTATTACATATAATTTACACCTAAGGTAGGCCCTAGGTAGTCCTAGGTGCATGATGCTATGTAAGTAAAAAATAAGATATGTACTTTGGTGGTTCGCGTGTCCTGTAAGTACCAAACAGTCTATTTCATTTTTCACTACTGTGAGGTCTACCCCTCTCATAGGTTAGCTCTGTGTATTCCCCTATACTTTTTATTTGGTAATTCCATATCGGAGAGGAGTAGCTTTATTTATTTATTGAAAATCCTACTTACTGGTGAGGTTGGATTTAACTTTACTATTTTAGAAATGCCACTTTTAGAGAGTGAACATGTCTCTGCACTTACTGCTCTATTTGCCTGAAACCTGGCCCCAATACACGTCTGGATTGGGCTGGGTGACAGCAAAATTTGTGCCTTCCCTCTAGAGAGCCACAACACAGGTCACTCAACTGCACCTGGGGGGTGAGCTCCGCTCCCCCTCCACCCCCAATAGGTTCAAGAACGATAATTTATGTAAGTAAATACATTATAGCTACAGCTTATAATCATGCGAGTTTAAATCATTTGTTGTTAGATGGTTTAAATATTTGAAAGGATCTGTTTTTAATAGACATTTTACAAAAACCACTGGTACATTTGCTAATTCTGTAAAATTAACACCCAACTGCCGTGACATTGCCAACCACAATGCCGTGACTCGGATTCGAACCGAGGTTGCTGCGGCCACAACGCAGAGTACTAACCACTATACGATCACGGCGAGCTACTTGGGCTCAACGACATACAATGACATGGAGAATTTATAATTCGGAACACTCAGGGCTGTTCCTGTGATAGGCTGGATGTATTCATTGCTTCCTCATTCCTCATTCAGAGGCTGCGTCTCCTCAGTGGTTGATAGGCTGAAACCGTTTCCTGGCCGCCTGCTTGTGAAATGCCAGGAGTCAAAGATCACACATTACACTTGCGGACCTGTGATGGGACACCAATGCAGAGAAACCCACCTGGCACAGGACTTCTATTCTGTCTATTAGACCTGCATCTTCCCTGCACCTTTCAAGCCATTTGTGTGTGAAGGAAGAAAGAGTTAGAGAGTGATCCATCTACACTTTTATAGGGAGGATGTCGCAGTGAGCTCCTCCCAGCTAATCACACGAACAGCAGAAAAGCAAGATAAATACACAGTTGAGGGGTGGGCTGTATGGTTATGTTTTTGAGTAAATATTGAAACTGACCTCAGTGGCTCATTAGCAGAGCTGCGGCTAATGACTGGTGCCAAATCATGATGAAGCAAGCACAATGGCTCGTAGGGGACCCACAACACGCTTTTCTTAGCTCACTGATTTAAAGTATAAACTTCCGCCGTGTGTGAGTGGTAAAGGCTTGTTAATATGGTTCCTTTTCCAATTCAAGTCTGACAACAAGAGGCAGGAACCACGTGGCTTCGGAAGCTCAGGAAAGTAGCCACCAACCACAGAGAAAGAGAGAACTGGCAGTATGAGAGGTGGAGAAAACAGAAGCGGGAGCAAGGAGCTCAAATGAGATTGATGGCGTTTAAATAGAGCGCGTAAAGGAACAGTTACACAGCTAAGAAATGGGAAAGACAGACTAGGGAAAAAAACACAGAAAGAGCCTGTACATGAAATTCTCTTCCTGGGACAGCAGGTTAAGAGAAATTACACATGGGGAGGTTAAGCATGTAACACGGGGGAGAATAAAAAAGAAAATGCAGTTTTATGAAGTGTGTTTGCCAATCCAGCCAGCACTTTTGTTCTATTTCTCTCTTTGCGTCTTTTATTGGTAAAGTAACTTTCAAGTGCATGCGCAGGTATGAATGAGAGAGCAACGGTATAATATTTGAAGCGTTTACACCAGTGCTAAAGTAGGAATGAGGTGTAGCAAAGACATGAAAGAGGTAGCGATAACAAATATGTGGAGAGGCAATAGTGACACAAAAATAAGCCACCTATTTATAAAACTGAAATGGAAGAAATACTAAAGGTTAACTTCTGAAATTGTAGCCGATAATAAAAAGATTCTCGTTGTTGGCAGGATTCGAACCTGCGCGGGGATACCCCAATGGATTTCTAGTCCATCGGCTTAACCACTCGGCCACAACAACTTGCTGTAAGCTGCCTACAAATATTTTGTTTGAAAGTTTTGAAGTTTTCCCACATCAAAGTACTGATATTCTGCAATGCGCTTTTTAAAAACAATGTTTTTTTCATCATGCACGTTCTGTCCTAAAAATAAAAATTGCATGAGTATATCTCTGGATCTGTAAAAGGATACGCTTGCATTCAAACTCTCTTGTGGCACTCAAGTTTTTTGGACCCTGTTGCACTCTGTTTTTGTGCTGCTTTTAGTCTACGACCCATATTACAGAAGTCAACCATCTCTGATTATTTGGGACTCCTTTGTAAGTGCCTTATCTTTAATCCTTGAAAAGCTCTATAATAAAGGGGTCTGTCAAAGATTGCTTGAATGGAAGATAAAAGAAGGCCCACTTGTCTCACCAAATGCAGTAGAGAAACCTGATGTTTTACTCATGTTATCCTTAGTTCAGTTTTTGTTAGACCTGGCATCCTTAAGGTGGCCTACCAGCAACCTTTTTGCTTTTCACCTCACGTTTTGCTGTATCTTTATGTTGGCCGTAGGACTCTAATCACTTTATCACTACTGTGAGAAAGTGGCTCTGTATATACTGTTCCCAAATAGGTACAGTGTGCACAGAGTCCCCAGTCCCCAGAGGTTTGGCAGAGGCTAAAGTTAGATATAACCTTACTCTCTAAAGTGGTAGCTTGCCGAGCAGTAAGGCAGTATCAGAGTACAGTGTAAAACATTTGTTGTACACACTCAGTCAGCAAATGGTCTCACACACTCAAGAACTGAACTCTAGGCCATTGGTTTGCATACAAAAGATATTGTTGTTTTATTTTAGAACCAACAATAGGTATCAAAATATACTTTCTCAGAATGAGATGCTTTAGTTAAATACTTTGCAATAGGCAATTGACTTTTGCAGGTCATAGTTACAGTTTATTGCAATAGGCAACACAATTTGAATCACAATAATACATTGAGCTCAATGGGAATTTTAAGTTATATGCAATTAATTACTTTCAGGATTACTTTTCTAAATCCAGGACTGGATCCTAGATTCAGTCCTGGGACAGTTCTTGGAAACAAGTGAGTAAATTCGTTTTAGTTACTGTTGTGATTTTTAAGCAATATTTTGCTATTTTAAAAGTTGACACTTAGAAACTTTTGCTGATCAAATTACCAATGTTATCCTATGGAAGGAAATTCACTTAGCAGGTAAGTGGGGTTATGGTTACTTTTTCTAGGTCAGTGTTGGATCCTAGATCCAGCACTACTGTACCACCTGTAAGCAGTTTAGAAACTGCGTTTAAGTTATACAGGCGATTTTTAAGGAATATTTACATGTTTGCAAAATCGACACTTAGAAGAAATTTCACAGAAAAACAGTCAATGGTTTCCTATGGAAGAAAATTCAAGTTACGGGTAAAGTACGTTCTCGTTACTTTTGTAATCCAGTGCTGGGCTCCTAGGCTCAGTACTGGGACATCTATCTAAAACAGGTAAACAATTACGTTTTCACAGTTGGTACGATTTTTAAAGAATATTTGTAAGTTTCAAAAATCGACACTTAGAAAATGTTCAGCAAAAAGCAGGCAATGATATCCCATGGAAGGAAATTCGAGTTACTGGTAAGTACGGTTAAAATTACTTTTCAGGGTCAGTACTGAGCTCCAAGATGCAGCACTGAGGTCTCTCCTGATAACAGGTGAGTAAATCAGAATTCGTTGTTCGGCTGATTTTAGATGAATATTTTAAAGTTCCAAAACTCCACACCACTTAGAAGAATTTCCAAGTGAAACCACTCAATGTTAGCCTATGGAAGAAAAGTGAGTTATCGGCTTTTAGGTAAGTACTCGACTGGCAGAGTTATGGTTCTGGGCATAGACTCAGGGGTCTCCCAGGGGAGTCCCAGCCTACTTGCCAAGCCTTAAACTCCCCTTTTATTACATATAATTTACACCTAAGGTAGGCCCTAGGTAGTCCTAGGTGCATGATGCTATGTAAGTAAAAAATAAGATATGTACTTTGGTGGTTCGCGTGTCCTGTAAGTACCAAACAGTCTATTTCATTTTTCACTACTGTGAGGTCTACCCCTCTCATAGGTTAGCTCTGTGTATTCCCCTATACTTTTTATTTGGTAATTCCATATCGGAGAGGAGTAGCTTTATTTATTTATTGAAAATCCTACTTACTGGTGAGGTTGGATTTAACTTTACTATTTTAGAAATGCCACTTTTAGAGAGTGAACATGTCTCTGCACTTACTGCTCTATTTGCCTGAAACCTGGCCCCAATACACGTCTGGATTGGGCTGGGTGACAGCAAAATTTGTGCCTTCCCTCTAGAGAGCCACAACACAGGTCACTCAACTGCACCTGGGGGGTGAGCTCCGCTCCCCCTCCACCCCCAATAGGTTCAAGAACGATAATTTATGTAAGTAAATACATTATAGCTACAGCTTATAATCATTCGAGTTTAAATCATTTGTTGTTAGATGGTTTAAATATTTGAAAGGATCTGTTTTTAATAGACATTTTACAAAAACCACTGGTACATTTGCTAATTCTGTAAAATTAACACCCAACTGCCGTGACATTGCCAACCACAATGCCGTGACTCGGATTCGAACCGAGGTTGCTGCGGCCATAACGCAGAGTACTAACCACTATACGATCACGGCGAGCTACTTGGGCTCAACGACATACAATGACATGGAGAATTTATAATTCGGAACACTCAGGGCTGTTCCTGTGATAGGCTGGATGTATTCATTGCTTCCTCATTCCTCATTCAGAGGCTGCGTCTCCTCAGTGGTTGATAGGCTGAAACCGTTTCCTGGCCGCCTGCTTGTGAAATGCCAGGAGTCAAAGATCACACATTACACTTGCGGACCTGTGATGGGACACCAATGCAGAGAAACCCACCTGGCACAGGCCTTCTATTCTGTCTATTAGACCTGCATCTTCCCTGCACCTTTCAAGCCATTTGTATGTGAAGCAAGAAAGAGTTAGAGAGTGATCCATCTACACTTTTATAGGGAGGATGTCGCCGTGAGCTCCTCCCAGCTAATCACACGAACAGCAGAAAAGCAAGATAAATACACAGTTGAGGGGTGGGCTGTATGGTTATGTTTTTGAGTAAATAGTGAAACTGACCTCAGTGGCTCATTAGCAGAGCTGGGGCTAATGACTGGTGCCAAATCATGATGAAGCAAGCACAATGGCTCGTAGGGGACCCACAACACGCTTTTCTTAGCTCACTGAATTAAAGTATAAACTTCCGCCGTGTGTGAGTGGTAAAGGCTTGTTAATATGGTTCCTTTTCCAATTCAAGTCTGACAACAAGAGGCAGGAACCACGTGGCTTCGGAAGCTCAGGAAAGTAGCCACCAACCACAGAGAAAGAGAGAACTGGCAGTATGAGAGGTGGAGAAAACAGAAGCGGGAGCAAGGAGCTCAAATGAGATTGATGGCGTTTAAATAGAGCGCGTAAAGGAACAGTTACACAGCTAAGAAATGGGAAAGACAGACTAGGGAAAAAAACACAGAAAGAGCCTGTACATGAAATTCTCTTCCTGGGACAGCAGGTTAAGAGAAATTACACATGGGGAGGTTAAGCATGTAACACGGGGGAGAATAAAAAAGAAAATGCAGTTTTATGAAGTGTGTTTGCCAATCCAGCCAGCACTTTTGTTCTATTTCTCTCTTTGCGTCTTTTATTGGTAAAGTAACTTTCAAGTGCATGCGCAGGTATGAATGAGAGAGCAACGGTATAATAATTTGAAGCGTTTACACCAGTGCTAAAGTAGGAATGAGGTGTAGCAAAGACATGAAAGAGGTAGCGATAACAAATATGTGTAGAGGCAATAGTGACACAAAAATAAGCCACCTATTTATAAAACTGAAATGGAAGAAATACTAAAGGTTAACTTCTGAAATTGTAGCCGATAATAAAAAGATTCTCGTTGTTGGCAGGATTCGAACCTGCGCAGGGATACCCCAATGGATTTCTAGTCCATCGCCTTAACCACTCGGCCACAACAACTTGCTGTAAGCTGCCTACAAATATTTTGTTTGAAAGTTTTGACGTTTTCCCACATCAAAGTACTGATATTCTGCAATGCGCTTTTTAAAAACAATGTTTTTTTCATCATGCACGTTCTGTCCTAAAAATAAAAATTGCATGAGTATATCTCTGGATCTGTAAAAGGATACGCTTGCATTCAAACTCTCTTGTGGCACTCAAGTTTTTTGGACCCTGTTGCACTCTGTTTTTGTGCTGCTTTTAGTCTACGACCCATATTACAGAAGTCAACCATCTCTGATTATTTGGGACTCCTTTGTAAGTGCCTTATCTTTAATCCTTGAAAAGCTCTATAATAAAGGGGTCTGTCAAAGATTGCTTGAATGGAAGATAAAAGAAGGCCCACTTGTCTCACCAAATGCAGTAGAGAAACCTGATGTTTTACTCATGTTATCCTTAGTTCAGTTTTTGTTAGACCTGGCATCCTTAAGGTGGCCTACCAGCAACCTTTTTGCTTTTCACCTCACGTTTTGCTGTATCTTTATGTTGGCCGTAGGACTCTAATCACTTTATCACTACTGTGAGAAAGTGGCTCTGTATATACTGTTCCCAAATAGGTACAGTGTGCACAGAGTCCCCAGTCCCCAGAGGTTTGGCAGAGGCTAAAGTTAGATATAACCTTACTCTCTAAAGTGGTAGCTTGCCGAGCAGTAAGGCAGTATCAGAGTACAGTGTAAAACATTTGTTGTACACACTCAGTCAGCAAATGGTCTCACACACTCAAGAACTGAACTCTAGGCCATTGGTTTGCATACAAAAGATATTGTTGTTTTATTTTAGAACCAACAATAGGTATCAAAATATACTTTCTCAGAATGAGATGCTTTAGTTAAATACTTTGCAATAGGCAATTGACTTTTGCAGGTCATAGTTACAGTTTATTGCAATAGGCAACACAATTTGAATCACAATAATACATTGAGCTCAATGGGAATTTTAAGTTATATGCAATTAATTACTTTCAGGATTACTTTTCTAAATCCAGGACTGGATCCTAGATTCAGTCCTGGGACAGTTCTTGGAAACAAGTGAGTAAATTCGTTTTAGTTACTGTTGTGATTTTTAAGCAATATTTTGCTATTTTAAAAGTTGACACTTAGAAACTTTTGCTGATCAAATTACCAATGTTATCCTATGGAAGGAAATTCACTTAGCAGGTAAGTGGGGTTATGGTTACTTTTTCTAGGTCAGTGTTGGATCCTAGATCCAGCACTACTGTACCACCTGTAAGCAGTTGAGAAACTGCGTTTAAGTTATACAGGCGATTTTTAAGGAATATTTACATGTTTGCAAAATCGACACTTAAAAGAAATTTCACAGAAAAACAGTCAATGGTTTCCTATGGAAGAAAATTCAAGTTACGGGTAAAGTACGTTCTCGTTACTTTTGTAATCCAGTGCTGGGCTCCTAGGCTCAGTACTGGGACATCTATCTAAAACAGGTAAATAATTAAGTTTTCACAGTTGGTACGATTTTTAAAGAATATTTGTAAGTTTCAAAGATCGACACTTAGAAAATTTTCAGCAAAAAGCAGGCAATGATATCCCATGGAAGGAAATTCGAGTTACTGGTAAGTACGGTTAAAATTACTTTTCAGGGTCAGTGCCGAGCTCCAAGATGCAGCACTGAGGTCTCTCCTGATAACAGGTGAGTAAATCAGAATTCGTTGTTCGGCTGATTTTAGATGAATATTTTAAAGTTCCAAAACTCCACACCACTTAGAAGAATTTCCAAGTGAAACCACTCAATGTTAGCCGATGGAAGAAAAGTGAGTTATCGGCTTTTAGGTAAGTACTCGACTGGCAGAGTTATGGTTCTGGGCATAGACTCAGGGGTCTCCCAGGGGAGTCCCAGCCTACTTGCCAAGCCTTAAACTCCCCTTTTATTACATATAATTTACACCTAAGGTAGGCCCTAGGTAGTCCTAGGTGCATGATGCTATGTAAATAAAAAATAAGATATGTACTTTGGTGGTTCGCGTGTCCTGTAAGTACCAAACAGTCTATTTCATTTTTCACTACTGTGAGGTCTACCCCTCTCATAGGTTAGCTCTGTGTATTCCCCTATACTTTTTATTTGGTAATTCCATATCGGAGAGGAGTAGCTTTATTTATTTATTGAAAATCCTACTTACTGGTGAGGTTGGATTTAACTTTACTATTTTAGAAATGCCACTTTTAGAGAGTGAACATTTCTCTGCACTTACTGCTCTATTTGCCTGAAACCTGGCCCCAATACACGTCTGGATTGGGCTGGGTGACAGCAAAATGTGTGCCTTCCCTCTAGAGAGCCACAACACAGGTCACTCAACTGCACCTGGGGGGTGAGCTCCGCTCCCCCTCCACCCGCAATAGGTTCAAGAACGATAATTTATGTAAGTAAATACATTATAGCTACAGCTTATAATCATGCGAGTTTAAATCATTTGTTGTTAGATGGTTTAAATATTTGAAAGGATCTGTTTTTAATAGACATTTTACAAAAACCACTGGTACATTTGCTAATTCTGTAAAATTAACACTCAACTGCCGTGACATTGCCTACCACAATGCCGTGACTCGGATTCGAACCGAGGTTGCTGCGGCCACAACGCAGAGTACTAACCACTATACGATCACGACGAGCTACTTGGGCTCAACGACATACAATGACATGGAGAATTTATAATTCGGAACACTCAGGGCTGTTCCTGTGATAGGCTGGATGTATTCATTGCTTCCTCATTCCTCATTCAGAGGCTGCGTCTCCTCAGTGGTTGATAGGCTGAAACCGTTTCCTGGCCGCCTGCTTGTGAAATGCCAGGAGTCAAAGATCACACATTACACTTGCGGACCTGTGATGGGACACCAATGCAGAGAAACCCACCTGGCACAGGCCTTCTATTCTGTCTATTAGACCTGCATCTTCCCTGCACCTTTCAAGCCATTTGTATGTGAAGCAAGAAAGAGTTAGAGAGTGATCCATCTACACTTTTATAGGGAGGATGTCGCCGTGAGCTCCTCCCAGCTAATCACACGAACAGCAGAAAAGCAAGATAAATACACAGTTGAGGGGTGGGCTGCATGGTTATGTTTTTGAGTAAATATTGAAACTGACATCAGTGGCTCATTAGCAGAGCTGCGGCTAATGACTGGTGCCAAATCATGATGAAGCAAGCACAATGGCTCGTAGGGGACCCACAACACGCTTTTCTTAGCTCACTGAATTAAAGTATAAACTTCCGCCGTGTGTGAGTGGTAAAGGCTTGTTAATATGGTTCCTTTTCCAATTCAAGTCTGACAACAAGAGGCAGGAACCACGTGGCTTCGGAAGCTCAGGAAAGTAGCCACCAACCACAGAGAAAGAGAGAACTGGCAGTATGAGAGGTGGAGAAAACAGAAGCGGGAGCAAGGAGCTCAAATGAGATTGATGGCGTTTAAATAGAGCGCGTAAAGGAACAGTTACACAGCTAAGAAATGGGAAAGACAGACTAGGGAAAAAAACACAGAAAGAGCCTGTAGATGAAATTCTCTTCCTGGGACAGCAGGTTAAGAGAAATTACACATGGGGAGGTTAAGCATGTAACACGGGGGAGAATAAAAAAGAAAATGCAGTTTTATGAAGTGTGTTTGCCAATCCAGCCAGCACTTTTGTTCTATTTCTCTCTTTGCGTCTTTTATTGGTAAAGTAACTTTCAAGTGCATGCGCAGGTATGAATGAGAGAGCAACGGTATAATAATTTGAAGCGTTTACACCAGTGCTAAAGTAGGAATGAGGTGTAGCAAAGACATGAAAGAGGTAGCGATAACAAATATGTGGAGAGGCAATAGTGACACAAAAATAAGCCACCTATTTATAAAACTGAAATGGAAGAAATACTAAAGGTTAACTTCTGAAATTGTAGCCGATAATAAAAAGATTCTCGTTGTTGGCAGGATTCGAACCTGCGCGGGGATACCCCAATGGATTTCTAGTCCATCGCCTTAACCACTCGGCCACAACAACTTGCTGTAAGCTGCCTACAAATATTTTGTTTGAAAGTTTTGAAGTTTTCCCACATCAAAGTACTGATATTCTGCAATGCGCTTTTTAAAAACAATGTTTTTTTCATCATGCACGTTCTGTCCTAAAAATAAAAATTGCATGAGTATATCTCTGGATCTGTAAAAGGATACGCTTGCATTCAAACTCTCTTGTGGCACTCAAGTTTTTTGGACCCTGTTGCACTCTGTTTTTGTGCTGCTTTTAGTCTACGACCCATATTACAGAAGTCAACCATCTCTGATTATTTGGGACTCCTTTGTAAGTGCCTTATCTTTAATCCTTGAAAAGCTCTATAATAAAGGGGTCTGTCAAAGATTGCTTGAATGGAAGATAAAAGAAGGCCCACTTGTCTCACCAAATGCAGTAGAGAAACCTGATGTTTTACTCATGTTATCCTTAGTTCAGTTTTTGTTAGACCTGGCATCCTTAAGGTGGCCTACCAGCAACCTTTTTGCTTTTCACCTCACGTTTTGCTGTATCTTTATGTTGGCCGTAGGACTCTAATCACTTTATCACTACTGTGAGAAAGTGGCTCTGTATATACTGTTCCCAAATAGGTACAGTGTGCACAGAGTCCCCAGTCCCCAGAGGTTTGGCAGAGGCTAAAGTTAGATATAACCTTACTCTCTAAAGTGGTAGCTTGCCGAGCAGTAAGGCAGTATCAGAGTACAGTGTAAAACATTTGTTGTACACACTCAGTCAGCAAATGGTCTCACACACTCAAGAACTGAACTCTAGGCCATTGGTTTGCATACAAAAGATATTGTTGTTTTATTTTAGAACCAACAATAGGTATCAAAATATACTTTCTCAGAATGAGATGCTTTAGTTAAATACTTTGCAATAGGCAATTGACTTTTGCAGGTCATAGTTACAGTTTATTGCAATAGGCAACACAATTTGAATCACAATAATACATTGAGCTCAATGGGAATTTTAAGTTATATGCAATTAATTACTTTCAGGATTACTTTTCTAAATCCAGGACTGGATCCTAGATTCAGTCCTGGGACAGTTCTTGGAAACAAGTGAGTAAATTCGTTTTAGTTACTGTTGTGATTTTTAAGCAATATTTTGCTATTTTAAAAGTTGACACTTAGAAACTTTTGCTGATCAAATTACCAATGTTATCCTATGGAAGGAAATTCACTTAGCAGGTAAGTGGGGTTATGGTTACTTTTTCTAGGTCAGTGTTGGATCCTAGATCCAGCACTACTGTACCACCTGTAAGCAGTTGAGAAACTGCGTTTAAGTTATACAGGCGATTTTTAAGGAATATTTACATGTTTGCAAAATCGACACTTAAAAGAAATTTCACAGAAAAACAGTCAATGGTTTCCTATGGAAGAAAATTCAAGTTACGGGTAAAGTACGTTCTCGTTACTTTTGTAATCCAGTGCTGGGCTCCTAGACTCAGTACTGGGACATCTATCTAAAACAGGTAAATAATTAAGTTTTCACAGTTGGTACGATTTTTAAAGAATATTTGTAAGTTTCAAAGATCGACACTTAGAAAATTTTCAGCAAAAAGCAGGCAATGATATCCCATGGAAGGAAATTCGAGTTACTGGTAAGTACGGTTAAAATTACTTTTCAGGGTCAGTGCCGAGCTCCAAGATGCAGCACTGAGGTCTCTCCTGATAACAGGTGAGTAAATCAGAATTCGTTGTTCGGCTGATTTTAGATGAATATTTTAAAGTTCCAAAACTCCACACCACTTAGAAGAATTTCCAAGTGAAACCACTCAATGTTAGCCGATGGAAGAAAAGTGAGTTATCGGCTTTTAGGTAAGTACTCGACTGGCAGAGTTATGGTTCTGGGCATAGACTCAGGGGTCTCCCAGGGGAGTCCCAGCCTACTTGCCAAGCCTTAAACTCCCCTTTTATTACATATAATTTACACCTAAGGTAGGCCCTAGGTAGTCCTAGGTGCATGATGCTATGTAAGTAAAAAATAAGATATGTACTTTGGTGGTTCGCGTGTCCTGTAAGTACCAAACAGTCTATTTCATTTTTCACTACTGTGAGGTCTACCCCTCTCATAGGTTAGCTCTGTGTATTCCCCTATACTTTTTATTTGGTAATTCCATATCGGAGAGGAGCAGCTTTATTTATTTATTGAAAATCCTACTTACTGGTGAGGTTGGATTTAACTTTACTATTTTAGAAATGCCACTTTTAGAGAGTGAACATGTCTCTGCACTTACTGCTCTATTTGCCTGAAACCTGGCCCCAATACACGTCTGGATTGGGCTGGGTGACAGCAAAATGTGTGCCTTCCCTCTAGAGAGCCACAACACAGGTCACTCAACTGCACCTGGGGGGTGAGCTCCGCTCCCCCTCCACCCGCAATAGGTTCAAGAACGATAATTTATGTAAGTAAATACATTATAGCTACAGCTTATAATCATGCGAGTTTAAATCATTTGTTGTTAGATGGTTTAAATATTTGAAAGGATCTGTTTTTAATAGACATTTTACAAAAACCACTGGTACATTTGCTAATTCTGTAAAATTAACACCCAACTGCCGTGACATTGCCTACCACAATGCCGTGACTCGGATTCGAACCGAGGTTGCTGCGGCCACAACGCAGAGTACTAACCACTATACGATCACGACGAGCTACTTGGGCTCAACGACATACAATGACATGGAGAATTTATAATTCGGAACACTCAGGGCTGTTCCTGTGATAGGCTGGATGTATTCATTGCTTCCTCATTCCTCATTCAGAGGCTGCGTCTCCTCAGTGGTTGATAGGCTGAAACCGTTTCCTGGCCGCCTGCTTGTGAAATGCCAGGAGTCAAAGATCACACATTACACTTGCGGACCTGTGATGGGACACCAATGCAGAGAAACCCACCTGGCACAGGCCTTCTATTCTGTCTATTAGACCTGCATCTTCCCTGCACCTTTCAAACCATTTGTATGTGAAGCAAGAAAGAGTTAGAGAGTGATCCATCTACACTTTTATAGGGAGGATGTCGCCGTGAGCTCCTCCCAGCTAATCACACGAACAGCAGAAAAGCAAGATAAATACACAGTTGAGGGGTGGGCTGCATGGTTATGTTTTTGAGTAAATATTGAAACTGACATCAGTGGCTCATTAGCAGAGCTGCGGCTAATGACTGGTGCCAAATCATGATGAAGCAAGCACAATGGCTCGTAGGGGACCCACAACACGCTTTTCTTAGCTCACTGAATTAAAGTATAAACTTCCGCCGTGTGTGAGTGGTAAAGGCTTGTTAATATGGTTCCTTTTCCAATTCAAGTCTGACAACAAGAGGCAGGAACCACGTGGCTTCGGAAGCTCAGGAAAGTAGCCACCAACCACAGAGAAAGAGAGAACTGGCAGTATGAGAGGTGGAGAAAACAGAAGCGGGAGCAAGGAGCTCAAATGAGATTGATGGCGTTTAAATAGAGCGCGTAAAGGAACAGTTACACAGCTAAGAAATGGGAAAGACAGACTAGGGAAAAAAACACAGAAAGAGCCTGTACATGAAATTCTCTTCCTGGGACAGCAGGTTAAGAGAAATTACACATGGGGAGGTTAAGCATGTAACACGGGGGAGAATAAAAAAGAAAATGCAGTTTTATGAAGTGTGTTTGCCAATCCAGCCAGCACTTTTGTTCTATTTCTCTCTTTGCGTCTTTTATTGGTAAAGTAACTTTCAAGTGCATGCGCAGGTATGAATGAGAGAGCAACGGTATAATAATTTGAAGCGTTTACACCAGTGCTAAAGTAGGAATGAGGTGTAGCAAAGACATGAAAGAGGTAGCGATAACAAATATGTGGAGAGGCAATAGTGACACAAAAATAAGCCACCTATTTATAAAACTGAAATGGAAGAAATACTAAAGGTTAACTTCTGAAATTGTAGCCGATAATAAAAAGATTCTCGTTGTTGGCAGGATTCGAACCTGCGCGGGGATACCCCAATGGATTTCTAGTCCATCGCCTTAACCACTCGGCCACAACAACTTGCTGTAAGCTGCCTACAAATATTTTGTTTGAAAGTTTTGAAGTTTTCCCACATCAAAGTACTGATATTCTGCAATGCGCTTTTTAAAAACAATGTTTTTTTCATCATGCACGTTCTGTCCTAAAAATAAAAATTGCATGAGTATATCTCTGGATCTGTAAAAGGATACGCTTGCATTCAAACTCTCTTGTGGCACTCAAGTTTTTTGGACCCTGTTGCACTCTGTTTTTGTGCTGCTTTTAGTCTACGACCCATATTACAGAAGTCAACCATCTCTGATTATTTGGGACTCCTTTGTAAGTGCCTTATCTTTAATCCTTGAAAAGCTCTATAATAAAGGGGTCTGTCAAAGATTGCTTGAATGGAAGATAAAAGAAGGCCCACTTGTCTCACCAAATGCAGTAGAGAAACCTGATGTTTTACTCATGTTATCCTTAGTTCAGTTTTTGTTAGACCTGGCATCCTTAAGGTGGCCTACCAGCAACCTTTTTGCTTTTCACCTCACGTTTTGCTGTATCTTTATGTTGGCCGTAGGACTCTAATCACTTTATCACTACTGTGAGAAAGTGGCTCTTTATATACTGTTCCCAAATAGGTACAGTGTGCACAGAGTCCCCAGTCCCCAGAGGTTTGGCAGAGGCTAAAGTTAGATATAACCGTACTCTCTAAAGTGGTAGCTTGCCGAGCAGTAAGGCAGTATCAGAGTACAGTGTAAAACATTTGTTGTACACACTCAGTCAGCAAATGGTCTCACACACTCAAGAACTGAACTCTAGGCCATTGGTTTGCATACAAAAGATATTGTTGCTTTATTTTAGAACCAACAATAGGTATCAAAATATACTTTCTCAGAATGAGATGCTTTAGTTAAATACTTTGCAATAGGCAATTGACTTTTGCAGGTCATAGTTACAGTTTATTGCAATAGGCAACACAATTTGAATCACAATAATACATTGAGCTCAATGGGAATTTTAAATTATATGCAATTAATTACTTTCAGGATTACTTTTCTAAATCCAGGACTGGATCCTAGATTCAGTCCTGGGACAGTTCTTGGAAACAAGTGAGTAAATTCGTTTTAGTTACTGTTGTGATTTTTAAGCAATATTTTGCTATTTTAAAAGTTGACACTTAGAAACTTTTGCTGATCAAATTACCAATGTTATCCTATGGAAGGAAATTCACTTAGCAGGTAAGTGGGGTTATGGTTACGTTTTCTAGGTCAGTGTTGGATCCTAGATCCAGCACTACTGTACCACCTGTAAGCAGTTGAGAAACTGCGTTTAAGTTATACAGGTGATTTTTAAGGAATATTTACATGTTTGCAAAATCGACACTTAGAAGAAATTTCACAGAAAAACAGTCAATGGTTTCCTATGATAGAAAATTCAAGTTACGGGTAAAGTACGTTCTCGTTACTTTTGAAATCCAGTGCTGGGCTCCTAGGCTCAGTACTGGGACATCTATCTAAAACAGGTAAACAATTACGTTTTCACAGTTGGTACGATTTTTAAAGAATATTTGTAAGTTTCAAAAATCGACACTTAGAAAATTTTCAGCAAAAAGCAGGCAATGATATCCCATGGAAGGAAATTCGAGTTACTGGTAAGTACGGTTAAAATTACTTTTCAGGGTCAGTACTGAGCTCCAAGATGCAGCACTGAGGTCTCTCCTGATAACAGGTGAGTAAATCAGAATTCGTTGTTCGGCTGATTTTAGATGAATATTTTAAAGTTCCAAAACTCCACACCACTTAGAAGAATTTCCAAGTGAAACCACTCAATGTTAGCCGATGGAAGAAAAGTGAGTTATCGGCTTTTAGGTAAGTACTCGACTGGCAGAGTTATGGTTCTGGGCATAGACTCAGGGGTCTCCCAGGGGAGTCCCAGCCTACTTGCCAAGCCTTAAACTCCCCTTTTATTACATATAATTTACACCTAAGGTAGGCCCTAGGTAGTCCTAGGTGCATGATGCTATGTAAGTAAAAAATAAAATATGTACTTTGGTGGTTCGCGTGTCCTGTAAGTACCAAACTGTCTATTTCATTTTTCACTACTGTGAGGTCTACCCCTCTCATAGGTTAGCTCTGTGTATTCCCCTATACTTTTTATTTGGTAATTCCATATCGGAGAGGAGCAGCTTTATTTATTTATTGAAAATCCTACTTACTGGTGAGGTTGGATTTAACTTTACTATTTTAGAAATGCCACTTTTAGAGAGTGAACATGTCTCTGCACTTACTGCTCTATTTGCCTGAAACCTGGCCCCAATACACGTCTGGATTGGGCTGGGTGACAGCAAAATGTGTGCCGTCCCTCTAGAGAGCCACAACACAGGTCACTCAACTGCACCTGGGGGGTGAGCTCCGCTCCCCCTCCACCCGCAATAGGTTCAAGAACGATAATTTATGTAAGTAAATACATTATAGCTACAGCTTATAATCATGCGAGTTTAAATCATTTGTTGTTAGATGGTTTAAATATTTGAAAGGATCTGTTTTTAATAGACATTTTACAAAAACCACTGGTACATTTGCTAATTCTGTAAAATTAACACCCAACTGCCGTGACATTGCCAACCACAATGCCGTGACTCGGATTCGAACCGAGGTTGCTGCGGCCACAACGCAGAGTACTAACCACTATACGATCACGACGAGCTACTTGGGCTCAACGACATACAATGACATGGAGAATTTATAATTCGGAACACTCAGGGCTGTTCCTGTGATAGGCTGGATGTATTCATTGCTTCCTCATTCCTCATTCAGAGGCTGCGTCTCCTCAGTGGTTGATAGGCTGAAACCGTTTCCTGGCCGCCTGCTTGTGAAATGCCAGGAGTCAAAGATCACACATTACACTTGCGGACCTGTGATGGGACACCAATGCAGAGAAACCCACCTGGCACAGGCCTTCTATTCTGTCTATTAGACCTGCATCTTCCCTGCACCTTTCAAGCCATTTGTATGTGAAGCAAGAAAGAGTTAGAGAGTGATCCATCTACACTTTTATAGGGAGGATGTCGCCGTGAGCTCCTCCCAGCTAATCACACGAACAGCAGAAAAGCAAGATAAATACACAGTTGAGGGGTGGGCTGCATGGTTATGTTTTTGAGTAAATATTGAAACTGACATCAGTGGCTCATTAGCAGAGCTGCGGCTAATGACTGGTGCCAAATCATGATGAAGCAAGCACAATGGCTCGTAGGGGACCCACAACACGCTTTTCTTAGCTCACTGAATTAAAGTATAAACTTCCGCCGTGTGTGAGTGGTAAAGGCTTGTTAATATGGTTCCTTTTCCAATTCAAGTCTGACAACAAGAGGCAGGAACCACGTGGCTTCGGAAGCTCAGGAAAGTAGCCACCAACCACAGAGAAAGAGAGAACTGGCAGTATGAGAGGTGGAGAAAACAGAAGCGGGAGCAAGGAGCTCAAATGAGATTGATGGCGTTTAAATAGAGCGCGTAAAGGAACAGTTACACAGCTAAGAAATGGGAAAGACAGACTAGGGAAAAAAACACAGAAAGAGCCTGTACATGAAATTCTCTTCCTGGGACAGCAGGTTAAGAGAAATTACACATGGGGAGGTTAAGCATGTAACACGGGGGAGAATAAAAAAGAAAATGCAGTTTTATGAAGTGTGTTTGCCAATCCAGCCAGCACTTTTGTTCTATTTCTCTCTTTGCGTCTTTTATTGGTAAAGTAACTTTCAAGTGCATGCGCAGGTATGAATGAGAGAGCAACGGTATAATAATTTGAAGCGTTTACACCAGTGCTAAAGTAGGAATGAGGTGTAGCAAAGACATGAAAGAGGTAGCGATAACAAATATGTGGAGAGGCAATAGTGACACAAAAATAAGCCACCTATTTATAAAACTGAAATGGAAGAAATACTAAAGGTTAACTTCTGAAATTGTAGCCGATAATAAAAAGATTCTCGTTGTTGGCAGGATTCGAACCTGCGCGGGGATACCCAAATGGATTTCTAGTCCATCGCCTTAACCACTCGGCCACAACAACTTGCTGTAAGCTGCCTACAAATATTTTGTTTGAAAGTTTTGAAGTTTTCCCACATCAAAGTACTGATATTCTGCAATGCGCTTTTTAAAAACAATGTTTTTTTCATCATGCACGTTCTGTCCTAAAAATAAAAATTGCATGAGTATATCTCTGGATCTGTAAAAGGATACGCTTGCATTCAAACTCTCTTGTGGCACTCAAGTTTTTTGGACCCTGTTGCACTCTGTTTTTGTGCTGCTTTTAGTCTACGACCCATATTACAGAAGTCAACCATCTCTGATTATTTGGGACTCCTTTGTAAGTGCCTTATCTTTAATCCTTGAAAAGCTCTATAATAAAGGGGTCTGTCAAAGATTGCTTGAATGGAAGATAAAAGAAGGTCCACTTGCCTCACCAAATGCAGTAGAGAAACCTGATGTTTTACTCATGTTATCCTTAGTTCAGTTTTTGTTAGACCTGGCATCCTTAAGGTGGCCTACCAGCAACCTTTTTGCTTTTCACCTCACGTTTTGCTGTATCTTTATGTTGGCCGTAGGACTCTAATCACTTTATCACTACTGTGAGAAAGTGGCTCTGTATATACTGTTCCCAAATAGGTACAGTGTGCACAGAGTCCCCAGTCCCCAGAGGTTTGGCAGAGGCTAAAGTTAGATATAACCTTACTCTCTAAAGTGGTAGCTTGCCGAGCAGTAAGGCAGTATCAGAGTACAGTGTAAAACATTTGTTGTACACACTCAGTCAGCAAATGGTCTCACACACTCAAGAACTGAACTCTAGGCCATTGGTTTGCATACAAAAGATATTGTTGTTTTATTTTAGAACCAACAATAGGTATCAAAATATACTTTCTCAGAATGAGATGCTTTAGTTAAATACTTTGCAATAGGCAATTGACTTTTGCAGGTCATAGTTACAGTTTATTGCAATAGGCAACACAATTTGAATCACAATAATACATTGAGCTCAATGGGAATTTTAAGTTATATGCAATTAATTACTTTCAGGATTACTTTTCTAAATCCAGGACTGGATCCTAGATTCAGTCCTGGGACAGTTCTTGGAAACAAGTGAGTAAATTCGTTTTAGTTACTGTTGTGATTTTTAAGCAATATTTTGCTATTTTAAAAGTTGACACTTAGAAACTTTTGCTGATCAAATTACCAATGTTATCCTATGGAAGGAAATTCACTTAGCAGGTAAGTGGGGTTATGGTTACTTTTTCTAGGTCAGTGTTGGATCCTAGATCCAGCACTACTGTACCACCTGTAAGCAGTTGAGAAACTGCGTTTAAGTTATACAGGCGATTTTTAAGGAATATTTACATGTTTGCAAAATCGACACTTAGAAGAAATTTCACAGAAAAACAGTCAATGGTTTCCTATGGAAGAAAATTCAAGTTACGGGTAAAGTACGTTCTCGTTACTTTTGTAATCCAGTGCTGGGCTCCTAGGCTCAGTACTGGGACATCTATCTAAAACAGGTAAACAATTACGTTTTCACAGTTGGTACGATTTTTAAAGAATATTTGTAAGTTTCAAAAATCGACACTTAGAAAATGTTCAGCAAAAAGCAGGCAATGATATCCCATGGAAGGAAATTCGAGTTACTGGTAAGTACGGTTAAAATTACTTTTCAGGGTCAGTACTGAGCTCCAAGATGCAGCACTGAGGTCTCTCCTGATAACAGGTGAGTAAATCAGAATTCGTTGTTCGGCTGATTTTAGATGAATATTTTAAAGTTCCAAAACTCCACACCACTTAGAAGAATTTCCAAGTGAAACCACTCAATGTTAGCCTATGGAAGAAAAGTGAGTTATCGGCTTTTAGGTAAGTACTCGACTGGCAGAGTTATGGTTCTGGGCATAGACTCAGGGGTCTCCCAGGGGAGTCCCAGCCTACTTGCCAAGCCTTAAACTCCCCTTTTATTACATATAATTTACACCTAAGGTAGGCCCTAGGTAGTCCTAGGTGCATGATGCTATGTAAGTAAAAAATAAGATATGTACTTTGGTGGTTCGCGTGTCCTGTAAGTACCAAACAGTCTATTTCATTTTTCACTACTGTGAGGTCTACCCCTCTCATAGGTTAGCTCTGTGTATTCCCCTATACTTTTTATTTGGTAATTCCATATCGGAGAGGAGTAGCTTTATTTATTTATTGAAAATCCTACTTACTGGTGAGGTTGGATTTAACTTTACTATTTTAGAAATGCCACTTTTAGAGAGTGAACATGTCTCTGCACTTACTGCTCTATTTGCCTGAAACCTGGCCCCAATACACGTCTGGATTGGGCTGGGTGACAGCAAAATTTGTGCCTTCCCTCTAGAGAGCCACAACACAGGTCACTCAACTGCACCTGGGGGGTGAGCTCCGCTCCCCCTCCACCCCCAATAGGTTCAAGAACGATAATTTATGTAAGTAAATACATTATAGCTACAGCTTATAATCATTCGAGTTTAAATCATTTGTTGATAGATGGTTTAAATATTTGAAAGGATCTGTTTTTAATAGACATTTTACAAAAACCACTGGTACATTTGCTAATTCTGTAAAATTAACACCCAACTGCCGTGACATTGCCAACCACAATGCCGTGACTCGGATTCGAACCGAGGTTGCTGCGGCCATAACGCAGAGTACTAACCACTATACGATCACGGCGAGCTACTTGGGCTCAACGACATACAATGACATAGAGAATTTATAATTCGGAACACTCAGGGCTGTTCCTGTGATAGGCTGGATGTATTCATTGCTTCCTCATTCCTCATTCAGAGGCTGCGTCTCCTCAGTGGTTGATAGGCTGAAACCGTTTCCTGGCCGCCTGCTTGTGAAATGCCAGGAGTCAAAGATCACACATTACACTTGCGGACCTGTGATGGGACACCAATGCAGAGAAACCCACCTGGCACAGGCCTTCTATTCTGTCTATTAGACCTGCATCTTCCCTGCACCTTTCAAGCCATTTGTATGTGAAGCAAGAAAGAGTTAGAGAGTGATCCATCTACACTTTTATAGGGAGGATGTCGCCGTGAGCTCCTCCCAGCTAATCACACGAACAGCAGAAAAGCAAGATAAATACACAGTTGAGGGGTGGGCTGTATGGTTATGTTTTTGAGTAAATATTGAAACTGACCTCAGTGGCTCATTAGCAGAGCTGGGGCTAATGACTGGTGCCAAATCATGATGAAGCAAGCACAATGGCTCGTAGGGGACCCACAACACGCTTTTCTTAGCTCACTGAATTAAAGTATAAACTTCCGCCGTGTGTGAGTGGTAAAGGCTTGTTAATATGGTTCCTTTTCCAATTCAAGTCTGACAACAAGAGGCAGGAACCACGTGGCTTCGGAAGCTCAGGAAAGTAGCCACCAACCACAGAGAAAGAGAGAACTGGCAGTATGAGAGGTGGAGAAAACAGAAGCGGGAGCAAGGAGCTCAAATGAGATTGATGGCGTTTAAATAGAGCGCGTAAAGGAACAGTTACACAGCTAAGAAATGGGAAAGACAGACTAGGGAAAAAAACACAGAAAGAGCCTGTACATGAAATTCTCTTCCTGGGACAGCAGGTTAAGAGAAATTACACATGGGGAGGTTAAGCATGTAACACGGGGGAGAATAAAAAAGAAAATGCAGTTTTATGAAGTGTGTTTGCCAATCCAGCCAGCACTTTTGTTCTATTTCTCTCTTTGCGTCTTTTATTGGTAAAGTAACTTTCAAGTGCATGCGCAGGTATGAATGAGAGAGCAACGGTATAATAATTTGAAGCGTTTACACCAGTGCTAAAGTAGGAATGAGGTGTAGCAAAGACATGAAAGAGGTAGCGATAACAAATATGTGTAGAGGCAATAGTGACACAAAAATAAGCCACCTATTTATAAAACTGAAATGGAAGAAATACTAAAGGTTAACTTCTGAAATTGTAGCCGATAATAAAAAGATTCTCGTTGTTGGCAGGATTCGAACCTGCGCAGGGATACCCCAATGGATTTCTAGTCCATCGCCTTAACCACTCGGCCACAACAACTTGCTGTAAGCTGCCTACAAATATTTTGTTTGAAAGTTTTGACGTTTTCCCACATCAAAGTACTGATATTCTGCAATGCGCTTTTTAAAAACAATGTTTTTTTCATCATGCACGTTCTGTCCTAAAAATAAAAATTGCATGAGTATATCTCTGGATCTGTAAAAGGATACGCTTGCATTCAAACTCTCTTGTGGCACTCAAGTTTTTTGGACCCTGTTGCACTCTGTTTTTGTGCTGCTTTTAGTCTACGACCCATATTACAGAAGTCAACCATCTCTGATTATTTGGGACTCCTTTGTAAGTGCCTTATCTTTAATCCTTGAAAAGCTCTATAATAAAGGGGTCTGTCAAAGATTGCTTGAATGGAAGATAAAAGAAGGCCCACTTGTCTCACCAAATGCAGTAGAGAAACCTGATGTTTTACTCATGTTATCCTTAGTTCAGTTTTTGTTAGACCTGGCATCCTTAAGGTGGCCTACCAGCAACCTTTTTGCTTTTCACCTCACGTTTTGCTGTATCTTTATGTTGGCCGTAGGACTCTAATCACTTTATCACTACTGTGAGAAAGTGGCTCTGTATATACTGTTCCCAAATAGGTACAGTGTGCACAGAGTCCCCAGTCCCCAGAGGTTTGGCAGAGGCTAAAGTTAGATATAACCTTACTCTCTAAAGTGGTAGCTTGCCGAGCAGTAAGGCAGTATCAGAGTACAGTGTAAAACATTTGTTGTACACACTCAGTCAGCAAATGGTCTCACACACTCAAGAACTGAACTCTAGGCCATTGGTTTGCATACAAAAGATATTGTTGTTTTATTTTAGAACCAACAATAGGTATCAAAATATACTTTCTCAGAATGAGATGCTTTAGTTAAATACTTTGCAATAGGCAATTGACTTTTGCAGGTCATAGTTACAGTTTATTGCAATAGGCAACACAATTTGAATCACAATAATACATTGAGCTCAATGGGAATTTTAAGTTATATGCAATTAATTACTTTCAGGATTACTTTTCTAAATCCAGGACTGGATCCTAGATTCAGTCCTGGGACAGTTCTTGGAAACAAGTGAGTAAATTCGTTTTAGTTACTGTTGTGATTTTTAAGCAATATTTTGCTATTTTAAAAGTTGACACTTAGAAACTTTTGCTGATCAAATTACCAATGTTATCCTATGGAAGGAAATTCACTTAGCAGGTAAGTGGGGTTATGGTTACTTTTTCTAGGTCAGTGTTGGATCCTAGATCCAGCACTACTGTACCACCTGTAAGCAGTTGAGAAACTGCGTTTAAGTTATACAGGCGATTTTTAAGGAATATTTACATGTTTGCAAAATCGACACTTAAAAGAAATTTCACAGAAAAACAGTCAATGGTTTCCTATGGAAGAAAATTCAAGTTACGGGTAAAGTACGTTCTCGTTACTTTTGTAATCCAGTGCTGGGCTCCTAGGCTCAGTACTGGGACATCTATCTAAAACAGGTAAATAATTAAGTTTTCACAGTTGGTACGATTTTTAAAGAATATTTGTAAGTTTCAAAGATCGACACTTAGAAAATTTTCAGCAAAAAGCAGGCAATGATATCCCATGGAAGGAAATTCGAGTTACTGGTAAGTACGGTTAAAATTACTTTTCAGGGTCAGTGCCGAGCTCCAAGATGCAGCACTGAGGTCTCTCCTGATAACAGGTGAGTAAATCAGAATTCGTTGTTCGGCTGATTTTAGATGAATATTTTAAAGTTCCAAAACTCCACACCACTTAGAAGAATTTCCAAGTGAAACCACTCAATGTTAGCCGATGGAAGAAAAGTGAGTTATCGGCTTTTAGGTAAGTACTCGACTGGCAGAGTTATGGTTCTGGGCATAGACTCAGGGGTCTCCCAGGGGAGTCCCAGCCTACTTGCCAAGCCTTAAACTCCCCTTTTATTACATATAATTTACACCTAAGGTAGGCCCTAGGTAGTCCTAGGTGCATGATGCTATGTAAATAAAAAATAAGATATGTACTTTGGTGGTTCGCGTGTCCTGTAAGTACCAAACAGTCTATTTCATTTTTCACTACTGTGAGGTCTACCCCTCTCATAGGTTAGCTCTGTGTATTCCCCTATACTTTTTATTTGGTAATTCCATATCGGAGAGGAGCAGCTTTATTTATTTATTGAAAATCCTACTTACTGGTGAGGTTGGATTTAACTTTACTATTTTAGAAATGCCACTTTTAGAGAGTGAACATGTCTCTGCACTTACTGCTCTATTTGCCTGAAACCTGGCCCCAATACACGTCTGGATTGGGCTGGGTGACAGCAAAATGTGTGCCTTCCCTCTAGAGAGCCACAACACAGGTCACTCAACTGCACCTGGGGGGTGAGCTCCGCTCCCCCTCCACCCGCAATAGGTTCAAGAACGATAATTTATGTAAGTAAATACATTATAGCTACAGCTTATAATCATGCGAGTTTAAATCATTTGTTGTTAGATGGTTTAAATATTTGAAAGGATCTGTTTTTAATAGACATTTTACAAAAACCACTGGTACATTTGCTAATTCTGTAAAATTAACACCCAACTGCCGTGACATTGCCTACCACAATGCCGTGACTCGGATTCGAACCGAGGTTGCTGCGGCCACAACGCAGAGTACTAACCACTATACGATCACGACGAGCTACTTGGGCTCAACGACATACAATGACATGGAGAATTTATAATTCGGAACACTCAGGGCTGTTCCTGTGATAGGCTGGATGTATTCATTGCTTCCTCATTCCTCATTCAGAGGCTGCGTCTCCTCAGTGGTTGATAGGCTGAAACCGTTTCCTGGCCGCCTGCTTGTGAAATGCCAGGAGTCAAAGATCACACATTACACTTGCGGACCTGTGATGGGACACCAATGCAGAGAAACCCACCTGGCACAGGCCTTCTATTCTGTCTATTAGACCTGCATCTTCCCTGCACCTTTCAAGCCATTTGTATGTGAAGCAAGAAAGAGTTAGAGAGTGATCCATCTACACTTTTATAGGGAGGATGTCGCCGTGAGCTCCTCCCAGCTAATCACACGAACAGCAGAAAAGCAAGATAAATACACAGTTGAGGGGTGGGCTGCATGGTTATGTTTTTGAGTAAATATTGAAACTGACATCAGTGGCTCATTAGCAGAGCTGCGGCTAATGACTGGTGCCAAATCATGATGAAGCAAGCACAATGGCTCGTAGGGGACCCACAACACGCTTTTCTTAGCTCACTGAATTAAAGTATAAACTTCCGCCGTGTGTGAGTGGTAAAGGCTTGTTAATATGGTTCCTTTTCCAATTCAAGTCTGACAACAAGAGGCAGGAACCACGTGGCTTCGGAAGCTCAGGAAAGTAGCCACCAACCACAGAGAAAGAGAGAACTGGCAGTATGAGAGGTGGAGAAAACAGAAGCGGGAGCAAGGAGCTCAAATGAGATTGATGGCGTTTAAATAGAGCGCGTAAAGGAACAGTTACACAGCTAAGAAATGGGAAAGACAGACTAGGGAAAAAAACACAGAAAGAGCCTGTAGATGAAATTCTCTTCCTGGGACAGCAGGTTAAGAGAAATTACACATGGGGAGGTTAAGCATGTAACACGGGGGAGAATAAAAAAGAAAATGCAGTTTTATGAAGTGTGTTTGCCAATCCAGCCAGCACTTTTGTTCTATTTCTCTCTTTGCGTCTTTTATTGGTAAAGTAACTTTCAAGTGCATGCGCAGGTATGAATGAGAGAGCAACGGTATAATAATTTGAAGCGTTTACACCAGTGCTAAAGTAGGAATGAGGTGTAGCAAAGACATGAAAGAGGTAGCGATAACAAATATGTGGAGAGACAATAGTGACACAAAAATAAGCCACCTATTTATAAAACTGAAATGGAAGAAATACTAAAGGTTAACTTCTGAAATTGTAGCCGATAATAAAAAGATTCTCGTTGTTGGCAGGATTCGAACCTGCGCGGGGATACCCCAATGGATTTCTAGTCCATCGCCTTAACCACTCGGCCACAACAACTTGCTGTAAGCTGCCTACAAATATTTTGTTTGAAAGTTTTGAAGTTTTCCCACATCAAAGTACTGATATTCTGCAATGCGCTTTTTAAAAACAATGTTTTTTTCATCATGCACGTTCTGTCCTAAAAATAAAAATTGCATGAGTATATCTCTGGATCTGTAAAAGGATACGCTTGCATTCAAACTCTCTTGTGGCACTCAAGTTTTTTGGACCCTGTTGCACTCTGTTTTTGTGCTGCTTTTAGTCTACGACCCATATTACAGAAGTCAACCATCTCTGATTATTTGGGACTCCTTTGTAAGTGCCTTATCTTTAATCCTTGAAAAGCTCTATAATAAAGGGGTCTGTCAAAGATTGCTTGAATGGAAGATAAAAGAAGGCCCACTTGTCTCACCAAATGCAGTAGAGAAACCTGATGTTTTACTCATGTTATCCTTAGTTCAGTTTTTGTTAGACCTGGCATCCTTAAGGTGGCCTACCAGCAACCTTTTTGCTTTTCACCTCACGTTTTGCTGTATCTTTATGTTGGCCGTAGGACTCTAATCACTTTATCACTACTGTGAGAAAGTGGCTCTGTATATACTGTTCCCAAATAGGTACAGTGTGCACAGAGTCCCCAGTCCCCAGAGGTTTGGCAGAGGCTAAAGTTAGATATAACCGTACTCTCTAAAGTGGTAGCTTGCCGAGCAGTAAGGCAGTATCAGAGTACAGTGTAAAACATTTGTTGTACACACTCAGTCAGCAAATGGTCTCACACACTCAAGAACTGAACTCTAGGCCATTGGTTTGCATACAAAAGATATTGTTGCTTTATTTTAGAACCAACAATAGGTATCAAAATATACTTTCTCAGAATGAGATGCTTTAGTTAAATACTTTGCAATAGGCAATTGACTTTTGCAGGTCATAGTTACAGTTTATTGCAATAGGCAACACAATTTGAATCACAATAATACATTGAGCTCAATGGGAATTTTAAATTATATGCAATTAATTACTTTCAGGATTACTTTTCTAAATCCAGGACTGGATCCTAGATTCAGTCCTGGGACAGTTCTTGGAAACAAGTGAGTAAATTCGTTTTAGTTACTGTTGTGATTTTTAAGCAATATTTTGCTATTTTAAAAGTTGACACTTAGAAACTTTTGCTGATCAAATTACCAATGTTATCCTATGGAAGGAAATTCACTTAGCAGGTAAGTGGGGTTATGGTTACGTTTTCTAGGTCAGTGTTGGATCCTAGATCCAGCACTACTGTACCACCTGTAAGCAGTTGAGAAACTGCGTTTAAGTTATACAGGTGATTTTTAAGGAATATTTACATGTTTGCAAAATCGACCCTTAGAAGAAATTTCACAGAAAAACAGTCAATGGTTTCCTATGGAAGAAAATTCAAGTTACGGGTAAAGTACGTTCTCGTTACTTTTGTAATCCAGTGCTGGGCTCCTAGGCTCAGTACTGGGACATCTATCTAAAACAGGTAAACAATTACGTTTTCACAGTTGGTACGATTTTTAAAGAATATTTGTAAGTTTCAAAAATCGACACTTAGAAAATTTTCAGCAAAAAGCAGGCAATGATATCCCATGGAAGGAAATTCGAGTTACTGGTAAGTACGGTTAAAATTACTTTTCAGGGTCAGTACTGAGCTCCAAGATGCAGCACTGAGGTCTCTCCTGATAACAGGTGAGTAAATCAGAATTCGTTGTTCGGCTGATTTTAGATGAATATTTTAAAGTTCCAAAACTCCACACCACTTAGAAGAATTTCCAAGTGAAACCACTCAATGTTAGCCGATGGAAGAAAAGTGAGTTATCGGCTTTTAGGTAAGTACTCGACTGGCAGAGTTATGGTTCTGGGCATAGACTCAGGGGTCTCCCAGGGGAGTCCCAGCCTACTTGCCAAGCCTTAAACTCCCCTTTTATTACATATAATTTACACCTAAGGTAGTCCCTAGGTAGTCCTAGGTGCATGATGCTATGTAAGTAAAAAATAAGATATGTACTTTGGTGGTTCGCGTGTCCTGTAAGTACCAAACAGTCTATTTCATTTTTCACTACTGTGAGGTCTACCCCTCTCATAGGTTAGCTCTGTGTATTCCCCTATACTTTTAATTTGGTAATTCCATATCGGAGAGGAGTAGCTTTATTTATATATTGAAAATCCTACTTACTGGTGAGGTTGGATTTAACTTTACTATTTTAGAAATGCCACTTTTAGAGAGTGAACATTTCTCTGCACTTACTGCTCTATTTGCCTGAAACCTGGCCCCAATACACGTCTGGATTGGGCTGGGTGACAGCAAAATTTGTTCCTTCCCTCTAGAGAGCCACAACACAGGTCACTCAACTGCACCTGGGGGGTGAGCTCCGCTCCCCCTCCACCCCCAATAGGTTCAAGAACGATAATTTATGTAAGTAAATACATTATAGCTACAGCTTATAATCATGCGAGTTTAAATCATTTGTTGTTAGATGGTTTAAATATTTGAAAGGATCTGTTTTTAATAGACATTTTACAAAAACCACTGGTACATTTGCTAATTCTGTAAAATTAACACCCAACTGCCGTGACATTGCCAACCACAATGCCGTGACTCGGATTCGAACCGAGGTTGCTGCGGCCATAACGCAGAGTACTAACCACTATACGATCACGGCGAGCTACTTGGGCTCAACGACATACAATGACATGGAGAATTTATAATTCGGAACACTCAGGGCTGTTCCTGTGATAGGCTGGATGTATTCATTGCTTCCTCATTCCTCATTCAGAGGCTGCGTCTCCTCAGTGGTTGATAGGCTGAAACCGTTTCCTGGCCGCCTGCTTGTGAAATGCCAGGAGTCAAAGATCACACATTACACTTGCGGACCTGTGATGGGACACCAATGCAGAGAAACCCACCTGGCACAGGCCTTCTATTCTGTCTATTAGACCTGCATCTTCCCTGCACCTTTCAAGCCATTTGTATGTGAAGCAAGAAAGAGTTAGAGAGTGATCCATCTACACTTTTATAGGGAGGATGTCGCCGTGAGCTCCTCCCAGCTAATCACACGAACAGCAGAAAAGCAAGATAAATACACAGTTGAGGGGTGGGCTGTATGGTTATGTTTTTGAGTAAATATTGAAACTGACCTCAGTGGCTCATTAGCAGAGCTGCGGCTAATGACTGGTGCCAAATCATGATGAAGCAAGCACAATGGCTCGTAGGGGACCCACAACACGCTTTTCTTAGCTCACTGAATTAAAGTATAAACTTCCGCCGTGTGTGAGTGGTAAAGGCTTGTTAATATGGTTCCTTTTCCAATTCAAGTCTGACAACAAGAGGCAGGAACCACGTGGCTTCGGAAGCTCAGGAAAGTAGCCACCAACCACAGAGAAAGAGAGAACTGGCAGTATGAGAGGTGGAGAAAACAGAAGCGGGAGCAAGGAGCTCAAATGAGATTGATGGCGTTTAAATAGAGCGCGTAAAGGAACAGTTACACAGCTAAGAAATGGGAAAGACAGACTAGGGAAAAAACACAGAAAGAGCCTGTACATGAAATTCTCTTCCTGGGACAGCAGGTTAAGAGAAATTACACATGGGGAGGTTAAGCATGTAACACGGGGGAGAATAAAAAAGAAAATGCAGTTTTATGAAGTGTGTTTGCCAATCCAGCCAGCACTTTTGTTCTATTTCTCTCTTTGCGTCTTTTATTGGTAAAGTAACTTTCAAGTGCATGCGCAGGTATGAATGAGAGAGCAACGGTATAATAATTTGAAGCGTTTACACCAGTGCTAAAGTAGGAATGAGGTGTAGCAAAGACATGAAAGAGGTAGCGATAACAAATATGTGGAGAGGCAATAGTGACACAAAAATAAGCCACCTATTTATAAAACTGAAATGGAAGAAATACTAAAGGTTAACTTCTGAAATTGTAGCCGATAATAAAAAGATTCTCGTTGTTGGCAGGATTCGAACCTGCGCGGGGATACCCCAATGGATTTCTAGTCCATCGCCTTAACCACTCGGCCACAACAACTTGCTGTAAGCTGCCTACAAATATTTTGTTTGAAAGTTTTTAAGTTTTCCCACATCAAAGTACTGATATTCTGCAATGCGCTTTTTAAAAACAATGTTTTTTTCATCATGCACGTTCTGTCCTAAAAATAAAAATTGCATGAGTATATCTCTGGATCTGTAAAAGGATACGCTTGCATTCAAACTCTCTTGTGGCACTCAAGTTTTTTGGACCCTGTTGCACTCTGTTTTTGTGCTGCTTTTAGTCTACGACCCATATTACAGAAGTCAACCATCTCTGATTATTTGGGACTCCTTTGTAAGTGCCTTATCTTTAATCCTTGAAAAGCTCTATAATAAAGGGGTCTGTCAAAGATTGCTTGAATGGAAGATAAAAGAAGGCCCACTTGTCTCACCAAATGCAGTAGAGAAACCTGATGTTTTACTCATGTTATCCTTAGTTCAGTTTTTGTTAGACCTGGCATCCTTAAGGTGGCCTACCAGCAACCTTTTTGCTTTTCACCTCACGTTTTGCTGTATCTTTATGTAGGCCGTAGGACTCTAATCACTTTATCACTACTGTGAGAAAGTGGCTCTGTATATACTGTTCCCAAATAGGTACAGTGTGCACAGAGTCCCCAGTCCCCAGAGGTTTGACAGAGGCTAAAGTTAGATATAACCTTACTCTCTAAAGTGGTAGCTTGCCGAGCAGTAAGGCAGTATCAGAGTACAGTGTAAAACATTTGTTGTACACACTCAGTCAGCAAATGGTCTCACACACTCAAGAACTGAACTCTAGGCCATTGGTTTGCATACAAAAGATATTGTTGTTTTATTTTAGAACCAACAATAGGTATCAAAATATACTTTCTCAGAATGAGATGCTTTAGTTAAATACTTTGCAATAGGCAATTGACTTTTGCAGGTCATAGTTACAGTTTATTGCAATAGGCAACACAATTTGAATCACAATAATACATTGAGCTCAATGGGAATTTTAAGTTATATGCAATTAATTACTTTCAGGATTACTTTTCTAAATCCAGGACTGGATCCTAGATTCAGTCCTGGGACAGTTCTTGGAAACAAGTGAGTAAATTCGTTTTAGTTACTGTTGTGATTTTTAAGCAATATTTTGCTATTTTAAAAGTTGACACTTAGAAACTTTTGCTGATCAAATTACCAATGTTATCCTATGGAAGGAAATTCACTTAGCAGGTAAGTGGGGTTATGGTTACTTTTTCTAGGTCAGTGTTGGATCCTAGATCCAGCACTACTGTACCACCTGTAAGCAGTTGAGAAACTGCGTTTAAGTTATACAGGCGATTTTTAAGGAATATTTACATGTTTGCAAAATCGACACTTAAAAGAAATTTCACAGAAAAACAGTCAATGGTTTCCTATGGAAGAAAATTCAAGTTACGGGTAAAGTACGTTCTCGTTACTTTTGTAATCCAGTGCTGGGCTCCTAGGCTCAGTACTGGGACATCTATCTAAAACAGGTAAATAATTAAGTTTTCACAGTTGGTACGATTTTTAAAGAATATTTGTAAGTTTCAAAGATCGACACTTAGAAAATTTTCAGCAAAAAGCAGGCAATGATATCCCATGGAAGGAAATTCGAGTTACTGGTAAGTACGGTTAAAATTACTTTTCAGGGTCAGTGCCGAGCTCCAAGATGCAGCACTGAGGTCTCTCCTGATAACAGGTGAGTAAATCAGAATTCGTTGTTCGGCTGATTTTAGATGAATATTTTAAAGTTCCAAAACTCCACACCACTTAGAAGAATTTCCAAGTGAAACCACTCAATGTTAGCCGATGGAAGAAAAGTGAGTTATCGGCTTTTAGGTAAGTACTCGACTGGCAGAGTTATGGTTCTGGGCATAGACTCAGGGGTCTCCCAGGGGAGTCCCAGCCTACTTGCCAAGCCTTAAACTCCCCTTTTATTACATATAATTTACACCTAAGGTAGTCCTAGGTGCATGATGCTATGTAAGTAAAAAATAAAATATGTACTTTGGTGGTTCGCGTGTCCTGTAAGTACCAAACTGTCTATTTCATTTTTCACTACTGTGAGGTCTACCCCTCTCATAGGTTAGCTCTGTGTATTCCCCTATACTTTTTATTTGGTAATTCCATATCGGAGAGGAGCAGCTTTATTTATTTATTGAAAATCCTACTTACTGGTGAGGTTGGATTTAACTTTACTATTTTAGAAATGCCACTTTTAGAGAGTGAACATGTCTCTGCACTTACTGCTCTATTTGCCTGAAACCTGGCCCCAATACACGTCTGGATTGGGCTGGGTGACAGCAAAATGTGTGCCGTCCCTCTAGAGAGCCACAACACAGGTCACTCAACTGCACCTGGGGGGTGAGCTCCGCTCCCCCTCCACCCGCAATAGGTTCAAGAACGATAATTTATGTAAGTAAATACATTATAGCTACAGCTTATAATCATGCGAGTTTAAATCATTTGTTGTTAGATGGTTTAAATATTTGAAAGGATCTGTTTTTAATAGACATTTTACAAAAACCACTGGTACATTTGCTAATTCTGTAAAATTAACACCCAACTGCCGTGACATTGCCAACCACAATGCCGTGACTCGGATTCGAACCGAGGTTGCTGCGGCCACAACGCAGAGTACTAACCACTATACGATCACGACGAGCTACTTGGGCTCAACGACATACAATGACATGGAGAATTTATAATTCGGAACACTCAGGGCTGTTCCTGTGATAGGCTGGATGTATTCATTGCTTCCTCATTCCTCATTCAGAGGCTGCGTCTCCTCAGTGGTTGATAGGCTGAAACCGTTTCCTGGCCGCCTGCTTGTGAAATGCCAGGAGTCAAAGATCACACATTACACTTGCGGACCTGTGATGGGACACCAATGCAGAGAAACCCACCTGGCACAGGCCTTCTATTCTGTCTATTAGACCTGCATCTTCCCTGCACCTTTCAAGCCATTTGTATGTGAAGCAAGAAAGAGTTAGAGAGTGATCCATCTACACTTTTATAGGGAGGATGTCGCCGTGAGCTCCTCCCAGCTAATCACACGAACAGCAGAAAAGCAAGATAAATACACAGTTGAGGGGTGGGCTGCATGGTTATGTTTTTGAGTAAATATTGAAACTGACATCAGTGGCTCATTAGCAGAGCTGCGGCTAATGACTGGTGCCAAATCATGATGAAGCAAGCACAATGGCTCGTAGGGGACCCACAACACGCTTTTCTTAGCTCACTGAATTAAAGTATAAACTTCCGCCGTGTGTGAGTGGTAAAGGCTTGTTAATATGGTTCCTTTTCCAATTCAAGTCTGACAACAAGAGGCAGGAACCACGTGGCTTCGGAAGCTCAGGAAAGTAGCCACCAACCACAGAGAAAGAGAGAACTGGCAGTATGAGAGGTGGAGAAAACAGAAGCGGGAGCAAGGAGCTCAAATGAGATTGATGGCGTTTAAATAGAGCGCGTAAAGGAACAGTTACACAGCTAAGAAATGGGAAAGACAGACTAGGGAAAAAAACACAGAAAGAGCCTGTACATGAAATTCTCTTCCTGGGACAGCAGGTTAAGAGAAATTACACATGGGGAGGTTAAGCATGTAACACGGGGGAGAATAAAAAAGAAAATGCAGTTTTATGAAGTGTGTTTGCCAATCCAGCCAGCACTTTTGTTCTATTTCTCTCTTTGCGTCTTTTATTGGTAAAGTAACTTTCAAGTGCATGCGCAGGTATGAATGAGAGAGCAACGGTATAATAATTTGAAGCGTTTACACCAGTGCTAAAGTAGGAATGAGGTGTAGCAAAGACATGAAAGAGGTAGCGATAACAAATATGTGGAGAGGCAATAGTGACACAAAAATAAGCCACCTATTTATAAAACTGAAATGGAAGAAATACTAAAGGTTAACTTCTGAAATTGTAGCCGATAATAAAAAGATTCTCGTTGTTGGCAGGATTCGAACCTGCGCGGGGATACCCAAATGGATTTCTAGTCCATCGCCTTAACCACTCGGCCACAACAACTTGCTGTAAGCTGCCTACAAATATTTTGTTTGAAAGTTTTGAAGTTTTCCCACATCAAAGTACTGATATTCTGCAATGCGCTTTTTAAAAACAATGTTTTTTTCATCATGCACGTTCTGTCCTAAAAATAAAAATTGCATGAGTATATCTCTGGATCTGTAAAAGGATACGCTTGCATTCAAACTCTCTTGTGGCACTCAAGTTTTTTGGACCCTGTTGCACTCTGTTTTTGTGCTGCTTTTAGTCTACGACCCATATTACAGAAGTCAACCATCTCTGATTATTTGGGACTCCTTTGTAAGTGCCTTATCTTTAATCCTTGAAAAGCTCTATAATAAAGGGGTCTGTCAAAGATTGCTTGAATGGAAGATAAAAGAAGGTCCACTTGTCTCACCAAATGCAGTAGAGAAACCTGATGTTTTACTCATGTTATCCTTAGTTCAGTTTTTGTTAGACCTGGCATCCTTAAGGTGGCCTACCAGCAACCTTTTTGCTTTTCACCTCACGTTTTGCTGTATCTTTATGTTGGCCGTAGGACTCTAATCACTTTATCACTACTGTGAGAAAGTGGCTCTGTATATACTGTTCCCAAATAGGTACAGTGTGCACAGAGTCCCCAGTCCCCAGAGGTTTGGCAGAGGCTAAAGTTAGATATAACCGTACTCTCTAAAGTGGTAGCTTGCCGAGCAGTAAGGCAGTATCAGAGTACAGTGTAAAACATTTGTTGTACACACTCAGTCAGCAAATGGTCTCACACACTCAAGAACTGAACTCTAGGCCATTGGTTTGCATACAAAAGATATTGTTGTTTTATTTTAGAACCAACAATAGGTATCAAAATATACTTTCTCAGAATGAGATGCTTTAGTTAAATACTTTGCAATAGGCAATTGACTTTTGCAGGTCATAGTTACAGTTTATTGCAATAGGCAACACAATTTGAATCACAATAATACATTGAGCTCAATGGGAATTTTAAATTATATGCAATTAATTACTTTCAGGATTACTTTTCTAAATCCAGGACTGGATCCTAGATTCAGTCCTGGGACAGTTCTTAGAAACAAGTGAGTAAATTCGTTTTAGTTACTGTTGTGATTTTTAAGCAATATTTTGCTATTTTAAAAGTTGACACTTAGAAACTTTTGCTGATCAAATTACCAATGTTATCCTATGGAAGGAAATTCACTTAGCAGGTAAGTGGGGTTATGGTTACGTTTTCTAGGTCAGTGTTGGATCCTAGATCCAGCACTACTGTACCACCTGTAAGCAGTTGAGAAACTGCGTTTAAGTTATACAGGTGATTTTTAAGGAATATTTACATGTTTGCAAAATCGACACTTAGAAGAAATTTCACAGAAAAACAGTCAATGGTTTCCTATGGAAGAAAATTCAAGTTACGGGTAAAGTACGTTCTCGTTACTTTTGTAATCCAGTGCTGGGCTCCTAGGCTCAGTACTGGGACATCTATCTAAAACAGGTAAACAATTACGTTTTCACAGTTGGTACGATTTTTAAAGAATATTTGTAAGTTTCAAAAATCGACACTTAGAAAATTTTCAGCAAAAAGCAGGCAATGAAATCCCATGGAAGGAAATTCGAGTTACTGGTAAGTACGGTTAAAATTACTTTTCAGGGTCAGTACTGAGCTCCAAGATGCAGCACTGAGGTCTCTCCTGATAACAGGTGAGTAAATCAGAATTCGTTGTTCGGCTGATTTTAGATGAATATTTTAAAGTTCCAAAACTCCACACCACTTAGAAGAATTTCCAAGTGAAACCACTCAATGTTAGCCGATGGAAGAAAAGTGAGTTATCGGCTTTTAGGTAAGTACTCGACTGGCAGAGTTATGGTTCTGGGCATAGACTCAGGGGTCTCCCAGGGGAGTCCCAGCCTACTTGCCAAGCCTTAAACTCCCCTTTTATTACATATAATTTACACCTAAGGTAGTCCCTAGGTAGTCCTAGGTGCATGATGCTATGTAAGTAAAAAATAAGATATGTACTTTGGTGGTTCGCGTGTCCTGTAAGTACCAAACAGTCTATTTCATTTTTCACTACTGTGAGGTCTACCCCTCTCATAGGTTAGCTCTGTGTATTCCCCTATACTTTTAATTTGGTAATTCCATATCGGAGAGGAGTAGCTTTATTTATATATTGAAAATCCTACTTACTGGTGAGGTTGGATTTAACTTTACTATTTTAGAAATGCCACTTTTAGAGAGTGAACATTTCTCTGCACTTACTGCTCTATTTGCCTGAAACCTGGCCCCAATACACGTCTGGATTGGGCTGGGTGACAGCAAAATTTGTGCCTTCCCTCTAGAGAGCCACAACACAGGTCACTCAACTGCACCTGGGGGGTGAGCTCCGCTCCCCCTCCACCCCCAATAGGTTCAAGAACGATAATTTATGTAAGTAAATACATTATAGCTACAGCTTATAATCATGCGAGTTTAAATCATTTGTTGTTAGATGGTTTAAATATTTGAAAGGATCTGTTTTTAATAGACATTTTACAAAAACCACTGGTACATTTGCTAATTCTGTAAAATTAACACCCAACTGCCGTGACATTGCCAACCACAATGCCGTGACTCGGATTCGAACCGAGGTTGCTGCGGTCACAACGCAGAGTACTAACCACTATACGATCACGGCGAGCTACTCTGGCTCAACGACATACAGTGACATGGAGAATTTATAATTTGGAACACTCAGGGCTGTTCCTGTGATAGGCTGGATGTATTCATTGCTTCCTCATTCCTCATTCAGAGGCTGCGTCTCCTCAGTGGTTGATAGGCTGAAACCGTTTCCTGGCCGCCTGCTTGTGAAATGCCAGGAGTCAAAGATCACACATTACACTTGCGGACCTGTGATGGGACACCAATGCAGAGAAACCCACCTGGCACAGACCTTCTATTCTGTCTATTAGACCTGCATCTTCCCTGCACCTTTCAAGCCATTTGTATGTGAAGCAAGAAAGAGTTAGAGAGTGATCCATCTACACTTTTATATGGAGGATGTCGCCGTGAGCTCCTCCCAGCTAATCACACGAACAGCAGAAAAGCAAGATAAATACACAGTTGAGGGGTGGGCTGCATGGTTATGTTTTTGAGTAAATATTGAAACTGACCTCAGTGGCTCATTAGCAGAGCTGCGGCTAATGACTGGTGCCAAATCATGATGAAGCAAGCACCATGGCTCGTAGGGGACCCACAACACGCTTATCTTAGCTCACTGAATTAAAGTATAAACTTCCGCCGTGTGTGAGTGGTAAAGGCTTGTTAATATGGTTCCTTTTCCAATTCAAGTCTGACAACAAGAGGCAGGAACCACGTGGCTTCGGAAGCTCAGGAAAGTAGCCACCAACCACAGAGAAAGAGAGAACTGGCAGTATGAGAGGTGGAGAAAACAGAAGCGGGAGCAAGGAGCTCAAATGAGATTGATGGCGTTTAAATAGAGCGCGTAAAGGAACAGTTACACAGCTAAGAAATGGGAAAGACAGACTAGGGAAAAAAACACAGAAAGAGCCTGTACATGAAATTCTCTTCCTGGGACAGCAGGTTAAGAGAAATTACACATGGGGAGGTTAAGCATGTAACACGGGGGAGAATAAAAAAGAAAATGCAGTTTTATGAAGTGTGTTTGCCAATCCAGCCAGCACTTTTGTTCTATTTCTCTCTTTGCGTCTTTTATTGGTAAAGTAACTTTCAAGTGCATGCGCAGGTATGAATGAGAGAGCAACGGTATAATAATTTGAAGCGTTTACACCAGTGCTAAAGTAGGAATGAGGTGTAGCAAAGACATGAAAGAGGTAGCGATAACAAATATGTGGAGAGGCAATAGTGACACAAAAATAAGCCACCTATTTATAAAACTGAAATGGAAGAAATACTAAAGGTTAACTTCTGAAATTGTAGCCGATAATAAAAAGATTCTCGTTGTTGGCAGGATTCGAACCTGCGCGGGGATACCCCAATGGATTTCTAGTCCATCGCCTTAACCACACGGCCACAACAACTTGCTGTAAGCTGCCTACAAATATTTTGTTTGAAAGTTTTGAAGTTTTCCCACATCAAAGTACTGATATTCTGCAATGCGCTTTTTAAAAACAATGTTTTTTTCATCATGCACGTTCTGTCCTAAAAATAAAAATTGCATGAGTATATCTCTGGATCTGTAAAAGGATACGCTTGCATTCAAACTCTCTTGTGGCACTCAAGTTTTTTGGACCCTGTTGCACTCTGTTTTTGTGCTGCTTTTAGTCTACGACCCATATTACAGAAGTCAACCATCTCTGATTATTTGGGACTCCTTTGTAAGTGCCTTATCTTTAATCCTTGAAAAGCTCTATAATAAAGGGGTCTGTCAAAGATTGCTTGAATGGAAGATAAAAGAAGGCCCACTTGTCTCACCAAATGCAGTAGAGAAACCTGATGTTTTACTCATGTTATCCTTAGTTCAGTTTTTGTTAGACCTGGCATCCTTAAGGTGGCCTACCAGCAACCTTTTTGCTTTTCACCTCACGTTTTGCTGTATCTTTATGTTGGCCGTAGGACTCTAATCACTTTATCACTACTGTGAGAAAGTGGCTCTGTATATACTGTTCCCAAATAGGTACAGTGTGCACAGAGTCCCCAGTCCCCAGAGGTTTGGCAGAGGCTAAAGTTAGATATAACCTTACTCTCTAAAGTGGTAGCTTGCCGAGCAGTAAGGCAGTATCAGAGTACAGTGTAAAACATTTGTTGTACACACTCAGTCAGCAAATGGTCTCACACACTCAAGAACTGAACTCTAGGCCATTGGTTTGCATACAAAAGATATTGTTGTTTTATTTTAGAACCAACAATAGGTATCAAAATATACTTTCTCAGAATGAGATGCTTTAGTTAAATACTTTGCAATAGGCAATTGACTTTTGCAGGTCATAGTTACAGTTTATTGCAATAGGCAACACAATTTGAATCACAATAATACATTGAGCTCAATGGGAATTTTAAGTTATATGCAATTAATTACTTTCAGGATTACTTTTCTAAATCCAGGACTGGATCCTAGATTCAGTCCTGGGACAGTTCTTGGAAACAAGTGAGTAAATTCGTTTTAGTTACTGTTGTGATTTTTAAGCAATATTTTGCTATTTTAAAAGTTGACACTTCGAAACTTTTGCTGATCAAATTACCAATGTTATCCTATGGAAGGAAATTCACTTAGCAGGTAAGTGGGGTTATGGTTACTTTTTCTAGGTCAGTGTTGGATCCTAGATCCAGCACTACTGTACCACCTGTAAGCAGTTGAGAAACTGCGTTTAAGTTATACAGGCGATTTTTAAGGAATATTTACATGTTTGCAAAATCGACACTTAGAAGAAATTTCACAGAAAAACAGTCAATGGTTTCCTATGGAAGAAAATTCAAGTTACGGGTAAAGTACGTTCTCGTTACTTTTGTAATCCAGTGCTGGGCTCCTAGGCTCAGTACTGGGACATCTATCTAAAACAGGTAAACAATTACGTTTTCACAGTTGGTACGATTTTTAAAGAATATTTGTAAGTATCAAAAATCGACACTTAGAAAATTTTCAGCAAAAAGCAGGCAATGATATCCCATGGAAGGAAATTCGAGTTACTGGTAAGTACGGTTAAAATTACTTTTCAGGGTCAGTACTGAGCTCCAAGATGCAGCACTGAGGTCTCTCCTGATAACAGGTGAGTAAATCAGAATTCGTTGTTCGGCTGATTTTAGATGAATATTTTAAAGTTCCAAAACTCCACACCACATAGAAGAATTTCCAAGTGAAACCACTCAATGTTAGCCTATGGAAGAAAAGTGAGTTATCGGCTTTTAGGTAAGTACTCGACTGGCAGAGTTATGGTTCTGGGCATAGACTTAGGGGTCTCCCAGGGGAGTCCCAGCCTACTTGACAAGCCTTAAACTCCCCTTTTATTACATATAATTTATACCTAAGGTAGGCCCTAGGTAGTCCTAGGTGCATGATGCTATGTAAGTAAAAAATAAGATATGTACTTTGGTGGTTTGCGTGTCCTGTAAGTACCAAACAGTCTATTTCATTTTTCACTACTGTGAGGTCTACCCCTCTCATAGGTTAGCTCTGTGTATTCCCCTATACTTTTTATTTGGTAATTCCATATCGGAGAGGAGTAGCTTTATTTATTTATTGAAAATCCTACTTACTGGTGAGGTTGGATTTAACTTTACTATTTTAGAAATGCCACTTTTAGAGAGTGAACATGTCTCTGCACTTACTGCTCTATTTGCCTGAAACCTGGCCCCAATACACGTCTGGATTGGGCTGGGTGACAGCAAAATTTGTGCCTTCCCTCTAGAGAGCCACAACACAGGTCACTCAACTGCACTTGGGGGGTGAGCTCCGCTCCCCCTCCACCCCCAATAGGTTCAAGAACGATACTTTATGTAAGTAAATACATTATAGCTACAGCTTATAATCATGCGAGTTTAAATCATTTGTTGTTAGATGGTTTAAATATTTGAAAGGATCTGTTTTTAATAGACATTTTACAAAAACCACTGGTACATTTGCTAATTCTGTAAATTTAACACCCAACTGCCGTGACATTGCCAACCACAATGCCGTGACTCGGATTCGAACCGAGGTTGCTGCGGCCACAACGCAGAGTACTAACCACTATACGATCACGGCGAGCTACTTGGGCTCAACGACATACAGTGACATGGAGAATTTATAATTCGGAACACTCAGGGCTGTTCCTGTGATAGGCTGGATGTATTCATTGCTTCCTCATTCCTCATTCAAAGGCTGCGTCTCCTCAGTGGTTGATAGGCTGAAACCGTTTCCTGGCCGCCTGCTTGTGAAATGCCAGGAGTCAAAGATCACACATTACACTTGCGGACCTGTGATGGGACACCAATGCAGAGAAACCCACCTGGCACAGACCTTCTATTCTGTCTATTAGACCTGCATCTTCCCTGCACCTTTCAAGCCATTTGTATGTGAAGCAAGAAAGAGTTAGAGAGTGATCCATCTACACTTTTATAGGGAGGATGTCGCTGTGAGCTCCTCCCAGCTAATCACACGAACAGCAGAAAAGCAAGATAAATACACAGTTGAGGGGTGGGCTGCATGGTTATGTTTTTGAGTAAATATTGAAACTGACCTCAGTGGCTCATTAGCAGAGCTGCGGCTAATGACTGGTGCCAAATCATGATGAAGCAAGCACCATGGCTCGTAGGGGACCCACAACACGCTTTTCTTAGCTCACTGAATTAAAGTATAAACTTCCGCCGTGTGTGAGTGGTAAAGGCTTGTTAATATAGTTCCTTTTCCAATTCAAGTCTGACAACAAGAGGCAGGAACCACGTGGCTTCGGAAGCTCAGGAAAGTAGCCACCAACCACAGAGAAAGAGAGAACTGGCAGTATGAGAGGTGGAGAAAACAGAAGCGGGAGCAAGGAGCTCAAATGAGATTGATGGCGTTTAAATAGAGCGCGTAAAGGAACAGTTACACAGCTAAGAAATGGGAAAGACAGACTAGGGAAAAAAACACAGAAAGAGCCTGTACATGAAATTCTCTTCCTGGGACAGCAGGTTAAGAGAAATTACACATGGGGAGGTTAAGCATGTAACACGGGGGAGAATAAAAAAGAAAATGCAGTTTTATGAAGTGTGTTTGCCAATCCAGCCAGCACTTTTGTTCTATTTCTCTCTTTGCGTCTTTTATTGGTAAAGTAACTTTCAAGTGCATGCGCAGGTATGAATGAGAGAGCAACGGTATAATAATTTGAAGCGTTTACACCAGTGCTAAAGTAGGAATGAGGTGTAGCAAAGACATGAAAGAGGTAGCGATAACAAATATGTGGAGAGGCAATAGTGACACAAAAATAAGCCACCTATTTATAAAACTGAAATGGAAGAAATACTAAAGGTTAACTTCTGAAATTGTAGCCGATAATAAAAAGATTCTCGTTGTTGGCAGGATTCGAACCTGCGCGGGGATACCCCAATGGATTTCTAGTCCATCGCCTTAACCACTCGGCCACAACAACTTGCTGTAAGCTGCCTACAAATATTTTGTTTGAAAGTTTTGAAGTTTTCCCACATCAAAGTACTGATATTCTGCAATGCGCTTTTTAAAAACAATGTTTTTTTCATCATGCACGTTCTGTCCTAAAAACAAAAATTGCATGAGTATATCTCTGGATCTGTAAAAGGATACGCTTGCATTCAAACTCCCTTGTGGCACTCAAGTTTTTTGGACCCTGTTGCACTCTGTTTTTGCGCTGCTTTTAGTCTACGACCCATATTACAGAAGTCAACCATCTCTGAGTATTTGGGACTCCTTTGTAAGTGCCTTATCTTTAATCCTTGAAAAGCTCTATAATAAAGGGGTCTGTCAAAGATTGCTTGAATGGAAGATAAAAGAAGGCCCACTTGTCTCACCAAATGCAGTAGAGAAACCTGATGTTTTACTCATGTTATCCTTAGTTCAGTTTTTGTTAGACCTGGCATCCTTAAGGTGGCCTACCAGCAACCTTTTTGCTTTTCACCTCACGTTTTGCTGTATCTTTATGTTGGCCTTAGGACTCTAATCACTTTATCACTACTGTGAGAAAGTGGCTCTGTATATACTGTTCCCAAATAGGTACAGTGTGCACAGAGTCCCCAGTCCCCAGAGGTTTGGCAGAGGCAAAAGTTAGATATAACCTTACTCTCTAAAGTGGTAGCTTGCCGAGCAGTAAGGCAGTATGAGAGTACAGTGTAAAACATTTGTTGTACACACTCAGTCAGCAAATGGTCTCACACACTCAAGAACTGAACTCTAGGCCATTGGTTTGCATACAAAAGATATTGTTGTTTTATTTTAGAACCAACAATAGGTATCAAAATATACTTTCTCAGAATGAGATGCTTTAGTTAAATACTTTGCAATAGGCAATTGACTTTTGCAGGTCATAGTTACAGTTTATTGCAATAGGCAACACAATTTGAATCACAATAATACATTGAGCTCAATGGGAATTTTAAGTTATATGCAATTAATTACTTTCAGGATTACTTTTCTAAATCCAGGACTGGATCCTAGATTCAGTCCTGGGACAGTTCTTGGAAACAAGTGAGTAAATTCGTTTTAGTTACTGTTGTGATTTTTAAGCAATATTTTGCTATTTTAAAAGTTGACACTTAGAAACTTTTGCTGATCAAAATACCAACGTTATCCTATGGAAGGAAATTCACTTAGCAGGTAAGTGGGATTATGGTTACTTTTTCTAGGTCAGTGTTGGATCCTAGATCCAGCACTACTGTACCACCTGTAAGCAGTTGAGAAACTGCGTTTAAGTTATACAGGCGATTTTTAAGGAATATTTACATGTTTGCAAAATCGACACTTAGAAGAAATTTCACAGAAAAACAGTCAATGGTTTCCTATGGAAGAAAATTCAAGTTACGGGTAAAGTACGTTCTCGTTACTTTTGTAATCCAGTGCTGGGCTCCTAGGCTCAGTACTGGGACATCTATCTAAAACAGGTAAACAATTACGTTTTCACAGTTGGTACGATTTTTAAAGAATATTTGTAAGTTTCAAAACTCGACACTTAGAACATTTTCAACAAAAAGCAGGCAATGATATCCCATGGAAGGAAATTCGAGTTACTGGTAAGTACGGTTAAAATTACTTTTCAGGGTCAGTACCGAGCTCCAAGATGCAGCACTGAGGTCTCTCCTGATAACAGGTGAGTAAATCAGAATTCGTTGTTCGGCTGATTTTAGATGAATATTTTAAAGTTCCAAAACTCCACACCACTTAGAAGAATTTCCAAGTGAAACCACTCAATGTTAGCCTATGGAAGAAAAGTGAGTTATCGGCTTTTAGGTAAGTACTCGACTGGCAGAGTTATGGTTCTGGGCATAGACTCAGGGGTCTCCCAGGGGAGTCCCAGCCTACTTGCCAAGCCTTAAACTCCCCTTTTATTACATATTATTTACACCTAAGGTAGGCCCTAGGTAGTCCTAGGTGCATGATGCTATGTAAGTAAAAAATAAGCTATGTACTTTGGTGGTTCGCGTGTCCTGTAAGTTCCAAACAGTCTATTTCATTTTTCACTACTGTGAGGTCTACCCCTCTCATAGGTTAGCTCTGTGTATTCCCCTATACTTTTAATTTGGTAATTCCATATCGGAGAGGAGTAGCTTTATTTATTTATTGAAAATCCTACTTACTGGTGAGGTTGGATTTAACTTTACTATTTTAGAAATGCCACTTTTAGAGAGTGAACATTTCTCTGCACTTACTGCTCTATTTGCCTGAAACCTGGCCCCAATACACGTCTGGATTGGGCTGGGTGACAGCAAAATGTGTGCCTTCCCTCTAGAGAGCCACAACACAGGTCACTCAACTGCACCTGGGGGGTGATCTCCGCTCCCCCTCCACCCCCAATAGGTTCAAGAACGATAATTTATGTAAGTAAATACATTATAGCTACAGCTTATAATCATGCGAGTTTAAATCATTTGTTGTTAGATGGTTTAAATATTTGAAAGGATCTGTTTTTAATAGACATTTTACAAAAACCACTGGTACATTTGCTAATTCTGTAAAATTATCACCCAACTGCCGTGACATTGCCAACCACAATGCCGTGACTCGGATTCGAACCGAGGTTGCTGCGGCCACAACGCAGAGTACTAACCACTATACGATCACGGCGAGCTACTTGGGCTCAACGACATACAGTGACATGGAGAATTTATAATTCGGAACACTCAGGGCTGTTCCTGTGATAGGCTGGATGTATTCATTGCTTCCTCATTCCTCATTCAGAGGCTGCGTCTCCTCAGTGGTTGATAGGCTGAAACCGTTTCCTGGCCGCCTGCTTGTGAAATGCCAGGAGTCAAAGATCACACATTACACTTGCGGACCTGTGATGGGACACCAATGCAGAGAAACCCACCTGGCACAGACCTTCTATTCTGTCTATTAGACCTGCATCTTCCCTGCACCTTTCAAGCCATTTGTATGTGAAGCAAGAAAGAGTTAGAGAGTGATCCATCTACACTTTTATAGGGAGGATGTCGCCGTGAGCTCCTCCCAGCTAATCACACGAACAGCAGAAAAGCAAGATAAATACACAGTTGAGGGGTGGGCTGCATGGTTATGTTTTTGAGTAAATATTGAAACTGACCTCAGTGGCTCATTAGCAGAGCTGCGGCTAATGACTGGTGCCAAATCATGATGAAGCAAGCACCATGGCTCGTAGGGGACCCACAACACGCTTTTCTTAGCTCACTGAATTAAAGTATAAACTTCCGCCGTGTGTGAGTGGTAAAGGCTTGTTAATATGGTTCCTTTTCCAATTCAAGTCTGACAACAAGAGGCAGGAACCACGTGGCTTCGGAAGCTCAGGAAAGTAGCCACCAACGACAGAGAAAGAGAGAACTGGCAGTATGAGAGGTGGAGAAAACAGAAGCGGGAGCAAGGAGCTCAAATGAGATTGATGGCGTTTAAATAGAGCGCGTAAAGGAACAGTTACACAGCTAAGAAATGGGAAAGACAGACTAGGGAAAAAAACACAGAAAGAGCCTGTAGATGAAATTCTCTTCCTGGGACAGCAGGTTAAGAGAAATTACACATGGGGAGGTTAAGCATGTAACACGGGGGAGAATAAAAAAGAAAATGCAGTTTTATGAAGTGTGTTTGCCAATCCAGCCAGCACTTTTGTTCTATTTCTCTCTTTGCGTCTTTTATTGGTAAAGTAACTTTCAAGTGCATGCGCAGGTATGAATGAGAGAGCAACGGTATAATAATTTGAAGCGTTTACACCAGTGCTAAAGTAGGAATGAGGTGTAGCAAAGACATGAAAGAGGTAGCGATAACAAATATGTGGAGAGGCAATAGTGACACAAAAATAAGCCACCTATTTATAAAACTGAAATGGAAGAAATACTAAAGGTTAACTTCTGAAATTGTAGTCGATAATAAAAAGATTCTCGTTGTTGGCAGGATTCGAACCTGCGCGGGGATACCCCAATGGATTTCGAGTCCATCGCCTTAACCACTCGGCCACAACAACCTGCTGCAAGCTGCTTACAAATATTTTGTTTGAAAGTTTTTCCACATCAAAGTACTGATATTCTGCAATGCGCTTTTTAAAAACAATGTTTTTTTCATCATGCACGTTCTGTCCTAAAAACAAAAATTGCATGAGTATATCTCTGGATCTGTAAAAGGATACGCTTGCATTCAAACTCTCTTGTGGCACTCAAGTTTTTTGGACCCTGTTGCACTCTGTTTTTGCGCTGCTTTTAGTCTATGACCCATATTACAGAAGTCAACCATCTCTGAGTATTTGGGACTCCTTTGTAAGTGCCTTATCTTTAATCCTTGAAAAGCTCTATAATAAAGGGGCCTGTCAAAGATTGCTTGAATGGAAGATAAAAGAAGGCCCACTTGTCTCACCAAATGCAGTAGAGAAACCTGATGTTTTACTCATGTTATCCTTAGTTCAGTTTTTGTTAGACCTGGCATCCTTAAGGTGGCCTACCAGCAACCTTTTTGCTTTTCACCTCACGTTTTGCTGTATCTTTATGTTGGCCTTAGGACTCTAATCACTTTATCACTACTGTGAGAAAGTGGCTCTGTATATACTGTTCCCAAATAGGTACAGTGTGCACAGAGTCCCCAGTCCCCAGAGGTTTGGCAGAGGCTAAAGTTAGATATAACCTTACTCTCTAAAGTGGTAGCTTGCCGAGCAGTAAGGCAGTATGAGAGTACAGTGTAAAACATTTGTTGAACACACTCAGTCAGCAAATGGTCTCACACACTCAAGAACTGAACTCTAGGCCATTGGTTTGCATACAAAAGATATTGTTGTTTTATTTTAGAACCAACAATAGGTATCAAAATATACTTTCTCAGAATGAGATGCTTTAGTTAAATACTTTGCAATAGGCAATTGACTTTTGCAGGTCATAGTTACAGTTTATTGCAATAGGCAACACAATTTGAATCACAATAATACATTGAGCTCAATGGGAATTTTAAGTTATATGCAATTAATTACTTTCAGGATTACTTTTCTAAATCCAGGACTGGATCCTAGATTCAGTCCTGGGACAGTTCTTGGAAACAAGTGAGTAAATTCGTTTTAGTTACTGTTGTGATTTTTAAGCAATATTTTGCTATTTTAAAAGTTGACACTTAGAAACTTTTGCTGATCAAAATACCAACGTTATCCTATGGAAGGAAATTCACTTAGCAGGTAAGTGGGATTATGGTTACTTTTTCTAGGTCAGTGTTGGATCCTAGATCCAGCACTACTGTACCACCTGTAAGCAGTTGAGAAACTGCGTTTAAGTTATACAGGCGATTTTTAAGGAATATTTACATGTTTGCAAAATCGACACTTAGAAGAAATTTCACAGAAAAACAGTCAATGGTTTCCTATGGAAGAAAATTCAAGTTACGGGTAAAGTACGTTCTCGTTACTTTTGTAATCCAGTGCTGGGCTCCTAGGCTCAGTACTGGGACATCTATCTAAAACAGGTAAACAATTACGTTTTCACAGTTGGTACGATTTTTAAAGAATATTTGTAAGTTTCAAAAAATCGACACTTAGAAAATTTTCAACAAAAAGCAGGCAATGATATCCCATGGAAGGAAATTCGAGTTACTGGTAAGTACGGTTAAAATTACTTTTCAGGGTCAGTACCGAGCTCCAAGATGCAGCACTGAGGTCTCTCCTGATAACAGGTGAGTAAATCAGAATTCGTTGTTCGGCTGATTTTAGATGAATATTTTAAAGTTCCAAAACTCCACACCACTTAGAAGAATTTCCAAGTGAAACCACTCAATGTTAGCCTATGGAAGAAAAGTGAGTTATCGGCTTTTAGGTAAGTACTCGACTGGCAGAGTTATGGTTCTGGGCATAGACTCAGGGGTCTCCCAGGGGAGTCCCAGCCTACTTGCCAAGCCTTAAACTCCCCTTTTATTACATATAATTTACACCTAAGGTAGGCCCTAGCTAGTCCTAGGTGCATGATGCTATGTAAGTAAAAAATAAGCTATGTACTTTGGTGGTTCGCGTGTCCTGTAAGTACCAAACAGTCTATTTCATTTTTCACTACTGTGAGGTCTACATCTCTCATAGGTTAGCTCTGTGTATTCCCCTATACTTTTAATTTGGTAATTCCATATCGGAGAGGAGTAGCTTTATTTATTTATTGAAAATCCTACTTACTGGTGAGGTTGGATTTAACTTTACTATTTTAGAAATGCCACTTTTAGAGAGTGAACATTTCTCTGCACTTACTGCTCTATTTGCCTGAAACCTGGCCCCAATACACGTCTGGATTGGGCTCGGTGACAGCAAAATGTGTGCCTTCCCTCTAGAGAGCCACAACACAGGTCACTCAACTGCACCTGGGGGGTGATCTCCGCTCCCCCTCCACCCCCAATAGGTTCAAGAACGATAATTTATGTAAGTAAATACATTATAGCTACAGCTTATAATCATGCGAGTTTAAATCATTTGTTGTTAGATGGTTTAAATATTTGAAAGGATCTGTTTTTAATAGACATTTTACAAAAACCACTGGTACATTTGCTAATTCTGTAAAATTAACACCCAACTGCCGTGACATTGCCAACCACAATGCCGTGACTCGGATTCGAACCGAGGTTGCTGCGGCCACAACGCAGAGTACTAACCACTATACGATCACGGCGAGCTACTTGGGCTTAACGACATACAGTGACATGGAGAATTTATAATTCGGAACACTCAGGGCTGTTCCTGTGATAGGCTGGATGTATTCATTGCTTCCTCATTCCTCATTCAGAGGCTGCGTCTCCTCAGTGGTTGATAGGCTGAAACCGTTTCCTGGCCGCCTGCTTGTGAAATGCCAGGAGTCAAAGATCACACATTACACTTGCGGACCTGTGATGGGACACCAATGCAGAGAAACCCACCTGGCACAGACCTTCTATTCTGTCTATTAGACCTGCATCTTCCCTGCACCTTTCAAGCCATTTGTATGTGAAGCAAGAAAGAGTTAGAGAGTGATCCATCTACACTTTTATAGGGAGGATGTCGCCGTGAGCTCCTCCCAGCTAATCACACGAACAGCAGAAAAGCAAGATAAATACACAGTTGAGGGGTGGGCTGCATGGTTATGTTTTTGAGTAAATATTGAAACTGACCTCAGTGGCTCATTAGCAGAGCTGCGGCTAATGACTGGTGCCAAATCATGATGAAGCAAGCACCATGGCTCGTAGGGGACCCACAACACGCTTTTCTTAGCTCACTGAATTAAAGTATAAACTTCCGCCGTGTGTGAGTGGTAAAGGCTTGTTAATATGGTTCCTTTTCCAATTCAAGTCTGACAACAAGAGGCAGGAACCACGTGGCTTCGGAAGCTCAGGAAAGTAGCCACCAACGACAGAGAAAGAGAGAACTGGCAGTATGAGAGGTGGAGAAAACAGAAGCGGGAGCAAGGAGCTCAAATGAGATTGATGGCGTTTAAATAGAGCGCGTAAAGGAACAGTTACACAGCTAAGAAATGGGAAAGACAGACTAGGGAAAAAAACACAGAAAGAGCCTGTAGATGAAATTCTCTTCCTGGGACAGCAGGTTAAGAGAAATTACACATGGGGAGGTTAAGCATGTAACACGGGGGAGAATAAAAAAGAAAATGCAGTTTTATGAAGTGTGTTTGCCAATCCAGCCAGCACTTTTGTTCTATTTCTCTCTTTGCGTCTTTTATTGGTAAAGTAACTTTCAAGTGCATGCGCAGGTATGAATGAGAGAGCAACGGTATAATAATTTGAAGCGTTTACACCAGTGCTAAAGTAGGAATGAGGTGTAGCAAAGACATGAAAGAGGTAGCGATAACAAATATGTGGAGAGGCAATAGTGACACAAAAATAAGCCACCTATTTATAAAACTGAAATGGAAGAAATACTAAAGGTTAACTTCTGAAATTGTAGTCGATAATAAAAAGATTCTCGTTGTTGGCAGGATTCGAACCTGCGCGGGGATACCCCAATGGATTTCGAGTCCATCGCCTTAACCACTCGGCCACAACAACTTGCTGCAAGCTGCTTACAAATATTTTGTTTGAAAGTTTTTCCACATCAAAGTACTGATATTCTGCAATGCGCTTTTTAAAAACAATGTTTTTTTCATCATGCACGTTCTGTCCTAAAAACAAAAATTGCATGAGTATATCTCTGGATCTGTAAAAGGATACGCTTGCATTCAAACTCTCTTGTGGCACTCAAGTTTTTTGGACCCTGTTGCACTCTGTTTTTGCGCTGCTTTTAGTCTATGACCCATATTACAGAAGTCAACCATCTCTGAGTATTTGGGACTCCTTTGTAAGTGCCTTATCTTTAATCCTTGAAAAGCTCTATAATAAAGGGGCCTGTCAAAGATTGCTTGAATGGAAGATAAAAGAAGGCCCACTTGTCTCACCAAATGCAGTAGAGAAACCTGATGTTTTACTCATGTTATCCTTAGTTCAGTTTTTGTTAGACCTGGCATCCTTAAGGTGGCCTACCAGCAACCTTTTTGCTTTTCACCTCACGTTTTGCTGTATCTTTATGTTGGCCTTAGGACTCTAATCACTTTATCACTACTGTGAGAAAGTGGCTCTGTATATACTGTTCCCAAATAGGTACAGTGTGCACAGAGTCCCCAGTCCCCAGAGGTTTGGCAGAGGCTAAAGTTAGATATAACCTTACTCTCTAAAGTGGTAGCTTGCCGAGCAGTAAGGCAGTATGAGAGTACAGTGTAAAACATTTGTTGTACACACTCAGTCAGCAAATGGTCTCACACACTCAAGAACTGAACTCTAGGCCATTGGTTTGCATACAAAAGATATTGTTGTTTTATTTTAGAACCAACAATAGGTATCAAAATATACTTTCTCAGAATGAGATGCTTTAGTTAAATACTTTGCAATAGGCAATTGACTTTTGCAGGTCATAGTTACAGTTTATTGCAATAGGCAACACAATTTGAATCACAATAATACATTGAGCTCAATGGGAATTTTAAGTTATATGCAATTAATTACTTTCAGGATTACTTTTCTAAATCCAGGACTGGATCCTAGATTCAGTCCTGGGACAGTTCTTGGAAACAAGTGAGTAAATTCGTTTTAGTTACTGTTGTGATTTTTAAGCAATATTTTGCTATTTTAAAAGTTGAAACTTAGAAACTTTTGCTGATCAAAATACCAACGTTATCCTATGGAAGGAAATTCACTTAGCAGGTAAGTGGGATTATGGTTACTTTTTCTAGGTCAGTGTTGGATCCTAGATCCAGCACTACTGTACCACCTGTAAGCAGTTGAGAAACTGCGTTTAAGTTATACAGGCGATTTTTAAGGAATATTTACATGTTTGCAAAATCGACACTTAGAAGAAATTTCACAGAAAAACAGTCAATGGTTTCCTATGGAAGAAAATTCAAGTTACGGGTAAAGTACGTTCTCGTTACTTTTGTAATCCAGTGCTGGGCTCCTAGGCTCAGTACTGGGACATCTATCTAAAACAGGTAAACAATTACGTTTTCACAGTTGGTACGATTTTTAAAGAATATTTGTAAGTTTCAAAAATCGACACTTAGAAAATTTTCAACAAAAATCAGGCAATGATATCCCATGGAAGGAAATTCGAGTTACTGGTAAATACGGTTAAAATTACTTTTCAGGGTCAGTACCGAGCTCCAAGATGCAGCACTGAGGTCTCTCCTGATAACAGGTGAGTAAATCAGAATTCGTTGTTCGGCTGATTTTAGATGAATATTTTAAAGTTCCAAAACTCCACACCACTTAGAAGAATTTCCAAGTGAAACCACTCAATGTTAGCCTATGGAAGAAAAGTGAGTTATCGGCTTTTAGGTAAGTACTCGACTGGCAGAGTTATGGTTCTGGGCATAGACTCAGGGGTCTCCCAGGGGAGTCCCAGCCTACTTGCCAAGCCTTAAACTCCCCTTTTATTACATATAATTTACACCTAAGGTAGGCCCTAGGTAGTCCTAGGTGCATGATGCTATGTAAGTAAAAAATAAGCTATGTACTTTGGTGGTTCGCGTGTCCTGTAAGTACCAAACAGTCTATTTCATTTTTCACTACTGTGAGGTCTACCCCTCTCATAGGTTAGCTCTGTGTATTCCCCTATACTTTTAATTTGGTAATTCCATATCGGAGAGTATTAGCTTTATTATTTATTGAAAATCCTACTTACTGGTGAGGTTGGATTTAACTTTACTATTTTAGAAATGCCACTTTTAGAGAGTGAACATTTCTCTGCACTTACTGCTCTATTTGCCTGAAACCTGGCCCCAATACACGTCTGGATTGGGCTGGGTGACAGCAAAATGTGTGCCTTCCCTCTAGAGAGCCACAACACAGGTCACTCAACTGCACCTGGGGGGTGATCTCCGCTCCCCCTCCACCCCCAATAGGTTCAAGAACGATAATTTATGTAAGTAAATACATTATAGCTACAGCTTATAATCATGCGAGTTTAAATCATTTGTTGTTAGATAGTTTAAATATTTGAAAGGATCTGTTTTTAATAGACATTTTACAAAAACCACTGGTACATTTGCTAATTCTGTAAAATTAACACCCAACTGCCGTGACATTGCCAACCACAATGCCGTGACTCGGATTCGAACCGAGGTTGCTGCGGCCACAACGCAGAGTACTAACCACTATACGATCACGGCGAGCTACTTGGGCTCAGCGACATTCAGTGACATGGAGAATTTATAATTCGGAACACTCAGGGCTGTTCCTGTGATAGGCTGGATGTATTCATTGCTTCCTCATTCCTCATTCAGAGGCTGCGTCTCCTCAGTGGTTGATAGGCTGAAACCGTTTCCTGGCCGCCTGCTTGTGAAATGCCAGGAGTCAAAGATCACACATTACACTTGCGGACCTGTGATGGGACACCAATACAGAGAAACCCACCTGGCACAGACCTTCTATTCTGTCTATTAGACCTGCATCTTCCCTGCACCTTTCAAGCCATTTGTATGTGAAGCAAGAAAGAGTTAGAGAGTGATCCATCTACACTTTTATAGGGAGGATGTCGCCGTGTGCTCCTCCCAGCTAATCACACGAACAGCAGAAAAGCAAGATAAATACACAGTTGAGGGGTGGGCTGCATGGTTATGTTTTTGAGTAAATATTGAAACTGACCTCAGTGGCTCATTAGCAGAGCTGCGGCTAATGACTGGTGCCAAATCATGATGAAGCAAGCACCATGGCTCGTAGGGGACCCACAACACGCTTTTCTTAGCTCACTGAATTAAAGTATAAACTTCCGCCGTGTGTGAGTGGTAAAGGCTTGTTAATATGGTTCCTTTTCCAATTCAAGTCTGACAACAAGAGGCAGGAACCACGTGGCTTCGGAAGCTCAGGAAAGTAGCCACCAACGACAGAGAAAGAGAGAACTGGCAGTATGAGAGGTGGAGAAAACAGAAGCGGGAGCAAGGAGCTCAAATGAGATTGATGGCGTTTAAATAGAGCGCGTAAAGGAACAGTTACACAGCTAAGAAATGGGAAAGACAGACTAGGGAAAAAAACACAGAAAGAGCCTGTAGATGAAATTCTCTTCCTGGGACAGCAGGTTAAGAGAAATTACACATGGGGAGGTTAAGCATTTAACACGGGGGAGAATAAAAAAGAAAATGCAGTTTTATGAAGTGTGTTTGCCAATCCAGCCAGCACTTTTGTTCTATTTCTCTCTTTGCGTCTTTTATCGGTAAAGTAACTTTCAAGTGCATGCGCAGGTATGAATGAGAGATCAACGGTATAATAATTTGAAGCGTTTACACCAGTGCTAAAGTAGGAATGAGGTGTAGCAAAGACATGAAAGAGGTAGCGATAACAAATATGTGGAGAGGCAATAGTGACACAAAAATAAGCCACCTATTTATAAAACTGAAATGGAAGAAATACTAAAGGTTAACTTCTGAAATTGTAGCCGATAATAAAAAGATTCTCGTTGTTGGCAGGATTCGAACCTGCGCGGGGATACCCCAATGGATTTCTAGTCCATCGCCTTAACCACTCGGCCACAACAACTTGCTGTAAGTTGCTTACAAATATTTTGTTTGAAAGTTTTTCCACATCAAAGTACTGATATTCTGCAATGCGCTTTTTAAAAACAATGTTTTTTTCATCATGCACGTTCTGTCCTAAAAACAAAAATTGCATGAGTATATCTCTGGATCTGTAAAAGGATACGCTTGCATTCAAACTCTCTTGTGGCACTCAAGTTTTTTGGACCCTGTTGCACTCTGTTTTTGCGCTGCTTTTAGTCTACGACCCATATTACAGAAGTCAACCATCTCTGAGTATTTGGGACTCCTTTGTAAGTGCCTTATCTTTAATCCTTGAAAAGCTCTATAATAAAGGGGTCTGTCAAAGATTGCTTGAATGGAAGATAAAAGAAGGCCCACTTGTCTCACCAAATGCAGTAGAGAAACCTGATGTTTTACTCATGTTATCCTTAGTTCAGTTTTTGTTAGACCTGGCATCCTTAAGGTGGCCTACCAGCAACCTTTTTGCTTTTCACCTCACGTTTTGCTGTATCTTTATGTTGGCCTTAGGACTCTAATCACTTTATCACTACTGTGAGAAAGTGGCTCTGTATATACTGTTCCCAAATAGGTACAGTGTGCACAGAGTCCCCAGTCCCCAGAGGTTTGGCAGAGGCTAAAGTTAGATATAACCTTACTCTCTAAAGTGGTAGCTTGCCGAGCAGTAAGGCAGTATGAGAGTACAGTGTAAAACATTTGTTGTACACACTCAGTCAGCAAATGGTCTCACACACTCAAGAACTGAACTCTAGGCCATTGGTTTGCATACAAAAGATATTGTTGTTTTATTTTAGAACCAACAATAGGTATCAAAATATACTTTCTCAGAATGAGATGCTTTAGTTAAATACTTTGCAATAGGCAATTGACTTTTGCAGGTCATAGTTACAGTTTATTGCAATAGGCAACACAATTTGAATCACAATAATACATTGAGCTCAATGGGAATTTTAAGTTATATGCAATTAATTACTTTCAGGATTACTTTTCTAAATCCAGGACTGGATCCTAGATTCAGTCCTGGGACAGTTCTTGGAAACAAGTGAGTAAATTCGTTTTAGTTACTGTTGTGATTTTTAAGCAATATTTTGCTATTTTAAAAGTTGACACTTAGAAACTTTTGCTGATCAAAATACCAACGTTATCCTATGGAAGGAAATTCACTTAGCAGGTAAGTGGGATTATGGTTACTTTTTCTAGGTCAGTGTTGGATCCTAGATCCAGCACTACTGTACCACCTGTAAGCAGTTGAGAAACTGCGTTTAAGTTATACAGGCGATTTTTAAGGAATATTTACATGTTTGCAAAATCGACACTTAGAAGAAATTTCACAGAAAAACAGTCAATGGTTTCCTATGGAAGAAAATTCAAGTTACGGGTAAAGTACGTTCTCGTTACTTTTGTAATCCAGTGCTGGGCTCCTAGGCTCAGTACTGGGACATCTATCTAAAACAGGTAAACAATTACGTTTTCACAGTTGGTACGATTTTTAAAGAATATTTGTAAGTTTCAAAAAATCGACACTTAGAAAATTTTCAACAAAAAGCAGGCAATGATATCCCATGGAAGGAAATTCGAGTTACTGGTAAGTACGGTTAAAATTACTTTTCAGGGTCAGTACCGAGCTCCAAGATGCAGCACTGAGGTCTCTCCTGATAACAGGTGAGTAAATCAGAATTCGTTGTTCGGCTGATTTTAGATGAATATTTTAAAGTTCCAAAACTCCACACCACTTAGAAGAATTTCCAAGTGAAACCACTCAATGTTAGCCTATGGAAGAAAAGTGAGTTATCGGCTTTTAGGTAAGTACTCGACTGGCAGAGTTATGGTTCTGGGCATAGACTCAGGGGTCTCCCAGGGGAGTCCCAGCCTACTTGCCAAGCCTTAAACTCCCCTTTTATTACATATAATTTACACCTAAGGTAGGCCCTAGCTAGTCCTAGGTGCATGATGCTATGTAAGTAAAAAATAAGCTATGTACTTTGGTGGTTCGCGTGTCCTGTAAGTACCAAACAGTCTATTTCATTTTTCACTACTGTGAGGTCTACATCTCTCATAGGTTAGCTCTGTGTATTCCCCTATACTTTTAATTTGGTAATTCCATATCGGAGAGGAGTAGCTTTATTTATTTATTGAAAATCCTACTTACTGGTGAGGTTGGATTTAACTTTACTATTTTAGAAATGCCACTTTTAGAGAGTGAACATTTCTCTGCACTTACTGCTCTATTTGCCTGAAACCTGGCCCCAATACACGTCTGGATTGGGCTGGGTGACAGCAAAATGTGTGCCTTCCCTCTAGAGAGCCACAACACAGGTCACTCAACTGCACCTGGGGGGTGATCTCCGCTCCCCCTCCACCCCCAATAGGTTCAAGAACGATAATTTATGTAAGTAAATACATTATAGCTACAGCTTATAATCATGCGAGTTTAAATCATTTGTTGTTAGATTGTTTAAATATTTGAAAGGATCTGTTTTTAATAGACATTTTACAAAAACCACTGGTACATTTGCTAATTCTGTAAAATTAACACCCAACTGCCGTGACATTGCCAACCACAATGCTGTGACTCGGATTCGAACCGAGGTTGCTGCGGCCACAACGCAGAGTACTAACCACTATACGATCACGGCGAGCTACTTGGGCTCAACGACATACAGTGACATGGAGAATTTATAATTCGGAACACTCAGGGCTGTTCCTGTGATAGGCTGGATGTATTCATTGCTTCCTCATTCCTCATTCAGAGGCTGCGTCTCCTCAGTGGTTGATAGGCTGAAACCGTTTCCTGGCCGCCTGCTTGTGAAATGCCAGGAGTCAAAGATCACACATTACACTTGCGGACCTGTGATGGGACACCAATGCAGAGAAACCCACCTGGCACAGACCTTCTATTCTGTCTATTAGACCTGCATCTTCCCTGCACCTTTCAAGCCATTTGTATGTGAAGCAAGAAAGAGTTAGAGAGTGATCCATCTACACTTTTATAGGGAGGATGTCGCCGTGAGCTCCTCCCAGCTAATCACACGAACAGCAGAAAAGCAAGATAAATACACAGTTGAGGGGTGGGCTGCATGGTTATGTTTTTGAGTAAATATTGAAACTGACCTCAGTGGCTCATTAGCAGAGCTGCGGCTAATGACTGGTGCCAAATCATGATGAAGCAAGCACCATGGCTCGTAGGGGACCCACAACACGCTTTTCTTAGCTCACTGAATTAAAGTATAAACTTCCGCCGTGTGTGAGTGGTAAAGGCTTGTTAATATGGTTCCTTTTCCAATTCAAGTCTGACAACAAGAGGCAGGAACCACGTGGCTTCGGAAGCTCAGGAAAGTAGCCACCAACCACAGAGAAAGAGAGAACTGGCAGTATGAGAGGTGGAGAAAACAGAAGCGGGAGCAAGGAGCTCAAATGAGATTGATGGCGTTTAAATAGAGCGCGTAAAGGAACAGTTACACAGCTAAGAAATGGGAAAGACAGACTAGGGAAAAAAACACAGAAAGAGCCTGTAGATGAAATTCTCTTCCTGGGACAGCAGGTTAAGAGAAATTACACATGGGGAGGTTAAGCATGTAACACGGGGGAGAATAAAAAAGAAAATGCAGTTTTATGAAGTGTGTTTGCCAATCCAGCCAGCACTTTTGTTCTATTTCTCTCTTTGCGTCTTTTATTGGTAAAGTAACTTTCAAGTGCATGCGCAGGTATGAATGAGAGAGCAACGGTATAATAATTTGAAGCGTTAACACCAGTGCTAAAGTAGGAATGAGGTGTAGCAAAGACATGAAAGAGGTAGCGATAACAAATATGTGGAGAGGCAATAGTGACACAAAAATAAGCCACCTATTTATAAAACTGAAATGGAAGAAATACTAAAGGTTAACTTCTGAAATTGTAGCCGATAATAAAAAGATTCTCGTTGTTGGCAGGATTCGAACCTGCGCAGGGATACCCCAATGGATTTCGAGTCCATCGCCTTAACCACTCGGCCACAACAACTTGCTGTAAGCTGCTTACAAATATTTTGTTTGAAAGTTTTTCCACATCAAAGTACTGATATTCTGCAATGCGCTTTTTAAAAACAATGTTTTTTTCATCATGCACGTTCTGTCCTAAAAACAAAAATTGCATGAGTATATCTCTGGATCTGTAAAAGGATACGCTTGCATTCAAACTCTCTTGTGGCACTCAAGTTTTTTGGACCCTGTTGCACTCTGTTTTTGCGCTGCTTTTAGTCTACGACCCATATTACAGAAGTCAACCATCTCTGAGTATTTGGGACTCCTTTGTAAGTGCCTTATCTTTAATCCTTGAAAAGCTCTATAATAAAGGGGTCTGTCAAAGATTGCTTGAATGGAAGATAAAAGAAGGCCCACTTGTCTCACCAAATGCAGTAGAGAAACCTGATGTTTTACTCATGTTATCCTTAGTTCAGTTTTTGTTAGACCTGGCATCCTTAAGGTGGCCTACCAGCAACCTTTTTGCTTTTCACCTCACGTTTTGCTGTATCTTTATGTTGGCCTTAGGACTCTAATCACTTTATCACTACTGTGAGAAAGTGGCTCTGTATATACTGTTCCCAAATAGGTACAGTGTGCACAGAGTCCCCAGTCCCCAGAGGTTTGGCAGAGGCTAAAGTTAGATATAACCTTACTCTCTAAAGTGGTAGCTTGCCGAGCAGTAAGGCAGTATGAGAGTACAGTGTAAAACATTTGTTGTACACACTCAGTCAGCAAATGGTCTCACACACTCAAGAACTGAACTCTAGGCCATTGGTTTGCATACAAAAGATATTGTTGTTTTATTTTAGAACCAACAATAGGTATCAAAATATACTTTCTCAGAATGAGATGCTTTAGTTAAATACTTTGCAATAGGCAATTGACTTTTGCAGGTCATAGTTACAGTTTATTGCAATAGGCAACACAATTTGAATCACAATAATACATTGAGCTCAATGGGAATTTTAAGTTATATGCAATTAATTACTTTCAGGATTACTTTTCTAAATCCAGGACTGGATCCTAGATTCAGTCCTGGGACAGTTCTTGGAAACAAGTGAGTAAATTCGTTTTAGTTACTGTTGTGATTTTTAAGCAATATTTTGCTATTTTAAAAGTTGAAACTTAGAAACTTTTGCTGATCAAAATACCAACGTTATCCTATGGAAGGAAATTCACTTAGCAGGTAAGTGGGATTATGGTTACTTTTTCTAGGTCAGTGTTGGATCCTAGATCCAGCACTACTGTACCACCTGTAAGCAGTTGAGAAACTGCGTTTAAGTTATACAGGCGATTTTTAAGGAATATTTACATGTTTGCAAAATCGACACTTAGAAGAAATTTCACAGAAAAACAGTCAATGGTTTCCTATGGAAGAAAATTCAAGTTACGGGTAAAGTACGTTCTCGTTACTTTTGTAATCCAGTGCTGGGCTCCTAGGCTCAGTACTGGGACATCTATCTAAAACAGGTAAACAATTACGTTTTCACAGTTGGTACGATTTTTAAAGAATATTTGTAAGTTTCAAAAATCGACACTTAGAAAATTTTCAACAAAAAGCAGGCAATGATATCCCATGGAAGGAAATTTGAGTTACTGGTAAGTACGGTTAAAATTACTTTTCAGGGTCAGTACCGAGCTCCAAGATGCAGCACTGAGGTCTCTCCTGATAACAGGTGAGTAAATCAGAATTCGTTGTTCGGCTGATTTTAGATGAATATTTTAAAGTTCCAAAACTCCACACCACTTAGAAGAATTTCCAAGTGAAACCACTCAATGTTAGCCTATGGAAGAAAAGTGAGTTATCGGCTTTTAGGTAAGTACTCGACTGGCAGAGTTATGGTTCTGGGCATAGACTCAGGGGTCTCCCAGGGGAGTCCCAGCCTACTTGCCAAGCCTTAAACTCCCCTTTTATTACATATAATTTACACCTAAGGTAGGCCCTAGCTAGTCCTAGGTGCATGATGCTATGTAAGTAAAAAATAAGCTATGTACTTTGGTGGTTCGCGTGTCCTGTAAGTACCAAACAGTCTATTTCATTTTTCACTACTGTGAGGTCTACATCTCTCATAGGTTAGCTCTGTGTATTCCCCTATACTTTTAATTTGGTAATTCCATATCGGAGAGGAGTAGCTTTATTTATTTATTGAAAATCCTACTTACTGGTGAGGTTGGATTTAACTTTACTATTTTAGAAATGCCACTTTTAGAGAGTGAACATTTCTCTGCACTTACTGCTCTATTTGCCTGAAACCTGGCCCCAATACACGTCTGGATTGGGCTGGGTGACAGCAAAATGTGTGCCTTCCCTCTAGAGAGCCACAACACAGGTCACTCAACTGCACCTGGGGGGTGATCTCCGCTCCCCCTCCACCCCCAATAGGTTCAAGAACGATAATTTATGTAAGTAAATACATTATAGCTACAGCTTATAATCATGCGAGTTTAAATCATTTGTTGTTAGATGGTTTAAATATTTGAAAGGATCTGTTTTTAATAGACATTTTACAAAAACCACTGGTACATTTGCTAATTCTGTAAAATTAACTCCCAACTGCCGTGACATTGCCAACCACAATGCTGTGACTCGGATTCGAACCGAGGTTGCTGCGGCCACAACGCAGAGTACTAACCACTATACGATCACGGCGAGCTACTTGGGCTCAACGACATACAGTGACATGGAGAATTTATAATTCGGAACACTCAGGGCTGTTCCTGTGATAGGCTGGATGTATTCATTGCTTCCTCATTCCTCATTCAGAGGCTGCGTCTCCTCAGTGGTTGATAGGCTGAAACCGTTTCCTGGCCGCCTGCTTGTGAAATGCCAGGAGTCAAAGATCACACATTACACTTGCGGACCTGTGATGGGACACCAATGCAGAGAAACCCACCTGGCACAGACCTTCTATTCTGTCTATTAGACCTGCATCTTCCCTGCACCTTTCAAGCCATTTGTATGTGAAGCAAGAAAGAGTTAGAGAGTGATCCATCTACACTTTTATAGGGAGGATGTCGCCGTGAGCTCCTCCCAGCTAATCACACGAACAGCAGAAAAGCAAGATAAATACACAGTTGAGGGGTGGGCTGCATGGTTATGTTTTTGAGTAAATATTGAAACTGACCTCAGTGGCTCATTAGCAGAGCTGCGGCTAATGACTGGTGCCAAATCATGATGAAGCAAGCACCATGGCTCGTAGGGGACCCACAACACGCTTTTCTTAGCTCACTGAATTAAAGTATAAACTTCCGCCGTGTGTGAGTGGTAAAGGCTTATTAATATAGTTCCTTTTCCAATTCAAGTCTGACAACAAGAGGCAGGAACCACGTGGCTTCGGAAGCTCAGGAAAGTAGCCACCAACCACAGAGAAAGAGAGAACTGGCAGTATGAGAGGTGGAGAAAACAGAAGCGGGAGCAAGGAGCTCAAATGAGATTGATGGCGTTTAAATAGGGGCGTAAAGGAACAGTTACACAGCTAAGAAATGGGAAAGACAGACTAGGGAAAAAAACACAGAAAGAGCCTGTAGATGAAATTCTCTTCCTGGGACAGCAGGTTAAGAAAAATTACACATGGGGAGGTTAAGCATGTAACACGGGGGAGAATAAAAAAGAAAATGCAGTTTTATGAAGTGTGTTTGCCAATCCAGCCAGCACTTTTGTTCTATTTCTCTCTTTGCGTCTTTTATTGGTAAAGTAACTTTCAAGTGCATGCGCAGGTATGAATGAGAGAGCAACGGTATAATAATTTGAAGCGTTTACACCAGTGCTAAAGTAGGAATGAGGTGTAGCAAAGACATGAAAGAGGTAGCGATAACAAATATGTGGAGAGGCAATAGTGACACAAAAATAAGCCACCTATTTATAAAACTGAAATGGAAGAAATACTAAAGGTTAACTTCTGAAATTGTAGCCGATAATAAAAAGATACTCGTTGTTGGCAGGATTCGAACCTGCTCGGGGATACCCCAATGGATTTCTAGTCCATCGCCTTAACCACTCGGCCACAACAACTTGCTGTAAGCTGCCTTCAAATATTTTGTTTGAAAGTTTTGAAGTTTTCCCACATCAAAGTACTGATATTCTGCAATGCGCTTTTTAAAAACAATGTTTTTTTCATCATGCACGCTCTGTCCTAAAAACAAAAATTGCATGAGTATATCTCTGGATCTGTAAAAGGATACGCTTGCATTCAAACTCTCTTGTGGCACTCAAGTTTTTTGGACCCTGTTGCACTCTGTTTTTGCGCTGCTTTTAGTCTACGACCCATATTACAGAAGTCAACCATCTCTGAGTATTTGGGACTCCTTTGCAAGTGCCTTATCTTTAATCCTTGAAAAGCTCTATAATAAAGGGGTCTGTCAAAGATTGCTTGAATGGAAGATAAAAGAAGGCCCACTTGTCTCACCAAATGCAGTAGAGAAACCTGATGTTTTACTCATGTTATCCTTAGTTCAGTTTTTGTTAGACCTGGCATCCTTAAGGTGGCCTACCAGCAACCTTTTTGCTTTTCACCTCACGTTTTGCTGTATCTTTATGTTGGCCTTAGGACTCTAATCACTTTATCACTACTGTGAGAAAGTGGCTCTGTATATACTGTTCCCAAATAGGTACAGTGTGCACAGAGTCCCCAGTCCCCAGAGGTTTGGCAGAGGCTAAAGTTAGATATAACCTTACTCTCTAAAGTGGTAGCTTGCCGAGCAGTAAGGCAGTATCAGAGTACAGTGTAAAACATTTGTTGTACACACTCAGTCAGCAAATGGTCTCACACACTCAAGAACTGAACTCTAGGCCATTGGTTTGCATACAAAAGATATTGTTGTTTTATTTTAGAACCAACAATAGGTATCAAAATATACTTTCTCAGAATGAGATGCTTTAGTTAAATACTTTGCAATAGGCAATTGACTTTTGCAGGTCATAGTTACAGTTTATTGCAATAGGCAACACAATTTGAATCACAATAATACATTGAGCTCAATGGGAATTTTAAGTTATATGCAATTAATTACTTTCAGGATTACTTTTCTAAATCCAGGACTGGATCCTAGATTCAGTCCTGGGACAGTTCTTGGAAACAAGTGAGTAAATTCGTTTTAGTTACTGTTGTGATTTTTAAGCAATATTTTGCTATTTTAAAAGTTGACACTTAGAAACTTTTGCTGATCAAATTACCAATGTTATCCTATGGAAGGAAATTCACTTAGCAGGTAAGTGGGGTTATGGTTACTTTTTCTAGGTCAGTGTTGGATCCTAGATCCAGCACTACTGTACCACCTGTAAGCAGTAGAGAAACTGCGTTTAAGTTATACAGGTGATTTTTAAGGAATATTTACATGTTTGCAAAATCGACACTTAGAAGAAATTTCACAGAAAAACAGTCAATGGTTTCCTATGGAAGAAAATTCAAGTTACGGGTAAAGTACGTTCTCGTTACTTTTGTAATCCAGTGCTGGGCTCCTAGGCTCAGTACTGGGACATCTATCTAAAACAGGTAAACAATTACGTTTTCACAGTTGGTACGATTTTTGAAGAATATTTGTAAGTTTCAAAAATCGACACTTAGAAAATTTTCAGCAAAAAGCAGGCAATGATATCCCATGGAAGGAAATTCGAGTTACTGGTAAGTACGGTTAAAATTACTTTTCAGGGTCAGTACTGAGCTCCAAGATGCAGCACTGAGGTCTCTCCTGATAACAGGTGAGTAAATCAGAATTCGTTGTTCGGCTGATTTTAGATGAATATTTTAAAGTTCCAAAACTCCACACCACTTAGAAGAATTTCCAAGTGAAACCACTCAATGTTAGCCTATGGAAGAAAAGTGAGTTATCGGCTTTTAGGTAAGTACTCGACTGGCAGAGTTATGGTTCTGGGCATAGACTCAGGGGTCTCCCAGGGGAGTCCCAGCCTACTTGCCAAGCCTTAAACTCCCCTTTTATTACATATAATTTACACCTAAGGTAGGCCCTAGGTAGTCCTAGGTGCATGATGCTATGTAAGTAAAAAATAAGCTATGTACTTTGGTGGTTCGCGTGTCCTGTAAGTACCAAACAGTCTATTTCATTTTTCACTACTGTGAGGTCTACCCCTCTCATAGGTTAGCTCTGTGTATTCCCCTATACTTTTAATTTGGTAATTCCATATCGGAGAGGAGTAGCTTTATTTATTTATTGAAAATCCTACTTACTGGTGAGGTTGGATTTAACTTTACTATTTTAGAAATGCCACTTTTAGAGAGTGAACATTTCTCTGCACTTACTGCTCTATTTGCCTGAAACCTGGCCCCAATACACGTCTGGATTGGGCTGGGTGACAGCAAAATGTGTGCCTTCCCTCTAGAGAGCCACAACACAGGTCACTCAACTGCACCTGGGGGGTGATCTCCGCTCCCCCTCCACCCCCAATAGGTTCAAGAACGATAATTTATGTAAGTAAATACATTATAGCTACAGCTTATAATCATGCGAGTTTAAATCATTTGTTGTTAGATTGTTTAAATATTTGAAAGGATCTGTTTTTAATAGACATTTTACAAAAACCACTGGTACATTTGCTAATTCTGTAAAATTAACACCCAACTGCAGTGACATTGCCAACCACAATGCTGTGACTCGGATTCGAACCGAGGTTGCTGCGGCCACAACGCAGAGTACTAACCACTATACGATCACGGCGAGCTACATGGGCTCACCGACATACAGTGACATGGAGAATTTATAATTCGGAACACTCAGGGCTGTTCCTGTGATAGGCTGGATGTATTCATTGCTTCCTCATTCCTCATTCAGAGGCTGCGTCTCCTCAGTGGTTGACAGGCTGAAACCGTTTCCTGGCCGCCTGCTTGTGAAATGCCAGGAGTCAAAGATCACACATTACACTTGCGGACCTGTGATGGGACACCAATGCAGAGAAACCCACCTGGCACAGACCTTCTATTCTGTCTATTAGACCTGCATCTTCCCTGCACCTTTCAAGCCATTTGTATGTGAAGCAAGAAAGAGTTAGAGAGTGATCCATCTACACTTTTATAGGGAGGATGTCGCCGTGAGCTCCTCCCAGCTAATCACACGAACAGCAGAAAAGCAAGATAAATACACAGTTGAGAGGTGGGCTGCATGGTTATGTTTTTGAGTAAATATTGAAACTGACCTCAGTGGCTCATTAGCAGAGCTGCGGCTAATGACTGGTGCCAAATCATGATGAAGCAAGCACCATGGCTCGTAGGGGACCCACAACACGCTTTTCTTAGCTCACTGAATTAAAGTATAAACTTCCGCCGTGTGTGAGTGGTAAAGGCTTGTTAATATGGTTCCTTTTCCAATTCAAGTCTGACAACAAGAGGCAGGAACCACGTGGCTTCGGAAGCTCAGGAAAGTAGCCACCAACCACAGAGAAAGAGAGAACTGGCAGTATGAGAGGTGGAGAAAACAGAAGCAGGAGCAAGGAGCTCAAATGAGATTGATGGCGTTTAAATAGAGCGCGTAAAGGAACAGTTACACAGCTAAGAAATGGGAAAGACAGACTAGGGAAAAAAACATAGAAAGAGCCTGTAGATGAAATTCTCTTCCTGGGACAGCAGGTTAAGAGAAATTACACATGGGGAGGTTAAGCATGTAACACGGGGGAGAATAAAAAAGAAAATGCAGTTTTATGAAGTGTGTTTGCCAATCCAGCCAGCATTTTGTTCTATTTCTCTCTTTGCGTCTTTTATTGGTAAAGTAACTTTCAAGTGCATGCGCAGGTATGAATGAGAGAGCAACCGTATAATAATTTGAAGCGTTTACACCAGTGCTAAATTAGGAATGAGGTGTAGCAAAGACATGAAAGAGGTAGCGATAACAAATATGTGGAGAGGCAATAGTGACACAAAAATAAGCCACCTATTTATAAAACTGAAATGGAAGAAATACTAAAGGTTAACTTCTGAAATTGTAGCCGATAATAAAAACATTCTCGTTGTTGGCAGGATTCGAACCTGCGCGGGGATACCCCAATGCATTTCTAGTCCATCGCCTTAACCACTCGGCCACAACAACTTGCTGTAAGCTGCCTTCAAATATTTTGTTTGAAAGTTTTGAAGTTTTCCCACATCAAAGTACTGATATTCTGCAATGCGCTTTTTAAAAACAATGTTTTTTTCATCATGCATGTTCTGTCCTAAAAACAAAAATTGCATGAGTATATCTCTGGATCTGTAAAAGGATACGCTTGCATTCAAACTCTCTTGTGGCACTCAAGTTTTTTGGACCCTGTTGCACTCTGTTTTTGCGCTGCTTTTAGTCTACGACCCATATTACAGAAGTCAACCATCTCTGAGTATTTGGGACTCCTTTGTAAGTGCCTTATCTTTAATCCTTGAAAAGCTCTATAATAAAGGGGTCTGTCAAAGATTGCTTGAATGGAAGATAAAAGAAGGCCCACTTGTCTCACCAAATGCAGTAGAGAAACCTGATGTTTTACTCATGTTATCCTTAGTTCAGTTTTTGTTAGACCTGGCATCCTTAAGGTGGCCTACCAGCAACCTTTTTGCTTTTCACCTCACGTTTTGCTGTATCTTTATGTTGGCCTTAGGACTCTAATCACTTTATCACTACTGTGAGAAAGTGGCACTGTATATACTGTTCCCAAATAGGTACAGTGTGCACAGAGTCCCCAGTCCCCAGAGGTTTGGCAGAGGCTAAAGTTAGATATAACCTTACTCTCTAAAGTGGTAGCTTGCCGAGCAGTAAGGCAGTATCAGAGTACAGTGTAAAACATTTGTTGTACACACTCAGTCAGCAAATGGTCTCACACACTCAAGAACTGAACTCTAGGCCATTGGTTTGCATACAAAAGATATTGTTGTTTTATTTTAGAACCAACAATAGGTATCAAAATATACTTTCTCAGAATGAGATGCTTTAGTTAAATACTTTGCAATAGGCAATTGACTTTTGCAGGTCATAGTTACAGTTTATTGCAATAGGCAACACAATTTGAATCACAATAATACATTGAGCTCAATGGGAATTTTAAGTTATATGCAATTAATTACTTTCAGGATTACTTTTCTAAATCCAGGACTGGATCCTAGATTCAGTCCTGGGACAGTTCTTGGAAACAAGTGAGTAAATTCGTTTTAGTTACTGTTGTGATTTTTAAGCAATATTTTGCTATTTTAAAAGTTGACACTTAGAAACTTTTGCTGATCAAAATACAAACGTTATCCTATGGAAGGAAATTCACTTAGCAGGTAAGTGGGATTATGGTTACTTTTTCTAGGTCAGTGTTGGATCCTAGATCCAGCACTACTGTACCACCTGTAAGCAGTTGAGAAACTGCGTTTAAGTTATACAGGCGATTTTTAAGGAATATTTACATGTTTGCAAAATCGACACTTAGAAGAAATTTCACAGAAAAACAGTCAATGGTTTCCTATGGAAGAAAATTCAAGTTACGGGTAAAGTACGTTCTCGTTACTTTTGTAATCCAGTGCTGGGCTCCTAGGCTCAGTACTGGGACATCTATCTAAAACAGGTAAACAATTACGTTTTCACAGTTGGTACGATTTTTAAAGAATATTTGTAAGTTTCAAAAATCGACACTTAGAAAATTTTCAGCAAAAAGCAGGCAATGATATCCCATGGAAGGAAATTCGTGTTACTGGTAAGTACGGTTAAAATTACTTTTCAGGGTCAGTACCGAGCTCCAAGATGCATCACTGAGGTCCCTCCTGATAACAGGTGAGTAAATCAGAATTCGTTGTTCGGCTGATTTTAGATGAATATTTTAAAGTTCCAAAACTCCACACCACTTAGAAGAATTTCCAAGTGAAACCACTCAATGTTAGCCTATGGAAGAAAAGTGAGTTATCGGCTTTTAGGTAAGTACTCGACTGGCAGAGTTATGGTTCTGGGCATAGACTCAGGGGTCTCCCAGGGGAGTCCCAGCCTACTTGCCAAGCCTTAAACTCCCCTTTTATTACATATAATTTACACCTAAGGTAGGCCCTAGGTAGTCCTAGGTGCATGATGCTATGTAAGTAAAAAATAAGCTATGTACTTTGGTGGTTCGCGTGTCCTGTAAGTACCAAACAGTCTATTTCATTTTTCACTACTGTGAGGTCTACCCTTCTCATAGGTTAGCTCTGTGTATTCCCCTATACTTTTAATTTGGTAATTCCATATCGGAGAGGAGTAGCTTTATTTATTTATTGAAAATCCTACTTACTGGTGAGGTTGGATTTAACTTAACTATTTTAGAAATGCCACTTTTAGAGAGTGAACATTTCTCTGCACTTACTGCTCTATTTGCCTGAAACCTGGCCCCAATACACGTCTGGATTGGGCTGGGTGACAGCAAAATGTGTGCCTTCCCTCTAGAGAGCCACAACACAGGTCACTCAACTGCACCTGGGGGGTGATCTCCGCTCCCCCTCCACCCCCAATAGGTTCAAGAACGATAATTTATGTAAGTAAATACATTATAGCTACAGCTTATAATCATGCGAGTTTAAATCATTTGTTGTTAGATGGTTTAAATATTTGAAAGGATCTGTTTTTAATAGACATTTTACAAAAACCACTGGTATATTTGCTAATTCTGTAAAATTAACACACAACTGCCGTGTCATTGCCAACCACAATGCCGTGACTCAGATTCGAACCGAGGTTGCTGCGGCCACAACGCAGAGTACTAACCACTATACGATCACGGCGAGCTACTTGGGCTCAACGACATACAGTGACATGGAGAATTTATAATTCGGAACACTCAGGGCTGTTCCTGTGATAGGCTGGATGTATTCATTGCTTCCTCATTCCTCATTCAGAGGCTGCGTCTCCTCAGTGGTTGATAGGCTGAAACCGTTTCCTGGCCGCCTGCTTGTGAAATGCCAGGAGTCAAAGATCACACATTACACTTGCGGACCTGTGATGGGACACCAATGCAGAGAAACCCACCTAGCACAGACCTTCTATTCTGTCTATTAGACCTGCATCTTCCCTGCACCTTTCAAGCCATTTGTATGTGAAGCAAGAAAGAGTTAGAGAGTGATCCATCTACACTTTTATAGGGAGGATGTCGCCGTGAGCTCCTCCCAGCTAATCACACGAACAGCAGAAAAGCAAGATAAATACACAGTTGAGGGGTGGGCTGCATGGTTATGTTTTTGAGTAAATATTGAAACTGACCTCAGTGGCTCATTAGCAGAGCTGCGGCTAATGACTGGTGCCAAATCATGATGAAGCAAGCACCATGGCTCGTAGGGGACCCACAACACGCTTTTCTTAGCTCACTGAATTAAAGTATAAACTTCCGCCGTGTGTGAGTGGTAAAGGCTTATTAATATAGTTCCTTTTCCAATTCAAGTCTGACAACAAGAGGCAGGAACCACGTGGCTTCGGAAGCTCAGGAAAGTAGCCACCAACCACAGAGAAAGAGAGAACTGGCAGTATGAGAGGTGGAGAAAACAGAAGCGGGAGCAAGGAGCTCAAATGAGATTGATGGCGTTTAAATAGGGGCGTAAAGGAACAGTTACACAGCTAAGAAATGGGAAAGACAGACTAGGGAAAAAAACACAGAAAGAGCCTGTAGATGAAATTCTCTTCCTGGGACAGCAGGTTAAGAGAAATTACACATGGGGAGGTTAAGCATGTAACACGGGGGAGAATAAAAAAGAAAATGCAGTTTTATGAAGTGTGTTTGCCAATCCAGCCAGCACTTTTGTTCTATTTCTCTCTTTGCGTCTTTTATTGGTAAAGTAACTTTCAAGTGCATGCGCAGGTATGAATGAGAGAGCAACGGTATAATAATTTGAAGCGTTTACACCAGTGCTAAAGTAGGAATGAGGTGTAGCAAAGACATGAAAGAGGTAGCGATAACAAATATGTGGAGAGGCAATAGTGACACAAAAATAAGCCACCTATTTATAAAACTGAAATGGAAGAAATACTAAAGGTTAACTTCTGAAATTGTAGCCGATAATAAAAAGATACTCGTTGTTGGCAGGATTCGAACCTGCTCGGGGATACCCCAATGGATTTCTAGTCCATCGCCTTAACCACTCGGCCACAACAACTTGCTGTAAGCTGCCTACAAATATTTTGTTTGAAAGTTTTGAAGTTTTCCCACATCAAAGTACTGATATTCTGCAATGCGCTTTTTAAAAACAATGTTTTTTTCATCATGCACGTTCTGTCCTAAAAACAAAAATTGCATGAGTATATCTCTGGATCTGTAAAAGGATACGCTTGCATTCAAACTCTCTTGTGGCACTCAAGTTTTTTGGACCCTGTTGCACTCTGTTTTTGCGCTGCTTTTAGTCTACGACCCATATTACAGAAGTCAACCATCTCTGAGTATTTGGGACTCCTTTGTAAGTGCCTTATCTTTAATCCTTGAAAAGCTCTATAATAAAGGGGTCTGTCAAAGATTGCTTGAATGGAAGATAAAAGAAGGCCCACTTGTCTCACCAAATGCAGTAGAGAAACCTGATGTTTTACTCATGTTATCCTTAGTTCAGTTTTTGTTAGACCTGGCATCCTTAAGGTGGCCTACCAGCAACCTTTTTGCTTTTCACCTCACGTTTTGCTGTATCTTTATGTTGGCCTTAGGACTCTAATCACTTTATCACTACTGTGAGAAAGTGGCTCTGTATATACTGTTCCCAAATAGGTACAGTGTGCACAGAGTCCCCAGTCCCCAGAGGTTTGGCAGAGGCTAAAGTTAGATATAACCTTACTCTCTAAAGTGGTAGCTTGCCGAGCAGTAAGGCAGTATCAGAGTACAGTGTAAAACATTTGTTGTACACACTCAGTCAGCAAATGGTCTCACACACTCAAGAACTGAACTCTAGGCCATTGGTTTGCATACAAAAGATATTGTTGTTTTATTTTAGAACCAACAATAGGTATCAAAATATACTTTCTCAGAATGAGATGCTTTAGTTAAATACTTTGCAATAGGCAATTGACTTTTGCAGGTCATAGTTACAGTTTATTGCAATAGGCAACACAATTTGAATCACAATAATACATTGAGCTCAATGGGAATTTTAAGTTATATGCAATTAATTACTTTCAGGATTACTTTTCTAAATCCAGGACTGGATCCTAGATTCAGTCCTGGGACAGTTCTTGGAAACACGTGAGTAAATTCGTTTTAGTTACTGTTGTGATTTTTAAACAATATTTTGCTATTTTAAAAGTTGACACTTAGAAACTTTTGCTGATCAAATTACCAACGTTATCCTATGGAAGGAAATTCACTTAGCAGGTAAGTGGGATTATGGTTACTTTTTCTAGGTCAGTGTTGGATCCTAGATCCAGCACTACTGTACCACCTGTAAGCAGTTGAGAAACTGCGTTTAAGTTATACAGGCGATTTTTAAGGAATATTTACATGTTTGCAAAATCGACACTTAGAAGAAATTTCACAGAAAAACAGTCAATGGTTTCCTATGGAAGAAAATTCAAGTTACGGGTAAAGTACGTTCTCGTTACTTTTGTAATCCAGTGCTGGGCTCCTAGGCTCAGTACTGGGACATCTATCTAAAACAGGTAAACAATTACGTTTTCACAGTTGGTACGATTTTTAAAGAATATTTGTAAGTTTCAAAAATCGACACTTAGAAAATTTTCAGCAAAAAGCAGGCAATGATATCCCATGGAAGGAAATTCAAGTTACTGGTAAGTACGGTTAAAATTACTTTTCAGGGTCAGTACCGAGCTCCAAGATGCAGCACTGAGGTCTCTCCTGATAACAGGTGAGTAAATCAGAATTCGTTGTTCGGCTGATTTTAGATGAATATTTTAAAGTTCCAAAACTCCACACCACTAGAAGAATTTCCAAGTGAAACCACTCAATGTTAGCCTATGGAGGAAAAGCGAGTTATCGGCTTTTAGGTAAGTACTCGACTGGCAGAGTTATGGTTCTGGGCATAGACTCAGGGGTCTCCCAGGGGAGTCCCAGCCTACTTGCCAAGCCTTAAACTCCCCTTTTATTACATATAATTTACACCTAAGGTAGGCCCTAGGTAGTCCTAAGTGCATGATGCTATGTAAGTAAAAAATAAGATATGTACTTTGGTGGTTCGCGTGTCCTGTAAGTACCAAACAGTCTATTTCATTTTTCACTACTGTGAGGTCTACCCCTCTCATAGGTTAGCTCTGTGTATTCCCCTATACTTTTTATTTGGTAATTCCATATCGGAGAGGAGTAGCTTTATTTATTTATTGAAAATCCTACTTACTGGTGAGGTTGGATTTAACTTTACTATTTTAGAAATGCCACTTTTAGAGAGTGAACATTTCTCTGCACTTACTGCTCTATTTGCCTGAAACCTGGCCCCAATACACGTCTGGATTGGGCTGGGTGACAGCAAAATGTGTGCCTTCCCTCTAGAGAGCCACAACACAGGCCACTCAACTGCACCTGGGGGGTGATCTCCGCTCCCCCTCCACCCCCAATAGGTTCAAGAACGATAATTTATGTAAGTAAATACATTATAGCTACAGCTTATAATCATGCGAGTTTAAATCATTTGTTGTTAGATGGTTTAAATATTTGAAAGGATCTGTTTTTAATAGACATTTTACAAAAACCACTGGTACATTTGCTAATTCTGTAAAATTAACACCCAACTGCCGTGACATTGCCAACCACAATGCCGTGACTCGGATTCGAACCGAGGTTGCTGCGGCCACAACGCAGAGTACTAACCACTATACAATCACGGCGACCTACTTGGGCTCAACGACATACAGTGACATGGAGAATTTATAATTCGGAACACTCAGGGCTGTTCCTGTGTTAGGCTGGATGTATTCATTGCTTCCTCATTCCTCATTCAGAGGCTGCGTCTCCTCAGTGGTTGATAGGCTGAAACCGTTTCCTGGCCGCCTGCTTGTGAAATGCCAGGAGTCAAAGATCACACATTACACTTGCGGACCTGTGATGGGACACCAATGCAGAGAAACCCACCTGGCACAGACCTTCTATTCTGTCTATTAGACCTGCATCTTCCCTGCACCTTTCAAGCCATTTGTATGTGAAGCAAGAAAGAGTTAGAGAGTGATCCATCTACACTTTTATAGGGAGGATGTCGCCGTGAGCTCCTCCCAGCTAATCACACGAACAGCAGAAAAGCAAGATAAATACACAGTTGAGGGGTGGGCTGCATGGTTATGTTTTTGAGTAAATATTGAAACTGACCTCAGTGGCTCATTAGCAGAGCTGCGGCTAATGACTGGTGCCAAATCATGATGAAGCAAGCACCATGGCTCGTAGGGGACCCACAACACGCTTTTCTTAGCTCACTGAATTAAAGTATAAACTTCCGCCGTGTGTGAGTGGTAAAGGCTTGTTAATATAGTTCCTTTTCCAATTCAAGTCTGACAACAAGAGGCAGGAACCACGTGGCTTCGGAAGCTCAGGAAAGTAGCCACCAACCACAGAGAAAGAGAGAACTGGCAGTATGAGAGGTGGAGAAAACAGAAGCGGGAGCAAGGAGCTCAAATGAGATTGATGGCGTTTAAATAGGGCGCGTAAAGGAACAGTTACACAGCTAAGAAATGGGAAAGACAGACTAGGGAAAAAACACAGAAAGAGCCTGTAGATGAAATTCTCTTCCTGGGACAGCAGGTTAAGAGAAATTACACTTGGGGAGGTTAAGCATGTAACACGGGGGAGAATAAAAAAGAAAATGCAGTTTTATGAAGTGTGTTTGCCAATCCAGCCAGCACTTTTGTTCTATTTCTCTCTTTGCGTCTTTTATTGGTAAAGTAACTTTCAAGTGCATGCGCAGGTATGAATGAGAGAGCAACGGTATAATAATTTGAAGCGTTAACACCAGTGCTAAAGTAGGAATGAGGTGTAGCAAAGACATGAAAGAGGTAGCGATAACAAATATGTGGAGAGGCAATAGTGACACAAAAATAAGCCACCTATTTATAAAACTGAAATGGAAGAAATACTAAAGGTTAACTTCTGAAATTGTAGCCGATAATAAAAAGATTCTCGTTGTTGGCAGGATTCGAACCTGCGCAGGGATACCCCAATGGATTTCGAGTCCATCGCCTTAACCACTCGGCCACAACAACTTGCTGTAAGCTGCTTACAAATATTTTGTTTGAAAGTTTTTCCACATCAAAGTACTGATATTCTGCAATGCGCTTTTTAAAAACAATGTTTTTTTCATCATGCACGTTCTGTCCTAAAAACAAAAATTGCATGAGTATATCTCTGGATCTGTAAAAGGATACGCTTGCATTCAAACTCTCTTGTGGCACTCAAGTTTTTTGGACCCTGTTGCACTCTGTTTTTGCGCTGCTTTTAGTCTACGACCCATATTACAGAAGTCAACCATCTCTGAGTATTTGGGACTCCTTTGTAAGTGCCTTATCTTTAATCCTTGAAAAGCTCTATAATAAAGGGGTCTGTCAAAGATTGCTTGAATGGAAGATAAAAGAAGGCCCACTTGTCTCACCAAATGCAGTAGAGAAACCTGATGTTTTACTCATGTTATCCTTAGTTCAGTTTTTGTTAGACCTGGCATCCTTAAGGTGGCCTACCAGCAACCTTTTTGCTTTTCACCTCACGTTTTGCTGTATCTTTATGTTGGCCTTAGGACTCTAATCACTTTATCACTACTGTGAGAAAGTGGCTCTGTATATACTGTTCCCAAATAGGTACAGTGTGCACAGAGTCCCCAGTCCCCAGAGGTTTGGCAGAGGCTAAAGTTAGATATAACCTTACTCTCTAAAGTGGTAGCTTGCCGAGCAGTAAGGCAGTATGAGAGTACAGTGTAAAACATTTGTTGTACACACTCAGTCAGCAAATGGTCTCACACACTCAAGAACTGAACTCTAGGCCATTGGTTTGCATACAAAAGATATTGTTGTTTTATTTTAGAACCAACAATAGGTATCAAAATATACTTTCTCAGAATGAGATGCTTTAGTTAAATACTTTGCAATAGGCAATTGACTTTTGCAGGTCATAGTTACAGTTTATTGCAATAGGCAACACAATTTGAATCACAATAATACATTGAGCTCAATGGGAATTTTAAGTTATATGCAATTAATTACTTTCAGGATTACTTTTCTAAATCCAGGACTGGATCCTAGATTCAGTCCTGGGACAGTTCTTGGAAACAAGTGAGTAAATTCGTTTTAGTTACTGTTGTGATTTTTAAGCAATATTTTGCTATTTTAAAAGTTGAAACTTAGAAACTTTTGCTGATCAAAATACCAACGTTATCCTATGGAAGGAAATTCACTTAGCAGGTAAGTGGGATTATGGTTACTTTTTCTAGGTCAGTGTTGGATCCTAGATCCAGCACTACTGTACCACCTGTAAGCAGTTGAGAAACTGCGTTTAAGTTATACAGGCGATTTTTAAGGAATATTTACATGTTTGCAAAATCGACACTTAGAAGAAATTTCACAGAAAAACAGTCAATGGTTTCCTATGGAAGAAAATTCAAGTTACGGGTAAAGTACGTTCTCGTTACTTTTGTAATCCAGTGCTGGGCTCCTAGGCTCAGTACTGGGACATCTATCTAAAACAGGTAAACAATTACGTTTTCACAGTTGGTACGATTTTTAAAGAATATTTGTAAGTTTCAAAAATCGACACTTAGAAAATTTTCAACAAAAAGCAGGCAATGATATCCCATGGAAGGAAATTTGAGTTACTGGTAAGTACGGTTAAAATTACTTTTCAGGGTCAGTACCGAGCTCCAAGATGCAGCACTGAGGTCTCTCCTGATAACAGGTGAGTAAATCAGAATTCGTTGTTCGGCTGATTTTAGATGAATATTTTAAAGTTCCAAAACTCCACACCACTTAGAAGAATTTCCAAGTGAAACCACTCAATGTTAGCCTATGGAAGAAAAGTGAGTTATCGGCTTTTAGGTAAGTACTCGACTGGCAGAGTTATGGTTCTGGGCATAGACTCAGGGGTCTCCCAGGGGAGTCCCAGCCTACTTGCCAAGCCTTAAACTCCCCTTTTATTACATATAATTTACACCTAAGGTAGGCCCTAGCTAGTCCTAGGTGCATGATGCTATGTAAGTAAAAAATAAGCTATGTACTTTGGTGGTTCGCGTGTCCTGTAAGTACCAAACAGTCTATTTCATTTTTCACTACTGTGAGGTCTACATCTCTCATAGGTTAGCTCTGTGTATTCCCCTATACTTTTAATTTGGTAATTCCATATCGGAGAGGAGTAGCTTTATTTATTTATTGAAAATCCTACTTACTGGTGAGGTTGGATTTAACTTTACTATTTTAGAAATGCCACTTTTCGAGAGTGAACATTTCTCTGCACTTACTGCTCTATTTGCCTGAAACCTGGCCCCAATACACGTCTGGATTGGGCTGGGTGACAGCAAAATGTGTGCCTTCCCTCTAGAGAGCCACAACACAGGTCACTCAACTGCACCTGGGGGGTGATCTCCGCTCCCCCTCCACCCCCAATAGGTTCAAGAACGATAATTTATGTAAGTAAATACATTATAGCTACAGCTTATAATCATGCGAGTTTAAATCATTTGTTGTTAGATGGTTTAAATATTTGAAAGGATCTGTTTTTAATAGACATTTTACAAAAACCACTGGTACATTTGCTAATTCTGTAAAATTAACTCCCAACTGCCGTGACATTGCCAACCACAATGCTGTGACTCGGATTCGAACCGAGGTTGCTGCGGCCACAACGCAGAGTACTAACCACTATACGATCACGGCGAGCTACTTGGGCTCAACGACATACAGTGACATGGAGAATTTATAATTCGGAACACTCAGGGCTGTTCCTGTGATAGGCTGGATGTATTCATTGCTTCCTCATTCCTCATTCAGAGGCTGCGTCTCCTCAGTGGTTGATAGGCTGAAACCGTTTCCTGGCCGCCTGCTTGTGAAATGCCAGGAGTCAAAGATCACACATTACACTTGCGGACCTGTGATGGGACACCAATGCAGAGAAACCCACCTGGCACAGACCTTCTATTCTGTCTATTAGACCTGCATCTTCCCTGCACCTTTCAAGCCATTTGTATGTGAAGCAAGAAAGAGTTAGAGAGTGATCCATCTACACTTTTATAGGGAGGATGTCGCCGTGAGCTCCTCCCAGCTAATCACACGAACAGCAGAAAAGCAAGATAAATACACAGTTGAGGGGTGGGCTGCATGGTTATGTTTTTGAGTAAATATTGAAACTGACCTCAGTGGCTCATTAGCAGAGCTGCGGCTAATGACTGGTGCCAAATCATGATGAAGCAAGCACCATGGCTCGTAGGGGACCCACAACACGCTTTTCTTAGCTCACTGAATTAAAGTATAAACTTCCGCCGTGTGTGAGTGGTAAAGGCTTATTAATATAGTTCCTTTTCCAATTCAAGTCTGACAACAAGAGGCAGGAACCACGTGGCTTCGGAAGCTCAGGAAAGTAGCCACCAACCACAGAGAAAGAGAGAACTGGCAGTATGAGAGGTGGAGAAAACAGAAGCGGGAGCAAGGAGCTCAAATGAGATTGATGGCGTTTAAATAGGGGCGTAAAGGAACAGTTACACAGCTAAGAAATGGGAAAGACAGACTAGGGAAAAAAACACAGAAAGAGCCTGTAGATGAAATTCTCTTCCTGGGACAGCAGGTTAAGAAAAATTACACATGGGGAGGTTAAGCATGTAACACGGGGGAGAATAAAAAAGAAAATGCAGTTTTATGAAGTGTGTTTGCCAATCCAGCCAGCACTTTTGTTCTATTTCTCTCTTTGCGTCTTTTATTGGTAAAGTAACTTTCAAGTGCATGCGCAGGTATGAATGAGAGAGCAACGGTATAATAATTTGAAGCGTTTACACCAGTGCTAAAGTAGGAATGAGGTGTAGCAAAGACATGAAAGAGGTAGCGATAACAAATATGTGGAGAGGCAATAGTGACACAAAAATAAGCCACCTATTTATAAAACTGAAATGGAAGAAATACTAAAGGTTAACTTCTGAAATTGTAGCCGATAATAAAAAGATACTCGTTGTTGGCAGGATTCGAACCTGCTCGGGGATACCCCAATGGATTTCTAGTCCATCGCCTTAACCACTCGGCCACAACAACTTGCTGTAAGCTGCCTTCAAATATTTTGTTTGAAAGTTTTGAAGTTTTCCCACATCAAAGTACTGATATTCTGCAATGCGCTTTTTAAAAACAATGTTTTTTTCATCATGCACGCTCTGTCCTAAAAACAAAAATTGCATGAGTATATCTCTGGATCTGTAAAAGGATACGCTTGCATTCAAACTCTCTTGTGGCACTCAAGTTTTTTGGACCCTGTTGCACTCTGTTTTTGCGCTGCTTTTAGTCTACGACCCATATTACAGAAGTCAACCATCTCTGAGTATTTGGGACTCCTTTGCAAGTGCCTTATCTTTAATCCTTGAAAAGCTCTATAATAAAGGGGTCTGTCAAAGATTGCTTGAATGGAAGATAAAAGAAGGCCCACTTGTCTCACCAAATGCAGTAGAGAAACCTGATGTTTTACTCATGTTATCCTTAGTTCAGTTTTTGTTAGACCTGGCATCCTTAAGGTGGCCTACCAGCAACCTTTTTGCTTTTCACCTCACGTTTTGCTGTATCTTTATGTTGGCCTTAGGACTCTAATCACTTTATCACTACTGTGAGAAAGTGGCTCTGTATATACTGTTCCCAAATAGGTACAGTGTGCACAGAGTCCCCAGTCCCCAGAGGTTTGGCAGAGGCTAAAGTTAGATATAACCTTACTCTCTAAAGTGGTAGCTTGCCGAGCAGTAAGGCAGTATCAGAGTACAGTGTAAAACATTTGTTGTACACACTCAGTCAGCAAATGGTCTCACACACTCAAGAACTGAACTCTAGGCCATTGGTTTGCATACAAAAGATATTGTTGTTTTATTTTAGAACCAACAATAGGTATCAAAATATACTTTCTCAGAATGAGATGCTTTAGTTAAATACTTTGCAATAGGCAATTGACTTTTGCAGGTCATAGTTACAGTTTATTGCAATAGGCAACACAATTTGAATCACAATAATACATTGAGCTCAATGGGAATTTTAAGTTATATGCAATTAATTACTTTCAGGATTACTTTTCTAAATCCAGGACTGGATCCTAGATTCAGTCCTGGGACAGTTCTTGGAAACAAGTGAGTAAATTCGTTTTAGTTACTGTTGTGATTTTTAAGCAATATTTTGCTATTTTAAAAGTTGACACTTAGAAACTTTTGCTGATCAAATTACCAATGTTATCCTATGGAAGGAAATTCACTTAGCAGGTAAGTGGGGTTATGGTTACTTTTTCTAGGTCCAGCACTACTGTACCACCTGTAAGCAGTAGAGAAACTGCGTTTAAGTTATACAGGTGATTTTTAAGGAATATTTACATGTTTGCAAAATCGACACTTAGAAGAAATTTCACAGAAAAACAGTCAATGGTTTCCTATGGAAGAAAATTCAAGTTACGGGTAAAGTACGTTCTCGTTACTTTTGTAATCCAGTGCTGGGCTCCTAGGCTCAGTACTGGGACATCTATCTAAAACAGGTAAACAATTACGTTTTCACAGTTGGTACGATTTTTGAAGAATATTTGTAAGTTTCAAAAATCGACACTTAGAAAATTTTCAGCAAAAAGCAGGCAATGATATCCCATGGAAGGAAATTCGAGTTACTGGTAAGTACGGTTAAAATTACTTTTCAGGGTCAGTACTGAGCTCCAAGATGCAGCACTGAGGTCTCTCCTGATAACAGGTGAGTAAATCAGAATTCGTTGTTCGGCTGATTTTAGATGAATATTTTAAAGTTCCAAAACTCCACACCACTTAGAAGAATTTCCAAGTGAAACCACTCAATGTTAGCCTATGGAAGAAAAGTGAGTTATCGGCTTTTAGGTAAGTACTCGACTGGCAGAGTTATGGTTCTGGGCATAGACTCAGGGGTCTCCCAGGGGAGTCCCAGCCTACTTGCCAAGCCTTAAACTCCCCTTTTATTACATATAATTTACACCTAAGGTAGGCCCTAGGTAGTCCTAGGTGCATGATGCTATGTAAGTAAAAAATAAGCTATGTACTTTGGTGGTTCGCGTGTCCTGTAAGTACCAAACAGTCTATTTCATTTTTCACTACTGTGAGGTCTACCCCTCTCATAGGTTAGCTCTGTGTATTCCCCTATACTTTTAATTTGGTAATTCCATATCGGAGAGGAGTAGCTTTATTTATTTATTGAAAATCCTACTTACTGGTGAGGTTGGATTTAACTTTACTATTTTAGAAATGCCACTTTTAGAGAGTGAACATTTCTCTGCACTTACTGCTCTATTTGCCTGAAACCTGGCCCCAATACACGTCTGGATTGGGCTGGGTGACAGCAAAATGTGTGCCTTCCCTCTAGAGAGCCACAACACAGGTCACTCAACTGCACCTGGGGGGTGATCTCCGCTCCCCCTCCACCCCCAATAGGTTCAAGAACGATAATTTATGTAAGTAAATACATTATAGCTACAGCTTATAATCATGCGAGTTTAAATCATTTGTTGTTAGATTGTTTAAATATTTGAAAGGATCTGTTTTTAATAGACATTTTACAAAAACCACTGGTACATTTGCTAATTCTGTAAAATTAACACCCAACTGCAGTGACATTGCCAACCACAATGCTGTGACTCGGATTCGAACCGAGGTTGCTGCGGCCACAACGCAGAGTACTAACCACTATACGATCACGGCGAGCTACATGGGCTCACCGACATACAGTGACATGGAGAATTTATAATTCGGAACACTCAGGGCTGTTCCTGTGATAGGCTGGATGTATTCATTGCTTCCTCATTCCTCATTCAGAGGCTGCGTCTCCTCAGTGGTTGACAGGCTGAAACCGTTTCCTGGCCGCCTGCTTGTGAAATGCCAGGAGTCAAAGATCACACATTACACTTGCGGACCTGTGATGGGACACCAATGCAGAGAAACCCACCTGGCACAGACCTTCTATTCTGTCTATTAGACCTGCATCTTCCCTGCACCTTTCAAGCCATTTGTATGTGAAGCAAGAAAGAGTTAGAGAGTGATCCATCTACACTTTTATAGGGAGGATGTCGCCGTGAGCTCCTCCCAGCTAATCACACGAACAGCAGAAAAGCAAGATAAATACACAGTTGAGAGGTGGGCTGCATGGTTATGTTTTTGAGTAAATATTGAAACTGACCTCAGTGGCTCATTAGCAGAGCTGCGGCTAATGACTGGTGCCAAATCATGATGAAGCAAGCACCATGGCTCGTAGGGGACCCACAACACGCTTTTCTTAGCTCACTGAATTAAAGTATAAACTTCCGCCGTGTGTGAGTGGTAAAGGCTTGTTAATATGGTTCCTTTTCCAATTCAAGTCTGACAACAAGAGGCAGGAACCACGTGGCTTCGGAAGCTCAGGAAAGTAGCCACCAACCACAGAGAAAGAGAGAACTGGCAGTATGAGAGGTGGAGAAAACAGAAGCAGGAGCAAGGAGCTCAAATGAGATTGATGGCGTTTAAATAGAGCGCGTAAAGGAACAGTTACACAGCTAAGAAATGGGAAAGACAGACTAGGGAAAAAAACATAGAAAGAGCCTGTAGATGAAATTCTCTTCCAAGTGCATGCGCAGGTATGAATGAGAGAGCAACCGTATAATAATTTGAAGCGTTTACACCAGTGCTAAATTAGGAATGAGGTGTAGCAAAGACATGAAAGAGGTAGCGATAACAAATATGTGGAGAGGCAATAGTGACACAAAAATAAGCCACCTATTTATAAAACTGAAATGGAAGAAATACTAAAGGTTAACTTCTGAAATTGTAGCCGATAATAAAAACATTCTCGTTGTTGGCAGGATTCGAACCTGCGCGGGGATACCCCAATGCATTTCTAGTCCATCGCCTTAACCACTCGGCCACAACAACTTGCTGTAAGCTGCCTTCAAATATTTTGTTTGAAAGTTTTGAAGTTTTCCCACATCAAAGTACTGATATTCTGCAATGCGCTTTTTAAAAACAATGTTTTTTTCATCATGCATGTTCTGTCCTAAAAACAAAAATTGCATGAGTATATCTCTGGATCTGTAAAAGGATACGCTTGCATTCAAACTCTCTTGTGGCACTCAAGTTTTTTGGACCCTGTTGCACTCTGTTTTTGCGCTGCTTTTAGTCTACGACCCATATTACAGAAGTCAACCATCTCTGAGTATTTGGGACTCCTTTGTAAGTGCCTTATCTTTAATCCTTGAAAAGCTCTATAATAAAGGGGTCTGTCAAAGATTGCTTGAATGGAAGATAAAAGAAGGCCCACTTGTCTCACCAAATGCAGTAGAGAAACCTGATGTTTTACTCATGTTATCCTTAGTTCAGTTTTTGTTAGACCTGGCATCCTTAAGGTGGCCTACCAGCAACCTTTTTGCTTTTCACCTCACGTTTTGCTGTATCTTTATGTTGGCCTTAGGACTCTAATCACTTTATCACTACTGTGAGAAAGTGGCACTGTATATACTGTTCCCAAATAGGTACAGTGTGCACAGAGTCCCCAGTCCCCAGAGGTTTGGCAGAGGCTAAAGTTAGATATAACCTTACTCTCTAAAGTGGTAGCTTGCCGAGCAGTAAGGCAGTATCAGAGTACAGTGTAAAACATTTGTTGTACACACTCAGTCAGCAAATGGTCTCACACACTCAAGAACTGAACTCTAGGCCATTGGTTTGCATACAAAAGATATTGTTGTTTTATTTTAGAACCAACAATAGGTATCAAAATATACTTTCTCAGAATGAGATGCTTTAGTTAAATACTTTGCAATAGGCAATTGACTTTTGCAGGTCATAGTTACAGTTTATTGCAATAGGCAACACAATTTGAATCACAATAATACATTGAGCTCAATGGGAATTTTAAGTTATATGCAATTAATTACTTTCAGGATTACTTTTCTAAATCCAGGACTGGATCCTAGATTCAGTCCTGGGACAGTTCTTGGAAACAAGTGAGTAAATTCGTTTTAGTTACTGTTGTGATTTTTAAGCAATATTTTGCTATTTTAAAAGTTGACACTTAGAAACTTTTGCTGATCAAAATACAAACGTTATCCTATGGAAGGAAATTCACTTAGCAGGTAAGTGGGATTATGGTTACTTTTTCTAGGTCAGTGTTGGATCCTAGATCCAGCACTACTGTACCACCTGTAAGCAGTTGAGAAACTGCGTTTAAGTTATACAGGCGATTTTTAAGGAATATTTACATGTTTGCAAAATCGACACTTAGAAGAAATTTCACAGAAAAACAGTCAATGGTTTCCTATGGAAGAAAATTCAAGTTACGGGTAAAGTACGTTCTCGTTACTTTTGTAATCCAGTGCTGGGCTCCTAGGCTCAGTACTGGGACATCTATCTAAAACAGGTAAACAATTACGTTTTCACAGTTGGTACGATTTTTAAAGAATATTTGTAAGTTTCAAAAATCGACACTTAGAAAATTTTCAGCAAAAAGCAGGCAATGATATCCCATGGAAGGAAATTCGAGTTACTGGTAAGTACGGTTAAAATTACTTTTCAGGGTCAGTACTGAGCTCCAAGATGCAGCACTGAGGTCTCTCCTGATAACAGGTGAGTAAATCAGAATTCGTTGTTTGGCTGATTTTAGATGAATATTTTAAAGTTCCAAAACTCCACACCACTTAGAAGAATTTCCAAGTGAAACCACTCAATGTTAGCCTATGGAAGAAAAGTGAGTTATCGGCTTTTAGGTAAGTACTCGACTGGCAGAGATATGGTTCTGGGCATAGACTCAGGGGTCTCCCAGGGGAGTCCCAGCCTACTTGCCAAGCCTTAAACTCCCCTTTTATTACATATAATTTACACCTAAGGTAGGCCCTAGGTAGTCCTAGGTGCATGATGCTATGTAAGTAAAAAATAAGATATGTACTTTGGTGGTTCGCGTGTCCTGTAAGTACCAAACAGTCTATTTCATTTTTCACTACTGTGAGGTCTACCCTTCTCATAGGTTAGCTCTGTGTATTCCCCTATACTTTTAATTTGGTAATTCCATATCGGAGAGGAGTAGCTTTATTTATTTATTGAAAATCCTACTTACTGGTGAGGTTGGATTTAACTTAACTATTTTAGAAATGCCACTTTTAGAGAGTGAACATTTCTCTGCACTTACTGCTCTATTTGCCTGAAACCTGGCCCCAATACACGTCTGGATTGGGCTGGGTGACAGCAAAATGTGTGCCTTCCCTCTAGAGAGCCACAACACAGGTCACTCAACTGCACCTGGGGGGTGATCTCCGCTCCCCCTCCACCCCCAATAGGTTCAAGAACGATAATTTATGTAAGTAAATACATTATAGCTACAGCTTATAATCATGCGAGTTTAAATCATTTGTTGTTAGATGGTTTAAATATTTGAAAGGATCTGTTTTTAATAGACATTTTACAAAAACCACTGGTATATTTGCTAATTCTGTAAAATTAACACACAACTGCCGTGTCATTGCCAACCACAATGCCGTGACTCAGATTCGAACCGAGGTTGCTGCGGCCACAACGCAGAGTACTAACCACTATACGATCACGGCGAGCTACTTGGGCTCAACGACATACAGTGACATGGAGAATTTATAATTCGGAACACTCAGGGCTGTTCCTGTGATAGGCTGGATGTATTCATTGCTTCCTCATTCCTCATTCAGAGGCTGCGTCTCCTCAGTGGTTGATAGGCTGAAACCGTTTCCTGGCCGCCTGCTTGTGAAATGCCAGGAGTCAAAGATCACACATTACACTTGCGGACCTGTGATGGGACACCAATGCAGAGAAACCCACCTAGCACAGACCTTCTATTCTGTCTATTAGACCTGCATCTTCCCTGCACCTTTCAAGCCATTTGTATGTGAAGCAAGAAAGAGTTAGAGAGTGATCCATCTACACTTTTATAGGGAGGATGTCGCCGTGAGCTCCTCCCAGCTAATCACACGAACAGCAGAAAAGCAAGATAAATACACAGTTGAGGGGTGGGCTGCATGGTTATGTTTTTGAGTAAATATTGAAACTGACCTCAGTGGCTCATTAGCAGAGCTGCGGCTAATGACTGGTGCCAAATCATGATGAAGCAAGCACCATGGCTCGTAGGGGACCCACAACACGCTTTTCTTAGCTCACTGAATTAAAGTATAAACTTCCGCCGTGTGTGAGTGGTAAAGGCTTATTAATATAGTTCCTTTTCCAATTCAAGTCTGACAACAAGAGGCAGGAACCACGTGGCTTCGGAAGCTCAGGAAAGTAGCCACCAACCACAGAGAAAGAGAGAACTGGCAGTATGAGAGGTGGAGAAAACAGAAGCGGGAGCAAGGAGCTCAAATGAGATTGATGGCGTTTAAATAGGGGCGTAAAGGAACAGTTACACAGCTAAGAAATGGGAAAGACAGACTAGGGAAAAAAACACAGAAAGAGCCTGTAGATGAAATTCTCTTCCTGGGACAGCAGGTTAAGAGAAATTACACATGGGGAGGTTAAGCATGTAACACGGGGGAGAATAAAAAAGAAAATGCAGTTTTATGAAGTGTGTTTGCCAATCCAGCCAGCACTTTTGTTCTATTTCTCTCTTTGCGTCTTTTATTGGTAAAGTAACTTTCAAGTGCATGCGCAGGTATGAATGAGAGAGCAACGGTATAATAATTTGAAGCGTTTACACCAGTGCTAAAGTAGGAATGAGGTGTAGCAAAGACATGAAAGAGGTAGCGATAACAAATATGTGGAGAGGCAATAGTGACACAAAAATAAGCCACCTATTTATAAAACTGAAATGGAAGAAATACTAAAGGTTAACTTCTGAAATTGTAGCCGATAATAAAAAGATACTCGTTGTTGGCAGGATTCGAACCTGCTCGGGGATACCCCAATGGATTTCTAGTCCATCGCCTTAACCACTCGGCCACAACAACTTGCTGTAAGCTGCCTACAAATATTTTGTTTGAAAGTTTTGAAGTTTTCCCACATCAAAGTACTGATATTCTGCAATGCGCTTTTTAAAAACAATGTTTTTTTCATCATGCACGTTCTGTCCTAAAAACAAAAATTGCATGAGTATATCTCTGGATCTGTAAAAGGATACGCTTGCATTCAAACTCTCTTGTGGCACTCAAGTTTTTTGGACCCTGTTGCACTCTGTTTTTGCGCTGCTTTTAGTCTACGACCCATATTACAGAAGTCAACCATCTCTGAGTATTTGGGACTCCTTTGTAAGTGCCTTATCTTTAATCCTTGAAAAGCTCTATAATAAAGGGGTCTGTCAAAGATTGCTTGAATGGAAGATAAAAGAAGGCCCACTTGTCTCACCAAATGCAGTAGAGAAACCTGATGTTTTACTCATGTTATCCTTAGTTCAGTTTTTGTTAGACCTGGCATCCTTAAGGTGGCCTACCAGCAACCTTTTTGCTTTTCACCTCACGTTTTGCTGTATCTTTATGTTGGCCTTAGGACTCTAATCACTTTATCACTACTGTGAGAAAGTGGCTCTGTATATACTGTTCCCAAATAGGTACAGTGTGCACAGAGTCCCCAGTCCCCAGAGGTTTGGCAGAGGCTAAAGTTAGATATAACCTTACTCTCTAAAGTGGTAGCTTGCCGAGCAGTAAGGCAGTATCAGAGTACAGTGTAAAACATTTGTTGTACACACTCAGTCAGCAAATGGTCTCACACACTCAAGAACTGAACTCTAGGCCATTGGTTTGCATACAAAAGATATTGTTGTTTTATTTTAGAACCAACAATAGGTATCAAAATATACTTTCTCAGAATGAGATGCTTTAGTTAAATACTTTGCAATAGGCAATTGACTTTTGCAGGTCATAGTTACAGTTTATTGCAATAGGCAACACAATTTGAATCACAATAATACATTGAGCTCAATGGGAATTTTAAGTTATATGCAATTAATTACTTTCAGGATTACTTTTCTAAATCCAGGACTGGATCCTAGATTCAGTCCTGGGACAGTTCTTGGAAACAAGTGAGTAAATTCGTTTTAGTTACTGTTGTGATTTTTAAGCAATATTTTGCTATTTTAAAAGTTGACACTTAGAAACTTTTGCTGATCAAATTACCAATGTTATCCTATGGAAGGAAATTCACTTAGCAGGTAAGTGGGGTTATGGTTACTTTTTCTAGGTCAGTGTTGGATCCTAGATCCAGCACTACTGTACCACCTGTAAGCAGTAGAGAAACTGCGTTTAAGTTATACAGGTGATTTTTAAGGAATATTTACATGTTTGCAAAATCGACACTTAGAAGAAATTTCACAGAAAAACAGTCAATGGTTTCCTATGGAAGAAAATTCAAGTTACGGGTAAAGTACGTTCTCGTTACTTTTGTAATCCAGTGCTGGGCTCCTAGGCTCAGTACTGGGACATCTATCTAAAACAGGTAAACAATTACGTTTTCACAGTTGGTACGATTTTTGAAGAATATTTGTAAGTTTCAAAAATCGACACTTAGAAAATTTTCAGCAAAAAGCAGGCAATGATATCCCATGGAAGGAAATTCGAGTTACTGGTAAGTACGGTTAAAATTACTTTTCAGGGTCAGTACTGAGCTCCAAGATGCAGCACTGAGGTCTCTCCTGATAACAGGTGAGTAAATCAGAATTCGTTGTTCGGCTGATTTTAGATGAATATTTTAAAGTTCCAAAACTCCACACCACTTAGAAGAATTTCCAAGTGAAACCACTCAATGTTAGCCTATGGAAGAAAAGTGAGTTATCGGCTTTTAGGTAAGTACTCGACTGGCAGAGTTATGGTTCTGGGCATAGACTCAGGGGTCTCCCAGGGGAGTCCCAGCCTACTTGCCAAGCCTTAAACTCCCCTTTTATTACATATAATTTACACCTAAGGTAGGCCCTAGGTAGTCCTAGGTGCATGATGCTATGTAAGTAAAAAATAAGCTATGTACTTTGGTGGTTCGCGTGTCCTGTAAGTACCAAACAGTCTATTTCATTTTTCACTACTGTGAGGTCTACCCCTCTCATAGGTTAGCTCTGTGTATTCCCCTATACTTTTAATTTGGTAATTCCATATCGGAGAGGAGTAGCTTTATTTATTTATTGAAAATCCTACTTACTGGTGAGGTTGGATTTAACTTTACTATTTTAGAAATGCCACTTTTAGAGAGTGAACATTTCTCTGCACTTACTGCTCTATTTGCCTGAAACCTGGCCCCAATACACGTCTGGATTGGGCTGGGTGACAGCAAAATGTGTGCCTTCCCTCTAGAGAGCCACAACACAGGTCACTCAACTGCACCTGGGGGGTGATCTCCGCTCCCCCTCCACCCCCAATAGGTTCAAGAACGATAATTTATGTAAGTAAATACATTATAGCTACAGCTTATAATCATGCGAGTTTAAATCATTTGTTGTTAGATTGTTTAAATATTTGAAAGGATCTGTTTTTAATAGACATTTTACAAAAACCACTGGTACATTTGCTAATTCTGTAAAATTAACACCCAACTGCAGTGACATTGCCAACCACAATGCTGTGACTCGGATTCGAACCGAGGTTGCTGCGGCCACAACGCAGAGTACTAACCACTATACGATCACGGCGAGCTACATGGGCTCACCGACATACAGTGACATGGAGAATTTATAATTCGGAACACTCAGGGCTGTTCCTGTGATAGGCTGGATGTATTCATTGCTTCCTCATTCCTCATTCAGAGGCTGCGTCTCCTCAGTGGTTGACAGGCTGAAACCGTTTCCTGGCCGCCTGCTTGTGAAATGCCAGGAGTCAAAGATCACACATTACACTTGCGGACCTGTGATGGGACACCAATGCAGAGAAACCCACCTGGCACAGACCTTCTATTCTGTCTATTAGACCTGCATCTTCCCTGCACCTTTCAAGCCATTTGTATGTGAAGCAAGAAAGAGTTAGAGAGTGATCCATCTACACTTTTATAGGGAGGATGTCGCCGTGAGCTCCTCCCAGCTAATCACACGAACAGCAGAAAAGCAAGATAAATACACAGTTGAGAGGTGGGCTGCATGGTTATGTTTTTGAGTAAATATTGAAACTGACCTCAGTGGCTCATTAGCAGAGCTGCGGCTAATGACTGGTGCCAAATCATGATGAAGCAAGCACCATGGCTCGTAGGGGACCCACAACACGCTTTTCTTAGCTCACTGAATTAAAGTATAAACTTCCGCCGTGTGTGAGTGGTAAAGGCTTGTTAATATGGTTCCTTTTCCAATTCAAGTCTGACAACAAGAGGCAGGAACCACGTGGCTTCGGAAGCTCAGGAAAGTAGCCACCAACCACAGAGAAAGAGAGAACTGGCAGTATGAGAGGTGGAGAAAACAGAAGCAGGAGCAAGGAGCTCAAATGAGATTGATGGCGTTTAAATAGAGCGCGTAAAGGAACAGTTACACAGCTAAGAAATGGGAAAGACAGACTAGGGAAAAAAACATAGAAAGAGCCTGTAGATGAAATTCTCTTCCTGGGACAGCAGGTTAAGAGAAATTACACATGGGGAGGTTAAGCATGTAACACGGGGGAGAATAAAAAAGAAAATGCAGTTTTATGAAGTGTGTTTGCCAATCCAGCCAGCATTTTGTTCTATTTCTCTCTTTGCGTCTTTTATTGGTAAAGTAACTTTCAAGTGCATGCGCAGGTATGAATGAGAGAGCAACCGTATAATAATTTGAAGCGTTTACACCAGTGCTAAATTAGGAATGAGGTGTAGCAAAGACATGAAAGAGGTAGCGATAACAAATATGTGGAGAGGCAATAGTGACACAAAAATAAGCCACCTATTTATAAAACTGAAATGGAAGAAATACTAAAGGTTAACTTCTGAAATTGTAGCCGATAATAAAAACATTCTCGTTGTTGGCAGGATTCGAACCTGCGCGGGGATACCCCAATGCATTTCTAGTCCATCGCCTTAACCACTCGGCCACAACAACTTGCTGTAAGCTGCCTTCAAATATTTTGTTTGAAAGTTTTGAAGTTTTCCCACATCAAAGTACTGATATTCTGCAATGCGCTTTTTAAAAACAATGTTTTTTTCATCATGCATGTTCTGTCCTAAAAACAAAAATTGCATGAGTATATCTCTGGATCTGTAAAAGGATACGCTTGCATTCAAACTCTCTTGTGGCACTCAAGTTTTTTGGACCCTGTTGCACTCTGTTTTTGCGCTGCTTTTAGTCTACGACCCATATTACAGAAGTCAACCATCTCTGAGTATTTGGGACTCCTTTGTAAGTGCCTTATCTTTAATCCTTGAAAAGCTCTATAATAAAGGGGTCTGTCAAAGATTGCTTGAATGGAAGATAAAAGAAGGCCCACTTGTCTCACCAAATGCAGTAGAGAAACCTGATGTTTTACTCATGTTATCCTTAGTTCAGTTTTTGTTAGACCTGGCATCCTTAAGGTGGCCTACCAGCAACCTTTTTGCTTTTCACCTCACGTTTTGCTGTATCTTTATGTTGGCCTTAGGACTCTAATCACTTTATCACTACTGTGAGAAAGTGGCACTGTATATACTGTTCCCAAATAGGTACAGTGTGCACAGAGTCCCCAGTCCCCAGAGGTTTGGCAGAGGCTAAAGTTAGATATAACCTTACTCTCTAAAGTGGTAGCTTGCCGAGCAGTAAGGCAGTATCAGAGTACAGTGTAAAACATTTGTTGTACACACTCAGTCAGCAAATGGTCTCACACACTCAAGAACTGAACTCTAGGCCATTGGTTTGCATACAAAAGATATTGTTGTTTTATTTTAGAACCAACAATAGGTATCAAAATATACTTTCTCAGAATGAGATGCTTTAGTTAAATACTTTGCAATAGGCAATTGACTTTTGCAGGTCATAGTTACAGTTTATTGCAATAGGCAACACAATTTGAATCACAATAATACATTGAGCTCAATGGGAATTTTAAGTTATATGCAATTAATTACTTTCAGGATTACTTTTCTAAATCCAGGACTGGATCCTAGATTCAGTCCTGGGACAGTTCTTGGAAACAAGTGAGTAAATTCGTTTTAGTTACTGTTGTGATTTTTAAGCAATATTTTGCTATTTTAAAAGTTGACACTTAGAAACTTTTGCTGATCAAAATACAAACGTTATCCTATGGAAGGAAATTCACTTAGCAGGTAAGTGGGATTATGGTTACTTTTTCTAGGTCAGTGTTGGATCCTAGATCCAGCACTACTGTACCACCTGTAAGCAGTTGAGAAACTGCGTTTAAGTTATACAGGCGATTTTTAAGGAATATTTACATGTTTGCAAAATCGACACTTAGAAGAAATTTCACAGAAAAACAGTCAATGGTTTCCTATGGAAGAAAATTCAAGTTACGGGTAAAGTACGTTCTCGTTACTTTTGTAATCCAGTGCTGGGCTCCTAGGCTCAGTACTGGGACATCTATCTAAAACAGGTAAACAATTACGTTTTCACAGTTGGTACGATTTTTAAAGAATATTTGTAAGTTTCAAAAATCGACACTTAGAAAATTTTCAGCAAAAAGCAGGCAATGATATCCCATGGAAGGAAATTCGTGTTACTGGTAAGTACGGTTAAAATTACTTTTCAGGGTCAGTACCGAGCTCCAAGATGCATCACTGAGGTCCCTCCTGATAACAGGTGAGTAAATCAGAATTCGTTGTTCGGCTGATTTTAGATGAATATTTTAAAGTTCCAAAACTCCACACCACTTAGAAGAATTTCCAAGTGAAACCACTCAATGTTAGCCTATGGAAGAAAAGTGAGTTATCGGCTTTTAGGTAAGTACTCGACTGGCAGAGTTATGGTTCTGGGCATAGACTCAGGGGTCTCCCAGGGGAGTCCCAGCCTACTTGCCAAGCCTTAAACTCCCCTTTTATTACATATAATTTACACCTAAGGTAGGCCCTAGGTAGTCCTAGGTGCATGATGCTATGTAAGTAAAAAATAAGCTATGTACTTTGGTGGTTCGCGTGTCCTGTAAGTACCAAACAGTCTATTTCATTTTTCACTACTGTGAGGTCTACCCTTCTCATAGGTTAGCTCTGTGTATTCCCCTATACTTTTAATTTGGTAATTCCATATCGGAGAGGAGTAGCTTTATTTATTTATTGAAAATCCTACTTACTGGTGAGGTTGGATTTAACTTAACTATTTTAGAAATGCCACTTTTAGAGAGTGAACATTTCTCTGCACTTACTGCTCTATTTGCCTGAAACCTGGCCCCAATACACGTCTGGATTGGGCTGGGTGACAGCAAAATGTGTGCCTTCCCTCTAGAGAGCCACAACACAGGTCACTCAACTGCACCTGGGGGGTGATCTCCGCTCCCCCTCCACCCCCAATAGGTTCAAGAACGATAATTTATGTAAGTAAATACATTATAGCTACAGCTTATAATCATGCGAGTTTAAATCATTTGTTGTTAGATGGTTTAAATATTTGAAAGGATCTGTTTTTAATAGACATTTTACAAAAACCACTGGTATATTTGCTAATTCTGTAAAATTAACACACAACTGCCGTGTCATTGCCAACCACAATGCCGTGACTCAGATTCGAACCGAGGTTGCTGCGGCCACAACGCAGAGTACTAACCACTATACGATCACGGCGAGCTACTTGGGCTCAACGACATACAGTGACATGGAGAATTTATAATTCGGAACACTCAGGGCTGTTCCTGTGATAGGCTGGATGTATTCATTGCTTCCTCATTCCTCATTCAGAGGCTGCGTCTCCTCAGTGGTTGATAGGCTGAAACCGTTTCCTGGCCGCCTGCTTGTGAAATGCCAGGAGTCAAAGATCACACATTACACTTGCGGACCTGTGATGGGACACCAATGCAGAGAAACCCACCTAGCACAGACCTTCTATTCTGTCTATTAGACCTGCATCTTCCCTGCACCTTTCAAGCCATTTGTATGTGAAGCAAGAAAGAGTTAGAGAGTGATCCATCTACACTTTTATAGGGAGGATGTCGCCGTGAGCTCCTCCCAGCTAATCACACGAACAGCAGAAAAGCAAGATAAATACACAGTTGAGGGGTGGGCTGCATGGTTATGTTTTTGAGTAAATATTGAAACTGACCTCAGTGGCTCATTAGCAGAGCTGCGGCTAATGACTGGTGCCAAATCATGATGAAGCAAGCACCATGGCTCGTAGGGGACCCACAACACGCTTTTCTTAGCTCACTGAATTAAAGTATAAACTTCCGCCGTGTGTGAGTGGTAAAGGCTTATTAATATAGTTCCTTTTCCAATTCAAGTCTGACAACAAGAGGCAGGAACCACGTGGCTTCGGAAGCTCAGGAAAGTAGCCACCAACCACAGAGAAAGAGAGAACTGGCAGTATGAGAGGTGGAGAAAACAGAAGCGGGAGCAAGGAGCTCAAATGAGATTGATGGCGTTTAAATAGGGGCGTAAAGGAACAGTTACACAGCTAAGAAATGGGAAAGACAGACTAGGGAAAAAAACACAGAAAGAGCCTGTAGATGAAATTCTCTTCCTGGGACAGCAGGTTAAGAGAAATTACACATGGGGAGGTTAAGCATGTAACACGGGGGAGAATAAAAAAGAAAATGCAGTTTTATGAAGTGTGTTTGCCAATCCAGCCAGCACTTTTGTTCTATTTCTCTCTTTGCGTCTTTTATTGGTAAAGTAACTTTCAAGTGCATGCGCAGGTATGAATGAGAGAGCAACGGTATAATAATTTGAAGCGTTTACACCAGTGCTAAAGTAGGAATGAGGTGTAGCAAAGACATGAAAGAGGTAGCGATAACAAATATGTGGAGAGGCAATAGTGACACAAAAATAAGCCACCTATTTATAAAACTGAAATGGAAGAAATACTAAAGGTTAACTTCTGAAATTGTAGCCGATAATAAAAAGATACTCGTTGTTGGCAGGATTCGAACCTGCTCGGGGATACCCCAATGGATTTCTAGTCCATCGCCTTAACCACTCGGCCACAACAACTTGCTGTAAGCTGCCTACAAATATTTTGTTTGAAAGTTTTGAAGTTTTCCCACATCAAAGTACTGATAGTCTGCAATGCGCTTTTTAAAAACAATGTTTTTTTCATCATGCACGTTCTGTCCTAAAAACAAAAATTGCATGAGTATATCTCTGGATCTGTAAAAGGATACGCTTGCATTCAAACTCTCTTGTGGCACTCAAGTTTTTTGGACCCTGTTGCACTCTGTTTTTGCGCTGCTTTTAGTCTACGACCCATATTACAGAAGTCAACCATCTCTGAGTATTTGGGACTCCTTTGTAAGTGCCTTATCTTTAATCCTTGAAAAGCTCTATAATAAAGGGGTCTGTCAAAGATTGCTTGAATGGAAGATAAAAGAAGGCCCACTTGTCTCACCAAATGCAGTAGAGAAACCTGATGTTTTACTCATGTTATCCTTAGTTCAGTTTTTGTTAGACCTGGCATCCTTAAGGTGGCCTACCAGCAACCTTTTTGCTTTTCACCTCACGTTTTGCTGTATCTTTATGTTGGCCTTAGGACTCTAATCACTTTATCACTACTGTGAGAAAGTGGCTCTGTATATACTGTTCCCAAATAGGTACAGTGTGCACAGAGTCCCCAGTCCCCAGAGGTTTGGCAGAGGCTAAAGTTAGATATAACCTTACTCTCTAAAGTGGTAGCTTGCCGAGCAGTAAGGCAGTATCAGAGTACAGTGTAAAACATTTGTTGTACACACTCAGTCAGCAAATGGTCTCACACACTCAAGAACTGAACTCTAGGCCATTGGTTTGCATACAAAAGATATTGTTGTTTTATTTTAGAACCAACAATAGGTATCAAAATATACTTTCTCAGAATGAGATGCTTTAGTTAAATACTTTGCAATAGGCAATTGACTTTTGCAGGTCATAGTTACAGTTTATTGCAATAGGCAACACAATTTGAATCACAATAATACATTGAGCTCAATGGGAATTTTAAGTTATATGCAATTAATTACTTTCAGGATTACTTTTCTAAATCCAGGACTGGATCCTAGATTCAGTCCTGGGACAGTTCTTGGAAACACGTGAGTAAATTCGTTTTAGTTACTGTTGTGATTTTTAAACAATATTTTGCTATTTTAAAAGTTGACACTTAGAAACTTTTGCTGATCAAATTACCAACGTTATCCTATGGAAGGAAATTCACTTAGCAGGTAAGTGGGATTATGGTTACTTTTTCTAGGTCAGTGTTGGATCCTAGATCCAGCACTACTGTACCACCTGTAAGCAGTTGAGAAACTGCGTTTAAGTTATACAGGCGATTTTTAAGGAATATTTACATGTTTGCAAAATCGACACTTAGAAGAAATTTCACAGAAAAACAGTCAATGGTTTCCTATGGAAGAAAATTCAAGTTACGGGTAAAGTACGTTCTCGTTACTTTTGTAATCCAGTGCTGGGCTCCTAGGCTCAGTACTGGGACATCTATCTAAAACAGGTAAACAATTACGTTTTCACAGTTGGTACGATTTTTAAAGAATATTTGTAAGTTTCAAAAATCGACACTTAGAAAATTTTCAGCAAAAAGCAGGCAATGATATCCCATGGAAGGAAATTCAAGTTACTGGTAAGTACGGTTAAAATTACTTTTCAGGGTCAGTACCGAGCTCCAAGATGCAGCACTGAGGTCTCTCCTGATAACAGGTGAGTAAATCAGAATTCGTTGTTCGGCTGATTTTAGATGAATATTTTAAAGTTCCAAAACTCCACACCACTAGAAGAATTTCCAAGTGAAACCACTCAATGTTAGCCTATGGAGGAAAAGCGAGTTATCGGCTTTTAGGTAAGTACTCGACTGGCAGAGTTATGGTTCTGGGCATAGACTCAGGGGTCTCCCAGGGGAGTCCCAGCCTACTTGCCAAGCCTTAAACTCCCCTTTTATTACATATAATTTACACCTAAGGTAGGCCCTAGGTAGTCCTAAGTGCATGATGCTATGTAAGTAAAAAATAAGATATGTACTTTGGTGGTTCGCGTGTCCTGTAAGTACCAAACAGTCTATTTCATTTTTCACTACTGTGAGGTCTACCCCTCTCATAGGTTAGCTCTGTGTATTCCCCTATACTTTTTATTTGGTAATTCCATATCGGAGAGGAGTAGCTTTATTTATTTATTGAAAATCCTACTTACTGGTGAGGTTGGATTTAACTTTACTATTTTAGAAATGCCACTTTTAGAGAGTGAACATTTCTCTGCACTTACTGCTCTATTTGCCTGAAACCTGGCCCCAATACACGTCTGGATTGGGCTGGGTGACAGCAAAATGTGTGCCTTCCCTCTAGAGAGCCACAACACAGGCCACTCAACTGCACCTGGGGGGTGATCTCCGCTCCCCCTCCACCCCCAATAGGTTCAAGAACGATAATTTATGTAAGTAAATACATTATAGCTACAGCTTATAATCATGCGAGTTTAAATCATTTGTTGTTAGATGGTTTAAATATTTGAAAGGATCTGTTTTTAATAGACATTTTACAAAAACCACTGGTACATTTGCTAATTCTGTAAAATTAACACCCAACTGCCGTGACATTGCCAACCACAATGCCGTGACTCGGATTCGAACCGAGGTTGCTGCGGCCACAACGCAGAGTACTAACCACTATACGATCACGGCGAGCTACTTGGGCTCAACGACATACAGTGACATGGAGAATTTATAATTCGGAACACTCAGGGCTGTTCCTGTGTTAGGCTGGATGTATTCATTGCTTCCTCATTCCTCATTCAGAGGCTGCGTCTCCTCAGTGGTTGATAGGCTGAAACCGTTTCCTGGCCGCCTGCTTGTGAAATGCCAGGAGTCAAAGATCACACATTACACTTGCGGACCTGTGATGGGACACCAATGCAGAGAAACCCACCTGGCACAGACCTTCTATTCTGTCTATTAGACCTGCATCTTCCCTGCACCTTTCAAGCCATTTGTATGTGAAGCAAGAAAGAGTTAGAGAGTGATCCATCTACACTTTTATAGGGAGGATGTCGCCGTGAGCTCCTCCCAGCTAATCACACGAACAGCAGAAAAGCAAGATAAATACACAGTTGAGGGGTGGGCTGCATGGTTATGTTTTTGAGTAAATATTGAAACTGACCTCAGTGGCTCATTAGCAGAGCTGCGGCTAATGACTGGTGCCAAATCATGATGAAGCAAGCACCATGGCTCGTAGGGGACCCACAACACGCTTTTCTTAGCTCACTGAATTAAAGTATAAACTTCCGCCGTGTGTGAGTGGTAAAGGCTTGTTAATATAGTTCCTTTTCCAATTCAAGTCTGACAACAAGAGGCAGGAACCACGTGGCTTCGGAAGCTCAGGAAAGTAGCCACCAACCACAGAGAAAGAGAGAACTGGCAGTATGAGAGGTGGAGAAAACAGAAGCGGGAGCAAGGAGCTCAAATGAGATTGATGGCGTTTAAATAGGGCGCGTAAAGGAACAGTTACACAGCTAAGAAATGGGAAAGACAGACTAGGGAAAAAACACAGAAAGAGCCTGTAGATGAAATTCTCTTCCTGGGACAGCAGGTTAAGAGAAATTACACTTGGGGAGGTTAAGCATGTAACACGGGGGAGAATAAAAAAGAAAATGCAGTTTTATGAAGTGTGTTTGCCAATCCAGCCAGCACTTTTGTTCTATTTCTCTCTTTGCGTCTTTTATTGGTAAAGTAACTTTCAAGTGCATGCGCAGGTATGAATGAGAGAGCAACGGTATAATAATTTGAAGCGTTTACACCAGTGCTAAAGTAGGAATGAGGTGTAGCAAAGACATGAAAGAGGTAGCGATAACAAATATGTGGAGAGGCAATAGTGACACAAAAATAAGCCACCTATTTATAAAACTGAAATGGAAGAAATACTAAAGGTTAACTTCTGAAATTGTAGCCGATAATAAAAAGATACACGTTGTTGGCAGGATTCGAACCTGCGCGGGGATACCCCAACGGATTTCTAGTCCATCGCCTTAACCACTCGGCCACAACAACTTGCTGTAAGCTGCCTACAAATATTTTGTTTGAAAGTTTTGAAGTTTTCCCACATCAAAGTACTGATATTCTGCAATGCGCTTTTTAAAAACAATGTTTTTTTCATCATGCACGTTCTGTCCTAAGAACAAAAATTGCATGAGTATATCTCTGGATCTGTAAAAGGATACGCTTGCATTCAAACTCTCTTGTGGCACTCAAGTTTTTTGGACCCTGTTGCACTCTGTTTTTGCGCTGCTTTTAGTCTACGACCCATATTACAGAAGTCAACCATCTCTGAGTATTTGGGACTCCTTTGTAAGTGCCTTATCTTTAATCCTTGAAAAGCTCTATAATAAAGGGGTCTGTCAAAGATTGCTTGAATGGAAGATAAAAGAAGGCCCACTTGTCTCACCAAATGCAGTAGAGAAACCTGATGTTTTACTCATGTTATCCTTAGTTCAGTTTTTGTTAGACCTGGCATCCTTAAGGTGGCCTACCAGCAACCTTTTTGCTTTTCACCTCAAATTTTGCTGTATCTTTATGTTGGCCTTAGGACTCTAATCACTTTATCACTACTGTGAGAAAGTTGCTCTGTATATACTGTTCCCAAATAGGTACAGTGTTGACAGAGTCCCCAGTCCCCAGAGGTTTGGCAGAGGCTAAAGTTAGATATAACCTTACTCTCTAAAGTAGTATCTTGCCGAGCAGTAAGGCAGTATCAGAGTACAGTGTAAAACATTTGTTGTACACACTCAGTCAGCAAATGGTCTCACACACTCAAGAACTGAACTCTAGGCCATTGGTTTGCATACAAAAGATATTGTTGTTTTATTTTAGAACCAACAATAGGTATCAAAATATACTTTCTCAGAATGAGATGCTTTAGTTAAATACTTTGCAATAGGCAATTGACTTTTGCAGGTCATAGTTACAGTTTATTGCAATAGGCAACACAATTTGAATCACAATAATACATTGAGCTCAATGGGAATTTTAAGTTATATGCAATTAATTACTTTCAGGATTACTTTTCTAAATCCAGGACGGGATCCTAGATTCAGTCCTGGGACAGTTCTTGGAAACAAGTGAGTAAATTCGTTTTAGTTACTGTTGTGATTTTTAAGCAATATTTTGCTATTTTAAAAGTTGACACTTCGAAACTTTTGCTGATCAAATTACCAATGTTATCCTATGGAAGGAAATTCACTTAGCAGGTAAGTGGGGTTATGGTTACTTTTTCTAGGTCAGTGTTGGATCCTAGATCCAGCACTACTGTACCACCTGTAAGCAGTTGAGAAACTGCGTTTAAGTTATACAGGCGATTTTTAAGGAATATTTACATGTTTGCAAAATCGACACTTAGAAGAAATTTCACAGAAAAACAGTCAATGGTTTCCTATGGAAGAAAATTCAAGTTACGGGTAAAGTACGTTCTCGTTACTTTTGTAATCCAGTGCTGGGCTCCTAGGCTCAGTACTGGGACATCTATCTAAAACAGGTAAACAATTACGTTTTCACAGTTGGTACGATTTTTAAAGAATATTTGTAAGTTTCAAAAATCGACACTTAGAAAATTTTCAGCAAAAAGCAGGCAATGATATCCCATGGAAGGAAATTCGAGTTACTGGTAAGTACGGTTAAAATTACTTTTCAGGGTCAGTACTGAGCTCCAAGATGCAGCACTGAGGTCTCTCCTGATAACAGGTGAGTAAATCAGAATTCGTTGTTCGGCTGATTTTAGATGACTATTTTAAAGTTCCAAAACTCCACACCACTTAGAAGAATTTCCAAGTGAATCCACTCACTGTTAGCCTATGGAAGAAAAGTGAGTTATCGGCTTTTAGGTAAGTACTCGACTGGCAGAGTTATGGTTCTGGGCATAGACTCAGGGGTCTCCCAGGGGAGTCCCAGTCTACTTGCCAAGCCTTAAACTCCCCTTTTATTACATATAATTTACACCTAAGGTAGGCCCTAGGTAGTCCTAGGTGCATGATGCTATGTAAGTAAAAAATAAGATATGTACTTTGGTGGTTCGCGTGTCCTGTAAGTACCAAACAGTCTATTTCATTTTTCACTACTGTGAGGTCTACCCCTCTCATAGGTTAGCTCTGTGTATTCCCCTATACTTTTTATTTGGTAATTCCATATCGGAGAGGAGTAGCTATATTTATTTATTGAAAATCCTACTTACTGGTGAGGTTGGATTTAACTTTACTATTTTAGAAATGCCACTTTTAGAGAGTGAACATGTCTCTGCACTTACTGCTCTATTTGCCTGAAACCTGACCCCAATACACGTCTGGATTGGGCTGGGTGACAGCAAAATTTGTGCCTTCCCTCTAGAGAGCCACAACACAGGTCACTCAACTGCACCTGGGGGGTGAGCTCCGCTCCCCCTCCACCCCCAATAGGTTCAAGAACGATAATTTATGTAAGTAAATACATTATAGTTACAGCTTATAATCATGCGAGTTTAAATCATTTGTTGTTAGATGGTTTAAATATTTGAAAGGATCTGTTTTTAATACACATTTTACAAAAACCACTGGTACATTTGCTAATTCTGTAAAATTAACACCCAACTGCCGTGACATTGCCAACCACAATGCCATGACTCGGATTCGAACCGAGGTTGCTGCGGCCACAACGCAGAGTACTAACCACTATACGATCACGGCGAGCTACTTGGGCTCAACGACATACAGTGACATGGAGAATTTATAATTCGGAACACTCAGGGCTGTTCCTGTGATAGGCTGGATGTATTCATTGCTTCCTCATTCCTCATTCAGAGGCTGCGTCTCCTCAGTGGTTGATAGGCTGAAACCGTTTCCTGGCCGCCTGCTTGTGAAATGCCAGGAGTCAAAGATCACACATTACACTTGCGGACCTGTGATGGGACACCAATGCAGAGAAACCCACCTGGCACAGACCTTCTATTCTGTCTATTAGACCTGCATCTTCCCTGCACCTTTCAAGCCATTTGTATGTGAAGCAAGAAAGAGTTAGAGAGTGATCCATCTACACTTTTATAGGGAGGATGTCGCCGTGAGCTCCTCCCAGCTAATCACACGAACAGCAGAAAAGCAAGATAAATACACAGTTGAGGGGTGGGCTGCATGGTTATGTTTTTGAGTAAATATTGAAACTGACCTCAGTGGCTCATTAGCAGAGCTGCGGCTAATGACTGGTGCCAAATCATGATGAAGCAAGCACCATGGCTCGTAGGGGACCCACAACACGCTTTTCTTAGCTCACTGAATTAAAGTATAAACTTCCGCCATGTGTGAGTGGTAAAGGCTTGTTAATATGGTTCCTTTTCCAATTCAAGTCTGACAACAAGAGGCAGGAACCACGTGGCTTCGGAAGCTCAGGAAAGTAGCCACCAACCACAGAGAAAGAGAGAACTGGCAGTATGAGAGGTGGAGAAAACAGAAGCGGGAGCAAGGAGCTCAAATGAGATTGATGGCGTTTAAATAGAGCGCGTAAAGGAACAGTTACACAGCTAAGAAATGGGAAAGACAGACTAGGGAAAAAAACACCGAAAGAGCCTGTAGATGAAATTCTCTTCCTGGGACAGCAGGTTAAGAGAAATTACACATGGGGAGGTTAAGCATGTAACACGGGGGAGAATAAAAAAGAAAATGCAGTTTTATGAAGTGTGTTTGCCAATCCAGCCAGCACTTTTGTTCTATTTCTCTCTTTGCGTCTTTTATTGGTAAAGTAACTTTCAAGTGCATGCGCAGGTATGAATGAGAGAGCAACCGTATAATAATTTGAAGCGTTTACACCAGTGCTAAAGTAGGAATGAGGTGTAACAAAGACATGAAAGAGATAGCGATAACAAATATGTGGAAAGGCAATAGTGACACAAAAATAAGCCACCTATTTATAAAACTGAAATGGAAGAAATACTAAAGGTTAACTTCTGAAATTGTAGCCGATAATAAAAAGATTCTCGTTGTTGGCAGGATTCGAACCTGCGCGGGGATACCCCAATGGATTTCTAGTCCATCGCCTTAACCACTCGGCCACAACAACTTGCTGTAAGCTGCCTACAAATATTTTGTTTGAAAGTTTTGAAGTTTTCCCACATCAAAGTACTGATATTCTGCAATGCGCTTTTTAAAAACAATGTTTTTTTCATCATGCACGTTCTGTCCTAAAAACAAAAATTGCATGAGTATATCTCTGGATCTGTAAAAGGATACGCTTGCATTCAAACTCTCTTGTGGCACTCAAGTTTTTTGGACCCTGTTGCACTCTGTTTTTGCGCTGCTTTTAGTCTACGACCCATATTACAGAAGTCAACCATCTCTGAGTATTTGGGACTCCTTTGTAAGTGCCTTATCTTTAATCCTTGAAAAGCTCTATAATAAAGGGGTCTGTCAAAGATTGCTTGAATGGAAGATAAAAGAAGGCCCACTTGTCTCACCAAATGCAGTAGAGAAACCTGATGTTTTACTCATGTTATCCTTAGTTCAGTGTTTGTTAGACCTGGCATCCTTAAGGTGGCCTACCAGCAACCTTTTTGCTTTTCACCTCACGTTTTGCTGTATCTTTATGTTGGCCTTAGGACTCTAATCACTTTATCACTACTGTGAGAAAGTGGCTCTGTATATACTGTTCCCAAATAGGTACAGTGTGCACAGAGTCCCCAGTCCCCAGAGGTTTGGCAGAGGCTAAAGTTAGATATAACCTTACTCTCTAAAGTGGTAGCTTGCCGAGCAGTAAGGCAGTATCAGAGTACAGTGTAAAACATTTGTTGTACACACTCAGTCAGCAAATGGTCTCACACACTCAAGAACTGAACTCTAGGCCATTGGTTTGCATACAAAAGATATTGTTGTTTTATTTTAGAACCAACAATAGTTATCAAAATATACTTTCTCAGAATGAGATGCTTTAGTTAAATACTTTGCAATAGGCAATTGACTTTTGCAGGTCATAGTTACAGTTTATTGCAATAGGCAACACAATTTGAATCACAATAATACATTGAGCTCAATGGGAATTTTAAGTTATATGCAATTAATTACTTTCAGGATTACTTTTCTAAATCCAGGACTGGATCCTAGATTCAGTCCTGGGACAGTTCTTGGAAACAAGTGAGTAAATTCGTTTTAGTTACTGTTGTGATTTTTAAGCAATATTTTGCTATTTTAAAAGTTGACACTTAGAAACTTTTGCTGATCAAATTACCAATGTTATCCTATGGAAGGAAATTCACTTAGCAGGTAAGTGGGGTTATGGTTACTTTTTCTAGGTCAGTGTTGGATCCTAGATCCAGCACTACTGTACCACCTGTAAGCAGTTGAGAAACTGCGTTTAAGTTATACAGGCGATTTTTAAGTAATATTTACATGTTTGCAAAATCGACACTTAGAAGAAATTTCACAGAAAAACAGTCAATGGTTTCCTATGGAAGAAAATTCAAGTTACGGGTAAAGTACGTTCTCGTTACTTTTGTAATCCAGTGCTGGGCTCCTAGGCTCAGTACTGGGACATCTATCTAAAACAGGTAAACAATTACGTTTTCACAGTTGGTACGATTTTTAAAGAATATTTGTAAGTTTCAAAAATCGACACTTAGAAAATTTTCAGCAAAAAGCAGGCAATGATATCCCATGGAAGGAAATTCGAGTTACTGGTAAGTACGGCTAAAATTACTTTTCAGGGTCAGTACTGAGCTCCAAGATGCAGCACTGAGGTCTCTCCTGATAACAGGTGAGTAAATCAGAATTCGTTGTTCGGCTGATTTTAGATGAATATTTTAAAGTTCCAAAACTCCACACCACTTAGAAGAATTTCCAAGTGAAACCACTCAATGTTAGCCTATGGAAGAAAAGTGAGTTATCGGCTTTTAGGTAAGTACTCGACTGGCAGAGTTATGGTTCTGGGCATAGACTCAGGGGTCTCCCAGGGGAGTCCCAGCCTACTTGCCAAGCCTTAAACTCCCCTTTAATTACATATAATTTACACCTAAGGTAGGCCCTAGGTAGTCCTAGGTGCATGATGCTATGTAAGTAAAAAATAAGATATGTACTTTGGTGGTTCGCGTGTCCTGTAAGTACCAAACAGTCTATTTCATTTTTCACTACTGTGAGGTCTACCCCTCTCATAGGTTAGCTCTGTGTATTCCCCTATACTTTTTATTTGTTAATTCCATATCGGAGAGGAGTAGCTTTATTTATTTATTGAAAATCCTACTTACTGGTGAGGTTGGATTTAACTTTACTATTTTAGAAATGCCACTTTTAGAGAGTGAACATGTCTCTGCACTTACTGCTCTATTTGCCTGAAACCTGGCCCCAATACACGTCTGGATTGGGCTGGGTGACAGCAAAATTTGTGCCTTCCCTCTAGAGAGCCACAACACAGGTCACTCAACTGCACCTGGGGGGTGAGCTCCGCTCCCCCTCCACCCCCAATAGGTTCAAGAACGATAATTTATGTAAGTAAATACATTATAGCTACAGCTTATAATCATGCGAGTTTAAATCATTTGTTGTTAGATGGTTTAAATATTTGAAAGGATCTGTTTTTAATAGACATTTTACAAAAACCACTGGTACATTTGCTAATTCTGTAAAATTAACACCCAACTGCCGTGACATTGCCAACCACAATGCTGTGACTTGGATTCGAACCGAGGTTGCTGCGGCCACAACGCAGAGTACTAACCACTATACGATCACGGCGAGCTACTTGGGCTCAACGACATACAGTGACATGGAGAATTTATAATTCGGAACACTCAGGGCTGTTCCTGTGATAGGCTGGATGTATTCATTGCTTCCTCATTCCTCATTCAGAGGCTGCGTCTCCTCAGTGGTTGATAGGCTGAAACCGTTTCCTGGCCGCCTGCTTGTGAAATGCCAGGAGTCAAAGATCACACATTACACTTGCGGACCTGTGATGGGACACCAATGCAGAGAAACCCACCTGGCACAGACCTTCTATTCTGTCTATTAGACCTGCATCTTCCCTGCACCTTTCAAGCCATTTGTATGTGAAGCAAGAAAGAGTTAGAGAGTGATCCATCTACACTTTTATAGGGAGGATGTCGCCGTGAGCTCCTCCCAGCTAATCACACGAACAGCAGAAAAGCAAGATAAATACACAGTTGAGGGGTGGGCTGCATGGTTATGTTTTTGAGTAAATATTGAAACTGACCTCAGTGGCTCATTAGCAGAGCTGCGGCTAATGACTGGTGCCAAATCATGATGAAGCAAGCACCATGGCTCGTAGGGGACCCACAACACGCTTTTCTTAGCTCACTGAATTAAAGTATAAACTTCCGCCGTGTGTGAGTGGTAAAGGCTTGTTAATATAGTTCCTTTTCCAATTCAAGTCTGACAACAAGAGGCAGGAACCACGTGGCTTCGGAAGCTCAGGAAAGTAGCCACCAACCACAGAGAAAGAGAGAACTGGCAGTATGAGAGGTGGAGAAAACAGAAGCGGGAGCAAGGAGCTCAAATGAGATTGATGGCGTTTAAATAGAGCACGTAAAGGAACAGTTACACAGCTAAGAAATGGGAAAGACAGACTAGGGAAAAGAACACAGAAAGAGCCTGTAGATGAAATTCTCTTCCTGGGACAGCAGGTTAAGAGAAATTACACATGGGGAGGTTAAGCATGTAACACGGGGGAGAATAAAAAAGAAAATGCAGTTTTATGAAGTGTGTTTGCCAATCCAGCCAGCACTTTTGTTCTATTTCTCTCTTTGCGTCTTTTATTGGTAAAGTAACTTTCAAGTGCATGCGCAGGTATGAATGAGAGAGCAACGGTATAATAATTTGAAGCGTTTACACCAGTGCTAAAGTAGGAATGAGGTGTAGCAAAGACATGAAAGAGGTAGCGATAACAAATATGTGGAGAGGCAATAGTGACACAAAAATAAGCCACCTATTTATAAAACTGAAATGGAAGAAATACTAAAGGTTAACTTCTGAAATTGTAGCCGATAATAAAAAGATTCTCGTTGTTGGCAGGATTCGAACCTGCACGGGGATACCCCAATGGATTTCTAGTCCATCGCCTTAACCACTCGGCCACAACAACTTGCTGTAAGCTGCCTACAAATATTTTGTTTGAAAGTTTTGAAGTTTTCCCACATCAAAGTACTGATATTCTGCAATGCGCTTTTTAAAAACAATGTTTTTTTCATCATGCACGTTCTGTCCTAAAAACAAAAATTGCATGAGTATATCTCTGGATCTGTAAAAGGATACGCTTGCATTCAAACTCTCTTGTGGCACTCAAGTTTTTTGGACCCTGTTGCACTCTGTTTTTGCGCTGCTTTTAGTCTACGACCCATATTACAGAAGTCAACCATCTCTGAGTATTTGGGACTCCTTTGTAAGTGCCTTATCTTTAATCCTTGAAAAGCTCTATAATAAAGGGGTCTGTCAAAGATTGCTTGAATGGAAGATAAAAGAAGGCCCACTTGTCTCACCAAATGCAGTAGAGAAACCTGATGTTTTACTCATGTTATCCTTAGTTCAGTGTTTGTTAGACCTGGCATCCTTAAGGTGGCCTACCAGCAACCTTTTTGCTTTTCACCTCACGTTTTGCTGTATCTTTATGTTGGCCTTAGGACTCTAATCACTTTATCACTACTGTGAGAAAGTGGCTCTGTATATACTGTTCCCAAATAGGTACAGTGTGCACAGAGTCCCCAGTCCCCAGAGGTTTGGCAGAGGCTAAAGTTAGATATAACCTTACTCTCTAAAGTGGTAGCTTGCCGAGCAGTAAGGCAGTATCAGAGTACAGTGTAAAACATTTGTTGTACACACTCAGTCAGCAAATGGTCTCACACACTCAAGAACTGAACTCTAGGCCATTGGTTTGCATACAAAAGATATTGTTGTTTTATTTTAGAACCAACAATAGGTATCAAAATATACTTTCTCCGAATGAGATGCTTTAGTTAAATACTTTGCAATAGGCAATTGACTTTTGCAGGTCATAGTTACAGTTTATTGCAATAGGCAACACAATTTGAATCACAATAATACATTGAGCTCAATGGGAATTTTAAGTTATATGCAATTAATTACTTTCAGGATTACTTTTCTAAATCCAGGACTGGATCCTAGATTCAGTCCTGGGACAGTTCTTGGAAACAAGTGAGTAAATTCGTTTTAGTTACGGTTGTGATTTTTAAGCAATATTTTGCTATTTTAAAAGTTGACACTTAGAAACTTTTGCTGATCAAATTACCAATGTTATCCTATGGAAGGAAATTCACTTAGCAGGTAAGTGGGGTTATGGTTACTTTTTCTAGGTCAGTGTTGGATCCTAGATCCAGCACTACTGTACCACCTGTAAGCAGTTGAGAAACTGCGTTTAAGTTATACAGGCGATTTTTAAGTAATATTTACATGTTTGCAAAATCGACACTTAGAAGAAATTTCACAGAAAAACAGTCAATGGTTTCCTATGGAAGAAAATTCAAGTTACGGGTAAAGTACGTTCTCGTTACTTTTGTAATCCAGTGCTGGGCTCCTAGGCTCAGTACTGGGACATCTATCTAAAACAGGTAAACAATTACGTTTTCACAGTTGGTACGATTTTTAAAGAATATTTGTAAGTTTCAAAAATCGACACTTAGAAAATTTTCAGCAAAAAGCAGGCAATGATATCCCATGGAAGGAAATTCGAGTTACTGGTAAGTACGGTTAAAATTACTTTTCAGGGTCAGTACTGAGCTCCAAGATGCAGCACTGAGCTCTCTCCTGATAACAGGTGAGTAAATCAGAATTCGTTGTTCGGCTGATTTTAGATGAATATTTTAAAGTTCCAAAACTCCACACCACTTAGAAGAATTTCCAAGTGAAACCACTCAATGTTAGCCTATGGAAGAAAAGTGAGTTATCGGCTTTTAGGTAAGTACTCGACTGGCAGAGTTATGGTTCTGGGCATAGACTCAGGGGTCTCCCAGGGGAGTCCCAGCCTACTTGCCAAGCCTTAAACTCCCCTTTTATTACATATAATTTACACCTAAGGTAGGCCCTAGGTAGTCCTAGGTGCATGATGCTATGTAAGTAAAAAATAAGATATGTACTTTGGTGGTTCGCGTGTCCTGTAAGTACCAAACAGTCTATTTCATTTTTCACTACTGTGAGGTCTACCCCTCTCATAGGTTAGCTCTGTGTATTCCCCTATACTTTTTATTTGGTAATTCGATATCGGAGAGGAGTAGCTTTATTTATTTATTGAAAATCCTACTTACTGGTGAGGTTGGATTTAACTTTACTATTTTAGAAATGCCACTTTTAGAGAGTGAACATGTCTCTGCACTTACTGCTCTATTTGCCTGAAACCTGGCCCCAATACACGTCTGGATTGGGCTGGGTGACAGCAAAATTTGTGCCTTCCCTCTAGAGAGCCACAACACAGGTCACTCAACTGCACCTGGGGGGTGAGCTCCGCTCCCCCTCCACCCCCAATAGGTTCAAGAACGATAATTTATGTAAGTAAATACATTATAGCTACAGCTTATAATCATGCGAGTTTAAATCATTTGTTGTTAGATGGTTTAAATATTTGAAAGGATCTGTTTTTAATAGACATTTTACAAAAACCACTGGTACATTTGCTAATTCTGTAAAATTAACACCCAACTGCCGTGACATTGCCAACCACAATGCCGTGACTCGGATTCGAGCCAAGGTTGCTGCGGCCATAACGCAGAGTACTAACCACTATACGATCACGGCGAGCTACTTGGGCTCAACGACATACAGTGACATGGAGAATTTATAATTCGGAACACTCAGGGCTGTTCCTGTGATAGGCTGGATGTATTCATTGCTTCCTCATTCCTCATTCAGAGGCTGCGTCTCCTCAGTGGTTGATAGGCTGAAACCGTTTCCTGGCCGCCTGCTTGTGAAATGCCAGGAGTCAAAGATCACACATTACACTTGCGGACCTGTGATGGGACACCAATGCAGAGAAACCCACCTGGCACAGACCTTCTATTCTGTCTATTAGACCTGCATCTTCCCTGCACCTTTCAAGCCATTTGTATGTGAAGCAAGAAAGAGTTAGAGAGTGATCCATCTACACTTTTATAGGGAGGATGTCGCCGTGAGCTCCTCCCAGCTAATCACACGAACAGCAGAAAAGCAAGATAAATACACAGTTGAGGGGTGGGCTGCATGGTTATGTTTTTGAGTAAATATTGAAACTGACCTCAGTGGCTCATTAGCAGAGCTGCGGCTAATGACTGGTGCCAAATCATGATGAAGCAAGCACCATGGCTCGTAGGGGACCCACAACACGCTTTTCTTAGCTCACTGAATTAAAGTATAAACTTCCGCCGTGTGTGAGTGGTAAAGGCTTGTTAATATAGTTCCTTTTCCAATTCAAGTCTGACAACAAGAGGCAGGAACCACGTGGCTTCGGAAGCTCAGGAAAGTAGCCACCAACCACAGAGAAAGAGAGAACTGGCAGTATGAGAGGTGGAGAAAACAGAAGCGGGAGCAAGGAGCTCAAATGAGATTGATGGCGTTTAAATAGAGCGCGTAAAGGAACAGTTACACAGCTAAGAAATGGGAAAGACAGACTAGGGAAAAAAACACAGAAAGAGCCTGTACATGAAATTCTATTCCTGGGACAGCAGGTTAAGAGAAATTACACATGGGGAGGTTAAGCATGTAACACGGGGGAGAATAAAAAAGAAAATGCAGTTTTATGAAGTGTGTTTGCCAATCCAGCCAGCACTTTTGTTCTATTTCTCTCTTTGCGTCTTTTATTGGTAAAGTAACTTTCAAGTGCATGCGCAGGTATGAATGAGAGAGCAACGGTATAATAATTTGAAGCGTTTACACCAGTGCTAAAGTAGGAATGAGGTGTAGCAAAGACATGAAAGAGGTAGCGATAACAAATATGTGGAGAGGCAATAGTGACACAAAAATAAGCCACCTATTTATAAAACTGAAATGGAAGAAATACTAAAGGTTAACTTCTGAAATTGTAGCCGATAATAAAAAGATTCTCGTTGTTGGCAGGATTCGAACCTGCGCGGGGATACCCCAATGGATTTCTAGTCCATCGCCTTAACCACTCGGCCACAACAACTTGCTGTAAGCTGCCTACAAATATTTTGTTTGAAAGTTTTGAAGTTTTCCCACATCAAAGTACTGATATTCTGCAATGCGCTTTTTAAAAACAATGTTTTTTTCATCATGCACATTCTGTCCTAAAAACAAAAATTGCATGAGTATATCTCTGGATCTGTAAAAGGATACGCTTGCATTCAAACTCTCTTGTGGCACTCAAGTTTTTTGGACCCTGTTGCACTCTGTTTTTGCACTGCTTTTAGTCTACGACCCATATTACAGAAGTCAACCATCTCTGATTATTTGGGACTCCTTTGTAAGTGCCTTATCTTTAATCCTTGAAAAGCTCTATAATAAAGGGGTCTGTCAAAGATTGCTTGAATGGAAGATAAAAGAAGGCCCACTTGTCTCACCAAATGCAGTAGAGAAACCTGATGTTTTACTCATGTTATCCTTAGTTCAGTTTTTGTTAGACCTGGCATCCTTAAGGTGGCCTACCAGCAACCTTTTTGCTTTTCACCTCACGTTTTGCTGTATCTTTATGTTGGCCGTAGGACTCTAATCACTTTATCACTACTGTGAGAAAGTGGCTCTATATATACTGTTCCCAAATAGGTACAGTGTGCACAGAGTCCCCAGTCCCCAGAGGTTTGGCAGAGGCTAAAGTTAGATATAACCTTACTCTCTAAAGTGGTAGCTTGCCGAGCAGTAAGGCAGTATCAGAGTACAGTGTAAAACATTTGTTGTACACACTCAGTCAGCAAATGGTCTCACACACTCAAGAACTGAACTCTAGGCCATTGGTTTGCATACAAAAGATATTGTTGTTTTATTTTAGAACCAACAATAGGTATCAAAATATACTTTCTCAGAATGAGATGCTTTAGTTAAATACTTTGCAATAGGCAATTGACTTTTGCAGGTCATAGTTACAGTTTATTGCAATAGGCAACACAATTTGAATCACAACAATACATTGAGCTCAATGGGAATTTTAAGTTATATGCAATTAATTACTTTCAGGATTACTTTTCTAAATCCAGGACTGGATCCTAGATTCAGTCCTGGGACAGTTCTTGGAAACAAGTGAGTAAATTCGTTTTAGTTACTGTTGTGATTTTTAAGCAATATTTTGCTATTTTAAAAGTTGACACTTAGAAACTTTTGCTGATCAAATTACCAATGTTATCCTATGGAAGGAAATTCACTTAGCAGGTAAGTGGGGTTATGGTTACGTTTTCTAGGTCAGTGTTGGATCCTAGATCCAGCACTACTGTACCACCTGTAAGCAGTTGAGAAACTGCGTTTAAGTTATACAGGCGATTTTTAAGGAATATTTACATGTTTGCAAAATCGACACTTAGAAGAAATTTCACAGAAAAACAGTCAATGGTTTCCTATGGAAGAAAATTCAAGTTACGGGTAAAGTACGTTCTCGTTACTTTTGTAATCCAGTGCTGGGCTCCTAGGCTCAGTACTGGGACATCTATCTAAAACAGGTAAACAATTACGTTTTCACAGTTGGTACGATTTTTAAAGAATATTTGTAAGTTTCAAAAATCGACACTTAGAAAATTTTCAGCAAAAAGCAGGCAATGATATCCCATGGAAGGAAATTCGAGTTACTGGTAAGTACGGTTAAAATTACTTTTCAGGGTCAGTACTGAGCTCCAAGATGCAGCACTGAGGTCTCTCCTGATAACAGGTGAGTAAATCAGAATTCGTTGTTCGGCTGATTTTAGATGAATATTTTAAAGTTCCAAAACTCCACACCACTTAGAAGAATTTCCAAGTGAAACCACTCAATGTTAGCCTATGGAAGAAAAGTGAGTTATCGGCTTTTAGGTAAGTACTCGACTGGCAGAGTTATGGTTCTGGGCATAGACTCAGGGGTCTCCCAGGGGAGTCCCAGCCTACTTGCCAAGCCTTAAACTCCCCTTTTATTACATATAATTTACACCTAAGGTAGGCCCTAGGTAGTCCTAGGTGCATGATGCTATGTAAGTAAAAAATAAGATATGTACTTTGGTGGTTCGCGTGTCCTGTAAGTACCAAACAGTCTATTTCATTTTTCACTACTGTGAGGTCTACCCCTCTCATAGGTTAGCTCTGTGTATTCCCCTATACTTTTTATTTGGTAATTCCATATCGGAGAGGAGTAGCTTTATTTATTTATTGAAAATCCTACTTACTGGTGAGGTTGGATTTAACTTTACTATTTTAGAAATGCCACTTTTAGAGAGTGAACATGTCTCTGCACTTACTGCTCTATTTGCCTGAAACCTGGCCCCAATACACGTCTGGATTGGGCTGGGTGACAGCAAAATTTGTGCCTTCCCTCTAGAGAGCCACAACACAGGTCACTCAACTGCACCTGGGGGGTGAGCTCCGCTCCCCCTCCACCCCCAATAGGTTCAAGAACGATAATTTATGTAAGTAAATACATTATAGCTACAGCTTATAATCATGCGAGTTTAAATCATTTGTTGTTAGATGGTTTAAATATTTGAAAGGATCTGTTTTTAATAGACTTTTTACAAAAACCACTGGTACATTTGCTAATTCTGTAAAATTAACACCCAACTGCCGTGACATTGCCAACCACAATGCCGTGACTCGGATTCGAGCCAAGGTTGCTGCGGCCACAACGCAGAGTACTAACCACTATACGATCACGGCGAGCTACTTGGGCTCAACGACATATAGTGACATGGAGAATTTATAATTCGGAACACTCAGGGCTGTTCCTGTGATAGGCTGGATGTATTCATTGCTTCCTCATTCCTCATTCAGAGGCTGCGTCTCCTCAGTGGTTGATAGGCTGAAACCGTTTCCTGGCCGCCTGCTTGTGAAATGCCAGGAGTCAAAGATCACACATTACACTTGCGGACCTGTGATGGGACACCAATGCAGAGAAACCCACCTGGCACAGACCTTCTATTCTGTCTATTAGACCTGCATCTTCCCTGCACCTTTCAAGCCATTTGTATGTGAAGCAAGAAAGAGTTAGAGAGTGATCCATCTACACTTTTATAGGGAGGATGTCGCCGTGAGCTCCTCCCAGCTAATCACACGAACAGCAGAAAAGCAAGATAAATACACAGTTGAGGGGTGGGCTGCATGGTTATGTTTTTGAGTAAATATTGAAACTGACCTCAGTGGCTCATTAGCAGAGCTGCGGCTAATGACTGGTGCCAAATCATGATGAAGCAAGCACCATGGCTCGTAGGGGACCCACAACACGCTTTTCTTAGCTCACTGAATTAAAGTATAAACTTCCGCCGTGTGTGAGTGGTAAAGGCTTGTTAATATAGTTCCTTTTCCAATTCAAGTCTGACAACAAGAGGCAGGAACCACGTGGCTTCGGAAGCTCAGGAAAGTAGCCACCAACCACAGAGAAAGAGAGAACTGGCAGTATGAGAGGTGGAGAAAACAGAAGCGGGAGCAAGGAGCTCAAATGAGATTGATGGCGTTTAAATAGAGCGCGTAAAGGAACAGTTACACAGCTAAGAAATGGGAAAGACAGACTAGGGAAAAAAACACAGAAAGAGCCTGTACATGAAATTCTCTTCCTGGGACAGCAGGTTAAGAGAAATTACACATGGGGAGGTTAAGCATGTAACACGGGGGAGAATAAAAAAGAAAATGCAGTTTTATGAAGTGTGTTTGCCAATCCAGCCAGCACTTTTGTTCTATTTCTCTCTTTGCGTCTTTTATTGGTAAAGTAACTTTCAAGTGCATGCGCAAGTATGAATGAGAGAGCAACGGTATAATAACTTGAAGCGTTTACACCAGTGCTAAAGTAGGAATGAGGTGTAGCAAAGACATGAAAGAGGTAGCGATAACAAATATGTGGAGAGGCAATAGTGACACAAAAATAAGCCACCTATTTATAAAACTGAAATGGAAGAAATACTAAAGGTTAACTTCTGAAATTGTAGCCGATAATAAAAAGATTCTCGTTGTTGGCAGGATTCGAACCTGCGCGGGGATACCCCATTGGATTTCTAGTCCATCGCCTTAACCACTCGGCCACAACAACTTGCTGTAAGCTGCCTACAAATATTTTGTTTGAAAGTTTTGAAGTTTTCCCACATCAAAGTACTGATATTCTGCAATGCGCTTTTTAAAAACAATGTTTTTTTCATCATGCACGTTCTGTCCTAAAAACAAAAATTGCATGAGTATATCTCTGGATCTGTAAAAGGATACGCTTGCATTCAAACTCTCTTGTGGCACTCAAGTTTTTTGGACCCTGTTGCACTCTGTTTTTGCGCTGCTTTTAGTCTACGACCCATATTACAGAAGTCAACCATCTCTGAGTATTTGGGACTCCTTTGTAAGTGCCTTATCTTTAATCCTTGAAAAGCTCTATAATAAAGGGGTCTGTCAAAGATTGCTTGAATGGAAGATAAAAGAAGGCCCACTTGTCTCACCAAATGCAGTAGAGAAACCTGATGTTTTACTCATGTTATCCTTAGTTCAGTGTTTGTTAGACCTGGCATCCTTAAGGTGGCCTACCAGCAACCTTTTTGCTTTTTACCTCACGTTTTGCTGTATCTTTATGTTGGCCTTAGGACTCTAATCACTTTATCACTACTGTGAGAAAGTGGCTCTGTATATACTGTTCCCAAATAGGTACAGTGTGCACAGAGTCCCCAGTCCCCAGAGGTTTGGCAGAGGCTAAAGTTAGATATAACCTTACTCTCTAAAGTGGTAGCTTGCCGAGCAGTAAGGCAGTATCAGAGTACAGTGTAAAACATTGGTTGTACCCACTCAGTCAGCAAATGGTCTCACACACTCAAGAACTGAACTCTAGGCCATTGGTTTGCATACAAAAGATATTGTTGTTTTATTTTAGAACCAACAATAGGTATCAAAATATACTTTCTCAGAATGAGATGCTTTAGTTAAATACTTTGCAATAGGCAATTGACTTTTGCAGGTCATAGTTACAGTTTATTGCAATAGGCAACACAATTTGAATCACAATAATACATTGAGCTCAATGGGAATTTTAAGTTATATGCAATTAATTACTTTCAGGATTACTTTTCTAAATCCAGGACTGGATCCTAGATTCAGTCCTGGGACAGTTCTTGGAAACAAGTGAGTAAATTCGTTTTAGTTACTGTTGTGATTTTTAAGCAATATTTTGCTATTTTAAAAGTTGACACTTAGAAACTTTTGCTGATCAAATTACCAATGTTATCCTATGGAAGGAAATTCACTTAGCAGGTAAGTGGGGTTATGGTTACTTTTTCTAGGTCAGTGTTGGATCCTAGATCCAGCACTACTGTACCACCTGTAAGCAGTTGAGAAACTGCGTTTAAGTTATACAGGCGATTTTTAAGGAATATTTACATGTTTGCAAAATCGACACTTAGAAGAAATTTCACAGAAAAACAGTCAATGGTTTCCTATGGAAGAAAATTCAAGTTACGGGTAAAGTACGTTCTCGTTACTTTTGTAATCCAGTGCTGGGCTCCTAGGCTCAGTACTGGGACATCTATCTAAAACAGGTAAACAATTACGTTTTCACAGTTGGTACGATTTTTAAAGAATATTTGTAAGTTTCAAAAATCGACACTTAGAAAATTTTCAGCAAAAAGCAGGCAATGATATCCCATGGAAGGAAATTCGAGTTACTGGTAAGTACGGTTAAAATTACTTTTCAGGGTCAGTACTGAGCTCCAAGATGCAGCACTGAGGTCTCTCCTGATAACAGGTGAGTAAATCAGAATTCGTTGTTTGGCTGATTTTAGATGAATATTTTAAAGTTCCAAAACTCCACACCACTTAGAAGAATTTCCAAGTGAAACCACTCAATGTTAGCCTATGGAAGAAAAGTGAGTTATCGGCTTTTAGGTAAGTACTCGACTGGCAGAGATATGGTTCTGGGCATAGACTCAGGGGTCTCCCAGGGGAGTCCCAGCCTACTTGCCAAGCCTTAAACTCCCCTTTTATTACATATAATTTACACCTAAGGTAGGCCCTAGGTAGTCCTAGGTGCATGATGCTATGTAAGTAAAAAATAAGATATGTACTTTGGTGGTTCGCGTGTCCTGTAAGTACCAAACAGTCTATTTCATTTTTCACTACTGTGAGGTCTACCCCTCTCATAGGTTAGCTCTGTGTATTCCCCTATACTTTTTATTTGGTAATTCCATATCGGAGAGGAGTAGCTTTATTTATTTATTGAAAATCCTACTTACTGGTGAGGTTGGATTTAACTTTACTATTTTAGAAATGCCACTTTTAGAGAGTGAACATGTCTCTGCACTTACTGCTCTATTTGCCTGAAACCTGGCCCCAATACAAGTCTGGATTGGGCTGGGTGACAGCAAAATTTGTGCCTTCCCTCTAGAGAGCCACAACACAGGTCACTCAACTGCACCTGGGGGGTGAGCTCCGCTCCCCCTCCACCCCCAATAGGTTCAAGAACGATAATTTATGTAAGTAAATACATTATAGCTACAGCTTATAATCATGCGAGTTTAAATCATTTGTTGTTAGATGGTTTAAATATTTGAAAGGATCTGTTTTTAATAGACATTTTACAAAAACCACTGGTACATTTGCTAATTCTGTAAAATTAACACCCAACTGCCGTGACATTGCCAACCACAATGCCGTGACTCGGATTCGAACCGAGGTTGCTGCGGCCACAACGCAGAGTACTAACCACTATACGATCACGGCGAGCTACTTGGGCTCAACGACATACAGTGACATGGAGAATTTATAATTCGGAACACTCAGGGCTGTTCCTGTGATAGGCTGGATGTATTCATTGCTTCCTCATTCCTCATTCAGAGGCTGCGTCTCCTCAGTGGTTGATAGGCTGAAACCGTTTCCTGGCCGCCTGCTTGTGAAATGCCAGGAGTCAAAGATCACACATTACACTTGCGGACCTGTGATGGGACACCAATGCAGAGAAACCCACCTGGCACAGGCCTTCTATTCTGTCTATTAGACCTGCATCTTCCCTGCACCTTTCAAGCCATTTATATGTGAAGCAAGAAAGAGTTAGAGAGTGATCCATCTACACTTCTATAGGGAGGATGTCGCCGTGAGCTCCTCCCAGCTAATCACACGAACAGAAGAAAAGCAAGATAAATACACAGTTGAGGGGTGGGCTGCATGGTTATGTTTTTGAGTAAATATTGAAACTGACCTCAGTGGCTCATTAGCAGAGCTGCGGCTAATGACTGGTGCCAAATCATGATGAAGCAAGCACCATGGCTCGTAGGGGACCCACAACACGCTTTTCTTAGCTCACTGAATTAAAGTATAAACTTCCGCCGTGTGTGAGTGGTAAAGGCTTGTTAATATGGTTCCTTTTCCAATTCAAGTCTGACAACAAGAGGCAGGAACCACGTGGCTTCGGAAGCTCAGGAAAGTAGCCACCAACCACAGAGAAAGAGAGAACTGGCAGTATGAGAGGTGGAGAAAACAGAAGCGGGAGCAAGGAGCTCAAATGAGATTGATGGCGTTTAAATAGAGCGCGTAAAGGAACAGTTACACAGCTAAGAAATGGGAAAGACAGACTAGGGAAAAAAACACAGAAAGAGCCTGTACATGAAATTCTCTTCCTGGGACAGCAGGTTAAGAGAAATTACACATGGGGAGGTTAAGCATGTAACACGGGGGAGAATAAAAAAGAAAATGCAGTTTTATGAAGTGTGTTTGCCAATCCAGCCAGCACTTTTGTTCTATTTCTCTCTTTGCGTCTTTTATTGGTAAAGTAACTTTCAAGTGCATGCGCAGGTATGAATGAGAGAGCAACGGTATAATAATTTGAAGCGTTTACACCAGTGCTAAAGTAGGAATGAGGTGTAGCAAAGACATGAAAGAGGTAGCGATAACAAATATGTGGAGAGGCAATAGTGACACAAAAATAAGCCACCTATTTATAAAACTGAAATGGAAGAAATACTAAAGGTTAACTTCTGAAATTGTAGCCGATAATAAAATGATTCTCGTTGTTGGCAGGATTCGAACCTGCGCGGGGATACCCCAATGGATTTCTAGTCCATCGCCTTAACCACTCGGCCACAACAACTTGCTGTAAGCTGCCTACAAATATTTTGTTTGAAAGTTTTGAAGTTTTCCCACATCAAAGTACTGATATTCTGCAATGCGCTTTTTAAAAACAATGTTTTTTTCATCATGCACGTTCTGTCCTAAAAACAAAAATTGCATGAGTATATCTCTGGATCTGTAAAAGGATACGCTTGCATTCAAACTCTCTTGTGGCACTCAAGTTTTTTGGACCCTGTTGCACTCTGTTTTTGCGCTGCTTTTAGTCTACGACCCATATTACAGAAGTCAACCATCTCTGATTATTTGGGACTCCTTTGTAAGTGCCTTATCTTTAATCCTTGAAAAGCTCTATAATAAAGGGGTCTGTCAAAGATTGCTTGAATGGAAGATAAAAGAAGGCCCACTTGTCTCACCAAATGCAGTAGAGAAACCTGATGTTTTATTCATGTTATCCTTAGTTCAGTTTTTGTTAGACCTGGCATCCTTAAGGTGGCCTACCAGCAACCTTTTTGCTTTTCACCTCACGTTTTGCTGTATCTTTATGTTGGCCGTAGGACTCTAATCACTTTATCACTACTGTGAGAAAGTGGCTCTGTATATACTGTTCCCAAATAGGTACAGTGTGCACAGAGTCCCCAGTCCCCAGAGGTTTGGCAGAGGCTAAAGTTAGATATAACCTTACTCTCTAAAGTGGTAGCTTGCCGAGCAGTAAGGCAGTATCAGAGTACAGTGTAAAACATTTGTTGTACACACTCAGTCAGCAAATGGTCTCACACACTCAAGAACTGAACTCTAGGCCATTGGTTTGCATACAAAAGATATTGTTGTTTTATTTTAGAACACACAATAGGTATCAAAATATACTTTCTCAGAATGAGATGCTTTAGTTAAATACTTTGCAATAGGCAATTGACTTTTGCAGGTCATAGTTACAGTTTATTGCAATAGGCAACACAATTTGAATCACAACAATACATTGAGCTCAATGGGAATTTTAAGTTATATGCAATTAATTACTTTCAGGATTACTTTTCTAAATCCAGGACTGGATCCTAGATTCAGTCCTGGGACAGTTCTTGGAAACAAGTGAGTAAATTCGTTTTAGTTACTGTTGTGATTTTTAAGCAATATTTTGCTATTTTAAAAGTTGACACTTAGAAACTTTTGCTGATCAAATTACCAATGTTATCCTATGGAAGGAAATTCACTTAGCAGGTAAGTGGGGTTATGGTTACGTTTTCTAGGTCAGTGTTGGATCCTAGATCCAGCACTACTGTACCACCTGTAAGCAGTTGAGAAACTGCGTTTAAGTTATACAGGCGATTTTTAAGGAATATTTACATGCTTGCAAAATCGACACTTAGAAGAAATTTCACAGAAAAACAGTCAATGGTTTCCTATGGAAGAAAATTCAAGTTACGGGTAAAGTACGTTCTCGTTACTTTTGTAATCCAGTGCTGGGCTCCTAGGCTCAGTACTGGGACATCTATCTAAAACAGGTAAACAATTACGTTTTCACAGTTGGTACGATTTTTAAAGAATATTTGTAAGTTTCAAAAATCGACACTTAGAAAATTTTCAGCAAAAAGCAGGCAATGATATCCCATGGAAGGAAATTCGAGTTACTGGTAAGTACGGTTAAAATTACTTTTCAGGGTCAGTACTGAGCTCCAAGATGCAGCACTGAGGTCTCTCCTGATAACAGGTGAGTAAATCAGAATTCGTTGTTCGGCTGATTTTAGATGAATATTTTAAAGTTCCAAAACTCCACACCACTTAGAAGAATTTCCAAGTGAAACCACTCAATGTTAGCCTATGGAAGAAAAGTGAGTTAGGTAAGTACTCAACTGGCAGAGTTATGGTTCTGGGCATAGACTCAGGGGTCTCCCAGGGGAGTCCCAGCCTACTTGCCAAGCCTTAAACTCCCCTTTTATTACATATAATTTACACCTAAGGTAGGCCCTAGGTAGTCCTAGGTGCATGATGCTATGTAAGTAAAAAATAAGATATGTACTTTGGTGGTTCGCGTGTCCTGTAAGTACCAAACAGTCTATTTCATTTTTCACTACTGTGAGGTCTACCCCTCTCATAGGTTAGCTCTGTGTATTCCCCTATACTTTTTATTTGGTAATTCCATATCGGAGAGGAGTAGCTTTATTTATTTATTGAAAATCCTACTTACTGGTGAGGTTGGATTTAACTTTACTATTTTAGAAATGCCACTTTTAGAGAGTGAACATGTCTCTGCACTTACTGCTCTATTTGCCTGAAACCTGGCCCCAATACACGTCTGGATTGGGCTGGGTGACAGCAAAATTTGTGCCTTCCCTCTAGAGAGCCACAACACAGGTCACTCAACTGCACCTGGGGGGTGAGCTCCGCTCCCCCTCCACCCCCAATAGGTTCAAGAACGATAATTTATGTAAGTAAATACATTATATCTACAGCTTATAATCATGCGAGTTTAAATCATTTGTTGTTAGATGGTTTAAATATTTGAAAGGATCTGTTTTTAATAGACATTTTACAAAAACCACTGGTACATTTGCTAATTCTGTAAAATTAACACCCAACTGCCGTGACATTGCCAACCACAATGCCGTGACTCGGATTCGAGCCAAGGTTGCTGCGGCCACAACGCAGAGTACTAACCACTATACGATCACGGCGAGCTACTTGGGCTCAACGACATACAGTGACATGGAGAATTTATAATTCGGAACACTCAGGGCTGTTCCTGTGATAGGCTGGATGTATTCATTGCTTCCTCATTCCTCATTCAGAGGCTGCGTCTCCTCAGTGGTTGATACGCTGAAAACCGTTTCCTGGCCGCCTGCTTGTGAAATGCCAGGAGTCAAAGATCACACATTACACTTGCGGACCTGTGATGGGACACCAATGCAGAGAAACCCACCTGGCACAGACCTTCTATTCTGTCTATTAGACCTGCATCTTCCCTGCACCTTTCAAGCCATTTGTATGTGAAGCAAGAAAGAGTTAGAGAGTGATCCATCTACACTTTTATAGGGAGGATGTCGCCGTGAGCTCCTCCCAGCTAATCACACGAACAGCAGAAAAGCAAGATAAATACACAGTTGAGGGGTGGGCTGCATGGTTATGTTTTTGAGTAAATATTGAAACTGACCTCAGTGGCTCATTAGCAGAGCTGCGGCTAATGACTGGTGCCAAATCATGATGAAGCAAGCACCATGGCTCGTAGGGGACCCACAACACGCTTTTCTTAGCTCACTGAATTAAAGTATAAACTTCCGCCGTGTGTGAGTGGTAAAGGCTTGTTAATATAGTTCCTTTTCCAATTCAAGTCTGACAACAAGAGGCAGGAACCACGTGGCTTCGGAAGCTCAGGAAAGTAGCCACCAACCACAGAGAAAGAGAGAACTGGCAGTATGAGAGGTGGAGAAAACAGAAGCGGGAGCAAGGAGCTCAAATGAAATTGATGGCGTTTAAATAGAGCGCGTAAAGGAACAGTTACACAGCTAAGAAATGGGAAAGACAGACTAGGGAAAAAAACACAGAAAGAGCCTGTACATGAAATTCTCTTCCTGGGACAGCAGGTTAAGAGAAATTACACATGGGGAGGTTAAGCATGTAACACGGGGGAGAATAAAAAAGAAAATGCAGTTTTATGAAGTGTGTTTGCCAATCCAGCCAGCACTTTTGTTCTATTTCTCTCTTTGCGTCTTTTATTGGTAAAGTAACTTTCAAGTGCATGCGCAGGTATGAATGAGAGAGCAACGGTATAATAATTTGAAGCGTTTACACCAGTGCTAAAGTAGGAATGAGGTGTAGCAAAGACATGAAAGAGGTAGCGATAACAAATATGTGGAGAGGCAATAGTGACACAAAAATAAGCCACCTATTTATAAAACTGAAATGGAAGAAATACTAAAGGTTAACTTCTGAAATTGTAGCCGATAATAAAAAGATTCTCGTTGTTGGCAGGATTCGAACCTGCGCGGGGATACCCCAATGGATTTCTAGTCCATCGCCTTAACCACTCGGCCACAACAACTTCCTGTAAGCTGCCTACAAATATTTTGTTTGAAAGTTTTGAAGTTTTCCCACATCAAAGTACTGATATTCTGCAATGCGCTTTTTAAAAACAATGTTTGTTTCATCATGCACGTTCTGTCCTAAAAACAAAAATTGCATGAGTATATCTCTGGATCTGTAAAAGGATACGCTTGCATTCAAACTCTCTTGTGGCACTCAAGTTTTTTGGACCCTGTTGCACTCTGTTTTTGCGCTGCTTTTAGTCTACGACCCATATTATAGAAGTCAACCATCTCTGAGTATTTGGGACTCCTTTGTAAGTGCCTTATCTTTAATCCTTGAAAAGCTCTATAATAAAGGGGTCTGTCAAAGATTGCTTGAATGGAAGATAAAAGAAGGCCCACTTGTCTCACCAAATGCAGTAGAGAAACCTGATGTTTTACTCATGTTATCCTTAGTTCAGTGTTTGTTAGACCTGGCATCCTTAAGGTGGCCTACCAGCAACCTTTTTGCTTTTCACCTCACGTTTTGCTGTATCTTTATGTTGGCCTTAGGACTCTAATCACTTTATCACTACTGTGAGAAAGTGGCTCTGTATATACTGTTCCCAAATAGGTACAGTGTGCACAGAGTCCCCAGTCCCCAGAGGTTTGGCAGAGGCTAAAGTTAGATATAACCTTACTCTCTAAAGTGGTAGCTTGCCGAGCAGTAAGGCAGTATCAGAGTACAGTGTAAAACATTTGTTGTACACACTCAGTCAGCAAATGGTCTCACACACTCAAGAACTGAACTCTAGGCCATTGGTTTGCATACAAAAGATATTGTTGTTTTATTTTAGAACCAACAATAGGTATCAAAATATACTTTCTCAGAATGAGATGCTTTAGTTAAATACTTTGCAATAGGCAATTGACTTTTGCAGGTCATAGTTACAGTTTATTGCAATAGGCAACACAATTTGAATCACAATAATACATTGAGCTCAATGGGAATTTTAAGTTATATGCAATTAATTACTTTCAGGATTACTTTTCTAAATCCAGGACTGGATCCTAGATCCAGTCCTGGGACAGTTCTTGGAAACAAGTGAGTAAATTCGTTTTAGTTACGGTTGTGATTTTTAAGCAATATTTTGCTATTTTAAAAGTTGACACTTAGAAACTTTTGCTGATCAAATTACCAATGTTATCCTATGGAAGGAAATTCACTTAGCAGGTAAGTGGGGTTATGGTTACTTTTTCTAGGTCAGTGTTGGATCCTAGATCCAGCACTACTGTACCACCTGTAAGCAGTTGAGAAACTGCGTTTAAGTTATACAGGCGATTTTTAAGTAATATTTACATGTTTGCAAAATCGACACTTAGAAGAAATTTCACAGAAAAACAGTCAATGGTTTCCTATGGAAGAAAATTCAAGTTACGGGTAAAGTACGTTCTCGTTACTTTTGTAATCCAGTGCTGGGCTCCTAGGCTCAGTACTGGGACATCTATCTAAAACAGGTAAACAATTACGTTTTCACAGTTGGTACGATTTTTAAAGAATATTTGTAAGTTTCAAAAATCGACACTTAGAAAATTTTCAGCAAAAAGCAGGCAATGATATCCCATGGAAGGAAATTCGAGTTACTGGTAAGTACGGTTAAAATTACTTTTCAGGGTCAGTACTGAGCTCCAAGATGCAGCACTGAGGTCTCTCCTGATAACAGGTGAGTAAATCAGAATTCGTTGTTCGGCTGATTTTAGATGAATATTTTAAAGTTCCAAAACTCCACACCACTTAGAAGAATTTCCAAGTGAAACCACTCAATGTTAGCCTATGGAAGAAAAGTGAGTTATCGGCTTTTAGGTAAGTACTTGACTGGCAGAGTTATGGTTCTGGGCATAGACTCAGGGGTCTCCCAGGGGAGTCCCAGCCTACTTGCCAAGCCTTAAACTCCCCTTTTATTACATATAATTTACACCTAAGGTAGGCCCTAGGTAGTCCTAGGTGCATGATGCTATGTAAGTAAAAAATAAGATATGTACTTTGGTGGTTCGCGTGTCCTGTAAGTACCAAACAGTCTATTTAATTTTTCACTACTGTGAGGTCTACCCCTCTCATAGGTTAGCTCTGTGTATTCCCCTATACTTTTTATTTGGTAATTCCATATCGGAGAGGAGTAGCTTTATTTATTTATTGAAAATCCTACTTACTGGTGAGGTTGGATTTAACTTTACTATTTTAGAAATGCCACTTTTAGAGAGTGAACATGTCTCTGCACTTACTGCTCTATTTGCCTGAAACCTGGCCCCAATACACGTCTGGATTGGGCTGGGTGACAGCAAAATTTGTGCCTTCCCTCTAGAGAGCCACAACACAGGTCACTCAACTGCACCTGGGGGGTGAGCTCCGCTCCCCCTCCACCCCCAATAGGTTCAAGAACGATAATTTATGTAAGTAAATACATTATAGCTACAGCTTATAATCATGCGAGTTTAAATCATTTGTTGTTAGATGGTTTAAATATTTGAAAGGATCTGTTTTTAATAGACATTTTACAAAAACCACTGGTACATTTGCTAATTCTGTAAAATTAACACCCAACTGCCGTGACATTGCCAACCACAATGCCGTGACTCGGATTCGAACCGAGGTTGCTGCGGCCACAACGCAGAGTACTAACCACTATACGATCACGGCGAGCTACTTGGGCTCAACGACATACAATGACATGGAGAATTTATAATTCGGAACACTCAGGGCTGTTCCTGTGATAGGCTGGATGTATTCATTGCTTCCTCATTCCTCATTCAGAGGCTGCGTCTCCTCAGTGGTTGATAGGCTGAAACCGTTTCCTGGCCGCCTGCTTGTGAAATGCCAGGAGTCAAAGATCACACATTACACTTGCGGACCTGTGATGGGACACCAATGCAGAGAAACCCACCTGGCACAGGCCTTCTATTCTGTCTATTAGACCTGCATCTTCCCTGCACCTTTCAAGCCATTTGTATGTGAAGCAAGAAAGAGTTAGAGAGTGATCCATCTACACTTTTATAGGGAGGATGTCGCCGTGAGCTCCTCCCAGCTAATCACACGAACAGCAGAAAAGCAAGATAAATACACAGTTGAGGGGTGGGCTGCATGGTTATGTTTTTGAGTAAATATTGAACCTGACCTCAGTGGCTCATTAGCAGAGCTGCGGCTAATGACTGGTGCCAAATGATGATGAAGCAAGCACAATGGCTCGTAGGGGACCCACAACACGCTTTTCTTAGCTCACTGAATTAAAGTATAAACTTCCGCCGTGTGTGAGTGGTAAAGGCTTGTTAATATGGTTCCTTTTCCAATTCAAGTCTGACAACAAGAGGCAGGAACCACATGGCTTCGGAAGCTCAGGAAAGTAGCCACCAACCACAGAGAAAGAGAGAACTGGCAGTATGAGAGGTGGAGAAAACAGAAGCTGGAGCAAGGAGCTCAAATGAGATTGATGGCGTTTAAATAGAGCGCGTAAAGGAACAGTTACACAGCTAAGAAATGGGAAAGACAGACTAGGGAAAAAAACACAGAAAGAGCCTGTACATGAAATTCTCTTCCTGGGACAGCAGGTTAAGAGAAATTACACATGGGGAGGTTAAGCATGTAACACGGGGGAGAATAAAAAAGAAAATGCAGTTTTATGAAGTGTGTTTGCCAATCCAGCCAGCACTTTTGTTCTATTTCTCTCTTTGCGTCTTTTATTGGTAAAGTAACTTTCAAGTGCATGCGCAGGTATGAATGAGAGAGCAACGGTATAATAATTTGAAGCGTTTACACCAGTGCTAAAGTAGGAATGAGGTGTAGCAAAGACATGAAAGAGGTAGCGATAACAAATATGTGGAGAGGCAATAGTGACACAAAAATAAGCCACCTATTTATAAAACTGAAATGGAAGAAATACTAAAGGTTAACTTCTGAAATTGTAGCCGATAATAAAAAGATTCTTGTTGTTGGCAGGATTCGAACCTGCGCGGGGATACCCCAATGGATTTCTAGTCCATCGCCTTAACCACTCGGCCACAACAACTTGCTGTAAGCTGCCTACAAATATTTTGTTTGAAAGTTTTGAAGTTTTCCCACATCAAAGTACTGATATTCTGCAATGCGCTTTTTAAAAACAATGTTTTTTTCATCATGCACGTTCTGTCCTAAAAATAAAAATTGCATGAGTATATCTCTGGATCTGTAAAAGGATACGCTTGCATTCAAACTCTCTTGTGGCACTCAAGTTTTTTGGACCCTGTTGCACTCTGTTTTTGTGCTGCTTTTAGTCTACGACCCATATTACAGAAATCAACCATCTCTGATTATTTGGGACTCCTTTGTAAGTGCCTTATCTTTAATCCTTGAAAAGCTCTATAATAAAGGGGTCTGTCAAAGATTGCTTAAATGGAAGATAAAAGAAGGCCCACTTGTCTCACCAAATGCAGTAGAGAAACCTGATGTTTTACTCATGTTATCCTTAGTTCAGTTTTTGTTAGACCTGGCATCCTTAAGGTGGCCTACCAGCAACCTTTTTGCTTTTCACCTCACGTTTTGCTGTATCTTTATGTTGGCCGTAGGACTCTAATCACTTTATCACTACTGTGAGAAAGTGGCTCTGTATATACTGTTCCCAAATAGGTACAGTGTGCACAGAGTCCCCAGTCCCCAGAGGTTTGGCAGAGGCTAAAGTTAGATATAACCTTCCTCTCTAAAGTGGTAGCTTGCCGAGCAGTAAGGCAGTATCAGAGTACAGTGTAAAACATTTGTTGTACACACTCAGTCAGCAAATGGTCTCACACACTCAAGAACTGAACTCTAGGCCATTGGTTTGCATACAAAAGATATTGTTGTTTTATTTTAGAACCAACAATAGGTATCAAAATATACTTTCTCAGAATGAGATGCTTTAGTTAAATACTTTGCAATAGGCAATTGACTTTTGCAGGTCATAGTTACAGTTTATTGCAATAGGCAACACAATTTGAATCACAATAATACATTGAGCTCAATGGGAATTTTAAGTTATATGCAATTAATTACTTTCAGGATTACTTTTCTAAATCCAGGACTGGATCCTAGATTCAGTCCTGGGACAATTCTTGGAAACAAGTGAGTAAATTCGTTTTAGTTACTGTTGTGATTTTTAAGCAATATTTTGCTATTTTAAAAGTTGACACTTAGAAACTTTTGCTGATCAAATTACCAATGTTATCCTATGGAAGGAAATTCACTTAGCAGGTAAGTGGGGTTATGGTTACGTTTTCTAGGTCAGTGTTGGATCCTAGATCCAGCACTACTGTACCACCTGTAAGCAGTTGAGAAACTGCGTTTAAGTTATACAGGCGATTTTTAAGGAATATTTACATGTTTGCAAAATCGACACTTAGAAGAAATTTCACAGAAAAACAGTCAATGGTTTCCTATGGAAGAAAATTCAAGTTACGGGTAAAGTACGTTCTCGTTACTTTTGTAATCCAGTGCTGGGCTCCTAGGCTCAGTACTGGGACATCTATCTAAAACAGGTAAACAATTACGTTTTCACAGTTGGTACGATTTTTAAAGAATATTTGTAAGTTTCAAAAATCGACACTTAGAACATTTTCAGCAAAAAGCAGGCAATGATATCCCATGGAAGGAAATTCGAGTTACTGGTAAGTACAGTTAAAATTACTTTTCAGGGTCAGTACCGAGCTCCAAGATGCAGCACTGAGGTCTCTCCTGATAACAGGTGAGTAAATCAGAATTCGTTGTTCGGCTGATTTTAGATGAATATTTGAAAGTTCCAAAACTCCACACCACTTAGAAGAATTTCCAAGTGAAACCACTCAATGTTAGCATATGGAAGAAAAGTGAGTTATCGGCTTTTAGGTAAGTACTCGACTGGCAGAGTTATGGTTCTGGGCATAGACTCAGGGGTCTCCCAGGGGAGTCCCAGCCTACTTGCCAAGCCTTAAACTCCCCTTTTATTACATATAATTTACACCTAAGGTAGGCCCTAGGTAGTCCTAGGTGCATGATGCTATGTAAGTAAAAAATAAGATATGTACTTTGGTGGTTCGCGTGTCATGTAAGTACCAAACAGTCTATTTCATTTTTCACTACTGTGAGGTCTACCCCTCTCATAGGTTAGCTCTGTGTATTCCCCTATACTTTTAATTTGGTAATTCAATATAGGAGAGGAGTAGCTTTATTTATTTATTGAAAATCCTACTTACTGGTGAGGTTGGATTTAACTTTACTATTTTAGAAATGCCACTTTTAGAGAGTGAACATTTCTCTGCACTTACTGCTCTATTTGCCTGAAACCTGGCCCCAATACACGTCTGGATTGGGCTGGGTGACAGCAAAATTTTTGCCTTCCCTCTAGAGAGCCACAACACAGGTCACTCAACTGCACCTGGGGGGTGAGCTCCGCTCCCCCTCCACCCCCAATAGGTTCAAGAACGATAATTTATGTAAGTAAATACATTATAGTTACAGCTTATAATCATGCGAGTTTAAATCATTTGTTGTTAGATGGTTTAAATATTTGAAAGGATCTGTTTTTAATAGACATTTTACAAAAACCACTGGTACATTTGCTAATTCTGTAAAATTAACACCCAACTGCCGTGACATTGCCAACCACAATGCCGTGACTCGGATTCGAACCGAGGTTGCTGCGGCCACAACGCAGAGTACTAACCACCATACGATCACGGCGAGCTACTTGGGCTCAACGACATACAGTGACATGGAGAATTTATAACTCGGAACACTCAGGGCTGTTCCTGTGATAGGCTGGATGTATTCATTGCTTCCTCATTCCTCATTCAGAGGCTGCGTCTCCTCAGTGGTTGATAGGCTGAAACCGTTTCCTGGCCGCCTGCTTGTGAAATGCCAGGAGTCAAAGATCACACATTACACTTGCGGACCTGTGATGGGACACCAATGCAGAGAAACCCACCTGGCACAGACCTTCTATTCTGTCTATTAGACCTGCATCTTCCCTGCACCTTTCAAGCCATTTGTATGTGAAGCAAGAAAGAGTTAGAGAGTGATCCATCTACACTTTTATAGGGAGGATGTCGCCGTGAGCTCCTCCCAGCTAATCACACGAACAGCAGAAAAGGAAGATAAATACACAGTTGAGGGGTGGGCTGCATGGTTATGTTTTTGAGTAAATATTGAAACTGACCTCAGTGGCTCATTAGCAGAGCTGCGGCTAATGACTGGTGCCAAATCATGATGAAGCAAGCACCATGGCTCGTAGGGGACCCACAACACGCTTTTCTTAGCTCACTGAATTAAAGTATAAACTTCCGCCGTGTGTGAGTGGTAAAGGCTTGTTAATATGGTTCCTTTTCCAATTCAAGTCTGACAACAAGAGGCAGGAACCACGTGGCTTCGGAAGCTCAGGAAAGTAGCCACCAACCACAGAGAAAGAGAGAACTGGCAGTATGAGAGGTGGAGAAAACAGAAGCGGGAGCAAGGAGCTCAAATGAGATTGATGGCGTTTAAATAGAGCGCGTAAAGGAACAGTTACACAGCTAAGAAATGGGAAAGACAGACTAGGGAAAAAAACACAGAAAGAGCCTGTAGATGAAATTCTCTTCCTGGGACAGCAGGTTAAGAGAAATTACACATGGGGAGGTTAAGCATGTAACACGGGGGAGAATAAAAAAGAAAATGCAGTTTTATGAAGTGTGTTTGCCAATCCAGCCAGCACTTTTGTTCTATTTCTCTCTTTGCGTCTTTTATTGGTAAAGTAACTTTCAAGTGCATGCGCAGGTATGAATGAGAGAGCAACCGTATAATAATTTGAAGCGTTTACACCAGTGCTAAAGTAGGAATGAGGTGTAGCAAAGACATGAAAGAGGTAGCGATAACAAATATGTGGAGAGGCAATAGTGACACAAAAATAAGCCACCTATTTATAAAACTGAAATGGAAGAAATACTAAAGGTTAACTTCTGAAATTGTAGCCGATAATAAAAAGATTCTCGTTGTTTGCAGGATTCGAACCTGCGCGGGGATACCCCAATGGATTTCGAGTCCATCGCCTTAACCACTCGGCCACAACAACTTCCTGTAAGCTGCCTACAAATATTTTGTTTGAAAGTTTTGAAGTTTTCCCACATCAAAGTACTGATATTCTGCAATGCGCTTTTTAAAAACAATGTTTTTTTCATCATGCACGTTCTGTCCTAAAAACAAAAATTGCATGAGTATATCTCTGGATCTGTAAAAGGATACGCTTGCATTCAAACTCTCTTGTGGCACTCAAGTTTTTTGGACCCTGTTGCACTCTGTTTTTGCGCTGCTTTTAGTCTACGACCCATATTACAGAAGTCAACCATCTCTGAGTATTTGGGACTCCTTTGTAAGTGCCTTATTTTTAATCCTTGAAAAGCTCTATAATAAAGGGGTCTGTCAAAGATTGCTTGAATGGAAGATAAAAGAAGGCCCACTTGTCTCACCAAATGCAGTAGAGAAACCTGATGTTTTACTCATGTTATCCTTAGTTCAGTGTTTGTTAGACCTGGCATCCTTAAGGTGGCCTACCAGCAACCTTTTTGCTTTTCACCTCACGTTTTGCTGTATCTTTATGTTGGCCTTAGGACTCTAATCACTTTATCACTACTGTGAGAAAGTGGCTCTGTATATACTGTTCCCAAATAGGTACAGTGTGCACAGAGTCCCCAGTCCCCAGAGGTTTGGCAGAGGCTAAAGTTAGATATAACCTTACTCTCTAAAGTGGTAGCTTGCCGAGCAGTAAGGCAGTATCAGAGTACAGTGTAAAACATTTGTTGTACACACTCAGTCAGCAAATAGTCTCACACACTCAAGAACTGAACTCTAGGCCATTGGTTTGCATACAAAAGATATTGTTGTTTTATTTTAGAACCAACAATAGGTATCAAAATATACTTTCTCAGAATGAGATGCTTTAGTTAAATACTTTGCAATAGGCAATTGACTTTTGCAGGTCATAGTTACAGTTTATTGCAATAGGCAACACAATTTGAATCACAATAATACATTGAGCTCAATGGGAATTTTAAGTTATATGCAATTAATTACTTTCAGGATTACTTTTCTAAATCCAGGACTGGATCCTAGATCCAGTCCTGGGACAGTTCTTGGAAACAAGTGAGTAAATTCGTTTTAGTTACGGTTGTGATTTTTAAGCAATATTTTGCTATTTTAAAAGTTGACACTTAGAAACTTTTGCTGATCAAATTACCAATGTTATCCTATGGAAGGAAATTCACTTAGCAGGTAAGTGGGGTTATGGTTACTTTTTCTAGGTCAGTGTTGGATCCTAGATCCAGCACTACTGTACCACCTGTAAGCAGTTGAGAAACTGCGTTTAAGTTATACAGGCGATTTTTAAGGAATATTTACATGTTTGCAAAATCGACACTTAGAAGAAATTTCACAGAAAAACAGTCAATGGTTTCCTATGGAAGAAAATTCAAGTTACGGGTAAAGTACGTTCTCGTTACTTTTGTAATCCAGTGCTGGGCTCCTAGGCTCAGTACTGGGACATCTATCTAAAACAGGTAAACAATTACGTTTTCACAGTTGGTACGATTTTTAAAGAATATTTGTAAGTTTCAAAAATCGACACTTAGAAAATTTTCAGCAAAAAGCAGGCAATGATATCCCATGGAAGGAAATTCGAGTTACTGGTAAGTACGGTTAAAATTACTTTTCAGGGTCAGTACTGAGCTCCAAGATGCAGCACTGAGGTCTCTCCTGATAACAGGTGAGTAAATCAGAATTCGTTGTTCGGCTGATTTTAGATGAATATTTTAAAGTTCCAAAACTCCACACCACTTAGAAGAATTTCCAAGTGAAACCACTCAATGTTAGCCTATGGAAGAAAAGTGAGTTATCGGCTTTTAGGTAAGTACTCGACTGGCAGAGTTATGGTTCTGGGCATAGACTTAGGGGTCTCCCAGGGGAGTCCCAGCCTACTTGCCAAGCCTTAAACTCCCCTTTTATTACATATAATTTACACCTAAGGTAGGCCCTAGGTAGTCCTAGGTGCATGATGCTATGTAAGTAAAAAATAAGATATGTACTTTGGTGGTTCGCGTGTCCTGTAAGTACCAAACAGTCTATTTCATTTTTCACTACTGTGAGGTCTACCCCTCTCATAGGTTAGCTCTGTGTATTCCCCTATACTTTTTATTTGGTAATTCCATATCGGAGAGGAGTAGCTTTATTTATTTATTGAAAATCCTACTTACTGGTGAGGTTGGATTTAACTTTGCTATTTTAGAAATGCCACTTTTAGAGAGTGAACATGTCTCTGCACTTACTGCTCTATTTGCCTGAAACCTGGCCCCAATACACGTCTGGATTGGGCTGGGTGACAGCAAAATTTGTGCCTTCCCTCTAGAGAGCCACAACACAGGTCACTCAACTGCACCTGGGGGGTGAGCTCCGCTCCCCCTCCACCCCCAATAGGTTCAAGAACGATAATTTATGTAAGTAAATACATTATAGCTACAGCTTATAATCATGCGAGTTTAAATCATTTGTTGTTAGATGGTTTAAATATTTGAAAGGATCTGTTTTTAATAGACATTTTACAAAAACCACTGGTACATTTGCTAATTCTGTAAAATTAACACCCAACTGCCGTGACATTGCCAACCACAATGCCGCGACTCGGATTCGAACGGAGGTTGCTGCGGCCACAACGCAGAGTACTAACCACTATACGATCACGGCGAGCTACTTGGGCTCAACGACATACAGTGACATGGAGAATTTATAATTCGGAACACTCAGGGCTGTTCCTGTGATAGGCTGGATGTATTCATTGCTTCCTCATTCCTCATTCAGAGGCTGCGTCTCCTCAGTGGTTGATAGGCTGAAACCGTTTCCTGGCCGCCTGCTTGTGAAATGCCAGGAGTCAAAGATCACACATTACACTTGCGGACCTGTGATGGGACACCAATGCAGAGAAACCCACCTGGCACAGGCCTTCTATTCTGTCTATTAGACCTGCATCTTCCCTGCACCTTTCAAGCCATTTGTATGTGAAGCAAGAAAGAGTTAGAGAGTGATCCATCTACACTTTTATAGGGAGGATGTCGCCGTGAGCTCCTCCCAGCTAATCACACGAACAGAAGAAAAGCAAGATAAATACACAGTTGAGGGGTGGGCTGCATGGTTATGTTTTTGAGTAAATATTGAAACTGACCTCAGTGGCTCATTAGCAGAGCTGCGGCTAATGACTGGTGCCAAATCATGATGAAGCAAGCACCATGGCTCGTAGGGGACCCACAACACGCTTTTCTTAGCTCACTGAATTAAAGTATAAACTTCCGCCGTGTGTGAGTGGTAAAGGCTTGTTAATATAGTTCCTTTTCCAATTCAAGTCTGACAACAAGAGGCAGGAACCACGTGGCTTCGGAAGCTCAGGAAAGTAGCCACCAACCACAGAGAAAGAGAGAACTGGCAGTATGAGAGGTGGAGAAAACAGAAGCGGGAGCAAGGAGCTCAAATGAGATTGATGGCGTTTAAATAGAGCGCGTACAGGAACAGTTACACAGCTAAGAAATGGGAAAGACAGACTAGGGAAAAAAACACAGAAAGAGCCTGTAGATGAAATTCTCTTCCTGGGACAGCAGGTTAAGAGAAATTACACATGGGGAGGTTAAGCATGTAACACGGGGGAGAATAAAAAAGAAAATGCAGTTTTATGAAGTGTGTTTGCCAATCCAGCCAGCACTTTTGTTCTATTTCTCTCTTTGCGTCTTTTATTGGTAAAGTAACTTTCAAGTGCATGCGCAGGTATGAATGAGAGAGCAACGGTATAATAATTTGAAGCGTTTACACCAGTGCTAAAGTAGGAATGAGGTGTAGCAAAGACATGAAAGAGGTAGCGATAACAAATATGTGGAGAGGCAATAGTGACACAAAAATAAGCCACCTATTTATAAAACTGAAATGGAAGAAATACTAAAGGTTAACTTCTGAAATTGTAGCCGATAATAAAAAGATTCTCGTTGTTGGCAGGATTCGAACCTGCGCGGGGATACCCCAATGGATTTCTAGTCCATCGCCTTAACCACTCGGCCACAACAACTTGCTGTAAGCTGCCTACAAATATTTTGTTTGAAAGTTTTGAAGTTTTCCCACATCAAAGTACTGATATTCTGCAATGCGCTTTTTAAAAACAATGTTTTTTTCATCATGCACGTTCTGTCCTAAAAACAAAAATTGCATGAGTATATCTCTGGATCTGTAAAAGGATACGCTTGCATTCAAACTCTCTTGTGGCACTCAAGTTTTTTGGACCCTGTTGCACTCTGTTTTTGCGCTGCTTTTAGTCTACGACCCATATTACAGAAGTCAACCATCTCTGAGTATTTGGGACTCCTTTGTAAGTGCCTTATCTTTAATCCTTGAAAAGCTCTATAATAAAGGGGTCTGTCAAAGATTGCTTGAATGGAAGATAAAAGAAGGCCCACTTGTCTCACCAAATGCAGTAGAGAAACCTGATGTTTTACTCATGTTATCCTTAGTTCAGTGTTTGTTAGACCTGGCATCCTTAAAGTGGCCTACCAGCAACCTTTTTGCTTTTCACCTCACGTTTTGCTGTATCTTTATGTTGGCCTTAGGACTCTAATCACTTTATCACTACTGTGAGAAAGTGGCTCTGTATATACTGTTCCCAAATAGGTACAGTGTGCACAGAGTCCCCAGTCCCCAGAGGTTTGGCAGAGGCTAAAGTTAGATATAACCTTACTCTCTAAAGTGGTAGCTTGCCGAGCAGTAAGGCAGTATCAGAGTACAGTGTAAAACATTTGTTGTACCCACTCAGTCAGCAAATGGTCTCACACACTCAAGAACTGAACTCTAGGCCATTGGTTTGCATACAAAAGATATTGTTGTTTTATTTTAGAACCAACAATAGGTATCAAAATATACTTTCTCAGAATGAGATGCTTTAGTTAAATACTTTGCAATAGGCAATTGACTTTTGCAGGTCATAGTTACAGTTTATTGCAATAGGCAACACAATTTGAATCACAATAATACATTGAGCTCAATGGGAATTTTAAGTTATATGCAATTAATTACTTTCAGGATTACTTTTCTAAATCCAGGACTGGATCCTAGATTCAGTCCTGGGACAGTTCTTGGAAACAAGTGAGTAAATTCGTTTTAGTTACTGTTGTGATTTTTAAGCAATATTTTGCTATTTTAAAAGTTGACACTTAGAAACTTTTGCTGATCAAATTACCAATGTTATCCTATGGAAGGAAATTCACTTAGCAGGTAAGTGGGGTTATGGTTACTTTTTCTAGGTCAGTGTTGGATCCTAGATCCAGCACTACTGTACCACCTGTAAGCAGTTGAGAAACTGCGTTTAAGTTATACAGGCGATTTTTAAGGAATATTTACATGTTTGCAAAATCGACACTTAGAAGAAATTTCACAGAAAAACAGTCAATGGTTTCTTATGGAAGAAAATTCAAGTTACGGGTAAAGTACGTTCTCGTTACTTTTGTAATCCAGTGCTGGGCTCCTAGGCTCAGTACTGGGACATCTATCTAAAACAGGTAAACAATTACGTTTTCACAGTTGGTACGATTTTTAAAGAATATTTGTAAGTTTCAAAAATCGACACTTAGAAAATTTTCAGCAAAAAGCAGGCAATGATATCCCATGGAAGGAAATTCGAGTTACTGGTAAGTACGGTTAAAATTACTTTTCAGGGTCAGTACTGAGCTCCAAGATGCAGCACTGAGGTCTCTCCTGATAACAGGTGAGTAAATCAGAATTCGTTGTTCGGCTGATTTTAGATGAATATTTTAAAGTTCCAAAACTCCACACCACTTAGAAGAATTTCCAAGTGAAACCACTCAATGTTAGCCTATGGAAGAAAAGTGAGTTATCGGCTTTTAGGTAAGTACTCGACTGGCAGAGATATGGTTCTGGGCATAGACTCAGGGGTCTCCCAGGGGAGTCCCAGCCTACTTGCCAAGCCTTAAACTCCCCTTTTATTACATATAATTTACACCTAAGGTAGGCCCTAGGTAGTCCTAGGTGCATGATGCTATGTAAGTAAAAAATAAGATATGTACTTTGGTGGTTCGCGTGTCCTGTAAGTACCAAACAGTCTATTTCATTTTTCACTACTGTGAGGTCTACCCCTCTCATAGGTTAGCTCTGTGTATTCCCCTATACTTTTTATTTGGTAATTCCATATCGGAGAGGAGTAGCTTTATTTATTTATTGAAAATCCTACTTACTGGTGAGGTTGGATTTAACTTTACTATTTTAGAAATGCCACTTTTAGAGAGTGAACATGTCTCTGCACTTACTGCTCTATTTGCCTGAAACCTGGCCCCAATACAAGTCTGGATTGGGCTGGGTGACAGCAAAATTTGTGCCTTCCCTCTAGAGAGCCACAACACAGGTCACTCAACTGCACCTGGGGGGTGAGCTCCGCTCCCCCTCCACCCCCAATAGGTTCAAGAACGATAATTTATGTAAGTAAATACATTATAGCTACAGCTTATAATCATGCGAGTTTAAATCATTTGTTGTTAGATGGTTTAAATATTTGAAAGGATCTGTTTTTAATAGACATTTTACAAAAACCACTGGTACATTTGCTAATTCTGTAAAATTAACACCCAACTGCCGTGACATTGCCAACCACAATGCCGTGACTCGGATTCGAACCGAGGTTGCTGCGGCCACAACGCAGAGTACTAACCACTATACGATCACGGCGAGCTACTTGGGCTCAACGACATACAGTGACATGGAGAATTTATAATTCGGAACACTCAGGGCTGTTCCTGTGATAGGCTGGATGTATTCATTGCTTCCTCATTCCTCATTCAGAGGCTGCGTCTCCTCAGTGGTTGATAGGCTGAAACCGTTTCCTGGCCGCCTGCTTGTGAAATGCCAGGAGTCAAAGATCACACATTACACTTGCGGACCTGTGATGGGACACCAATGCAGAGAAACCCACCTGGCACAGGCCTTCTATTCTGTCTATTAGACCTGCATCTTCCCTGCACCTTTCAAGCCATTTATATGTGAAGCAAGAAAGAGTTAGAGAGTGATCCATCTACACTTTTATAGGGAGGATGTCGCCGTGAGCTCCTCCCAGCTAATCACACGAACAGAAGAAAAGCAAGATAAATACACAGTTGAGGGGTGGGCTGCATGGTTATGTTTTTGAGTAAATATTGAAACTGACCTCAGTGGCTCATTAGCAGAGCTGCGGCTAATGACTGGTGCCAAATCATGATGAAGCAAGCACCATGGCTCGTAGGGGACCCACAACACGCTTTTCTTAGCTCACTGAATTAAAGTATAAACTTCCGCCGTGTGTGAGTGGTAAAGGCTTGTTAATATGGTTCCTTTTCCAATTCAAGTCTGACAACAAGAGGCAGGAACCACGTGGCTTCGGAAGCTCAGGAAAGTAGCCACCAACCACAGAGAAAGAGAGAACTGGCAGTATGAGAGGTGGAGAAAACAGAAGCGGGAGCAAGGAGCTCAAATGAGATTGATGGCGTTTAAATAGAGCGCGTAAAGGAACAGTTACACAGCTAAGAAATGGGAAAGACAGACTAGGGAAAAAAACACAGAAAGAGCCTGTACATGAAATTCTCTTCCTGGGACAGCAGGTTAAGAGAAATTACACATGGGGAGGTTAAGCATGTAACACGGGGGAGAATAAAAAAGAAAATGCAGTTTTATGAAGTGTGTTTGCCAATCCAGCCAGCACTTTTGTTCTATTTCTCTCTTTGCGTCTTTTATTGGTAAAGTAACTTTCAAGTGCATGCGCAGGTATGAATGAGAGAGCAACGGTATAATAATTTGAAGCGTTTACACCAGTGCTAAAGTAGGAATGAGGTGTAGCAAAGACATGAAAGAGGTAGCGATAACAAATATGTGGAGAGGCAATAGTGACACAAAAATAAGCCACCTATTTATAAAACTGAAATGGAAGAAATACTAAAGGTTAACTTCTGAAATTGTAGCCGATAATAAAATGATTCTCGTTGTTGGCAGGATTCGAACCTGCGCGGGGATACCCCAATGGATTTCTAGTCCATCGCCTTAACCACTCGGCCACAACAACTTGCTGTAAGCTGCCTACAAATATTTTGTTTGAAAGTTTTGAAGTTTTCCCACATCAAAGTACTGATATTCTGCAATGCGCTTTTTAAAAACAATGTTTTTTTCATCATGCACGTTCTGTCCTAAAAACAAAAATTGCATGAGTATATCTCTGGATCTGTAAAAGGATACGCTTGCATTCAAACTCTCTTGTGGCACTCAAGTTTTTTGGACCCTGTTGCACTCTGTTTTTGCGCTGCTTTTAGTCTACGACCCATATTACAGAAGTCAACCATCTCTGATTATTTGGGACTCCTTTGTAAGTGCCTTATCTTTAATCCTTGAAAAGCTCTATAATAAAGGGGTCTGTCAAAGATTGCTTGAATGGAAGATAAAAGAAGGCCCACTTGTCTCACCAAATGCAGTAGAGAAACCTGATGTTTTATTCATGTTATCCTTAGTTCAGTTTTTGTTAGACCTGGCATCCTTAAGGTGGCCTACCAGCAACCTTTTTGCTTTTCACCTCACGTTTTGCTGTATCTTTATGTTGGCCGTAGGACTCTAATCACTTTATCACTACTGTGAGAAAGTGGCTCTGTATATACTGTTCCCAAATAGGTACAGTGTGCACAGAGTCCCCAGTCCCCAGAGGTTTGGCAGAGGCTAAAGTTAGATATAACCTTACTCTCTAAAGTGGTAGCTTGCCGAGCAGTAAGGCAGTATCAGAGTACAGTGTAAAACATTTGTTGTACACACTCAGTCAGCAAATGGTCTCACACACTCAAGAACTGAACTCTAGGCCATTGGTTTGCATACAAAAGATATTGTTGTTTTATTTTAGAACACACAATAGGTATCAAAATATACTTTCTCAGAATGAGATGCTTTAGTTAAATACTTTGCAATAGGCAATTGACTTTTGCAGGTCATAGTTACAGTTTATTGCAATAGGCAACACAATTTGAATCACAACAATACATTGAGCTCAATGGGAATTTTAAGTTATATGCAATTAATTACTTTCAGGATTACTTTTCTAAATCCAGGACTGGATCCTAGATTCAGTCCTGGGACAGTTCTTGGAAACAAGTGAGTAAATTCGTTTTAGTTACTGTTGTGATTTTTAAGCAATATTTTGCTATTTTAAAAGTTGACACTTAGAAACTTTTGCTGATCAAATTACCAATGTTATCCTATGGAAGGAAATTCACTTAGCAGGTAAGTGGGGTTATGGTTACGTTTTCTAGGTCAGTGTTGGATCCTAGATCCAGCACTACTGTACCACCTGTAAGCAGTTGAGAAACTGCGTTTAAGTTATACAGGCGATTTTTAAGGAATATTTACATGTTTGCAAAATCGACACTTAGAAGAAATTTCACAGAAAAACAGTCAATGGTTTCCTATGGAAGAAAATTCAAGTTACGGGTAAAGTACGTTCTCGTTACTTTTGTAATCCAGTGCTGGGCTCCTAGGCTCAGTACTGGGACATCTATCTAAAACAGGTAAACAATTACGTTTTCACAGTTGGTACGATTTTTAAAGAATATTTGTAAGTTTCAAAAATCGACACTTAGAAAATTTTCAGCAAAAAGCAGGCAATGATATCCCATGGAAGGAAATTCGAGTTACTGGTAAGTACGGTTAAAATTACTTTTCAGGGTCAGTACTGAGCTCCAAGATGCAGCACTGAGGTCTCTCCTGATAACAGGTGAGTAAATCAGAATTCGTTGTTCGGCTGATTTTAGATGAATATTTTAAAGTTCCAAAACTCCACACCACTTAGAAGAATTTCCAAGTGAAACCACTCAATGTTAGCCTATGGAAGAAAAGTGAGTTATCGGCTTTTAGGTAAGTACTCGACTGGCAGAGTTATGGTTCTGGGCATAGACTCAGGGGTCTCCCAGGGGAGTCCCAGCCTACTTGCCAAGCCTTAAACTCCCCTTTTATTACATATAATTTACACCTAAGGTAGGCCCTAGGTAGTCCTAGGTGCATGATGCTATGTAAGTAAAAAATAAGATATGTACTTTGGTGGTTCGCGTGTCCTGTAAGTACCAAACAGTCTATTTCATTTTTCACTACTGTGAGGTCTACCCCTCTCATAGGTTAGCTCTGTGTATTCCCCTATACTTTTTATTTGGTAATTCCATATCGGAGAGGAGTAGCTTTATTTATTTATTGAAAATCCTACTTACTGGTGAGGTTGGATTTAACTTTACTATTTTAGAAATGCCACTTTTAGAGAGTGAACATGTCTCTGCACTTACTGCTCTATTTGCCTGAAACCTGGCCCCAATACACGTCTGGATTGGGCTGGGTGACAGCAAAATTTGTGCCTTCCCTCTAGAGAGCCACAACACAGGTCACTCAACTGCACCTGGGGGGTGAGCTCCGCTCCCCCTCCACCCCCAATAGGTTCAAGAACGATAATTTATGTAAGTAAATACATTATAGCTACAGCTTATAATCATGCGAGTTTAAATCATTTGTTGTTAGATGGTTTAAATATTTGAAAGGATCTGTTTTTAATAGACTTTTTACAAAAACCACTGGTACATTTGCTAATTCTGTAAAATTAACACCCAACTGCCGTGACATTGCCAACCACAATGCCGTGACTCGGATTCGAGCCAAGGTTGCTGCGGCCACAACGCAGAGTACTAACCACTATACGATCACGGCGAGCTACTTGGGCTCAACGACATACAGTGACATGGAGAATTTATAATTCGGAACACTCAGGGCTGTTCCTGTGATAGGCTGGATGTATTCATTGCTTCCTCATTCCTCATTCAGAGGCTGCGTCTCCTCAGTGGTTGATAGGCTGAAACCGTTTCCTGGCCGCCTGCTTGTGAAATGCCAGGAGTCAAAGATCACACATTACACTTGCGGACCTGTGATGGGACACCAATGCAGAGAAACCCACCTGGCACAGACCTTCTATTCTGTCTATTAGACCTGCATCTTCCCTGCACCTTTCAAGCCATTTGTATGTGAAGCAAGAAAGAGTTAGAGAGTGATCCATCTACACTTTTATAGGGAGGATGTCGCCGTGAGCTCCTCCCAGCTAATCACACGAACAGCAGAAAAGCAAGATAAATACACAGTTGAGGGGTGGGCTGCATGGTTATGTTTTTGAGTAAATATTGAAACTGACCTCAGTGGCTCATTAGCAGAGCTGCGGCTAATGACTGGTGCCAAATCATGATGAAGCAAGCACCATGGCTCGTAGGGGACCCACAACACGCTTTTCTTAGCTCACTGAATTAAAGTATAAACTTCCGCCGTGTGTGAGTGGTAAAGGCTTGTTAATATAGTTCCTTTTCCAATTCAAGTCTGACAACAAGAGGCAGGAACCACGTGGCTTCGGAAGCTCAGGAAAGTAGCCACCAACCACAGAGAAAGAGAGAACTGGCAGTATGAGAGGTGGAGAAAACAGAAGCGGGAGCAAGGAGCTCAAATGAGATTGATGGCGTTTAAATAGAGCGCGTAAAGGAACAGTTACACAGCTAAGAAATGGGAAAGACAGACTAGGGAAAAAAACACAGAAAGAGCCTGTACATGAAATTCTCTTCCTGGGACAGCAGGTTAAGAGAAATTACACATGGGGAGGTTAAGCATGTAACACGGGGGAGAATAAAAAAGAAAATGCAGTTTTATGAAGTGTGTTTGCCAATCCAGCCAGCACTTTTGTTCTATTTCTCTCTTTGCGTCTTTTATTGGTAAAGTAACTTTCAAGTGCATGCGCAAGTATGAATGAGAGAGCAACGGTATAATAACTTGAAGCGTTTACACCAGTGCTAAAGTAGGAATGAGGTGTAGCAAAGACATGAAAGAGGTAGCGATAACAAATATGTGGAGAGGCAATAGTGACACAAAAATAAGCCACCTATTTATAAAACTGAAATGGAAGAAATACTAAAGGTTAACTTCTGAAATTGTAGCCGATAATAAAAAGATTCTCGTTGTTGGCAGTATTCGAACCTGCGCGGGGATACCCCATTGGATTTCTAGTCCATCGCCTTAACCACTCGGCCACAACAACTTGCTGTAAGCTGCCTACAAATATTTTGTTTGAAAGTTTTGAAGTTTTCCCACATCAAAGTACTGATATTCTGCAATGCGCTTTTTAAAAACAATGTTTTTTTCATCATGCACGTTCTGTCCTAAAAACAAAAATTGCATGAGTATATCTCTGGATCTGTAAAAGGATACGCTTGCATTCAAACTCTCTTGTGGCACTCAAGTTTTTTGGACCCTGTTGCACTCTGTTTTTGCGCTGCTTTTAGTCTACGACCCATATTACAGAAGTCAACCATCTCTGAGTATTTGGGACTCCTTTGTAAGTGCCTTATCTTTAATCCTTGAAAAGCTCTATAATAAAGGGGTCTGTCAAAGATTGCTTGAATGGAAGATAAAAGAAGGCCCACTTGTCTCACCAAATGCAGTAGAGAAACCTGATGTTTTACTCATGTTATCCTTAGTTCAGTGTTTGTTAGACCTGGCATCCTTAAGGTGGCCTACCAGCAACCTTTTTGCTTTTCACCTCACGTTTTGCTGTATCTTTATGTTGGCCTTAGGACTCTAATCACTTTATCACTACTGTGAGAAAGTGGCTCTGTATATACTGTTCCCAAATAGGTACAGTGTGCACAGAGTCCCCAGTCCCCAGAGGTTTGGCAGAGGCTAAAGTTAGATATAACCTTACTCTCTAAAGTGGTAGCTTGCCGAGCAGTAAGGCAGTATCAGAGTACAGTGTAAAACATTTGTTGTACCCACTCAGTCAGCAAATGGTCTCACACACTCAAGAACTGAACTCTAGGCCATTGGTTTGCATACAAAAGATATTGTTGTTTTATTTTAGAACCAACAATAGGTATCAAAATATACTTTCTCAGAATGAGATGCTTTAGTTAAATACTTTGCAATAGGCAATTGACTTTTGCAGGTCATAGTTACAGTTTATTGCAATAGGCAACACAATTTGAATCACAATAATACATTGAGCTCAATGGGAATTTTAAGTTATATGCAATTAATTACTTTCAGGATTACTTTTCTAAATCCAGGACTGGATCCTAGATTCAGTCCTGGGACAGTTCTTGGAAACAAGTGAGTAAATTCGTTTTAGTTACTGTTGTGATTTTTAAGCAATATTTTGCTATTTTAAAAGTTGACACTTAGAAACTTTTGCTGATCAAATTACCAATGTTATCCTATGGAAGGAAATTCACTTAGCAGGTAAGTGGGGTTATGGTTACTTTTTCTAGGTCAGTGTTGGATCCTAGATCCAGCACTACTGTACCACCTGTAAGCAGTTGAGAAACTGCGTTTAAGTTATACAGGCGATTTTTAAGGAATATTTACATGTTTGCAAAATCGACACTTAGAAGAAATTTCACAGAAAAACAGTCAATGGTTTCCTATGGAAGAAAATTCAAGTTACGGGTAAAGTACGTTCTCGTTACTTTTGTAATCCAGTGCTGGGCTCCTAGGCTCAGTACTGGGACATCTATCTAAAACAGGTAAACAATTACGTTTTCACAGTTGGTACGATTTTTAAAGAATATTTGTAAGTTTCAAAAATCGACACTTAGAAAATTTTCAGCAAAAAGCAGGCAATGATATCCCATGGAAGGAAATTCGAGTTACTGGTAAGTACGGTTAAAATTACTTTTCAGGGTCAGTACTGAGCTCCAAGATGCAGCACTGAGGTCTCTCCTGATAACAGGTGAGTAAATCAGAATTCGTTGTTTGGCTGATTTTAGATGAATATTTTAAAGTTCCAAAACTCCACACCACTTAGAAGAATTTCCAAGTGAAACCACTCAATGTTAGCCTATGGAAGAAAAGTGAGTTATCGGCTTTTAGGTAAGTACTCGACTGGCAGAGATATGGTTCTGGGCATAGACTCAGGGGTCTCCCAGGGGAGTCCCAGCCTACTTGCCAAGCCTTAAACTCCCCTTTTATTACATATAATTTACACCTAAGGTAGGCCCTAGGTAGTCCTAGGTGCATGATGCTATGTAAGTAAAAAATAAGATATGTACTTTGGTGGTTCGCGTGTCCTGTAAGTACCAAACAGTCTATTTCATTTTTCACTACTGTGAGGTCTACCCCTCTCATAGGTTAGCTCTGTGTATTCCCCTATACTTTTTATTTGGTAATTCCATATCGGAGAGGAGTAGCTTTATTTATTTATTGAAAATCCTACTTACTGGTGAGGTTGGATTTAACTTTACTATTTTAGAAATGCCACTTTTAGAGAGTGAACATGTCTCTGCACTTACTGCTCTATTTGCCTGAAACCTGGCCCCAATACAAGTCTGGATTGGGCTGGGTGACAGCAAAATTTGTGCCTTCCCTCTAGAGAGCCACAACACAGGTCACTCAACTGCACCTGGGGGGTGAGCTCCGCTCCCCCTCCACCCCCAATAGGTTCAAGAACGATAATTTATGTAAGTAAATACATTATAGCTACAGCTTATAATCATGCGAGTTTAAATCATTTGTTGTTAGATGGTTTAAATATTTGAAAGGATCTGTTTTTAATAGACATTTTACAAAAACCACTGGTACATTTGCTAATTCTGTAAAATTAACACCCAACTGCCGTGACATTGCCAACCACAATGCCGTGACTCGGATTCGAACCGAGGTTGCTGCGGCCACAACGCAGAGTACTAACCACTATACGATCACGGCGAGCTACTTGGGCTCAACGACATACAGTGACATGGAGAATTTATAATTCGGAACACTCAGGGCTGTTCCTGTGATAGGCTGGATGTATTCATTGCTTCCTCATTCCTCATTCAGAGGCTGCGTCTCCTCAGTGGTTGATAGGCTGAAACCGTTTCCTGGCCGCCTGCTTGTGAAATGCCAGGAGTCAAAGATCACACATTACACTTGCGGACCTGTGATGGGACACCAATGCAGAGAAACCCACCTGGCACAGGCCTTCTATTCTGTCTATTAGACCTGCATCTTCCCTGCACCTTTCAAGCCATTTATATGTGAAGCAAGAAAGAGTTAGAGAGTGATCCATCTACACTTCTATAGGGAGGATGTCGCCGTGAGCTCCTCCCAGCTAATCACACGAACAGAAGAAAAGCAAGATAAATACACAGTTGAGGGGTGGGCTGCATGGTTATGTTTTTGAGTAAATATTGAAACTGACCTCAGTGGCTCATTAGCAGAGCTGCGGCTAATGACTGGTGCCAAATCATGATGAAGCAAGCACCATGGCTCGTAGGGGACCCACAACACGCTTTTCTTAGCTCACTGAATTAAAGTATAAACTTCCGCCGTGTGTGAGTGGTAAAGGCTTGTTAATATGGTTCCTTTTCCAATTCAAGTCTGACAACAAGAGGCAGGAACCACGTGGCTTCGGAAGCTCAGGAAAGTAGCCACCAACCACAGAGAAAGAGAGAACTGGCAGTATGAGAGGTGGAGAAAACAGAAGCGGGAGCAAGGAGCTCAAATGAGATTGATGGCGTTTAAATAGAGCGCGTAAAGGAACAGTTACACAGCTAAGAAATGGGAAAGACAGACTAGGGAAAAAAACACAGAAAGAGCCTGTACATGAAATTCTCTTCCTGGGACAGCAGGTTAAGAGAAATTACACATGGGGAGGTTAAGCATGTAACACGGGGGAGAATAAAAAAGAAAATGCAGTTTTATGAAGTGTGTTTGCCAATCCAGCCAGCACTTTTGTTCTATTTCTCTCTTTGCGTCTTTTATTGGTAAAGTAACTTTCAAGTGCATGCGCAGGTATGAATGAGAGAGCAACGGTATAATAATTTGAAGCGTTTACACCAGTGCTAAAGTAGGAATGAGGTGTAGCAAAGACATGAAAGAGGTAGCGATAACAAATATGTGGAGAGGCAATAGTGACACAAAAATAAGCCACCTATTTATAAAACTGAAATGGAAGAAATACTAAAGGTTAACTTCTGAAATTGTAGCCGATAATAAAATGATTCTCGTTGTTGGCAGGATTCGAACCTGCGCGGGGATACCCCAATGGATTTCTAGTCCATCGCCTTAACCACTCGGCCACAACAACTTGCTGTAAGCTGCCTACAAATATTTTGTTTGAAAGTTTTGAAGTTTTCCCACATCAAAGTACTGATATTCTGCAATGCGCTTTTTAAAAACAATGTTTTTTTCATCATGCACGTTCTGTCCTAAAAACAAAAATTGCATGAGTATATCTCTGGATCTGTAAAAGGATACGCTTGCATTCAAACTCTCTTGTGGCACTCAAGTTTTTTGGACCCTGTTGCACTCTGTTTTTGCGCTGCTTTTAGTCTACGACCCATATTACAGAAGTCAACCATCTCTGATTATTTGGGACTCCTTTGTAAGTGCCTTATCTTTAATCCTTGAAAAGCTCTATAATAAAGGGGTCTGTCAAAGATTGCTTGAATGGAAGATAAAAGAAGGCCCACTTGTCTCACCAAATGCAGTAGAGAAACCTGATGTTTTATTCATGTTATCCTTAGTTCAGTTTTTGTTAGACCTGGCATCCTTAAGGTGGCCTACCAGCAACCTTTTTGCTTTTCACCTCACGTTTTGCTGTATCTTTATGTTGGCCGTAGGACTCTAATCACTTTATCACTACTGTGAGAAAGTGGCTCTGTATATACTGTTCCCAAATAGGTACAGTGTGCACAGAGTCCCCAGTCCCCAGAGGTTTGGCAGAGGCTAAAGTTAGATATAACCTTACTCTCTAAAGTGGTAGCTTGCCGAGCAGTAAGGCAGTATCAGAGTACAGTGTAAAACATTTGTTGTACACACTCAGTCAGCAAATGGTCTCACACACTCAAGAACTGAACTCTAGGCCATTGGTTTGCATACAAAAGATATTGTTGTTTTATTTTAGAACACACAATAGGTATCAAAATATACTTTCTCAGAATGAGATGCTTTAGTTAAATACTTTGCAATAGGCAATTGACTTTTGCAGGTCATAGTTACAGTTTATTGCAATAGGCAACACAATTTGAATCACAACAATACATTGAGCTCAATGGGAATTTTAAGTTATATGCAATTAATTACTTTCAGGATTACTTTTCTAAATCCAGGACTGGATCCTAGATTCAGTCCTGGGACAGTTCTTGGAAACAAGTGAGTAAATTCGTTTTAGTTACTGTTGTGATTTTTAAGCAATATTTTGCTATTTTAAAAGTTGACACTTAGAAACTTTTGCTGATCAAATTACCAATGTTATCCTATGGAAGGAAATTCACTTAGCAGGTAAGTGGGGTTATGGTTACGTTTTCTAGGTCAGTGTTGGATCCTAGATCCAGCACTACTGTACCACCTGTAAGCAGTTGAGAAACTGCGTTTAAGTTATACAGGCGATTTTTAAGGAATATTTACATGCTTGCAAAATCGACACTTAGAAGAAATTTCACAGAAAAACAGTCAATGGTTTCCTATGGAAGAAAATTCAAGTTACGGGTAAAGTACGTTCTCGTTACTTTTGTAATCCAGTGCTGGGCTCCTAGGCTCAGTACTGGGACATCTATCTAAAACAGGTAAACAATTACGTTTTCACAGTTGGTACGATTTTTAAAGAATATTTGTAAGTTTCAAAAATCGACACTTAGAAAATTTTCAGCAAAAAGCAGGCAATGATATCCCATGGAAGGAAATTCGAGTTACTGGTAAGTACGGTTAAAATTACTTTTCAGGGTCAGTACTGAGCTCCAAGATGCAGCACTGAGGTCTCTCCTGATAACAGGTGAGTAAATCAGAATTCGTTGTTCGGCTGATTTTAGATGAATATTTTAAAGTTCCAAAACTCCACACCACTTAGAAGAATTTCCAAGTGAAACCACTCAATGTTAGCCTATGGAAGAAAAGTGAGTTAGGTAAGTACTCAACTGGCAGAGTTATGGTTCTGGGCATAGACTCAGGGGTCTCCCAGGGGAGTCCCAGCCTACTTGCCAAGCCTTAAACTCCCCTTTTATTACATATAATTTACACCTAAGGTAGGCCCTAGGTAGTCCTAGGTGCATGATGCTATGTAAGTAAAAAATAAGATATGTACTTTGGTGGTTCGCGTGTCCTGTAAGTACCAAACAGTCTATTTCATTTTTCACTACTGTGAGGTCTACCCCTCTCATAGGTTAGCTCTGTGTATTCCCCTATACTTTTTATTTGGTAATTCCATATCGGAGAGGAGTAGCTTTATTTATTTATTGAAAATCCTACTTACTGGTGAGGTTGGATTTAACTTTACTATTTTAGAAATGCCACTTTTAGAGAGTGAACATGTCTCTGCACTTACTGCTCTATTTGCCTGAAACCTGGCCCCAATACACGTCTGGATTGGGCTGGGTGACAGCAAAATTTGTGCCTTCCCTCTAGAGAGCCACAACACAGGTCACTCAACTGCACCTGGGGGGTGAGCTCCGCTCCCCCTCCACCCCCAATAGGTTCAAGAACGATAATTTATGTAAGTAAATACATTATATCTACAGCTTATAATCATGCGAGTTTAAATCATTTGTTGTTAGATGGTTTAAATATTTGAAAGGATCTGTTTTTAATAGACATTTTACAAAAACCACTGGTACATTTGCTAATTCTGTAAAATTAACACCCAACTGCCGTGACATTGCCAACCACAATGCCGTGACTCGGATTCGAGCCAAGGTTGCTGCGGCCACAACGCAGAGTACTAACCACTATACGATCACGGCGAGCTACTTGGGCTCAACGACATACAGTGACATGGAGAATTTATAATTCGGAACACTCAGGGCTGTTCCTGTGATAGGCTGGATGTATTCATTGCTTCCTCATTCCTCATTCAGAGGCTGCGTCTCCTCAGTGGTTGATACGCTGAAAACCGTTTCCTGGCCGCCTGCTTGTGAAATGCCAGGAGTCAAAGATCACACATTACACTTGCGGACCTGTGATGGGACACCAATGCAGAGAAACCCACCTGGCACAGACCTTCTATTCTGTCTATTAGACCTGCATCTTCCCTGCACCTTTCAAGCCATTTGTATGTGAAGCAAGAAAGAGTTAGAGAGTGATCCATCTACACTTTTATAGGGAGGATGTCGCCGTGAGCTCCTCCCAGCTAATCACACGAACAGCAGAAAAGCAAGATAAATACACAGTTGAGGGGTGGGCTGCATGGTTATGTTTTTGAGTAAATATTGAAACTGACCTCAGTGGCTCATTAGCAGAGCTGCGGCTAATGACTGGTGCCAAATCATGATGAAGCAAGCACCATGGCTCGTAGGGGACCCACAACACGCTTTTCTTAGCTCACTGAATTAAAGTATAAACTTCCGCCGTGTGTGAGTGGTAAAGGCTTGTTAATATAGTTCCTTTTCCAATTCAAGTCTGACAACAAGAGGCAGGAACCACGTGGCTTCGGAAGCTCAGGAAAGTAGCCACCAACCACAGAGAAAGAGAGAACTGGCAGTATGAGAGGTGGAGAAAACAGAAGCGGGAGCAAGGAGCTCAAATGAGATTGATGGCGTTTAAATAGAGCGCGTAAAGGAACAGTTACACAGCTAAGAAATGGGAAAGACAGACTAGGGAAAAAAACACAGAAAGAGCCTGTACATGAAATTCTCTTCCTGGGACAGCAGGTTAAGAGAAATTACACATGGGGAGGTTAAGCATGTAACACGGGGGAGAATAAAAAAGAAAATGCAGTTTTATGAAGTGTGTTTGCCAATCCAGCCAGCACTTTTGTTCTATTTCTCTCTTTGCGTCTTTTATTGGTAAAGTAACTTTCAAGTGCATGCGCAGGTATGAATGAGAGAGCAACGGTATAATAATTTGAAGCGTTTACACCAGTGCTAAAGTAGGAATGAGGTGTAGCAAAGACATGAAAGAGGTAGCGATAACAAATATGTGGAGAGGCAATAGTGACACAAAAATAAGCCACCTATTTATAAAACTGAAATGGAAGAAATACTAAAGGTTAACTTCTGAAATTGTAGCCGATAATAAAAAGATTCTCGTTGTTGGCAGGATTCGAACCTGCGCGGGGATACCCCAATGGATTTCTAGTCCATCGCCTTAACCACTCGGCCACAACAACTTGCTGTAAGCTGCCTACAAATATTTTGTTTGAAAGTTTTGAAGTTTTCCCACATCAAAGTACTGATATTCTGCAATGCGCTTTTTAAAAACAATGTTTGTTTCATCATGCACGTTCTGTCCTAAAAACAAAAATTGCATGAGTATATCTCTGGATCTGTAAAAGGATACGCTTGCATTCAAACTCTCTTGTGGCACTCAAGTTTTTTGGACCCTGTTGCACTCTGTTTTTGCGCTGCTTTTAGTCTACGACCCATATTATAGAAGTCAACCATCTCTGAGTATTTGGGACTCCTTTGTAAGTGCCTTATCTTTAATCCTTGAAAAGCTCTATAATAAAGGGGTCTGTCAAAGATTGCTTGAATGGAAGATAAAAGAAGGCCCACTTGTCTCACCAAATGCAGTAGAGAAACCTGATGTTTTACTCATGTTATCCTTAGTTCAGTGTTTGTTAGACCTGGCATCCTTAAGGTGGCCTACCAGCAACCTTTTTGCTTTTCACCTCACGTTTTGCTGTATCTTTATGTTGGCCTTAGGACTCTAATCACTTTATCACTACTGTGAGAAAGTGGCTCTGTATATACTGTTCCCAAATAGGTACAGTGTGCACAGAGTCCCCAGTCCCCAGAGGTTTGGCAGAGGCTAAAGTTAGATATAACCTTACTCTCTAAAGTGGTAGCTTGCCGAGCAGTAAGGCAGTATCAGAGTACAGTGTAAAACATTTGTTGTACACACTCAGTCAGCAAATAGTCTCACACACTCAAGAACTGAACTCTAGGCCATTGGTTTGCATACAAAAGATATTGTTGTTTTATTTTAGAACCAACAATAGGTATCAAAATATACTTTCTCAGAATGAGATGCTTTAGTTAAATACTTTGCAATAGGCAATTGACTTTTGCAGGTCATAGTTACAGTTTATTGCAATAGGCAACACAATTTGAATCACAATAATACATTGAGCTCAATGGGAATTTTAAGTTATATGCAATTAATTACTTTCAGGATTACTTTTCTAAATCCAGGACTGGATCCTAGATCCAGTCCTGGGACAGTTCTTGGAAACAAGTGAGTAAATTCGTTTTAGTTACGGTTGTGATTTTTAAGCAATATTTTGCTATTTTAAAAGTTGACACTTAGAAACTTTTGCTGATCAAATTACCAATGTTATCCTATGGAAGGAAATTCACTTAGCAGGTAAGTGGGGTTATGGTTACTTTTTCTAGGTCAGTGTTGGATCCTAGATCCAGCACTACTGTACCACCTGTAAGCAGTTGAGAAACTGCGTTTAAGTTATACAGGCGATTTTTAAGGAATATTTACATGTTTGCAAAATCGACACTTAGAAGAAATTTCACAGAAAAACAGTCAATGGTTTCCTATGGAAGAAAATTCAAGTTACGGGTAAAGTACGTTCTCGTTACTTTTGTAATCCAGTGCTGGGCTCCTAGGCTCAGTACTGGGACATCTATCTAAAACAGGTAAACAATTACGTTTTCACAGTTGGTACGATTTTTAAAGAATATTTGTAAGTTTCAAAAATCGACACTTAGAAAATTTTCAGCAAAAAGCAGGCAATGATATCCCATGGAAGGAAATTCGAGTTACTGGTAAGTACGGTTAAAATTACTTTTCAGGGTCAGTACTGAGCTCCAAGATGCAGCACTGAGGTCTCTCCTGATAACAGGTGAGTAAATCAGAATTCGTTGTTCGGCTGATTTTAGATGAATATTTTAAAGTTCCAAAACTCCACACCACTTAGAAGAATTTCCAAGTGAAACCACTCAATGTTAGCCTATGGAAGAAAAGTGAGTTATCGGCTTTTAGGTAAGTACTTGACTGGCAGAGTTATGGTTCTGGGCATAGACTCAGGGGTCTCCCAGGGGAGTCCCAGCCTACTTGCCAAGCCTTAAACTCCCCTTTTATTACATATAATTTACACCTAAGGTAGGCCCTAGGTAGTCCTAGGTGCATGATGCTATGTAAGTAAAAAATAAGATATGTACTTTGGTGGTTCGCGTGTCCTGTAAGTACCAAACAGTCTATTTAATTTTTCACTACTGTGAGGTCTACCCCTCTCATAGGTTAGCTCTGTGTATTCCCCTATACTTTTTATTTGGTAATTCCATATCGGAGAGGAGTAGCTTTATTTATTTATTGAAAATCCTACTTACTGGTGAGGTTGGATTTAACTTTACTATTTTAGAAATGCCACTTTTAGAGAGTGAACATGTCTCTGCACTTACTGCTCTATTTGCCTGAAACCTGGCCCCAATACACGTCTGGATTGGGCTGGGTGACAGCAAAATTTGTGCCTTCCCTCTAGAGAGCCACAACACAGGTCACTCAACTGCACCTGGGGGGTGAGCTCCGCTCCCCCTCCACCCCCAATAGGTTCAAGAACGATAATTTATGTAAGTAAATACATTATAGCTACAGCTTATAATCATGCGAGTTTAAATCATTTGTTGTTAGATGGTTTAAATATTTGAAAGGATCTGTTTTTAATAGACATTTTACAAAAACCACTGGTACATTTGCTAATTCTGTAAAATTAACACCCAACTGCCGTGACATTGCCAACCACAATGCCGTGACTCGGATTCGAGCCAAGGTTGCTGCGGCCACAACGCAGAGTACTAACCACTATACGATCACGGCGAGCTACTTGGGCTCAACGACATACAGTGACATGGAGAATTTATAATTCGGAACACTCAGGGCTGTTCCTGTGATAGGCTGGATGTATTCATTGCTTCCTCATTCCTCATTCAGAGGCTGCGTCTCCTCAGTGGTTGATACGCTGAAAACCGTTTCCTGGCCGCCTGCTTGTGAAATGCCAGGAGTCAAAGATCACACATTACACTTGCGGACCTGTGATGGGACACCAATGCAGAGAAACCCACCTGGCACAGACCTTCTATTCTGTCTATTAGACCTGCATCTTCCCTGCACCTTTCAAGCCATTTGTATGTGAAGCAAGAAAGAGTTAGAGAGTGATCCATCTACACTTTTATAGGGAGGATGTCGCCGTGAGCTCCTCCCAGCTAATCACACGAACAGCAGAAAAGCAAGATAAATACACAGTTGAGGGGTGGGCTGCATGGTTATGTTTTTGAGTAAATATTGAAACTGACCTCAGTGGCTCATTAGCAGAGCTGCGGCTAATGACTGGTGCCAAATCATGATGAAGCAAGCACCATGGCTCGTAGGGGACCCACAACACGCTTTTCTTAGCTCACTGAATTAAAGTATAAACTTCCGCCGTGTGTGAGTGGTAAAGGCTTGTTAATATAGTTCCTTTTCCAATTCAAGTCTGACAACAAGAGGCAGGAACCACGTGGCTTCGGAAGCTCAGGAAAGTAGCCACCAACCACAGAGAAAGAGAGAACTGGCAGTATGAGAGGTGGAGAAAACAGAAGCGGGAGCAAGGAGCTCAAATGAGATTGATGGCGTTTAAATAGAGCGCGTAAAGGAACAGTTACACAGCTAAGAAATGGGAAAGACAGACTAGGGAAAAAAACACAGAAAGAGCCTGTACATGAAATTCTCTTCCTGGGACAGCAGGTTAAGAGAAATTACACATGGGGAGGTTAAGCATGTAACACGGGGGAGAATAAAAAAGAAAATGCAGTTTTATGAAGTGTGTTTGCCAATCCAGCCAGCACTTTTGTTCTATTTCTCTCTTTGCGTCTTTTATTGGTAAAGTAACTTTCAAGTGCATGCGCAGGTATGAATGAGAGAGCAACGGTATAATAATTTGAAGCGTTTACACCAGTGCTAAAGTAGGAATGAGGTGTAGCAAAGACATGAAAGAGGTAGCGATAACAAATATGTGGAGAGGCAATAGTGACACAAAAATAAGCCACCTATTTATAAAACTGAAATGGAAGAAATACTAAAGGTTAACTTCTGAAATTGTAGCCGATAATAAAAAGATTCTCGTTGTTGGCAGGATTCGAAAATGCGCGGGGATACCCCAATGGATTTCTAGTCCATCGCCTTAACCACTCGGCCACAACAACTTGCTGTAAGCTGCCTACAAATATTTTGTTTGAAAGTTTTGAAGTTTTCCCACATCAAAGTACTGATATTCTGCAATGCGCTTTTTAAAAACAATGTTTGTTTCATCATGCACGTTCTGTCCTAAAAACAAAAATTGCATGAGTATATCTCTGGATCTGTAAAAGGATACGCTTGCATTCAAACTCTCTTGTGGCACTCAAGTTTTTTGGACCCTGTTGCACTCTGTTTTTGCGCTGCTTTTAGTCTACGACCCATATTATAGAAGTCAACCATCTCTGAGTATTTGGGACTCCTTTGTAAGTGCCTTATCTTTAATCCTTGAAAAGCTCTATAATAAAGGGGTCTGTCAAAGATTGCTTGAATGGAAGATAAAAGAAGGCCCACTTGTCTCACCAAATGCAGTAGAGAAACCTGATGTTTTACTCATGTTATCCTTAGTTCAGTGTTTGTTAGACCTGGCATCCTTAAGGTGGCCTACCAGCAACCTTTTTGCTTTTCACCTCACGTTTTGCTGTATCTTTATGTTGGCCTTAGGACTCTAATCACTTTATCACTACTGTGAGAAAGTGGCTCTGTATATACTGTTCCCAAATAGGTACAGTGTGCACAGAGTCCCCAGTCCCCAGAGGTTTGGCAGAGGCTAAAGTTAGATATAACCTTACTCTCTAAAGTGGTAGCTTGCCGAGCAGTAAGGCAGTATCAGAGTACAGTGTAAAACATTTGTTGTACACACTCAGTCAGCAAATAGTCTCACACACTCAAGAACTGAACTCTAGGCCATTGGTTTGCATACAAAAGATATTGTTGTTTTATTTTAGAACCAACAATAGGTATCAAAATATACTTTCTCAGAATGAGATGCTTTAGTTAAATACTTTGCAATAGGCAATTGACTTTTGCAGGTCATAGTTACAGTTTATTGCAATAGGCAACACAATTTGAATCACAATAATACATTGAGCTCAATGGGAATTTTAAGTTATATGCAATTAATTACTTTCAGGATTACTTTTCTAAATCCAGGACTGGATCCTAGATCCAGTCCTGGGACAGTTCTTGGAAACAAGTGAGTAAATTCGTTTTAGTTACGGTTGTGATTTTTAAGCAATATTTTGCTATTTTAAAAGTTGACACTTAGAAACTTTTGCTGATCAAATTACCAATGTTATCCTATGGAAGGAAATTCACTTAGCAGGTAAGTGGGGTTATGGTTACTTTTTCTAGGTCAGTGTTGGATCCTAGATCCAGCACTACTGTACCACCTGTAAGCAGTTGAGAAACTGCGTTTAAGTTATACAGGCGATTTTTAAGGAATATTTACATGTTTGCAAAATCGACACTTAGAAGAAATTTCACAGAAAAACAGTCAATGGTTTCCTATGGAAGAAAATTCAAGTTACGGGTAAAGTACGTTCTCGTTACTTTTGTAATCCAGTGCTGGGCTCCTAGGCTCAGTACTGGGACATCTATCTAAAACAGGTAAACAATTACGTTTTCACAGTTGGTACGATTTTTAAAGAATATTTGTAAGTTTCAAAAATCGACACTTAGAAAATTTTCAGCAAAAAGCAGGCAATGATATCCCATGGAAGGAAATTCGAGTTACTGGTAAGTACGGTTAAAATTACTTTTCAGGGTCAGTACTGAGCTCCAAGATGCAGCACTGAGGTCTCTCCTGATAACAGGTGAGTAAATCAGAATTCGTTGTTCGGCTGATTTTAGATGAATATTTTAAAGTTCCAAAACTCCACACCACTTAGAAGAATTTCCAAGTGAAACCACTCAATGTTAGCCTATGGAAGAAAAGTGAGTTATCGGCTTTTAGGTAAGTACTTGACTGGCAGAGTTATGGTTCTGGGCATAGACTCAGGGGTCTCCCAGGGGAGTCCCAGCCTACTTGCCAAGCCTTAAACTCCCCTTTTATTACATATAATTTACACCTAAGGTAGGCCCTAGGTAGTCCTAGGTGCATGATGCTATGTAAGTAAAAAATAAGATATGTACTTTGGTGGTTCGCGTGTCCTGTAAGTACCAAACAGTCTATTTAATTTTTCACTACTGTGAGGTCTACCCCTCTCATAGGTTAGCTCTGTGTATTCCCCTATACTTTTTATTTGGTAATTCCATATCGGAGAGGAGTAGCTTTATTTATTTATTGAAAATCCTACTTACTGGTGAGGTTGGATTTAACTTTACTATTTTAGAAATGCCACTTTTAGAGAGTGAACATGTCTCTGCACTTACTGCTCTATTTGCCTGAAACCTGGCCCCAATACACGTCTGGATTGGGCTGGGTGACAGCAAAATTTGTGCCTTCCCTCTAGAGAGCCACAACACAGGTCACTCAACTGCACCTGGGGGGTGAGCTCCGCTCCCCCTCCACCCCCAATAGGTTCAAGAACGATAATTTATGTAAGTAAATACATTATAGCTACAGCTTATAATCATGCGAGTTTAAATCATTTGTTGTTAGATGGTTTAAATATTTGAAAGGATCTGTTTTTAATAGACATTTTACAAAAACCACTGGTACATTTGCTAATTCTGTAAAATTAACACCCAACTGCCGTGACATTGCCAACCACAATGCCGTGACTCGGATTCGAACCGAGGTTGCTGCGGCCACAACGCAGAGTACTAACCACTATACGATCACGGCGAGCTACTTGGGCTCAACGACATACAATGACATGGAGAATTTATAATTCGGAACACTCAGGGCTGTTCCTGTGATAGGCTGGATGTATTCATTGCTTCCTCATTCCTCATTCAGAGGCTGCGTCTCCTCAGTGGTTGATAGGCTGAAACCGTTTCCTGGCCGCCTGCTTGTGAAATGCCAGGAGTCAAAGATCACACATTACACTTGCGGACCTGTGATGGGACACCAATGCAGAGAAACCCACCTGGCACAGGCCTTCTATTCTGTCTATTAGACCTGCATCTTCCCTGCACCTTTCAAGCCATTTGTATGTGAAGCAAGAAAGAGTTAGAGAGTGATCCATCTACACTTTTATAGGGAGGATGTCGCCGTGAGCTCCTCCCAGCTAATCACACGAACAGCAGAAAAGCAAGATAAATACACAGTTGAGGGGTGGGCTGCATGGTTATGTTTTTGAGTAAATATTGAAACTGACCTCAGTGGCTCATTAGCAGAGCTGCGGCTAATGACTGGTGCCAAATGATGATGAAGCAAGCACAATGGCTCGTAGGGGACCCACAACACGCTTTTCTTAGCTCACTGAATTAAAGTATAAACTTCCGCCGTGTGTGAGTGGTAAAGGCTTGTTAATATGGTTCCTTTTCCAATTCAAGTCTGACAACAAGAGGCAGGAACCACATGGCTTCGGAAGCTCAGGAAAGTAGCCACCAACCACAGAGAAAGAGAGAACTGGCAGTATGAGAGGTGGAGAAAACAGAAGCTGGAGCAAGGAGCTCAAATGAGATTGATGGCGTTTAAATAGAGCGCGTAAAGGAACAGTTACACAGCTAAGAAATGGGAAAGACAGACTAGGGAAAAAAACACAGAAAGAGCCTGTACATGAAATTCTCTTCCTGGGACAGCAGGTTAAGAGAAATTACACATGGGGAGGTTAAGCATGTAACACGGGGGAGAATAAAAAAGAAAATGCAGTTTTATGAAGTGTGTTTGCCAATCCAGCCAGCACTTTTGTTCTATTTCTCTCTTTGCGTCTTTTATTGGTAAAGTAACTTTCAAGTGCATGCGCAGGTATGAATGAGAGAGCAACGGTATAATAATTTGAAGCGTTTACACCAGTGCTAAAGTAGGAATGAGGTGTAGCAAAGACATGAAAGAGGTAGCGATAACAAATATGTGGAGAGGCAATAGTGACACAAAAATAAGCCACCTATTTATAAAACTGAAATGGAAGAAATACTAAAGGTTAACTTCTGAAATTGTAGCCGATAATAAAAAGATTCTTGTTGTTGGCAGGATTCGAACCTGCGCGGGGATACCCCAATGGATTTCTAGTCCATCGCCTTAACCACTCGGCCACAACAACTTGCTGTAAGCTGCCTACAAATATTTTGTTTGAAAGTTTTGAAGTTTTCCCACATCAAAGTACTGATATTCTGCAATGCGCTTTTTAAAAACAATGTTTTTTTCATCATGCACGTTCTGTCCTAAAAATAAAAATTGCATGAGTATATCTCTGGATCTGTAAAAGGATACGCTTGCATTCAAACTCTCTTGTGGCACTCAAGTTTTTTGGACCCTGTTGCACTCTGTTTTTGTGCTGCTTTTAGTCTACGACCCATATTACAGAAATCAACCATCTCTGATTATTTGGGACTCCTTTGTAAGTGCCTTATCTTTAATCCTTGAAAAGCTCTATAATAAAGGGGTCTGTCAAAGATTGCTTAAATGGAAGATAAAAGAAGGCCCACTTGTCTCACCAAATGCAGTAGAGAAACCTGATGTTTTACTCATGTTATCCTTAGTTCAGTTTTTGTTAGACCTGGCATCCTTAAGGTGGCCTACCAGCAACCTTTTTGCTTTTCACCTCACGTTTTGCTGTATCTTTATGTTGGCCGTAGGACTCTAATCACTTTATCACTACTGTGAGAAAGTGGCTCTGTATATACTGTTCCCAAATAGGTACAGTGTGCACAGAGTCCCCAGTCCCCAGAGGTTTGGCAGAGGCTAAAGTTAGATATAACCTTCCTCTCTAAAGTGGTAGCTTGCCGAGCAGTAAGGCAGTATCAGAGTACAGTGTAAAACATTTGTTGTACACACTCAGTCAGCAAATGGTCTCACACACTCAAGAACTGAACTCTAGGCCATTGGTTTGCATACAAAAGATATTGTTGTTTTATTTTAGAACCAACAATAGGTATCAAAATATACTTTCTCAGAATGAGATGCTTTAGTTAAATACTTTGCAATAGGCAATTGACTTTTGCAGGTCATAGTTACAGTTTATTGCAATAGGCAACACAATTTGAATCACAATAATACATTGAGCTCAATGGGAATTTTAAGTTATATGCAATTAATTACTTTCAGGATTACTTTTCTAAATCCAGGACTGGATCCTAGATTCAGTCCTGGGACAATTCTTGGAAACAAGTGAGTAAATTCGTTTTAGTTACTGTTGTGATTTTTAAGCAATATTTTGCTATTTTAAAAGTTGACACTTAGAAACTTTTGCTGATCAAATTACCAATGTTATCCTATGGAAGGAAATTCACTTAGCAGGTAAGTGGGGTTATGGTTACGTTTTCTAGGTCAGTGTTGGATCCTAGATCCAGCACTACTGTACCACCTGTAAGCAGTTGAGAAACTGCGTTTAAGTTATACAGGCGATTTTTAAGGAATATTTACATGTTTGCAAAATCGACACTTAGAAGAAATTTCACAGAAAAACAGTCAATGGTTTCCTATGGAAGAAAATTCAAGTTACGGGTAAAGTACGTTCTCGTTACTTTTGTAATCCAGTGCTGGGCTCCTAGGCTCAGTACTGGGACATCTATCTAAAACAGGTAAACAATTACGTTTTCACAGTTGGTACGATTTTTAAAGAATATTTGTAAGTTTCAAAAATCGACACTTAGAACATTTTCAGCAAAAAGCAGGCAATGATATCCCATGGAAGGAAATTCGAGTTACTGGTAAGTACAGTTAAAATTACTTTTCAGGGTCAGTACCGAGCTCCAAGATGCAGCACTGAGGTCTCTCCTGATAACAGGTGAGTAAATCAGAATTCGTTGTTCGGCTGATTTTAGATGAATATTTGAAAGTTCCAAAACTCCACACCACTTAGAAGAATTTCCAAGTGAAACCACTCAATGTTAGCATATGGAAGAAAAGTGAGTTATCGGCTTTTAGGTAAGTACTCGACTGGCAGAGTTATGGTTCTGGGCATAGACTCAGGGGTCTCCCAGGGGAGTCCCAGCCTACTTGCCAAGCCTTAAACTCCCCTTTTATTACATATAATTTACACCTAAGGTAGGCCCTAGGTAGTCCTAGGTGCATGATGCTATGTAAGTAAAAAATAAGATATGTACTTTGGTGGTTCGCGTGTCATGTAAGTACCAAACAGTCTATTTCATTTTTCACTACTGTGAGGTCTACCCCTCTCATAGGTTAGCTCTGTGTATTCCCCTATACTTTTAATTTGGTAATTCAATATAGGAGAGGAGTAGCTTTATTTATTTATTGAAAATCCTACTTACTGGTGAGGTTGGATTTAACTTTACTATTTTAGAAATGCCACTTTTAGAGAGTGAACATTTCTCTGCACTTACTGCTCTATTTGCCTGAAACCTGGCCCCAATACACGTCTGGATTGGGCTGGGTGACAGCAAAATTTTTGCCTTCCCTCTAGAGAGCCACAACACAGGTCACTCAACTGCACCTGGGGGGTGAGCTCCGCTCCCCCTCCACCCCCAATAGGTTCAAGAACGATAATTTATGTAAGTAAATACATTATAGTTACAGCTTATAATCATGCGAGTTTAAATCATTTGTTGTTAGATGGTTTAAATATTTGAAAGGATCTGTTTTTAATAGACATTTTACAAAAACCACTGGTACATTTGCTAATTCTGTAAAATTAACACCCAACTGCCGTGACATTGCCAACCACAATGCCGTTACTCGGATTCGAACCGAGGTTGCTGCGGCCACAACGCAGAGTACTAACCACCATACGATCACGGCGAGCTACTTGGGCTCAACGACATACAGTGACATGGAGAATTTATAACTCGGAACACTCAGGGCTGTTCCTGTGATAGGCTGGATGTATTCATTGCTTCCTCATTCCTCATTCAGAGGCTGCGTCTCCTCAGTGGTTGATAGGCTGAAACCGTTTCCTGGCCGCCTGCTTGTGAAATGCCAGGAGTCAAAGATCACACATTACACTTGCGGACCTGTGATGGGACACCAATGCAGAGAAACCCACCTGGCACAGACCTTCTATTCTGTCTATTAGACCTGCATCTTCCCTGCACCTTTCAAGCCATTTGTATGTGAAGCAAGAAAGAGTTAGAGAGTGATCCATCTACACTTTTATAGGGAGGATGTCGCCGTGAGCTCCTCCCAGCTAATCACACGAACAGCAGAAAAGGAAGATAAATACACAGTTGAGGGGTGGGCTGCATGGTTATGTTTTTGAGTAAATATTGAAACTGACCTCAGTGGCTCATTAGCAGAGCTGCGGCTAATGACTGGTGCCAAATCATGATGAAGCAAGCACCATGGCTCGTAGGGGACCCACAACACGCTTTTCTTAGCTCACTGAATTAAAGTATAAACTTCCGCCGTGTGTGAGTGGTAAAGGCTTGTTAATATGGTTCCTTTTCCAATTCAAGTCTGACAACAAGAGGCAGGAACCACGTGGCTTCGGAAGCTCAGGAAAGTAGCCACCAACCACAGAGAAAGAGAGAACTGGCAGTATGAGAGGTGGAGAAAACAGAAGCGGGAGCAAGGAGCTCAAATGAGATTGATGGCGTTTAAATAGAGCGCGTAAAGGAACAGTTACACAGCTAAGAAATGGGAAAGACAGACTAGGGAAAAAAACACAGAAAGAGCCTGTAGATGAAATTCTCTTCCTGGGACAGCAGGTTAAGAGAAATTACACATGGGGAGGTTAAGCATGTAACACGGGGGAGAATAAAAAAGAAAATGCAGTTTTATGAAGTGTGTTTGCCAATCCAGCCAGCACTTTTGTTCTATTTCTCTCTTTGCGTCTTTTATTGGTAAAGTAACTTTCAAGTGCATGCGCAGGTATGAATGAGAGAGCAACCGTATAATAATTTGAAGCGTTTACACCAGTGCTAAAGTAGGAATGAGGTGTAGCAAAGACATGAAAGAGGTAGCGATAACAAATATGTGGAGAGGCAATAGTGACACAAAAATAAGCCACCTATTTATAAAACTGAAATGGAAGAAATACTAAAGGTTAACTTCTGAAATTGTAGCCGATAATAAAAAGATTCTCGTTGTTTGCAGGATTCGAACCTGCGCGGGGATACCCCAATGGATTTCGAGTCCATCGCCTTAACCACTCGGCCACAACAACTTCCTGTAAGCTGCCTACAAATATTTTGTTTGAAAGTTTTGAAGTTTTCCCACATCAAAGTACTGATATTCTGCAATGCGCTTTTTAAAAACAATGTTTTTTTCATCATGCACGTTCTGTCCTAAAAACAAAAATTGCATGAGTATATCTCTGGATCTGTAAAAGGATACGCTTGCATTCAAACTCTCTTGTGGCACTCAAGTTTTTTGGACCCTGTTGCACTCTGTTTTTGCGCTGCTTTTAGTCTACGACCCATATTACAGAAGTCAACCATCTCTGAGTATTTGGGACTCCTTTGTAAGTGCCTTATTTTTAATCCTTGAAAAGCTCTATAATAAAGGGGTCTGTCAAAGATTGCTTGAATGGAAGATAAAAGAAGGCCCACTTGTCTCACCAAATGCAGTAGAGAAACCTGATGTTTTACTCATGTTATCCTTAGTTCAGTGTTTGTTAGACCTGGCATCCTTAAGGTGGCCTACCAGCAACCTTTTTGCTTTTCACCTCACGTTTTGCTGTATCTTTATGTTGGCCTTAGGACTCTAATCACTTTATCACTACTGTGAGAAAGTGGCTCTGTATATACTGTTCCCAAATAGGTACAGTGTGCACAGAGTCCCCAGTCCCCAGAGGTTTGGCAGAGGCTAAAGTTAGATATAACCTTACTCTCTAAAGTGGTAGCTTGCCGAGCAGTAAGGCAGTATCAGAGTACAGTGTAAAACATTTGTTGTACACACTCAGTCAGCAAATGGTCTCACACACTCAAGAACTGAACTCTAGGCCATTGGTTTGCATACAAAAGATATTGTTGTTTTATTTTAGAACCAACAATAGGTATCAAAATATACTTTCTCAGAATGAGATGCTTTAGTTAAATACTTTGCAATAGGCAATTGACTTTTGCAGGTCATAGTTACAGTTTATTGCAATAGGCAACACAATTTGAATCACAATAATACATTGAGCTCAATGGGAATTTTAAGTTATATGCAATTCATTACTTTCAGGATTACTTTTCTAAATCCAGGACTGGATCCTAGATTCAGTCCTGGGACAGTTCTTGGAAACAAGTGAGTAAATTCGTTTTAGTTACTGTTGTGATTTTTAAGCAATATTTTGCTATTTTAAAAGTTGACACTTAGAAACTTTTGCTGATCAAATTACCAATGTTATCCTATGGAAGGAAATTCACTTAGCAGGTAAGTGGGGTTATGGTTACTTTTTCTAGGTCAGTGTTGGATCCTAGATCCAGCACTACTGTACCACCTGTAAGCAGTTGAGAAACTGCGTTTAAGTTATACAGGCGATTTTTAAGGAATATTTACATGTTTGCAAAATCGACACTTAGAAGAAATTTCCCAGAAAAACAGTCAATGGTTTCCTATGGAAGAAAATTCAAGTTACGGGTAAAGTACGTTCTCGTTACTTTTGTAATCCAGTGCTGGGCTCCTAGGCTCAGTACTGGGACATCTATCTAAAACAGGTAAACAATTACGTTTTCACAGTTGGTACGATTTTTAAAGAATATTTGTAAGTTTCAAAAATCGACACTTAGAAAATTTTCAGCAAAAAGCAGGCAATGATATCCCATGGAAGGAAATTCGAGTTACTGGTAAGTACGGTTAAAATTACTTTTCAGGGTCAGTACTGAGCTCCAAGATGCAGCACTGAGGTCTCTCCTGATAACAGGTGAGTAAATCAGAATTCGTTGTTCGGCTGATTTTAGATGAATATTTTAAAGTTCCAAAACTCCACACCACTTAGAAGAATTTCCAAGTGAAACCACTCAATGTTAGCCTATGGAAGAAAAGTGAGTTATCGGCTTTTAGGTAAGTACTCGACTGGCAGAGTTATGGTTCTGGGCATAGACTCAGGGGTCTCCCAGGGGAGTCCCAGCCTACTTGCCAAGCCTTAAACTCCCCTTTTATTACATATAATTTACACCTAAGGTAGGCCCTAGGTAGTCCTAGGTGCATGATGCTATGTAAGTAAAAAATAAGATATGTACTTTGGTGGTTCGCGTGTCCTGTAAGTACCAAACAGTCTATTTCATTTTTCACTACTGTGAGGTCTACCCCTCTCATAGGTTAGCTCTGTGTATTCCCCTATACTTTTTATTTGGTAATTCCATATCGGAGAGGAGTAGCTTTATTTATTTATTGAAAATCCTACTTACTGGTGAGGTTGGATTTAACTTTGCTATTTTAGAAATGCCACTTTTAGAGAGTGAACATGTCTCTGCACTTACTGCTCTATTTGCCTGAAACCTGGCCCCAATACACGTCTGGATTGGGCTGGGTGACAGCAAAATTTGTGCCTTCCCTCTAGAGAGCCACAACACAGGTCACTCAACTGCACCTGGGGGGTGAGCTCCGCTCCCCCTCCACCCCCAATAGGTTCAAGAACGATAATTTATGTAAGTAAATACATTATAGCTACAGCTTATAATCATGCGAGTTTAAATCATTTGTTGTTAGATGGTTTAAATATTTGAAAGGATCTGTTTTTAATAGACATTTTACAAAAACCACTGGTACATTTGCTAATTCTGTAAAATTAACACCCAACTGCCGTGACATTGCCAACCACAATGCCGCGACTCGGATTCGAACGGAGGTTGCTGCGGCCACAACGCAGAGTACTAACCACTATACGATCACGGCGAGCTACTTGGGCTCAACGACATACAGTGACATGGAGAATTTATAATTCGGAACACTCAGGGCTGTTCCTGTGATAGGCTGGATGTATTCATTGCTTCCTCATTCCTCATTCAGAGGCTGCGTCTCCTCAGTGGTTGATAGGCTGAAACCGTTTCCTGGCCGCCTGCTTGTGAAATGCCAGGAGTCAAAGATCACACATTACACTTGCGGACCTGTGATGGGACACCAATGCAGAGAAACCCACCTGGCACAGGCCTTCTATTCTGTCTATTAGACCTGCATCTTCCCTGCACCTTTCAAGCCATTTGTATGTGAAGCAAGAAAGAGTTAGAGAGTGATCCATCTACACTTTTATAGGGAGGATGTCGCCGTGAGCTCCTCCCAGCTAATCACACGAACAGAAGAAAAGCAAGATAAATACACAGTTGAGGGGTGGGCTGCATGGTTATGTTTTTGAGTAAATATTGAAACTGACCTCAGTGGCTCATTAGCAGAGCTGCGGCTAATGACTGGTGCCAAATCATGATGAAGCAAGCACCATGGCTCGTAGGGGACCCACAACACGCTTTTCTTAGCTCACTGAATTAAAGTATAAACTTCCGCCGTGTGTGAGTGGTAAAGGCTTGTTAATATAGTTCCTTTTCCAATTCAAGTCTGACAACAAGAGGCAGGAACCACGTGGCTTCGGAAGCTCAGGAAAGTAGCCACCAACCACAGAGAAAGAGAGAACTGGCAGTATGAGAGGTGGAGAAAACAGAAGCGGGAGCAAGGAGCTCAAATGAGATTGATGGCGTTTAAATAGAGCGCGTAAAGGAACAGTTACACAGCTAAGAAATGGGAAAGACAGACTAGGGAAAAAAACACAGAAAGAGCCTGTAGATGAAATTCTCTTCCTGGGACAGCAGGTTAAGAGAAATTACACATGGGGAGGTTAAGCATGTAACACGGGGGAGAATAAAAAAGAAAATGCAGTTTTATGAAGTGTGTTTGCCAATCCAGCCAGCACTTTTGTTCTATTTCTCTCTTTGCGTCTTTTATTGGTAAAGTAACTTTCAAGTGCATGCGCAGGTATGAATGAGAGAGCAACGGTATAATAATTTGAAGCGTTTACACCAGTGCTAAAGTAGGAATGAGGTGTAGCAAAGACATGAAAGAGGTAGCGATAACAAATATGTGGAGAGGCAATAGTGACACAAAAATAAGCCACCTATTTATAAAACTGAAATGGAAGAAATACTAAAGGTTAACTTCTGAAATTGTAGCCGATAATAAAAAGATTCTCGTTGTTGGCAGGATTCGAACCTGCGCGGGGATACCCCAATGGATTTCTAGTCCATCGCCTTAACCACTCGGCCACAACAACTTGCTGTAAGCTGCCTACAAATATTTTGTTTGAAAGTTTTGAAGTTTTCCCACATCAAAGTACTGATATTCTGCAATGCGCTTTTTAAAAACAATGTTTTTTTCATCATGCACGTTCTGTCCTAAAAACAAAAATTGCATGAGTATATCTCTGGATCTGTAAAAGGATACGCTTGCATTCAAACTCTCTTGTGGCACTCAAGTTTTTTGGACCCTGTTGCACTCTGTTTTTGCGCTGCTTTTAGTCTACGACCCATATTACAGAAGTCAACCATCTCTGAGTATTTGGGACTCCTTTGTAAGTGCCTTATCTTTAATCCTTGAAAAGCTCTATAATAAAGGGGTCTGTCAAAGATTGCTTGAATGGAAGATAAAAGAAGGCCCACTTGTCTCACCAAATGCAGTAGAGAAACCTGATGTTTTACTCATGTTATCCTTAGTTCAGTGTTTGTTAGACCTGGCATCCTTAAGGTGGCCTACCAGCAACCTTTTTGCTTTTCACCTCACGTTTTGCTGTATCTTTATGTTGGCCTTAGGACTCTAATCACTTTATCACTACTGTGAGAAAGTGGCTCTGTATATACTGTTCCCAAATAGGTACAGTGTGCACAGAGTCCCCAGTCCCCAGAGGTTTGGCAGAGGCTAAAGTTAGATATAACCTTACTCTCTAAAGTGGTAGCTTGCCGAGCAGTAAGGCAGTATCAGAGTACAGTGTAAAACATTTGTTGTACCCACTCAGTCAGCAAATGGTCTCACACACTCAAGAACTGAACTCTAGGCCATTGGTTTGCATACAAAAGATATTGTTGTTTTATTTTAGAACCAACAATAGGTATCAAAATATACTTTCTCAGAATGAGATGCTTTAGTTAAATACTTTGCAATAGGCAATTGACTTTTGCAGGTCATAGTTACAGTTTATTGCAATAGGCAACACAATTTGAATCACAATAATACATTGAGCTCAATGGGAATTTTAAGTTATATGCAATGAATTACTTTCAGGATTACTTTTCTAAATCCAGGACTGGATCCTAGATTCAGTCCTGGGACAGTTCTTGGAAACAAGTGAGTAAATTCGTTTTAGTTACTGTTGTGATTTTTAAGCAATATTTTGCTATTTTAAAAGTTGACACTTAGAAACTTTTGCTGATCAAATTACCAATGTTATCCTATGGAAGGAAATTCACTTAGCAGGTAAGTGGGGTTATGGTTACTTTTTCTAGGTCAGTGTTGGATCCTAGATCCAGCACTACTGTACCACCTGTAAGCAGTTGAGAAACTGCGTTTAAGTTATACAGGCGATTTTTAAGGAATATTTACATGTTTGCAAAATCGACACTTAGAAGAAATTTCACAGAAAAACAGTCAATGGTTTCTTATGGAAGAAAATTCAAGTTACGGGTAAAGTACGTTCTCGTTACTTTTGTAATCCAGTGCTGGGCTCCTAGGCTCAGTACTGGGACATCTATCTAAAACAGGTAAACAATTACGTTTTCACAGTTGGTACGATTTTTAAAGAATATTTGTAAGTTTCAAAAATCGACACTTAGAAAATTTTCAGCAAAAAGCAGGCAATGATATCCCATGGAAGGAAATTCGAGTTACTGGTAAGTACGGTTAAAATTACTTTTCAGGGTCAGTACTGAGCTCCAAGATGCAGCACTGAGGTCTCTCCTGATAACAGGTGAGTAAATCAGAATTCGTTGTTCGGCTGATTTTAGATGAATATTTTAAAGTTCCAAAACTCCACACCACTTAGAAGAATTTCCAAGTGAAACCACTCAATGTTAGCCTATGGAAGAAAAGTGAGTTATCGGCTTTTAGGTAAGTACTCGACTGGCAGAGATATGGTTCTGGGCATAGACTCAGGGGTCTCCCAGGGGAGTCCCAGCCTACTTGCCAAGCCTTAAACTCCCCTTTTATTACATATAATTTACACCTAAGGTAGGCCCTAGGTAGTCCTAGGTGCATGATGCTATGTAAGTAAAAAATAAGATATGTACTTTGGTGGTTCGCGTGTCCTGTAAGTACCAAACAGTCTATTTCATTTTTCACTACTGTGAGGTCTACCCCTCTCATAGGTTAGCTCTGTGTATTCCCCTATACTTTTTATTTGGTAATTCCATATCGGAGAGGAGTAGCTTTATTTATTTATTGAAAATCCTACTTACTGGTGAGGTTGGATTTAACTTTACTATTTTAGAAATGCCACTTTTAGAGAGTGAACATGTCTCTGCACTTACTGCTCTATTTGCCTGAAACCTGGCCCCAATACAAGTCTGGATTGGGCTGGGTGACAGCAAAATTTGTGCCTTCCCTCTAGAGAGCCACAACACAGGTCACTCAACTGCACCTGGGGGGTGAGCTCCGCTCCCCCTCCACCCCCAATAGGTTCAAGAACGATAATTTATGTAAGTAAATACATTATAGCTACAGCTTATAATCATGCGAGTTTAAATCATTTGTTGTTAGATGGTTTAAATATTTGAAAGGATCTGTTTTTAATAGACATTTTACAAAAACCACTGGTACATTTGCTAATTCTGTAGAATTAACACCCAACTGCCGTGACATTGCCAACCACAATGCCGTGACTCGGATTCGAACCGAGGTTGCTGCGGCCACAACGCAGAGTACTAACCACTATACGATCACGGCGAGCTACTTGGGCTCAACGACATACAGTGACATGGAGAATTTATAATTCGGAACACTCAGGGCTGTTCCTGTGATAGGCTGGATGTATTCATTGCTTCCTCATTCCTCATTCAGAGGCTGCGTCTCCTCAGTGGTTGATAGGCTGAAACCGTTTCCTGGCCGCCTGCTTGTGAAATGCCAGGAGTCAAAGATCACACATTACACTTGCGGACCTGTGATGGGACACCAATGCAGAGAAACCCACCTGGCACAGGCCTTCTATTCTGTCTATTAGACCTGCATCTTCCCTGCACCTTTCAAGCCATTTATATGTGAAGCAAGAAAGAGTTAGAGAGTGATCCATCTACACTTTTATAGGGAGGATGTCGCCGTGAGCTCCTCCCAGCTAATCACACGAACAGAAGAAAAGCAAGATAAATACACAGTTGAGGGGTGGGCTGCATGGTTATGTTTTTGAGTAAATATTGAAACTGACCTCAGTGGCTCATTAGCAGAGCTGCGGCTAATGACTGGTGCCAAATCATGATGAAGCAAGCACCATGGCTCGTAGGGGACCCACAACACGCTTTTCTTAGCTCACTGAATTAAAGTATAAACTTCCGCCGTGTGTGAGTGGTAAAGGCTTGTTAATATGGTTCCTTTTCCAATTCAAGTCTGACAACAAGAGGCAGGAACCACGTGGCTTCGGAAGCTCAGGAAAGTAGCCACCAACCACAGAGAAAGAGAGAACTGGCAGTATGAGAGGTGGAGAAAACAGAAGCGGGAGCAAGGAGCTCAAATGAGATTGATGGCGTTTAAATAGAGCGCGTAAAGGAACAGTTACACAGCTAAGAAATGGGAAAGACAGACTAGGGAAAAAAACACAGAAAGAGCCTGTACATGAAATTCTCTTCCTGGGACAGCAGGTTAAGAGAAATTACACATGGGGAGGTTAAGCATGTAACACGGGGGAGAATAAAAAAGAAAATGCAGTTTTATGAAGTGTGTTTGCCAATCCAGCCAGCACTTTTGTTCTATTTCTCTCTTTGCGTCTTTTATTGGTAAAGTAACTTTCAAGTGCATGCGCAGGTATGAATGAGAGAGCAACGGTATAATAATTTGAAGCGTTTACACCAGTGCTAAAGTAGGAATGAGGTGTAGCAAAGACATGAAAGAGGTAGCGATAACAAATATGTGGAGAGGCAATAGTGACACAAAAATAAGCCACCTATTTATAAAACTGAAATGGAAGAAATACTAAAGGTTAACTTCTGAAATTGTAGCCGATAATAAAATGATTCTCGTTGTTGGCAGGATTCGAACCTGCGCGGGGATACCCCAATGGATTTCTAGTCCATCGCCTTAACCACTCGGCCACAACAACTTGCTGTAAGCTGCCTACAAATATTTTGTTTGAAAGTTTTGAAGTTTTCCCACATCAAAGTACTGATATTCTGCAATGCGCTTTTTAAAAACAATGTTTTTTTCATCATGCACGTTCTGTCCTAAAAACAAAAATTGCATGAGTATATCTCTGGATCTGTAAAAGGATACGCTTGCATTCAAACTCTCTTGTGGCACTCAAGTTTTTTGGACCCTGTTGCACTCTGTTTTTGCGCTGCTTTTAGTCTACGACCCATATTACAGAAGTCAACCATCTCTGATTATTTGGGACTCCTTTGTAAGTGCCTTATCTTTAATCCTTGAAAAGCTCTATAATAAAGGGGTCTGTCAAAGATTGCTTGAATGGAAGATAAAAGAAGGCCCACTTGTCTCACCAAATGCAGTAGAGAAACCTGATGTTTTATTCATGTTATCCTTAGTTCAGTTTTTGTTAGACCTGGCATCCTTAAGGTGGCCTACCAGCAACCTTTTTGCTTTTCACCTCACGTTTTGCTGTATCTTTATGTTGGCCGTAGGACTCTAATCACTTTATCACTACTGTGAGAAAGTGGCTCTGTATATACTGTTCCCAAATAGGTACAGTGTGCACAGAGTCCCCAGTCCCCAGAGGTTTGGCAGAGGCTAAAGTTAGATATAACCTTACTCTCTAAAGTGGTAGCTTGCCGAGCAGTAAGGCAGTATCAGAGTACAGTGTAAAACATTTGTTGTACACACTCAGTCAGCAAATGGTCTCACACACTCAAGAACTGAACTCTAGGCCATTGGTTTGCATACAAAAGATATTGTTGTTTTATTTTAGAACACACAATAGGTATCAAAATATACTTTCTCAGAATGAGATGCTTTAGTTAAATACTTTGCAATAGGCAATTGACTTTTGCAGGTCATAGTTACAGTTTATTGCAATAGGCAACACAATTTGAATCACAACAATACATTGAGCTCAATGGGAATTTTAAGTTATATGCAATTAATTACTTTCAGGATTACTCTTCTAAATCCAGGACTGGATCCTAGATTCAGTCCTGGGACAGTTCTTGGAAACAAGTGAGTAAATTCGTTTTAGTTACTGTTGTGATTTTTAAGCAATATTTTGCTATTTTAAAAGTTGACACTTAGAAACTTTTGCTGATCAAATTACCAATGTTATCCTATGGAAGGAAATTCACTTAGCAGGTAAGTGGGGTTATGGTTACGTTTTCTAGGTCAGTGTTGGATCCTAGATCCAGCACTACTGTACCACCTGTAAGCAGTTGAGAAACTGCGTTTAAGTTATACAGGCGATTTTTAAGGAATATTTACATGTTTGCAAAATCGACACTTAGAAGAAATTTCACAGAAAAACAGTCAATGGTTTCCTATGGAAGAAAATTCAAGTTACGGGTAAAGTACGTTCTCGTTACTTTTGTAATCCAGTGCTGGGCTCCTAGGCTCAGTACTGGGACATCTATCTAAAACAGGTAAACAATTACGTTTTCACAGTTGGTACGATTTTTAAAGAATATTTGTAAGTTTCAAAAATCGACACTTAGAAAATTTTCAGCAAAAAGCAGGCAATGATATCCCATGGAAGGAAATTCGAGTTACTGGTAAGTACGGTTAAAATTACTTTTCAGGGTCAGTACTGAGCTCCAAGATGCAGCACTGAGGTCTCTCCTGATAACAGGTGAGTAAATCAGAATTCGTTGTTCGGCTGATTTTAGATGAATATTTTAAAGTTCCAAAACTCCACACCACTTAGAAGAATTTCCAAGTGAAACCACTCAATGTTAGCCTATGGAAGAAAAGTGAGTTAGGTAAGTACTCAACTGGCAGAGTTATGGTTCTGGGCATAGACTCAGGGGTCTCCCAGGGGAGTCCCAGCCTACTTGCCAAGCCTTAAACTCCCCTTTTATTACATATAATTTACACCTAAGGTAGGCCCTAGGTAGTCCTAGGTGCATGATGCTATGTAAGTAAAAAATAAGATATGTACTTTGGTGGTTCGCGTGTCCTGTAAGTACCAAACAGTCTATTTCATTTTTCACTACTGTGAGGTCTACCCCTCTCATAGGTTAGCTCTGTGTATTCCCCTATACTTTTTATTTGGTAATTCCATATCGGAGAGGAGTAGCTTTATTTATTTATTGAAAATCCTACTTACTGGTGAGGTTGGATTTAACTTTACTATTTTAGAAATGCCACTTTTAGAGAGTGAACATGTCTCTGCACTTACTGCTCTATTTGCCTGAAACCTGGCCCCAATACACGTCTGGATTGGGCTGGGTGACAGCAAAATTTGTGCCTTCCCTCTAGAGAGCCACAACACAGGTCACTCAACTGCACCTGGGGGGTGAGCTCCGCTCCCCCTCCACCCCCAATAGGTTCAAGAACGATAATTTATGTAAGTAAATACATTATATCTACAGCTTATAATCATGCGAGTTTAAATCATTTGTTGTTAGATGGTTTAAATATTTGAAAGGATCTGTTTTTAATAGACATTTTACAAAAACCACTGGTACATTTGCTAATTCTGGAAAATTAACACCCAACTGCCGTGACATTGCCAACCACAATGCCGTGACTCGGATTCGAGCCAAGGTTGCTGCGGCCACAACGCAGAGTACTAACCACTATACGATCACGGCGAGCTACTTGGGCTCAACGACATACAGTGACATGGAGAATTTATAATTCGGAACACTCAGGGCTGTTCCTGTGATAGGCTGGATGTATTCATTGCTTCCTCATTCCTCATTCAGAGGCTGCGTCTCCTCAGTGGTTGATACGCTGAAAACCGTTTCCTGGCCGCCTGCTTGTGAAATGCCAGGAGTCAAAGATCACACATTACACTTGCGGACCTGTGATGGGACACCAATGCAGAGAAACCCACCTGGCACAGACCTTCTATTCTGTCTATTAGACCTGCATCTTCCCTGCACCTTTCAAGCCATTTGTATGTGAAGCAAGAAAGAGTTAGAGAGTGATCCATCTACACTTTTATAGGGAGGATGTCGCCGTGAGCTCCTCCCAGCTAATCACACGAACAGCAGAAAAGCAAGATAAATACACAGTTGAGGGGTGGGCTGCATGGTTATGTTTTTGAGTAAATATTGAAACTGACCTCAGTGGCTCATTAGCAGAGCTGCGGCTAATGACTGGTGCCAAATCATGATGAAGCAAGCACCATGGCTCGTAGGGGACCCACAACACGCTTTTCTTAGCTCACTGAATTAAAGTATAAACTTCCGCCGTGTGTGAGTGGTAAAGGCTTGTTAATATAGTTCCTTTTCCAATTCAAGTCTGACAACAAGAGGCAGGAACCACGTGGCTTCGGAAGCTCAGGAAAGTAGCCACCAACCACAGAGAAAGAGAGAACTGGCAGTATGAGAGGTGGAGAAAACAGAAGCGGGAGCAAGGAGCTCAAATGAGATTGATGGCGTTTAAATAGAGCGCGTAAAGGAACAGTTACACAGCTAAGAAATGGGAAAGACAGACTAGGGAAAAAAACACAGAAAGAGCCTGTACATGAAATTCTCTTCCTGGGACAGCAGGTTAAGAGAAATTACACATGGGGAGGTTAAGCATGTAACACGGGGGAGAATAAAAAAGAAAATGCAGTTTTATGAAGTGTGTTTGCCAATCCAGCCAGCACTTTTGTTCTATTTCTCTCTTTGCGTCTTTTATTGGTAAAGTAACTTTCAAGTGCATGCGCAGGTATGAATGAGAGAGCAACGGTATAATAATTTGAAGCGTTTACACCAGTGCTAAAGTAGGAATGAGGTGTAGCAAAGACATGAAAGAGGTAGCGATAACAAATATGTGGAGAGGCAATAGTGACACAAAAATAAGCCACCTATTTATAAAACTGAAATGGAAGAAATACTAAAGGTTAACTTCTGAAATTGTAGCCGATAATAAAAAGATTCTCGTTGTTGGCAGGATTCGAACCTGCGCGGGGATACCCCAATGGATTTCTAGTCCATCGCCTTAACCACTCGGCCACAACAACTTGCTGTAAGCTGCCTACAAATATTTTGTTTGAAAGTTTTGAAGTTTTCCCACATCAAAGTACTGATATTCTGCAATGCGCTTTTTAAAAACAATGTTTGTTTCATCATGCACGTTCTGTCCTAAAAACAAAAATTGCATGAGTATATCTCTGGATCTGTAAAAGGATACGCTTGCATTCAAACTCTCTTGTGGCACTCAAGTTTTTTGGACCCTGTTGCACTCTGTTTTTGCGCTGCTTTTAGTCTACGACCCATATTATAGAAGTCAACCATCTCTGAGTATTTGGGACTCCTTTGTAAGTGCCTTATCTTTAATCCTTGAAAAGCTCTATAATAAAGGGGTCTGTCAAAGATTGCTTGAATGGAAGATAAAAGAAGGCCCACTTGTCTCACCAAATGCAGTAGAGAAACCTGATGTTTTACTCATGTTATCCTTAGTTCAGTGTTTGTTAGACCTGGCATCCTTAAGGTGGCCTACCAGCAACCTTTTTGCTTTTCACCTCACGTTTTGCTGTATCTTTATGTTGGCCTTAGGACTCTAATCACTTTATCACTACTGTGAGAAAGTGGCTCTGTATATACTGTTCCCAAATAGGTACAGTGTGCACAGAGTCCCCAGTCCCCAGAGGTTTGGCAGAGGCTAAAGTTAGATATAACCTTACTCTCTAAAGTGGTAGCTTGCCGAGCAGTAAGGCAGTATCAGAGTACAGTGTAAAACATTTGTTGTACACACTCAGTCAGCAAATGGTCTCACACACTCAAGAACTGAACTCTAGGCCATTGGTTTGCATACAAAAGATATTGTTGTTTTATTTTAGAACCAACAATAGGTATCAAAATATACTTTCTCAGAATGAGATGCTTTAGTTAAATACTTTGCAATAGGCAATTGACTTTTGCAGGTCATAGTTACAGTTTATTGCAATAGGCAACACAATTTGAATCACAATAATACATTGAGCTCAATGGGAATTTTAAGTTATATGCAATTAATTACTTTCAGGATTACTTTTCTAAATCCAGGACTGGATCCTAGATCCAGTCCTGGGACAGTTCTTGGAAACAAGTGAGTAAATTCGTTTTAGTTACGGTTGTGATTTTTAAGCAATATTTTGCTATTTTAAAAGTTGACACTTAGAAACTTTTGCTGATCAAATTACCAATGTTATCCTATGGAAGGAAATTCACTTAGCAGGTAAGTGGGGTTATGGTTACTTTTTCTAGGTCAGTGTTGGATCCTAGATCCAGCACTACTGTACCACCTGTAAGCAGTTGAGAAACTGCGTTTAAGTTATACAGGCGATTTTTAAGGAATATTTACATGTTTGCAAAATCGACACTTAGAAGAAATTTCACAGAAAAACAGTCAATGGTTTCCTATGGAAGAAAATTCAAGTTACGGGTAAAGTACGTTCTCGTTACTTTTGTAATCCAGTGCTGGGCTCCTAGGCTCAGTACTGGGACATCTATCTAAAACAGGTAAACAATTACGTTTTCACAGTTGGTACGATTTTTAAAGAATATTTGTAAGTTTCAAAAATCGACACTTAGAAAATTTTCAGCAAAAAGCAGGCAATGATATCCCATGGAAGGAAATTCGAGTTACTGGTAAGTACGGTTAAAATTACTTTTCAGGGTCAGTACTGAGCTCCAAGATGCAGCACTGAGGTCTCTCCTGATAACAGGTGAGTAAATCAGAATTCGTTGTTCGGCTGATTTTAGATGAATATTTTAAAGTTCCAAAACTCCACACCACTTAGAAGAATTTCCAAGTGAAACCACTCAATGTTAGCCTATGGAAGAAAAGTGAGTTATCGGCTTTTAGGTAAGTACTTGACTGGCAGAGTTATGGTTCTGGGCATAGACTCAGGGGTCTCCCAGGGGAGTCCCAGCCTACTTGCCAAGCCTTAAACTCCCCTTTTATTACATATAATTTACACCTAAGGTAGGCCCTAGGTAGTCCTAGGTGCATGATGCTATGTAAGTAAAAAATAAGATATGTACTTTGGTGGTTCGCGTGTCCTGTAAGTACCAAACAGTCTATTTAATTTTTCACTACTGTGAGGTCTACCCCTCTCATAGGTTAGCTCTGTGTATTCCCCTATACTTTTTATTTGGTAATTCCATATCGGAGAGAAGTAGCTTTATTTATTTATTGAAAATCCTACTTACTGGTGAGGTTGGATTTAACTTTACTATTTTAGAAATGCCACTTTTAGAGAGTGAACATGTCTCTGCACTTACTGCTCTATTTGCCTGAAACCTGGCCCCAATACACGTCTGGATTGGGCTGGGTGACAGCAAAATTTGTGCCTTCCCTCTAGAGAGCCACAACACAGGTCACTCAACTGCACCTGGGGGGTGAGCTCCGCTCCCCCTCCACCCCCAATAGGTTCAAGAACGATAATTTATGTAAGTAAATACATTATAGCTACAGCTTATAATCATGCGAGTTTAAATCATTTGTTGTTAGATGGTTTAAATATTTGAAAGGATCTGTTTTTAATAGACATTTTACAAAAACCACTGGTACATTTGCTAATTCTGTAAAATTAACACCCAACTGCCGTGACATTGCCAACCACAATGCCGTGACTCGGATTCGAACCGAGGTTGCTGCGGCCACAACGCAGAGTACTAACCACTATACGATCACGGCGAGCTACTTGGGCTCAACGACATACAATGACATGGAGAATTTATAATTCGGAACACTCAGGGCTGTTCCTGTGATAGGCTGGATGTATTCATTGCTTCCTCATTCCTCATTCAGAGGCTGCGTCTCCTCAGTGGTTGATAGGCTGAAACCGTTTCCTGGCCGCCTGCTTGTGAAATGCCAGGAGTCAAAGATCACACATTACACTTGCGGACCTGTGATGGGACACCAATGCAGAGAAACCCACCTGGCACAGGCCTTCTATTCTGTCTATTAGACCTGCATCTTCCCTGCACCTTTCAAGCCATTTGTATGTGAAGCAAGAAAGAGTTAGAGAGTGATCCATCTACACTTTTATAGGGAGGATGTCGCCGTGAGCTCCTCCCAGCTAATCACACGAACAGCAGAAAAGCAAGATAAATACACAGTTGAGGGGTGGGCTGCATGGTTATGTTTTTGAGTAAATATTGAAACTGACCTCAGTGGCTCATTAGCAGAGCTGCGGCTAATGACTGGTGCCAAATGATGATGAAGCAAGCACAATGGCTCGTAGGGGACCCACAACACGCTTTTCTTAGCTCACTGAATTAAAGTATAAACTTCCGCCGTGTGTGAGTGGTAAAGGCTTGTTAATATGGTTCCTTTTCCAATTCAAGTCTGACAACAAGAGGCAGGAACCACATGGCTTCGGAAGCTCAGGAAAGTAGCCACCAACCACAGAGAAAGAGAGAACTGGCAGTATGAGAGGTGGAGAAAACAGAAGCTGGAGCAAGGAGCTCAAATGAGATTGATGGCGTTTAAATAGAGCGCGTAAAGGAACAGTTACACAGCTAAGAAATGGGAAAGACAGACTAGGGAAAAAAACACAGAAAGAGCCTGTACATGAAATTCTCTTCCTGGGACAGCAGGTTAAGAGAAATTACACATGGGGAGGTTAAGCATGTAACACGGGGGAGAATAAAAAAGAAAATGCAGTTTTATGAAGTGTGTTTGCCAATCCAGCCAGCACTTTTGTTCTATTTCTCTCTTTGCGTCTTTTATTGGTAAAGTAACTTTCAAGTGCATGCGCAGGTATGAATGAGAGAGCAACGGTATAATAATTTGAAGCGTTTACACCAGTGCTAAAGTAGGAATGAGGTGTAGCAAAGACATGAAAGAGGTAGCGATAACAAATATGTGGAGAGGCAATAGTGACACAAAAATAAGCCACCTATTTATAAAACTGAAATGGAAGAAATACTAAAGGTTAACTTCTGAAATTGTAGCCGATAATAAAAAGATTCTTGTTGTTGGCAGGATTCGAACCTGCGCGGGGATACCCCAATGGATTTCTAGTCCATCGCCTTAACCACTCGGCCACAACAACTTGCTGTAAGCTGCCTACAAATATTTTGTTTGAAAGTTTTGAAGTTTTCCCACATCAAAGTACTGATATTCTGCAATGCGCTTTTTAAAAACAATGTTTTTTTCATCATGCACGTTCTGTCCTAAAAATAAAAATTGCATGAGTATATCTCTGGATCTGTAAAAGGATACGCTTGCATTCAAACTCTCTTGTGGCACTCAAGTTTTTTGGACCCTGTTGCACTCTGTTTTTGTGCTGCTTTTAGTCTACGACCCATATTACAGAAATCAACCATCTCTGATTATTTGGGACTCCTTTGTAAGTGCCTTATCTTTAATCCTTGAAAAGCTCTATAATAAAGGGGTCTGTCAAAGATTGCTTAAATGGAAGATAAAAGAAGGCCCACTTGTCTCACCAAATGCAGTAGAGAAACCTGATGTTTTACTCATGTTATCCTTAGTTCAGTTTTTGTTAGACCTGGCATCCTTAAGGTGGCCTACCAGCAACCTTTTTGCTTTTCACCTCACGTTTTGCTGTATCTTTATGTTGGCCGTAGGACTCTAATCACTTTATCACTACTGTGAGAAAGTGGCTCTGTATATACTGTTCCCAAATAGGTACAGTGTGCACAGAGTCCCCAGTCCCCAGAGGTTTGGCAGAGGCTAAAGTTAGATATAACCTTCCTCTCTAAAGTGGTAGCTTGCCGAGCAGTAAGGCAGTATCAGAGTACAGTGTAAAACATTTGTTGTACACACTCAGTCAGCAAATGGTCTCACACACTCAAGAACTGAACTCTAGGCCATTGGTTTGCATACAAAAGATATTGTTGTTTTATTTTAGAACCAACAATAGGTATCAAAATATACTTTCTCAGAATGAGATGCTTTAGTTAAATACTTTGCAATAGGCAATTGACTTTTGCAGGTCATAGTTACAGTTTATTGCAATAGGCAACACAATTTGAATCACAATAATACATTGAGCTCAATGGGAATTTTAAGTTATATGCAATTAATTACTTTCAGGATTACTTTTCTAAATCCAGGACTGGATCCTAGATTCAGTCCTGGGACAATTCTTGGAAACAAGTGAGTAAATTCGTTTTAGTTACTGTTGTGATTTTTAAGCAATATTTTGCTATTTTAAAAGTTGACACTTAGAAACTTTTGCTGATCAAATTACCAATGTTATCCTATGGAAGGAAATTCACTTAGCAGGTAAGTGGGGTTATGGTTACGTTTTCTAGGTCAGTGTTGGATCCTAGATCCAGCACTACTGTACCACCTGTAAGCAGTTGAGAAACTGCGTTTAAGTTATACAGGCGATTTTTAAGGAATATTTACATGTTTGCAAAATCGACACTTAGAAGAAATTTCACAGAAAAACAGTCAATGGTTTCCTATGGAAGAAAATTCAAGTTACGGGTAAAGTACGTTCTCGTTACTTTTGTAATCCAGTGCTGGGCTCCTAGGCTCAGTACTGGGACATCTATCTAAAACAGGTAAACAATTACGTTTTCACAGTTGGTACGATTTTTAAAGAATATTTGTAAGTTTCAAAAATCGACACTTAGAACATTTTCAGCAAAAAGCAGGCAATGATATCCCATGGAAGGAAATTCGAGTTACTGGTAAGTACAGTTAAAATTACTTTTCAGGGTCAGTACCGAGCTCCAAGATGCAGCACTGAGGTCTCTCCTGATAACAGGTGAGTAAATCAGAATTCGTTGTTCGGCTGATTTTAGATGAATATTTGAAAGTTCCAAAACTCCACACCACTTAGAAGAATTTCCAAGTGAAACCACTCAATGTTAGCATATGGAAGAAAAGTGAGTTATCGGCTTTTAGGTAAGTACTCGACTGGCAGAGTTATGGTTCTGGGCATAGACTCAGGGGTCTCCCAGGGGAGTCCCAGCCTACTTGCCAAGCCTTAAACTCCCCTTTTATTACATATAATTTACACCTAAGGTAGGCCCTAGGTAGTCCTAGGTGCATGATGCTATGTAAGTAAAAAATAAGATATGTACTTTGGTGGTTCGCGTGTCATGTAAGTACCAAACAGTCTATTTCATTTTTCACTACTGTGAGGTCTACCCCTCTCATAGGTTAGCTCTGTGTATTCCCCTATACTTTTAATTTGGTAATTCAATATAGGAGAGGAGTAGCTTTATTTATTTATTGAAAATCCTACTTACTGGTGAGGTTGGATTTAACTTTACTATTTTAGAAATGCCACTTTTAGAGAGTGAACATTTCTCTGCACTTACTGCTCTATTTGCCTGAAACCTGGCCCCAATACACGTCTGGATTGGGCTGGGTGACAGCAAAATTTTTGCCTTCCCTCTAGAGAGCCACAACACAGGTCACTCAACTGCACCTGGGGGGTGAGCTCCGCTCCCCCTCCACCCCCAATAGGTTCAAGAACGATAATTTATGTAAGTAAATACATTATAGTTACAGCTTATAATCATGCGAGTTTAAATCATTTGTTGTTAGATGGTTTAAATATTTGAAAGGATCTGTTTTTAATAGACATTTTACAAAAACCACTGGTACATTTGCTAATTCTGTAAAATTAACACCCAACTGCCGTGACATTGCCAACCACAATGCCGTGACTCGGATTCGAACCGAGGTTACTGCGGCCACAACGCAGAGTACTAACCACTATACGATCACGGCGAGCTACTTGGGCTCAACGACATACAGTGACATGGAGAATTTATAACTCGGAACACTCAGGGCTGTTCCTGTGATAGGCTGGATGTATTCATTGCTTCCTCATTCCTCATTCAGAGGCTGCGTCTCCTCAGTGGTTGATAGGCTGAAACCGTTTCCTGGCCGCCTGCTTGTGAAATGCCAGGAGTCAAAGATCACACATTACACTTGCGGACCTGTGATGGGACACCAATGCAGAGAAACCCACCTGGCACAGACCTTCTATTTTGTCTATTAGACCTGCATCTTCCCTGCACCTTTCAAGCCATTTGTATGTGAAGCAAGAAAGAGTTAGAGAGTGATCCATCTACACTTTTATAGGGAGGATGTCGCCGTGAGCTCCTCCCAGCTAATCACACGAACAGCAGAAAAGGAAGATAAATACACAGTTGAGGGGTGGGCTGCATGGTTATGTTTTTGAGTAAATATTGAAACTGACCTCAGTGGCTCATTAGCAGAGCTGCGGCTAATGACTGGTGCCAAATCATGATGAAGCAAGCACCATGGCTCGTAGGGGACCCACAACACGCTTTTCTTAGCTCACTGAATTAAAGTATAAACTTCCGCCGTGTGTGAGTGGTAAAGGCTTGTTAATATGGTTCCTTTTCCAATTCAAGTCTGACAACAAGAGGCAGGAACCACGTGGCTTCGGAAGCTCAGGAAAGTAGCCACCAACCACAGAGAAAGAGAGAACTGGCAGTATGAGAGGTGGAGAAAACAGAAGCGGGAGCAAGGAGCTCAAATGAGATTGATGGCGTTTAAATAGAGCGCGTAAAGGAACAGTTACACAGCTAAGAAATGGGAAAGACAGACTAGGGAAAAAAACACAGAAAGAGCCTGTAGATGAAATTCTCTTCCTGGGACAGCAGGTTAAGAGAAATTACACATGGGGAGGTTAAGCATGTAACACGGGGGAGAATAAAAAAGAAAATGCAGTTTTATGAAGTGTGTTTGCCAATCCAGCCAGCACTTTTGTTCTATTTCTCTCTTTGCGTCTTTTATTGGTAAAGTAACTTTCAAGTGCATGCGCAGGTATGAATGAGAGAGCAACCGTATAATAATTTGAAGCGTTTACACCAGTGCTAAAGTAGGAATGAGGTGTAGCAAAGACATGAAAGAGGTAGCGATAACAAATATGTGGAGAGGCAATAGTGACACAAAAATAAGCCACCTATTTATAAAACTGAAATGGAAGAAATACTAAAGGTTAACTTCTGAAATTGTAGCCGATAATAAAAAGATTCTCGTTGTTTGCAGGATTCGAACCTGCGCGGGGATACCCCAATGGATTTCTAGTCCATCGCCTTAACCACTCGGCCACAACAACTTCCTGTAAGCTGCCTACAAATATTTTGTTTGAAAGTTTTGAAGTTTTCCCACATCAAAGTACTGATATTCTGCAATGCGCTTTTTAAAAACAATGTTTTTTTCATCATGCACGTTCTGTCCTAAAAACAAAAATTGCATGAGTATATCTCTGGATCTGTAAAAGGATACGCTTGCATTCAAACTCTCTTGTGGCACTCAAGTTTTTTGGACCCTGTTGCACTCTGTTTTTGCGCTGCTTTTAGTCTACGACCCATATTACAGAAGTCAACCATCTCTGAGTATTTGGGACTCCTTTGTAAGTGCCTTATTTTTAATCCTTGAAAAGCTCTATAATAAAGGGGTCTGTCAAAGATTGCTTGAATGGAAGATAAAAGAAGGCCCACTTGTCTCACCAAATGCAGTAGAGAAACCTGATGTTTTACTCATGTTATCCTTAGTTCAGTGTTTGTTAGACCTGGCATCCTTAAGGTGGCCTACCAGCAACCTTTTTGCTTTTCACCTCACGTTTTGCTGTATCTTTATGTTGGCCTTAGGACTCTAATCACTTTATCACTACTGTGAGAAAGTGGCTCTGTATATACTGTTCCCAAATAGGTACAGTGTGCACAGAGTCCCCAGTCCCCAGAGGTTTGGCAGAGGCTAAAGTTAGATATAACCTTACTCTCTAAAGTGGTAGCTTGCCGAGCAGTAAGGCAGTATCAGAGTACAGTGTAAAACATTTGTTGTACACACTCAGTCAGCAAATGGTCTCACACACTCAAGAACTGAACTCTAGGCCATTGGTTTGCATACAAAAGATATAGTTGTTTTATTTTAGAACCAACAATAGGTATCAAAATATACTTTCTCAGAATGAGATGCTTTAGTTAAATACTTTGCAATAGGCAATTGACTTTTGCAGGTCATAGTTACAGTTTATTGCAATAGGCAACACAATTTGAATCACAATAATACATTGCGCTCAATGGGAATTTTAAGTTATATGCAATTAATTACTTTCAGGATTACTTTTCTAAATCCAGGACTGGATCCTAGATTCAGTCCTGGGACAGTTCTTGGAAACAAGTGAGTAAATTCGTTTTAGTTACTGTTGTGATTTTTAAGCAATATTTTGCTATTTTAAAAGTTGACACTTAGAAACTTTTGCTGATCAAATTACCAATGTTATCCTATGGAAGGAAATTCACTTAGCAGGTAAGTGGGGTTATGGTTACTTTTTCTAGGTCAGTGTTGGATCCTAGATCCAGCACTACTGTACCACCTGTAAGCAGTTGAGAAACTGCGTTTAAGTTATACAGGCGATTTTTAAGGAATATTTACATGTTTGCAAAATCGACACTTAGAAGAAATTTCACAGAAAAACAGTCAATGGTTTCCTATGGAAGAAAATTCAAGTTACGGGTAAAGTACGTTCTCGTTACTTTTGTAATCCAGTGCTGGGCTACTAGGCTCAGTACTGGGACATCTATCTAAAACAGGTAAACAATTACGTTTTCACAGTTGGTACGATTTTTAAAGAATATTTGTAAGTTTCAAAAATCGACACTTAGAAATTTTTCAGCAAAAAGCAGGCAATGATATCCCATGGAAGGAAATTCGAGTTACTGGTAAGTACGGTTAAAATTACTTTTCAGGGTCAGTACTGAGCTCCAAGATGCAGCACTGAGGTCTCTCCTGATAACAGGTGAGTAAATCAGAATTCGTTGTTCGGCTGATTTTAGATGAATATTTTAAAGTTCCAAAACTCCACACCACTTAGAAGAATTTCCAAGTGAAACCACTCAATGTTAGCCTATGGAAGAAAAGTGAGTTATCGGCTTTTAGGTAAGTACTCGACTGGCAGAGTTATGGTTCTGGGCATAGACTCAGGGGTCTCCCAGGGGAGTCCCAGCCTACTTGCCAAGCCTTAAACTCCCCTTTTATTACATATAATTTACACCTAAGGTAGGCCCTAGGTAGTCCTAGGTGCATGATGCTATGTAAGTAAAAAATAAGATATGTACTTTGGTGGTTCGCGTGTCCTGTAAGTACCAAACAGTCTATTTCATTTTTCACTACTGTGAGGTCTACCCCTCTCATAGGTTAGCTCTGTGTATTCCCCTATACTTTTTATTTGGTAATTCCATATCGGAGAGGAGTAGCTTTATTTATTTATTGAAAATCCTACTTACTGGTGAGGTTGGATTTAACTTTACTATTTTAGAAATGCCACTTTTAGAGAGTGAACATGTCTCTGCACTTACTGCTCTATTTGCCTGAAACCTGGCCCCAATACACGTCTGGATTGGGCTGGGTGACAGCAAAATTTGTGCCTTCCCTCTAGAGAGCCACAACACAGGTCACTCAACTGCACCTGGGGGGTGAGCTCCGCTCCCCCTCCACCCCCAATAGGTTCAAGAACGATAATTTATGTAAGTAAATACATTATAGCTACAGCTTAAAATCATGCGAGTTTAAATCATTTGTTGTTAGATGGTTTAAATATTTGAAAGGATCTGTTTTTAATAGACATTTTACAAAAACCACTGGTACATTTGCTAATTCTGTAAAATTAACACCCAACTGCCGTGACATTGCCAACCACAATGCCGTGACTCGGATTCGAACCGAGGTTGCTGCGGCCACAACGCAGAGTACTAACCACTATACGATCACGGCGAGCTACTTGGGCTCAACGACATACAATGACATGGAGAATTTATAATTCGGAACACTCAGGGCTGTTCCTGTGATAGGCTGGATGTATTCATTGCTTCCTCATTCCTCATTCAGAGGCTGCGTCTCCTCAGTGGTTGATAGGCTGAAACCGTTTCCTGGACGCCTGCTTGTGAAATGCCAGGAGTCAAAGATCACACATTACACTTGCGGACCTGTGATGGGACACCAATGCAGAGAAACCCACCTGGCACAGGCCTTCTATTCTGTCTATTAGACCTGCATCTTCCCTGCACCTTTCAAGCCATTTGTATGTGAAGCAAGAAAGAGTTAGAGAGTGATCCATCTACACTTTTATAGGGAGGATGTCGCCGTGAGCTCCTCCCAGCTAATCACACGAACAGCAGAAAAGCAAGATAAATACACAGTTGAGGGGTGGGCTGCATGGTTATGTTTTTGAGTAAATATTGAAACTGACCTCAGTGGCTCATTAGCAGAGCTGCGGCTAATGACTGGTGCCAAATGATGATGAAGCAAGCACAATGGCTCGTAGGGGACCCACAACACGCTTTTCTTAGCTCACTGAATTAAAGTATAAACTTCCGCCGTGTGTGAGTGGTAAAGGCTTGTTAATATGGTTCCTTTTCCAATTCAAGTCTGACAACAAGAGGCAGGAACCACGTGGCTTCGGAAGCTCAGGAAAGTAGCCACCAACCACAGAGAAAGAGAGAACTGGCAGTATGAGAGGTGGAGAAAACAGAAGCGGGAGCAAGGAGCTCAAATGAGATTGATGGCGTTTAAATAGAGCGCGTAAAGGAACAGTTACACAGCTAAGAAATGGGAAAGACAGACTAGGGAAAAAAACACAGAAAGAGCCTGTAGATGAAATTCTCTTCCTGGGACAGCAGGTTAAGAGAAATTACACATGGGGAGGTTAAGCATGTAACACGGGGGAGAATAAAAAAGAAAATGCAGTTTTATGAAGTGTGTTTGCCAATCCAGCCAGCACTTTTGTTCTATTTCTCTCTTTGCGTCTTTTATTGGTAAAGTAACTTTCAAGTGCATGCGCAGGTATGAATGAGAGAGCAACGGTATAATAATTTGAAGCGTTTACACCAGTGCTAAAGTAGGAATGAGGTGTAGCAAAGACATGAAAGAGGTAGCGATAACAAATATGTGGAGAGGCAATAGTGACACAAAAATAAGCCACCTATTCATAAAACTGAAATGGAAGAAATACTAAAGGTTAACTTCTGAAATTGTAGCCGATAATAAAAAGAATCTCGTTGTTGGCAGGATTCGAACCTGCGCGGGGATACCCCAATGGATTTCTAGTCCATCGCCTTAACCACTCGGCCACAACAACTTGCTGTAAGCTGCCTACAAATATTTTGTTTGAAAGTTTTGAAGTTTTCCCACATCAAAGTACTGATATTCTGCAATGCGCTTTTTAAAAACAATGTTTTTTTCATCATGCACGTTCTGTCCTAAAAATAAAAATTGCATGAGTATATCTCTGGATCTGTAAAAGGATACGCTTGCATTCAAACTCTCTTGTGGCACTCAAGTTTTTTGGACCCTGTTGCACTCTGTTTTTGTGCTGCTTTTAGTCTACGACCCATATTACAGAAGTCAACCATCTCTGATTATTTGGGACTCCTTTGTAAGTGCCTTATCTTTAATCCTTGAAAAGCTCTATAATAAAGGGGTCTGTCAAAGATTGCTTGAATGGAAGATAAAAGAAGGCCCACTTGTCTCACCAAATGCAGTAGAGAAACCTGATGTTTTACTCATGTTATCCTTAGTTCAGTTTTTGTTAGACCTGGCATCCTTAAGGTGGCCTACCAGCAACCTTTTTGCTTTTCACCTCACGTTTTGCTGTATCTTTACGTTGGCCTTAGGACTCTAATCACTTTATCACTACTGTGAGAAAGTGGCTCTGTATATACTGTTCCCAAATAGGTACAGTGTGCACAGAGTCCCCAGTCCCCAGAGGTTTGGCAGAGGCTAAAGTTAGATATAACCTTACTCTCTAAAGTGGTAGCTTGCCGAGCAGTAAGGCAGTATCAGAGTACAGTGTAAAACATTTGTTGTACACACTCAGTCAGCAAATGGTCTCACACACTCAAGAACTGAACTCTAGGCCATTGGTTTGAATACAAAAGATATTGTTGTTTTATTTTAGAACCAACAATAGGTATCAAAATATACTTTCTCAGAATGAGATGCTTTAGTTAAATACTTTGCAATAGGCAATTGACTTTTGCAGGTCATAGTTACAGTTTATTGCAATAGGCAACACAATTTGAATCACAATAATACATTGAGCTCAATGGGAATTTTAAGTTATATGCAATCAATTACTTTCAGGATTACTTTTCTAAATCCAGGACTGGATCCTAGATTCAGTCCTGGGACAGTTCTTGGAAACAAGTGAGTAAATTCGTTTTAGTTACTGTTGTAATTTTTAAGCAATATTTTGCTATTTTAAAAGTTGACACTTAGAAACTTTTGCTGATCAAATTACCAATGTTATCCTATGGAAGGAAATTCACTTAGCAGGTAAGTGGGGTTATGGTTACGTTTTCTAGGTCAGTGTTGGATCCTAGATCCAGCACTACTGTACCACCTGTAAGCAGTTGAGAAACTGCGTTTAAGTTATACAGGCGATTTTTAAGGAATATTTACATGTTTGCAAAATCGACACTTAGAAGAAATTTCACAGAAAAACAGTCAATGGTTTCCTATGGAAGAAAATTCAAGTTACGGGTAAAGTACGTTCTCGTTACTTTTGTAATCCAGTGCTGGGCTCCTAGGCTCAGTACTGGGACATCTATCTAAAACAGGTAAACAATTACGTTTTCACAGTTGGTACGATTTTTAAAGAATATTTGTAAGTTTCAAAAATCGACACTTAGAAAATTTTCAGCAAAAAGCAGGCAATGATATCCCATGGAAGGAAATTCGAGTTACTGGTAAGTACGGTTAAAATTACTTTTCAGGGTCAGTACTGAGCTCCAAGATGCAGCACTGAGGTCTCTCCTGATAACAGGTGAGTAAATCAGAATTCGTTGTTCGGCTGATTTTAGATGAATATTTTAAAGTTCCAAAACTCCACACCACTTAGAAGAATTTCCAAGTGAAACCACTCAATGTTAGCCTATGGAAGAAAAGTGAGTTATCGGCTTTTAGGTAAGTACTCGACTGGCAGAGTTATGGTTCTGGGCATAGACTCAGGGGTCTCCCAGGGGAGTCCCAGCCTACTTGCCAAGCCTTAAACTCCCCTTTTATTACATATAATTTACACCTAAGGTAGGCCCTAGGTAGTCCTAGGTGCATGATGCTATGTAAGTAAAAAATAAGATATGTACTTTGGTGGTTCGCGTGTCCTGTAAGTACCAAACAGTCTATTTCATTTTTCACTACTGTGAGGTCTACCCCTCTCATAGGTTAGCTCTGTGTATTCCCCTATACTTTTAATTTGGTAATTCCATATCGGAGAGGAGTAGCTTTATTTATTTATTGAAAATCCTACTTACTGGTGAGGTTGGATTTAACTTTACTATTTTAGAAATGCCACTTTTAGAGAGTGAACATTTCTCTGCACTTACTGCTCTATTTGCCTGAAACCTGGCCCCAATACACGTCTGGATTGGGCTGGGTGACAGCAAAATTTGTGCCTTCTCTCTAGAGAGCCACAACACAGGTCACTCAACTGCACCTGGGGGGTGAGCTCCGCTCCCCCTCCACCCCCAATAGGTTCAAGAACGATAATTTATGTAAGTAAATACATTATAGTTACAGCTTATAATCATGCGAGTTTAAATCATTTGTTGTTAGATGGTTTAAATATTTGAAAGGATCTGTTTTTAATAGACATTTTACAAAAACCACTGGTACATTTGCTAATTCTGTAAAATTAACACCCAACTGCCGTGACATTGCCAACCACAATGCCGTGACTTGGATTCGAACCGAGGTTGCTGCGGCCACAACGCAGAGTCCTAACCACTATACGACCATGGCGAGCTACTTGGGCTCAACGACATACAGTGACATGGAGAATTTATAATTCGGAACACTCAGGGCTGTTCCTGTGATAGGCTGGATGTATTCATTGCTTCCTCATTCCTCATTCAGAGGCTGCGTCTCCTCAGTGGTTGATAGGCTGAAACCGTTTCCTGGCCGCCTGCTTGTGAGATGCCAGGAGTCAAAGATCACACATTACACTTGCGGACCTGTGATGGGACACCAATGCAGAGAAACCCACCTGGCACAGACCTTCTATTCTGTCTATTAGACCTGCATCTTCCCTGCACCTTTCAAGCCATTTGTATGTGAAGCAAGAAAGAGTTAGAGAGTGATCCATCTACACTTTTATAGGGAGGATGTCGCCGTGAGCTCCTCCCAGCTAATCACACGAACAGCAGAAAAGCAAGATAAATACACAGTTGAGGGGTGGGCTGCATGGTTATGTTTTTGAGTAAATATTGAAACTGACCTCAGTGGCTCATTAGCAGAGCTGCGGCTAATGACTGGTGCCAAATCATGATGAAGCAAGCACCATGGCTCGTAGGGGACCCACAACACGCTTTTCTTAGCTCACTGAATTAAAGTATAAACTTCCGCCGTGTGTGAGTGGTAAAGGCTTGTTAATATGGTTCCTTTTCCAATTCAAGTCTGACAACAAGAGGCAGGAACCACGTGGCTTCGGAAGCTCAGGAAAGTAGCCACCAACCACAGAGAAAGAGAGAACTGGCAGTATGAGAGGTGGAGAAAACAGAAGCGGGAGCAAGGAGCTCAAATGAGATTGATGGCGTTTAAATAGAGCGCGTAAAGGAACAGTTACACAGCTAAGAAATGGGAAAGACAGACTAGGGAAAAAAACACAGAAAGAGCCTGTACATGAAATTCTCTTCCTGGGACAGCAGGTTAAGAGAAATTACACATGGGGAGGTTAAGCATGTAACATGGGGGAGAATAAAAACAGAAAATGCAGTTTTATGAAGTGTGTTTGCCAATCCAGCCAGCACTTTTGTTCTATTTCTCTCTTTGCGTCTTTTATTGGTAAAGTAACTTTCAAGTGCATGCACAGGTATGAATGAGAGAGCAACCGTATAATAATTTGAAGCGTTTACACCAGTGCTAAAGTAGGAATGAGGTGTAGCAAAGACATGAAAGAGGTAGTGATAACAAATATGTGGAGAGGCAATAGTGACACAAAAATAAGCCACCTATTTATAAAACTGAAATGGAAGAAATACTAAAGGTTAACTTCTGAAATTGTAGCCGATAATAAAAAGATTCTCGTTGTTGGCAGGATTCGAACCTGCGCGGGGATACCCCAATGGATTTCTAGTCCATCGCCTTAACCACTCGGCCACAACAACTTGCTGTAAGCTGCCTACAAATATTTTGTTTGAAAGTTTTGAAGTTTTCCCACATCAAAGTACTGATATTCTGCAATGCGCTTTTTAAAAACAATGTTTTTTTCATCATGCACGTTCTGTCCTAAAAATAAAAATTGCATGAGTATATCTCTGGATCTGTAAAAGGATACGCTTGCATTCAAACTCTCTTGTGGCACTCAAGTTTTTTGGACCCTGTTGCACTCTGTTTTTGTGCTGCTTTTAGTCTACGACCCATATTACAGAAGTCAACCATCTCTGATTATTTGGGACTCCTTTGTAAGTGCCTTATCTTTAATCCTTGAAAAGCTCTATAATAAAGGGGTCTGTCAAAGATTGCTTGAATGGAAGATAAAAGAAGGCCCACTTGTCTCACCAAATGCAGTAGAGAAACCTGATGTTTTACTCATGTTATCCTTAGTTCAGTTTTTGTTAGACCTGGCATCCTTAAGGTGGCCTACCAGCAACCTTTTTGCTTTTCACCTCACGTTTTGCTGTATCTTTATGTTGGCCGTAGGACTCTAATCACTTTATCACTACTGTGAGAAAGTGGCTCTGTATATACTGTTCCCAAATAGGTACAGTGTGCACAGAGTCCCCAGTCCCCAGAGGTTTGGCAGAGGCTAAAGTTAGATATAACCTTACTCTCTAAAGTGGTAGCTTGCCGAGCAGTAAGGCAGTATCAGAGTACAGTGTAAAACATTTGTTGTACACACTCAGTCAGCAAATGGTCTCACACACTCAAGAACTGAACTCTAGGCCATTGGTTTGCATACAAAAGATATTGTTGTTTTATTTTAGAACCAACAATAGGTATCAAAATATACTTTCTCAGAATGAGATGCTTTAGTTAAATACTTTGCAATAGGCAATTGACTTTTGCAGGTCATAGTTACAGTTTATTGCAATAGGCAACACAATTTGAATCACAATAATACATTGAGCTCAATGGGAATTTTAAGTTATATGCAATTAATTACTTTCAGGATTACTTTTCTAAATCCAGGACTGGATCCTAGATTCAGTCCTGGGACAATTCTTGGAAACAAGTGAGTAAATTCGTTTTAGTTACTGTTGTGATTTTTAAGCAATATTTTGCTATTTTAAAAGTTGACACTTAGAAACTTTTGCTGATCAAATTACCAATGTTATCCTATGGAAGGAAATTCACTTAGCAGGTAAGTGGGGTTATGGTTACGTTTTCTAGGTCAGTGTTGGATCCTAGATCCAGCACTACTGTACCACCTGTAAGCAGTTGAGAAACTGCGTTTAAGTTATACAGGCGATTTTTAAGGAATATTTACATGTTTGCAAAATCGACACTTAGAAGAAATTTCACAGAAAAACAGTCAATGGTTTCCTATGGAAGAAAATTCAAGTTACGGGTAAAGTACGTTCTCGTTACTTTTGTAATCCAGTGCTGGGCTCCTAGGCTCAGTACTGGGACATCTATCTAAAACAGGTAAACAATTACGTTTTCACAGTTGGTACGATTTTTAAAGAATATTTGTAAGTTTCAAAAATCGACACTTAGAAAATTTTCAGCAAAAAGCAGGCAATGATATCCCATGGAAGGAAATTCGAGTTACTGGTAAGTACGGTTAAAATTACTTTTCAGGGTCAGTACTGAGCTCCAAGATGCAGCACTGAGGACTCTCCTGATAACAGGTGAGTAAATCAGAATTCGTTGTTCGGCTGATTTTAGATGAATATTTTAAAGTTCCAAAACTCCACACCACTTAGAAGAATTTCCAAGTGAAACCACTCAATGTTAGCCTATGGAAGAAAAGTGAGTTATCGGCTTTTAGGTAAGTACTCGACTGGCAGAGTTATGGTTCTGGGCATAGACTCAGGGGTCTCCCAGGGGAGTCCCAGCCTACTTGCCAAGCCTTAAACTCCCCTTTTATTACATATAATTTACACCTAAGGTAGGCCCTAGGTAGTCCTAGGTGCATGATGCTATGTAAGTAAAAAATAAGATATGTACTTTGGTGGTTCGCGTGTCCTGTAAGTACCAAACAGTCTATTTCATTTTTCACTACTGTGAGGTCTACCCCTCTCATAGGTTAGCTCTGTGTATTCCCCTATACTTTTTATTTGGTAATTCCATATCGGAGAGGAGTAGCTTTATTTATTTATTGAAAATCCTACTTACTGGAGAGGTTGGATTTAACTTTACTATTTTAGAAATGCCACTTTTAGAGAGTGAACATGTCTCTGCACTTACTGCTCTATTTGCCTGAAACCTGGCCCCAATACACGTCTGGATTGGGCTGGGTGACAGCAAAATTTGTGCCTTCCCTCTAGAGAGCCACAACACAGGTCACTCAACTGCACCTGGGGGGTGAGCTCCGCTCCCCCTCCACCCCCAATAGGTTCAAGAACGATAATTTATGTAAGTAAATACATTATAGCTACAGCTTATAATCATGCGAGTTTAAATCATTTGTTGTTAGATGGTTTAAATATTTGAAAGGATCTGTTTTTAATAGACATTTTACAAAAACCACTGGTACATTTGCTAATTCTGTAAAATTAACACCCAACTGCCGTGACATTGCCAACCACAATGCCGTGACTTGGATTCGAACCGAGGTTGCTGCGGCCACAACGCAGAGTCCTAACCACTATACGACCATGGCGAGCTACTTGGGCTCAACGACATACAGTGACATGGAGAATTTATAATTCGGAACACTCAGGGCTGTTCCTGTGATAGGCTGGATGTATTCATTGCTTCCTCATTCCTCATTCAGAGGCTGCGTCTCCTCAGTGGTTGATAGGCTGAAACCGTTTCCTGGCCGCCTGCTTGTGAGATGCCAGGAGTCAAAGATCACACATTACACTTGCGGACCTGTGATGGGACACCAATGCAGAGAAACCCACCTGGCACAGACCTTCTATTCTGTCTATTAGACCTGCATCTTCCCTGCACCTTTCAAGCCATTTGTATGTGAAGCAAGAAAGAGTTAGAGAGTGATCCATCTACACTTTTATAGGGAGGATGTCGCCGTGAGCTCCTCCCAGCTAATCACACGAACAGCAGAAAAGCAAGATAAATACACAGTTGAGGGGTGGGCTGCATGGTTATGTTTTTGAGTAAATATTGAAACTGACCTCAGTGGCTCATTAGCAGAGCTGCGGCTAATGACTGGTGCCAAATCATGATGAAGCAAGCACCATGGCTCGTAGGGGACCCACAACACGCTTTTCTTAGCTCACTGAATTAAAGTATAAACTTCCGCCGTGTGTGAGTGGTAAAGGCTTGTTAATATGGTTCCTTTTCCAATTCAAGTCTGACAACAAGAGGCAGGAACCACGTGGCTTCGGAAGCTCAGGAAAGTAGCCACCAACCACAGAGAAAGAGAGAACTGGCAGTATGAGAGGTGGAGAAAACAGAAGCGGGAGCAAGGAGCTCAAATGAGATTGATGGCGTTTAAATAGAGCGCGTAAAGGAACAGTTACACAGCTAAGAAATGGGAAAGACAGACTAGGGAAAAAAACACAGAAAGAGCCTGTACATGAAATTCTCTTCCTGGGACAGCAGGTTAAGAGAAATTACACATGGGGAGGTTAAGCATGTAACATGGGGGAGAATAAAAACAGAAAATGCAGTTTTATGAAGTGTGTTTGCCAATCCAGCCAGCACTTTTGTTCTATTTCTCTCTTTGCGTCTTTTATTGGTAAAGTAACTTTCAAGTGCATGCACAGGTATGAATGAGAGAGCAACCGTATAATAATTTGAAGCGTTTACACCAGTGCTAAAGTAGGAATGAGGTGTAGCAAAGACATGAAAGAGGTAGTGATAACAAATATGTGGAGAGGCAATAGTGACACAAAAATAAGCCACCTATTTATAAAACTGAAATGGAAGAAATACTAAAGGTTAACTTCTGAAATTGTAGCCGATAATAAAAAGATTCTCGTTGTTGGCAGGATTCGAACCTGCGCGGGGATACCCCAATGGATTTCTAGTCCATCGCCTTAACCACTCGGCCACAACAACTTGCTGTAAGCTGCCTACAAATATTTTGTTTGAAAGTTTTGAAGTTTTCCCACATCAAAGTACTGATATTCTGCAATGCGCTTTTTAAAAACAATGTTTTTTTCATCATGCACGTTCTGTCCTAAAAATAAAAATTGCATGAGTATATCTCTGGATCTGTAAAAGGATACGCTTGCATTCAAACTCTCTTGTGGCACTCAAGTTTTTTGGACCCTGTTGCACTCTGTTTTTGTGCTGCTTTTAGTCTACGACCCATATTACAGAAGTCAACCATCTCTGATTATTTGGGACTCCTTTGTAAGTGCCTTATCTTTAATCCTTGAAAAGCTCTATAATAAAGGGGTCTGTCAAAGATTGCTTGAATGGAAGATAAAAGAAGGCCCACTTGTCTCACCAAATGCAGTAGAGAAACCTGATGTTTTACTCATGTTATCCTTAGTTCAGTTTTTGTTAGACCTGGCATCCTTAAGGTGGCCTACCAGCAACCTTTTTGCTTTTCACCTCACGTTTTGCTGTATCTTTATGTTGGCCGTAGGACTCTAATCACTTTATCACTACTGTGAGAAAGTGGCTCTGTATATACTGTTCCCAAATAGGTACAGTGTGCACAGAGTCCCCAGTCCCCAGAGGTTTGGCAGAGGCTAAAGTTAGATATAACCTTACTCTCTAAAGTGGTAGCTTGCCGAGCAGTAAGGCAGTATCAGAGTACAGTGTAAAACATTTGTTGTACACACTCAGTCAGCAAATGGTCTCACACACTCAAGAACTGAACTCTAGGCCATTGGTTTGCATACAAAAGATATTGTTGTTTTATTTTAGAACCAACAATAGGTATCAAAATATACTTTCTCAGAATGAGATGCTTTAGTTAAATACTTTGCAATAGGCAATTGACTTTTGCAGGTCATAGTTACAGTTTATTGCAATAGGCAACACAATTTGAATCACAATAATACATTGAGCTCAATGGGAATTTTAAGTTATATGCAATTAATTACTTTCAGGATTACTTTTCTAAATCCAGGACTGGATCCTAGATTCAGTCCTGGGACAATTCTTGGAAACAAGTGAGTAAATTCGTTTTAGTTACTGTTGTGATTTTTAAGCAATATTTTGCTATTTTAAAAGTTGACACTTAGAAACTTTTGCTGATCAAATTACCAATGTTATCCTATGGAAGGAAATTCACTTAGCAGGTAAGTGGGGTTATGGTTACGTTTTCTAGGTCAGTGTTGGATCCTAGATCCAGCACTACTGTACCACCTGTAAGCAGTTGAGAAACTGCGTTTAAGTTATACAGGCGATTTTTAAGGAATATTTACATGTTTGCAAAATCGACACTTAGAAGAAATTTCACAGAAAAACAGTCAATGGTTTCCTATGGAAGAAAATTCAAGTTACGGGTAAAGTACGTTCTCGTTACTTTTGTAATCCAGTGCTGGGCTCCTAGGCTCAGTACTGGGACATCTATCTAAAACAGGTAAACAATTACGTTTTCACAGTTGGTACGATTTTTAAAGAATATTTGTAAGTTTCAAAAATCGACACTTAGAAAATTTTCAGCAAAAAGCAGGCAATGATATCCCATGGAAGGAAATTCGAGTTACTGGTAAGTACGGTTAAAATTACTTTTCAGGGTCAGTACTGAGCTCCAAGATGCAGCACTGAGGACTCTCCTGATAACAGGTGAGTAAATCAGAATTCGTTGTTCGGCTGATTTTAGATGAATATTTTAAAGTTCCAAAACTCCACACCACTTAGAAGAATTTCCAAGTGAAACCACTCAATGTTAGCCTATGGAAGAAAAGTGAGTTATCGGCTTTTAGGTAAGTACTCGACTGGCAGAGTTATGGTTCTGGGCATAGACTCAGGGGTCTCCCAGGGGAGTCCCAGCCTACTTGCCAAGCCTTAAACTCCCCTTTTATTACATATAATTTACACCTAAGGTAGGCCCTAGGTAGTCCTAGGTGCATGATGCTATGTAAGTAAAAAATAAGATATGTACTTTGGTGGTTCGCGTGTCCTGTAAGTACCAAACAGTCTATTTCATTTTTCACTACTGTGAGGTCTACCCCTCTCATAGGTTAGCTCTGTGTATTCCCCTATACTTTTTATTTGGTAATTCCATATCGGAGAGGAGTAGCTTTATTTATTTATTGAAAATCCTACTTACTGGAGAGGTTGGATTTAACTTTACTATTTTAGAAATGCCACTTTTAGAGAGTGAACATGTCTCTGCACTTACTGCTCTATTTGCCTGAAACCTGGCCCCAATACACGTCTGGATTGGGCTGGGTGACAGCAAAATTTGTGCCTTCCCTCTAGAGAGCCACAACACAGGTCACTCAACTGCACCTGGGGGGTGAGCTCCGCTCCCCCTCCACCCCCAATAGGTTCAAGAACGATAATTTATGTAAGTAAATACATTATAGCTACAGCTTATAATCATGCGAGTTTAAATCATTTGTTGTTAGATGGTTTAAATATTTGAAAGGATCTGTTTTTAATAGACATTTTACAAAAACCACTGGTACATTTGCTAATTCTGTAAAATTAACACCCAACTGCCGTGACATTGCCAACCACAATGCCGCGACTCGGATTCGAACGGAGGTTGCTGCGGCCACAACGCAGAGTACTAACCACTATACGATCACGGCGAGCTACTTGGGCTCAACGACATACAGTGACATGGAGAATTTATAATTCGGAACACTCAGGGCTGTTCCTGTGATAGGCTGGATGTATTCATTGCTTCCTCATTCCTCATTCAGAGGCTGCGTCTCCTCAGTGGTTGATAGGCTGAAACCGTTTCCTGGCCGCCTGCTTGTGAAATGCCAGGAGTCAAAGATCACACATTACACTTGCGGACCTGTGATGGGACACCAATGCAGAGAAACCCACCTGGCACAGACCTTCTATTCTGTCTATTAGACCTGCATCTTCCCTGCACCTTTCAAGCCATTTGTATGTGAAGCAAGAAAGAGTTAGAGAGTGATCCATCTACACTTTTATAGGGAGGATGTCGCCGTGAGCTCCTCCCAGCTAATCACACGAACAGCAGAAAAGCAAGATAAATACACAGTTGAGGGGTGGGCTGCATGGTTATGTTTTTGAGTAAATATTGAAACTGACCTCAGTGGCTCATTAGCAGAGCTGCGGCTAATGACTGGTGCCAAATCATGATGAAGCAAGCACCATGGCTCGTAGGGGACCCACAACACGCTTTTCTTAGCTCACTGAATTAAAGTATAAACTTCCGCCGTGCGTGAGTGGTAAAGGCTTGTTAATATAGTTCCTTTTCCAATTCAAGTCTGACAACAAGAGGCAGGAACCACGTGGCTTCGGAAGCTCAGGAAAGTAGCCACCAACCACAGAGAAAGAGAGAACTGGCAGTATGAGAGGTGGAGAAAACAGAAGCGGGAGCAAGGAGCTCAAATGAGATTGATGGCGTTTAAATAGAGCGCGTAAAGGAACAGTTACACAGCTAAGAAATGGGAAAGACAGACTAGGGAAAAAAACACAGAAAGAGCCTGTACATGAAATTCTCTTCCTGGGACAGCAGGTTAAGAGAAATTACACATGGGGAGGTTAAGCATGTAACACGGGGGAGAATAAAAAAGAAAATGCAGTTTTATGAAGTGTGTTTGCCAATCCAGCCAGCACTTTTGTTCTATTTCTCTCTTTGCGTCTTTTATTGGTAAAGTAACTTTCAAGTGCATGCGCAGGTATGAATGAGAGAGCAACGGTATAATAATTTGAAGCGTTTACACCAGTGCTAAAGTAGGAATGAGGTGTAGCAAAGACATGAAAGAGGTAGCGATAACAAATATGTGGAGAGGCAATAGTGACACAAAAATAAGCCACCTATTTATAAAACTGAAATGGAAGAAATACTAAAGGTTAACTTCTGAAATTGTAGCCGATAATAAAAAGATTCTCGTTGTTGGCAGGATTCGAACCTGCGCGGGGATACCCCAATGGATTTCTAGTCCATCGCCTTAACCACTCGGCCACAACAACTTGCTGTAAGCTGCCTACAAATATTTTGTTTGAAAGTTTTGAAGTTTTCCCACATCAAAGTACTGATATTCTGCAATGCGCTTTTTAAAAACAATGTTTTTTTCATCATGCACGTTCTGTCCTAAAAACAAAAATTGCATGAGTATATCTCTGGATCTGTAAAAGGATACGCTTGCATTCAAACTCTCTTGTGGCACTCAAGTTTTTTGGACCCTGTTGCACTCTGTTTTTGCGCTGCTTTTAGTCTACGACCCATATTACAGAAGTCAACCATCTCTGAGTATTTGGGACTCCTTTGTAAGTGCCTTATCTTTAATCCTTGAAAAGCTCTATAATAAAGGGGTCTGTCAAAGATTGCTTGAAATGAAGATAAAAGAAGGCCCACTTGTCTCACCACATGCAGTAGAGAAACCTGATGTTTTACTCATGTTATCCTTAGTTCAGTTTTTGTTAGACCTGGCATCCTTAAGGTGGCCTACCAGCAACCTTTTTGCTTTTCACCTCACGTTTTGCTGTATCTTTATGTTGGCCTTAGGACTCTAATCACTTTATCACTACTGTGAGAAAGTGGCTCTGTATATACTGTTCCCAAATAGGTACAGTGTGCACAGAGTCCCCAGTCCCCAGAGGTTTGGCAGAGGCTAAAGTTAGATATAACCTTACTCTCTAAAGTGGTAGCTTGCCGAGCAGTAAGGCAGTATCAGAGTACAGTGTAAAACATTTGTTGTACACACTCAGTCAGCAAATGGTCTCACACACTCAAGAACTGAACTCTAGGCCATTGGTTTGCATACAAAAGATATTGTTGTTTTATTTTAGAACCAACAATAGGTATCAAAATATACTTTCTCAGAATGAGATGCTTTAGTTAAATACTTTGCAATAGGCAATTGACTTTTGCAGGTCATAGTTACAGTTTATTGCAATAGGCAACACAATTTGAATCACAATAATACATTGCGCTCAATGGGAATTTTAAGTTATATGCAATTAATTACTTTCAGGATTACTTTTCTAAATCCAGGACTGGATCCTAGATTCAGTCCTGGGACAGTTCTTGGAAACAAGTGAGTAAATTCGTTTTAGTTACTGTTGTGATTTTTAAGCAATATTTTGCTATTTTAAAAGTTGACACTTAGAAACTTTTGCTGATCAAATTACCAATGTTATCCTATGGAAGGAAATTCACTTAGCAGGTAAGTGGGGTTATGGTTACTTTTTCTAGGTCAGTGTTGGATCCTAGATCCAGCACTACTGTACCACCTGTAAGCAGTTGAGAAACTGCGTTTAAGTTATACAGGCGATTTTTAAGGAATATTTACATGTTTGCAAAATCGACACTTAGAAGAAATTTCACAGAAAAACAGTCAATGGTTTCCTATGGAAGAAAATTCAAGTTACGGGTAAAGTACGTTCTCGTTACTTTTGTAATCCAGTGCTGGGCTCCTAGGCTCAGTACTGGGACATCTATCTAAAACAGGTAAACAATTACGTTTTCACAGTTGGTACGATTTTTAAAGAATATTTGTAAGTTTCAAAAATCGACACTTAGAAAATTTTCAGCAAAAAGCAGGCAATGATATCCCATGGAAGGAAATTCGAGTTACTGGTAAGTACGGTTAAAATTACTTTTCAGGGTCAGTACTGAGCTCCAAGATGCAGCACTGAGGTCTCTCCTGATAACAGGTGAGTAAATCAGAATTCGTTGTTCGGCTGATTTTAGATGAATATTTTAAAGTTCCAAAACTCCACACCACTTAGAAGAATTTCCAAGTGAAACCACTCAATGTTAGCCTATGGAAGAAAAGTGAGTTATCGGCTTTTAGGTAAGTACTCAACTGGCAGAGTTATGGTTCTGGGCATAGACTCAGGGGTCTCCCAGGGGAGTCCCAGCCTACTTGCCAAGCCTTAAACTCCCCTTTTATTACATATAATTTACACCTAAGGTAGGCCCTAGGTAGTCCTAGGTGCATGATGCTATGTAAGTAAAAAATAAGATATGTACTTTGGTGGTTCGCGTGTCCTGTAAGTACCAAACAGTCTATTTCATTTTTCACTACTGTGAGGTTTACCCCTCTCATAGGTTAGCTCTGTGTATTCCCCTATACTTTTTATTTGGTAATTCCATATCGGAGAGGAGTAGCTTTATTTATTTATTGAAAATCCTACTTACTGGTGAGGTTGGATTTAACTTTACTATTTTAGAAATGCCACTTTTAGAGAGTGAACATGTCTCTGCACTTACTGCTCTATTTGCCTGAAACCTGGCCCCAATACACGTCTGGATTGGGCTGGGTGACAGAAAAATTTGTGCCTTCCCTCTAGAGAGCCACAACACAGGTCACTCAACTGCACCTGGGGGGTGAGCTCCGCTCCCCCTCCACCCCCAATAGGTTCAAGAACGATAATTTATGTAAGTAAATACATTATAGCTACAGCTTAAAATCATGCGAGTTTAAATCATTTGTTGTTAGATGGTTTAAATATTTGAAAGGATCTGTTTTTAATAGACATTTTACAAAAACCACTGGTACATTTGCTAATTCTGTAAAATTAACACCCAACTGCCGTGACATTGCCGTGACTCGGATTCGAACCGAGGTTGCTGCGGCCACAACGCAGAGTACTAACCACTATACGATCACGGCAAGCTACTTGGGCTCAACGACATACAATGACATGGAGAATTTATAATTCGGAACACTCAGGGCTGTTCCTGTGATAGGCTGGATGTATTCATTGCTTCCTCATTCCTCATTCAGAGGCTGCGTCTCCTCAGTGGTTGATAGGCTGAAACCGTTTCCTGGACGCCTGCTTGTGAAATGCCAGGAGTCAAAGATCACACATTACACTTGCGGACCTGTGATGGGACACCAATGCAGAGAAACCCACCTGGCACAGGCCTTCTATTCTGTCTATTAGACCTGCATCTTCCCTGCACCTTTCAAGCCATTTGTATGTGAAGCAAGAAAGAGTTAGAGAGTGATCCATCTACACTTTTATAGGGAGGATGTCGCCGTGAGCTCCTCCCAGCTAATCACACGAACAGCAGAAAAGCAAGATAAATACACAGTTGAGGGGTGGGCTGCATGGTTATGTTTTTGAGTAAATATTGAAACTGACCTCAGTGGCTCATTAGCAGAGCTGCGGCTAATGACTGGTGCCAAATGATGATGAAGCAAGCACAATGGCTCGTAGGGGACCCACAACACGCTTTTCTTAGCTCACTGAATTAAAGTATAAACTTCCGCCGTGTGTGAGTGGTAAAGGCTTGTTAATATGGTTCCTTTTCCAATTCAAGTCTGACAACAAGAGGCAGGAACCACGTGGCTTCGGAAGCTCAGGAAAGTAGCCACCAACCACAGAGAAAGAGAGAACTGGCAGTATGAGAGGTGGAGAAAACAGAAGCGGGAGCAAGGAGCTCAAATGAGATTGATGGCGTTTAAATAGAGCGCGTAAAGGAACAGTTACACAGCTAAGAAATGGGAAAGACAGACTAGGGAAAAAAACACAGAAAGAGCCTGTAGATGAAATTCTCTTCCTGGGACAGCAGGTTAAGAGAAATTACACATGGGGAGGTTAAGCATGTAACACGGGGGAGAATAAAAAAGAAAATGCAGTTTTATGAAGTGTGTTTGCCAATCCAGCCAGCACTTTTGTTCTATTTCTCTCTTTGCGTCTTTTATTGGTAAAGTAACTTTCAAGTGCATGCGCAGGTATGAATGAGAGAGCAACGGTATAATAATTTGAAGCGTTTACACCAGTGCTAAAGTAGGAATGAGGTGTAGCAAAGACATGAAAGAGGTAGCGATAACAAATATGTGGAGAGGCAATAGTGACACAAAAATAAGCCACCTATTCATAAAACTGAAATGGAAGAAATACTAAAGGTTAACTTCTGAAATTGTAGCCGATAATAAAAAGAATCTCGTTGTTGGCAGGATTCGAACCTGCGCGGGGATACCCCAATGGATTTCTAGTCCATCGCCTTAACCACTCGGCCACAACAACTTGCTGTAAGCTGCCTACAAATATTTTGTTTGAAAGTTTTGAAGTTTTCCCACATCAAAGTACTGATATTCTGCAATGCGCTTTTTAAAAACAATGTTTTTTTCATCATGCACGTTCTGTCCTAAAAATAAAAATTGCATGAGTATATCTCTGGATCTGTAAAAGGATACGCTTGCATTCAAACTCTCTTGTGGCACTCAAGTTTTTTGGACCCTGTTGCACTCTGTTTTTGTGCTGCTTTTAGTCTACGACCCATATTACAGAAGTCAACCATCTCTGATTATTTGGGACTCCTTTGTAAGTGCCTTATCTTTAATCCTTGAAAAGCTCTATAATAAAGGGGTCTGTCAAAGATTGCTTGAATGGAAGATAAAAGAAGGCCCACTTGTCTCACCAAATGCAGTAGAGAAACCTGATGTTTTACTCATGTTATCCTTAGTTCAGTTTTTGTTAGACCTGGCATCCTTAAGGTGGCCTACCAGCAACCTTTTTGCTTTTCACCTCACGTTTTGCTGTATCTTTACGTTGGCCTTAGGACTCTAATCACTTTATCACTACTGTGAGAAAGTGGCTCTGTATATACTGTTCCCAAATAGGTACAGTGTGCACAGAGTCCCCAGTCCCCAGAGGTTTGGCAGAGGCTAAAGTTAGATATAACCTTACTCTCTAAAGTGGTAGCTTGCCGAGCAGTAAGGCAGTATCAGAGTACAGTGTAAAACATTTGTTGTACACACTCAGTCAGCAAATGGTCTCACACACTCAAGAACTGAACTCTAGGCCATTGGTTTGAATACAAAAGATATTGTTGTTTTATTTTAGAACCAACAATAGGTATCAAAATATACTTTCTCAGAATGAGATGCTTTAGTTAAATACTTTGCAATAGGCAATTGACTTTTGCAGGTCATAGTTACAGTTTATTGCAATAGGCAACACAATTTGAATCACAATAATACATTGAGCTCAATGGGAATTTTAAGTTATATGCAATTAATTACTTTCAGGATTACTTTTCTAAATCCAGGACTGGATCCTAGATTCAGTCCTGGGACAGTTCTTGGAAACAAGTGAGTAAATTCGTTTTAGTTACTGTTGTAATTTTTAAGCAATATTTTGCTATTTTAAAAGTTGACACTTAGAAACTTTTGCTGATCAAATTACCAATGTTATCCTATGGAAGGAAATTCACTTAGCAGGTAAGTGGGGTTATGGTTACGTTTTCTAGGTCAGTGTTGGATCCTAGATCCAGCACTACTGTACCACCTGTAAGCAGTTGAGAAACTGCGTTTAAGTTATACAGGCGATTTTTAAGGAATATTTACATGTTTGCAAAATCGACACTTAGAAGAAATTTCACAGAAAAACAGTCAATGGTTTCCTATGGAAGAAAATTCAAGTTACGGGTAAAGTACGTTCTCGTTACTTTTGTAATCCAGTGCTGGGCTCCTAGGCTCAGTACTGGGACATCTATCTAAAACAGGTAAACAATTACGTTTTCACAGTTGGTACGATTTTTAAAGAATATTTGTAAGTTTCAAAAATCGACACTTAGAAAATTTTCAGCAAAAAGCAGGCAATGATATCCCATGGAAGGAAATTCGAGTTACTGGTAAGTACGGTTAAAATTACTTTTCAGGGTCAGTACTGAGCTCCAAGATGCAGCACTGAGGTCTCTCCTGATAACAGGTGAGTAAATCAGAATTCGTTGTTCGGCTGATTTTAGATGAATATTTTAAAGTTCCAAAACTCCACACCACTTAGAAGAATTTCCAAGTGAAACCACTCAATGTTAGCCTATGGAAGAAAAGTGAGTTATCGGCTTTTAGGTAAGTACTCGACTGGCAGAGTTATGGTTCTGGGCATAGACTCAGGGGTCTCCCAGGGGAGTCCCAGCCTACTTGCCAAGCCTTAAACTCCCCTTTTATTACATATAATTTACACCTAAGGTAGGCCCTAGGTAGTCCTAGGTGCATGATGCTATGTAAGTAAAAAATAAGATATGTACTTTGGTGGTTCGCGTGTCCTGTAAGTACCAAACAGTCTATTTCATTTTTCACTACTGTGAGGTCTACCCCTCTCATAGGTTAGCTCTGTGTATTCCCCTATACTTTTAATTTGGTAATTCCATATCGGAGAGGAGTAGCTTTATTTATTTATTGAAAATCCTACTTACTGGTGAGGTTGGATTTAACTTTACTATTTTAGAAATGCCACTTTTAGAGAGTGAACATTTCTCTGCACTTACTGCTCTATTTGCCTGAAACCTGGCCCCAATACACGTCTGGATTGGGCTGGGTGACAGCAAAATGTGTGCCTTCTCTCTAGAGAGCCACAACACAGGTCACTCAACTGCACCTGGGGGGTGAGCTCCGCTCCCCCTCCACCCCCAATAGGTTCAAGAACGATAATTTATGTAAGTAAATACATTATAGTTACAGCTTATAATCATGCGAGTTTAAATCATTTGTTGTTAGATGGTTTAAATATTTGAAAGGATCTGTTTTTAATAGACATTTTACAAAAACCACTGGTACATTTGCTAATTCTGTAAAATTAACACCCAACTGCCGTGACATTGCCAACCACAATGCCGTGACTTGGATTCGAACCGAGGTTGCTGCGGCCACAACGCAGAGTCCTAACCACTATACGACCATGGCGAGCTACTTGGGCTCAACGACATACAGTGACATGGAGAATTTATAATTCGGAACACTCAGGGCTGTTCCTGTGATAGGCTGGATGTATTCATTGCTTCCTCATTCCTCATTCAGAGGCTGCGTCTCCTCAGTGGTTGATAGGCTGAAACCGTTTCCTGGCCGCCTGCTTGTGAGATGCCAGGAGTCAAAGATCACACATTACACTTGCGGACCTGTGATGGGACACCAATGCAGAGAAACCCACCTGGCACAGACCTTCTATTCTGTCTATTAGACCTGCATCTTCCCTGCACCTTTCAAGCCATTTGTATGTGAAGCAAGAAAGAGTTAGAGAGTGATCCATCTACACTTTTATAGGGAGGATGTCGCCGTGAGCTCCTCCCAGCTAATCACACGAACAGCAGAAAAGCAAGATAAATACACAGTTGAGGGGTGGGCTGCATGGTTATGTTTTTGAGTAAATATTGAAACTGACCTCAGTGGCTCATTAGCAGAGCTGCGGCTAATGACTGGTGCCAAATCATGATGAAGCAAGCACCATGGCTCGTAGGGGACCCACAACACGCTTTTCTTAGCTCACTGAATTAAAGTATAAACTTCCGCCGTGTGTGAGTGGTAAAGGCTTGTTAATATGGTTCCTTTTCCAATTCAAGTCTGACAACAAGAGGCAGGAACCACGTGGCTTCGGAAGCTCAGGAAAGTAGCCACCAACCACAGAGAAAGAGAGAACTGGCAGTATGAGAGGTGGAGAAAACAGAAGCGGGAGCAAGGAGCTCAAATGAGATTGATGGCGTTTAAATAGAGCGCGTAAAGGAACAGTTACACAGCTAAGAAATGGGAAAGACAGACTAGGGAAAAAAACACAGAAAGAGCCTGTACATGAAATTCTCTTCCTGGGACAGCAGGTTAAGAGAAATTACACATGGGGAGGTTAAGCATGTAACATGGGGGAGAATAAAAACAGAAAATGCAGTTTTATGAAGTGTGTTTGCCAATCCAGCCAGCACTTTTGTTCTATTTCTCTCTTTGCGTCTTTTATTGGTAAAGTAACTTTCAAGTGCATGCACAGGTATGAATGAGAGAGCAACCGTATAATAATTTGAAGCGTTTACACCAGTGCTAAAGTAGGAATGAGGTGTAGCAAAGACATGAAAGAGGTAGTGATAACAAATATGTGGAGAGGCAATAGTGACACAAAAATAAGCCACCTATTTATAAAACTGAAATGGAAGAAATACTAAAGGTTAACTTCTGAAATTGTAGCCGATAATAAAAAGATTCTCGTTGTTGGCAGGATTCGAACCTGCGCGGGGATACCCCAATGGATTTCTAGTCCATCGCCTTAACCACTCGGCCACAACAACTTGCTGTAAGCTGCCTACAAATATTTTGTTTGAAAGTTTTGAAGTTTTCCCACATCAAAGTACTGATATTCTGCAATGCGCTTTTTAAAAACAATGTTTTTTTCATCATGCACGTTCTGTCCTAAAAATAAAAATTGCATGAGTATATCTCTGGATCTGTAAAAGGATACGCTTGCATTCAAACTCTCTTGTGGCACTCAAGTTTTTTGGACCCTGTTGCACTCTGTTTTTGTGCTGCTTTTAGTCTACGACCCATATTACAGAAGTCAACCATCTCTGATTATTTGGGACTCCTTTGTAAGTGCCTTATCTTTAATCCTTGAAAAGCTCTATAATAAAGGGGTCTGTCAAAGATTGCTTGAATGGAAGATAAAAGAAGGCCCACTTGTCTCACCAAATGCAGTAGAGAAACCTGATGTTTTACTCATGTTATCCTTAGTTCAGTTTTTGTTAGACCTGGCATCCTTAAGGTGGCCTACCAGCAACCTTTTTGCTTTTCACCTCACGTTTTGCTGTATCTTTATGTTGGCCGTAGGACTCTAATCACTTTATCACTACTGTGAGAAAGTGGCTCTGTATATACTGTTCCCAAATAGGTACAGTGTGCACAGAGTCCCCAGTCCCCAGAGGTTTGGCAGAGGCTAAAGTTAGATATAACCTTACTCTCTAAAGTGGTAGCTTGCCGAGCAGTAAGGCAGTATCAGAGTACAGTGTAAAACATTTGTTGTACACACTCAGTCAGCAAATGGTCTCACACACTCAAGAACTGAACTCTAGGCCATTGGTTTGCATACAAAAGATATTGTTGTTTTATTTTAGAACCAACAATAGGTATCAAAATATACTTTCTCAGAATGAGATGCTTTAGTTAAATACTTTGCAATAGGCAATTGACTTTTGCAGGTCATAGTTACAGTTTATTGCAATAGGCAACACAATTTGAATCACAATAATACATTGAGCTCAATGGGAATTTTAAGTTATATGCAATTAATTACTTTCAGGATTACTTTTCTAAATCCAGGACTGGATCCTAGATTCAGTCCTGGGACAATTCTTGGAAACAAGTGAGTAAATTCGTTTTAGTTACTGTTGTGATTTTTAAGCAATATTTTGCTTTTTTAAAAGTTGACACTTAGAAACTTTTGCTGATCAAATTACCAATGTTATCCTATGGAAGGAAATTCACTTAGCAGGTAAGTGGGGTTATGGTTACGTTTTCTAGGTCAGTGTTGGATCCTAGATCCAGCACTACTGTACCACCTGTAAGCAGTTGAGAAACTGCGTTTAAGTTATACAGGCGATTTTTAAGGAATATTTACATGTTTGCAAAATCGACACTTAGAAGAAATTTCACAGAAAAACAGTCAATGGTTTCCTATGGAAGAAAATTCAAGTTACGGGTAAAGTACGTTCTCGTTACTTTTGTAATCCAGTGCTGGGCTCCTAGGCTCAGTACTGGGACATCTATCTAAAACAGGTAAACAATTACGTTTTCACAGTTGGTACGATTTTTAAAGAATATTTGTAAGTTTCAAAAATCGACACTTAGAAAATTTTCAGCAAAAAGCAGGCAATGATATCCCATGGAAGGAAATTCGAGTTACTGGTAAGTACGGTTAAAATTACTTTTCAGGGTCAGTACTGAGCTCCAAGATGCAGCACTGAGGACTCTCCTGATAACATGTGAGTAAATCAGAATTCGTTGTTCGGCTGATTTTAGATGAATATTTTAAAGTTCCAAAACTCCACACCACTTAGAAGAATTTCCAAGTGAAACCACTCAATGTTAGCCTATGGAAGAAAAGTGAGTTATCGGCTTTTAGGTAAGTACTCGACTGGCAGAGTTATGGTTCTGGGCATAGACTCAGGGGTCTCCCAGGGGAGTCCCAGCCTACTTGCCAAGCCTTAAACTCCCCTTTTATTACATATAATTTACACCTAAGGTAGGCCCTAGGTAGTCCTAGGTGCATGATGCTATGTAAGTAAAAAATAAGATATGTACTTTGGTGGTTCGCGTGTCCTGTAAGTACCAAACAGTCTATTTCATTTTTCACTACTGTGAGGTCTACCCCTCTCATAGGTTAGCTCTGTGTATTCCCCTATACTTTTTATTTGGTAATTCCATATCGGAGAGGAGTAGCTTTATTTATTTATTGAAAATCCTACTTACTGGTGAGGTTGGATTTAACTTTACTATTTTAGAAATGCCACTTTTAGAGAGTGAACATGTCTCTGCACTTACTGCTCTATTTGCCTGAAACCTGGCCCCAATACACGTCTGGATTGGGCTGGGTGACAGCAAAATTTGTGCCTTTCCTCTAGAGAGCCACAACACAGGTCACTCAACTGCACCTGGGGGGTGAGCTCCGCTCCCCCTCCACCCCCAATAGGTTCAAGAACGATAATTTATGTAAGTAAATACATTATAGCTACAGCTTATAATCATGCGAGTTTAAATCATTTGTTGTTAGATGGTTTAAATATTTGAAAGGATCTGTTTTTAATAGACATTTTACAAAAACCACTGGTACATTTGCTAATTCTGTAAAATTAACACCCAACTGCCGTGACATTGCCAACCACAATGCCGTGACTCGGATTCGAACCGAGGTTGCTGCGGCCACAACGCAGAGTACTAACCACTATACGATCACGGCGAGCTACTTGGGCTCAACGACATACAATGACATGGAGAATTTATAATTCGGAACACTCAGGGCTGTTCCTGTGATAGGCTGGATGTATTCATTGCTTCCTCATTCCTCATTCAGAGGCTGCGTCTCCTCAGTGGTTGATAGGCTGAAACCGTTTCCTGGACACCTGCTTGTGAAATGCCAGGAGTCAAAGATCACACATTACACTTGCGGACCTGTGATGGGACACCAATGCAGAGAAACCCACCTGGCACAGGCCTTCTATTCTGTCTATTAGACCTGCATCTTCCCTGCACCTTTCAAGCCATTTGTATGTGAAGCAAGAAAGAGTTAGAGAGTGATCCATCTACACTTTTATAGGGAGGATGTCGCCGTGAGCTCCTCCCAGCTAATCACACGAACAGCAGAAAAGCAAGATAAATACACAGTTGAGGGGTGGGCTGCATGGTTATGTTTTTGAGTAAATATTGAAACTGACCTCAGTGGCTCATTAGCAGAGCTGCGGCTAATGACTGGTGCCAAATGATGATGAAGCAAGCACAATGGCTCGTAGGGGACCCACAACACGCTTTTCTTAGCTCACTGAATTAAAGTATAAACTTCCGCCGTGTGTGAGTGGTAAAGGCTTGTTAATATGGTTCCTTTTCCAATTCAAGTCTGACAACAAGAGGCAGGAACCACGTGGCTTCGGAAGCTCAGGAAAGTAGCCACCAACCACAGAGAAAGAGAGAACTGGCAGTATGAGAGGTGGAGAAAACAGAAGCGGGAGCAAGGAGCTCAAATGAGATTGATGGCGTTTAAATAGAGCGCGTAAAGGAACAGTTACACAGCTAAGAAATGGGAAAGACAGACTAGGGAAAAAAACACAGAAAGAGCCTGTAGATGAAATTCTCTTCCTGGGACAGCAGGTTAAGAGAAATTACACATGGGGAGGTTAAGCATGTAACACGGGGGAGAATAAAAAAGAAAATGCAGTTTTATGAAGTGTGTTTGCCAATCCAGCCAGCACTTTTGTTCTATTTCTCTCTTTGCGTCTTTTATTGGTAAAGTAACTTTCAAGTGCATGCGCAGGTATGAATGAGAGAGCAACGGTATAATAATTTGAAGCGTTTACACCAGTGCTAAAGTAGGAATGAGGTGTAGCAAAGACATGAAAGAGGTAGCGATAACAAATATGTGGAGAGGCAATAGTGACACAAAAATAAGCCACCTATTCATAAAACTGAAATGGAAGAAATACTAAAGGTTAACTTCTGAAATTGTAGCCGATAATAAAAAGAATCTCGTTGTTGGCAGGATTCGAACCTGCGCGGGGATACCCCAATGGATTTCTAGTCCATCGCCTTAACCACTCGGCCACAACAACTTGCTGTAAGCTGCCTACAAATATTTTGTTTGAAAGTTTTGAAGTTTTCCCACATCAAAGTACTGATATTCTGCAATGCGCTTTTTAAAAACAATGTTTTTTTCATCATGCACGTTCTGTCCTAAAAATAAAAATTGCATGAGTATATCTCTGGATCTGTAAAAGGATACGCTTGCATTCAAACTCTCTTGTGGCACTCAAGTTTTTTGGACCCTGTTGCACTCTGTTTTTGTGCTGCTTTTAGTCTACGACCCATATTACAGAAGTCAACCATCTCTGATTATTTGGGACTCCTTTGTAAGTGCCTTATCTTTAATCCTTGAAAAGCTCTATAATAAAGGGGTCTGTCAAAGATTGCTTGAATGGAAGATAAAAGAAGGCCCACTTGTCTCACCAAATGCAGTAGAGAAACCTGATGTTTTACTCATGTTATCCTTAGTTCAGTTTTTGTTAGACCTGGCATCCTTAAGGTGGCCTACCAGCAACCTTTTTGCTTTTCACCTCACGTTTTGCTGTATCTTTACGTTGGCCTTAGGACTCTAATCACTTTATCACTACTGTGAGAAAGTGGCTCTGTATATACTGTTCCCAAATAGGTACAGTGTGCACAGAGTCCCCAGTCCCCAGAGGTTTGGCAGAGGCTAAAGTTAGATATAACCTTACTCTCTAAAGTGGTAGCTTGCCGAGCAGTAAGGCAGTATCAGAGTACAGTGTAAAACATTTGTTGTACACACTCAGTCAGCAAATGGTCTCACACACTCAAGAACTGAACTCTAGGCCATTGGTTTGAATACAAAAGATATTGTTGTTTTATTTTAGAACCAACAATAGGTATCAAAATATACTTTCTCAGAATGAGATGCTTTAGTTAAATACTTTGCAATAGGCAATTGACTTTTGCAGGTCATAGTTACAGTTTATTGCAATAGGCAACACAATTTGAATCACAATAATACATTGAGCTCAATGGGAATTTTAAGTTATATGCAATTAATTACTTTCAGGATTACTTTTCTAAATCCAGGACTGGATCCTAGATTCAGTCCTGGGACAGTTCTTGGAAACAAGTGAGTTAATTCGTTTTAGTTACTGTTGTAATTTTTAAGCAATATTTTGCTATTTTAAAAGTTGACACAGAAACTTTTGCTGATCAAATTACCAATGTTATCCTATGGAAGGAAATTCACTTAGCAGGTAAGTGGGGTTATGGTTACGTTTTCTAGGTCAGTGTTGGATCCTAGATCCAGCACTACTGTACCACCTGTAAGCAGTTGAGAAACTGCGTTTAAGTTATACAGGCGATTTTTAAGGAATATTTACATGTTTGCAAAATCGACACTTAGAAGAAATTTCACAGAAAAACAGTCAATGGTTTCCTATGGAAGAAAATTCAAGTTACGGGTAAAGTACATTCTCGTTACTTTTGTAATCCAGTGCTGGGCTCCTAGGCTCAGTACTGGGACATCTATCTAAAACAGGTAAACAATTACGTTTTCACAGTTGGTACGATTTTTAAAGAATATTTGTAAGTTTCAAAAATCGACACTTAGAAAATTTTCAGCAAAAAGCAGGCAATGATATCCCATGGAAGGAAATTCGAGTTACTGGTAAGTACGGTTAAAATTACTTTTCAGGGTCAGTACTGAGCTCCAAGATGCAGCACTGAGGTCTCTCCTGATAACAGGTGAGTAAATCAGAATTCGTTGTTCGGCTGATTTTAGATGAATATTTTAAAGTTCCAAAACTCCACACCACTTAGAAGAATTTCCAAGTGAAACCACTCAATGTTAGCCTATGGAAGAAAAGTGAGTTATCGGCTTTTAGGTAAGTACTCGACTGGCAGAGTTATGGTTCTGGGCATAGACTCAGGGGTCTCCCAGGGGAGTCCCAGCCTACTTGCCAAGCCTTAAACTCCCCTTTTATTACATATAATTTACACCTAAGGTAGGCCCTAGGTAGTCCTAGGTGCATGATGCTATGTAAGTAAAAAATAAGATATGTACTTTGGTGGTTCGCGTGTCCTGTAAGTACCAAACAGTCTATTTCATTTTTCACTACTGTGAGGTCTACCCCTCTCATAGGTTAGCTCTGTGTATTCCCCTATACTTTTAATTTGGTAATTCCATATCGGAGAGGAGTAGCTTTATTTATTTTTTGAAAATCCTACTTACTGGTGAGGTTGGATTTAACTTTACTATTTTAGAAATGCCACTTTTAGAGAGTGAACATTTCTCTGCACTTACTGCTCTATTTGCCTGAAACCTGGCCCCAATACACGTCTGGATTGGGCTGGGTGACAGCAAAATTTGTGCCTTCCCTCTAGAGAGCCACAACACAGGTCACTCAACTGCACCTGGGGGGTGAGCTCCGCTCCCCCTCCACCCCCAATAGGTTCAAGAACGATAATTTATGTAAGTAAATACATTATAGTTACAGCTTATAATCATGCGAGTTTAAATCATTTGTTGTTAGATGGTTTAAATATTTGAAAGGATCTGTTTTTAATAGACATTTTACAAAAACCACTGGTACATTTGCTAATTCTGTAAAATTAACACCCAACTGCCATGACATTGCCAACCACAATGCCGTGACTCGGATTCGAACCGAGGTTGCTGCGGCCACAACGCAGAGTCCTAACCACTATACGACCATGGCGAGCTACTTGGGCTCAACGACATACAGTGACATGGAGAATTTATAATTCGGAACACTCAGGGCTGTTCCTGTGATAGGCTGGATGTATTCATTGCTTCCTCATTCCTCATTCAGAGGCTGCGTCTCCTCAGTGGTTGATAGGCTGAAACCGTTTCCTGGCCGCCTGCTTGTGAAATGCCAGGAGTCAAAGATCACACATTACACTTGCGGACCTGTGATGGGACACCAATGCAGAGAAACCCACCTGGCACAGACCTTCTATTCTGTCTATTAGACCTGCATCTTCCCTGCACCTTTCAAGCCATTTGTATGTGAAGCAAGAAAGAGTTAGAGAGTGATCCATCTACACTTTTATAGGGAGGATGTCGCCGTGAGCTCCTCCCAGCTAATCACACGAACAGCAGAAAAGCAAGATAAATACACAGTTGAGGGGTGGGCTGCATGGTTATGTTTTTGAGTAAATATTGAAACTGACCTCAGTGGCTCATTAGCAGAGCTGCGGCTAATGACTGGTGCCAAATCATGATGAAGCAAGCACCATGGCTCGTAGGGGACCCACAACACGCTTTTCTTAGCTCACTGAATTAAAGTATAAACTTCCGCCGTGTGTGAGTGGTAAAGGCTTGTTAATATGGTTCCTTTTCCTATTCAAGTCTGACAACAAGAGGCAGGAACCACGTGGCTTCGGAAGCTCAGGAAAGTAGCCACCAACCACAGAGAAAGAGAGAACTGGCAGTATGAGAGGTGGAGAAAACAGAAGCGGGAGCAAGGAGCTCAAATGAGATTGATGGCGTTTAAATAGAGCGCGTAAAGGAACAGTTACACAGCTAAGAAATGGGAAAGACAGACTAGGGAAAAAAACACAGAAAGAGCCTGTAGATGAAATTCTCTTCCTGGGACAGCAGGTTAAGAGAAATTACACATGGGGAGGTTAAGCATGTAACACGGGGGAGAATAAAAAAGAAAATGCAGTTTTATGAAGTGTGTTTGCCAATCCAGCCAGCACTTTTGTTCTATTTCTCTCTTTGCGTCTTTTATTGGTAAAGTAACTTTCAAGTGCATGCGCAGGTATGAATGAGAGAGCAACCGTATAATAATTTGAAGCGTTTACACCAGTGCTAAAGTAGGAATGAGGTGTAGCAAAGACATGAAAGAGGTAGCGATAACAAATATGTGGAGAGGCAATAGTGACACAAAAATAAGCCACCTATTTATAAAACTGAAATGGAAGAAATACTAAAGGTTAACTTCTGAAATTGTAGCCGATAATAAAAAGATTCTCGTTGTTGGCAGGATTCGAACCTGCGCGGGGATACCCCAATGGATTTCTAGTCCATCGCCTTAACCACTCGGCCACAACAACTTGCTGTAAGCTGCCTACAAATATTTTGTTTGAATCTTTTGAAGTTTTCCCACATCAAAGTACTGATATTCTGCAATGCGCTTTTTAAAAACAATGTTTTTTTCATCATGCACGTTCTGTCCTAAAAACAAAAATTGCATGAGTATATCTCTGGATCTGTAAAAGGATACGCTTGCATTCAAACTCTCTTGTGGCACTCAAGTTTTTTGGACCCTGTTGCACTCTGTTTTTGCGCTGCTTTTAGTCTACGACCCATATTACAGATGTCAACCATCTCTGAGTATTTGGGACTCCTTTGTAAGTGCCTTATCTTTAATCCTTGAAAAGCTCTATAATAAAGGGGTCTGTCAAAGATTGCTTGAATGGAAGATAAAAGAAGGCCCACTTGTCTCACCAAATGCAGTAGAGAAACCTGATGTTTCACTCATGTTATCCTTAGTTCAGTGTTTGTTAGACCTGGCATCCTTAAGGTGGCCTACCAGCAACCTTTTTGCTTTTCACCTCACGTTTTGCTGTATCTTTATGTTGGCCTTAGGACTCTAATCACTTTATCACTACTGTGAGAAAGTGGCTCTGTATATATTGTTCCCAAATAGGTACAGTGTGCACAGAGTCCCCAGTCCCCAGAGGTTTGGCAGAGGCTAAAGTTAGATATAACCTTACTCTCTAAAGTGGTAGCTTGCCGAGCAGTAAGGCAGTATCAGAGTACAGTGTAAAACATTTGTTGTACACACTCAGTCAGCAAATGGTCTCACACACTCAAGAACTGAACTCTAGGCCATTGGTTTGAATACAAAAGATATTGTTGTTTTATTTTAGAACCAACAATAGGTATCAAAATATACTTTCTCAGAATGAGATGCTTTAGTTAAATACTTTGCAATAGGCAATTGACTTTTGCAGGTCATAGTTACAGTTTATTGCAATAGGCAACACAATTTGAATCACAATAATACATGGAGCTCAATGGGAATTTTAAGTTATATGCAATTAATTACTTTCAGGATTACTTTTCTAAATCCAGGACTGGATCCTAGATTCAGTCCTGGGACAGTTCTTGGAAACAAGTGAGTAAATTTGTTTTAGTTACTGTTGTGATTTTTAAGCAATATTTTGCTATTTTAAAAGTTGACACTTAGAAACTTTTGCTGATCAAATTACCAATGTTATCCTATGGAAGGAAATTCACTTAGCAGGTAAGTGGGGTTATGGTTACGTTTTCTAGGTCAGTGTTGGATCCTAGATCCAGCACTACTGTACCACCTGTAAGCAGTTGAGAAACTACGTTTAAGTTATACAGGCGATTTTTAAGGAATATTTACATGTTTGCAAAATCGACACTTAGAAGAAATTTCACAGAAAAACAGTCAATGGTTTCCTATGGAAGAAAATTCAAGTTACGGGTAAAGTACGTTCTCGTTACTTTTGTAATCCAGTGCTGGGCTCCTAGGCTCAGTACTGGGACATCTATCTAAAACAGGTAAACAATTACGTTTTCACAGTTGGTACGATTTTTAAAGAATATTTGTAAGTTTCAAAAATCGACACTTAGAAAATTTTCAGCAAAAAGCAGGCAATGATATCCCATGGAAGGAAATTCGAGTTACTGGTAAGTACGGTTAAAATTACTTTTCAGGGTCAGTACCGAGCTCCAAGATGCAGCACTGAGGTCTCTCCTGATAACAGGTGAGTAAATCAGAATTCGTTGTTCGGCTGATTTTAGATGAATATTTTAAAGTTCCAAAACTCCACACCACTTAGAAGAATTTCCAAGTGAAACCACTCAATGTTAGCCTATGGAAGAAAAGTGAGTTATCGGCTTTTAGGTAAGTACTCGACTGGCAGAGTTATGGTTCTGGGCATAGACTCAGGGGTCTCCCAGGGGAGTCCCAGCCTACTAGCCAAGCCTTAAACTCCCCTTTTATTACATATAATTTACACCTAAGGTAGGCCCTAGGTAGTCCTAGGTGCATGATGCTATGTAAGTAAAAAATAAGATATGTACTTTGGTGGTTCGCGTGTCCTGTAAGTACCAAACAGTCTATTTCATTTTTCACTACTGTGAGGTCTACCCCTCTCATAGGTTAGCTCTGTGTATTCCCCTATACTTTTTATTTGGTAATTCCATATCGGAGAGGAGTAGCTTTATTTATTTATTGAAAATCCTACTTACTGGTGAGGTTGGATTTAACTTTACTATTTTAGAAATGCCACTTTTAGAGAGTGAACATTTCTCTGCACTTACTGCTCTATTTGCCTGAAACCTGGCCCCAATACACGTCTGGATTGGGCTGGGTGACAGCAAAATTTGTGCCTTCCCTCTAGAGAGCCACAACACAGGTCACTCAACTGCACCTGGGGGGTGAGCTCCGCTCCCCCTCCACCCCCAATAGGTTCAAGAACGATAATTTATGTAAGTAAATACATTATAGCTACAGCTTATAATCATGCGAGTTTAAATCATTTGTTGTTAGATGGTTTAAATATTTGAAAGGATCTGTTTTTAATAGACATTTTACAAAAACCACTGGCACATTTGCTAATTCTGTAAAATTAACACCCAACTGCCGTGACATTGCCAACCACAATGCCGTGACTCGGATTCAAACCAAGGTTGCTGCGGCCACAACGCAGAGTACTAACCACTATACGATCACGGCGAGCTACTTGGGCTCAACGACATACAGTGACATGGAGAATTTATAATTCGGAACACTCAGGGCTATTCCTGTGATAGGCTGGATGTATTCATTGCTTCCTCATTCCTCATTCAGAGGCTGCGTCTCCTCAGTGGTTGATAGGCTGAAACCGTTTCCTGGCCGCCTGCTTGTGAAATGCCAGGAGTCAAAGTTCACACATTACACTTGCGGACCTGTGATGGGACACCAATGCAGAGAAACCCACCTGGCACAGACCTTCTATTCTGTCTATTAGACCTGCATCTTCCCTGCATCTTTCAAGCCATTTGTATGTGAAGCAAGAAAGAGTTAGAGAGTGATCCATCTACACTTTTATAGGGAGGATGTCGCCGTGAGCTCCTCCCAGCTAATCACACGAACAGCAGAAAAGCAAGATAAATACACAGTTGAGGGGTGGGCTGCATGGTTATGTTTTTGAGTAAATATTGAAACTGACCTCAGTGGCTCATTAGCAGAGCTGCGGCTAATGACTGGTGCCAAATCATGATGAAGCAAGCACCATGGCTCGTAGGGGACCCACAACACGCTTTTCTTAGCTCACTGAATTAAAGTATAAACTTCCGCCGTGTGTGAGTGGTAAAGGCTTGTTAATATGGTTCCTTTTCCAATTCAAGTCTGACAACAAGAGGCAGGAACCACGTGGCTTCGGAAGCTCAGGAAAGTAGCCACCAACCACAGAGAAAGAGAGAACTGGCAGTATGAGAGGTGGAGAAAACAGAAGCGGGAGCAAGGAGCTCAAATGAGATTGATGGCGTTTAAATAGAACGCGTAAAGGAACAGTTACACAGCTAAGAAATGGGAAAGACAGACTAGGGAAAAAAACACAGAAAGAGCCTGTAGATGAAATTCTCTTCCTGGGACAGCAGGTTAAGAGAAATTACACATGGGGAGGTTAAGCATGTAACACGGGGGAGAATAAAAAAGAAAATGCAGTTTTATGAAGTGTGTTTGCCAATCCAGCCAGCACTTTTGTTCTATTTCTCTCTTTGCGTCTTTTATTGGTAAAGTAACTTTCAAGTGCATGCGCAGGTATGAATGAGAGAGCAACGGTATAATAATTTGAAGCGTTTACACCAGTGCTAAAGTAGGAATGAGGTGTAGCAAAGACATGAAAGAGGTAGCGATAACAAATATGTGGAGAGGCAATAGTGACACAAAAATAAGCCACCTATTTATAAAACTGAAATGGAAGAAATACTAAAGGTTAACTTCTGAAATTGTAGCCGATAATAAAAAGATTCTCGTTGTTGGCAGGATTCGAACCTGCGCGGGGATACCCCAATGGATTTCTAGTCCATCGCCTTAACCACTCGGCCACAACAACTTGCTGTAAGCTGCCTACAAATATTTTGTTTGAATCTTTTGAAGTTTTCCCACATCAAAGTACTGATATTCTGCAATGCGCTTTTTAAAAACAATGTTTTTTTCATCATGCACGTTCTGTCCTAAAAACAAAAATTGCAGGAGTATATCTCTGGATCTGTAAAAGGATACGCTTGCATTCAAACTCTCTTGTGGCACTCAAGTTTTTTGGACCCTGTTGCACTCTGTTTTTGTGCTGCTTTTAGTCTACGACCCATATTACAGAAGTCAACCATCTCTGATTATTTGGGACTCCTTTGTAAGTGCCTTATCTTTAATCCTTGAAAAGCTCTATAATAAAGGGGTCTGTCAAAGATTGCTTGAATGGAAGATAAAAGAAGGCCCACTTGTCTCACCAAATGCAGTAGAGAAACCTGATGTTTTACTCATGTTATCCTTAGTTCAGTTTTTGTTAGACCTGGCATCCTTAAGGTGGCCTACCAGCAACCTTTTTGCTTTTCACCTCACGTTTTGCTGTATCTTTATGTTGGCCTTAGGACTCTAATCACTTTATCACTACTGTGAGAAAGTGGCTCTGTATATACTGTTCCCAAATAGGTACAGTGTGCACAGAGTCCCCAGTCCCCAGAGGTTTGGCAGAGGCTAAAGTTAGATATAACCTTACTCTCTAAAGTGGTAGCTTGCCGAGCAGTAAGGCAGTATCAGAGTACAGTGTAAAACATTTGTTGTACACACTCAGTCAGCAAATGGTCTCACACACTCAAGAACTGAACTCTAGGCCATTGGTTTGCATACAAAAGATATTGTTGTTTTATTTTAGAACCAACAATAGGTATCAAAATATACTTTCTCAGAATGAGATGCTTTAGTTAAATACTTTGCAATAGGCAATTGACTTTTGCAGGTCATAGTTACAGTTTATTGCAATAGGCAACACCATTTGAATCACAATAATACATGGAGCTCAATGGGAATTTTAAGTTATATGCAATTAATTACTTTCAGGATTACTTTTCTAAATCCAGGACTGGATCCTAGATTCAGTCCTGGGACAGTTCTTGGAAACAAGTGAGTAAATTTGTTTTAGTTACTGTTGTGATTTTTAAGCAATATTTTGCTATTTTAAAAGTTGACACTTAGAAACTTTTGCTGATCAAATTACCAATGTTATCCTATGGAAGGAAATTCACTTAGCAGGTAAGTGGGGTTATGGTTACGTTTTCTAGGTCTGTGTTGGATCCTAGATCCAGCACTACTGTACCACCTGTAAGCAGTTGAGAAACTGCGTTTAAGTTATACAGGCGATTTTTAAGGAATATTTACATGTTTGCAAAATCGACACTTAGAAGAAATTTCACAGAAAAACAGTCAATGGTTTCCTATGGAAGAAAATTCAAGTTACGGGTAAAGTACATTCTCGTTACTTTTGTAATCCAGTGCTGGGCTCCTAGGCTCAGTACTGGGACATCTATCTAAAACAGGTAAACAATTACGTTTTCACAGTTGGTACGATTTTTAAAGAATATTTGTAAGTTTCAAAAATCGACACTTAGAAAATTTTCAGCAAAAAGCAGGCAATGATATCCCATGGAAGGAAATTCGAGTTACTGGTAAGTACGGTTAAAATTACTTTTCAGGGTCAGTACTGAGCTCCAAGATGCAGCACTGAGGTCTCTCCTGATAACAGGTGAGTAAATCAGAATTCGTTGTTCGGCTGATTTTAGATGAATATTTTAAAGTTCCAAAACTCCACACCACTTAGAAGAATTTCCAAGTGAAACCACTCAATGTTAGCCTATGGAAGAAAAGTGAGTTATCGGCTTTTAGGTAAGTACTCGACTGGCAGAGTTATGGTTCTGGGCATAGACTCAGGGGTCTCCCAGGGGAGTCCCAGCCTACTTTCCAAGCCTTAAACTCCCCTTTTATTACATATAATTTACACCTAAGGTAGGCCCTAGGTAGTCCTAGGTGCATGATGCTATGTAAGTAAAAAATAAGATATGTACTTTGGTGGTTCGCGTGTCCTGTAAGTACCAAACAGTCTATTTCATTTTTCACTACTGTGAGGTCTACCCCTCTCATAGGTTAGCTCTGTGTATTCCCCTATACTTTTTATTTGGTAATTCCATATCGGAGAGGAGTAGCTTTATTTATTTATTGAAAATCCTACTTACTGGTGAGGTTGGATTTAACTTTACTATTTTAGAAATGCCACTTTTAGAGAGTGAACATGTCTCTGCACTTACTGCTCTATTTGCCTGAAACCTGGCCCCAATACACGTCTGGATTGGGCTGGGTGACAGCAAAATTTGTGCCTTCCCTCTAGAGAGCCACAACACAGGTCACTCAACTGCACCTGGGGGGTGAGCTCCGCTCCCCCTCCACCCCCAATAGGTTCAAGAACGATAATTTATGTAAGTAAATACATTATAGCTACAGCTTATAATCATGCGAGTTTAAATCATTTGTTGTTAGATGGTTTAAATATTTGAAAGGATCTGTTTTTAATAGACATTTTACAAAAACCACTGGTACATTTGCTAATTCTGTAAAATAAACACCCAACTGCCGTGACATTGCCAACCACAATGCCATGACTCGGATTCGAACCGAGGTTGCTGCGGCCACAACGCAGAGTACTAACCACTATACGATCACAGCGAGCTACTTGGGCTCAACGACATACAATGACATGGAGAATTTATAATTCGGAACACTCAGGGCTGTTGCTGTGATAGGCTGGATGTATTCATTGCTTCCTCATTCCTCATTCAGAGGCTGCGTCTCCTCGGTGGTTGATAGGCTGAAACCGTTTCCTGGCCGCCTGCTTGTGAAATGCCAGGAGTCAAAGATCACACATTACACTTGCAGACCTGTGATGGGACACCAATGCAGAGAAACCCACCTGGCACAGGCCTTCTATTCTGTCTATTAGACCTGCATCTTCCCTGCACCTTTCAAGCCATTTGTATGTGAAGCAAGAAAGAGTTAGAGAGTGATCCATCTACACTTTTATAGGGAGGATGTCGCCGTGAGCTCCTCCCAGCTAATCACACGAACAGCAGAAAAGCAAGATAAATACACAGTTGAGGGGTGGGCTGCATGGTTATGTTTTTGAGTAAATATTGAAACTGACCTCAGTGGCTCATTAGCAGAGCTGCGGCTAATGACTGGTGCCAAATGATGATGAAGCAAGCACAATGGCTCGTAGGGGACCCACAACACGCTTTTCTTAGCTCACTGAATTAAAGTATAAACTTCCGCCGTGTGTGAGTGGTAAAGGCTTGTTAATATGGTTCCTTTTCCAATTCAAGTCTGACAACAAGAGGCAGGAACCACGTGGCTTCGGAAGCTCAGGAAAGTAGCCACCAACCACAGAGAAAGAGAGAACTGGCAGTATGAGAGGTGGAGAAAACAGAAGCGGGAGCAAGGAGCTCAAATGAGATTGATGGCGTTTAAATAGAGCGCGTAAAGGAACAGTTACACAGCTAAGAAATGGGAAAGACAGACTAGGGAAAAAAACACAGAAAGAGCCTGTACATGAAATTCTCTTCCTGGGACAGCAGGTTAAGAGAAATTACACATGGGGAGGTTAAGCATGTAACACGGGGGAGAATAAAAAAGAAAATGCAGTTTTATGAAGTGTGTTTGCCAATCCAGCCAGCACTTTTGTTCTATTTCTCTCTTTGCGTCTTTTATTGGTAAAGTAACTTTCAAGTGCATGCACAGGTATGAATGAGAGAGCAACCGTATAATAATTTGAAGCGTTTACACCAGTGCTAAAGTAGGAATGAGGTGTAGCAAAGACATGAAAGAGGTAGTGATAACAAATGTGTGGAGAGGCAATAGTGACACAAAAATAAGTCACCTATTTATAAAACTGAAATGGAAGAAATACTAAAGGTTAACTTCTGAAACTGTAGCCGATAATAAAAAGATTCTCGTTGTTGGCAGGATTCGAACCTGCGCGGGGATACCCCAATGGATTTCTAGTCCATCGCCTTAACCACTCGGCCACAACAACTTGCTGTAAGCTGCCTACAAATATTTTGTTTGAAAGTTTTGAAGTTTTCCCACATCAAAGTACTGATATTCTGCAATGCGCTTTTTAAAAACAATGTTTTTTTCATCATGCACGTTCTGTCCTAAAAATAAAAATTGCATGAGTATATCTCTGGATCTGTAAAAGGATACGCTTGCATTCAAACTCTCTTGTGGCACTCAAGTTTTTTGGACCCTGTTGCACTCTGTTTTTGTGCTGCTTTTAGTCTACGACCCATATTACAGAAGTCAACCATCTCTGATTATTTGGGACTCCTTTGTAAGTGCCTTATCTTTAATCCTTGAAAAGCTCTATAATAAAGGGGTCTGTCAAAGATTGCTTGAATGGAAGATAAAAGAAGGCCCACTTGTCTCACCAAATGCAGTAGAGAAACCTGATGTTTTACTCATGTTATCCTTAGTTCAGTTTTTGTTAGACCTGGCATCCTTAAGGTGGCATACCAGCAACCTTTTTGCTTTTCACCTCACGTTTTGCTGTATCTTTACGTTGGCCTTTGGACTCTAATCACTTTATCACTACTGTGAGAAAGTGGCTCTGTATATACTGTTCCCAAATAGGTACAGTGTGCACAGAGTCCCCAGTCCCCAGAGGTTTGGCAGAGGCTAAAGTTAGATATAACCTTACTCTCTAAAGTGGTAGCTTGCCGAGCAGTAAGGCAGTATCAGAGTACAGTGTAAAACATTTGTTGTACACACTCAGTCAGCAAATGGTCTCACACACTCAAGAACTGAACTCTAGGCCATTGGTTTGAATACAAAAGATATTGTTGTTTTATTTTGAGAACCAACAATAGGTATCAAAATATACTTTCTCAGAATGAGATGCTTTAGTTAAATACTTTGCAATAGGCAATTGACTTTTGCAGGTCATAGTTACAGTTTATTGCAATAGGCAACACAATTTGAATCACAATAATACATTGAGCTCAATGGGAATTTTAAGTTATATGCAATTAATTACTTTCAGGATTACTTTTCTAAATCCAGGACTGGATCCTAGATTCAGTCCTGGGACAGTTCTTGGAAACAAGTGAGTAAATTCGTTTTAGTTACTGTTGTGATTTTTAAGCAATATTTTGCTATTTTAAAAGTTGACACTTAGAAACTTTTGCTGATCAAATTACCAATGTTATCCTATGGAAGGAAATTCACTTAGCAGGTAAGTGGGGTTATGGTTACGTTTTCTAGGTCAGTGTTGGATCCTAGATCCAGCACTACTGTATCACCTGTAAGCAGTTGAGAAACTGCGTTTAAGTTATACAGGCGATTTTTAAGGAATATTTACATGTTTGCAAAATCGACACTTAGAAGAAATTTCACAGAAAAACAGTCAATGGTTTCCTATGGAAGAAAATTCAAGTTACGGGTAAAGTACGTTCTCGTTACTTTTGTAATCCAGTGCTGGGCTCCTAGGCTCAGTACTGGGACATCTATCTAAAACAGGTAAACAATTACGTTTTCACAGTTGGTACGATTTTTAAAGAATATTTGTAAGTTTCAAAAATCGACACTTAGAAAATTTTCAGCAAAAAGCAGGCAATGATATCCCATGGAAGGAAATTCGAGTTACTGGTAAGTACGGTTAAAATTACTTTTCAGGGTCAGTACCGAGCTCCAAGATGCAGCACTGAGGTCTCTCCTGATAACAGGTGAGTAAATCAGAATTCGTTGTTCGGCTGATTTTAGATTAATATTTTAAAGTTCCAAAACTCCACACCACTTAGAAGAATTTCCAAGTGAAACCACTCAATGTTAGCCTATGGAAGAAAAGTGAGTTATCGGCTTTTAGGTAAGTACTCTACTGGCAGAGTTATGGTTCTGGGCATAGACTCAGGGGTCTCCCAGGGGAGTCCCAGCCTACTTGCCAAGCCTTAAACTCCCCTTTTATTACATATAATTTACACCTAAGGTAGGCCCTAGGTAGTCCTAGGTGCATGATGCTATGTAAGTAAAAAATAAGATATGTACTTTGGTGGTTCGCGTGTCCTGTAAGTACCAAACAGTTCATTTCATTTTTCACTACTGTGAGGTCTACCCCTCTCATAGGTTAGCTCTGTGTATTCCCCTATACTTTTAATTTGGTAATTCCATATCGGAGAGGAGTAGCTTTATTTATTTATTGAAAATCCTACTTACTGGTGAGGTTGGATTTAACTTTACTATTTTAGAAATGCCACTTTTAGAGAGTGAACATTTCTCTGCACTTACTGCTCTATTTGCCTGAAACCTGGCCCCAATACACGTCTGGATTGGGCTGGGTGACAGCAAAATTTGTGCCTTCCCTCTAGAGAGCCACAACACAGGTCACTCAACTGCACCTGGGGGGTGAGCTCCGCTCCCCCTCCACCCCCAATAGGTTCAAGAACGATAATTTATGTAAGTAAATACATTATAGTTACAGCTTATAATCATGCGAGTTTAAATCATTTGTTGTTAGATGGTTTAAATATTTGAAAGGATCTGTTTTTAATAGACATTTTACAAAAACCACTGGTACATTTGCTAATTCTGTAAAATTAACACCCAACTGCCGTGACATTGCCAACCACAATGCCGTGACTCGGATTCGAACCGAGGTTGCTGCGGCCACAACGCAGAGTACTAACCACTATACGATCATGGCGAGCTACTTGGGCTCAACGACATACAGTGACATGGAGAATTTATAATTCGGAACACTCAGGGCTGTTCCTGTGATAGGCTGGATGTATTCATTGCTTCCTCATTCCTCATTCAGAGGCTGCGTCTCCTCAGTGGTTGATAGGCTGAAACCGTTTCCTGGCCGCCTGCTTGTGAAATGCCAGGAGTCAAAGATCACACATTACACTTGCGGACCTGTGATGGGACACCAATGCAGAGAAACCCACCTGGCACAGACCTTCTATTCTGTCTATTAGACCTGCATCTTCCCTGCACCTTTCAAGCCATTTGTATGTGAAGCAAGAAAGAGTTAGAGAGTGATCCATCTACACTTTTATAGGGAGGATGTCGCCGTGAGCTCCTCCCAGCTAATCACACGAACAGCAGAAAAGCAAGATAAATACACAGTTGAGGGGTGGGCTGCATGGTTATGTTTTTGAGTAAATATTGAAACTGACCTCAGTGGCTCATTAGCAGAGCTGCGGCTAATGACTGGTGCCAAATCATGATGAAGCAAGCACCATGGCTCGTAGGGGACCCACAACACGCTTTTCTTAGCTCACTGAATTAAAGTATAAACTTCCGCCGTGTGTGAGTGGTAAAGGCTTGTTAATATGGTTCCTTTTCCAATTCAAGTCTGACAACAAGAGGCAGGAACCACGTGGCTTCGGAAGCTCAGGAAAGTAGCCACCAACCACAGAGAAAGAGAGAACTGGCAGTATGAGAGGTGGAGAAAACAGAAGCGGGAGCAAGGAGCTCAAATGAGATTGATGGCGTTTAAATAGAGCGCGTAAAGGAACAGTTACACAGCTAAGAAATGGGAAAGACAGACTAGGGAAAAAAACACAGAAAGAGCCTGTAGATGAAATTCTCTTCCTGGGACAGCAGGTTAAGAGAAATTACACATGGGGAGGTTAAGCATGTAACACGGGGGAGAATAAAAAAGAAAATGCAGTTTTATGAAGTGTGTTTGCCAATCCAGCCAGCACTTTTGTTCTATTTCTCTCTTTGCGTCTTTTATTGGTAAAGTAACTTTCAAGTGCATGCGCAGGTATGAATGAGAGAGCAACCGTATAATAATTTGAAGCGTTTACACCAGTGCTAAAGTAGGAATGAGGTGTAGCAAAGACATGAAAGAGGTAGCGATAACAAATATGTGGAGAGGCAATAGTGACACAAAAATAAGCCACCTATTTATAAAACTGAAATGGAAGAAATACTAAAGGTTAACTTCTGAAATTGTAGCCGATAATAAAAAGATTCTCGTTGTTGGCAGGATTCGAACCTGCGCGGGGATACCCCAATGGATTTCTAGTCCATCGCCTTAACCACTCGGCCACAACAACTTGCTGTAAGCTGCCTACAAATATTTAGTTTGAATCTTTTGAAGTTTTCCCACATCAAAGTACTGATATTCTGCAATGCGCTTTTTAAAAACAATGTTTTTTTCATCATGCACGTTCTGTCCTAAAAACAAAAATTGCATGAGTATATCTCTGGATCTGTAAAAGGATACGCTTGCATTCAAACTCTCTTGTGGCACTCAAGTTTTTTGGACCCTGTTGCACTCTGTTTTTGCGCTGCTTTTAGTCTACGACCCATATTACAGATGTCAACCATCTCTGAGTATTTGGGACTCCTTTGTAAGTGCCTTATCTTTAATCCTTGAAAAGCTCTATAATAAAGGGGTCTGTCAAAGATTGCTTGAATGGAAGATAAAAGAAGGCCCACTTGTCTCACCAAATGCAGTAGAGAAACCTGATGTTTTACTCATGTTATCCTTAGTTCAGTTTTTGGTAGACCTGGCATCCTTAAGGTGGCCTACCAGCAACCTTTTTGCTTTTCACCTCACGTTTTGCTGTATCTTTATGTTGGCCTTAGGACTCTAATCACTTTATCACTACTGTGAGAAAGTGGCTCTGTATATACTGTTCCCAAATAGGTACAGTGTGCACAGAGTCCCCAGTCCCCAGAGGTTTGGCAGAGGCTAAAGTTAGATATAACCTTACTCTCTAAAGTGGTAGCTTGCCGAGCAGTAAGGCAGTATCAGAGTACAGTGTAAAACATTTGTTGTACACACTCAGTCAGCAAATGGTCTCACACACTCAAGAACTGAACTCTAGGCCATTGGTTTGCATACAAAAGATATTGTTGTTTTATTTTAGAACCAACAATAGGTATCAAAATATACTTTCTCAGAATGAGATGCTTTAGTTAAATACTTTGCAATAGGCAATTGACTTTTGCAGGTCATAGTTACAGTTTATTGCAATAGGCAACACAATTTGAATCACAATAATACATTGCGCTCAATGGGAATTTTAAGTTATATGCAATTAATTACTTTCAGGATTACTTTTCTAAATCCAGGACTGGATCCTAGATTCAGTCCTGGGACAGTTCTTGGAAACAAGTGAGTAAATTCGTTTTAGTTACTGTTGTGATTTTTAAGCAATATTTTGCTATTTTAAAAGTTGACACTTAGAAACTTTTGCTGATCAAATTACCAATGTTATCCTATGGAAGGAAATTCACTTAGCAGGTAAGTGGGGTTATGGTTACTTTTTCTAGGTCAGTGTTGGATCCTACATCCAGCACTACTGTACCACCTGTAAGCAGTTGAGAAACTGCGTTTAAGTTATACAGGCGATTTTTAAGGAATATTTACATGTTTGCAAAATCGACACTTAGAAGAAATTTCACAGAAAAACAGTCAATGGTTTCCTATGGAAGAAAATTCAAGTTACGGGTAAAGTACGTTCTCGTTACTTTTGTAATCCAGTGCTGGGCTCCTAGGCTCAGTACTGGGACATCTATCTAAAACAGGTAAACAATTACGTTTTCACAGTTGGTACGATTTTTAAAGAATATTTGTAAGTTTCAAAAATCGACACTTAGAAAATTTTCAGCAAAAAGCAGGCAATGATATCCCATGGAAGGAAATTCGAGTTACTGGTAAGTACGGTTAAAATTACTTTTCAGGGTCAGTACTGAGCTCCAAGATGCAGCACTGAGGTCTCGCCTGATAACAGGTGAGTAAATCAGAATTCGTTGTTCGGCTGATTTTAGATTAATATTTTAAAGTTCCAAAACTCCACACCACTTAGAAGAATTTCCAAGTGAAACCACTCAATGTTAGCCTATGGAAGAAAAGTGAGTTATCGGCTTTTAGGTAAGTACTCAACTGGCAGAGTTATGGTTCTGGGCATAGACTCAGGGGTCTCCCAGGGGAGTCCCAGCCTACTTGCCAAGCCTTAAACTCCCCTTTTATTACATATAATTTACACCTAAGGTAGGCCCTAGGTAGTCCTAGGTGCATGATGCTATGTAAGTAAAAAATAAGATATGTACTTTGGTGGTTCGCGTGTCCTGTAAGTACCAAACAGTCTATTTCATTTTTCACTACTGTGAGGTCTACCCCTCTCATAGGTTAGCTCTGTGTATTCCCCTATACTTTTTATTTGGTAATTCCATATCGGAGAGGAGTAGCTTTATTTATTTATTGAAAATCCTACTTACTGGTGAGGTTGGATTTAACTTTACTATTTTAGAAATGCCACTTTTAGAGAGTGAACATGTCTCTGCACTTACTGCTCTATTTGCCTGAAACCTGGCCCCAATACACGTCTGGATTGGGCTGGGTGACAGCAAAATTTGTGCCTTCCCTCTAGAGAGCCACAACACAGGTCACTCAACTGCACCTGGGGGGTGAGCTCCGCTCCCCCTCCACCCCCAATAGGTTCAAGAACGATAATTTATGTAAGTAAATACATTATAGCTACAGCTTAAAATCATGCGAGTTTAAATCATTTGTTGTTAGATGGTTACATATTTGAATGGATCTGTTTTTAATAGACATTTTACAAAAACCACTGGTACATTTGCTAATTCTGTAAAATTAACACCCAACTGCCGTGACATTGCCAACCACAATGCCGTGACTCGGATTCGAACCGAGGTTGCTGCGGCCACAACGCAGAGTACTAACCACTATATGATCACGGCAAGCTACTTGGGCTCAACGACATACAATGACATGGAGAATTTATAATTCGGAACACTCAGGGCTGTTCCTGTGATAGGCTGGATGTATTCATTGCTTCCTCATTCCTCATTCAGAGGCTGCGTCTCCTCAGTGGTTGATAGGCTGAAACCGTTTCCTGGACGCCTGCTTGTGAAATGCCAGGAGTCAAAGATCACACATTACACTTGCGGACCTGTGATGGGACACCAATGCAGAGAAACCCACCTGGCACAGGCCTTCTATTCTGTCTATTAGACCTGCATCTTCCCTGCACCTTTCAAGCCATTTGTATGTGAAGCAAGAAAGAGTTAGAGAGTGATCCATCTACACTTTTATAGGGAGGATGTCGCCGTGAGGTCCTCCCAGCTAATCACACGAACAGCAGAAAAGCAAGATAAATACACAGTTGAGGGGTGGGCTGCATGGTTATGTTTTTGAGTAAATATTGAAACTGACCTCAGTGGCTCATTAGCAGAGCTGCGGCTAATGACTGGTGCCAAATGATGATGAAGCAAGCACAATGGCTCGTAGGGGACCCACAACACGCTTTTCTTAGCTCACTGAATTAAAGTATAAACTTCCGCCGTGTGTGAGTGGTAAAGGCTTGTTAATATGGTTCCTTTTCCAATTCAAGTCTGACAACAAGAGGCAGGAACCACGTGGCTTCGGAAGCTCAGGAAAGTAGCCACCAACCACAGAGAAAGAGAGAACTGGCAGTATGAGAGGTGGAGAAAACAGAAGCGGGAGCAAGGAGCTCAAATGAGATTGATGGCGTTTAAATAGAGCGCGTAAAGGAACAGTTACACAGCTAAGAAATGGGAAAGACAGACTAGGGAAAAAAACACAGAAAGAGCCTGTAGATGAAATTCTCTTCCTGGGACAGCAGGTTAAGAGAAATTACACATGGGGAGGTTAAGCATGTAACACGGGGGAGAATAAAAAAGAAAATGCAGTTTTATGAAGTGTGTTTGCCAATCCAGCCAGCACTTTTGTTCTATTTCTCTCTTTGCGTCTTTTATTGGTAAAGTAACTTTCAAGTGCATGCGCAGGTATGAATGAGAGAGCAACGGTATAATAATTTGAAGCGTTTACACCAGTGCTAAAGTAGGAATGAGGTGTAGCAAAGACATGAAAGAGGTAGCGATAACAAATATGTGGAGAGGCAATAGTGACACAAAAATAAGCCACCTATTTATAAAACTGAAATGGAAGAAATACTAAAGGTTAACTTCTGAAATTGTAGCCGATTATAAAAAGATTCTCGTTGTTGGCAGGATTCGAACCTGCGCGGGGATACCCCAATGGATTTCTAGTCCATCGCCTTAACCACTCAGCCACAACAACTTGCTGTAAGCTGCCTACAAATATTTTGTTTGAAAGTTTTGAAGTTTTCCCACATCAAAGTACTGATATTCTGCAATGCGCTTTTTAAAAACAATGTTTTTTTCATCATGCACGTTCTGTCCTAAAAATAAAAATTGCATGAGTATATCTCTGGATCTGTAAAAGGATACGCTTGCATTCAAACTCCCTTGTGGCACTCAAGTTTTTTGGACCCTGTTGCACTCTGTTTTTGCGCTGCTTTTAGTCTACGACCCATATTACAGAAGTCAACCATCTCTGAGTATTTGGGACTCCTTTGTAAGTGCCTTATCTTTAATCCTTGAAAAGCTCTATAATAAAGGGGTCTCTCAAAGATGGCTTGAATGGAAGATAAAAGAAGGCCCACTTGTCTCACCAAATGCAGTAGAGAAACCTGATGTTTTACTCATGTTATCCTTAGTTCAGTTTTTGGTAGACCTGGCATCCTTAAGGTGGCCTACCAGCAACCTTTTTGCTTTTCACCTCACGTTTTGCTGTATCTTTATGTTGGCCTTAGGACTCTAATCACTTTATCACTACTGTGAGAAAGTGGCTCTGTATATACTGTTCCCAAATAGGTACAGTGTGCACAGAGTCCCCAGTCCCCAGAGGTTTGGCAGAGGCTAAAGTTAGATATAACCTTACTCTCTAAAGTGGTAGCTTGCCGAGCAGTAAGGCAGTATCAGAGTACAGTGTAAAACATTTGTTGTACACACTCAGTCAGCAAATGGTCTCACACACTCAAGAACTGAACTCTAGGCCATTGGTTTGCATACAAAAGATATTGTTGTTTTATTTTAGAACCAACAATAGGTATCAAAATATACTTTCTCAGAATGAGATGCTTTAGTTAAATACTTTGCAATAGGCAATTGACTTTTGCAGGTCATAGTTACAGTTTATTGCAATAGGCAACACAATTTGAATCACAATAATACATTGAGCTCAATGGGAATTTTAAGTTATATGCAATTAATTACTTTCAGGATTACTTTTCTAAATCCAGGACTGGATCCTAGATTCAGTCCTGGGACAATTCTTGGAAACAAGTGAGTAAATTCGTTTTAGTTACTGTTGTGATTTTTAAGCAATATTTTGCTATTTTAAAAGTTGACACTTAGAAACTTTTGCTGATCAAATTACCAATGTTATCCTATGGAAGGAAATTCACTTAGCAGGTAAGTGGGGTTATGGTTACGTTTTCTAGGTCAGTGTTGGATCCTAGATCCAGCACTACTGTACCACCTGTAAGCAGTTGAGAAACTGCGTTTAAGTTATACAGGCGATTTTTAAGGAATATTTACATGTTTGCAAAATCGACACTTAGAAGAAATTTCACAGAAAAACAGTCAATGGTTTCCTATGGAAGAAAATTCAAGTTACGGGTAAAGTACATTCTCGTTACTTTTGTAATCCAGTGCTGGGCTCCTAGGCTCAGTACTGGGACATCTATCTAAAACAGGTAAACAATTACGTTTTCACAGTTGGTACGATTTTTAAAGAATATTTGTAAGTTTCAAAAATCGACACTTAGAAAATTTTCAGCAAAAAGCAGGCAATGATATCCCATGGAAGGAAATTCGAGTTACTGGTAAGTACGGTTAAAATTACTTTTCAGGGTCAGTACTGAGCTCCAAGATGCAGCACTGAGGTCTCTCCTGATAACAGGTGAGTAAATCAGAATTCGTTGTTCGGCTGATTTTAGATGAATATTTTAAAGTTCCAAAACTCCACACCACTTAGAAGAATTTCCAAGTGAAACCACTCAATGTTAGCCTATGGAAGAAAAGTGAGTTATCGGCTTTTAGGTAAGTACTCGACTGGCAGAGTTATGGTTCTGGGCATAGACTCAGGGGTCTCCCAGGGGAGTCCCAGCCTACTTGCCAAGCCTTAAACTCCCCTTTTATTACATATAATTTACACCTAAGGTAGGCCCTAGGTAGTCCTAGGTGCATGATGCTATGTAAGTAAAAAATAAGATATGTACTTTGGTGGTTCGCGTGTCCTGTAAGTACCAAACAGTCTATTTCATTTTTCACTACTGTGAGGTCTACCCCTCTCATAGGTTAGCTCTGTGTATTCCCCTATACTTTTTATTTGGTAATTCCATATCGGAGAGGAGTAGCTTTATTTATTTATTGAAAATCCTACTTACTGGTGAGGTTGGATTTAACTTTACTATTTTAGAAATGCCACTTTTAGAGAGTGAACATGTCTCTGCACTTACTGCTCTATTTGCCTGAAACCTGGCCCCAATACACGTCTGGATTGGGCTGGGTGACAGCAAAATTTGTGCCTTCCCTCTAGAGAGCCACAACACAGGTCACTCAACTGCACCTGGGGGGTGAGCTCCGCTCCCCCTCCACCCCCAATAGGTTCAAGAACGATAATTTATGTAAGTAAATACATTATAGCTACAGCTTATAATCATGCGAGTTTAAATCATTTGTTGTTAGATGGTTTAAATATTTGAAAGGATCTGTTTTTAATAGACATTTTACAAAAACCACTGGTACATTTGCTAATTCTGTAAAATTAACACCCAACTAACGTGACATTGCCAACCACAATGCCGTGACTCGGATTCGAACCGAGGTTGCTGCGGCCACAACGCAGAGTACTAACCACTATACGATCACGGCGAGCTACTTGGGCTCAACGACATACAATGACATGGAGAATTTATAATTCGGAACACTCAGGGCTGTTCCTGTGATAGGCTGGATGTATTCATTGCTTCCTCATTCCTCATTCAGAGGCTGCGTCTCCTCGGTGGTTGATAGGCTGAAACCGTTTCCTGGCCGCCTGCTTGTGAAATGCCAGGAGTCAAAGATCACACATTACACTTGCAGACCTGTGATGGGACACCAATGCAGAGAAACCCACCTGGCACAGGCCTTCTATTCTGTCTATTAGACCTGCATCTTCCCTGCACCTTTCAAGCCATTTGTATGTGAAGCAAGAAAGAGTTAGAGAGTGATCCATCTACCCTTTTATAGGGAGGATGTCGCCGTGAGCTCCTCCCAGCTAATCACACGAACAGCAGAAAAGCAAGATAAATACACAGTTGAGGGGTGGGCTGCATGGTTATGTTTTTGAGTAAATATTGAAACTGACCTCAGTGGCTCATTAGCAGAGCTGCGGCTAATGACTGGTGCCAAATGATGATGAAGCAAGCACAATGGCTCGTAGGGGACCCACAACACGCTTTTCTTAGCTCACTGAATTAAAGTATAAACTTCCGCCGTGTGTGAGTGGTAAAGGCTTGTTAATATGGTTCCTTTTCCAATTCAAGTCTGACAACAAGAGGCAGGAACCACGTGGCTTCGGAAGCTCAGGAAAGTAGCCACCAACCACAGAGAAAGAGAGAACTGGCAGTATGAGAGGTGGAGAAAACAGAAGCGGGAGCAAGGAGCTCAAATGAGATTGATGGCGTTTAAATAGAGCGCGTAAAGGAACAGTTACACAGCTAAGAAATGGGAAAGACAGACTAGGGAAAAAAACACAGAAAGAGCCTGTACATGAAATTCTCTTCCTGGGACAGCAGGTTAAGAGAAATTACACATGGGGAGGTTAAGCATGTAACACGGGGGAGAATAAAAAAGAAAATGCAGTTTTATGAAGTGTGTTTGCCAATCCAGCCAGCACTTTTGTTCTATTTCTCTCTTTGCGTCTTTTATTGGTAAAGTAACTTTCAAGTGCATGCACAGGTATGAATGAGAGAGCAACCGTATAATAATTTGAAGCGTTTACACCAGTGCTAAAGTAGGAATGAGGTGTAGCAAAGACATGAAAGAGGTAGTGATAACAAATATGTGGAGAGGCAATAGTGACACAAAAATAAGCCACCTATTTATAACACTGAAATGGAAGAAATACTAAAGGTTAACTTCTGAAATTGTAGCCGATAATAAAAAAATTCTCGTTGTTGGCAGGATTCGAACCTGCGCGGGGATACCCCAATGGATTTCTAGTCCATCGCCTTAACCACTCGGCCACAACAACTTGCTGTAAGCTGCCTACAAATATTTTGTTTGAAAGTTTTGAAGTTTTCCCACATCAAAGTACTGATATTCTGCAATGCGCTTTTTAAAAACAATGTTTTTTTCATCATGCACGTTCTGTCCTAAAAAGAAAAATTGCATGAGTATATCTCTGGATCTGTAAAAGGATACGCTTGCATTCAAACTCTCTTGTGGCACTCAAGTTTTTTGGACCCTGTTGCACTCTGTTTTTGTGCTGCTTTTAGTCTACGACCCATATTACAGAAGTCAACCATCTCTGATTATTTGGGACTCCTTTGTAAGTGCCTTATCTTTAATCCTTGAAAAGCTCTATAATAAAGGGGTCTGTCAAAGATTGCTTGAATGGAAGATAAAAGAAGGCCCACTTGTCTCACCAAATGCAGTAGAGAAACCTGATGTTTTACTCATGTTATCCTTAGTTCAGTTTTTGTTAGACCTGGCATCCTTAAGGTGGCCTACCAGCAACCTTTTTGCTTTTCACCTCACGTTTTGCTGTATCTTTACGTTGGCCTTAGGACTCTAATCACTTTATCACTACTGTGAGAAAGTGGCTCTGTATATACTGTTCCCAAATAGGTACAGTGTGCACAGAGTCCCCAGTCCCCAGAGGTTTGGCAGAGGCTAAAGTTAGATATAACCTTACTCTCTAAAGTGGTAGCTTGCCGAGCAGTAAGGCAGTATCAGAGTACAGTGTAAAACATTTGTTGTACACACTCAGTCAGCAAATGGTCTCACACACTCAAGAACTGAACTCTAGGCCATTGGTTTGAATACAAAAGATATTGTTGTTTTATTTTAGAACCAACAATAGGTATCAAAATATACTTTCTCAGAATGAGATGCTTTAGTTAAATACTTTGCAATAGGCAATTGACTTTTGCAGGTCATAGTTACAGTTTATTGCAATAGGCAACACAATTTGAATCACAATAATACATTGAGCTCAATGGGAATTTTAAGTTATATGCAATTAATTACTTTCAGGATTACTTTTCTAAATCCAGGACTGGATCCTAGATTCAGTCCTGGGACAGTTCTTGGAAACAAGTGAGTAAATTCGTTTTAGTTACTGTTGTGATTTTTAAGCAATATTTTGCTATTTTAAAAGTTGACACTTAGAAACTTTTGCTGATCAAATTACCAATGTTATCCTATGGAAGGAAATTCACTTAGCAGGTAAGTGGGGTTATGGTTACGTTTTCTAGGTCAGTGTTGGATCCTAGATCCAGCACTACTGTACCACCTGTAAGCAGTTGAGAAACTGCGTTTAAGTTATACAGGCGATTTTTAAGGAATATTTACATGTTTGCAAAATCGACACTTAGAAGAAATTTCACAGAAAAACAGTCAATGGTTTCCTATGGAAGAAAATTCAAGTTACGGGTAAAGTACGTTCTCGTTACTTTTGTAATCCAGTGCTGGGCTCCTAGGCTCAGTACTGGGACATCTATCTAAAACAGGTAAACAATTACGTTTTCACAGTTGGTACGATTTTTAAAGAATATTTGTAAGTTTCAAAAATCGACACTTAGAAAATTTTCAGCAAAAAGCAGGCAATGATATCCCATGGAAGGAAATTCGAGTTACTGGTAAGTACGGTTAAAATTACTTTTCAGGGTCAGTACCGAGCTCCAAGATGCAGCACTGAGGTCTCTCCTGATAACAGGTGAGTAAATCAGAATTCGTTGTTCGGCTGATTTTAGATGAATATTTTAAAGTTCCAAAACTCCACACCACTTAGAAGAATTTCCAAGTGAAACCACTCAATGTTAGCCTATGGAAGAAAAGTGAGTTATCGGCTTTTAGGTAAGTACTCGACTGGCAGAGTTATGGTTCTGGGCATAGACTCAGGGGTCTCCCAGGGGAGTCCCAGCCTACTTGCCAAGCCTTAAACTTCCCTTTTATTACATATAATTTACACCTAAGGTAGGCCCTAGGTAGTCCTAGGTGCATGATGCTATGTAAGCAAAAAATAAGATATGTACTTTGGTGGTTCGCGTGTCCTGTAAGTACCAAACAGTCTATTTCATTTTTCACTACTGTGAGGTCTACCCCTCTCATAGGTTAGCTCTGTGTATTCCCCTATACTTTTAATTTGGTAATTCCATATCGGAGAGGAGTAGCTTTATTTATTTATTGAAAATCCTACTTACTGGTGAGGTTGGATTTAACTTTACTATTTTAGAAATGCCACTTTTAGAGAGTGAACATTTCTCTGCACTTACTGCTCTATTTGCCTGAAACCTGGCCCCAATACACGTCTGGATTGGGCTGGGTGACAGCAAAATTTGTGCCTTCCCTCTAGAGAGCCACAACACAGGTCACTCAACTGCACCTGGGGGGTGAGCTCCGCTCCCCCTCCACCCCCAATAGGTTCAAGAACGATAATTTATGTAAGTAAATACATTATAGCTACAGCTTATAATCATGCGAGTTTAAATCATTTGTTGTTAGATGGTTTAAATATTTGAAAGGATCTGTTTTTAATAGACATTTTACAAAAACCACTGGCACATTTGCTAATTCTGTAAAATTAACACCCAACTGCCGTGACATTGCCAACCACAATGCCGTGACTCGGATTCAAACCGAGGTTGCTGCGGCCACAACGCAGAGTACTAACCACTATACGATCACGGCGAGCTACTTGGGCTCAACGACATACAGTGACATGGAGAATTTATAATTCGGAACACTCAGGGCTATTCCTGTGATAGGCTGGATGTATTCATTGCTTCCTCATTCCTCATTCAGAGGCTGCGTCTCCTCAGTGGCTGATAGGCTGAAACCGTTTCCTGGCTGCCTGCTTGTGAAATGCCAGGAGTCAAAGTTCACACATTACACTTGCGGACCTGTGATGGGACACCAATGCAGAGAAACCCACCTGGCACAGACCTTCTATTCTGTCTATTAGACCTGCATCTTCCCTGCACCTTTCAAGCCATTTGTATGTGAAGCAAGAAAGAGTTAGAGAGTGATCCATCTACACTTTTATAGGGAGGATGTCGCCGTGAGCTCCTCCCAGCTAATCACACGAACAGCAGAAAAGCAAGATAAATACACAGTTGAGGGGTAGGCTGCATGGTTATGTTTTTGAGTAAATATTGAAACTGACCTCAGTGGCTCATTAGCAGAGCTGCGGCTAATGACTGGTGCCAAATCATGATGAAGCAAGCACCATGGCTCGTAGGGGACCCACAACACGCTTTTCTTAGCTCACTGAATTAAAGTATAAACTTCCGCCGTGTGTGTGTGGTAAAGGCTTGTTAATATGGTTCCTTTTCCAATTCAAGCCTGACAACAAGAGGCAGGAACCACGTGGCTTCGGAAGCTCAGGAAAGTAGCCACCAACCACAGAGAAAGAGAGAACTGGCAGTATGAGAGGTGGAGAAAACAGAAGCGGGAGCAAGGAGCTCAAATGAGATTGATGGCGTTTAAATAGAGCGCGTAAAGGAACAGTTACACAGCTAAGAAATGGGAAAGACAGACTAGGGAAAAAAACACAGAAAGAGCCTGTAGATGAAATTCTCTTCCTGGGACAGCAGGTTAAGAGAAATTACACATGGGGAGGTTAAGCATGTAACACGGGGGAGAATAAAAAAGAAAATGCAGTTTTATGAAGTGTGTTTGCCAATCCAGCCAGCACTTTTGTTCTATTTCTCTCTTTGCGTCTTTTATTGGTAAAGTAACTTTCAAGTGCATGCGCAGGTATGAATGAGAGAGCAACGGTATAATAATTTGAAGCGTTTACACCAGTGCTAAAGTAGGAATGAGGTGTAGCAAAGACATGAAAGAGGTAGCGATAACAAATATGTGGAGAGGCAATAGTGACACAAAAATAAGCCACCTATTTATAAAACTGAAATGGAAGAAATACTAAAGGTTAACTTCTGAAATTGTAGCCGATAATAAAAAGATTCTCGTTGTTGGCAGGATTCTAACCTGCGCGGGGATACCCCAATGGATTTCGAGTCCATCGCCTTAACCACTCAGCCACAACAACTTGCTGTAAGCTGCCTACAAATATTTTGTTTGAAAGTTTTGAAGTTTTCCCACATCAAAGTACTGATATTCTGCAATGCGCTTTTTAAAAACAATGTTTTTTTCATCATGCACGTTCTGTCCTAAAAACAAAAATTGCATGAGTATATCTCTGGATCTGTAAAAGGATACGCTTGCATTCAAACTCCCTTGTGGCACTCAAGTTTTTTGGACCCTGTTGCACTCTGTTTTTGCGCTGCTTTTAGTCTACGACCCATATTACAGAAGTCAACCATCTCTGAGTATTTGGGACTCCTTTGTAAGTGCCTTATCTTTAATCCTTGAAAAGCTCTATAATAAAGGGGTCTGTCAAAGATTGCTTGAATGGAAGATAAAAGAAGGCCCACTTGTCTCACCAAATGCAGTAGAGAAACCTGATGTTTTACTCATGTTATCCTTAGTTCAGTTTTTGGTAGACCTGGCATCCTTAAGGTGGCCTACCAGCAACCTTTTTGCTTTTCACCTCACGTTTTGCTGTATCTTTATGTTGGCCTTAGGACTCTAATCACTTTATCACTACTGTGAGAAAGTGGCTCTGTATATACTGTTCCCAAATAGGTACAGTGTGCACAGAGTCCCCAGTCCCCAGAGGTTTGGCAGAGGCTAAAGTTAGATATAACCTTACTCTCTAAAGTGGTAGCTTGCCGAGCAGTAAGGCAGTATCAGAGTACAGTGTAAAACATTTGTTGTACACACTCAGTCAGCAAATGGTCTCACACACTCAAGAACTGAACTCTAGGCCATTGGTTTGCATACAAAAGATATTGTTGTTTTATTTTAGAACCAACAATAGGTATCAAAATATACTTTCTCAGAATGAGATGCTTTAGTTAAATACTTTGCAATAGGCAATTGACTTTTGCAGGTCATAGTTACAGTTTATTGCAATAGGCAACACAATTTGAATCACAATAATACATTGAGCTCAATGGGAATTTTAAGTTATATGCAATTAATTACTTTCAGGATTACTTTTCTAAATCCAGGACTGGATCCTAGATTCAGTCCTGGGACAGTTCTTGGAAACAAGTGAGTAAATTCGTTTTAGTTACTGTTGTGATTTTTAAGCAATATTTTGCTATTTTAAAAGTTGACACTTAGAAACTTTTGCTGATCAAATTACCAATGTTATCCTATGGAAGGAAATTCACTTAGCAGGTAAGTGGGGTTATGGTTACTTTTTCTAGGTCAGTGTTGGATCCTAGATCCAGCACTACTGTACCACCTGTAAGCAGTTGAGAAACTGCGTTTAAGTTATACAGGCGATTTTTAAGGAATATTTACATGTTTGCAAAATCGACACTTAGAAGAAATTTCACAGAAAAACAGTCAATGGTTTCCTATGGAAGAAAATTCAAGTTACGGGTAAAGTACGTTCTCGTTACTTTTGTAATCCAGTGCTGGGCTCCTAGGCTCAGTACTGGGACATCTATCTAAAACAGGTAAACAATTACGTTTTCACAGTTGGTACGATTTTTAAAGAATATTTGTAAGTTTCAAAAATCGACACTTAGAAAATTTTCAGCAAAAAGCAGGCAATGATATCCCATGGAAGGAAATTCGAGTTACTGGTAAGTACGGTTAAAATTACTTTTCAGGGTCAGTACTGAGCTCCAAGATGCAGCACTGAGGTCTCTCCTGATAACAGGTGAGTAAATCAGAATTCGTTGTTCGGCTGATTTTAGATGAATATTTTAAAGTTCCAAAACTCCACACCACTTAGAAGAATTTCCAAGTGAAACAACGAAATTTTAGCCTATGGAAGAAAAGTGAGTTATCGACTTTTAGGTAAGTACTCGACTGGCAGAGTTATGGTTCTGGGCATAGACTCAGGGGTCTCCCAGGGGAGTCCCAGCCTACTTGCCAAGCCTTAAACTCCCCTTTTATTACATATAATTTACACCTAAGGTAGGCCCTAGGTAGTCCTAGGTGCATGATGCTATGTAAGTAAAAAATAAGATATGTACTTTGGTGGTTCGCGTGTCCTGTAAGTACCAAACAGTCTATTTCATTTTTCACTACTGTGAGGTCTACCCCTCTCATAGGTTAGCTCTGTGTATTCCCCTATACTTTTTATTTGTTAATTCCATATCGGAGAGGAGTAGCTTTATTTATTTATTGAAAGTCCTACTTACTGGTGAGGTTGGATTTAACTTTACTATTTTAGAAATGCCACTTTTAGAGAGTGAACATGTCTCTGCACTTACTGCTCTATTTGCCTGAAACCTGGCCCCAATACACGTCTGGATTGGGCTGGGTGACAGCAAAATTTGTGCCTTCCCTCTAGAGAGCCACAACACAGGTCACTCAACTGCACCTGGGGGGTGAGCTCCGCTCCCCCTCCACCCCCAATAGGTTCAAGAACGATAATTTATGTAAGTAAATACATTATAGCTACAGCTTATAATCATGCGAGTTTAAATCATTTGTTGTTAGATGGTTTAAATATTTGAAAGGATCTGTTTTTAATAGACATTTTACAAAAACCACTGGCACATTTGCTAATTCTGTAAAATTAACACCCAACTGCCGTGACATTGCCAACCACAATGCCGTGACTCGGATTCAAACCGAGGTTGCTGCGGCCACAACGCAGAGTACTAACCACTATACGATCACGGCGAGCTACTTGGGCACAACGACATACAGGGACATGGAGAATTTATAATTCGGAACACTCAGGGCTATTCCTGTGATAGGCTGGATGTATTCATTGCTTCCTCATTCCTCATTCAGAGGCTGCGTCTCCTCATTGGTTGATAGGCTGAAACCGTTTCCTGGCCGCCTGCTTGTGAAATGCCAGGAGTCAAAGATCACACATTACACTTGCGGACCTGTGATGGGACACCAATGCAGAGAAACCCACCTGGCACAGACCTTCTATTCTGTCTATTAGACCTGCATCTTCCCTGCACCTTTCAAGCCATTTGTATGTGAAGCAAGAAAGAGTTAGAGAGTGATCCATCTACACTTTTATAGGGAGGATGTCGCCGTGAGCTCCTCCCAGCTAATCACACGAACAGCAGAAAAGCAAGATAAATACACAGTTGAGGGGTGGGCTGCATGGTTATGTTTTTGAGTAAATATTGAAACTGACCTCAGTGGCTCATTAGCAGAGCTGCGGCTAATGACTGGTGCCAAATCATGATGAAGCAAGCACCATGGCTCGTAGGGGACCCACAACACGCTTTTCTTAGCTCACTGAATTAAAGTATAAACTTCCGCCGTGTGTGAGTGGTAAAGGCTTGTTAATATAGTTCCTTTTCCAATTCAAGTCTGACAACAAGAGGCAGGAACCACGTGGCTTCGGAAGCTCAGGAAAGTAGCCACCAACCACAGAGAAAGAGAGAACTGGCAGTATGAGAGGTGGAGAAAACAGAAGCGGGAGCAAGGAGCTCAAATGAGATTGATGGCGTTTAAATAGAGCGCGTAAAGGAACAGTTACACAGCTAAGAAATGGGAAAGACAGACTAGGGAAAAAAACACAGAAAGAGCCAGTAGATGAAATTCTCTTCCTGGGACAGCAGGTTAAGAGAAATTACACATGGGGAGGTTAAGCATGTAACACGGGGGAGAATAAAAAAGAAAATGCAGTTTTATGAAGTGTGTTTGCCAATCCAGCCAGCACTTTTGTTCTATTTCTCTCTTTGCGTCTTTTATTGGTAAAGTAACTTTCAAGTGCATGCGCAGGTATGAATGAGAGAGCAACGGTATAATAATTTGAAGCGTTTACACCAGTGCTAAAGTAGGAATGAGGTGTAGCAAAGAAATGAAAGAGGTAGCGATAACAAATATGTGGAGAGGCAATAGTGACACAAAAATAAGCCACCTATTTATAAAACTGAAATGGAAGAAATACTAAAGGTTAACTTCTGAAATTGTAGCCGATAATAAAAAGATTCTCGTTGTTGGCAGGATTCGAACCTGCGCGGGGATACCCCAATGCATTTCGAGTCCATCGCCTTAACCACTCGGCCACAACAACTTGCTGTAAGCTGCCTACAAATATTTTGTTTGAAAGTTTTGAAGTTTTCCCACATCAAAGTACTGATATTCTGCAATGCGCTTTTTAAAAACAATGTTTTTTTCATCATGCACGTTCTGTCCTAAAAACAAAAATTGCATGAGTACATCTCTGGATCTGTAAAAGGATACGCTTGCATTCAAACTCCCTTGTGGCACTCAAGTTTTTTGGACCCTGTTGCACTCTGTTTTTGCGCTGCTTTTAGTCTACGACCCATATTACAGAAGTCAACCATCTCTGAGTATTTGGGACTCCTTTGTAAGTGCCTTATCTTTAATCCTTGAAAAGCTCTATAATAAAGGGGTCTGTCAAAGATTGCTTGAATGGAAGATAAAAGAAGGCCCACTTGTCTCACCAAATGCAGTAGAGAAACCTGATGTTTTACTCATGTTATCCTTAGTTCAGTTTTTGGTAGACCTGGCATCCTTAAGGTGGCCTACCAGCAACCTTTTTGCTTTTCACCTCACGTTTTGCTGTATCTTTATGTTGGCCTTAGGACTCTAATCACTTTATCACTACTGTGAGAAAGTGGCTCTGTATATACTGTTCCCAAATAGGTACAGTGTGCACAGAGTCCCCAGTCCCCAGAGGTTTGGCAGAGGCTAAAGTTAGATATAACCTTACTCTCTAAAGTGGTAGCTTGCCGAGCAGTAAGGCAGTATCAGAGTACAGTGTAAAACATTTGTTGTACACACTCAGTCAGCAAATGGTCTCACACACTCAAGAACTGAACTCTAGGCCATTGGTTTGCATACAAAAGATATTGTTGTTTTATTTTAGAACCAACAATAGGTATCAAAATATACTTTCTCAGAATGAGATGCTTTAGTTAAATACTTTGCAATAGGCAATTGACTTTTGCAGGTCATAGTTACAGTTTATTGCAATAGGCAACACAATTTGAATCACAATAATACATTGAGCTCAATGGGAATTTTAAGTTATATGCAATTAATTACTTTCAGGATTACTTTCCTAAATCCAGGACTGGATCCTAGATTCAGTCCTGGGACAGTTCTTGGAAACAAGTGAGTAAATTCGTTTTAGTTACTGTTGTGATTTTTAAGCAATATTTTGCTATTTTACAAGTTGACACTTAGAAACTTTTGCTGATCAAATTACCAATGTTATCCTATGGAAGGAAATTCACTTAGCAGGTAAGTGGGGTTATGGTTCCTTTTTCTAGGTCAGTGTTGGATCCTAGATCCACCACTACTGTACCACCTGTAAGCAGGTGAGAAACTGCGTTTAAGTTATACAGGCGATTTTTAAGGAATATTTACATGTTTGCAAAATCGACACTTAGAAGAAATTTCACAGAAAAACAGTCAATGGTTTCCTATGGAAGAAAATTCAAGTTACGGGTACAGTACATTCTCGTTACTTTTGTAATCCAGTGCTGGGCTCCTAGGCTCAGTACTGGGACATCTATCTAAAACAGGTAAACAATTACGTTTTCACAGTTGGTACGATTTTTAAAGAATATTTGTAAGTTTCAAAAATCGACACTTAGAAAATTTTCAGCAAAAAGCAGGCAATGATATCCCATGGAAGGAAATTCGAGTTACTGGTAAGTACGGTTAAAATTACTTTTCATGGTCAGTACTGAGCTCCAAGATGCAGCACTGAGGTCTCTCCTGATAACAGGTGAGTAAATCAGAATTCGTTGTTCGGCTGATTTTAGATGAATATTTTAAAGTTCCAAAACTCCACACCACTTAGAAGAATTTCCAAGTGAAACAACGAAATTTTAGCCTATGGAAGAAAAGTGAGTTATCGGCTTTTAGGTAAGTACTCGACTGGCAGAGTTATGGTTCTGGGCATAGACTCAGGGGTCTCCCAGGGGAGTCCCAGCCTACTTGCCAAGCCTTAAACTCCCCTTTTATTACATATAATTTACACCTAAGGTAGGCCCTAGGTAGTCCTAGGTGCATGATGCTATGTAAGTAAAAAATAAGATATGTAATTTGGTGGTTCGCGTGTCCTGTAAGTACCAAACAGTCTATTTCATTTTTCACTACTGTGAGGTCTACCCCTCTCATAGGTTAGCTCTGTGTATTCCCCTATACTTTTTATTTGGTAATTCCATATCGGAGAGGAGTAGCTTTATTTATTTATTGAAAATCCTACTTACTGGTGAGGTTGGATTTAACTTTACTATTTTAGAAATGCCACTTTTAGAGAGTGAACATTTCTCTGCACTTACTGCTCTATTTGCCTGAAACCTGGCCCCAATACACGTCTGGATTGGGCTGGGTGACAGCAAAATTTGTGCCTTCCCTCTAGAGAGCCACAACACAGGTCACTCAACTGCACCTGGGGGGTGAGCTCCACTCCCCCTCCACCCCCAATAGGTTCAAGAACGATAATTTATGTAAGTAAATACATTATAGCTACAGCTTATAATCATGCGAGTTTAAATCATTTGTTGTTAGATGGTTTAAATATTTGAAAGGATCTGTTTTTAATAGACATTTTACAAAAACCACTGGTACATTTGCTAATTCTGTAAAATTAACACGCAACTGCCGTGACATTGCCAACCACAATGCCGTGACTCGGATTCGAACCAAGGTTGCTGCGGCCACAACGCAGAGTACTAACTACTATACGATCACGGCGAGCTACTTGGGCTCAACGACATATAGTGACATGGAGAATTTATAATTCGGAACACTCAGGGCTATTCCTGTGATAGGCTGGATGTATTCATTGCTTCCTCATTCAGAGGCTGCGTCTCCTCAGTGGTTGATAGGCTGAAACCGTTTCCTGGCCGCCTGCTTGTGAAATGCCAGGAGTCAAAGATCACACATTACACTTGCGGACCTGTGATGGGACACCAATGCAGAGAAACCCACCTGGCACAGACCTTCTATTCTGTCTATTAGACCTGCATCTTCCCTGCACCTTTCAAGCCATTTGTATGTGAAGCAAGAAAGAGTTAGAGAGTGATCCATCTACACTTTTATAGGGAGGATGTCGCCGTGAGCTCCTCCCAGCTAATCACACGAACAGCAGAAAAGCAAGATAAATACACAGTTGAGGGGTGGGCTGCATGGTTATGTTTTTGAGTAAATATTGAAACTGACCTCAGTGGCTCATTAGCAGAGCTGCGGCTAATGACTGGTGCCAAATCATGATGAAGCAAGCACCATGGCTCGTAGGGGACCCACAACACGCTTTTCTTAGCTCACTGAATTAAAGTATAAACTTCCGCCGTGTGTGAGTGGTAAAGGCTTGTTAATATAGTTCCTTTTCCAATTCAAGTCTGACAACAAGAGGCAGGAACCACGTGGCTTCGGAAGCTCAGGAAAGTAGCCACCAACCACAGAGAAAGAGAGAACTGGCAGTATGAGAGGTGGAGAAAACAGAAGCGGGAGCAAGGAGCTCAAATGAGATTGATGGCGTTTAAATAGAGCGCGTAAAGGAACAGTTACACAGCTAAGAAATGGGAAAGGCAGACTAGGGAAAAAAACACAGAAAGAGCCTGTACATGAAATTCTCTTCCTGGGACAGCAGGTTAAGAGAAATTACACATGGGGAGGTTAAGCATGTAACACGGGGGAGAATAAAAAAGAAAATGCAGTTTTATGAAGTGTGTTTGCCAATCCAGCCAGCACTTTTGTTCTATTTCTCTCTTTGCGTCTTTTATTGGTAAAGTAACTTTCAAGTGCATGCGCAGGTATGAATGAGAGAGCAACGGTATAATAATTTGAAGCGTTTACACCAGTGCTAAAGTAGGAATGAGGTGTAGCAAAGACATGAAAGAGGTAGCGATAACAAATATGTGGAGAGGCAATAGTGACACAAAAATAAGCCACCTATTTATAAAACTGAAATGGAAGAAATACTAAAGGTTACCTTCTGAAATTGTAGCCGATAATAAAAAGATTCTCTTTGTTGGCAGGATTCGAACCTGCGCGGGGATACCCCAATGGATTTCTAGTCCATCGCCTTAACCACTCGGCCACAACAACTTGCTGTAAGCTGCCTACAAATATTTTGTTTGAAAGTTTTGAAGTTTTCCCACATCAAAGTACTGATATTCTGCAATGCGCTTTTTAAAAACAATGTTTTTTTCATCATGCACGTTCTGTCCTAAAAATAAAAATTGCATGAGTATATCTCTGGATCTGTAAAAGGATACGCTTGCATTCAAACTCTCTTGTGGCACTCAAGTTTTTTGGACCCTGTTGCACTCTGTTTTTGTGCTGCTTTTAGTCTACGACCCATATTACAGAAGTCAACCATCTCTGATTATTTGGGACTCCTTTGTAAGTGCCTTATCTTTAATCCTTGAAAAGCTCTATAATAAAGGGGTGTGTCAAAGATTGCTTGAATGGAAGATAAAAGAAGGCCCACTTGTCTCACCAAATGCAGTAGAGAAACCTGATGTTTTACTCATGTTATCCTTAGTTCAGTTTTTGTTAGACCTGGCATCCTTAAGGTGGCCTACCAGCAACCTTTTTGCTTTTCACCTCACGTTTTGCTGTATCTTTATGTTGGCCGTAGGACTCTAATCACTTTATCACTACTGTGAGAAAGTGGCTCTGTATATACTGTTCCCAAATAGGTACAGTGTGCACAGAGTCCCCAGTCCCCAGAGGTTTGCCAGAGGCTAAAGTTAGATATAACCTTACTCTCTAAAGTGGTAGCTTGCCGAGCAGTAAGGCAGTATCAGAGTACAGTGTAAAACATTTGTTGTACACACTCAGTCAGCAAATGGTCTCACACACTCAAGAACTGAACTCTAGGCCATTGGTTTGCATACAAAAGATATTGTTGTTTTATTTTAGAACCAACAATAGGTATCAAAATATACTTTCTCAGAATGAGATGCTTTAGTTAAATACTTTGCAATAGGCAATTGACTTTTGCAGGTCATAGTTACAGTTTATTGCAATAGGCAACACAATTTGAATCACAATAATACATTGAGCTCAATGGGAATTTTAAGTTATATGCAATTAATTACTTTCAGGATTACTTTTCTAAATCCAGGACTGGATCCTAGATTCAGTCCTGGGACAGTTCTTGGAAACAAGTGAGTAAATTCGTTTTAGTTACTGTTGTGATTTTTAAGCAATATTTTGCTATTTTAAAAGTTGACACTTAGAAACTTTTGCTGATCAAATTACCAATGTTATCCTATGGAAGGAAATTCACTTAGCAAGTAAGTGGGGTTATGGTTACGTTTTCTAGGTCAGTGTTGGATCCTAGATCCAGCACTACTGTACCACCTGTAAGCAGGTGAGAAACTGCGTTTAAGTTATACAGGCGATTTTTAAGGAATATTTACATGTTTGCAAAATCGACACTTAGAAGAAATTTCACAGAAAAACAGTCAATGGTTTCCTATGGAAGAAAATTCAAGTTACGGGTAAAGTACGTTCTCGTTACTTTTGTAATCCAGTGCTGGGCTCCTAGGCTCAGTACTGGGACATCTATCTAAAACAGGTAAACAATTACGTTTTCACAGTTGGTACGATTTTTAAAGAATATTTGTAAGTTTCAAAAATCGACACTTAGAAAATTTTCAGCAAAAAGCAGGCAATGATATCCCATGGAAGGAAATTCGAGTTACTGGTAAGTACGGTTAAAATTACTTTTCAGGGTCAGTACCGAGCTCCAAGATGCAGCACTGAGGTCTCTCCTGATAACAGGTGAGTAAATCAGAATTCGTTGTTCGGCTGATTTTAGATGAATATTTTAAAGTTCCAAAACTCCACACCACTTAGAAGAATTTCCAAGTGAAACCACTCAATGTTAGCCTATGGAAGAAAAGTGAGTTATCGGCTTTTAGGTAAGTACTCGACTGGCAGAGTTATGGTTCTGGGCATAGACTCAGGGGTCTCCCAGGGGAGTCCCAGCCTACTTGCCAAGCCTTAAACTCCCCTTTTATTACATATAATTTACACCTAAGGTAGGCCCTAGGTAGTCCTAGGTGCATGATGCTATGTAAGTATAACATAAGATATGTACTTTGGTGGTTCGCGTGTCCTGTAAGTACCAAACAGTCTATTTCATTTTTCACTACTGTGAGGTCTACCCCTCTCATAGGTTAGCTCTGTGTATTCCCCTATACTTTTTATTTGGTAATTCCATATCAGAGAGGAGTAGCTTTATTTATTTATTTAAAATCCTACTTACTGGTGAGGTTGGATTTAACTTTACTATTTTAGAAATGCCACTTTTAGAGAGTGAACATGTCTCTGCACTTACTGCTCTATTTGCCTGAAACCTGGCCCCAATACACGTCTGGATTGGGCTGGGTGACAGCAAAATTTGTGCCTTCCCTCTAGAGAGCCACAACACAGGTCACTCAACTGCACCTGGAGGGTGAGCTCCGCTCCCCCTCCACCCCCAATAGGTTCAAGAACGATAATTTATGTAAGTAAATACATTATAGCTACAGCTTATAATCATGCGAGTTTAAATCATTTGTTGTTAGATGGTTTAAATATTTGAAAGGATCTGTTTTTAATAGACATTTTACAAAAACCACTGGTACATTTGCTAATTCTGTAAAATTAACACCCAACTGCCGTGACATTGCCAACCACAATGCCGTGACTCGGATTCGAACCGAGGTTGCTGCGGCCACAACGCAGAGTACTAACCACTATACGATCACGGCGAGCTACTTGGGCTCAACGACATACAGTGACATGGAGAATTTATAATTCGGAACACTCAGGGCTGTTCCTGTGATAGGCTGGATGTATTCATTGCTTCCTCATTCCTCATTCAGAGGCTGCGTCTCCTCAGTGGTTGATAGGCTGAAACCGTTTCCTGGCCGCCTGCTTGTGAAATGCCAGGAGTCAAAGATCACACATTACACTTGCGGACCTGTGATGGGACACCAATGCAGAGAAACCCACCTGGCACAGACCTTCTATTCTGTCTATTAGACCTGCATCTTCCCTGCACCTTTCAAGCCATTTGTATGTGAAGCAAGAAAGAGTTAGAGAGTGATCCATCTACACTTTTATAGGGAGGATGTCGCCGTGAGCTCCTCCCAGCTAATCACACGAACAGCAGAAAAGCAAGATAAATACACAGTTGAGGGGTGGGCTGCATGGTTATGTTTTTGAGTAAATATTGAAACTGACCTCAGTGGCTCATTAGCAGAGCTGCGGCTAATGACTGGTGCCAAATCATGATGAAGCAAGCACCATGGCTCGTAGGGGACCCACAACACGCTTTTCTTAGCTCACTGAATTAAAGTATAAACTTCCGCCGTGTGTGAGTGGTAAAGGCTTGTTAATATAGTTCCTTTTCCAATTCAAGTCTGACAACAAGAGGCAGGAACCACGTGGCTTCGGAAGCTCAGGAAAGTAGCCACCAACCACAGAGAAAGAGAGAACTGGCAGTATGAGAGGTGGAGAAAACAGAAGCGGGAGCAAGGAGCTCAAATGAGATTGATGGCGTTTAAATAGAGCGCGTAAAGGAACAGTTACACAGCTAAGAAATGGGAAAGACAGACTAGGGAAAAAAACACAGAAAGAGCCAGTAGATGAAATTCTCTTCCTGGGACAGCAGGTTAAGAGAAATTACACATGGGGAGGTTAAGCATGTAACACGGGGGAGAATAAAAAAGAAAATGCAGTTTTATGAAGTGTGTTTGCCAATCCAGCCAGCACTTTTGTTCTATTTCTCTCTTTGCGTCTTTTATTGGTAAAGTAACTTTCAAGTGCATGTGCAGGTATGAATGAGAGAGCAACGGTATAATAATTTGAAGCGTTTACACCAGTGCTAAAGTAGGAATGAGGTGTAGCAAAGAAATGAAAGAGGTAGCGATAACAAATATGTGGAGAGGCAATAGTGACACAAAAATAAGCCACCTATTTATAAAACTGAAATGGAAGAAATACTAAAGGTTAACTTCTGAAATTGTAGCCGATAATAAAAAGATTCTCGTTGTTGGCAGGATTCGAACCTGCGCGGGGATACCCCAATGGATTTCGAGTCCATCGCCTTAACCACTCGGCCACAACAACTTGCTGTAAGCTGCCTACAAATATTTTGTTTGAAAGTTTTGAAGTTTTCCCACATCAAAGTACTGATATTCTGCAATGCGCTTTTTAAAAACAATGTTTTTTTCATCATGCACGTTCTGTCCTAAAAACAAAAATTGCATGAGTACATCTCTGGATCTGTAAAAGGATACGCTTGCATTCAAACTCCCTTGTGGCACTCAAGTTTTTTGGACCCTGTTGCACTCTGTTTTTGCGCTGCTTTTAGTCTACGACCCATATTACAGAAGTCAACCATCTCTGAGTATTTGGGACTCCTTTGTAAGTGCCTTATCTTTAATCCTTGAAAAGCTCTATAATAAAGGGGTCTGTCAAAGATTGCTTGAATGGAAGATAAAAGAAGGCCCACTTGTCTCACCAAATGCAGTAGAGAAACCTGATGTTTTACTCATGTTATCCTTAGTTCAGTTTTTGTTAGACCTGGCATCCTTAAGGTGGCCTACCAGCAACCTTTTTGCTTTTCACCTCACGTTTTGCTGTATCTTTATGTTGGCCTTAGGACTCTAATCACTTTATCACTACTGTGAGAAAGTGGCACTGTATATACTGTTCCCAAATAGGTACAGTGTGCACAGAGTCCCCAGTCCCCAGAGGTTTGGCAGAGGCTAAAGTTAGATATAACCTTACTCTCTAAAGTGGTAGCTTGCCGAGCAGTAAGGCAGTATCAGAGTACAGTGTAAAACATTTGTTGTACACACTCAGTCAGCAAATGGTCTCACACACTCAAGAACTGAACTCTAGGCCATTGGTTTGCATACAAAAGATATTGTTGTTTTATTTTAGAACCAACAATAGGTATCAAAATATACTTTCTCAGAATGAGATGCTTTAGTTAAATACTTTGCAATAGGCAATTGACTTTTGCAGGTCATAGTTACAGTTTATTGCAATAGGCAACACAATTTGAATCACAATAATACATTGAGCTCAATGGGAATTTTAAGTTATATGCAATTAATTACTTTCAGGATTACTTTCCTAAATCCAGGACTGGATCCTAGATTCAGTCCTGGGACAGTTCTTGGAAACAAGTGAGTAAATTCGTTTTAGTTACTGTTGTGATTTTTAAGCAATATTTTGCTATTTTACAAGTTGACACTTAGAAACTTTTGCTGATCAAATTACCAATGTTATCCTATGGAAGGAAATTCACTTAGCAGGTAAGTGGGGTTATGGTTCCTTTTTCTAGGTCAGTGTTGGATCCTAGATCCACCACTACTGTACCACCTGTAAGCAGGTGAGAAACTGCGTTTAAGTTATACAGGCGATTTTTAAGGAATATTTACATGTTTGCAAAATCGACACTTAGAAGAAATTTCACAGAAAAACAGTCAATGGTTTCCTATGGAAGAAAATTCAAGTTACGGGTAAAGTACATTCTCGTTACTTTTGTAATCCAGTGCTGGGCTCCTAGGCTCAGTACTGGGACATCTATCTAAAACAGGTAAACAATTACGTTTTCACAGTTGGTACGATTTTTAAAGAATATTTGTAAGTTTCAAAAATCGACACTTAGAAAATTTTCAGCAAAAAGCAGGCAATGATATCCCATGGAAGGAAATTCGAGTTACTGGTAAGTACGGTTAAAATTACTTTTCAGGGTCAGTACTGAGCTCCAAGATGCAGCACTGAGGTCTCTCCTGATAACAGGTGAGTAAATCAGAATTCGTTGTTCGGCTGATTTTAGATGAATATTTTAAAGTTCCAAAACTCCACACCACTTAGAAGAATTTCCAAGTGAAACCACTCAATGTTAGCCTATGGAAGAAAAGTGAGTTATCGGCTTTTAGGTAAGTACTCGACTGGCAGAGTTATGGTTCTGGGCATAGACTCAGGGGTCTCCCAGGGGAGTCCCAGCCTACTTGCCAAGCCTTAAACTCCCCTTTTATTACATATAATTTACACCTAAGGTAGGCCCTAGGTAGTCCTAGGTGCATGATGCTATGTAAGTAAAAAATAAGATATGTACTTTGGTGGTTCGCGTGTCCTGTAAGTACCAAACAGTCTATTTCATTTTTCACTACTGTGAGGTCTACCCCTCTCATAGGTTAGCTCTGTGTATTCCCCTATACTTTTTATTTGGTAATTCCATATCGGAGAGGAGTAGCTTTATTTATTTATTGAAAATCCTACTTACTGGTGAGGTTGGATTTAACTTTACTATTTTAGAAATGCCACTTTTAGAGAGTGAACATGTCTCTGCACTTACTGCTCTATTTGCCTGAAACCTGGCCCCAATACACGTCTGGATTGGGCTGGGTGACAGCAAAATTTGTGCCTTCCCTCTAGAGAGCCACAACACAGGTCACTCAACTGCACCTGGGGGGTGAGCTCCGCTCCCCCTCCACCCCCAATAGGTTCAAGAACGATAATTTATGTAAGTAAATACATTATAGCTACAGCTTATAATCATGCGAGTTTAAATCATTTGTTGTTAGATGGTTTAAATATTTGAAAGGATCTGTTTTTAATAGACATTTTACAAAAACCACTGGTACATTTGCTAATTCTGTAAAATTAACACCCAACTGCCGTGACATTGCCAACCACAATGCCGTGACTCGGATTCGAACCGAGGTTGCTGCGGCCACAACGCAGAGAACTAACCACTATACGATCACGGCGAGCTACTTGGGCTCAACAACATACAATGACATGGAGAATTTATAATTCGGAACACTCAGGGCTGTTCCTGTGATAGGCTGGATGTATTCATTGCTTCCTCATTCCTCATTCAGAGGCTGCGTCTCCTCAGTGGTTGATAGGCTGAAACCGTTTCCTGGCCGCCTGCTTGTGAAATGCCAGGAGTCAAAGATCACACATTACACTTGCGGACCTGTGATGGGACACCAATGCAGAGAAACCCACCTGGCACAGGCCTTCTATTCTGTCTATTAGACCTGCATCTTCCCTGCACCTTTCAAGCCATTTGTATGTGAAGCAAGAAAGAGTTAGAGAGTGATCCATCTACACTTTTATAGGGAGGATGTCGCCGTGAGCTCCTCCCAGCTAATCACACGAACAGCAGAAAAGCAAGATAAATACACAGTTGAGGGGTGGGCTGCATGGTTATGTTTTTGAGTAAATATTGAAACTGACCTCAGTGGCTCATTAGCAGAGCTGCGGCTAATGACTGGTGCCAAATGATGATGAAGCAAGCACAATGGCTCGTAGGGGACCCACGACACGCTTTTCTTAGCTCACTGAATTAAAGTATAAACTTCCGCCGTGTGTGAGTGGTAAAGGCTTGTTAATATGGTTCCTTTTCCAATTCAAGTCTGACAACAAGAGGCAGGAACCACGTGGCTTCGGAAGCTCAGGAAAGTAGCCACCAACCACAGAGAAAGAGAGAACTGGCAGTATGAGAGGTGGAGAAAACAGAAGCGGGAGCAAGGAGCTCAAATGAGATTGATGGCGTTTAAATAGAGCGCGTAAAGGAACAGTTACACAGCTAAGAAATGGGAAAGACAGACTAGGGAAAAAAACACAGAAAGAGCCTGTACATGAAATTCTCTTCCTGGGACAGCAGGTTAAGAGAAATTACACATGGGGAGGTTAAGCATGTAACACGGGGGAGAATAAAAAAGAAAATGCAGTTTTATGAAGTGTGTTTGCCAATCCAGCCAGCACTTTTGTTCTATTTCTCTCTTTGCGTCTTTTATTGGTAAAGTAACTTTCAAGTGCATGCGCAGGTATGAATGAGAGAGCAACCGTATAATAATTTGAAGCGTTTACACCAGTGCTAAAGTAGGAATGAGGTGTAGCAAAGACATGAAAGAGGTAGCGATAACAAATATGTGGAGAGGCAATAGTGACACAAAAATAAGCCACCTATTTATAAAACTGAAATGGAAGAAATACTAAAGGTTAACTTCTGAAATTGTAGCCGATAATAAAAAGATTCTCGTTGTTGGCAGGATTCGAACCTGCGCGGGGATACCCCAATGGATTTCTAGTCCATCGCCTTAACCACTCGGCCACAACAACTTGCTGTAAGCTGCCTACAAATATTTTGTTTGAATCTTTTGAAGTTTTCCCACATCAAAGTACTGATATTCTGCAATGCGCTTTTTAAAAACAATGTTTTTTTCATAATGCACGTTCTGTCCTAAAAACAAAAATTGCATGAGTATATCTCTGGATCTGTAAAAGGATACGCTTGCATTCAAACTCTCTTGTGGCACTCAAGTTTTTTGGACCCTGTTGCACTCTGTTTTTGCGCTGCTTTTAGTCTACGACCCATATTACAGATGTCAACCATCTCTGAGTATTTGGGACTCCTTTGTAAGTGCCTTATCTTTAATCCTTGAAAAGCTCTATAATAAAGGGGTCTGTCAAAGATTGCTTGAATGGAAGATAAAAGAAGGCCCACTTGTCTCACCAAATGCAGTAGAGAAACCTGATGTTTTACTCATGTTATCCTTAGTTCAGTTTTTGGTAGACCTGGCATCCTTAAGGTGGCCTACCAGCAACCTTTTTGCTTTTCACCTCACGTTTTGCTGTATCTTTATGTTGGCCTTAGGACTCTAATCACTTTATCACTACTGTGAGAAAGTGGCTCTGTATATACTGTTCCCAAATAGGTACAGTGTACACAGAGTCCCCAGTCCCCAGAGGTTTGGCAGAGGCTAAAGTTAGATATAACCTTACTCTCTAAAGTGGTAGCTTGCCGAGCAGTAAGGCAGTATCAGAGTACAGTGTAAAACATTTGTTGTACACACTCAGTCAGCAAATGGTCTCACACACTCAAGAACTGAACTCTAGGCCATTGGTTTGCATACAAAAGATATTGTTGTTTTATTTTAGAACCAACAATAGGTATCAAAATATACTTTCTCAGAATGAGATGCTTTAGTTAAATACTTTGCAATAGGCAATTGACTTTTGCAGGTCATAGTTACAGTTTATTGCAATAGGCAACACAATTTGAATCACAATAATACATTGAGCTCAATGGGAATTTTAAGTTATATGCAATTAATTACTTTCAGGATTACTTTTCTAAATCCAGGACTGGATCCTAGATTCAGTCCTGGGACAATTCTTGGAAACAAGTGAGTAAATTCGTTTTAGTTACTGTTGTGATTTTTAAGCAATATTTTGCTATTTTAAAAGTTGACACTTAGAAACTTTTGCTGATCAAATTACCAATGTTATCCTATGGAAGGAAATTCACTTAGCAGGTAAGTGGGGTTATGGTTACGTTTTCTAGGTCAGTGTTGGATCCTAGATCCAGCACTACTGTACCACCTGTAAGCAGTTGAGAAACTGCGTTTAAGTTATACAGGCGATTTTTAAGGAATATTTACATGTTTGCAAAATCGACACTTAGAAGAAATTTCACAGAAAAACAGTCAATGGTTTCCTATGGAAGAAAATTCAAGTTACGGGTAAAGTACGTTCTCGTTACTTTTGTAATCCAGTGCTGGGCTCCTAGGCTCAGTACTGGGACATCTATCTAAAACAGGTAAACAATTACGTTTTCACAGTTGGTACGATTTTTAAAGAATATTTGTAAGTTTCAAAAATCGACACTTAGAAAATTTTCAGCAAAAAGCAGGCAATGATATCCCATGGAAGGAAATTCGAGTTACTGGTAAGTACGGTTAAAATTACTTTTCAGGGTCAGTACTGAGCTCCAAGATGCAGCACTGAGGTCTCTCCTGATAACAGGTGAGTAAATCAGAATTCGTTGTTCGGCTGATTTTAGATGAATATTTTAAAGTTCCAAAACTCCACACCACTTAGAAGAATTTCCAAGTGAAACCACTCAATGTTAGCCTATGGAAGAAAAGTGAGTTATCGGCTTTTAGGTAAGTACTCGACTGGCAGAGTTATGGTTCTGGGCATAGACTCAGGGGTCTCCCAGGGGAGTCCCAGCCTACTTGCCAAGCCTTAAACTCCCCTTTTATTACATATAATTTACACCTAAGGTAGGCCCTAGGTAGTCCTAGGTGCATGATGCTATGTAAGTAAAAAATAAGATATGTACTTTGGTGGTTCGCGTGTCCTGTAAGTACCAAACAGTCTATTTCATTTTTCACTACTGTGAGGTCTACCCCTCTCATAGGTTAGCTCTGTGTATTCCCCTATACTTTTTATTTGGTAATTCCATATCGGAGAGGAGTAGCTTTATTTATTTATTGAAAATCCTACTTACTGGTGAGGTTGGATTTAACTTTACTATTTTAGAAATGCCACTTTTAGAGAGTGAACATGTCTCTGCACTTACTGCTCTATTTGCCTGAAACCTGGCCCCAATACACGTCTGGATTGAGCTGGGTGACAGCAAAATTTGTGCCTTCCCTCTAGAGAGCCACAACACAGGTCACTCAACTGCACCTGGGGGGTGAGCTCCGCTCCCCCTCCACCCCCAATAGGTTCAAGAACGATAATTTATGTAAGTAAATACATTATAGCTACAGCTTATAATCATGCGAGTTTAAATCATTTGTTGTTAGATGGTTTAAATATTTGAAAGGATCTGTTTTTAATAGACATTTTACAAAAACCACTGGTACATTTGCTAATTCTGTAAAATTAACACCCAACTAACGTGACATTGCCAACCACAATGCCGTGACTCGGATTCGAACCGAGGTTGCTGCGGCCACAACGCAGAGTACTAACCACTATACGATCACGGCGAGCTACTTGGGCTCAACGACATACAATGACATGGAGAATTTATAATTCGGAACACTCAGGGCTGTTCCTGTGATAGGCTGGATGTATTCATTGCTTCCTCATTCCTCATTCAGAGGCTGCGTCTCCTCGGTGGTTGATAGGCTGAAACCGTTTCCTGGCCGCCTGCTTGTGAAATGCCAGGAGTCAAAGATCACACATTACACTTGCAGACCTGTGATGGGACACCAATGCAGAGAAACCCACCTGGCACAGGCCTTCTATTCTGTCTATTAGACCTGCATCTTCCCTGCACCTTTCAAGCCATTTGTATGTGAAGCAAGAAAGAGTTAGAGAGTGATCCATCTACCCTTTTATAGGGAGGATGTCGCCGTGAGCTCCTCCCAGCTAATCACACGAACAGCAGAAAAGCAAGATAAATACACAGTTGAGGGGTGGGCTGCATGGTTATGTTTTTGAGTAAATATTGAAACTGACCTCAGTGGCTCATTAGCAGAGCTGCGGCTAATGACTGGTGCCAAATGATGATGAAGCAAGCACAATGGCTCGTAGGGGACCCACAACACGCTTTTCTTAGCTCACTGAATTAAAGTATAAACTTCCGCCGTGTGTGAGTGGTAAAGGCTTGTTAATATGGTTCCTTTTCCAATTCAAGTCTGACAACAAGAGGCAGGAACCACGTGGCTTCGGAAGCTCAGGAAAGTAGCCACCAACCACAGAGAAAGAGAGAACTGGCAGTATGAGAGGTGGAGAAAACAGAAGCGGGAGCAAGGAGCTCAAATGAGATTGATGGCGTTTAAATAGAGCGCGTAAAGGAACAGTTACACAGCTAAGAAATGGGAAAGACAGACTAGGGAAAAAAACACAGAAAGAGCCTGTACATGAAATTCTCTTCCTGGGACAGCAGGTTAAGAGAAATTACACATGGGGAGGTTAAGCATGTAACACGGGGGAGAATAAAAAAGAAAATGCAGTTTTATGAAGTGTGTTTGCCAATCCAGCCAGCACTTTTGTTCTATTTCTCTCTTTGCGTCTTTTATTGGTAAAGTAACTTTCAAGTGCATGCACAGGTATGAATGAGAGAGCAACCGTATAATAATTTGAAGCGTTTACACCAGTGCTAAAGTAGGAATGAGGTGTAGCAAAGACATGAAAGAGGTAGTGATAACAAATATGTGGAGAGGCAATAGTGACACAAAAATAAGCCACCTATTTATAACACTGAAATGGAAGAAATACTAAAGGTTAACTTCTGAAATTGTAGCCGATAATAAAAAAATTCTCGTTGTTGGCAGGATTCGAACCTGCGCGGGGATACCCCAATGGATTTCTAGTCCATCGCCTTAACCACTCGGCCACAACAACTTGCTGTAAGCTGCCTACAAATATTTTGTTTGAAAGTTTTGAAGTTTTCCCACATCAAAGTACTGATATTCTGCAATGCGCTTTTTAAAAACAATGTTTTTTTCATCATGCACGTTCTGTCCTAAAAAGAAAAATTGCATGAGTATATCTCTGGATCTGTAAAAGGATACGCTTGCATTCAAACTCTCTTGTGGCACTCAAGTTTTTTGGACCCTGTTGCACTCTGTTTTTGTGCTGCTTTTAGTCTACGACCCATATTACAGAAGTCAACCATCTCTGATTATTTGGGACTCCTTTGTAAGTGCCTTATCTTTAATCCTTGAAAAGCTCTATAATAAAGGGGTCTGTCAAAGATTGCTTGAATGGAAGATAAAAGAAGGCCCACTTGTCTCACCAAATGCAGTAGAGAAACCTGATGTTTTACTCATGTTATCCTTAGTTCAGTTTTTGTTAGACCTGGCATCCTTAAGGTGGCCTACCAGCAACCTTTTTGCTTTTCACCTCACGTTTTGCTGTATCTTTACGTTGGCCTTAGGACTCTAATCACTTTATCACTACTGTGAGAAAGTGGCTCTGTATATACTGTTCCCAAATAGGTACAGTGTGCACAGAGTCCCCAGTCCCCAGAGGTTTGGCAGAGGCTAAAGTTAGATATAACCTTACTCTCTAAAGTGGTAGCTTGCCGAGCAGTAAGGCAGTATCAGAGTACAGTGTAAAACATTTGTTGTACACACTCAGTCAGCAAATGGTCTCACACACTCAAGAACTGAACTCTAGGCCATTGGTTTGAATACAAAAGATATTGTTGTTTTATTTTAGAACCAACAATAGGTATCAAAATATACTTTCTCAGAATGAGATGCTTTAGTTAAATACTTTGCAATAGGCAATTGACTTTTGCAGGTCATAGTTACAGTTTATTGCAATAGGCAACACAATTTGAATCACAATAATACATTGAGCTCAATGGGAATTTTAAGTTATATGCAATTAATTACTTTCAGGATTACTTTTCTAAATCCAGGACTGGATCCTAGATTCAGTCCTGGGACAGTTCTTGGAAACAAGTGAGTAAATTCGTTTTAGTTACTGTTGTGATTTTTAAGCAATATTTTGCTATTTTAAAAGTTGACACTTAGAAACTTTTGCTGATCAAATTACCAATGTTATCCTATGGAAGGAAATTCACTTAGCAGGTAAGTGGGGTTATGGTTACGTTTTCTAGGTCAGTGTTGGATCCTAGATCCAGCACTACTGTACCACCTGTAAGCAGTTGAGAAACTGCGTTTAAGTTATACAGGCGATTTTTAAGGAATATTTACATGTTTGCAAAATCGACACTTAGAAGAAATTTCACAGAAAAACAGTCAATGGTTTCCTATGGAAGAAAATTCAAGTTACGGGTAAAGTACGTTCTCGTTACTTTTGTAATCCAGTGCTGGGCTCCTAGGCTCAGTACTGGGACATCTATCTAAAACAGGTAAACAATTACGTTTTCACAGTTGGTACGATTTTTAAAGAATATTTGTAAGTTTCAAAAATCGACACTTAGAAAATTTTCAGCAAAAAGCAGGCAATGATATCCCATGGAAGGAAATTCGAGTTACTGGTAAGTACGGTTAAAATTACTTTTCAGGGTCAGTACTGAGCTCCAAGATGCAGCACTGAGGTCTCTCCTGATAACAGGTGAGTAAATCAGAATTCGTTGTTCGGCTGATTTTAGATGAATATTTTAAAGTTCCAAAACTCCACACCACTTAGAAGAATTTCCAAGTGAAACAACGAAATTTTAGCCTATGGAAGAAAAGTGAGTTATCGGCTTTTAGGTAAGTACTCGACTGGCAGAGTTATGGTTCTGGGCATAGACTCAGGGGTCTCCCAGGGGAGTCCCAGCCTACTTGCCAAGCCTTAAACTCCCCTTTTATTACATATAATTTACACCTAAGGTAGGCCCTAGGTAGTCCTAGGTGCATGATGCTATGTAAGTAAAAAATAAGATATGTACTTTGGTGGTTCGCGTGTCCTGTAAGTACCAAACAGTCTATTTCATTTTTCACTACTGTGAGGTCTACCCCTCTCATAGGTTAGCTCTGTGTATTCCCCTATACTTTTTATTTGTTAATTCCATATCGGAGAGGAGTAGCTTTATTTATTTATTGAAAGTCCTACTTACTGGTGAGGTTGGATTTAACTTTACTATTTTAGAAATGCCACTTTTAGAGAGTGAACATGTCTCTGCACTTACTGCTCTATTTGCCTGAAACCTGGCCCCAATACACGTCTGGATTGGGCTGGGTGACAGCAAAATTTGTGCCTTCCCTCTAGAGAGCCACAACACAGGTCACTCAACTGCACCTGGGGGGTGAGCTCCGCTCCCCCTCCACCCCCAATAGGTTCAAGAACGATAATTTATGTAAGTAAATACATTATAGCTACAGCTTATAATCATGCGAGTTTAAATCATTTGTTGTTAGATGGTTTAAATATTTGAAAGGATCTGTTTTTAATAGACATTTTACAAAAACCACTGGCACATTTGCTAATTCTGTAAAATTAACACCCAACTGCCGTGACATTGCCAACCACAATGCCGTGACTCGGATTCAAACCGAGGTTGCTGCGGCCACAACGCAGAGTACTAACCACTATACGATCACGGCGAGCTACTTGGGCACAACGACATACAGGGACATGGAGAATTTATAATTCGGAACACTCAGGGCTATTCCTGTGATAGGCTGGATGTATTCATTGCTTCCTCATTCCTCATTCAGAGGCTGCGTCTCCTCAGTGGTTGATAGGCTGAAACCGTTTCCTGGCCGCCTGCTTGTGAAATGCCAGGAGTCAAAGATCACACATTACACTTGCGGACCTGTGATGGGACACCAATGCAGAGAAACCCACCTGGCACAGACCTTCTATTCTGTCTATTAGACCTGCATCTTCCCTGCACCTTTCAAGCCATTTGTATGTGAAGCAAGAAAGAGTTAGAGAGTGATCCATCTACACTTTTATAGGGAGGATGTCGCCGTGAGCTCCTCCCAGCTAATCACACGAACAGCAGAAAAGCAAGATAAATACACAGTTGAGGGGTGGGCTGCATGGTTATGTTTTTGAGTAAATATTGAAACTGACCTCAGTGGCTCATTAGCAGAGCTGCGGCTAATGACTGGTGCCAAATCATGATGAAGCAAGCACCATGGCTCGTAGGGGACCCACAACACGCTTTTCTTAGCTCACTGAATTAAAGTATAAACTTCCGCCGTGTGTGAGTGGTAAAGGCTTGTTAATATAGTTCCTTTTCCAATTCAAGTCTGACAACAAGAGGCAGGAACCACGTGGCTTCGGAAGCTCAGGAAAGTAGCCACCAACCACAGAGAAAGAGAGAACTGGCAGTATGAGAGGTGGAGAAAACAGAAGCGGGAGCAAGGAGCTCAAATGAGATTGATGGCGTTTAAATAGAGCGCGTAAAGGAACAGTTACACAGCTAAGAAATGGGAAAGACAGACTAGGGAAAAAAACACAGAAAGAGCCAGTAGATGAAATTCTCTTCCTGGGACAGCAGGTTAAGAGAAATTACACATGGGGAGGTTAAGCATGTAACACGGGGGAGAATAAAAAAGAAAATGCAGTTTTATGAAGTGTGTTTGCCAATCCAGCCAGCACTTTTGTTCTATTTCTCTCTTTGCGTCTTTTATTGGTAAAGTAACTTTCAAGTGCATGCGCAGGTATGAATGAGAGAGCAACGGTATAATAATTTGAAGCGTTTACACCAGTGCTAAAGTAGGAATGAGGTGTAGCAAAGAAATGAAAGAGGTAGCGATAACAAATATGTGGAGAGGCAATAGTGACACAAAAATAAGCCACCTATTTATAAAACTGAAATGGAAGAAATACTAAAGGTTAACTTCTGAAATTGTAGCCGATAATAAAAAGATTCTCGTTGTTGGCAGGATTCGAACCTGCGCGGGGATACCCCAATGCATTTCGAGTCCATCGCCTTAACCACTCGGCCACAACAACTTGCTGTAAGCTGCCTACAAATATTTTGTTTGAAAGTTTTGAAGTTTTCCCACATCAAAGTACTGATATTCTGCAATGCGCTTTTTAAAAACAATGTTTTTTTCATCATGCACGTTCTGTCCTAAAAACAAAAATTGCATGAGTACATCTCTGGATCTGTAAAAGGATACGCTTGCATTCAAACTCCCTTGTGGCACTCAAGTTTTTTGGACCCTGTTGCACTCTGTTTTTGCGCTGCTTTTAGTCTACGACCCATATTACAGAAGTCAACCATCTCTGAGTATTTGGGACTCCTTTGTAAGTGCCTTATCTTTAATCCTTGAAAAGCTCTATAATAAAGGGGTCTGTCAAAGATTGCTTGAATGGAAGATAAAAGAAGGCCCACTTGTCTCACCAAATGCAGTAGAGAAACCTGATGTTTTACTCATGTTATCCTTAGTTCAGTTTTTGGTAGACCTGGCATCCTTAAGGTGGCCTACCAGCAACCTTTTTGCTTTTCACCTCACGTTTTGCTGTATCTTTATGTTGGCCTTAGGACTCTAATCACTTTATCACTACTGTGAGAAAGTGGCTCTGTATATACTGTTCCCAAATAGGTACAGTGTGCACAGAGTCCCCAGTCCCCAGAGGTTTGGCAGAGGCTAAAGTTAGATATAACCTTACTCTCTAAAGTGGTAGCTTGCCGAGCAGTAAGGCAGTATCAGAGTACAGTGTAAAACATTTGTTGTACACACTCAGTCAGCAAATGGTCTCACACACTCAAGAACTGAACTCTAGGCCATTGGTTTGCATACAAAAGATATTGTTGTTTTATTTTAGAACCAACAATAGGTATCAAAATATACTTTCTCAGAATGAGATGCTTTAGTTAAATACTTTGCAATAGGCAATTGACTTTTGCAGGTCATAGTTACAGTTTATTGCAATAGGCAACACAATTTGAATCACAATAATACATTGAGCTCAATGGGAATTTTAAGTTATATGCAATTAATTACTTTCAGGATTACTTTCCTAAATCCAGGACTGGATCCTAGATTCAGTCCTGGGACAGTTCTTGGAAACAAGTGAGTAAATTCGTTTTAGTTACTGTTGTGATTTTTAAGCAATATTTTGCTATTTTACAAGTTGACACTTAGAAACTTTTGCTGATCAAATTACCAATGTTATCCTATGGAAGGAAATTCACTTAGCAGGTAAGTGGGGTTATGGTTCCTTTTTCTAGGTCAGTGTTGGATCCTAGATCCACCACTACTGTACCACCTGTAAGCAGGTGAGAAACTGCGTTTAAGTTATACAGGCGATTTTTAAGGAATATTTACATGTTTGCAAAATCGACACTTAGAAGAAATTTCACAGAAAAACAGTCAATGGTTTCCTATGGAAGAAAATTCAAGTTACGGGTACAGTACATTCTCGTTACTTTTGTAATCCAGTGCTGGGCTCCTAGGCTCAGTACTGGGACATCTATCTAAAACAGGTAAACAATTACGTTTTCACAGTTGGTACGATTTTTAAAGAATATTTGTAAGTTTCAAAAATCGACACTTAGAAAATTTTCAGCAAAAAGCAGGCAATGATATCCCATGGAAGGAAATTCGAGTTACTGGTAAGTACGGTTAAAATTACTTTTCAGGGTCAGTACTGAGCTCCAAGATGCAGCACTGAGGTCTCTCCTGATAACAGGTGAGTAAATCAGAATTCGTTGTTCGGCTGATTTTAGATGAATATTTTAAAGTTCCAAAACTCCACACCACTTAGAAGAATTTCCAAGTGAAACAACGAAATTTTAGCCTATGGAAGAAAAGTGAGTTATCGGCTTTTAGGTAAGTACTCGACTGGCAGAGTTATGGTTCTGGGCATAGACTCAGGGGTCTCCCAGGGGAGTCCCAGCCTACTTGCCAAGCCTTAAACTCCCCTTTTATTACATATAATTTACACCTAAGGTAGGCCCTAGGTAGTCCTAGGTGCATGATGCTATGTAAGTAAAAAATAAGATATGTAATTTGGTGGTTCGCGTGTCCTGTAAGTACCAAACAGTCTATTTCATTTTTCACTACTGTGAGGTCTACCCCTCTCATAGGTTAGCTCTGTGTATTCCCCTATACTTTTTATTTGGTAATTCCATATCGGAGAGGAGTAGCTTTATTTATTTATTGAAAATCCTACTTACTGGTGAGGTTGGATTTAACTTTACTATTTTAGAAATGCCACTTTTAGAGAGTGAACATTTCTCTGCACTTACTGCTCTATTTGCCTGAAACCTGGCCCCAATACACGTCTGGATTGGGCTGGGTGACAGCAAAATTTGTGCCTTCCCTCTAGAGAGCCACAACACAGGTCACTCAACTGCACCTGGGGGGTGAGCTCCACTCCCCCTCCACCCCCAATAGGTTCAAGAACGATAATTTATGTAAGTAAATACATTATAGCTACAGCTTATAATCATGCGAGTTTAAATCATTTGTTGTTAGATGGTTTAAATATTTGAAAGGATCTGTTTTTAATAGACATTTTACAAAAACCACTGGTACATTTGCTAATTCTGTAAAATTGACACGCAACTGCCGTGACATTGCCAACCACAATGCCGTGACTCGGATTCGAACCAAGGTTGCTGCGGCCACAACGCAGAGTACTAACTACTATACGATCACGGCGAGCTACTTGGGCTCAACGACATATAGTGACATGGAGAATTTATAATTCGGAACACTCAGGGCTATTCCTGTGATAGGCTGGATGTATTCATTGCTTCCTCATTCAGAGGCTGCGTCTCCTCAGTGGTTGATAGGCTGAAACCGTTTCCTGGCCGCCTGCTTGTGAAATGCCAGGAGTCAAAGATCACACATTACACTTGCGGACCTGTGATGGGACACCAATGCAGAGAAACCCACCTGGCACAGACCTTCTATTCTGTCTATTAGACCTGCATCTTCCCTGCACCTTTCAAGCCATTTGTATGTGAAGCAAGAAAGAGTTAGAGAGTGATCCATCTACACTTTTATAGGGAGGATGTCGCCGTGAGCTCCTCCCAGCTAATCACACGAACAGCAGAAAAGCAAGATAAATACACAGTTGAGGGGTGGGCTGCATGGTTATGTTTTTGAGTAAATATTGAAACTGACCTCAGTGGCTCATTAGCAGAGCTGCGGCTAATGACTGGTGCCAAATCATGATGAAGCAAGCACCATGGCTCGTAGGGGACCCACAACACGCTTTTCTTAGCTCACTGAATTAAAGTATAAACTTCCGCCGTGTGTGAGTGGTAAAGGCTTGTTAATATAGTTCCTTTTCCAATTCAAGTCTGACAACAAGAGGCAGGAACCACGTGGCTTCGGAAGCTCAGGAAAGTAGCCACCAACCACAGAGAAAGAGAGAACTGGCAGTATGAGAGGTGGAGAAAACAGAAGCGGGAGCAAGGAGCTCAAATGAGATTGATGGCGTTTAAATAGAGCGCGTAAAGGAACAGTTACACAGCTAAGAAATGGGAAAGGCAGACTAGGGAAAAAAACACAGAAAGAGCCTGTACATGAAATTCTCTTCCTGGGACAGCAGGTTAAGAGAAATTACACATGGGGAGGTTAAGCATGTAACACGGGGGAGAATAAAAAAGAAAATGCAGTTTTATGAAGTGTGTTTGCCAATCCAGCCAGCACTTTTGTTCTATTTCTCTCTTTGCGTCTTTTATTGGTAAAGTAACTTTCAAGTGCATGCGCAGGTATGAATGAGAGAGCAACGGTATAATAATTTGAAGCGTTTACACCAGTGCTAAAGTAGGAATGAGGTGTAGCAAAGACATGAAAGAGGTAGCGATAACAAATATGTGGAGAGGCAATAGTGACACAAAAATAAGCCACCTATTTATAAAACTGAAATGGAAGAAATACTAAAGGTTACCTTCTGAAATTGTAGCCGATAATAAAAAGATTCTCGTTGTTGGCAGGATTCGAACCTGCGCGGGGATACCCCAATGGATTTCTAGTCCATCGCCTTAACCACTCGGCCACAACAACTTGCTGTAAGCTGCCTACAAATATTTTGTTTGAAAGTTTTGAAGTTTTCCCACATCAAAGTACTGATATTCTGCAATGCGCTTTTTAAAAACAATGTTTTTTTCATCATGCACGTTCTGTCCTAAAAATAAAAATTGCATGAGTATATCTCTGGATCTGTAAAAGGATACGCTTGCATTCAAACTCTCTTGTGGCACTCAAGTTTTTTGGACCCTGTTGCACTCTGTTTTTGTGCTGCTTTTAGTCTACGACCCATATTACAGAAGTCAACCATCTCTGATTATTTGGGACTCCTTTGTAAGTGCCTTATCTTTAATCCTTGAAAAGCTCTATAATAAAGGGGTGTGTCAAAGATTGCTTGAATGGAAGATAAAAGAAGGCCCACTTGTCTCACCAAATGCAGTAGAGAAACCTGATGTTTTACTCATGTTATCCTTAGTTCAGTTTTTGTTAGACCTGGCATCCTTAAGGTGGCCTACCAGCAACCTTTTTGCTTTTCACCTCACGTTTTGCTGTATCTTTATGTTGGCCGTAGGACTCTAATCACTTTATCACTACTGTGAGAAAGTGGCTCTGTATATACTGTTCCCAAATAGGTACAGTGTGCACAGAGTCCCCAGTCCCCAGAGGTTTGGCAGAGGCTAAAGTTAGATATAACCTTACTCTCTAAAGTGGTAGCTTGCCGAGCAGTAAGGCAGTATCAGAGTACAGTGTAAAACATTTGTTGTACACACTCAGTCAGCAAATGGTCTCACACACTCAAGAACTGAACTCTAGGCCATTGGTTTGCATACAAAAGATATTGTTGTTTTATTTTAGAACCACCAATAGGTATCAAAATATACTTTCTCAGAATGAGATGCTTTAGTTAAATACTTTGCAATAGGCAATTGACTTTTGCAGGTCATAGTTACAGTTTATTGCAATAGGCAACACAATTTGAATCACAATAATACATTGAGCTCAATGGGAATTTTAAGTTATATGCAATTAATTACTTTCAGGATTACTTTTCTAAATCCAGGACTGGATCCTAGATTCAGTCCTGGGACAGTTCTTGGAAACAAGTGAGTAAATTCGTTTTAGTTACTGTTGTGATTTTTAAGCAATATTTTGCTATTTTAAAAGTTGACACTTAGAAACTTTTGCTGATCAAATTACCAATGTTATCCTATGGAAGGAAATTCACTTAGCAGGTAAGTGGGGTTATGGTTACGTTTTCTAGGTCAGTGTTGGATCCTAGATCCAGCACTACTGTACCACCTGTAAGCAGTTGAGAAACTGCGTTTAAGTTATACAGGCGATTTTTAAGGAATATTTACATGTTTGCAAAATCGACACTTAGAAGAAATTTCACAGAAAAACAGTCAATGGTTTCCTATGGAAGAAAATTCAAGTTACGGGTAAAGTACGTTCTCGTTACTTTTGTAATCCAGTGCTGGGCTCCTAGGCTCAGTACTGGGACATCTATCTAAAACAGGTAAACAATTACGTTTTCACAGTTGGTACGATTTTTAAAGAATATTTGTAAGTTTCAAAAATCGACACTTAGAAAATTTTCAGCAAAAAGCAGGCAATGATATCCCATGGAAGGAAATTCGAGTTACTGGTAAGTACGGTTAAAATTACTTTTCAGGGTCAGTACCGAGCTCCAAGATGCAGCACTGAGGTCTCTCCTGATAACAGGTGAGTAAATCAGAATTCGTTGTTCGGCTGATTTTAGATGAATATTTTAAAGTTCCAAAACTCCACACCACTTAGAAGAATTTCCAAGTGAAACCACTCAATGTTAGCCTATGGAAGAAAAGTGAGTTATCGGCTTTTAGGTAAGTACTCGACTGGCAGAGTTATGGTTCTGGGCATAGACTCAGGGGTCTCCCAGGGGAGTCCCAGCCTACTTGCCAAGCCTTAAACTCCCCTTTTATTACATATAATTTACACCTAAGGTAGGCCCTAGGTAGTCCTAGGTGCATGATGCTATGTAAGTAAAACATAAGATATGTACTTTGGTGGTTCGCGTGTCCTGTAAGTACCAAACAGTCTATTTCATTTTTCACTACTGTGAGGTCTACCCCTCTCATAGGTTAGCTCTGTGTATTCCCCTATACTTTTTATTTGGTAATTCCATATCAGAGAGGAGTAGCTTTATTTATTTATTTAAAATCCTACTTACTGGTGAGGTTGGATTTAACTTTACTATTTTAGAAATGCCACTTTTAGAGAGTGAACATGTCTCTGCACTTACTGCTCTATTTGCCTGAAACCTGGCCCCAATACACGTCTGGATTGGGCTGGGTGACAGCAAAATTTGTGCCTTCCCTCTAGAGAGCCACAACACAGGTCACTCAACTGCACCTGGGGGGTGAGCTCCGCTCCCCCTCCACCCCCAATAGGTTCAAGAACGATAATTTATGTAAGTAAATACATTATAGCTACAGCTTATAATCATGCGAGTTTAAATCATTTGTTGTTAGATGGTTTAAATATTTGAAAGGATCTGTTTTTAATAGACATTTTACAAAAACCACTGGTACATTTGCTAATTCTGTAAAATTAACACCCAACTGCCGTGACATTGCCAACCACAATGCCGTGACTCGGATTCGAACCGAGGTTGCTGCGGCCACAACGCAGAGTACTAACCACTATACGATCACGGCGAGCTACTTGGGCTCAACGACATACAGTGACATGGAGAATTTATAATTCGGAACACTCAGGGCTGTTCCTGTGATAGGCTGGATGTATTCATTGCTTCCTCATTCCTCATTCAGAGGCTGCGTCTCCTCAGTGGTTGATAGGCTGAAACCGTTTCCTGGCCGCCTGCTTGTGAAATGCCAGGAGTCAAAGATCACACATTACACTTGCGGACCTGTGATGGGACACCAATGCAGAGAAACCCACCTGGCACAGACCTTCTATTCTGTCTATTAGACCTGCATCTTCCCTGCACCTTTCAAGCCATTTGTATGTGAAGCAAGAAAGAGTTAGAGAGTGATCCATCTACACTTTTATAGGGAGGATGTCGCCGTGAGCTCCTCCCAGCTAATCACACGAACAGCAGAAAAGCAAGATAAATACACAGTTGAGGGGTGGGCTGCATGGTTATGTTTTTGAGTAAATATTGAAACTGACCTCAGTGGCTCATTAGCAGAGCTGCGGCTAATGACTGGTGCCAAATCATGATGAAGCAAGCACCATGGCTCGTAGGGGACCCACAACACGCTTTTCTTAGCTCACTGAATTAAAGTATAAACTTCCGCCGTGTGTGAGTGGTAAAGGCTTGTTAATATAGTTCCTTTTCCAATTCAAGTCTGACAACAAGAGGCAGGAACCACGTGGCTTCGGAAGCTCAGGAAAGTAGCCACCAACCACAGAGAAAGAGAGAACTGGCAGTATGAGAGGTGGAGAAAACAGAAGCGGGAGCAAGGAGCTCAAATGAGATTGATGGCGTTTAAATAGAGCGCGTAAAGGAACAGTTACACAGCTAAGAAATGGGAAAGACAGACTAGGGAAAAAAACACAGAAAGAGCCAGTAGATGAAATTCTCTTCCTGGGACAGCAGGTTAAGAGAAATTACACATGGGGAGGTTAAGCATGTAACACGGGGGAGAATAAAAAAGAAAATGCAGTTTTATGAAGTGTGTTTGCCAATCCAGCCAGCACTTTTGTTCTATTTCTCTCTTTGCGTCTTTTATTGGTAAAGTAACTTTCAAGTGCATGTGCAGGTATGAATGAGAGAGCAACGGTATAATAATTTGAAGCGTTTACACCAGTGCTAAAGTAGGAATGAGGTGTAGCAAAGAAATAAAAGAGGTAGCGATAACAAATATGTGGAGAGGCAATAGTGACACAAAAATAAGCCACCTATTTATAAAACTGAAATGGAAGAAATACTAAAGGTTAACTTCTGAAATTGTAGCCGATAATAAAAAGATTCTCGTTGTTGGCAGGATTCGAACCTGCGCGGGGATACCCCAATGGATTTCGAGTCCATCGCCTTAACCACTCGGCCACAACAACTTGCTGTAAGCTGCCTACAAATATTTTGTTTGAAAGTTTTGAAGTTTTCCCACATCAAAGTACTGATATTCTGCAATGCGCTTTTTAAAAACAATGTTTTTTTCATCATGCACGTTCTGTCCTAAAAACAAAAATTGCATGAGTACATCTCTGGATCTGTAAAAGGATACGCTTGCATTCAAACTCCCTTGTGGCACTCAAGTTTTTTGGACCCTGTTGCACTCTGTTTTTGCGCTGCTTTTAGTCTACGACCCATATTACAGAAGTCAACCATCTCTGAGTATTTGGGACTCCTTTGTAAGTGCCTTATCTTTAATCCTTGAAAAGCTCTATAATAAAGGGGTCTGTCAAAGATTGCTTGAATGGAAGATAAAAGAAGGCCCACTTGTCTCACCAAATGCAGTAGAGAAACCTGATGTTTTACTCATGTTATCCTTAGTTCAGTTTTTGGTAGACCTGGCATCCTTAAGGTGGCCTACCAGCAACCTTTTTGCTTTTGACCTCACGTTTTGCTGTATCTTTATGTTGGCCTTAGGACTCTAATCACTTTATCACTACTGTGAGAAAGTGGCTCTGTATATACTGTTCCCAAATAGGTACAGTGTGCACAGAGTCCCCAGTCCCCAGAGGTTTGGCAGAGGCTAAAGTTAGATATAACCTTACTCTCTAAAGTGGTAGCTTGCCGAGCAGTAAGGCAGTATCAGAGTACAGTGTAAAACATTTGTTGTACACACTCAGTCAGCAAATGGTCTCACACACTCAAGAACTGAACTCTAGGCCATTGGTTTGCATACAAAAGATATTGTTGTTTTATTTTAGAACCAACAATAGGTATCAAAATATACTTTCTCAGAATGAGATGCTTTAGTTAAATACTTTGCAATAGGCAATTGACTTTTGCAGGTCATAGTTACAGTTTATTGCAATAGGCAACACAATTTGAATCACAATAATACATTGAGCTCAATGGGAATTTTAAGTTATATGCAATTAATTACTTTCAGGATTACTTTCCTAAATCCAGGACTGGATCCTAGATTCAGTCCTGGGACAGTTCTTGGAAACAAGTGAGTAAATTCGTTTTAGTTACTGTTGTGATTTTTAAGCAATATTTTGCTATTTTACAAGTTGACACTTAGAAACTTTTGCTGATCAAATTACCAATGTTATCCTATGGAAGGAAATTCACTTAGCAGGTAAGTGGGGTTATGGTTCCTTTTTCTAGGTCAGTGTTGGATCCTAGATCCACCACTACTGTACCACCTGTAAGCAGGTGAGAAACTGCGTTTAAGTTATACAGGCGATTTTTAAGGAATATTTACATGTTTGCAAAATCGACACTTAGAAGAAATTTCACAGAAAAACAGTCAATGGTTTCCTATGGAAGAAAATTCAAGTTACGGGTAAAGTACATTCTCGTTACTTTTGTAATCCAGTGCTGGGCTCCTAGGCTCAGTACTGGGACATCTATCTAAAACAGGTAAACAATTACGTTTTCACAGTTGGTACGATTTTTAAAGAATATGTGTAAGTTTCAAAAATCGACACTTCGAAAATTTTCAGCAAAAAGCAGGCAATGATATCCCATGGAAGGAAATTCGAGTTACTGGTAAGTACGGTTAAAATTACTTTTCAGGGTCAGTACTGAGCTCCAAGATGCAGCACTGAGGTCTCTCCTGATAACAGGTGAGTAAATCAGAATTCGTTGTTCGGCTGATTTTAGATGAATATTTTAAAGTTACAAAACTCCACACCACTTAGAAGAATTTCCAAGTGAAACAACGAAATTTTAGCCTATGGAAGAAACGTGAGTTATCGGCTTTTAGGTAAGTACTCGACTGGCAGAGTTATGGTTCTGGGCATAGACTCAGGGGTCTCCCAGGGGAGTCCCAGCCTACTTGCCAAGCCTTAAACTCCCCTTTTATTACATATATTTACACCTAAGGTAGGCCCTAGGTAGTCCTAGGTGCATGATGCTATGTAAGTAAAAAATAAGATATGTACTTTGGTGGTTCGCGTGTCCTGTATGTACCAAACAGTCTATTTCATTTTTCACTACTGTGAGGTCTACCCCTCTCATAGGTTAGCTCTGTGTATTCCCCTATACTTTTATTTGGTAATTCCATATCGGAGAGGAGTAGCTTTATTTATTTATTGAAAATCCTACTTACTGGTGAGGTTGGATTTAACTTTACTATTTTAGAAATGCCACTTTTAGAGAGTGAACATTTCTCTGCACTTACTGCTCTATTTGCCTGAAACCTGGCCCCAATACACGTCTGGATTGGGCTGGGTGACAGCAAAATTTGTGCCTTCCCTCTAGAGAGCCACAACACAGGTCACTCAACTGCACCTGGGGGGTGAGCTCCGCTCCCCCTCCACCCCCAATAGGTTCAAGAACGATAATTTATGTAAGTAAATACATTATAGCTACAGCTTATAATCATGCGAGTTTAAATCATTTGTTGTTAGATGGTTTAAATATTTGAAAGGATCTGTTTTTAATAGACATTTTACAAAAACCACTGGCACATTTGCTAATTCTGTAAAATTAACACCCAACTGCCGTGACATTGCCAACCACAATGCCGTGACTCGGATTCAAACCAAGGTTGCTGCGGCCACAACGCAGAGTACTAACCACTATACGATCACGGCGAGCTACTTGGGCTCAACGACATACAGTGACATGGAGAATTTATAATTCGGAACACTCAGGGCTATTCCTGTGATAGGCTGGATGTATTCATTGCTTCCTCATTCCTCATTCAGAGGCTGCGTCTCCTCAGTGGTTGATAGGCTGAAACCGTTTCCTGGCCGCCTGCTTGTGAAATGCCAGGAGTCAAAGTTCACACATTACACTTGCGGACCTGTGATGGGACACCAATGCAGAGAAACCCACCTGGCACAGACCTTCTATTCTGTCTATTAGACCTGCATCTTCCCTGCATCTTTCAAGCCATTTGTATGTGAAGCAAGAAAGAGTTAGAGAGTGATCCATCTACACTTTTATAGGGAGGATGTCGCCGTGAGCTCCTCCCAGCTAATCACACGAACAGCAGAAAAGCAAGATAAATACACAGTTGAGGGGTGGGCTGCATGGTTATGTTTTTGAGTAAATATTGAAACTGACCTCAGTGGCTCATTAGCAGAGCTGCGGCTAATGACTGGTGCCAAATCATGATGAAGCAAGCACCATGGCTCGTAGGGGACCCACAACACGCTTTTCTTAGCTCACTGAATTAAAGTATAAACTTCCGCCGTGTGTGAGTGGTAAAGGCTTGTTAATATGGTTCCTTTTCCAATTCAAGTCTGACAACAAGAGGCAGGAACCACGTGGCTTCGGAAGCTCAGGAAAGTAGCCACCAACCACAGAGAAAGAGAGAACTGGCAGTATGAGAGGTGGAGAAAACAGAAGCGGGAGCAAGGAGCTCAAATGAGATTGATGGCGTTTAAATAGAGCGCGTAAAGGAACAGTTACACAGCTAAGAAATGGGAAAGACAGACTAGGGAAAAAAACACAGAAAGAGCCTGTAGATGAAATTCTCTTCCTGGGACAGCAGGTTAAGAGAAATTACACATGGGGAGGTTAAGCATGTAACACGGGGGAGAATAAAAAAGAAAATGCAGTTTTATGAAGTGTGTTTGCCAATCCAGCCAGCACTTTTGTTCTATTTCTCTCTTTGCGTCTTTTATTGGTAAAGTAACTTTCAAGTGCATGCGCAGGTATGAATGAGAGAGCAACGGTATAATAATTTGAAGCGTTTACACCAGTGCTAAAGTAGGAATGAGGTGTAGCAAAGACATGAAAGAGGTAGCGATAACAAATATGTGGAGAGGCAATAGTGACACAAAAATAAGCCACCTATTTATAAAACTGAAATGGAAGAAATACTAAAGGTTAACTTCTGAAATTGTAGCCGATAATAAAAAGATTTTCGTTGTTGGCAGGATTCGAACCTGCGCGGGGATACCCCAATGGATTTCAAGTCCATCGCCTTAACCACTCGGCCACAACAACTTGCTGTAAGCTGCCTACAAATATTTTGTTTGAAAGTTTTGAAGTTTTCCCACATCAAAGTACTGATATTCTGCAATGCACTTTTTAAAAACAATGTTTTTTTCATCATGCACGTTCTGTCCTAAAAACAAAAATTGCATGAGTATATCTCTGGATCTGTAAAAGGATACGCTTGCATTCAAACTCCCTTGTGGCACTCAAGTTTTTTGGACCCTGTTGCACTCTGTTTTTGCGCTGCTTTTAGTCTACGACCCATATTACAGAAGTCAACCATCTCTGAGTATTTGGGACTCCTTTGTAAGTGCCTTATCTTTAATCCTTGAAAAGCTCTATAATAAAGGGGTCTGTCAAAGATTGCTTGAATGGAAGATAAAAGAAGGCCCACTTGTCTCACCAAATGCAGTAGAGAAACCTGATGTTTTACTCATGTTATCCTTAGTTAATTTTTGTTAGACCTGGCATCCTTAAGGTGGCCTACCAGCAACCTTTTTGCTTTTCACCTCACGTTTTGCTGTATCTTTATGTTGGCCTTAGCACTCTAATCACTTTATCACTACTGTGAGAAAGTGGCTCTGTATATACTGTTCCCAAATAGGTACAGTGTGCACAGAGTCCCCAGTCCCCAGAGGTTAGGCAGAGGCTAAAGTTAGATATAACCTTACTCTCTAAAGTGGTAGCTTGCCGAGCAGTAAGGCAGTATCAGAGTACAGTGTAAAACATTTGTTGTACACACTCAGTCAGCAAATGGTCTCACACACTCAAGAACTGAACTCTAGGCCATTGGTTTGCATACAAAAGATATTGTTGTTTTATTTTAGAACCAACAATAGGTATCAAAATATACTTTCTCAGAATGAGATGCTTTAGTTAAATACTTTGCAATAGGCAATTGACTTTTGCAGGTCATAGTTACAGGTTATTGCAATAGGCAACACAATTTGAATCACAATAATACATTGAGCTCAATGGGAATTTTAAGTTATATGCAATTAATTACTTTCAGGATTACTTTTCTAAATCCAGGACTGGATCCTAGATTCAGTCCTGGGACAGTTCTTGGAAACAAGTGAGTAAATTCGTTTTAGTTACTGTTGTGATTTTTAAGCAATATTTTGCTATTTTACAAGTTGACACTTAGAAACTTTTGCTGATCAAATTACCAATGTTATCCTATGGAAGAAAATTCACTTAGCAGGTAAGTGGGGTTATGGTTCCTTTTTCTAGGTCAGTGTTGGATCCTAGATCCAGCACTACTGTACCACCTGTAAGCAGGTGAGAAACTGCGTTTAAGTTATACAGGCGATTTTTAAGGAATATTTACATGTTTGCAAAATCGACACTTAGAAGAAATTTCACAGAAAAACAGTCAATGGTTTCCTATGGAAGAAAATTCAAGTTACGGGTAAAGTACATTCTCGTTACTTTTGTAATCCAGTGCTGGGCTCCTAGGCTCAGTACTGGGACATCTATCTAAAACAGGTAAACAATTACGTTTTCACAGTTGGTACGATTTTTAAAGAATATTTGTAAGTTTCAAAAATCGACACTTAGAAAATTTTCAGCAAAAAGCAGGCAATGATATCCCATGGAAGGAAATTCGAGTTACTGGTAAGTACGGTTAAAATTACTTTTCAGGGTCAGTACTGAGCTCCAAGATGCAGCACTGAGGTCTCTCCTGATAACAGGTGAGTAAATCAGAATTCGTTGTTCGGCTGATTTTAGATGAATATTTTAAAGTTCCAAAACTCCACACCACTTAGAAGAATTTCCAAGTGAAACAACGAAATTTTAGCCTATGGAAGAAAAGTGAGTTATCGGCTTTTAGGTAAGTACTCGACTGGCAGAGTTATGGTTCTGGGCATAGACTCAGGGGTCTCCCAGGGGAGTCCCAGCCTACTTGCCAAGCCTTAAACTCCCCTTTTATTACATATAATTTACACCTAAGGTAGGCCCTAGGTAGTCCTAGGTGCATGATGCTATGTAAGTAAAAAATAAGATATGTAATTTGGTGGTTCGCGTGTCCTGTAAGTACCAAACAGTCTATTTCATTTTTCACTACTGTGAGGTCTACCCCTCTCATAGGTTAGCTCTGTGTATTCCCCTATACTTTTTATTTGGTAATTCCATATCGGAGAGGAGTAGCTTTATTTATTTATTGAAAATCCTACTTACTGGTGAGGTTGGATTTAACTTTACTATTTTAGAAATGCCACTTTTAGAGAGTGAACATTTCTCTGCACTTACTGCTCTATTTGCCTGAAACCTGGCCCCAATACACGTCTGGATTGGGCTGGGTGACAGCAAAATTTGTGCCTTCCCTCTAGAGAGCCACAACACAGGTCACTCAACTGCACCTGGGGGGTGAGCTCCGCTCCCCCTCCACCCCCAATAGGTTCAAGAACGATAATTTATGTAAGTAAATACATTATAGCTACAGCTTATAATCATGCGAGTTTAAATCATTTGTTGTTAGATGGTTTAAATATTTGAAAGGATCTGTTTTTAATAGACATTTTACAAAAACCACTGGTACATTTGCTAATTCTGTAAAATTAACACCCAACTGCCGTGACATTGCCAACCACAATGCCGTGACTCGGATTCGAACCAAGGTTGCTGCGGCCACAACGCAGAGTACTAACCACTATACGATCACGGCGAGCTACTTGGGCTCAACGACATACAGTGACATGGAGAATTTATAATTCGGAACAGTCAGGGCTATTCCTGTGATAGGCTGGATGTATTCATTGCTTCCTCATTCAGAGGCTGCGTCTCCTCAGTGGTTGATAGGCTGAAACCGTTTCCTGGCCGCCTGCTTGTGAAATGCCAGGAGTCAAAGATCACACATTACACTTGCGGACCTGTGATGGGACACCAATGCAGAGAAACCCACCTGGCACAGACCTTCTATTCTGTCTATTAGACCTGCATCTTCCCTGCACCTTTCAAGCCATTTGTATGTGAAGCAAGAAAGAGTTAGAGAGTGATCCATCTACACTTTTATAGGGAGGATGTCGCCGTGAGCTCCTCCCAGCTAATCACACGAACAGCAGAAAAGCAAGATAAATACACAGTTGAGGGGTGGGCTGCATGGTTATGTTTTTGAGTAAATATTGAAACTGACCTCAGTGGCTCATTAGCTGAGCTGCGGCTAATGACTGGTGCCAAATCATGATGAAGCAAGCACCATGGCTCGTAGGGGACCCACAACACGCTTTTCTTAGCTCACTGAATTAAAGTATAAACTTCCTCCGTGTGTGAGTGGTAAAGGCTTGTTAATATGGTTCCTTTTCCAATTCAAGTCTGACAACAAGAGGCAGGAACCACGTGGCTTCGGAAGCTCAGGAAAGTAGCCACCAACCACAGAGAAAGAGAGAACTGGCAGTATGAGAGGTGGAGAAAACAGAAGCGGGAGCAAGGAGCTCAAATGAGATTGATGGCGTTTAAATAGAGCGCGCAAAGGAACAGTTACACAGCTAAGAAATGGGAAAGACAGACTAGGGAAAAAAACACAGAAAGAGCCAGTAGATGAAATTCTCTTCCTGGGACAGCAGGTTAAGAGAAATTACACATGGGGAGGTTAAGCATGTAACACGGAGGAGAATAAAAAAGAAAATGCAGTTTTATGAAGTGTGTTTGCCAATCCAGCCAGCACTTTTGTTCTATTTCTCTCTTTGCGTCTTTTATTGGTAAAGTAACTTTCAAGTGCATACGCAGGTATGAATGAGAGAGCAACGGTATAATAATTTGAAGCGTTTACACCAGTGCTAAAGTAGGAATGAGGTGTAGCAAAGACATGAAAGAGGTAGCGATAACAAATATGTGGAGAGGCAATAGTGACACAAAAATAAGCCACCTATTTATAAAACTGAAATGGAAGAAATACTAAAGGTTAACTTCTGAAATTGTAGCCGATAATAAAAAGATTCTCGTTGTTGGCAGGATTCGAACCTGCGCGGGGATACCCCAATGGATTTCGAGTCCATCGCCTTAACCACTCGGCCACAACAACTTGCTGTAAGCTGCCTACAAATATTTTGTTTGAAAGTTTTGAAGTTTTCCCACATCAAAGTACTGATATTCTGCAATGCGCTTTTTAAAAACAATGTTTTTTTCATCATGCACGTTCTGTCCTAAAAACAAAAATTGCAGGAGTACATCTCTGGATCTGTAAAAGGATACGCTTGCATTCAAACTCCCTTGTGGCACTCAAGTTTTTGGGACCCTGTTGCACTCTGTTTTTGCGCTGCTTTTAGTATACGACCCATATTACAGAAGTCAACCATCTCTGAGTATTTGGGACTCCTTTGTAAGTGCCTTATCTTTAATCCTTGAAAAGCTCTATAATAAAGGGGTCTGTCAAATATTGCTTGAATGGAAGATAAAAGAAGGCCCACTTGTCTCACCAAATGCAGTAGAGAAACCTGATGTTTTACTCATGTTATCCTTAGTTCAGTTTTTGGTAGACCTGGCATCCTTAAGGTGGCCTACCAGCAACCTTTTTGCTTTTCACCTCACGTTTTGCTGTATCTTTATGTTGGTCTTAGGACTCTAATCACTTTATCACTACTGTGAGAAAGTGGCTCTGTATATACTGTTCCCAAATAGGTACAGTGTGCACAGAGTCCCCAGTCCCCAGAGGTTTGGCAGAGGCTAAAGTTAGATATAACCTTACTCTCTAAAGTGGTAGCTTGCCGAGCAGTAAGGCAGTATCAGAGTACAGTGTAAAACATTTGTTGTACACACTCAGTCAGCAAATGGTCTCACACACTCAAGAACTGAACTCTAGGCCATTGGTTTGCATACAAAAGATATTGTTGTTTTATTTTAGAACCAACAATAGGTATCAAAATATACTTTCTCAGAATGAGATGCTTTAGTTAAATACTTTGCAATAGGCAATTGACTTTTGCAGGTCATAGTTACAGTTTATTGCAATAGGCAACACAATTTGAATCACAATAATACATTGAGCTCAATGGGAATTTTAAGTTATATGCAATTAATTACTTTCAGGATTACTTTTCTAAATCCAGGACTGGATCCTAGATTCAGTCCTGGGACAGTTCTTGGAAACAAGTGAGTAAATTCGTTTTAGTTACTTTTGTGATTTTTAAGCAATATTTTGCTATTTTACAAGTTGACACTTAGAAACTTTTGCTGATCAAATTACCAATGTTATCCTATGGAAGGAAATTCACTTAGCAGGTAAGTGGGGTTATGGTTCCTTTTTCTAGGTCAGTGTTGGATCCTAGATACAGCACTACTGTACCACCTGTAAGCAGGTGAGAAACTGCGTTTAAGTTATACAGGCGATTTTTAAGGAATATTTACATGTTTGCAAAATCGACACTTAGAAGAAATTTCACAGAAAAACAGTCAATGGTTTCCTATGGAAGAAAATTCAAGTTACGGGTAAAGTACATTCTCGTTACTTTTGTAATCCAGTGCTGGGCTCCTAGGCTCAGTACTGGGACATCTATCTAAAACAGGTAAACAATTACGTTTTCACAGTTGGTACGATTTTTAAAGAATATTTGTAAGTTTCAAAAATCGACACTTAGAAAATTTTCAGCAAAAAGCAGGCAATGATATCCCATGGAAGGAAATTCGAGTTACTGGTAAGTACGGTTAAAATTACTTTTCAGGGTCAGTACTGAGCTCCAAGATGCAGCACTGAGGTCTCTCCTGATAACAGGTGAGTAAATCAGAATTCAATGTTCGGCTGATTTTAGATGAATATTTTAAAGTTCCAAAACTCCACACCACTTAGAAGAATTTCCAAGTGAAACAACGAAATTTTAGCCTATGGAAGAAACGTGAGTTATCGGCTTTTAGGTAAGTACTCGACTGGCAGAGTTATGGTTCTGGGCATAGACTCAGGGGTCTCCCAGGGGAGTCCCAGCCTACTTGCCAAGCCTTAAACTCCCCTTTTATTACATATAATTTACACCTAAGGTAGGCCCTAGGTAGTCCTAGGTGCATGATGCTATGTAAGTAAAAAATAAGATATGTACTTTGGTGGTTCGCGTGTCCTGTAAGTACCAAACAGTCTATTTCATTTTTCACTACTGTGAGGTCTACCCCTCTCATAGGTTAGCTCTGTGTATTCCCCTATACTTTTTATTTGGTAATTCCATATCGGAGAGGAGTAGCTTTATTTATTTATTGAAAATCCTACTTACTGGTGAGGTTGGATTTAACTTTACTATTTTAGAAATGCCACTTTTAGAGAGTGAACATTTCTCTGCACTTACTGCTCTATTTGCCTGAAACCTGGCCCCAATACACGTCTGGATTGGGCTGGGTGACAGCAAAATTTGTGCCTTCCCTCTAGAGAGCCACAACACAGGTCACTCAACTGCACCTGGGGGGTGAGCTCCGCTCCCCCTCCACCCCCAATAGGTTCAAGAACGATAATTTATGTAAGTAAATACATTATAGCTACAGCTTATAATCATGCGAGTTTAAATCATTTGTTGTTAGATGGTTTAAATATTTGAAAGGATCTGTTTTTAATAGACATTTTACAAAAACCACTGGCACATTTGCTAATTCTGTAAAATTAACACCCAACTGCCGTGACATTGCCAACCACAATGCCGTGACTCGGATTCAAACCAAGGTTGCTGCGGCCACAACGCAGAGTACTAACCACTATACGATCACGGCGAGCTACTTGGGCTCAACGACATACAGTGACATGGAGAATTTATAATTCGGAACACTCAGGGCTATTCCTGTGATAGGCTGGATGTATTCATTGCTTCCTCATTCCTCATTCAGAGGCTGCGTCTCCTCAGTGGTTGATAGGCTGAAACCGTTTCCTGGCCGCCTGCTTGTGAAATGCCAGGAGTCAAAGTTCACACATTACACTTGCGGACCTGTGATGGGACACCAATGCAGAGAAACCCACCTGGCACAGACCTTCTATTCTGTCTATTAGACCTGCATATTCCCTGCATCTTTCAAGCCATTTGTATGTGAAGCAAGAAAGAGTTAGAGAGTGATCCATCTACACTTTTATAGGGAGGATGTCGCCGTGAGCTCCTCCCAGCTAATCACACGAACAGCAGAAAAGCAAGATAAATACACAGTTGAGGGGTGGGCTGCATGGTTATGTTTTTGAGTAAATATTGAAACTGACCTCAGTGGCTCATTAGCAGAGCTGCGGCTAATGACTGGTGCCAAATCATGATGAAGCAAGCACCATGGCTCGTAGGGGACCCACAACACGCTTTTCTTAGCTCACTGAATTAAAGTATAAACTTCCGCCATGTGTGAGTGGTAAAAGCTTGTTAATATGGTTCCTTTTCCAATTCAAGTCTGACAACAAGAGGCAGGAACCACGTGGCTTCGGAAGCTCAGGAAAGTAGCCACCAACCACAGAGAAAGAGAGAACTGGCAGTATGAGAGGTGGAGAAAACAGAAGCGGGAGCAAGGAGCTCAAATGAGATTGATGGCGTTTAAATAGAGCGCGTAAAGGAACAGTTACACAGCTAAGAAATGGGAAAGACAGACTAGGGAAAAAAACACAGAAAGAGCCTGTAGATGAAATTCTCTTCCTGGGACAGCAGGTTAAGAGAAATTACACATGGGGAGGTTAAGCATGTAACACGGGGGAGAATAAAAAAGAAAATGCAGTTTTATGAAGTGTGTTTGCCAATCCAGCCAGCACTTTTGTTCTATTTCTCTCTTTGCGTCTTTTATTGGTAAAGTAACTTTCAAGTGCATGCGCAGGTATGAATGAGAGAGCAACGGTATAATAATTTGAAGCGTTTACACCAGTGCTAAAGTAGGAATGAGGTGTAGCAAAGACATGAAAGAGGTAGCGATAACAAATATGTGGAGAGGCAATAGTGACACAAAAATAAGCCACCTATTTATAAAACTGAAATGGAAGAAATACTAAAGGTTAACTTCTGAAATTGTAGCCGATAATAAAAAGATTTTCGTTGTTGGCGGGATTCGAACCTGCGCGGGGATACCCCAATGGATTTCGAGTCCATCGCCTTAACCACTCGGCCACAACAACTTGCTGTAAGCTGCCTACAAATATTTTGTTTGAAAGTTTTGAAGTTTTCCCACATCAAAGTACTGATATTCTGCAATGCGCTTTTTAAAAACAATGTTTTTTTCATCATGCACGTTCTGTCCTAAAAACAAAAATTGCATGAGTATATCTCTGGATCTGTAAAAGGATACGCTTGCATTCAAACTCCCTTGTGGCACTCAAGTTTTTTGGACCCTGTTGCACTCTGTTTTTGCGCTGCTTTTAGTCTACGACCCATATTACAGAAGTCAACCATCTCTGAGTATTTGGGACTCCTTTGTAAGTGCCTTATCTTTAATCCTTGAAAAGCTCTATAATAAAGGGGTCTGTCAAAGATTGCTTGAATGGAAGATAAAAGAAGGCCCACTTGTCTCACCAAATGCAGTAGAGAAACCTGATGTTTTACTCATGTTATCCTTTGTTCAGTTTTTGGTAGACCTGGCATCCTTAAGGTGGCCTACCAGCAACCTTTTTGCTTTTCACCTCACGTTTTGCTGTATCTTTATGTTGGCCTTAGCACTCTAATCACTTTATCACTACTGTGAGAAAGTGGCTCTGTATATACTGTTCCCAAATAGGTACAGTGTGCACAGAGTCCCCAGTCCCCAGAGGTTAGGCAGAGGCTAAAGTTAGATATAACCTTACTCTCTAAAGTGGTAGCTTGCCGAGCAGTAAGGCAGTATCAGAGTACAGTGTAAAACATTTGTTGTACACACTCAGTCAGCAAATGGTCTCACACACTCAAGAACTGAACTCTAGGCCATTGGTTTGCATACAAAAGATATTGTTGTTTTATTTTAGAACCAACAATAGGTATCAAAATATACTTTCTCAGAATGAGATGCTTTAGTTAAATACTTAGCAATAGGCAATTGACTTTTGCAGGTCATAGTTACAGTTTATTGCAATAGGCAACACAATTTGAATCACAATAATACATTGAGCTCAATGGGAATTTTAAGTTATATGCAATTAATTACTTTCAGGATTACTTTTCTAAATCCAGGACTGGATCCTAGATTCAGTCCTGGGACAGTTCTTGGAAACAAGTGAGTAAATTCGTTTTAGTTACTGTTGTGATTTTTAAGCAATATTTTGCTATTTTAAAAGTTGACACTTCGAAACTTTTGCTGATCAAATTACCAATGTTATCCTATGGAAGGAAATTCACTTAGCAGGTAAGTGGGGTTATGGTTACTTTTTCTAGGTCAGTGTTGGATCCTAGATCCAGCACTACTGTACCACCTGTAAGCAGTTGAGAAACTGCGTTTAAGTTATACAGGCGATTTTTAAGGAATATTTACATGTTTGCAAAATCGACACTTAGAAGAAATTTCACAGAAAAACACTCAATGGTTTCCTATGGAAGAAAATTCAAGTTATGGGTAAAGTACGTTCTCGTTACTTTTGTAATCCAGTGCTGGGCTCCTAGGCTCAGTACTGGGACATCTATCTAAAACAGGTAAACAATTACGTTTTCACAGTTGGTACGATTTTTAAAGAATATTTGTAAGTTTCAAAAATCGACACTTAGAAAATTTTCAGCAAAAAGCAGGCAATGATATCCCATGGAAGGAAATTCGAGTTACTGGTAAGTACGGTTAAAATTACATTTCAGGGTCAGTACTGAGCTCCAAGATGCAGCACTGAGGTCTCTCCTGATAACAGGTGAGTAAATCAGAATTCGTTGTTCGGCTGATTTTAGATGAATATTTTAAAGTTCCAAAACTCCACACCACTTAGAAGAATTTCCAAGTGAAACCACTCAATGTTAGCCTATGGAAGAAAAGTGAGTTATCGGCTTTTAGGTAAGTACTCGACTGGCAGAGTTATGGTTCTGGGCATAGACTCAGGGGTCTCCCAGGGGAGTCCCAGCCTACTTGCCAAGCCTTAAACTCCCCTTTTATTACATATAATTTACACCTAAGGTAGGCCCTAGGTAGTCCTAGGTGCATGATGCTATGTAAGTAAAAAATAAGATATGTACTTTGGTGGTTCGCGTGTCCTGTAAGTACCAAACAGTCTATTTCATTTTTCACTACTGTGAGGTCTACCCCTCTCATAGGTTAGCTCTGTGTATTCCCCTATACTTTTTATTTGGTAATTCCATATCGGAGAGGAGTAGCTTTATTTATTTATTGAAAATCCTACTTACTGGTGAGGTTGGATTTAACTTTACTATTTTAGAAATGCCACTTTTAGAGAGTGAACATTTCTCTGCACTTACTGCTCTATTTGCCTGAAACCTGGCCCCAATACACGTCTGGATTGGGCTGGGTGACAGCAAAATTTGTGCCTTCCCTCTAGAGAGCCACAACACAGGTCACTCAACTGCACCTGGGGGGTGAGCTCCGCTCCCCCTCCACCCCCAATAGGTTCAAGAACGATAATTTATGTAAGTTAATACATTATAGCTACAGCTTATAATCATGCGAGTTTAAATCATTTGTTGTTAGATGGTTTAAATATTTGAAAGGATCTGTTTTTAATAGACATTTTACAAAAACCACTGGCACATTTGCTAATTCTGTAAAATTAACACCCAACTGCCGTGACATTGCCAACCACAATGCCGTGACTCGGATTCAAACCAAGGTTGCTGCGGCCACAACGCAGAGTACTAACCACTATACGATCACGGCGAGCTACTTGGGCTCAGCGACATACAGTGACATGGAGAATTTATAATTCGGAACACTCAGGGCTATTCCTGTGATAGGCTGGATGTATTCATTGCTTCCTCATTCCTTATTCAGAGGCTGCGTCTCCTCAGTGGTTGATAGGCTGAAACCGTTTCCTGGCCGCCTGCTTGTGAAATGCCAGGAGTCAAAGTTCACACATTACACTTGCGGACCTGTGATGGGACACCAATGCAGAGAAACCCACCTGGCACAGACCTTCTATTCTGTCTATTAGACCTGCATCTTCCCTGCATCTTTCAAGCCATTTGTATGTGAAGCAAGAAAGAGTTAGAGAGTGATCCATCTACACTTTTATAGGGAGGATGTCGCCGTGAGCTCCTCCCAGCTAATCACACGAACAGCAGAAAAGCAAGATAAATACACAGTTGAGGGGTGGGCTGCATGGTTATGTTTTTAAGTAAATATTGAAACTGACCTCAGTGGCTCATTAGCAGAGCTGCGGCTAATGACTGGTGCCAAATCATGATGAAGCAAGCACCATGGCTCGTAGGGGACCCACAACACGCTTTTCTTAGCTCACTGAATTAAAGTATAAACTTCCGCCGTGTGTGAGTGGTAAAGGCTTGTTAATATGGTTCCTTTTCCAATTCAAGTCTGACAACAAGAGGCAGGAACCACGTGGCTTCGGAAGCTCAGGAAAGTAGCCACCAACCACAGAGAAAGAGAGAACTGGCAGTATGAGAGGTGGAGAAAACAGAAGCGGGAGCAAGGAGCTCAAATGAGATTGATGGCGTTTAAATAGAGCGCGTAAAGGAACAGTTACACAGCTAAGAAATGGGAAAGACAGACTAGGGAAAAAAACACAGAAAGAGCCTGTAGATGAAATTCTCTTCCTGGGACAGGAGGTTAAGAGAAATTACACATGGGGAGGTTAAGCATGTAACACGGGGGAGAATAAAAAAGAAAATGCAGTTTTATGAAGTGTGTTTGCCAATCCAGCCAGCACTTTTGTTCTATTTCTCTCTTTGCGTCTTTTATTGGTAAAGTAACTTTCAAGTGCATGCGCAGGTATGAATGAGAGAGCAACGGTATAATAATTTGAAGCGTTTACACCAGTGCTAAAGTAGGAATGAGGTGTAGCAAAGACATGAAAGAGGTAGCGATAACAAATATGTGGAGAGGCAATAGTGACACAAAAATAAGCCACCTATTTATAAAACTGAAATGGAAGAAATACTAAAGGTTAACTTCTGAAATTGTAGCCGATAATAAAAAGATTTTCGTTGTTGGCAGGATTCGAACCTGCGCGGGGATACCCCAATGGATTTCGAGTCCATCGCCTTAACCACTCGGCCACAACAACTTGCTGTAAGCTGCCTACAAATATTTTGTTTGAAAGTTTTGAAGTTTTCCCACATCAAAGTACTGATATTCTGCAATGCGCTTTTTAAAAACAATGTTTTTTTCATCATGCACGTTCTGTCCTAAAAACAAAAATTGCATGAGTATATCTCTGGATCTGTAAAAGGATACGCTTGCATTCAAACTCCCTTGTGGCACTCAAGTTTTTTGGACCCTGTTGCACTCTGTTTTTGCGCTGCTTTTCGTCTACGACCCATATTACAGAAGTCAACCATCTCTGAGTATTTGGGACTCCTTTGTAAGTGCCTTATCTTTAATCCTTGAAAAGCTCTATAATAAAGGGGTCTGTCAAAGATTGCTTGAATGGAAGATAAAAGAAGGCCCACTTGTCTCACCAAATGCAGTAGAGAAACCTGATGTTTTACTCATGTTATCCTTTGTTCAGTTTTTGGTAGACCTGGCATCCTTAAGGTGGCCTACCAGCAACCTTTTTGCTTTTCACCTCACGTTTTGCTGTATCTTTATGTTGGCCTTAGCACTCTAATCACTTTATCACTACTGTGAGAAAGTGGCTCTGTATATACTGTTCCCAAATAGGTACAGTGTGCACAGAGTCCCCAGTCCCCAGAGGTTAGGCAGAGGCTAAAGTTAGATATAACCTTACTCTCTAAAGTGGTAGCTTGCCGAGCAGTAAGGCAGTATCAGAGTACAGTGTAAAACATTTGTTGTACACACTCAGTCAGCAAATGGTCTCACACACTCAAGAACTGAACTCTAGGCCATTGGTTTGCATACAAAAGATATTGTTGTTTTATTTTAGAACCAACAATAGGTATCAAAATATACTTTCTCAGAATGAGATGCTTTAGATAAATACTTTGCAATAGGCAATTGACTTTTGCAGGTCATAGTTACAGTTTATTGCAATAGGCAACACAATTTGAATCACAATAATACATTGAGCTCAATGGGAATTTTAAGTTATATGCAATTAATTACTTTCAGGATTACTTTTCTAAATCCAGGACTGGATCCTAGATTCAGTCCTGGGACAGTTCTTGGAAACAAGTGAGTAAATTCGTTTTAGTTACTGTTGTGATTTTTAAGCAATATTTTGCTATTTTAAAAGTTGACACTTCGAAACTTTTGCTGATCAAATTACCAATGTTATCCTATGGAAGGAAATTCACTTAGCAGGTAAGTGAGGTTATGGTTACTTTTTCTAGGTCAGTGTTGGATCCTAGATCCAGCACTACTGTACCACCTGTAAGCAGTTGAGAAACTGCGTTTAAGTTATACAGGCGATTTTTCAGGAATATTTACATGTTTGCAAAATCGACACTTAGAAGAAATTTCACAGAAAAACACTCAATGGTTTCCTATGGAAGAAAATTCAAGTTATGGGTAAAGTACGTTCTCGTTACTTTTGTAATCCAGTGCTGGGCTCCTAGGCTCAGTACTGGGACATCTATCTAAAACAGGTAAACAATTACGTTTTCACAGTTGGTACGATTTTTAAAGAATATTTTTAAGTTTCAAAAATCGACACTTAGAAAATTTTCAGCAAAAAGCAGGCAATGATATCCCATGGAAGGAAATTCGAGTTACTGGTAAGTACGGTTAAAATTACATTTCAGGGTCAGTACTGAGCTCCAAGATGCAGCACTGAGGTCTCTCCTGATAACAGGTGAGTAAATCAGAATTCGTTGTTCGGCTGATTTTAGATGAATATTTTAAAGTTCCAAAACTCCACACCACTTAGAAGAATTTCCAAGTGAAACCACTCAATGTTAGCCTATGGAAGAAAAGTGAGTTATCGGCTTTTAGGTAAGTACTCGACTGGCAGAGTTATGGTTCTGGGCATAGACTCAGGGGTCTCCCAGGGGAGTCCCAGCCTACTTGCCAAGCCTTAAACTCCCCTTTTATTACATATAATTTACACCTAAGGTAGGCCCTAGGTAGTCCTAGGTGCATGATGCTATGTAAGTAAAAAATAAGATATGTACTTTGGTGGTTCGCGTGTCCTGTAAGTACCAAACAGTCTATTTCATTTTTCACTACTGTGAGGTCTACCCCTCTCATAGGTTAGCTCTGTGTATTCCCCTATACTTTTTATTTGGTAATTCCATATCGGAGAGGAGTAGCTTTATTTATTTATTGAAAATCCTACTTACTGGTGAGGTTGGATTTAACTTTACTATTTTAGAAATGCCACTTTTAGAGAGTGAACATTTCTCTGCACTTACTGCTCTATTTGCCTGAAACCTGGCCCCAATACACGTCTGGATTGGGCTGGGTGACAGCAAAATTTGTGCCTTCCCTCTAGAGAGCCACAACACAGGTCACTCAACTGCACCTGGGGGGTGAGCTCCGCTCCCCCTCCACCCCCAATAGGTTCAAGAACGATAATTTATGTAAGTAAATACATTATAGCTACAGCTTATAATCATGCGAGTTTAAATCATTTGTTGTTAGATGGTTTAAATATTTGAAAGGATCTGTTTTTAATAGACATTTTACAAAAACCACTGGCACATTTGCTAATTCTGTAAAATTAACACCCAACTGCCGTGACATTGCCAACCACAATGCCGTGACTCGGATTCAAACCAAGGTTGCTGCGGCCACAACGCAGAGTACTAACCACTATACGATCACGGCGAGCTACTTGGGCTCAACGACATACAGTGACATGGAGAATTTATAATTCGGAACACTCAGGGCTATTCCTGTGATAGGCTGGATGTATTCATTGCTTCCTCATTCCTCATTCAGAGGCTGCGTCTCCTCAGTGGTTGATAGGCTGAAACCGTTTCCTGGCCGCCTGCTTGTGAAATGCCAGGAGTCAAAGTTCACACATTACACTTGCGGACCTGTGATGGGACACCAATGCAGAGAAACCCACCTGGCACAGACCTTCTATTCTGTCTATTAGACCTGCATCTTCCCTGCATCTTTCAAGCCATTTGTATGTGAAGCAAGAAAGAGTTAGAGAGTGATCCATCTACACTTTTATAGGGAGGATGTCGCCGTGAGCTCCTCCCAGCTAATCACACGAACAGCAGAAAAGCAAGATAAATACACAGTTGAGGGGTGGGCTGCATGGTTATGTTTTTGAGTAAATATTGAAACTGACCTCAGTGGCTCATTAGCAGAGCTGCGGCTAATGACTGGTGCCAAATCATGATGAAGCAAGCACCATGGCTCGTAGGGGACCCACAACACGCTTTTCTTAGCTCACTGAATTAAAGTATAAACTTCCGCCGTGTGTGAGTGGTAAAAGCTTGTTAATATGGTTCCTTTTCCAATTCAAGTCTGACAACAAGAGGCAGGAACCACGTGGCTTCGGAAGCTCAGGAAAGTAGCCACCAACCACAGAGAAAGAGAGAACTGGCAGTATGAGAGGTGGAGAAAACAGAAGCGGGAGCAAGGAGCTCAAATGAGATTGATGGCGTTTAAATAGAGCGCGTAAAGGAACAGTTACACAGCTAAGAAATGGGAAAGACAGACTAGGGAAAAAAACACAGAAAGAGCCTGTAGATGAAATTCTCTTCCTGGGACAGGAGGTTAAGAGAAATTACACATGGGGAGGTTAAGCATGTAACACGGGGGAGAATAAAAAAGAAAATGCAGTTTTATGAAGTGTGTTTGCCAATCCAGCCAGCACTTTTGTTCTATTTCTCTCTTTGCGTCTTTTATTGGTAAAGTAACTTTCAAGTGCATGCGCAGGTATGAATGAGAGAGCAACGGTATAATAATTTGAAGCGTTTACACCAGTGCTAAAGTAGGAATGAGGTGTAGCAAAGACATGAAAGAGGTAGCGATAACAAATATGTGGAGAGGCAATAGTGACACAAAAATAAGCCACCTATTTATAAAACTGAAATGGAAGAAATACTAAAGGTTAACTTCTGAAATTGTAGCCGATAATAAAAAGATTTTCGTTGTTGGCAGGATTCGAACCTGTGCGGGGATACCCCAATGGATTTCGAGTCCATCGCCTTAACCACTCGGCCACAACAACTTGCTGTAAGCTGCCTACAAATATTTTGTTTGAAAGTTTTGAAGTTTTCCCACATCAAAGTACTGATATTCTGCAATGCGCTTTTTAAAAACAATGTTTTTTTCATCATGCACGTTCTGTCCTAAAAACAAAAATTGCATGAGTATATCTCTGGATCTGTAAAAGGATACGCTTGCATTCAAACTCCCTTGTGGCACTCAAGTTTTTTGGACCCTGTTGCACTCTGTTTTTGCGCTGCTTTTAGTCTACGACCCATATTACAGAAGTCAACCATCTCTGAGTATTTGGGACTCCTTTGTAAGTGCCTTATCTTTAATCCTTGAAAAGCTCTATAATAAAGGGGTCTGTCAAAGATTGCTTGAATGGAAGATAAAAGAAGGCCCACTTGTCTCACCAAATGCAGTAGAGAAACCTGATGTTTTACTCATGTTATCCTTTGTTCAGTTTTTGGTAGACCTGGCATCCTTAAGGTGGCCTACCAGCAACCTTTTTGCTTTTCACCTCACGTTTTGCTGTATCTTTATGTTGGCCTTAGCACTCTAATCACTTTATCACTACTGTGAGAAAGTGGCTCTGTATATACTGTTCCCAAATAGGTACAGTGTGCACAGAGTCCCCAGTCCCCAGAGGTTAGGCAGAGGCTAAAGTTAGATATAACCTTACTCTCTAAAGTGGTAGCTTGCCGAGCAGTAAGGCAGTATCAGAGTACAGTGTAAAACATTTGTTGTACACACTCAGTCAGCAAATGGTCTCACACACTCAAGAACTGAACTCTAGGCCATTGGTTTGCATACAAAAGATATTGTTGTTTTATTTTAGAACCAACAATAGGTATCAAAATATACTTTCTCAGAATGAGATGCTTTAGTTAAATACTTTGCAATAGGCAATTGACTTTTGCAGGTCATAGTTACAGTTTATTGCAATAGGCAACACAATTTGAATCACAATAATACATTGAGCTCAATGGGAATTTTAAGTTATATGCAATTAATTACTTTCAGGATTACTTTTCTAAATCCAGGACTGGATCCTAGATTCAGTCCTGGGACAGTTCTTGGAAACAAGTGAGTAAATTCGTTTTAGTTACTGTTGTGATTTTTAAGCAATATTTTGCTATTTTAAAAGTTGACACTTCGAAACTTTTGCTGATCAAATTACCAATGTTATCCTATGGAAGGAAATTCACTTAGCAGGTAAGTGGGGTTATGGTTACTTTTTCTAGGTCAGTGTTGGATCCTAGATCCAGCACTACTGTACCACCTGTAAGCAGTTGAGAAACTGCGTTTAAGTTATACAGGCGATTTTTAAGGAATATTTACATGTTTGCAAAATCGACACTTAGAAGAAATTTCACAGAAAAACACTCAATGGTTTCCTATGGAAGAAAATTCAAGTTATGGGTAAAGTACGTTCTCGTTACTTTTGTAATCCAGTGCTGGGCTCCTAGGCTCAGTACTGGGACATCTATCTAAAACAGGTAAACAATTACGTTTTCACAGTTGGTACGATTTTTAAAGAATATTTGTAAGTTTCAAAAATCGACACTTAGAAAATTTTCAGCAAAAAGCAGGCAATGATATCCCATGGAAGGAAATTCGAGTTACTGGTAAGTACGGTTAAAATTACATTTCAGGGTCAGTACTGAGCTCCAAGATGCAGCACTGAGGTCTCTCCTGATAACAGGTGAGTAAATCAGAATTCGTTGTTCGGCTGATTTTAGATGAATATTTTAAAGTTCCAAAACTCCACACCACTTAGAAGAATTTCCAAGTGAAACCACTCAATGTTAGCCTATGGAAGAAAAGTGAGTTATCGGCTTTTAGGTAAGTACTCGACTGGCAGAGTTATGGTTCTGGGCATAGACTCAGGGGTCTCCCAGGGGAGTCCCAGCCTACTTGCCAAGCCTTAAACTCCCCTTTTATTACATATAATTTACACCTAAGGTAGGCCCTAGGTAGTCCTAGGTGCATGATGCTATGTAAGTAAAAAATAAGATATGTACTTTGGTGGTTCGCGTGTCCTGTAAGTACCAAACAGTCTATTTCATTTTTCACTACTGTGAGGTCTACCCCTCTCATAGGTTAGCTCTGTGTATTCCCCTATACTTTTTATTTGGTAATTCCATATCGGAGAGGAGTAGCTTTATTTATTTATTGAAAATCCTACTTACTGGTGAGGTTGGATTTAACTTTACTATTTTAGAAATGCCACTTTTAGAGAGTGAACATTTCTCTGCACTTACTGCTCTATTTGCCTGAAACCTGGCCCCAATACACGTCTGGATTGGGCTGGGTGACAGCAAAATTTGTGCCTTCCCTCTAGAGAGCCACAACACAGGTCACTCAACTGCACCTGGGGGGTGAGCTCCGCTCCCCCTCCACCCCCAATAGGTTCAAGAACGATAATTTATGTAAGTAAATACATTATAGCTACAGCTTATAATCATGCGAGTTTAAATCATTTGTTGTTAGATGGTTTAAATATTTGAAAGGATCTGTTTTTAATAGACATTTTACAAAAACCACTGGCACATTTGCTAATTCTGTAAAATTAACACCCAACTGCCGTGACATTGCCAACCACAATGCCGTGACTCGGATTCAAACCAAGGTTGCTGCGGCCACAACGCAGAGTACTAACCACTATACGATCACGGCGAGCTACTTGGGCTCAACGACATACAGTGACATGGAGAATTTATAATTCGGAACACTCAGGGCTATTCCTGTGATAGGCTGGATGTATTCATTGCTTCCTCATTCCTCATTCAGAGGCTGCGTCTCCTCAGTGGTTGATAGGCTGAAACCGTTTCCTGGCCGCCTGCTTGTGAAATGCCAGGAGTCAAAGTTCACACATTACACTTGCGGACCTGTGATGGGACACCAATGCAGAGAAACCCACCTGGCACAGACCTTCTATTCTGTCTATTAGACCTGCATCTTCCCTGCATCTTTCAAGCCATTTGTATGTGAAGCAAGAAAGAGTTAGAGAGTGATCCATCTACACTTTTATAGGGAGGATGTCGCCGTGAGCTCCTCCCAGCTAATCACACGAACAGCAGAAAAGCAAGATAAATACACAGTTGAGGGGTGGGCTGCATGGTTATGTTTTTAAGTAAATATTGAAACTGACCTCAGTGGCTCATTAGCAGAGCTGCGGCTAATGACTGGTGCCAAATCATGATGAAGCAAGCACCATGGCTCGTAGGGGACCCACAACACGCTTTTCTTAGCTCACTGAATTAAAGTATAAACTTCCGCCGTGTGTGAGTGGTAAAGGCTTGTTAATATGGTTCCTTTTCCAATTCAAGTCTGACAACAAGAGGCAGGAACCACGTGGCTTCGGAAGCTCAGGAAAGTAGCCACCAACCACAGAGAAAGAGAGAACTGGCAGTATGAGAGGTGGAGAAAACAGAAGCGGGAGCAAGGAGCTCAAATGAGATTGATGGCGTTTAAATAGAGCGCGTAAAGGAACAGTTACACAGCTAAGAAATGGGAAAGACAGACTAGGGAAAAAAACACAGAAAGAGCCTGTAGATGAAATTCTCTTCCTGGGACAGGAGGTTAAGAGAAATTACACATGGGGAGGTTAAGCATGTAACACGGGGGAGAATAAAAAAGAAAATGCAGTTTTATGAAGTGTGTTTGCCAATCCAGCCAGCACTTTTGTTCTATTTCTCTCTTTGCGTCTTTTATTGGTAAAGTAACTTTCAAGTGCATGCGCAGGTATGAATGAGAGAGCAACGGTATAATAATTTGAAGCGTTTACACCAGTGCTAAAGTAGGAATGAGGTGTAGCAAAGACATGAAAGAGGTAGCGATAACAAATATGTGGAGAGGCAATAGTGACACAAAAATAAGCCACCTATTTATAAAACTGAAATGGAAGAAATACTAAAGGTTAACTTCTGAAATTGTAGCCGATAATAAAAAGATTTTCGTTGTTGGCAGGATTCGAACCTGTGCGGGGATACCCCAATGGATTTCGAGTCCATCGCCTTAACAACTCGGCCACAACAACTTGCTGTAAGCTGCCTACAAATATTTTGTTTGAAAGTTTTGAAGTTTTCCCACATCAAAGTACTGATATTCTGCAATGCGCTTTTTAAAAACAATGTTTTTTTCATCATGCACGTTCTGTCCTAAAAACAAAAATTGCATGAGTATATCTCTGGATCTGTAAAAGGATACGCTTGCATTCAAACTCCCTTGTGGCACTCAAGTTTTTTGGACCCTGTTGCACTCTGTTTTTGCGCTGCTTTTAGTCTACGACCCATATTACAGAAGTCAACCATCTCTGAGTATTTGGGACTCCTTTGTAAGTGCCTTATCTTTAATCCTTGAAAAGCTCTATAAGAAAGGGGTCTGTCAAAGATTGCTTGAATGGAAGATAAAAGAAGGCCCACTTGTCTCACCAAATGCAGTAGAGAAACCTGATGTTTTACTCATGTTATCCTTAGTTCAGTTTTTGGTAGACCTGGCATCCTTAAGGTGGCCTACCAGCAACCTTTTTGCTTTTCACCTCACGTTTTGCTGTATCTTTATGTTGGCCTTAGCACTCTAATCACTTTATCACTACTGTGAGAAAGTGGCTCTGTTTATACTGTTCCCAAATAGGTACAGTGTGCACAGAGTCCCCAGTCCCCAGAGGTTAGGCAGAGGCTAAAGTTAGATATAACCTTACTCTCTAAAGTGGTAGCTTGCCGAGCAGTAAGGCAGTATCAGAGTACAGTGTAAAACATTTGTTGTACACACTCAGTCAGCAAATGGTCTCACACACTCAAGAACTGAACTCTAGGCCATTGGTTTGCATACAAAAGATATTGTTGTTTTATTTTAGAACCAACAATAGGTATCAAAATATACTTTCTCAGAATGAGATGCTTTAGTTAAATACTTTGCAATAGGCAATTGACTTTTGCAGGTCATAGTTACAGTTTATTGCAATAGGCAACACAATTTGAATCACAATAATACATTGAGCTCAATGGGAATTTTAAGTTATATGCAATTAATTACTTTCAGGATTACTTTTCTAAATCCAGGACTGGATCCTAGATTCAGTCCTGGGACAGTTCTTGGAAACAAGTGAGTAAATTCGTTTTAGTTACTGTTGTGATTTTTAAGCAATATTTTGCTATTTTAAAAGTTGACACTTCGAAACTTTTGCTGATCAAATTACCAATGTTATGCTATGGAAGGAAATTCACTTAGCAGGTAAGTGGGGTTATGGTTACTTTTTCTAGGTCAGTGTTGGATCCTAGATCCAGCACTACTGTACCACCTGTAAGCAGTTGAGAAACTGCGTTTAAGTTATACAGGCGATTTTTAAGGAATATTTACATGTTTGCAAAATCGACACTTAGAAGAAATTTCACAGAAAAACAGTCAATGGTTTCCTATGGAAGAAAATTCAAGTTACGGGTAAAGTACGTTCTCGTTACTTTTGTAATCCAGTGCTGGGCTCCTAGGCTCAGTACTGGGACATCTATCTAAAACAGGTAAACAATTACGTTTTCACAGTTGGTACGATTTTTAAAGAATATTTGTAAGTTTCAAAAATCGACACTTAGAAAATTTTCAGCAAAAAGCAGGCAATGATATCCCATGGAAGGAAATTCGAGTTACTGGTAAGTACGGTTAAAATTACATTTCAGGGTCAGTACTGAACTCCAAGATGCAGCACTGAGGTCTCTCCTGATAACAGGTGAGTAAATCAGAATTCGTTGTTCGGCTGATTTTAGATGAATATTTTAAAGTTCCAAAACTCCACACCACTTAGAAGAATTTCCAAGTGAAACCACTCAATGTTAGCCTATGGAAGAAAAGTGAGTTATCGGCTTTTAGGTAAGTACTCGACTGGCAGAGTTATGGTTCTGGGCATAGACTCAGGGGTCTCCCAGGGGAGTCCCAGCCTACTTGCCAAGCCTTAAACTCCCCTTTTATTACATATAATTTACACCTAAGGTAGGCCCTAGGTAGTCCTAGGTGCATGATGCTATGTAAGTAAAAAATAAGATATGTACTTTGGTGGTTCGCGTGTCCTTTAAGTACCAAACAGTCTATTTCATTTTTCACTACTGTGAGGTCTACCCCTCTCATAGGTTAGCTCTGTGTATTCCCCTATACTTTTTATTTGGTAATTCCATATCGGAGAGGAGTAGCTTTATTTATTTATTGAAAATCCTACTTACTGGTGAGGTTGGATTTAACTTTACTATTTTAGAAATGCCACTTTTAGAGAGTGAACATTTCTCTGCACTTACTGCTCTATTTGCCTGAAACCTGGCCCCAATACACGTCTGGATTGGGCTGGGTGACAGCAAAATTTGTGCCTTCCCTCTAGAGAGCCACAACACAGGTCACTCAACTGCACCTGGGGGGTGAGCTCCGCTTCCCCTCCACCCCCAATAGGTTCAAGAACGATAATTTATGTAAGTAAATACATTATAGCTACAGCTTATAATCATGCGAGTTTAAATCATTTGTTGTTAGATGGTTTAAATATTTGAAAGGATCTGTTTTTAATATACATTTTACAAAAACCACTGGTACATTTGCTAATTCTGTAAAATTAACACCCAACTGCCGTGACATTGCCAACCACAATGCCGTGACTCGGATTCGAACCGAGGTTGCTGCGGCCACAACGCAGAGTACTAACCACTATACGATCACGGCGAGCTACTTGGGCTCAACGACATACAGTGACATGGAGAATTTATAATTCGGAACACTCAGGGCTGTTCCTGTGATAGGCTGGATGTATTCATTGCTTCCTCATTCCTCATTCAGAGGCTGCGTCTCCTCAGTGGTAGATAGGCTGAAACCGTTTCCTGGCCGCCTGCTTGTGAAATGCCAGGAGTCAAAGATCACACATTCCACTTACGGACCTGTGATGGGACACCAATGCAGAGAAACCCACCTGGCACAGACCTTCTATTCTGTCTATTAGACCTGCATCTTCCCTGCACCTTTCAAGCCATTTGTATGTGAAGCAAGAAAGAGTTAGAGAGTGATCCATCTACACTTTTATAGGGAGGATGTCGCCGTGAGCTCCTCCCAGCTAATCACACGAACAGCAGAAAAGCAAGATAAATACACAGTTGAGGGGTGGGCTGCATGGTTATATTTTTGAGTAAATATTGAAACTGACCTCAGTGGCTCATTAGCAGAGCTGCGGCTAATGACTGGTGCCAAATCATGATGAAGCAAGCACCATGGCTCGTAGGGGACCCACAACACGCTTTTCTTAGCTCACTGAATTAAAGTATAAACTTCCGCCGTGTGTGAGTGGTAAAGGCTTGTTAATATGGTTCCTTTTCCAATTCAAGTCTGACAACAAGAGGCAGGAACCACGTGGCTTCGGAAGCTCAGGAAAGTAGCCACCAACCACAGAGAAAGAGAGAACTGGCAGTATGAGAGGTGGAGAAAACAGAAGCGGGAGCAAGGAGCTCAAATGAGATTGATGGCGTTTAAATAGAGAGCGTAAAGGAACAGTTACACAGCTAAGAAATGGGAAAGACAGACTAGGGAAAAAAACACAGAAAGGGCCTGTAGATGAAATTCTCTTGCTGGGACAGCAGGTTAAGAGAAATTACACATGGGGAGGTTAAGCATGTGACACGGGGGAGAATAAAAAAGAAAATGCAGTTTTATGAAGTGTGTTTGCCAATCCAGCCAGCACTTTTGTTCTATTTCTCTCTTTGCGTCTTTTATTGGTAAAGTAACTTTCAAGTGCATGCGCAGGTATGAATGAGAGAGCAACGGTATAATAATTTGAAGCGTTTACACCAGTGCTAAAGTAGGAATGAGGTGTAGCAAAGACATGAAAGAGGTAGCGATAACAAATATGTGGAGAGGCAATAGTGATACAAAAATAAGCCACCTAGTTATAAAACTGAAATGGAAGAAATACTAAAGGTTAACTTCTGAAATTGTAGCCGATAATAAAAAGATCCTCGTTGTTGGCAGGATTCGAACCTACGCGGGAATACCCCAATGGATTTCGAGTCCATTGCCTTAACCACTCGGCCACAACAACTTGCTGTAAGCTGCCTACAAATATTTTGTTTGAAAGTTTTGATGTTTTCCCACATCAAAGTACTGATATTCTGCAATGCGCTTTTTAAAAACAATGTTTTTTTCATCATGCACGTTCTGTCCTAAAAACAAAAATTGCATGAGTATATCTCTGGATCTGTAAAAGGATACGCTTGCATTCAAACTCTCTTGTGGCACTCAAGTTTTTTGGACCCTGTTGCACTCTGTTTTTGCGCTGCTTTTAGTCTACGACCCATATTACAGAAGTCAACCATCTCTGAGTATTTGGGACTCCTTTGTAAGTGCCTTATCTCTAATCCTTGAAAAGCTCTATAATAAAGGGGTCTGTCAAAGATTGCTTGAATGGAAGATAAAAGAAGGCCCACTTGTCTCACCAAATGCAGTAGAGAAACCTGATGTTTTACTCATGTTATCCTTAGTTCAGTTTTTGTTAGACCTGGCATCCTTAAGGTGGCCTACCAGCAACCTTTTTGCTTTTCACCTCAAGTTTTGCTGTATCTTTATGTTGGCCTTAGGACTCTAATCACTTTATCACTACTGTGAGAAAGTGGCTCTGTATATACTGTTCCCAAATAGGTACAGTGTGCACAGAGTCCCCAGTCCCCAGAGGTTTGGCAGAGGCTAAAGTTAGATATAACCTTACTCTCTAAAGTGGTAGCTTGCCGAGCAGTAAGGCAGTATCAGAGTACAGTGTAAAACATTTGTTGTACACACTCAGTCAGCAAATGGTCTCACACACTCAAGAACTGAACTCTAGGCCATTGGTTTGCATACAAAAGATATTGTTGTTTTATTTTAGAACCAACAATTGGTATCAAAATATACTTTCTCAGAATGAGATGCTTTAGTTAAATACTTTGCAATAGGCAATTGACTTTTGCAGGTCATAGTTACAGTTTATTGCAATAGGCAACACAATTTGAATCACAATAATACATTGAGCTCAATGGGAATTTTAAGTTATATGCAATTAATTACTTTCAGGATTACTTTTCTAAATCCAGGACTGGATCCTAGATTCAGTCCTGGGACAGTTCTTGGAAACAAGTGAGTAAATTCGTTTTAGTTACGGTTGTGATTATTAAGCAATATTTTGCTATTTTAAAAGTTGACACTTCGAAACTTTTGCTGATCAAATTACCAATGTTATCCTATGGAAGGAAATTCACTTAGCAGGTAAGTGGGGTTATGGTTACTTTTTCTAGGTCAGTGTTGGATCCTAGATCCAGCACTACTGTACCACCTGTAAGCAGTTGAGAAACTGCGTTTAAGTTATACAGGCGATTTTTAAGGAATATTTACATGTTTGCAAAATCGACACTTAGAAGAAATTTCACAGAAAAACAGTCAATGGTTTCCTATGGAAGAAAATTCAAGTTACGGGTAAAGTACGTTCTCGTTACTTTTGTAATCCAGTGCTGGGCTCCTGGGCTCAGTACTGGGACATCTATCTAAAACAGGTAAACAATTACGTTTTCACAGTTGGTACGATTTTTAAAGAATATTTGTAAGTTTCAAAAATCGACACTTAGAAAATTTTCAGCAAAAAGCAGGCAATGATATCCCATGGAAGGAAATTCGAGTTACTGGTAAGTACGGTTAAAATTACTTTTCAGGGTCAGTACTGAGCTCCAAGATGCAGCACTGAGGTCTCTCCTGATAACAGGTGAGTAAATCAGAATTCGTTGTTCGGCTGATTTTAGATGAATATTTTAAAGTTCCAAAACTCCACACCACTTAGAAGAATTTCCAAGTGAAACCACTCAATGTTAGCCTATGGAAGAAAAGTGAGTTATCGGCTTTTAGGTAAGTACTCGACTGGCAGAGTTATGGTTCTGGGCATAGACTCAGGGGTCTCCCAGGGGAGTCCCAGCCTACTTGCCAAGCCTTAAACTCCCCTTTTATTACATATAATTTACACCTAAGGTAGGCCCTAGGTAGTCCTAGGTGCATGATGCTATGTAAGTAAAACATAAGATATGTACTTTGGTGGTTCGCGTGTCCTGTAAGTACCAAACAGTCTATTTCATTTTTCACTACTGTGAGGTCTACCCCTCTCATAGGTTAGCTCTGTGTATTCCCCTATACTTTTTATTTGGTAATTCCATATCGGAGAGGAGTAGCTTTATTTATTTATTGAAAATCCTACTTACTGGTGAGGTTGGATTTAACTTTACTATTTTAGAAATGCCACTTTTAGAGAGTGAACATGTCTCTGCACTTACTGCTCTATTTGCCTGAAACCTGGCCCCAATACACGTCTGGATTGGGCTGGGTGACAGCAAAATTTGTGCCTTCCCTCTAGAGAGCCACAACACAGGTCACTCAACTGCACCTGGGGGGTGAGCTCCGCTCCCCCTCCACCCCCAATAGGTTCAAGAACGATAATTTATGTCAGTAAATACATTATAGCTACAGCTTATAATCATGCGAGTTTAAATCATTTGTTGTTAGATGGTTTAAATATTTGAAAGGATCTGTTTTTAATAGACATTTTACAAAAACCACTGGTACATTTGCTAATTCTGTAAAATTAACACCCAACTGCCGTGATATTGCCAACCACAATGCCGTGACTCGGATTCGAACCGAGGTTGCTGCGGCCACAACGCAGAGTACTAACCACTATACGATCACGGCGAGCTACTTGGGCTCAACGACATACAGTGACATGGAGAATTTATAATTCGGAACACTCAGGGCTGTTCCTGTGATAGGCTGGATGTATTCATTGCTTCCTCATTCCTCATTCAGAGGCTGCGTCTCCTCAGTGGTTGATAGGCTGAAACCGTTTCCTGGCCGCCTGCTTGTGAAATGCCAGGAGTCAAAGATCACACATTACACTTGCGGACCTGTGATGGGACACCAATGCAGAGAAACCCACCTGGCACAGACCTTCTATTCTGTCTATTAGACCTGCATCTTCCCTGCACCTTTCAAGCCATTTGTATGTGAAGCAAGAAAGAGTTAGAGAGTGATCCATCTACACTTTTATAGGGAGGATGTCGCCGTGAGCTCCTCCCAGCTAATCACACGAACAGCAGAAAAGCAAGATAAATACACAGTTGAGGGGTGGGCTGCATGGTTATGTTTTTGAGTAAATATTGAAACTGATCTCAGTGGCTCATTAGCAGTGCTGCGGCTAATGACTGGTGCCAAATCATGATGAAGCAAGCACCATGGCTCGTAGGGGACCCACAACACGCTTTTCTTAGCTCACTCAATTAAAGTATAAACTTCTGCCGTGTGTGAGTGGTAAAGGCTTGTTAATATAGTTCCTTTTCCAATTCAAGTCTGACAACAAGAGGCAGGAACCACGTGGCTTCGGAAGCTCAGGAAAGTAGCCACCAACCACAGAGAAAGAGAGAACTGGCAGTATGAGAGGTGGAGAAAACAGAAGCGGGAGCAAGGAGCTCAAATGAGATTGATGGCGTTTAAATAGAGCGCGTAAAGGAACAGTTACACAGCTAAGAAATGGGAAAGACAGACTAGGGAAAAAAACACAGAAAGGGCCTGTAGATGAAATTCTCTTCCTGGGACAGCAGGTTAAGAGAAATTACACATGGGGAGGTTAAGCATGTGACACGGGGGAGAATAAAAAAGAAAATGCAGTTTTATGAAGTGTGTTTGCCAATCCAGCCAGCACTTTTGTTCTATTTCTCTCTTTGCGTCTTTTATTGGTAAAGTAACTTTCAAGTGCATGCGCAGGTATGAATGAGAGAGCAACGGTATAATAATTTGAAGCGTTTACACCAGTGCTAAAGTAGGAATGAGGTGTAGCAAAGACATGAAAGAGGTAGCGATAACAAATATGTGGAGAGGCAATAGTGACACAAAAATAAGCCACCTAGTTATAAAACTGAAATGGAAGAAATACTAAAGGTTAACTTCTGAAATTGTAGCCGATAATAAAAAGATCCTCGTTGTTGGCAGGATTCGAACCTTCGCGGGAATACCCCAATGGATTTCGAGTCCATTGCCTTAACCACTCGGCCACAACAACTTGCTGTAAGCTGCCTACAAATATTTTGTTTGAAAGTTTTGATGTTTTCCCACATCAAAGTACTGATATTCTGCAATGCGCTTTTTAAAAACAATGTTTTTTTCATCATGCACGTTCTGTCCTAAAAACAAAAATTGCATGAGTATATCTCTGGATCTGTAAAAGGATACGCTTGCATTCAAACTCTCTTGTGGCACTCAAGTTTTTTGGACCCTGTTGCACTCTGTTTTTGCGCTGCTTTTAGTCTACGACCCATATTACAGAAGTCAACCATCTCTGAGTATTTGGGACTCCTTTGTAAGTGCCTTATCTCTAATCCTTGAAAAGCTCTATAATAAAGGGGTCTGTCAAAGATTGCTTGAATGGAAGATAAAAGAAGGCCCACTTGTCTCACCAAATGCAGTAGAGAAACCTGATGTTTTATTCATGTTATCCTTAGTTCAGTTTTTGTTAGACCTGGCATCCTTAAGGTGGCCTACCAGCAACCTTTTTGCTTTTCACCTCAAGTTTTGCTGTATCTTTATGTTGGCCTTAGGACTCTAATCACTTTATCACTACTGTGAGAAAGTGGCTCTGTATATACTGTTCCCAAATAGGTACAGTGTGCACAGAGTCCCCAGTCCCCAGAGGTTTGGCAGAGGCTAAAGTTAGATATAACCTTACTCTCTAAAGTGGTAGCTTGCCGAGCAGTAAGGCAGTATCAGAGTACAGTGTAAAACATTTGTTGTACACACTCAGTCAGCAAATGGTCTCACACACTCAAGAACTGAACTCTAGGCCATTGGTTTGCATACAAAAGATATTGTTGTTTTATTTTAGAACCAACAATAGGTATCAAAATATACTTTCTCAGAATGAGATGCTTTAGTTAAATACTTTGCAATAGGCAATTGACTTTTGCAGGTCATAGTTACAGTTTATTGCAATAGGCAACACAATTTGAATCACAATAATACATTGAGCTCAATGGGAATTTTAAGTTATATGCAATTAATTACTTTCAGGATTACTTTTCTAAATCCAGGACTGGATCCTAGATTCAGTCCTGGGACAGTTCTTGGAAACAAGTGAGTAAATTCGTTTTAGTTACGGTTGTGATTTTTAAGCAATATTTTGCTATTTTAAAAGTTGACACTTCGAAACTTTTGCTGATCAAATTACCAATGTTATCCTATGGAAGGAAATTCACTTAGCAGGTAAGTGGGGTTATGGTTACTTTTTCTAGGTCAGTGTTGGATCCTAGATCCAGCACTACTGTACCACCTGTAAGCAGTTGAGAAACTGCGTTTAAGTTATACAGGCGATTTTTAAGGAATATTTACATGTTTGCAAAATCGACACTTAGAAGAAATTTCACCGAAAAACAGTCAATGGTTTCCTATGGAAGAAAATTCAAGTTACGGGTAAAGTACGTTCTCGTTACTTTTGTAATCCAGTGCTGGGCTCCTGGGCTCAGTACTGGGACATCTATCTAAAACAGGTAAACAATTATGTTTTCACAGTTGGTACGATTTTTAAAGAATATTTGTAAGTTTCAAAAATCGACACTTAGAAAATTTTCAGCAAAAAGCAGGCAATGATATCCCATGGAAGGAAATTCGAGTTACTGGTAAGTACGGTTAAAATTACTTTTCAGGGTCAGTACTGAGCTCCAAGATGCAGCACTGAGGTCTCTCCTGATAACAGGTGAGTAAATCAGAATTCGTTGTTCGGCTGATTTTAGATGAATATTTTAAAGTTCCAAAACTCCACACCACTTAGAAGAATTTCCAAGTGAAACAACGAAATTTTAGCCTATGGAAGAAAAGTGAGTTATCGGCTTTTAGGTAAGTACTCGACTGGCAGAGTTATGGTTCTGGGCATAGACTCAGGGTTCTCCCAGGGGAGTCCCAGCCTACTTGCCAAGCCTTAAACTCCCCTTTTATTACATATAATTTACACCTAAGGTAGGCCCTAGGTAGTCCTAGGTGCATGATGCTATGTAAGTAAAAAATAAGATATGTACTTTGGTGGTTCGCGTGTCCTGTAAGTACCAAACAGTCTATTTCATTTTTCACTACTGTGAGGTCTACCCCTCTCATAGGTTAGCTCTGTGTATTCCCCTATACTTTTTATTTGTTAATTCCATATCGGAGAGGAGTAGCTTTATTTATTTATTGAAAATCCTACTTACTGGTGAGGTTGGATTTAACTTTACTATTTTAGAAATGCCACTTTTAGAGAGTGAACATGTCTCTGCACTTACTGCTCTATTTGCCTGAAACCTGGCCCCAATACACGTCTGGATTGGGCAGGGTGACAGCAAAATGTGTGCCTTCCCTCTAGAGAGCCACAACACAGGTCACTCAACTGCACCTGGGGGGTGAGCTCCGCTCCCCCTCCACCCCCAATAGGTTCAAGAACGATAATTTATGTAAGTAAATACATTATAGCTACAGCTTATAATCATGCGAGTTTAAATCATTTGTTGTTAGATGGTTTAAATATTTGAAAGGATCTGTTTTTAATAGACATTTTACAAAAACCACTGGCACATTTGCTAATTCTGTAAAATTAACACCCAACTGCCGTGACATTGCCAACCACAATGCCGTGACTCGGATTCAAACCGAGGTTGCTGCGGCCACAACGCAGAGTACTAACCACTATACGATCACGGCGAGCTACTTGGGCTCAACGACATACAGTGACATGGAGAATTAATAATTCGGAACACTCAGGGCTATTCCTGTGATAGGCTGGATGTATTCATTGCTTCCTCATTCCTCATTCAGAGGCTGCGTCTCCTCAGTGGTTGATAGGCTGAAACCGTTTCCTGGCCGCCTGCTTGTGAAATGCCAGGAGTCAAAGTTCACACATTACACTTGCGGACCTGTGATGGGACACCAATGCAGAGAAACCCACCTGGCACAGACCTTCTATTCTGTCTATTAGACCTGCATCTTCCCTGCACCTTTCAAGCCATTTGTATGTGAAGCAAGAAAGAGTTAGAGAGTGATCCATCTACACTTTTATAGGGAGGATGTCGCCGTGAGCTCCTCCCAGCTAATCACACGAACAGCAGAAAAGCAAGATAAATACACAGTTGAGGGGTGGGCTGCATGGTTATGTTTTTGAGTAAATATTGAAACTGACCTCAGTGGCTCATTAGCAGAGCTGCGGCTAATGACTGGTGCCAAATCATGATGAAGCAAGCACCATGGCTCGTAGGGGACCCACAACACGCTTTTCTTAGCTCACTGAATTAAAGTATAAACTTCCGCCGTGTGTGTGTGGTAAAGGCTTGTTAATATGGTTCCTTTTCCAATTCAAGCCTGACAACAAGAGGCAGGAACCACGTGGCTTCGGAAGCTCAGGAAAGTAGCCACCAACCACAGAGAAAGAGAGAACTGGCAGTATGAGAGGTGGAGAAAACAGAAGCGGGAGCAAGGAGCTCAAATGAGATTGATGGTGTTTAAATAGAGCGCGTAAAGGAACAGTTACACAGCTAAGAAATGGGAAAGACAGACTAGGGAAAAAAACACAGAAAGAGCCTGTAGATGAAATTCTCTTCCTGGGACAGCAGGTTAAGAGAAATTACACATGGGGAGGTTAAGCATGTAACACGGGGGAGAATAAAAAAGAAAATGCAGTTTTATGAAGTGTGTTTGCCAATCCAGCCAGCACTTTTGTTCTATTTCTCTCTTTGCGTCTTTTATTGGTAAAGTAACTTTCAAGTGCATGCGCAGGTATGAATGAGAGAGCAACGGTATAATAATTTGAAGCGTTTACACCAGTGCTAAAGTAGGAATGAGGTGTAGCAAAGACATGAAAGAGGTAGCGATAACAAATATGTGGAGAGGCAATAGTGACACAAAAATAAGCCACCTATTTATAAAACTGAAATGGAAGAAATACTAAAGGTTAACTTCTGAAATTGTAGCCGATAATAAAAAGATTCTCGTTGTTGGCAGGATTCGAACCTGCGCGGGGATACCCCAATGAATTTCGAGTCCATCGCCTTAACCACTCAGCCACAACAACTTGCTGTAAGCTGCCTACAAATATTTTGTTTGAAAGTTTTGAAGTTTTCCCACATCAAAGTACTGATATTCTGCAATGCGCTTTTTAAAAACAATGTTTTTTTCATCATGCACGTTCTGTCCTAAAAACAAAAATTGCATGAGTATATCTCTGGATCTGTAAAAGGATACGCTTGCATTCAAACTCCCTTGTGGCACTCAAGTTTTTTGGACCCTGTTGCACTCTGTTTTTGCGCTGCTTTTAGTCTACGACCCATATTACAGAAGTCAACCATCTCTGAGTATTTGGGACTCCTTTGTAAGTGCCTTATCTTTAATCCTTGAAAAGCTCTATAATAAAGGGGTCTGTCAAAGATTGCTTGAATGGAAGATAAAAGAAGGCCCACTTGTCTCACCAAATGCAGTAGAGAAACCTGATGTTTTACTCATGTTATCCTTAGTTCAGTTTTTGGTAGACCTGGCATCCTTAAGGTGGCCTACCAGCAACCTTTTTGCTTTTCACCTCACGTTTTGCTGTATCTTTATGTTGGCCTTAGGACTCTAATCACTTTATCACTACTGTGAGAAAGTGGCTCTGTATATACTGTTCCCAAATAGGTACAGTGTGCACAGAGTCCCCAGTCCCCAGAGGTTTGGCAGAGGCTAAAGTTAGATATAACCTTACTCTCTAAAGTGGTAGCTTGCCGAGCAGTAAGGCAGTATCAGAGTACAGTGTAAAACATTTGTTGTACACACTCAGTCAGCAAATGGTCTCACACACTCAAGAACTGAACTCTAGGCCATTGGTTTGCATACAAAAGATATTGTTGTTTTATTTTAGAACCAACAATAGGTATCAAAATATACTTTCTCAGAATGAGATGCTTTAGTTAAATACTTTGCAATAGGCAATTGACTTTTGCAGGTCATAGTTACAGTTTATTGCAATAGGCAACACAATTTGAATCACAATAATACATTGAGCTCAATGGGAATTTTAAGTTATATGCAATTAATTACTTTCAGGATTACTTTTCTAAATCCAGGACTGGATCCTAGATTCAGTCCTGGGACAGTTCTTGGAAACAAGTGAGTAAATTCGTTTTAGTTACTGTTGTGATTTTTAAGCAATATTTTGCTATTTTAAAAGTTGACACTTCGAAACTTTTGCTGATCAAATTACCAATGTTATCCTATGGAAGGAAATTCACTTAGCAGGTAAGTGGGGTTATGGTTACTTTTTCTAGGTCAGTGTTGGATCCTAGATCCAGCACTACTGTACCACCTGTAAGCAGTTGAGAAACTGCGTTTAAGTTATACAGGCGATTTTTAAGGAATATTTACATGTTTGCAAAATCGACACTTAGAAGAAATTTCACAGAAAAACAGTCAATGGTTTCCTATGGAAGAAAATTCAAGTTACGGGTAAAGTACGTTCTCGTTACTTTTGTAATCCAGTGCTGGGCTCCTAGGCTCAGTACTGGGACATCTATCTAAAACAGGTAAACAATTACGTTTTCACAGTTGGTACGATTTTTAAAGAATATTTGTAAGTTTCAAAAATCGACACTTAGAAAATTTTCAGCAAAAAGCAGGCAATGATATCCCATGGAAGGAAATTCGAGTTACTGGTAAGTACGGTTAAAATTACTTTTCAGGGTCAGTACTGAGCTCCAAGATGCAGCACTGAGGTCTCTCCTGATAACAGGTGAGTAAATCAGAATTCGTTGTTCGGCTGATTTTAGATGAATATTTTAAAGTTCCAAAACTCCACACCACTTAGAAGAATTTCCAAGTGAAACCACTCAATGTTAGCCTATGGAAGAAAAGTGAGTTATCGGCTTTTAGGTAAGTACTCGACTGGCAGAGTTATGGTTCTGGGCATAGACTCAGGGGTCTCCCAGGGGAGTCCCAGCCTACTTGCCAAGCCTTAAACTCCCCTTTTATTACATATAATTTACACCTAAGGTAGGCCCTAGGTAGTCCTAGGTGCATGATGCTATGTAAGTAAAACATAAGATATGTACTTTGGTGGTTCGCGTGTCCTGTAAGTACCAAACAGTCTATTTCATTTTTCACTACTGTGATGTCTACCCCTCTCATAGGTTAGCTCTGTGTATTCCCCTATACTTTTTATTTGGTAATTCCATATCGGAGAGGAGTAGCTTTATTTATTTATTGAAAATCCTACTTACTGGTGAGGTTGGATTTAACTTTACTATTTTAGAAATGCCACTTTTAGAGAGTGAACATGTCTCTGCACTTACTGCTCTATTTGCCTGAAACCTGGCCCCAATACACGTCTGGATTGGGCTGGGTGACAGCAAAATTTGTGCCTTCCCTCTAGAGAGCCACAACACAGGTCACTCAACTGCACCTGGGGGGTGAGCTCCGCTCCCCCTCCACCCCCAATAGGTTCAAGAACGATAATTTATGTCAGTAAATACATTATAGCTACAGCTTATAATCATGCGAGTTTAAATCATTTGTTGTTAGATGGTTTAAATATTTGAAAGGATCTGTTTTTAATGGACATTTTACAAAAACCACTGGTACATTTGCTAATTCTGTAAAATTAACACCCAACTGCCGTGATATTGCCAACCACAATGCCGTGACTCGGATTCGAACCGAGGTTGCTGCAGCCACAACGCAGAGTACTAACCACTATACGATCACGGCGAGCTACTTGGGCTCAACGACATACAGTGACATGGAGAATTTATAATTCGGAACACTCAGGGCTGTTCCTGTGATAGGCTGGATGTATTCATTGCTTCCTCATTCCTCATTCAGAGGCTGCGTCTCCTCAGTGGTTGATAGGCTGAAACCGTTTCCTGGCCGCCTGCTTGTGAAATGCCAGGAGTCAAAGATCACACATTACACTTGCGGACCTGTGATGGGACACCAATGCAGAGAAACCCACCTGGCACAGACCTTCTATTCTGTCTATTAGACCTGCATCTTCCCTGCACCTTTCAAGCCATTTGTATGTGAAGCAAGAAAGAGTTAGAGAGTGATCCATCTACACTTTTATAGGGAGGATGTCGCCGTGAGCTCCTCCCAGCTAATCACACGAACAGCAGAAAAGCAAGATAAATACACAGTTGAGGGGTGGGCTGCATGGTTATGTTTTTGAGTAAATATTGAAACTGATCTCAGTGGCTCATTAGCAGTGCTGCGGCTAATGACTGGTGCCAAATCATGATGAAGCAAGCACCATGGCTCATAGGGGACCCACAACACGCTTTTCTTAGCTCACTGAATTAAAGTATAAACTTCCGCCGTGTGTGAGTGGTAAAGGCTTGTTAATATAGTTCCTTTTCCAATTCAAGTCTGACAACAAGAGGCAGGAACCACGTGGCTTCGGAAGCTCAGGAAAGTAGCCACCAACCACAGAGAAAGAGAGAACTGGCAGTATGAGAGGTGGAGAAAACAGAAGCGGGAGCAAGGAGCTCAAATGAGATTGATGGCGTTTAAATAGAGCGCGTAAAGGAACAGTTACACAGCTAAGAAATGGGAAAGACAGACTAGGGAAAAAAACACAGAAAGGGCCTGTAGATGAAATTCTCTTCCTGGGACAGCAGGTTAAGAGAAATTACACATGGGGAGGTTAAGCATGTGACACGGGGGAGAATAAAAAAGAAAATGCAGTTTTATGAAGTGTGTTTGCCAATCCAGCCAGCACTTTTGTTCTATTTCTCTCTTTGCGTCTTTTATTGGTAAAGTAACTTTCAAGTGCATGCGCAGGTATGAATGAGAGAGCAACGGTATAATAATTTGAAGCGTTTACACCAGTGCTAAAGTAGGAATGAGGTGTAGCAAAGACATGAAAGAGGTAGCGATAACAAATATGTGGAGAGGCAATAGTGACACAAAAATAAGCCACCTAGTTATAAAACTGAAATGGAAGAAATACTAAAGGTTAACTTCTGAAATTGTAGCCGATAATAAAAAGATCCTCGTTGTTGGCAGGATTCGAACCTACGCGGGAATACCCCAATGGATTTCGAGTCCATTGCCTTAACCACTCGGCCACAACAACTTGCTGTAAGCTGCCTACAAATATTTTGTTTGAAAGTTTTGATGTTTTCCCACATCAAAGTACTGATATTCTGCAATGCGCTTTTTAAAAACAATGTTTTTTTCATCATGCACGTTCTGTCCTAAAAACAAAAATTGCATGAGTACATCTCTGGATCTGTAAAAGGATACGCTTGCATTCAAACTCCCTTGTGGCACTCAAGTTTTTTGGACCCTGTTGCACTCTGTTTTTGCGCTGCTTTTAGTCTACGACCCATATTACAGAAGTCAACCATCTCTGAGTATTTGGGACTCCTTTGTAAGTGCCTTATCTCTAATCCTTGAAAAGCTCTATAATAAAGGGGTCTGTCAAAGATTGCTTGAATGGAAGATAAAAGAAGGCCCACTTGTCTCACCAAATGCAGTAGAGAAACCTGATGTTTTATTCATGTTATCCTTAGTTCAGTTTTTGTTAGACCTGGCATCCTTAAGGTGGCCTACCAGCAACCTTTTTGCTTTTCACCTCAAGTTTTGCTGTATCTTTATGTTGGCCTTAGGACTCTAATCACTTTATCACTACTGTGAGAAAGTGGCTCTGTATATACTGTTCCCAAATAGGTACAGTGTGCACAGAGTCCCCAGTCCCCAGAGGTTTGGCAGAGGCTAAAGTTAGATATAACCTTACTCTCTAAAGTGGTAGCTTGCCGAGCAGTAAGGCAGTATCAGAGTACAGTGTAAAACATTTGTTGTACACACTCAGTCAGCAAATGGTCTCACACACTCAAGAACTGAACTCTAGGCCATTGGTTTGCATACAAAAGATATTGTTGTTTTATTTTAGAACCAACAATAGGTATCAAAATATACTTTCTCAGAATGAGATGCTTTAGTTAAATACTTTGCAATAGGCAATTGACTTTTGCAGGTCATAGTTACAGTTTATTGCAATAGGCAACACAATTTGAATCACAATAATACATTGAGCTCAATGGGAATTTTAAGTTATATGCAATTAATTACTTTCAGGATTACTTTTCTAAATCCAGGACTGGATCCTAGATTCAGTCCTGGGACAGTTCTTGGAAACAAGTGAGTAAATTCGTTTTAGTTACTGTTGTGATTTTTAAGCAATATTTTGCTATTTTAAAAGTTGACACTTCGAAACTTTTGCTGATCAAATTACCAATGTTATCCTATGGAAGGAAATTCACTTAGCAGGTAAGTGGGGTTATGGTTACTTTTTCTAGGTCAGTGTTGGATCCTAGATCCAGCACTACTGTACCACCTGTAAGCAGTTGAGAAACTGCGTTTAAGTTATACAGGCGATTTTTAAGGAATATTTACATGTTTGCAAAATCGACACTTAGAAGAAATTTCACAGAAAAACAGTCAATGGTTTCCTATGGAAGAAAATTCAAGTTACGGGTAAAGTACGTTCTCATTACTTTTGTAATCCAGTGCTGGGCTCCTAGGCTCAGTACTGGGACATCTATCTAAAACAGGTAAACAATTACGTTTTCACAGTTGGTACGATTTTTAAAGAATATTTGTAAGTTTCAAAAATCGACACTTAGAAAATTTTCAGCAAAAAGCAGGCAATGATATCCCATGGAAGGAAATTCGAGTTACTGGTAAGTACGGTTAAAATTACTTTTCAGGGTCAGTACTGAGCTCCAAGATGCAGCACTGAGGTCTCTCCTGATAACATGTGAGTAAATCAGAATTCGTTGTTCGGCTGATTTTAGATGAATATTTTAAAGTTCCAAAACTCCACACCACTTAGAAGAATTTCCAAGTGAAACCACTCAATGTTAGCCTATGGAAGAAAAGTGAGTTATCGGCTTTTAGGTAAGTACTCGACTGGCAGAGTTATGGTTCTGGGCATAGACTCAGGGGTCTCCCAGGGGAGTCCCAGCCTACTTGCCAAGCCTTAAACTCCCCTTTTATTACATATAATTTACACCTAAGGTAGGCCCTAGGTAGTCCTAGGTGCATGATGCTATGTAAGTAAAAAATAAGATATGTACTTTGGTGGTTCGCGTGTCCTGTAAGTACCAAACAGTCTATTTCATTTTTCACTACTGTGAGGTCTACCCCTCTCATAGGTTAGCTCTGTGTATTCCCCTATACTTTTTATTTGGTAATTCCATATCGGAGAGGAGTAGCTTTATATATTTATTGAAAATCCTACTTACTGGTGAGGTTGGATTTAACTTTACTATTTAAGAAATGCCACTTTTAGAGAGTGAACATTTCTCTGCACTTACTGCTCTATTTGCCTGAAACCTGGCCCCAATACACGTCTGGATTGGGCTGGGTGACAGCAAAATTTGTGCCTTCCCTCTAGAGAGCCACAACACAGGTCACTCAACTGCACCTGGGGGGTGAGCTCCGCTCCCCCTCCACCCCCAATAGGTTCAAGAACGATAATTTATGTAAGTAAATACATTATAGCTACAGCTTATAATCATGCGAGTTTAAATCATTTGTTGTTAGATGGTTTAAATATTTGAAAGGATCTGTTTTTAATAGACATTTTACAAAAACCACTGGCACATTTGCTAATTCTGTAAAATTAACACCCAACTGCCGTGATATTGCCAACCACAATGCCGTGACTCGGATTCGAACCGAGGTTGCTGCGGCCACAACGCAGAGTACTAACCACTATACGATCACGGCGAGCTACTTGGGCTCAACGACATACAGTGACATGGAGAATTTATAATTCGGAACACTCAGGGCTGTTCCTGTGATAGGCTGGATGTATTCATTGCTTCCTCATTCCTCATTCAGAGGCTGCGTCTCCTCAGTGGTTGATAGGCTGAAACCGTTTCCTGGCCGCCTGCTTGTGAAATGCCAGGAGTCAAAGATCACACATTACACTTGCGGACCTGTGATGGGACACCAATGCAGAGAAACCCACCTGGCACAGACCTTCTATTCTGTCTATTAGACCTGCATCTTCCCTGCACCTTTCAAGCCATTTGTATGTGAAGCAAGAAAGAGTTAGAGAGTGATCCATCTACACTTTTATAGGGAGGATGTCGCCGTGAGCTCCTCCCAGCTAATCACACGAACAGCAGAAAAGCAAGATAAATACACAGTTGAGGGGTGGGCTGCATGGTTATGTTTTTGAGTAAATATTGAAACTGATCTCAGTGGCTCATTAGCAGAGCTGCGGCTAATGACTGGTGCCAAATCATGATGAAGCAAGCACCATGGCTCGTAGGGGACCCACAACACGCTTTTCTTAGCTCACTGAATTAAAGTATAAACTTCCGCCGTGTGTGAGTGGTAAAGGCTTGTTAATATAGTTCCTTTTCCAATTCAAGTCTGACAACAAGAGGCAGGAACCACGTGGCTTCGGAAGCTCAGGAAAGTAGCCACCAACCACAGAGAAAGAGAGAACTGGCAGTATGAGAGGTGGAGAAAACAGAAGCGGGAGCAAGGAGCTCAAATGAGATTGATGGCGTTTAAATAGAGCGCGTAAAGGAACAGTTACACAGCTAAGAAATGGGAAAGACAGACTAGGGAAAAAAACACACAAAGAGCCAGTAGATGAAATTCTCTTCCTGGGACAGCAGGTTAAGAGAAATTACACATGGGGAGGTTAAGCATGTAACACGGGGGAGAATAAAAAAGAAAATGCAGTTTTATGAAGTGTGTTTGCCAATCCAGCCAGCACTTTTGTTCTATTTCTCTCTTTGCGTCTTTTATTGGTAAAGTAACTTTCAAGTGCATGCGCAGGTATGAATGAGAGAGCAACGGTATAATAATTTGAAGCGTTTACACCAGTGCTAAAGTAGGAATGAGGTGTAGCAAAGACATGAAAGGGGTAGCGATAACAAATATGTGGAGAGGCAATAGTGACACAAAAATAAGACACCTATTTATAAAACTGAAATGGAAGAAATACTAAAGGTTAACTTCTGAAATTGTAGCCGATAATAAAAAGATTCTCGTTGTTGGCAGTATTCGAACCTGCGCGGGGATACCCCAATGGATTTCGAGTCCATCGCCTTAACCACTCAGCCACAACAACTTGCTGTAAGCTGCCTACAAATATTTTGTTTGAAAGTTTTGAAGTTTTCCCACATCAAAGTACTGATATTCTGGAATGCGCTTTTTAAAAACAATGTTTTTTTCATCATGCACGTTCTGTCCTAAAAACAAAAATTGCATGAGTACATCTCTGGATATGTAAAAGGATACGCTTGCATTCAAACTCCCTTGTGGCACTCAAGTTTTTTGGACCCTGTTGCACTCTGTTTTTGCGCTGCTTTTAGTCTACGACCCATATTACAGAAGTCAACCATCTCTGAGTATTTGGGACTCCTTTGTAAGTGCCTTATCTTTAATCCTTGAAAAGCTCTATAATAAAGGGGTCTGTCAAAGATTGCTTGAATGGAAGATAAAAGAAGGCCCACTTGTCTCACCAAATGCAGTAGAGAAACCTGATGTTTTACTCATGTTATCCTTAGTTCAGTTTTTGTTAGACCTGGCATCCTTAAGGTGGCCTACCAGCAACCTTTTTGCTTTTCACCTCACGTTTTGCTGTATCTTTATGTTGGCCTTAGGACTCTAATCACTTTATCACTACTGTGAGAAAGTGGCTCTGTATATACTGTTCCCAAATAGGTACAGTGTGCACAGAGTCCCCAGTCCCCAGAGGTTTGGCAGAGGCTAAAGTTAGATATAACCTTACTCTCTAAAGTGGTAGCTTGCCGAGCAGTAAGGCAGTATCAGAGTACAGTGTAAAACATTTGTTGTACACACTCAGTCAGCAAATGGTCTCACACACTCAAGAACTGAACTCTAGGCCATTGGTTTGCATACAAAAGATATTGTTGTTTTATTTTAGAACCAACAATAGGTATCAAAATATACTTGCTCAGAATGAGATGCTTTAGTTAAATACTTTGCAATAGGCAATTGACTTTTGCAGGTCATAGTTACAGTTTATTGCAATAGGCAACACAATTTGAATCACAATAATACATTGAGCTCAATGGGAATTTTAAGTTATATGCAATTAATTACTTTCAGGATTACTTTTCTAAATCCAGGACTGGATCCTAGATTCAGTCCTGGGACAGTTCTTGGAAACAAGTGAGTAAATTCGTTTTAGTTACGGTTGTGATTTTTAAGCAATATTTTGCTATTTTAAAAGTTGACACTTCGAAACTTTTGCTGATCAAATTACCAATGTTATCCTATGGAAGGAAATTCACTTAGCAGGTAAGTGGGGTTATGGTTACTTTTTCTAGGTCAGTGTTGGATCCTAGATCCAGCACTACTGTACCACCTGTAAGCAGTTGAGAAACTGCGTTTAAGTTATACAGGCGATTTTTAAGGAATATTTACATGTTTGCAAAATCGACACTTAGAAGAAATTTCACAGAAAAACAGTCAATGGTTTCCTATGGAAGAAAATTCAAGTTACGGGTAAAGTACGTTCTCGTTACTTTTGTAATCCAGTGCTGGGCTCCTGGGCTCAGTACTGGGACATCTATCTAAAACAGGTAAACAATTATGTTTTCACAGTTGGTACGATTTTTAAAGAATATTTGTAAGTTTCAAAAATCGACACTTAGAAAATGTTCAGCAAAAAGCAGGCAATGATATCCCATGGAAGGAAATTCGAGTTACTGGTAAGTACGGTTAAAATTACTTTTCAGGGTCAGTACTGAGCTCCAAGATGCAGCACTGAGGTCTCTCCTGATAACAGGTGAGTAAATCAGAATTCGTTGTTCGGCTGATTTTAGATGAATATTTTAAAGTTCCAAAACTCCACACCACTTAGAAGAATTTCCAAGTGAAACAACGAAATTTTAGCCTATGGAAGAAAAGTGAGTTATCGGCTTTTAGGTAAGTACTCGACTGGCAGAGTTATGGTTCTGGGCATAGACTCACGGTTCTCCCAGGGGAGTCCCAGCCTACTTGCCAAGCCTTAAACTCCCCTTTTATTACATATAATTTACACCTAAGGTAGGCCCTAGGTAGTCCTAGGTGCATGATGCTATGTAAGTAAAAAATAAGATATGTACTTTGGTGGTTCGCGTGTCCTGTAAGTACCAAACAGTCTATTTCATTTTTCACTACTGTGAGGTCTACCCCTCTCATAGGTTAGCTCTGTGTATTCCCCTATACTTTTTATTTGGTAATTCCATATCGGAGAGGAGTAGCTTTATTTATTTATTGGAAATCCTACTTACTGGTGAGGTTGGATTTAACTTTACTATTTTAGAAATGCCACTTTTAGAGAGTGAACATGTCTCTGCACTTACTGCTCTATTTGCCTGAAACCTGGCCCCAATACACGTCTGGATTGGGCAGGGTGACAGCAAAATTTGTGCCTTCCCTCTAGAGAGCCACAACACAGGTCACTCAACTGCACCTGGGGGGTGAGCTCCGCTCCCCCTCCACCCCCAATAGGTTCAAGAACGATAATTTATGTAAGTAAATACATTATAGCTACAGCTTATAATCATGCGAGTTTAAATCATTTGTTGTTAGATGGTTTAAATATTTGAAAGGATCTGTTTTTAATAGACATTTTACAAAAACCACTGGCACATTTGCTAATTCTGTAAAATTAACACCCAACTGCCGTGACATTGCCAACCACAATGCCGTGACTCGGATTCAAACCGAGGTTGCTGCGGCCACAACGCAGAGTACTAACCACTATACGATCACGGCGAGCTACTTGGGCTCAACGACATACAGTGACATGGAGAATTTATAATTCGGAACACTCAGGGCTATTCCTGTGATAGGCTGGATGTATTCATTGCTTCCTCATTCCTCATTCAGAGGCTGCGTCTCCTCAGTGGTTGATAGGCTGAAACCGTTTCCTGGCCGCCTGCTTGTGAAATGCCAGGAGTCAAAGTTCACACATTACACTTGCGGACCTGTGATGGGACACCAATGCAGAGAAACCCACCTGGCACAGACCTTCTATTCTGTCTATTAGACCTGCATCTTCCCTGCACCTTTCAAGCCATTTGTATGTGAAGCAAGAAAGAGTTAGAGAGTGATCCATCTACACTTTTATAGGGAGGATGTCGCCGTGAGCTCCTCCCAGCTAATCACACGAACAGCAGAAAAGCAAGATAAATACACAGTTGAGGGGTGGGCTGCATGGTTATGTTTTTGAGTAAATATTGAAACTGACCTCAGTGGCTCATTAGCAGAGCTGCGGCTAATGACTGGTGCCAAATCATGATGAAGCAAGCACCATGGCTCGTAGGGGACCCACAACATGCTTTTCTTAGCTCACTGAATTAAAGTATAAACTTCCGCCGTGTGTGTGTGGTAAAGGCTTGTTAATATGGTTCCTTTTCCAATTCAAGCCCGACAACAAGAGGCAGGAACCACGTGGCTTCGGAAGCTCAGGAAAGTAGCCACCAACCACAGAGAAAGAGAGAACTGGCAGTATGAGAGGTGGAGAAAACAGAAGCGGGAGCAAGGAGCTCAAATGAGATTGATGGTGTCTAAATAGAGCGCGTAAAGGAACAGTTACACAGCTAAGAAAGGGGAAAGACAGACTAGGGAAAAAAACACAGAAAGAGCCAGTAGATGAAATTCTCTTCCTGGGACAGCAGGTTAAGAGAAATTACACATGGGGAGGTTAAGCATGTAACACGGGGGAGAATAAAAAAGAAAATGCAGTTTTATGAAGTGTGTTTGCCAATCCAGCCAGCACTTTTGTTCTATTTCTCTCTTTGCGTCTTTTATTGGTAAAGTAACTTTCAAGTGCATGCGCAGGTATGAATGAGAGAGCAACGGTATAATAATTTGAAGCGTTTACACCAGTGCTAAAGTAGGAATGAGGTGTAGCAAAGACATGAAAGGGGTAGCGATAACAAATATGTGGAGAGGCAATAGTGACACAAAAATAAGCCACCTATTTATAAAACTGAAATGGAAGAAATACTAAAGGTTAACTTCTGAAATTGTAGCCGATAATAAAAAGATTCTCGTTGTTGGCAGGATTCGAACCTGCGCGGGGATACCCCAATGGATTTCGAGTCCATCGCCTTAACCACTCGGCCACAACAACTTGCTGTAAGCTGCCTTCAAATATTTTGTTTGAAAGTTTTGAAGTTTTCCCACATCAAAGTACTGATATTCTGCAATGCGCTTTTTAAAAACAATGTTTTTTTCATCATGCACGTTCTGTCCTAAAAACAAAAATTGCATGAGTACATCTCTGGATCTGTAAAAGGATACGCTTGCATTCAAACTCCCTTGTGGCACTCAAGTTTTTTGGACCCTGTTGCACTCTGTTTTTGCGCTGCTTTTAGTCTACGACCCATATTACAGAAGTCAACCATCTCTGAGTATTTGGGACTCCTTTGTAAGTGCCTTATCTCTAATCCTTGAAAAGCTCTATAATAAAGGGGTCTGTCAAAGATTGCTTGAATGGAAGATAAAAGAAGGCCCACTTGTCTCACCAAATGCAGTAGAGAAACCTGATGTTTTTTCATGTTATCCTTAGTTCAGTTTTTGTTAGACCTGGCATCCTTAAGGTGGCCTACCAGCAACCTTTTTGCTTTTCACCTCAAGTTTTGCTGTATCTTTATGTTGGCCTTAGGACTCTAATCACTTTATCACTACTGTGAGAAAGTGGCTCTGTATATACTGTTCCCAAATAGGTACAGTGTGCACAGAGTCCCCAGTCCCCAGAGGTTTGGCAGAGGCTAAAGTTAGATATAACCTTACTCTCTAAAGTGGTAGCTTGCCGAGCAGTAAGGCAGTATCAGAGTACAGTGTAAAACATTTGTTGTACACACTCAGTCAGCAAATGGTCTCACACACTCAAGAACTGAACTCTAGGCCATTGGTTTGCATACAAAAGATATTGTTGTTTTATTTTAGAACCAACAATAGGTATCAAAATATACTTGCTCAGAATGAGATGCTTTAGTTAAATACTTTGCAATAGGCAATTGACTTTTGCAGGTCATAGTTACAGTTTATTGCAATAGGCAACACAATTTGAATCACAATAATACATTGAGCTCAATGGGAATTTTAAGTTATATGCAATTAATTACTTTCAGGATTACTTTTCTAAATCCAGGACTGGATCCTAGATTCAGTCCTGGGACAGTTCTTGGAAACAAGTGAGTAAATTCGTTTTAGTTACTGTTGTGATTTTTAAGCAATATTTTGCTATTTTAAAAGTTGACACTTCGAAACTTTTGCTGATCAAATTACCAATGTTATCCTATGGAAGGAAATTCACTTAGCAGGTAAGTGGGGTTATGGTTACTTTTTCTAGGTCAGTGTTGGATCCTAGATCCAGCACTACTGTACCACCTGTAAGCAGTTGAGAAACTGCGTTTAAGTTATACAGGCGATTTTTAAGGAATATTTACATGTTTGCAAAATCGACACTTAGACGAAATTTCACAGAAAAACAGTCAATGGTTTCCTATGGAAGAAAATTCAAGTTACGGGTAAAGTACGTTCTCATTACTTTTGTAATCCAGTGCTGGGCTCCTAGGCTCAGTACTGGGACATCTATCTAAAACAGGTAAACAATTACGTTTTCACAGTTGGTACGATTTTTAAAGAATATTTGTAAGTTTCAAAAATCGACACTTAGAAAATTTTCAGCAAAAAGCAGGCAATGATATCCCATGGAAGGAAATTCGAGTTACTGGTAAGTACGGTTAAAATTACTTTTCAGGGTCAGTACTGAGCTCCAAGATGCAGCACTGAGGTCTCTCCTGATAACAGGTGAGTAAATCAGAATTCGTTGTTCGGCTGATTTTAGATGAATATTTTAAAGTTCCAAAACTCCACACCACTTAGAAGAATTTCCAAGTGAAACCACTCAATGTTAGCCTATGGAAGAAAAGTGAGTTATCGGCTTTTAGGTAAGTACTCGACTGGCAGAGTTATGGTTCTGGGCATAGACTCAGGGGTCTCCCAGGGGAGTCCCAGCCTACTTGCCAAGCCTTAAACTCCCCTTTTATTACATATAATTTACACCTAAGGTAGGCCCTAGGTAGTCCTAGGTGCATGATGCTATGTAAGTAAAAAATAAGATATGTACTTTGGTGGTTCGCGTGTCCTGTAAGTACCAAACAGTCTATTTCATTTTTCACTACTGTGAGGTCTACCCCTCTCATAGGTTAGCTCTGTGTATTCCCCTATACTTTTTATTTGGTAATTCCATATCGGAGAGGAGTAGCTTTATTTATTTATTGAAAATCCTACTTACTGGTGAGGTTGGATTTAACTTTACTATTTAAGAAATGCCACTTTTAGAGAGTGAACATTTCTCTGCACTTACTGCTCTATTTGCCTGAAACCTGGCCCCAATACACGTCTGGATTGGGCTGGGTGACAGCAAAATTTGTGCCTTCCCTCTAGAGAGCCACAACACAGGTCACTCAACTGCACCTGGGGGGTGAGCTCCGCTCCCCCTCCACCCCCAATAGGTTCAAGAACGATAATTTATGTAAGTAAATACATTATAGCTACAGCTTATAATCATGCGAGTTTAAATCATTTGTTGTTAGATGGTTTAAATATTTGAAAGGATCTGTTTTTAATAGACATTTTACAAAAACCACTGGCACATTTGCTAATTCTGTAAAATTAACACCCAACTGCTGTGATATTGCCAACCACAATGCCGTGACTCGGATTCGAACCGAGGTTGCTGCGGCCACAACGCAGAGTACTAACCACTATACGATCACGGCGAGCTACTTGGGCTCAACGACATACAGTGACATGGAGAATTTATAATTCGGAACACTCAGGGCTGTTCCTGTGATAGGCTGGATGTATTCATTGCTTCCTCATTCCTCATTCAGAGGCTGCGTCTCCTCAGTGGTTGATAGGCTGAAACCGTTTCCTGGCCGCCTGCTTGTGAAATGCCAGGAGTCAAAGATCACACATTACACTTGCGGACCTGTGATGGGACACCAATGCAGAGAAACCCACCTGGCACAGACCTTCTATTCTGTCTATTAGACCTGCATCTTCCCTGCACCTTTCAAGCCATTTGTATGTGAAGCAAGAAAGAGTTAGAGAGAGATCCATCTACACTTTTATAGGGAGGATGTCGCCGTGAGCTCCTCCCAGCTAATCACACGAACAGCAGAAAAGCAAGATAAATACACAGTTGAGGGGTGGGCTGCATGGTTATGTTTTTGAGTAAATATTGAAACTGATCTCAGTGGCTCATTAGCAGAGCTGCGGCTAATGACTGGTGCCAAATCATGATGAAGCAAGCACCATGGCTCGTAGGGGACCCACAACACGCTTTTCTTAGCTCACTGAATTAAAGTATAAACTTCCGCCGTGTGTGAGTGGTAAAGGCTTGTTAATATAGTTCCTTTTCCAATTCAAGTCTGACAACAAGAGGCAGGAACCACGTGGCTTCGGAAGCTCAGGAAAGTAGCCACCAACCACAGAGAAAGAGAGAACTGGCAGTATGAGAGGTGGAGAAAACAGAAGCGGGAGCAAGGAGCTCAAATGAGATTGATGGCGTTTAAATAGAGCGCGTAAAGGAACAGTTACACAGCTAAGAAATGGGAAAGACAGACTAGGGAAAAAAACACAGAAAGAGCCAGTAGATGAAATTCTCTTCCTGGGACAGCAGGTTAAGAGAAATTACACATGGGGAGGTTAAGCATGTAACACGGGGGAGAATAAAAAAGAAAATGCAGTTTTATGAAGTGTGTTTGCCAATCCAGCCAGCACTTTTGTTCTATTTCTCTCTTTGCGTCTTTTATTGGTAAAGTAACTTTCAAGTGCATGCGCAGGTATGAATGAGAGAGCAACGGTATAATAATTTGAAGCGTTTACACCAGTGCTAAAGTAGGAATGAGGTGTAGCAAAGACATGAAAGGGGTAGCGATAACAAATATGTGGAGAGGCAATAGTGACACAAAAATAAGCCACCTATTTATAAAACTGAAATGGAAGAAATACTAAAGGTTAACTTCTGAAATTGTAGCCGATAATAAAAAGATTCTCGTTGTTGGCAGTATTCGAACCTGCGCGGGGATACCCCAATGGATTTCGAGTCCATCGCCTTAACCACTCGGCCACAACAACTTGCTGTAAGCTGCCTACAAATATTTTGTTTGAAAGTTTTGAAGTTTTCCCACATCAAAGTACTGATATTCTGCAATGCGCTTTTTAAAAACAATGTTTTTTTCATCATGCACGTTCTGTCCTAAAAACAAAAATTGCATGAGTACATCTCTGGATATGTAAAAGGATACGCTTGCATTCAAACTCCCTTGTGGCACTCAAGTTTTTTGGACCCTGTTGCACTCTGTTTTTGCGCTGCTTTTAGTCTACGACCCATATTACAGAAGTCAACCATCTCTGAGTATTTGGGACTCCTTTGTAAGTGCCTTATCTTTAATCCTTGAAAAGCTCTATAATAAAGGGGTCTGTCAAAGATTGCTTGAATGGAAGATAAAAGAAGGCCCACTTGTCTCACCAAATGCAGTAGAGAAACCTGATGTTTTACTCATGTTATCCTTAGTTCAGTTTTTGGTAGACCTGGCATCCTTAAGGTGGCCTACCAGCAACCTTTTTGCTTTTCACCTCACGTTTTGCTGTATCTTTATGTTGGCCTTAGGACTCTAATCACTTTATCACTACTGTGAGAAAGTGGCTCTGTATATACTGTTCCCAAATAGGTACAGTGTGCACAGAGTCCCCAGTCCCCAGAGGTTTGGCAGAGGCTAAAGTTAGATATAACCTTACTCTCTAAAGTGGTAGCTTGCCGAGCAGTAAGGCAGTATCAGAGTACAGTGTAAAACATTTGTTGTACACACTCAGTCAGCAAATGGTCTCACACACTCAAGAACTGAACTCTAGGCCATTGGTTTGCATACAAAAGATATTGTTGTTTTATTTTAGAACCAACAATAGGTATCAAAATATACTTGCTCAGAATGAGATGCTTTAGTTAAATACTTTGCAATAGGCAATTGACTTTTGCAGGTCATAGTTACAGTTTATTGCAATTGGCAACACTATTTGAATCACAATAATACATTGAGCTCAATGGGAATTTTAAGTTATATGCAATTAATTACTTTCAGGATTACTTTTCTAAATCCAGGACTGGATCCTAGATTCAGTCCTGGGACAGTTCTTGGAAACAAGTGAGTAAATTCGTTTTAGTTACTGTTGTGATTTTTAAGCAATATTTTGCTATTTTAAAAGTTGACACTTTGAAACTTTTGCTGATCAAATTACCAATGTTATCCTATGGAAGGAAATTCACTTAGCAGGTAAGTGGGGTTATGGTTACTTTTTCTAGGTCAGTGTTGGATCCTAGATCCAGCACTACTGTACCACCTGTAAGCAGTTGAGAAACTGCGTTTAAGTTATACAGGCGATTTTTAAGGAATATTTACATGTTTGCAAAATCGACACTTAGAAGAAATTTCACAGAAAAACAGTCAATGGTTTCCTATGGAAGAAAATTCAAGTTACGGGTAAAGTACGTTCTCGTTACTTTTGTAATCCAGTGCTGGGCTCCTGGGCTCAGTACTGGGACATCTATCTAAAACAGGTAAACAATTACGTTTTCACAGTTGGTACGATTTTTAAAGAATATTTGTAAGTTTCAAAAATCGACACTTAGAAAATTTTCAGCAAAAAGCAGGCAATGATATCCCATGGAAGGAAATTCGAGTTACTGGTAAGTACGGTTAAAATTACTTTTCAGGGTCAGTACTGAGCTCCAAGATGCAGCACTGAGGTCTCTCCTGATAACAGGTGAGTAAATCAGAATTCGTTGTTCGGCTGATTTTAGATGAATATTTTAAAGTTCCAAAACTCCACACCACTTAGAAGAATTTCCAAGTGAAACAACGAAATTTTAGCCTATGGAAGAAAAGTGAGTTATCGGCTTTTAGGTAAGTACTCGACTGGCAGAGTTATGGTTCTGGGCATAGACTCAGGGGTCTCCCAGAGGAGTCCCAGCCTACTTGCCAAGCCTTAAACTCCCCTTTTATTACATATAATTTACACCTAAGGTAGGCCCTAGGTAGTCCTAGGTGCATGATGCTATGTAAGTAAAAAATAAGATATGTACTTTGGTGGTTCGCGTGTCCTGTAAGTACCAAACAGTCTATTTCATTTTTCACTACTGTGAGGTCTACCCCTCTCACAGGTTAGCTCTGTGTATTCCCCTATACTTTTTATTTGTTAATTCCATATCGGAGAGGAGTAGCTTTATTTATTTATTGAAAATCCTACTTACTGGTGAGGTTGGATTTAACTTTACTATTTTAGAAATGCCACTTTTAGAGAGTGAACATGTCTCTGCACTTACTGCTCTATTTGCCTGAAACCTGGCCCCAATACACGTCTGGATTGGGCTGGGTGACAGCAAAATTTGTGCCTTCCCTCTAGAGAGCCACAACACAGGTCACTCAACTGCACCTGGGGGGTGAGCTCCGCTCCCCCTCCACCCCCAATAGGTTCAAGAACGATAATTTATGTAAGTAAATACATTATAGCTACAGCTTATAATCATGCGAGTTTAAATCATTTGTTGTTAGATGGTTTAAATATTTGAAAGGATCTGTTTTTAATAGACATTTTACAAAAACCACTGGCACATTTGCTAATTCTGTAATATTAACACCCAACTGCCGTGACATTGCCAACCACAATGCCGTGACTCGGATTCAAACCGAGGTTGCTGCGGCCACAACGCAGAGTACTAACCACTATACGATCACGGCGAGCTACTTGGGCTCAACGACATACAGTGACATGGAGAATTTATAATTCGGAACACTCAGGGCTATTCCTGTGATAGGCTGGATGTATTCATTGCTTCCTCATTCCTCATTCAGAGGCTGCGTCTCCTCAGTGGTTGATAGGCTGAAACCGTTTCCTGGTCGCCTGCTTGTGAAATGCCAGGAGTCAAAGTTCACACATTACACTTGCGGACCTGTGATGGGACACCAATGCAGAGAAACCCACCTGGCACAGACCTTCTATTCTGTCTATTAGACCTGCATCTTCCCTGCACCTTTCAAGCCATTTGTATGTGAAGCAAGAAAGAGTTAGAGAGTGATCCATCTACACTTTTATAGGGAGGATGTCGCCGTGAGCTCCTCCCAGCTAATCACACGAACAGCAGAAAAGCAAAATAAATACACAGTTGAGGGGTGGGCTGCATGGTTATGTTTTTGAGTAAATATTGAAACTGACCTCAGTGGCTCATTAGCAGAGCTGCGGCTAATGACTGGTGCCAAATCATGATGAAGCAAGCACCATGGCTCGTAGGGGACCCACAACACGCTTTTCTTAGCTCACTGAATTAAAGTATAAACTTCCGCCGTGTGTGTGTGGTAAAGGCTTGTTAATATGGTTCCTTTTCCAATTCAAGTCTGACAACAAGAGGCAGGAACCACGTGGCTTCGGAAGCTCAGGAAAGTAGCCACCAACCACAGAGAAAGAGAGAACTGGCAGTATGAGAGGTGGAGAAAACAGAAGCGGGAGCAAGGAGCTCAAATGAGATTGATGGCGTTTAAATAGAGCGCGTAAAGGAACAGTTACACAGCTAAGAAATGGGAAAGACAGACTAGGGAAAAAAACACAGAAAGAGCCTGTAGATGAAATTCTCTTCCTGGGACAGCAGGTTAAGAGAAATTACACATGGGGAGGTTAAGCATGTAACACGGGGGAGAATAAAAAGAAAATGCAGTTTTATGAAGTGTGTTTGCCAATCCAGCCAGCACCTTTGTTCTATTTCTCTCTTTGCGTCTTTTATTGGTAAAGTAACTTTCAAGTGCATGCGCAGGTATGAATGAGAGAGCAACGGTATAATAATTTGAAGCGTTTACACCAGTGCTAAAGTAGGAATGAGGTGTAGCAAAGACATGAAAGAGGTAGCGATAACAAATATGTGGAGAGGCAATAGTGACACAAAAATAAGCCACCTATTTATAAAACTGAAATGGAAGAAATACTAAAGGTTAACTTCTGAAATTGTAGCCGATAATAAAAAGATTCTCGTTGTTGGCAGGATTCGAACCTGCGCGGGAATACCCCAATGGATTTCGAGTCCATCGCCTTAACCACTCGGCCACAAAAACTTGCTGTAAGCTGCCTACAAATATTTTGTTTGAAAGTTTTGATGTTTTCCCACATCAAAGTACTGATATTCTGCAATGCGCTTTTTAAAAACAATGTTTTTTTCATCATGCACGTTCTGTCCTAAAAACAAAAATTGCATGAGTATATCTCTGGATCTGTAAAAGGATACGCTTGCATTCAAACTCTCTTGTGGCACTCAAGTTTTTTGGACCCTGTTGCACTCTGTTTTTGCGCTGCTTTTAGTCTACGACCCATATTACAGAAGTCAACCATCTCTGAGTATTTGGGACTCCTTTGTAAGTGCCTTATCTTTAATCCTTGAAAAGCTCTATAATAAAGGGGTCTGTCAAAGATTGCTTGAATGGAAGATAAAAGAAGGCCCACTTGTCTCACCAAATGCAGTAGAGAAACCTGATGTTTTACTCATGTTATCCTTAGTTCAGTTTTTGGTAGACCTGGCATCCTTAAGGTGGCCTACCAGCAACCTTTTTGCTTTTCACCTCACGTTTTGCTGTATCTTTATGTTGGCCTTAGCACTCTAATCACTTTATCACTACTGTGAGAAAGTGGCTCTGTATATACTGTTCCCAAATAGGTACAGTGTGCACAGAGTCCCCAGTCCCCAGAGGTTTGGCAGAGGCTAAAGTTAGATATAACCTTACTCTCTAAAGTGGTAGCTTGCCGAGCAGTAAGGCAGTATCAGAGTACAGTGTAAAACATTTGTTGTACACACTCAGTCAGCAAATGGTCTCACACACTCAAGAACTGAACTCTAGGCCATTGGTTTGCATACAAAAGATATTGTTGTTTTATTTTAGAACCAACAATAGGTATCAAAATATACTTTCTCAGAATGAGATGCTTTAGTTAAATACTTTGCAATAGGCAATTGACTTTTGCAGGTCATAGTTACAGTTTATTGCAATAGGCAACACAATTTGAATCACAATAATACATTGAGCTCAATGGGAATTTTAAGTTATATGCAATTAATTACTTTCAGGATTACTTTTCTAAATCCAGGACTGGATCCTAGATTCAGTCCTGGGACAGTTCTTGGAAACAAGTGAGTAAATTCGTTTTAGTTACTGTTGTGATTTTTAAGCAATATTTTGCTATTTTAAAAGTTGACACTTAGAAACTTTTGCTGATCAAATTACCAATGTTATCCTATGGAAGGAAATTCACTTAGCAGGTAAGTGGGGTTATGGTTACTTTTTCTAGGTCAGTGTTGGATCCTAGATCCAGCACTACTGTACCACCTGTAAGCAGTTGAGAAACTGCGTTTAAGTTATACAGGCGATTTTTAAGGAATATTTACATGTTTGCAAAATCGACACTTAGAAGAAATTTCACAGAAAAACAGTCAATGGTTTCCTATGGAAGAAAATTCAAGTTACGGGTAAAGTACGTTCTCGTTACTTTTGTAATCCAGTGCTGGGCTCCTAGGCTCAGTACTGGGACATCTATCTAAAACAGGTAAACAATTACGTTTTCACAGTTGGTACGATTTTTAAAGAATATTTGTAAGTTTCAAAAATCGACACTTAGAAAATTTTCAGCAAAAAGCAGGCAATGATATCCCATAGAAGGAAATTCGAGTTACTGGTAAGTACGGTTAAAATTACTTTTCAGGGTCAGTACTGAGCTCCAAGATGCAGCACTGAGGTCTCTCCTGATAACAGGTGAGTAAATCAGAATTCGTTGTTCGGCTGATTTTAGATGAATATTTTAAAGTTCCAAAACTCCACACCACTTAGAAGAATTTCCAAGTGAAACCACTCAATGTTAGCCTATGGAAGAAAAGTGAGTTATCGGCTTTTAGGTAAGTACTCGACTGGCAGAGTTATGGTTCTGGGCATAGACTCAGGGGTCTCCCAGGGGAGTCCCAGCCTACTTGCCAAGCCTTAAACTCCCCTTTTATTACATATAATTTACACCTAAGGTAGGCCCTAGGTAGTCCTAGGTGCATGATGCTATGTAAGTAAAACATAAGATATGTACTTTGGTGGTTCGCGTGTCCTGTAAGTACCAAACAGTCTATTTCATTTTTCACTACTGTGAGGTCTACCCCTCTCATAGGTTAGCTCTGTGTATTCCCCTATACTTTTTATTTGGTAATTCCATATCGGAGAGGAGTAGCTTTATTTATTTATTGAAAATCCTACTTACTGGTGAGGTTGGATTTAACTTTACTATTTTAGAAATGCCACTTTTAGAGAGTGAACATGTCTCTGCACTTACTGCTCTATTTGCCTGAAACCTGGCCCCAATACACGTCTGGATTGGGCTGGGTGACAGCAAAATTTGTGCCTTCCCTCTAGAGAGCCACAACACAGGTCATTCAACTGCACCTGGGGGGTGAGCTCCGCTCCCCCTCCACCCCCAATAGGTTCAAGAACGATAATTTATGTAAGTAAATACATTATAGCTACAGCTTATAATCATGCGAGTTTAAATCATTTGTTGTTAGATGGTTTAAATATTTGAAAGGATCTGTTTTTAATAGACATTTTACAAAAACCACTGGTACATTTGCTAATTCTGTAAAATTAACACCCAACTGCCGTGACATTGCCAACCACAATGCCGTGACTCGGATTCGAACCGAGGTTGCTGCGGCCACAACGCAGAGTACTAACCACTATACGATCACGGCGAGCTACTTGGGCTCAACGACATACAGTGACATGGAGAATTTATAATTCGGAACACTCAGGGCTGTTCCTGTGATAGGCTGGATGTATTCATTGCTTCCTCATTCCTCATTCAGAGGCTGCGTCTCCTCAGTGGTTGATAGGCTGAAACCGTTTCCTGGCCGCCTGCTTGTGAAATGCCAGGAGTCAAAGATCACACATTACACTTGCGGACCTGTGATGGGACACCAATGCAGAGAAACCCAACTGGCACAGACCTTCTATTCTGTCTATTAGACCTGCATCTTCCCTGCACCTTTCAAGCCATTTGTATGTGAAGCAAGAAAGAGTTAGAGAGTGATCCATCTACACTTTTATAGGGAGGATGTCGCCGTGAGCTCCTCCCAGCTAATCACACGAACAGCAGAAAAGCAAGATAAATACACAGTTGAGGGGTGGGCTGCATGGTTATGTTTTTGAGTAAATATTGAAACTGACCTCAGTGGCTCATTAGCAGAGCTGCGGCTAATGACTGGTGCCAAATCATGATGAAGCAAGCACCATGGCTCGTAGGGGACCCACAACACGCTTTTCTTAACTCACTGAATTAAAGTATAAACTTCCGCCGTGTGTGAGTGGTAAAGGCTTGTTAATATAGTTCCTTTTCCAATTCAAGTCTGACAACAAGAGGCAGGAACCACGTGGCTTCGGAAGCTCAGGAAAGTAGCCACCAACCACAGAGAAAGAGAGAACTGGCAGTATGAGAGGTGGAGAAAACAGAAGCGGGAGCAAGGAGCTCAAATGAGATTGATGGCGTTTAAATAGAGCGCGTAAAGGAACAGTTACACAGCTAAGAAATGGGAAAGACAGACTAGGGAAAAAAACACAGAAAGAGCCAGTAGATGAAATTCTCTTCCTGGGACAGCAGGTTAAGAGAAATTACACATGGGGAGGTTAAGCATGTAACACGGGGGAGAATAAAAAAGAAAATGCAGTTTTATGAAGTGTGTTTGCCAATCCAGCCAGCACTTTTGTTCTATTTCTCTCTTTGCGTCTTTTATTGGTAAAGTAACTTTCAAGTGCATGCGAAGGTATGAATGAGAGAGCAACGGTATAATAATTTGAAGCGTTTACACCAGTGCTAAAGTAGGAATGAGGTGTAGCAAAGAAATGAAAGAGGTAGCGATAACAAATATGTGGAGAGGCAATAGTGACACAAAAATAAGCCACCTATTTATAAAACTGAAATGGAAGAAATACTAAAGGTTAACTTCTGAAATTGTAGCCGATAATAAAAAGATTCTCGTTGTTGGCAGGATTCGAACCTGCGCGGGGATACCCCAATGGATTTCGAGTCCATCTCCTTAACCACTCGGCCACAACAACTTGCTGTAAGCTGCCTACAAATATTTTGTTTGAAAGTTTTGAAGTTTTCCCACATCAAAGTACTGATATTCTGCAATGCGCTTTTTAAAAACAATGTTTTTTTCATCATGCACGTTCTGTCCTAAAAACAAAAATTGCATGAGTACATCTCTGGATCTGTAAAAGGATACGCTTGCATTCAAACTCCCTTGTGGCACTCAAGTTTTTTGGACCCTGTTGCACTCTGTTTTTGCACTGCTTTTAGTCTACGACCCATATTACAGAAGTCAACCATCTCTGAGTATTTGGGACTCCTTTGTAAGTGCCTTATCTTTAATCCTTGAAAAGCTCTATAATAAAGGGGTCTGTCAAAGATTGCTTGAATGGAAGATAAAAGAAGGCCCACTTGTCTCACCAAATGCAGTAGAGAAACCTGATGTTTTACTCATGTTATCCTTAGTTCAGTTTTTGGTAGACCTGGCATCCTTAAGGTGGCCTACCAGCAACCTTTTTGCTTTTCACCTCACGTTTTGCTGTATCTTTATGTTGGCCTTAGGACTCTAATCACTTTATCACTACTGTGAGAAAGTGGCTCTGTATATACTGTTCCCAAATAGGTACAGTGTGCACAGAGTCCCCAGTCCCCAGAGGTTTGGCAGAGGCTAAAGTTAGATATAACCTTACTCTCTAAAGTGGTAGCTTGCCGAGCAGTAAGGCAGTATCAGAGTACAGTGTAAAACATTTGTTGTACACACTCAGTCAGCAAATGGTCTCACACACTCAAGAACTGAACTCTAGGCCATTGGTTTGCATACAAAAGATATTGTTGTTTTATTTTAGAACCAACAATAGGTATCAAAATATACTTGCTCAGAATGAGATGCTTTAGTTAAATACTTTGCAATAGGCAATTGACTTTTGCAGGTCATAGTTACAGTTTATTGCAATAGGCAACACAATTTGAATCACAATAATACATTGAGCTCAATGGGAATTTTAAGTTATATGCAATTAATTACTTTCAGGATTACTTTTCTAAATGCAGGACTGGATCCTAGATTCAGTCCTGGGACAGTTCTTGGAAACAAGTGAGTAAATTCGTTTTAGTTACTGTTGTGATTTTTAAGCAATATTTTGCTATTTTAAAAGTTGACACTTAGAAACTTTTGCTGATCAAATTACCAATGTTATCCTATGGAAGGAAATTCACTTAGCAGGTAAGTGGGGTTATGGTTACTTTTTCTAGGTCAGTGTTGGATCCTAGATCCAGCACTACTGTACCACCTGTAAGCAGTTGAGAAACTGCGTTTAAGTTATACAGGCGATTTTTAAGGAATATTTACATGTTTGCAAAATCGACACTTAGAAGAAATTTCACAGAAAAACAGTCAATGGTTTCCTATGGAAGAAAATTCAAGTTACGGGTAAAGTACGTTCTCGTTACTTTTGTAATCCAGTGCTGGGCTCCTAGGCTCAGTACTGGGACATCTATCTAAAACAGGTAAACAATTACGTTTTCACAGTTGGTACGATTTTTAAAGAATATTTGTAAGTTTCAAAAATCGACACTTAGAAAATTTTCAGCAAAAAGCAGACAATGATATCCCATGGAAGGAAATTCGAGTTACTGGTAAGTACGGTTAAAATTACTTTTCAGGGTCAGTACTGAGCTCCAAGATGCAGCACTGAGGTCTCTCCTGATAACAGGTGAGTAAATCAGAATTCGTTGTTCGGCTGATTTTAGATGAATATTTTAAAGTTCCAAAACTCCACACCACTTAGAAGAATTTCCAAGTGAAACCACTCAATGTTAGCCTATGGAAGAAAAGTGAGTTATCGGCTTTTAGGTAAGTACTCGACTGGCAGAGTTATGGTTCTGGGCATAGACACAGGGGTCTCCCAGGGGAGTCCCAGCCTACTTGCCAAGCCTTAAACTCCCCTTTTATTACATATAATTTACACCTAAGGTAGGCCCTAGGTAGTCCTAGGTGCATGATGCTATGTAAGTAAAACATAAGATATGTACTTTGGTGGTTCGCGTGTCCTGTAAGTACCAAACAGTCTATTTCATTTTTCACTACTGTGAGGTCTACCCCTCTCATAGGTTAGCTCTGTGTATTCCCCTATACTTTTTATTTGGTAATTCCATATCGGAGAGGAGTAGCTTTATTTATTTATTGAAAATCCTACTTACTGGTGAGGTTGGATTTAACTTTACTATTTTAGAAATGCCACTTTTAGAGAGTGAACATGTCTCTGCACTTACTGCTCTATTTGCCTGAAACCTGGCCCCAATACACGTCTGGATTGGGCTGGGTGACAGCAAAATTTGTGCCTTCCCTCTAGAGAGCCACAACACAGGTCACTCAACGGCACCTGGGGGGTGAGCTCCGCTCCCCCTCCACCCCCAATAGGTTCAAGAACGATAATTTATGTAAGTAAATACATTATAGCTACAGCTTATAATCATGCGAGTTTAAATCATTTGTTGTTAGATGGTTTAAATATTTGAAAGGATCTGTTTTTAATAGACATTTTACAAAAACCACTGGTACATTTGCTAATTCTGTAAAATTAACACCCAACTGCCGTGATATTGCCAACCACAATGCCGTGACTCGGATTCGAACCGAGGTTGCTGCGGCCACAACGCAGAGTACTAACCACTATACGATCACGGCGAGCTACTTGGGCTCAACGACATACAGTGACATGGAGAATTTATAATTCGGAACACTCAGGGCTGTTCCTGTGATAGGCTGGATGTATTCATTGCTTCCTCATTCCTCATTCAGAGGCTGCGTCTCCTCAGTGGTTGATAGGCTGAAACCGTTTCCTGGCCGCCTGCTTGTGAAATGCCAGGAGTCAAAGATCACACATTACACTTGCGGACCTGTGATGGGACACCAATGCAGAGAAACCCACCTGGCACAGACCTTCTATTCTGTCTATTAGACCTGCATCTTCCCTGCACCTTTCAAGCCATTTGTATGTGAAGCAAGAAAGAGTTAGAGAGTGATCCATCTACACTTTTATAGGGAGGATGTCGCCGTGAGCTCCTCCCAGCTAATCACACGAACAGCAGAAAAGCAAGATAAATACACAGTTGAGGGGTGGGCTGCATGGTTATGTTTTTGAGTAAATATTGAAACTGATCTCAGTGGCTCATTAGCAGAGCTGCGGCTAATGACTGGTGCCAAATCATGATGAAGCAAGCACCATGGCTCGTAGGGGACCCACAACACGCTTTTCTTAGCTCACTGAATTAAAGTATAAACTTCCGCCGTGTGTGAGTGGTAAAGGCTTGTTAATATAGTTCCTTTTCCAATTCAAGTCTGACAACAAGAGGCAGGAACCACGTGGCTTCGGAAGCTCAGGAAAGTAGCCACCAACCACAGAGAAAGAGAGAACTGGCAGTATGAGAGGTGGAGAAAACAGAAGCGGGAGCAAGGAGCTCAAATGAGATTGATGGCGTTTAAATAGAGCGCGTAAAGGAACAGTTACACAGCTAAGAAATGGATAAGACAGACTAGGGAAAAAAACACAGAAAGAGCCAGTAGATGAAATTCTCTTCCTGGGACAGCAGGTTAAGAGAAATTACACATGGGGAGGTTAAGCATGTAACACGGGGGAGAATAAAAAAGAAAATGCAGTTTTATGAAGTGTGTTTGCCAATCCAGCCAGCACTTTTGTTCTATTTCTCTCTTTGCGTCTTTTATTGGTAAAGTAACTTTCAAGTGCATGCGCAGGTATGAATGAGAGAGCAACGGTATAATAATTTGAAGCGTTTACACCAGTGCTAAAGTAGGAATGAGGTGTAGCAAAGACATGAAAGGGGTAGCGATAACAAATATGTGGAGAGGCAATAGTGACACAAAAATAAGCCACCTATTTATAAAACTGAAATGGAAGAAATACTAAAGGTTAACTTCTGAAATTGTAGCCGATAATAAAAAGATTCTCGTTGTTGGCAGGATTCGAACCTGCGCGGGGATACCCCAATGGATTTCGAGTCCATCGCCTTAACCACTCGGCCACAACAACTTGCTGTAAGCTGCCTACAAATATTTTGTTTGAAAGTTTTGAAGTTTTCCCACATCAAAGTACTGATATTCTGCAATGCGCTTTTTAAAAACAATGTTTTTTTCATCATGCACGTTCTGTCCTAAAAACAAAAATTGCATGAGTACATCTCTGGATATGTAAAAGGATACGCTTGCATTCAAACTCCCTTGTGGCACTCAAGTTTTTTGGACCCTGTTGCACTCTGTTTTTGCGCTGCTTTTAGTCTACGACCCATATTACAGAAGTCAACCATCTCTGAGTATTTGGGACTCCATTGTAAGTGCCTTATCTTTAATCCTTGAAAAGCTCTATAATAAAGGGGTCTGTCAAAGATTGCTTGAATGGAAGATAAAAGAAGGCCCACTTGTCTCACCAAATGCAGTAGAGAAACCTGATGTTTTACTCATGTTATCCTTAGTTCAGTTTTTGGTAGACCTGGCATCCTTAAGGTGGCCTACCAGCAACCTTTTTGCTTTTCACCTCACGTTTTGCTGTATCTTTATGTTGGCCTTAGGACTCTAATCACTTTATCACTACTGTGAGAAAGTGGCTCTGTATATACTGTTCCCAAATAGGTACAGTGTGCACAGAGTCCCCAGTCCCCAGAGGTTTGGCAGAGGCTAAAGTTAGATATAACCTTACTCTCTAAAGTGGTAGCTTGCCGAGCAGTAAGGCAGTATCAGAGTACAGTGTAAAACATTTGTTGTACACACTCAGTCAGCAAATGGTCTCACACACTCAAGAACTGAACTCTAGGCCATTGGTTTGCATACAAAAGACATTGTTGTTTTATTTTAGAACCAACAATAGGTATCAAAATATACTTGCTCAGAATGAGATGCTTTAGTTAAATACTTTGCAATAGGCAATTGACTTTTGCAGGTCATAGTTACAGTTTATTGCAATAGGCAACACAATTTGAATCACAATAATACATTGAGCTCAATGGGAATTTTAAGTTATATGCAATTAATTACTTTCAGGATTACTTTTCTAAATCCAGGACTGGATCCTAGATTCAGTCCTGGGACAGTTCTTGGAAACAAGTGAGTAAATTCGTTTTAGTTACTGTTGTGATTTTTAAGCAATATTTTGCTATTTTAAAAGTTGACACTTAGAAACTTTTGCTGATCAAATTACCAATGTTATCCTATGGAAGGAAATTCACTTAGCAGGTAAGTGGGGTTATGGTTACTTTTTCTAGGTCAGTGTTGGATCCTAGATCCAGCACTACTGTACCACCTGTAAGCAGTTGAGAAACTGCGTTTAAGTTATACAGGCGATTTTTAAGGAATATTTACATGTTTGCAAAATCGACACTTAGAAGAAATTTCACAGAAAAACAGTCAATGGTTTCCTATGGAAGAAAATTCAAGTTACGGGTAAAGTACGTTCTCGTTACTTTTGTAATCCAGTGCTGGGCTCCTAGGCTCAGTACTGGGACATCTATCTAAAACAGGTAAACAATTACGTTTTCACAGTTGGTACGATTTTTAAAGAATATTTGTAAGTTTCAAAAATCGACACTTAGAAAATTTTCAGCAAAAAGCAGGCAATGATATCCCATGGAAGGAAATTCGAGTTACTGGTAAGTACGGTTAAAATTACTTTTCAGGGTCAGTACTGAGCTCCAAGATGCAGCACTGAGGTCTCTCCTGATAACAGGTGAGTAAATCAGAATTCGTTGTTCGGCTGATTTTAGATGAATATTTTAAAGTTCCAAAACTCCACACCACTTAGAAGAATTTCGAAGTGAAACCACTCAATGTTAGCCTATGGAAGAAAAGTGAGTTATCGGCTTTTAGGTAAGTACTCGACTGGCAGAGTTATGGTTCTGGGCATAGACTCAGGGGTCTCCCAGGGGAGTCCCAGCCTACTTGCCAAGCCTTAAACTCCCCTTTTATTACATATAATTTACACCTAAGGTAGGCCCTAGGTAGTCCTAGGTGCATGATGCTATGTAAGTAAAACATAAGATATGTACTTTGGTGGTTCGCGTGTCCTGTAAGTACCAAACAGTCTATTTCATTTTTCACTACTGTGAGGTCTACCCCTCTCATAGGTTAGCTCTGTGTATTCCCCTATACTTTTTATTTGGTAATTCCATATCGGAGAGGAGTAGCTTTATTTATTTATTGAAAATCCTACTTACTGGTGAGGTTGGATTTAACTTTACTATTTTAGAAATGCCACTTTTAGAGAGTGAACATGTCTCTGCACTTACTGCTCTATTTGCCTGAAACCTGGCCCCAATACACGTCTGGATTGGGCTGGGTGACAGCAAAATTTGTGCCTTCCCTCTAGAGAGCCACAACACAGGTCACTCAACTGTACCTGGGGGGTGAGCTCCGCTCCCCCTCCACCCCCAATAGGTTCAAGAACGATAATTTATGTAAGTAAATACATTATAGCTACAGCTTATAATCATGCGAGTTTAAATCATTTGTTGTTAGATGGTTTAAATATTTGAAAGGATCTGTTTTTAATAGACATTTTACAAAAACCACTGGTACATTTGCTAATTCTGTAAAATTAACACCCAACTGCCGTGACATTGCCAACCACAATGCCGTGACTCGGATTCGAACCGAGGTTGCTGCGGCCACAACGCAGAGTACTAACCACTATACGATCACGGCGAGCTACTTGGGCTCAACGACATACAGTGACATGGAGAATTTATAATTCGGAACACTCAGGGCTGTTCCTGTGATAGGCTGGATGTATTCATTGCTTCCTCATTCCTCATTCAGAGGCTGCGTCTCCTCAGTGGTTGATAGGCTGAAACCGTTTCCTGGCCGCCTGCTTGTGAAATGCCAGGAGTCATAGATCACACATTACACTTGCGGACCTGTGATGGGACACCAATGCAGAGAAACCCACCTGGCACAGACCTTCTATTCTGTCTATTAGACCTGCATCTTCCCTGCACCTTTCAAGCCATTTGTATGTGAAGCAAGAAAGAGTTAGAGAGTGATCCATCTACACTTTTATAGGGAGGATGTCGCCGTGAGCTCCTCCCAGCTAATCACACGAACAGCAGAAAAGCAAGATAAATACACAGTTGAGGGGTGGGCTGCATGGTTATGTTTTTGAGTAAATATTGAAACTGACCTCAGTGGCTCATTAGCAGAGCTGCGGCTAATGACTGGTGCCAAATCATGATGAAGCAAGCACCATGGCTCGTAGGGGACCCACAACACGCTTTTCTTAACTCACTGAATTAAAGTATAAACTTCCGCCGTGTGTGAGTGGTAAAGGCTTGTTAATATAGTTCCTTTTCCAATTCAAGTCTGACAACAAGAGGCAGGAACCACGTGGCTTCGGAAGCTCAGGAAAGTAGCCACCAACCACAGAGAAAGAGAGAACTGGCAGTATGAGAGGTGGAGAAAACAGAAGCGGGAGCAAGGAGCTCAAATGAGATTGATGGCGTTTAAATAGAGCGCGTAAAGGAACAGTTACACAGCTAAGAAATGGGAAAGACAGACTAGGAAAAAAAACACAGAAAGAGCCAGTAGATGAAATTCTCTTCCTGGGACAGCAGGTTAAGAGAAATTACACATGGGGAGGTTAAGCATGTAACACGGGGGAGAATAAAAAAGAAAATGCAGTTTTATGAAGTGTGTTTGCCAATCCAGCCAGCACTTTTGTTCTATTTCTCTCTTTGCGTCTTTTATTGGTAAAGTAACTTTCAAGTGCATGCGCAGGTATGAATGAGAGAGCAACGGTATAATAATTTGAAGCGTTTACACCAGTGCTAAAGTAGGAATGAGGTGTAGCAAAGAAATGAAAGAGGTAGCGATAACAAATATGTGGAGAGGCAATAGTGACACAAAAATAAGCCACCTATTTATAAAACTGAAATGGAAGAAATACTAAAGGTTAACTTCTGAAATTGTAGCCGATAATAAAAAGATTCTCGTTGTTGGCAGGATTCGAACCTGCGCGGGGATACCCCAATGGATTTCGAGTCCATCGCCTTAACCACTCGGCCACAACAACTTGCTGTAAGCTGCCTACAAATATTTTGTTTGAAAGTTTTGAAGTTTTCCCACATCAAAGTACTGATATTCTGCAATGCGCTTTTTAAAAACAATGTTTTTTTCATCATGCACGTTCTGTCCTAAAAACAAAAATTGCATGAGTACATCTCTGGATCTGTAAAAGGATACGCTTGCATTCAAACTCCCTTGTGGCACTCAAGTTTTTTGGACCCTGTTGCACTCTGTTTTTGCACTGCTTTTAGTCTACGACCCATATTACAGAAGTCAACCATCTCTGAGTATTTGGGACTCCTTTGTAAGTGCCTTATCTTTAATCCTTGAAAAGCTCTATAATAAAGGGGTCTGTCAAAGATTGCTTGAATGGAAGATAAAAGAAGGCCCACTTGTCTCACCAAATGCAGTAGAGAAACCTGATGTTTTACTCATGTTATCCTTAGTTCAGTTTTTGGTAGACCTGGCATCCTTAAGGTGGCCTACCAGCAACCTTTTTGCTTTTCACCTCACGTTTTGCTGTATCTTTATGTTGGCCTTAGGACTCTAATCACTTTATCACTACTGTGAGAAAGTGGCTCTGTATATACTGTTCCCAAATAGGTACAGTGTGCACAGAGTCCCCAGTCCCCAGAGGTTTGGCAGAGGCTAAAGTTAGATATAACCTTACTCTCTAAAGTGGTAGCTTGCCGAGCAGTAAGGCAGTATCAGAGTACAGTGTAAAACATTTGTTGTACACACTCAGTCAGCAAATGGTCTCACACACTCAAGAACTGAACTCTAGGCCATTGGTTTGCATACAAAAGATATTGTTGTTTTATTTTAGAACCAACAATAGGTATCAAAATATACTTGCTCAGAATGAGATGCTTTAGTTAAATACTTTGCAATAGGCAATTGACTTTTGCAGGTCATAGTTACAGTTTATTGCAATAGGCAACACAATTTGAATCACAATAATACATTGAGCTCAATGGGAATTTTAAGTTATATGCAATTAATTACTTTCAGGATTACTTTTCTAAATGCAGGACTGGATCCTAGATTCAGTCCTGGGACAGTTCTTGGAAACAAGTGAGTAAATTCGTTTTAGTTACTGTTGTGATTTTTAAGCAATATTTTGCTATTTTAAAAGTTGACACTTAGAAACTTTTGCTGATCAAATTACCAATGTTATCCTATGGAAGGAAATTCACTTAGCAGGTAAGTGGGGTTATGGTTACTTTTTCTAGGTCAGTGTTGGATCCTAGATCCAGCACTACTGTACCACCTGTAAGCAGTTGAGAAACTGCGTTTAAGTTATACAGGCGATTTTTAAGGAATATTTACATGTTTGCAAAATCGACACTTAGAAGAAATTTCACAGAAAAACAGTCAATGGTTTCCTATGGAAGAAAATTCAAGTTACGGGTAAAGTACGTTCTCGTTACTTTTGTAATCCAGTGCTGGGCTCCTAGGCTCAGTACTGGGACATCTATCTAAAACAGGTAAACAATTACGTTTTCACAGTTGGTACGATTTTTAAAGAATATTTGTAAGTTTCAAACATCGACACTTAGAAAATTTTCAGCAACTAGCAGGCAATGATATCCCATGGAAGGAAATTCGAGTTACTGGTAAGTACGGTTAAAATTACTTTTCAGGGTCAGTACTGAGCTCCAAGATGCAGCACTGAGGTCTCTCCTGATAACAGGTGAGTAAATCAGAATTCGTTGTTCGGCTGATTTTAGATGAATATTTTAAAGTTCCAAAACTCCACACCACTTAGAAGAATTTCCAAGTGAAACCACTCAATGTTAGCCTATGGAAGAAAAGTGAGTTATCGGCTTTTAGGTAAGTACTCGACTGGCAGAGTTATGGTTCTGGGCATAGACTCAGGGGTCTCCCAGGGGAGTCCCAGCCTACTTGCCAAGCCTTAAACTCCCCTTTTATTACATATAATTTACACCTAAGGTAGGCCCTAGGTAGTCCTAGGTGCATGATGCTATGTAAGTAAAACATAAGATATGTACTTTGGTGGTTCGCGTGTCCTGTAAGTACCAAACAGTCTATTTCATTTTTCACTACTGTGAGGTCTACCCCTCTCATAGGTTAGCTCTGTGTATTCCCCTATACTTTTTATTTGGTAATTCCATATCGGAGAGGAGTAGCTTTATTTATTTATTGAAAATCCTACTTACTGGTGAGGTTGGATTTAACTTTACTATTTTAGAAATGCCACTTTTAGAGAGTGAACATGTCTCTGCACTTACTGCTCTATTTGCCTGAAACCTGGCCCCAATACACGTCTGGATTGGGCTGGGTGACAGCAAAATTTGTGCCTTCCCTCTAGAGAGCCACAACACAGGTCACTCAACTGTACCTGGGGGGTGAGCTCCGCTCCCCCTCCACCCCCAATAGGTTCAAGAACGATAATTTATGTAAGTAAATACATTATAGCTACAGCTTATAATCATGCGAGTTTAAATCATTTGTTGTTAGATGGTTTAAATATTTGAAAGGATCTGTTTTTAATAGACATTTTACAAAAACCACTGGTACATTTGCTAATTCTGTAAAATTAACACCCAACTGCCGTGACATTGCCAACCACAATGCCGTGACTCAGATTCGAACCGAGGTTGCTGCGGCCACAACGCAGAGTACTAACCACTATACGATCACGGCGAGCTACTTGGGCTCGACGACATACAGTGACATGGAGAATTTATAATTCGTAACACTCAGGGCTGTTCCTGTGATAGGCTGGATGTATTCATTGCTTCCTCATTCCTCATTCAGAGGCTGCGTCTCCTCAGTGGTTGATAGGCTGAAACCGTTTCCTGGCCGCCTGCTTGTGAAATGCCAGGAGTCAAAGATCACACATTACACTTGCGGATCTGTGATGGGACACCAATGCAGAGAAACCCACCTGGCACAGACCTTCTATTCTGTCTATTAGACCTGCATCTTCCCTGCACCTTTCAAGCCATTTGTATGTGAAGCAAGAAAGAGTTAGAGAGTGATCCATCTACACTTTTATAGGGAGGATGTCGCCGTGAGCTCCTCCCAGCTAATCACACGAACAGCAGAAAAGCAAGATAAATACACAGTTGAGGGGTGGGCTGCATGGTTATGTTTTTGAGTAAATATTGAAACTGACCTCAGTGGCTCATTAGCAGAGCTGCGGCTAATGACTGGTGCCAAATCATGATGAAGCAAGCACCATGGCTCGTAGGGGACCCACAACACGCTTTTCTTAGCTCACTAAATTAAAGTATAAACTTCCGCCGTGTGTGAGTGGTAAAGGCTTGTTAATATAGTTCCTTTTCCAATTCAAGTCTGACAACAAGAGGCAGGAACCACGTGGCTTCGGAAGCTCAGGAAAGTAGCCACCAACCACAGAGAAAGAGAGAACTGGCAGTATGAGAAGTGGAGAAAACAGAAGCGGGAGCAAGGAGCTCAAATGAGATTGATAGCGTTTAAATAGAGCGCGTAAAGGAACAGTTACACAGCTAAGAAATGGGAAAGACAGACTAGGGAAAAAAACACAGAAAGAGCCAGTAGATGAAATTCTCTTCCTGGGACAGCAGGTTAAGAGAAATTACACATGGGGAGGTTAAGCATGTAACACGGGGGAGAATAAAAAAGAAAATGCAGTTTTATGAAGTGTGTTTGCCAATCCAGCCAGCACTTTTGTTCTATTTCTCTCTTTGCGTCTTTTATTGGTAAAGTAACTTTCAAGTGCATGCGCAGGTATGAATGAGAGAGCAACGGTATAATAATTTGAAGCGTTTACACCAGTGCTAAAGTAGGAATGAGGTGTAGCAAAGAAATGAAAGAGGTAGCGATAACAAATATGTGGAGAGGCAATAGTGACACAAAAATAAGCCACCTATTTATAAAACTGAAATGGAAGAAATACTAAAGGTTAACTTCTGAAATTGTAGCCGATAATAAAAAGATTCTCGTTGTTGGCAGGATTCGAACCTGTGCGGGGATACCCCAATGGATTTCGAGTCCATCGCCTTAACCACTCGGCCACAACAACTTGCTGTAAGCTGCCTACAAATATTTTGTTTGAAAGTTTTGAAGTTTTCCCACATCAAAGTACTGATATTCTGCAATGCGCTTTTTAAAAACAATGTTTTTTTCATCATGCACGTTCTGTCCTAAAAACAAAAATTGCATGAGTACATCTCTGGATCTGTAAAAGGATACGCTTGCATTCAAACTCCCTTGTGGCACTCAAGTTTTTTGGACCCTGTTGCACTCTGTTTTTGCGCTGCTTTTAGTCTACGACCCATATTACAGAAGTCAACCATCTCTGAGTATTTGGGACTCCTTTGTAAGTGCCTTATCTTTAATCCTTGAAAAGCTCTATAATAAAGGGGTCTGTCAAAGATTGCTTGAATGGAAGATAAAAGAAGGCCCACTTGTCTCACCAAATGCAGTAGAGAAACCTGATGTTTTACTCATGTTATCCTTAGTTCAGTTTTTGGTAGACCTGGCATCCTTAAGGTGGCCTACCAGCAACCTTTTTGCTTTTCACCTCACGTTTTGCTGTATCTTTATGTTGGCCTTAGGACTCTAATCACTTTATCACTACTGTGAGAAAGTGGCTCTGTATATACTGTTCCCAAATAGGTACAGTGTGCACAGAGTTCCCAGTCCCCAGAGGTTTGGCAGAGGCTAAAGTTAGATATAACCTTACTCTCTAAAGTGGTAGCTTGCCGAGCAGTAAGGCAGTATCAGAGTACAGTGTAAAACATTTGTTGTACACACTCAGTCAGCAAATGGTCTCACACACTCAAGAACTGAACTCTAGGCCATTGGTTTGCATACAAAAGATATTGTTGTTTTATTTTAGAACCAACAATAGGTATCAAAATATACTTTCTCAGAATGAGATGCTTTAGTTAAATACTTTGCAATAGGCAATTGACTTTTGCAGGTCATAGTTACAGTTTATTGCAATAGGCAACACAATTTGAATCACAATAATACATTGAGCTCAATGGGAATTTTAAGTTATATGCAATTAATTACTTTCAGGATTACTTTTCTAAATCCAGGACTGGATCCTAGATTCAGTCCTGGGACAGTTCTTGGAAACAAGTGAGTAAATTCGTTTTAGTTACTGTTGTGATTTTTAAGCAATATTTTGCTATTTTAAAAGTTGACACTTAGAAACTTTTGCTGATCAAATTACCAATGTTATCCTATGGAAGGAAATTCACTTAGCAGGTAAGTGGGGTTATGGTTACTTTTTCTAGGTCAGTGTTGGATCCTAGATCCAGCACTACTGTACCACCTGTAAGCAGTTGAGAAACTGCGTTTAAGTTATACAGGCGATTTTTAAGGAATATTTACATGTTTGCAAAATCGACACTTAGAAGAAATTTCACAGAAAAACAGTCAATGGTTTCCTATGGAAGAAAATTCAAGTTACGGGTAAAGTACGTTCTTGTTACTTTTGTAATCCAGTGCTGGGCTCCTAGGCTCAGTACTGGGACATCTATCTAAAACAGGTAAACAATTACGTTTTCACAGTTGGTACGATTTTTAAAGAATATTTGTAAGTTTCAAAAATCGACACTTAGAAAATTTTCAGCAAAAAGCAGGCAATGATATCCCATGGAAGGAAATTCGAGTTACTGGTAAGTACGGTTAAAATTACTTTTCAGGGTCAGTACTGAGCTCCAAGATGCAGCACTGAGGTCTCTCCTGATAACAGGTGAGTAAATCAGAATTCGTTGTTCGGCTGATTTTAGATGACTATTTTAAAGTTCCAAAACTCCACACCACTTAGAAGAATTTCCAAGTGAATCCACTCACTGTTAGCCTATGGAAGAAAAGTGAGTTATCGGCTTTTAGGTAAGTACTCGACTGGCAGAGTTATGGTTCTGGGCATAGACTCAGGGGTCTCCCAGGGGAGTCCCAGCCTACTTGCCAAGCCTTAAACTCCCCTTTTATTACATATAATTTACTCCTAAGGTAGGCCCTAGGTAGTCCTAGGTGCATGATGCTATGTAAGTAAAAAATAAGATATGTACTTTGGTGGTTCGCGTGTCCTGTAAGTACCAAACAGTCTATTTCATTTTTCACTACTGTGAGGTCTACCCCTCTCATAGGTTAGCTCTGTGTATTCCCCTATACTTTTTATTTGGTAATTCCATATCGGAGAGGAGTAGCTATATTTATTTATTGAAAATCCTACTTACTGGTGAGGTTGGATTTAACTTTACTATTTTAGAAATGCCACTTTTAGAGAGTGAACATGTCTCTGCACTTACTGCTCTATTTGCCTGAAACCTGGCCCCAATACACGTCTGGATTGGGCTGGGTGACAGCAAAATTTGTGCCTTCCCTCTAGAGAGCCACAACACAGGTCACTCAACTGCACCTGGGGGGTGAGCTCCGCTCCCCCTCCACCCCCAATAGGTTCAAGAACGATAATTTATGTAAGTAAATACATTATAGCTACAGCTTATAATCATGCGAGTTTAAATCATTTGTTGTTAGATGGTTTAAATATTTGAAAGGATCTGTTTTTAATAGACATTTTACAAAAACCACTGGTACATTTGCTAATTCTGTAAAATTAACACCCAACTGCCGTGACATTGCCAACCACAATGCCGTGACTCGGATTCGAACCGAGGTTGCTGCGGCCACAACGCAGAGTACTAACCACTATACGATCACGGCGAGCTACTTGGGCTCAACGACATACAGTGACATGGAGAATTTATAATTCGGAACACTCAGGGCTGTTCCTGTGATAGGCTGGATGTATTCATTGCTTCCTCATTCCTCATTCAGAGGCTGCGTCTCCTCAGTGGTTGATAGGCTGAAACCGTTTCCTGGCCGCCTGCTTGTGAAATGCCAGGAGTCATAGATCACACATTACACTTGCGGACCTGTGATGGGACACCAATGCAGAGAAACCCACCTGGCACAGACCTTCTATTCTGTCTATTAGACCTGCATCTTCCCTGCACCTTTCAAGCCATTTGTATGTGAAGCAAGAAAGAGTTAGAGAGTGATCCATCTACACTTTTATAGGGAGGATGTCGCCGTGAGCTCCTCCCAGCTAATCACACGAACAGCAGAAAAGCAAGATAAATACACAGTTGAGGGGTGGGCTGCATGGTTATGTTTTTGAGTAAATATTGAAACTGACCTCAGTGGCTCATTAGCAGAGCTGCGGCTAATGACTGGTGCCAAATCATGATGAAGCAAGCACCATGGCTCGTAGGGGACCCACAACACGCTTTTCTTAACTCACTGAATTAAAGTATAAACTTCCGCCGTGTGTGAGTGGTAAAGGCTTTTTAATATAGTTCCTTTTCCAATTCAAGTCTGACAACAAGAGGCAGGAACCACGTGGCTTCGGAAGCTCAGGAAAGTAGCCACCAACCACAGAGAAAGAGAGAACTGGCAGTATGAGAGGTGGAGAAAACAGAAGCGGGAGCAAGGAGCTCAAATGAGATTGATGGCGTTTAAATAGAGCGCGTAAAGGAACAGTTACACAGCTAAGAAATGGGAAAGACAGACTAGGGAAAAAAACACAGAAAGAGCCAGTAGATGAAATTCTCTTCCTGGGACAGCAGGTTAAGAGAAATTACACATGGGGAGGTTAAGCATGTAACACGGGGGAGAATAAAAAAGAAAATGCAGTTTTATGAAGTGTGTTTGCCAATCCAGCCAGCACTTTTGTTCTATTTCTCTCTTTGCGTCTTTTATTGGTAAAGTAACTTTCAAGTGCATGCGCAGGTATGAATGAGAGAGCAACGGTATAATAATTTGAAGCGTTTACACCAGTGCTAAAGTAGGAATGAGGTGTAGCAAAGAAATGAAAGAGGTAGCGATAACAAATATGTGGAGAGGTAATAGTGACACAAAAATAAGCCACCTATTTATAAAACTGAAATGGAAGAAATACTAAAGGTTAACTTCTGAAATTGTAGCCGATAATAAAAAGATTCTCGTTGTTGGCAGGATTCGAACCTGTGCGGGGATACCCCAATGGATTTCGAGTCCATCGCCTTAACCACTCGGCCACAACAACTTGCTGTAAGCTGTCTACAAATATTTTGTTTGAAAGTTTTGAAGTTTTCCCACATCAAAGTACTGATATTCTGCAATGCGCTTTTTAAAAACAATGTTTTTTTCATCATGCACGTTCTGTCCTAAAAACAAAAATTGCATGAGTACATCTCTGGATCTGTAAAAGGATACGCTTGCATTCAAACTCCCTTGTGGCACTCAAGTTTTTTGGACCCTGTTGCACTCTGTTTTTGCGCTGCTTTTAGTCTACGACCCATATTACAGAAGTCAACCATCTCTGAGTATTTGGGACTCCTTTGTAAGTGCCTTATCTTTAATCCTTGAAAAGCTCTATAATAAAGGGGTCTGTCAAAGATTGCTTGAATGGAAGATAAAAGAAGGCCCACTTGTCTCACCAAATGCAGTAGAGAAACCTGATGTTTTACTCATGTTATCCTTAGTTCAGTTTTTGGTAGACCTGGCATCCTTAAGGTGGCCTACCAGCAACCTTTTTGCTTTTCACCTCACGTTTTGCTGTATCTTTATGTTGGCCTTAGGACTCTAATCACTTTATCACTACTGTGAGAAAGTGGCTCTGTATATACTGTTCCCAAATAGGTACAGTGTGCACAGAGTCCCCAGTCCCCAGAGGTTTGGCAGAGGCTAAAGTTAGATATAACCTTACTCTCTAAAGTGGTAGCTTGCCGAGCAGTAAGGCAGTATCAGAGTACAGTGTAAAACATTTGTTGTACACACTCAGTCAGCAAATGGTCTCACACACTCAAGAACTGAACTCTAGGCCATTGGTTTGCATACAAAAGATATTGTTGTTTTATTTTAGAACCAACAATAGGTATCAAAATATACTTTCTCAGAATGAGATGCTTTAGTTAAATACTTTGCAATAGGCAATTGACTTTTGCAGGTCATAGTTACAGTTTATTGCAATAGGCAACACAATTTGAATCACAATAATACATTGAGCTCAATGGGAATTTTAAGTTATATGCAATTAATTACTTTCAGGATTACTTTTCTAAATCCAGGACTGGATCCTAGATTCAGTCCTGGGACAGTTCTTGGAAACAAGTGAGTAAATTCGTTTTAGTTACTGTTGTGATTTTTAAGCAATATTTTGCTATTTTAAAAGTTGACACTTAGAAACTTTTGCTGATCAAATTACCAATGTTATCCTATGGAAGGAAATTCACTTAGCAGGTAAGTGGGGTTATGGTTACTTTTTCTAGGTCAGTGTTGGATCCTAGATCCAGCACTACTGTACCACCTGTAAGCAGTTGAGAAACTGCGTTTAAGTTATACAGGCGATTTTTAAGGAATATTTACATGTTTGCAAAATCGACACTTAGAAGAAATTTCACAGAAAAACAGTCAATGGTTTCCTATGGAAGAAAATTCAAGTTACGGGTAAAGTACGTTCTCGTTACTTTTGTAATCCAGTGCTGGGCTCCTAGGCTCAGTACTGGGACATCTATCTAAAACAGGTAAACAATTACGTTTTCACAGTTGGTACGATTTTTAAAGAATATTTGTAAGTTTCAAAAATCGACACTTAGAAAATTTTCAGCAAAAAGCAGGCAATGATATCCCATGGAAGGAAATTCGAGTTACTGGTAAGTACGGTTAAAATTACTTTTCAGGGTCAGTACTGAGCTCCAAGATGCAGCACTGAGGTCTCTCCTGATAACAGGTGAGTAAATCAGAATTCGTTGTTCGGCTGATTTTAGATGAATATTTTAAAGTTCCAAAACTCCACACCACTTAGAAGAATTTCCAAGTGAAACCACTCAATGTTAGCCTATGGAAGAAAAGTGAGTTATCGGCTTTTAGGTAAGTACTCGACTGGCAGAGTTATGGTTCTGGGCATAGACTCAGGGGTCTCCCAGGGGAGTCCCAGCCTACTTGCCAAGCCTTAAACTCCCCTTTTATTACATATAATTTACACCTAAGTTGGGCCCTAGGTAGTCCTAGGTGCATGATGCTATGTAAGTAAAACATAAGATATGTACTTTGGTGGTTCGCGTGTCCTGTAAGTACCAAACAGTCTATTTCATTTTTCACTACTGTGAGGTCTACCCCTCTCATAGGTTAGCTCTGTGTATTCCCCTATACTTTTTATTTGGTAATTCCATATCGGAGAGGAGTAGCTTTATTTATTTATTGAAAATCCTACTTACTGGTGAGGTTGGATTTAACTTTACTATTTTAGAAATGCCACTTTTAGAGAGTGAACATGTCTCTGCACTTACTGCTCTATTTGCCTGAAACCTGGCCCCAATACACGTCTGGATTGGGCTGGGTGACAGCAAAATTTGTGCCTTCCCTCTAGAGAGCCACAACACAGGTCACTCAACTGCACCTGGGGGGTGAGCTCCGCTCCCCCTCCACCCCCAATAGGTTCAAGAACGATAATTTATGTAAGTAAATACATTATAGCTACAGCTTATAATCATGCGAGTTTAAATCATTTGTTGTTAGATGGTTTAAATATTTGAAAGGATCTGTTTTTAATAGACATTTTACAAAAACCACTGGTACATTTGCTAATTCTGTAAAATTAACACCCAACTGCCGTGACATTGCCAACCACAATGCCGTGACTCGGATTCGAACCGAGGTTGCTGCGGCCACAACGCAGAGTACTAACCACTATACGATCACGGCGAGCTACTTGGGCTCAACGACATACAGTGACATGGAGAATTTATAATTCGGAACACTCAGGGCTGTTCCTGTGATAGGCTGGATGTATTCATTGCTTCCTCATTCCTCATTCAGAGGCTGCGTCTCCTCAGTGGTTGATAGGCTGAAACCGTTTCCTGGCCGCCTGCTTGTGAAATGCCAGGAGTCATAGATCACACATTACACTTGCGGACCTGTGATGGGACACCAATGCAGAGAAACCCACCTGGCACAGACCTTCTATTCTGTCTATTAGACCTGCATCTTCCCTGCACCTTTCAAGCCATTTGTATGTGAAGCAAGAAAGAGTTAGAGAGTGATCCATCTACACTTTTATAGGGAGGATGTCGCCGTGAGCTCCTCCCAGCTAATCACACGAACAGCAGAAAAGCAAGATAAATACACAGTTGAGGGGTGGGCTGCATGGTTAAGTTTTTGAGTAAATATTGAAACTGACCTCAGTGGCTCATTAGCAGAGCTGCGGCTAATGACTGGTGCCAAATCATGATGAAGCAAGCACCATGGCTCGTAGGGGACCCACAACACGCTTTTCTTAACTCACTGAATTAAAGTATAAACTTCCGCCGTGTGTGAGTGGTAAAGGCTTGTTAATATAGTTCCTTTTCCAATTCAAGTCTGACAACAAGAGGCAGGAACCACGTGGCTTCGGAAGCTCAGGAAAGTAGCCACCAACCACAGAGAAAGAGAGAACTGGCAGTATGAGAGGTGGAGAAAACAGAAGCGGGAGCAAGGAGCTCAAATGAGATTGATGGCGTTTAAATAGAGTGCGTAAAGGAACAGTTACACAGCTAAGAAATGGGAAAGACAGACTAGGGAAAAAAACACAGAAAGAGCCAGTAGATGAAATTCTCTTCCTGGGACAGCAGGTTAAGAGAAATTACACATGGGGAGGTTAAGCATGTAACACGGGGGAGAATAAAAAAGAAAATGCAGTTTTATGAAGTGTGTTTGCCAATCCAGCCAGCACTTTTGTTCTATTTCTCTCTTTGCGTCTTTTATTGGTAAAGTAACTTTCAAGTGCATGCGCAGGTATGAATGAGAGAGCAACGGTATAATAATTTGAAGCGTTTACACCAGTGCTAAAGTAGGAATGAGGTGTAGCAAAGAAATGAAAGAGATAGCGATAACAAATATGTGGAGAGGCAATAGTGACACAAAAATAAGCCACCTATTTATAAAACTGAAATGGAAGAAATACTAAAGGTTAACTTCTGAAATTGTAGCCGATAATAAAAAGATTCTCGTTGTTGGCAGGATTCGAACCTGCGCGGGGATACCCCAATGGATTTCGAGTCCATCGCCTTAACCACTCGGCCACAACAACTTGCTGTAAGCTGCCTACAAATATTTTGTTTGAAAGTTTTGAAGTTTTCCCACATCAAAGTACTGATATTCTGCAATGCGCTTTTTAAAAACAATGTTTTTTTCATCATGCACGTTCTGTCCTAAAAACAAAAATTGCATGAGTACATCTCTGGATCTGTAAAAGGATACGCTTGCATTCAAACTCCCTTGTGGCACTCAAGTTTTTTGGACCCTGTTGCACTCTGTTTTTGCACTGCTTTTAGTCTACGACCCATATTACAGAAGTCAACCATCTCTGAGTATTTGGGACTCCTTTGTAAGTGCCTTATCTTTAATCCTTGAAAAGCTCTATAATAAAGGGGTCTGTCAAAGATTGCTTGAATGGAAGATAAAAGAAGGCCCACTTGTCTCACCAAATGCAGTAGAGAAACCTGATGTTTTACTCATGTTATCCTTAGTTCAGTTTTTGGTAGACCTGGCATCCTTAAGGTGGCCTACCAGCAACCTTTTTGCTTTTCACCTCACGTTTTGCTGTATCTTTATGTTGGCCTTAGGACTCTAATCACTTTATCACTACTGTGAGAAAGTGGCTCTGTATATACTGTTCCCAAATAGGTACAGTGTGCACAGAGTCCCCAGTCCCCAGAGGTTTGGCAGAGGCTAAAGTTAGATATAACCTTACTCTCTAAAGTGGTAGCTTGCCGAGCAGTAAGGCAGTATCAGAGTACAGTGTAAAACATTTGTTGTACACACTCAGTCAGCAAATGGTCTCACACACTCAAGAACTGAACTCTAGGCCATTGGTTTGCATACAAAAGATATTGTTGTTTTATTTTAGAACCAACAATAGGTATCAAAATATACTTGCTCAGAATGAGATGCTTTAGTTAAATACTTTGCAATAGGCAATTGACTTTTGCAGGTCATAGTTACAGTTTATTGCAATAGGCAACACAATTTGAATCACAATAATACATTGAGCTCAATGGGAATTTTAAGTTATATGCAATTAATTACTTTCAGGATTACTTTTCTAAATGCAGGACTGGATCCTAGATTCAGTCCTGGGACAGTTCTTGGAAACAAGTGAGTAAATTCGTTTTAGTTACTGTTGTGATTTTTAAGCAATATTTTGCTATTTTAAAAGTTGACACTTAGAAACTTTTGCTGATCAAATTACCAATGTTATCCTATGGAAGGAAATTCACTTAGCAGGTAAGTGGGGTTATGGTTACTTTTTCTAGGTCAGTGTTGGATCCTAGATCCAGCACTACTGTACCACCTGTAAGCAGTTGAGAAACTGCGTTTAAGTTATACAGGCGATTTTTAAGGAATATTTACATGTTTGCAAAATCGACACTTAGAAGAAATTTCACAGAAAAACAGTCAATGGTTTCCTATGGAAGAAAATTCAAGTTACGGGTAAAGTACGTTCTCGTTACTTTTGTAATCCAGTGCTGGGCTCCTAGGCTCAGTACTGGGACATCTATCTAAAACAGGTAAACAATTACGTTTTCACAGTTGGTACGATTTTTAAAGAATATTTGTAAGTTTCAAAAATCGACACTTAGAAAATTTTCAGCAAAAAGCAGGCAATGATATCCCATGGAAGGAAATTCGAGTTACTGGTAAGTACGGTTAAAATTACTTTTCAGGGTCAGTACTGAGCTCCAAGATGCAGCACTGAGGTCTCTCCTGATAACAGGTGAGTAAATCAGAATTCGTTGTTCGGCTGATTTTAGATGAATATTTTAAAGTTCCAAAACTCCACACCACTTAGAAGAATTTCCAAGTGAAACCACTCAATGTTAGCCTATGGAAGAAAAGTGAGTTATCGGCTTTTAGGTAAGTACTCGACTGGCAGAGTTATGGTTCTGGGCATAGACTCAGGGGTCTCCCAGGGGAGTCCCAGCCTACTTGCCAAGCCTTAAACTCCCCTTTTATTACATATAATTTACACCTAAGGTAGGCCCTAGGTAGTCCTAGGTGCATGATGCTATGTAAGTAAAACATAAGATATGTACTTTGGTGGTTCGCGTGTCCTGTAAGTACCAAACAGTCTATTTCATTTTTCACTACTGTGAGGTCTACCCCTCTCATAGGTTAGCTCTGTGTATTCCCCTATACTTTTTATTTGGTAATTCCATATCGGAGAGGAGTAGCTTTATTTATTTATTGAAAATCCTACTTACTGGTGAGGTTGGATTTAACTTTACTATTTTAGAAATGCCACTTTTAGAGAGTGAACATGTCTCTGCACTTACTGCTCTATTTGCCTGAAACCTGGCCCCAATACACGTCTGGATTGGGCTGGGTGACAGCAAAATTTGTGCCTTCCCTCTAGAGAGCCACAACACAGGTCACTCAACTGCACCTGGGGGGTGAGCTCCGCTCCCCCTCCACCCCCAATAGGTTCAAGAACGATAATTTATGTAAGTAAATACATTATAGCTACAGCTTATAATCATGCGAGTTTAAATCATTTGTTGTTAGATGGTTTAAATATTTGAAAGGATCTGTTTTTAATAGACATTTTACAAAAACCACTGGTACATTTGCTAATTCTGTAAAATTAACACCCAACTGCCGTGACATTGCCAACCACAATGCCGTGACTCGGATTCGAACCGAGGTTGCTGCGGCCACAACGCAGAGTACTAACCACTATACGATCACGGCGAGCTACTTGGGCTCAACGACATACAGTGACATGGAGAATTTATAATTCGGAACACTCAGGGCTGTTCCTGTGATAGGCTGGATGTATTCATTGCTTCCTCATTCCTCATTCAGAGGCTGCGTCTCCTCAGTGGTTGATAGGCTGAAACCGTTTCCTGGCCGCCTGCTTGTGAAATGCCAGGAGTCAAAGATCACACATTACACTTGCGGACCTGTGATGGGACACCAATGCAGAGAAACCCACCTGGCACAGACCTTCTATTCTGTCTATTAGACCTGCATCTTCCCTGCACCTTTCAAGCCATTTGTATGTGAAGCAAGAAAGAGTTAGAGAGTGATCCATCTACACTTTTATAGGGAGGATGTCGCCGTGAGCTCCTCCCAGCTAATCACACGAACAGCAGAAAAGCAAGATAAATACACAGTTGAGGGGTGGGCTGCATGGTTATGTTTTTGAGTAAATATTGAAACTGACCTCAGTGGCTCATTAGCAGAGCTGCGGCTAATGACTGGTGCCAAATCATGATGAAGCAAGCACCATGGCTCGTAGGGGACCCACAACACGCTTTTCTTAGCTCACTGAATTAAAGTATAAACTTCCGCCGTGTGTGAGTGGTAAAGGCTTGTTAATATAGTTCCTTTTCCAATTCAAGTCTGACAACAAGAGGCAGGAACCACGTGGCTTCGGAAGCTCAGGAAAGTAGCCACCAACCACAGAGAAAGAGAGAACTGGCAGTATGAGAGGTGGAGAAAACAGAAGCGGGAGCAAGGAGCTCAAATGAGATTGATGGCGTTTAAATAGAGCGCGTAAAGGAACAGTTACACAGCTAAGAAATGGGAAAGACAGACTAGGGAAAAAAACACAGAAAGAGCCAGTAGATGAAATGCTCTTCCTGGGACAGCAGGTTAAGAGAAATTACACATGGGGAGGTTAAGCATGTAACACGGGGGAGAATAAAAAAGAAAATGCAGTTTTATGAAGTGTGTTTGCCAATCCAGCCAGCACTTTTGTTCTATTTCTCTCTTTGCGTCTTTTATTGGTAAAGTAACTTTCAAGTGCATGCGCAGGTATGAATGAGAGAGCAACGGTATAATAATTTGAAGCGTTTACACCAGTGCTAAAGTAGGAATGAGGTGTAGCAAAGAAATGAAAGAGGTAGCGATAACAAATATGTGGAGAGGCAATAGTGACACAAAAATAAGCCACCTATTTATAAAACTGAAATGGAAGAAATACTAAAGGTTAACTTCTGAAATTGTAGCCGATAATAAAAAGATTCTCGTTGTTGGCAGGATTCGAACCTGCGCGGGGATACCCCAATGGATTTTGAGTCCAACGCCTTAACCACTCGGCCACAACAACTTGCTGTAAGCTGCCTACAAATATTTTGTTTGAAAGTTTTGAAGTTTTCCCACATCAAAGTACTGATATTCTGCAATGCGCTTTTTAAAAACAATGTTTTTTTCATCATGCACGTTCTGTCCTAAAAACAAAAATTGCATGAGTACATCTCTGGATCTGTAAAAGGATACGCTTGCATTCAAACTCCCTTGTGGCACTCAAGTTTTTTGGACCCTGTTGCACTCTGTTTTTGCGCTGCTTTTAGTCTACGACCCATATTACAGAAGTCAACCATCTCTGAGTATTTGGGACTCCTTTGTAAGTGCCTTATCTTTAATCCTTGAAAAGCTCTATAATAAAGGGGTCTGTCAAAGATTGCTTGAATGGAAGATAAAAGAAGGCCCACTTGTCTCACCAAATGCAGTAGAGAAACCTGATGTTTTACTCATGTTATCCTTAGTTCAGTTTTTGGTAGACCTGGCATCCTTAAGGTGGCCTACCAGCAACCTTTTTGCTTTTCACCTCACGTTTTGCTGTATCTTTATGTTGGCCTTAGGACTCTAATCACTTTATCACTACTGTAAGAAAGTGGCTCTGTATATACTGTTCCCAAATAGGTACAGTGTGCACAGAGTCCCCAGTCCCCAGAGGTTTGGCAGAGGCTAAAGTTAGATATAACCTTACTCTCTAAAGTGGTAGCTTGCCGAGCAGTAAGGCAGTATCAGAGTACAGTGTAAAACATTTGTTGTACACACTCAGTCAGCAAATGGTCTCACACACTCAAGAACTGAACTCTAGGCCATTGGTTTGCATACAAAAGATATTGTTGTTTTATTTTAGAACCAACAATAGGTATCAAAATATACTTTCTCAGAATGAGATGCTTTAGTTAAATACTTTGCAATAGGCAATTGACTTTTGCAGGTCATAGTTACAGTTTATTGCAATAGGCAACACAATTTGAATCACAATAATACATTGAGCTCAATGGGAATTTTAAGTTATATGCAATTAATTACTTTCAGGATTACTTTCCTAAATCCAGGACTGGATCCTAGATTCAGTCCTGGGACAGTTCTTGGAAACAAGTGAGTAAATTCGTTTTAGTTACTGTTGTGATTTTTAAGCAATATTTTGCTATTTTACAAGTTGACACTTAGAAACTTTTGCTGATCAAATTACCAATGTTATCCTATGGAAGGAAATTCACTTAGCAGGTAAGTGGGGTTATGGTTCCTTTTTCTAGGTCAGTGTTGGATCCTAGATCCACCACTACTGTACCACCTGTAAGCAGGTGAGAAACTGCGTTTAAGTTATACAGGCGATTTTTAAGGAATATTTACATGTTTGCAAAATCGACACTTAGAAGAAATTTCACAGAAAAACAGTCAATGGTTTCCTATGGAAGAAAATTCAAGTTACGGGTAAAGTACATTCTCGTTACTTTTGTAATCCAGTGCTGGGCTCCTAGGCTCAGTACTGGGACATCTATCTAAAACAGGTAAACAATTACGTTTTCACAGTTGGTACGATTTTTAAAGAATATTTGTAAGTTTCAAACATCGACACTTAGAAAATTTTCAGCAACTAGCAGGCAATGATATCCCATGGAAGGAAATTCGAGTTACTGGTAAGTACGGTTAAAATTACTTTTCAGGGTCAGTACTGAGCTCCAAGATGCAGCACTGAGGTCTCTCCTGATAACAGGTGAGTAAATCAGAATTCGTTGTTCGGCTGATTTTAGATGAATATTTTAAAGTTCCAAAACTCCACACCACTTAGAAGAATTTCCAAGTGAAACCACTCAATGTTAGCCTATGGAAGAAAAGTGAGTTATCGGCTTTTAGGTAAGTACTCGACTGGCAGAGTTATGGTTCTGGGCATAGACTCAGGGGTCTCCCAGGGGAGTCCCAGCCTACTTGCCAAGCCTTAAACTCCCCTTTTATTACATATAATTTACACCTAAGGTAGGCCCTAGGTAGTCCTAGGTGCATGATGCTATGTAAGTAAAACATAAGATATGTACTTTGGTGGTTCGCGTGTCCTGTAAGTACCAAACAGTCTATTTCATTTTTCACTACTGTGAGGTCTACCCCTCTCATAGGTTAGCTCTGTGTATTCCCCTATACTTTTTATTTGGTAATTCCATATCGGAGAGGAGTAGCTTTATTTATTTATTGAAAATCCTACTTACTGGTGAGGTTGGATTTAACTTTACTATTTTAGAAATGCCACTTTTAGAGAGTGAACATGTCTCTGCACTTACTGCTCTATTTGCCTGAAACCTGGCCCCAATACACGTCTGGATTGGGCTGGGTGACAGCAAAATTTGTGCCTTCCCTCTAGAGAGCCACAACACAGGTCACTCAACTGTACCTGGGGGGTGAGCTCCGCTCCCCCTCCAACCCCAATAGGTTCAAGAACGATAATTTATGTAAGTAAATACATTATAGCTACAGCTTATAATCATGCGAGTTTAAATCATTTGTTGTTAGATGGTTTAAATATTTGAAAGGATCTGTTTTTAATAGACATTTTACAAAAACCACTGGTACATTTGCTAATTCTGTAAAATTAACACCCAACTGCCGTGACATTGCCAACCACAATGCCGTGACTCAGATTCGAACCGAGGTTGCTGCGGCCACAACGCAGAGTACTAACCACTATACGATCACGGCGAGCTACTTGGGCTCGACGACATACAGTGACATGGAGAATTTATAATTCGGAACACTCAGGGCTGTTCCTGTGATAGGCTGGATGTATTCATTGCTTCCTCATTCCTCATTCAGAGGCTGCGTCTCCTCAGTGGTTGATAGGCTGAAACCGTTTCCTGGCCGCCTGCTTGTGAAATGCCAGGAGTCAAAGATCACACATTACACTTGCGGATCTGTGATGGGACACCAATGCAGAGAAACCCACCTGGCACAGACCTTCTATTCTGTCTATTAGACCTGCATCTTCCCTGCACCTTTCAAGCCATTTGTATGTGAAGCAAGAAAGAGTTAGAGAGTGATCCATCTACACTTTTATAGGGAGGATGTCGCCGTGAGCTCCTCCCAGCTAATCACACGAACAGCAGAAAAGCAAGATAAATACACAGTTGAGGGGTGGGCTGCATGGTTATGTTTTTGAGTAAATATTGAAACTGACCTCAGTGGCTCATTAGCAGAGCTGCGGCTAATGACTGGTGCCAAATCATGATGAAGCAAGCACCATGGCTCGTAGGGGACCCACAACACGCTTTTCTTAGCTCACTGAATTAAAGTATAAACTTCCGCCGTGTGTGAGTGGTAAAGGCTTGTTAATATAGTTCCTTTTCCAATTCAAGTCTGACAACAAGAGGCAGGAACCACGTGGCTTCGGAAGCTCAGGAAAGTAGCCACCAACCACAGAGAAAGAGAGAACTGGCAGTATGAGAGGTGGAGAAAACAGAAGCGGGAGCAAGGAGCTCAAATGAGATTGATAGCGTTTAAATAGAGCGCGTAAAGGAACAGTTACACAGCTAAGAAATGGGAAAGACAGACTAGGGAAAAAAACACAGAAAGAGCCAGTAGATGAAATTCTCTTCCTGGGACAGCAGGTTAAGAGAAATTACACATGGGGAGGTTAAGCATGTAACACGGGGGAGAATAAAAAAGAAAATGCAGTTTTATGAAGTGTGTTTGCCAATCCAGCCAGCACTTTTGTTCTATTTCTCTCTTTGCGTCTTTTATTGGTAAAGTAACTTTCAAGTGCATGCGCAGGTATGAATGAGAGAGCAACGGTATAATAATTTGAAGCGTTTACACCAGTGCTAAAGTAGGAATGAGGTGTAGCAAAGAAATGAAAGAGGTAGCGATAACAAATATGTGGAGAGGCAATAGTGACACAAAAATAAGCCACCTATTTATAAAACTGAAATGGAAGAAATACTAAAGGTTAACTTCTGAAATTGTAGCCGATAATAAAAAGATTCTCGTTGTTGGCTGGATTCGAACCTGTGCGGGGATACCCCAATGGATTTCGAGTCCATCGCCTTAACCACTCGGCCACAACAACTTGCTGTAAGCTGCCTACAAATATTTTGTTTGAAAGTTTTGAAGTTTTCCCACATCAAAGTACTGATATTCTGCAATGCGCTTTTTAAAAACAATGTTTTTTTCATCATGCACGTTCTGTCCTAAAAACAAAAATTGCATGAGTACATCTCTGGATCTGTAAAAGGATACGCTTGCATTCAAACTCCCTTGTGGCACTCAAGTTTTTTGGACCCTGTTGCACTCTGTTTTTGCGCTGCTTTTAGTCTACGACCCATATTACAGAAGTCAACCATCTCTGAGTATTTGGGACTCCTTTGTAAGTGCCTTATCTTTAATCCTTGAAAAGCTCTATAATAAAGGGGTCTGTCAAAGATTGCTTGAATGGAAGATAAAAGAAGGCCCACTTGTCTCACCAAATGCAGTAGAGAAACCTGATGTTTTACTCATGTTATCCTTAGTTCAGTTTTTGGTAGACCTGGCATCCTTAAGGTGGCCTACCAGCAACCTTTTTGCTTTTCACCTCACGTTTTGCTGTATCTTTATGTTGGCCTTAGGACTCTAATCACTTTATCACTACTGTGAGAAAGTGGCTCTGTATATACTGTTCCCAAATAGGTACAGTGTGCACAGAGTCCCCAGTCCCCAGAGGTTTGGCAGAGGCTAAAGTTAGATATAACCTTACTCTCTAAAGTGGTAGCTTGCCGAGCAGTAAGGCAGTATCAGAGTACAGTGTAAAACATTTGTTGTACACACTCAGTCAGCAAATGGTCTCACACACTCAAGAACTGAACTCTAGGCCATTGGTTTGCATACAAAAGATATTGTTGTTTTATTTTAGAACCAACAATAGGTATCAAAATATACTTTCTCAGAATGAGATGCTTTAGTTAAATACTTTGCAATAGGCAATTGACTTTTGCAGGTCATAGTTACAGTTTATTGCAATAGGCAACACAATTTGAATCACAATAATACATTGAGCTCAATGGGAATTTTAAGTTATATGCAATTAATTACTTTCAGGATTACTTTCCTAAATCCAGGACTGGATCCTAGATTCAGTCCTGGGACAGTTCTTGGAAACAAGTGAGTAAATTTGTTTTAGTTACTGTTGTGATTTTTAAGCAATATTTTGCTATTTTACAAGTTGACACTTAGAAACTTTTGCTGATCAAATTACCAATGTTATCCTATGGAAGGAAATTCACTTAGCAGGTAAGTGGGGTTATGGTTCCTTTTTCTAGGTCAGTGTTGGATCCTAGATCCAGCACTACTGTACCACCTGTAAGCAGGTGAGAAACTGCGTTTAAGTTATACAGGCGATTTTTAAGGAATATTTACATGTTTGCAAAATCGACACTTAGAAGAAATTTCACAGAAAAACAGTCAATGGTTTCCTATGGAAGAAAATTCAAGTTACGGGTAAAGTACATTCTCGTTACTTTTGTAATCCAGTGCTGGGCTCCTAGGCTCAGTACTGGGACATCTATCTAAAACAGGTAAACAATTACGTTTTCACAGTTGGTACGATTTTTAAAGAATATTTGTAAGTTTCAAAAATCGACACTTAGAAAATTTTCAGCAAAAAGCAGGCAATGATATCCCATGGAAGGAAATTCGAGTTACTGGTAAGTACGGTTAAAATTACTTTTCAGGGTCAGTACTGAGCTCCAAGATGCAGCACTGAGGTCTCTCCTGATAACAGGTGAGTAAATCAGAATTCGTTGTTCGGCTGATTTTAGATGAATATTTTAAAGTTCCAAAACTCCACACCACTTAGAAGAATTTCCAAGTGAAACCACTCAATGTTAGCCTATGGAAGAAAAGTGAGTTATCGGCTTTTAGGTAAGTACTCGACTGGCAGAGTTATGGTTCTGAGCATAGACTCAGGGGTCTCCCAGGGGAGTCCCAGCCTACTTGCCAAGCCTTAAACTCCCCTTTTATTACATATAATTTCACCTAAGGTAGGCCCTAGGTAGTCCTAGGTGCATGATGCTATGTAAGTAAAACATAAGATATGTACTTTGGTGGTTCGCGTGTCCTGTAAGTACCAAACAGTCAATTTCATTTTTCACTACTGTGAGGTCTACCCCTCTCATAGGTTAGCTCTGTGTATTCCCCTATACTTTTTATTTGGTAATTCCATATCGGAGAGGAGTAGCTTTATTTATTTATTGAAAATCCTACTTACTGGTGAGGTTGGATTTAACTTTACTATTTTAGAAATGCCACTTTTAGAGAGTGAACATGTCTCTGCACTTACTGCTCTATTTGCCTGAAACCTGGCCCCAATACACGTCTGGATTGGGCTGGGTGACAGCAAAATTTGTGCCTTCCCTCTAGAGAGCCACAACACAGGTCACTCAACTGCACCTGGGGGGTGAGCTCCGCTCCCCCTCCACCCCCAATAGGTTCAAGAACGATAATTTATGTAAGTAAATACATTATAGCTACAGCTTATAATCATGCGAGTTTAAATCATTTGTTGTTAGATGGTTTAAATATTTGAAAGGATCTGTTTTTAATAGACATTTTACAAAAACCACTGGTACATTTGCTAATTCTGTAAAATTAACACCCAACTGCCGTGACATTGCCAACCACAATGCCGTGACTCGGATTCGAACCGAGGTTGCTGCGGCCACAACTCAGAGTACTAACCACTATACGATCACGGCGAGCTACTTGGGCTCAACGACATACAGTGACATGGAGAATTTATAATTCGGAACACTCAGGACTGTTCCTGTGATAGGCTGGATGTATTCATTGCTTCCTCATTCCTCATTCAGAGGCTGCGTCTCCTCAGTGGTTGATAGGCTGAAACCGTTTCCTGGCCGCCTGCTTGTGAAATGCCAGGAGTCAAAGATCACACATTACACTTGCGGACCTGTGATGGGACACCAATGCAGAGAAACCCACCTGGCACAGACCTTCTATTCTGTCTATTAGACCTGCATCTTCCCTGCACCTTTCAAGCCATTTGTATGTGAAGCAAGAAAGAGTTAGAGAGTGATCCATCTACACTTTTATAGGGAGGATGTCGCCGTGAGCTCCTCCCAGCTAATCACACGAACAGCAGAAAAGCAAGATAAATACACAGTTGAGGGGTGGGCTGCATGGTTATGTTTTTGAGTAAATATTGAAACTGACCTCAGTGGCTCATTAGCAGAGCTGCGGCTAATGACTGGTGCCAAATCATGATGAAGCAAGCACCATGGCTCGTAGGGGACCCACAACACGCTTTTCTTAGCTCACTGAATTAAAGTATAAACTTCCGCCGTGTGTGAGTGGTAAAGGCTTGTTAATATAGTTCCTTTTCCAATTCAAGTCTGACAACAAAAGGCAGGAACCACGTGGCTTCAGAAGCTCAGGAAAGTAGCCACCAACCACAGAGAAAGAGAGAACTGGCAGTATGAGAGGTGGAGAAAACAGAAGCGGGAGCAAGGAGCTCAAATGAGATTGATGGCGTTTAAATAGAGCGCGTAAAGGAACAGTTACACAGCTAAGAAATGGGAAAGACAGACTAGGGAAAAAAACACAGAAAGAGCCAGTAGATGAAATTCTCTTCCTGGGACAGCAGGTTAAGAGAAATTACACATGGGGAGGTTAAGCATGTAACACGGGGGAGAATAAAAAAGAAAATGCAGTTTTATGAAGTGTGTTTGCCAATCCAGCCAGCACTTTTGTTCTATTTCTCTCTTTGCGTCTTTTATTGGTAAAGTAACTTTCAAGTGCATGCGCAGGTATGAATGAGAGAGATCAACGGTATAATAATTTGAAGCGTTTACACCAGTGCTAAAGTAGGAATGAGGTGTAGCAAAGAAATGAAAGAGGTAGCGATAACAAATATGTGGAGAGGCAATAGTGACACAAAAATAAGCCACCTATTTATAAAACTGAAATGGAAGAAATACTAAAGGTTAACTTCTGAAATTGTAGCCGATAATAAAAAGATTCTCGTTGTTGGCAGGATTCGAACCTGCGCGGGGATACCCCAATGGATTTCGAGTCCATCGCCTTAACCACTCGGCCACAACAACTTGCTGTAAGCTGCCTACAAATATTTTGTTTGAAAGTTTTGAAGTTTTCCCACATCAAAGTACTGATATTCTGCAATGCGCTTTTTAAAAACAATGTTTTTTTCATCATGCACGTTCTGTCCTAAAAACAAAAATTGCATGAGTACATCTCTGGATCTGTAAAAGGATACGCTTGCATTCAAACTCCCTTGTGGCACTCAAGTTTTTTGGACCCTGTTGCACTCTGTTTTTGCGCTGCTTTTAGTCTACGACCCATATTACAGAAGTCAACCATCTCTGAGTATTTGGGACTCCTTTGTAAGTGCCTTATCTTTAATCCTTGAAAAGCTCTATAATAAAGGGGTCTGTCAAAGATTGCTTGAATGGAAGATAAAAGAAGGCCCACTTGTCTCACCAAATGCAGTAGAGAAACCTGATGTTTTACTCATGTTATCCTTAGTTCAGTTTTTGGTAGACCTGGCATCCTTAAGGTGGCCTACCAGCAACCTTTTTGCTTTTCACCTCACGTTTTGCTGTATCTTTATGTTGGCCTTAGGACTCTAATCACTTTATCACTACTGTGAGAAAGTGGCTCTGTATATACTGTTCCCAAATAGGTACAGTGTGCACAGAGTCCCCAGTCCCCAGAGGTTTGGCAGAGGCTAAAGTTAGATATAACCTTACTCTCTAAAGTGGTAGCTTGCCGAGCAGTAAGGCAGTATCAGAGTACAGTGTAAAACATTTGTTGTACACACTCAGTCAGCAAATGGTCTCACACACTCAAGAACTGAACTCTAGGCCATTGGTTTGCATACAAAAGATATTGTTGTTTTATTTTAGAACCAACAATAGGTATCAAAATATACTTTCTCAGAATGAGATGCTTTAGTTAAATACTTTGCAATAGGCAATTGACTTTTGCAGGTCATAGTTACAGTTTATTGCAATAGGCAACACAATTTGAATCACAATAATACATTGAGCTCAATGGGAATTTTAAGTTATATGCAATTAATTACTTTCAGGATTACTTTCCTAAATCCAGGACTGGATCCTAGATTCAGTCCTGGGACAGTTCTTGGAAACAAGTGAGTAAATTCGTTTTAGTTACTGTTGTGATTTTTAAGCAATATTTTGCTATTTTACAAGTTGACACTTAGAAACTTTTGCTGATCAAATTACCAATGTTATCCTATGGAAGGAAATTCACTTAGCAGGTAAGTGGGGTTATGGTTCCTTTTTCTAGGTCAGTGTTGGATCCTAGATCCAGCACTACTGTACCACCTGTAAGCAGTTGAGAAACTGCGTTTAAGTTATACAGGCGATTTTTAAGGAATATTTACATGTTTGCAAAATCGACACTTAGAAGAAATTTCACAGAAAAACAGTCAATGGTTTCCTATGGAAGAAAATTCAAGTTACGGGTAAAGTACGTTCTCGTTACTTTTGTAATCCAGTGCTGGGCTCCTAGGCTCAGTACTGGGACATCTATCTAAAACAGGTAAACAATTACGTTTTCACAGTTGGTACGATTTTTAAAGAATATTTGTAAGTTTCAAAAATCGACACTTAGAAAATTTTCAGCAAAAAGCAGGCAATGATATCCCATGGAAGGAAATTCGAGTTACTGGTAAGTACGGTTAAAATTACTTTTCAGGGTCAGTACTGAGCTCCAAGATGCAGCACTGAGGTCTCTCCTGATAACAGGTGAGTAAATCAGAATTCGTTGTTCGGCTGATTTTAGATGAATATTTTAAAGTTCCAAAACTCCACACCACTTAGAAGAATTTCCAAGTGAAACCACTCAATGTTAGCCTATGGAAGAAAAGTGAGTTATCGGCTTTTAGGTAAGTACTCGACTGGCAGAGTTATGGTTCTGAGCATAGACTCAGGGGTCTCCCAGGGGAGTCCCAGCCTACTTGCCAAGCCTTAAACTCCCCTTTTATTACATATAATTTACACCTAAGGTAGGCCCTAGGTAGTCCTAGGTGCATGATGCTATGTAAGTAAAACATAAGATATGTACTTTGGTGGTTCGCGTGTCCTGTAAGTACCAAACAGTCAATTTCATTTTTCACTACTGTGAGGTCTACCCCTCTCATAGGTTAGCTCTGTGTATTCCCCTATACTTTTTATTTGGTAATTCCATATCGGAGAGGAGTAGCTTTATTTATTTATTGAAAATCCTACTTACTGGTGAGGTTGGATTTAACTTTACTATTTTAGAAATGCCACTTTTAGAGAGTGAACATGTCTCTGCACTTACTGCTCTATTTGCCTGAAACCTGGCCCCAATACACGTCTGGATTGGGCTGGGTGACAGCAAAATTTGTGCCTTCCCTCTAGAGAGCCACAACACAGGTCACTCAACTGCACCTGGGGGGTGAGCTCCGCTCCCCCTCCACCCCCAATAGGTTCAAGAACGATAATTTATGTAAGTAAATACATTATAGCTACAGCTTATAATCATGCGAGTTTAAATCATTTGTTGTTAGATGGTTTAAATATTTGAAAGGATCTGTTTTTAATAGACATTTTACAAAAACCACTGGTACATTTGCTAATTCTGTAAAATTAACACCCAACTGCCGTGACATTGCCAACCACAATGCCGTGACTCGGATTCGAACCGAGGTTGCTGCGGCCACAACTCAGAGTACTAACCACTATACGATCACGGCGAGCTACTTGGGCTCAACGACATACAGTGACATGGAGAATTTATAATTCGGAACACTCAGGGCTGTTCCTGTGATAGGCTGGATGTATTCATTGCTTCCTCATTCCTCATTCAGAGGCTGCGTCTCCTCAGTGGTTGATAGGCCGAAACCGTTTCCTGGCCGCCTGCTTGTGAAATGCCAGGAGTCAAAGATCACACATTACACTTGCGGACCTGTGATGGGACACCAATGCAGAGAAACCCACCTGGCACAGACCTTCTATTCTGTCTATTAGACCTGCATCTTCCCTGCACCTTTCAAGCCATTTGTATGTGAAGCAAGAAAGAGTTAGAGAGTGATCCATCTACACTTTTATAGGGAGGATGTCGCCGTGAGCTCCTCCCAGCTAATCACACGAACAGCAGAAAAGCAAGATAAATACACAGTTGAGGGGTGGGCTGCATGGTTATGTTTTTGAGTAAATATTGAAACTGACCTCAGTGGCTCATTAGCAGAGCTGCGGCTAATGACTGGTGCCAAATCATGATGAAGCAAGCACCATGGCTCGTAGGGGACCCACAACACGCTTTTCTTAGCTCACTGAATTAAAGTATAAACTTCCGCCGTGTGTGAGTGGTAAAGGCTTGTTAATATAGTTCCTTTTCCAATTCAAGTCTGACAACAAAAGGCAGGAACCACGTGGCTTCGGAAGCTCAGGAAAGTAGCCACCAACCACAGAGAAAGAGAGAACTGGCAGTATGAGAGGTGGAGAAAACAGAAGCGGGAGCAAGGAGCTCAAATGAGATTGATGGCGTTTAAATAGAGCGCGTAAAGGAACAGTTACACAGCTAAGAAATGGGAAAGACAGACTAGGGAAAAAAACACAGAAAGAGCCAGTAGATGAAATTCTCTTCCTGGGACAGCAGGTTAAGAGAAATTACACATGGGGAGGTTAAGCATGTAACACGGGGGAGAATAAAAAAAAAAATGCAGTTTTATGAAGTGTGTTTGCCAATCCAGCCAGCACTTTTGTTCTATTTCTCTCTTTGCGTCTTTGATTGGTAAAGTAACTTTCAAGTGCATGCGCAGGTATGAATGAGAGAGCAACGGTATAATAATTTGAAGCGTTTACACCAGTGCTAAAGTAGGAATGAGGTGTAGCAAAGAAATGAAAGAGGTAGCGATAACAAATATGTGGAGAGGCAATAGTGACACAAAAATAAGCCACCTATTTATAAAACTGAAATGGAAGAAATACTAAAGGTTAACTTCTGAAATTGTAGCCGATAATAAAAAGATTCTCGTTGTTGGCAGGATTCGAACCTGCGCGGGGATACCCCAATGGATTTCGAGTCCATCGCCTTAACCACTCGGCCACAACAACTTGCTGTAAGCTGCCTACAAATATTTTGTTTGAAAGTTTTGAAGTTTTCCCACATCAAATTACTGATATTCTGCAATGCGCTTTTTAAAAACAATGTTTTTTTCATCATGCACGTTCTGTCCTAAAAACAAAAATTGCATGAGTATATCTCTGGATCTGTAAAAGGATACGCTTGCATTCAAACTCTCTTGTGGCACTCAAGTTTTTTGGACCCTGTTGCACTCTGTTTTTGCGCTGCTTTTAGTCTACGACCCATATTACAGAAGTCAACCATCTCTGAGTATTTGGGACTCCTTTGTAAGTGCCTTATCTTTAATCCTTGAAAAGCTCTATAATAAAGGGGTCTGTCAAAGATTGCTTGAATGGAAGATAAAAGAAGGCCCACTTGTCTCACCAAATGCAGTAGAGAAACCTGATGTTTTACTCATGTTATCCTTAGTTCAGTTTTTGGTAGACCTGGCATCCTTAAGGTGGCCTACCAGCAACCTTTTTGCTTTTCACCTCACGTTTTGCTGTATCTTTATGTTGGCCTTAGCACTCTAATCACTTTATCACTACTGTGAGAAAGTGGCTCTGTATATACTGTTCCCAAATAGGTACAGTGTGCACAGAGTCCCCAGTCCCCAGAGGTTTGGCAGAGGCTAAAGTTAGATATAACCTTACTCTCTAAAGTGGTAGCTTGCCGAGCAGTAAGGCAGTATCAGAGTACAGTGTAAAACATTTGTTGTACACACTCAGTCAGCAAATGGTCTCACACACTCAAGAACTGAACTCTAGGCCATTGGTTTGCATACAAAAGATATTGTTGTTTTATTTTAGAACCAACAATAGGTATCAAAATATACTTTCTCAGAATGAGATGCTTTAGTTAAATACTTTGCAATAGGCAATTGACTTTTGCAGGTCATAGTTACAGTTTATTGCAATAGGCAACACAATTTGAATCACAATAATACATTGAGCTCAATGGGAATTTTAAGTTATATGCAATTAATTACTTTCAGGATTACTTTCCTAAATCCAGGACTGGATCCTAGATTCAGTCCTGGGACAGTTCTTGGAAACAAGTGAGTAAATTCGTTTTAGTTACTGTTGTGATTTTTAAGCAATATTTTGCTATTTTACAAGTTGACACTTAGAAACTTTTGCTGATCAAATTACCAATGTTATCCTATGGAAGGAAATTCACTTAGCAGGTAAGTGGGGTTATGGTTCCTTTTTCTAGGTCAGTGTTGGATCCTAGATCCACCACTACTGTACCACCTGTAAGCAGGTGAGAAACTGCGTTTAAGTTATACAGGCGATTTTTAAGGAATATTTACATGTTTGCAAAATCGACACTTAGAAGAAATTTCACAGAAAAACAGTCAATGGTTTCCTATGGAAGAAAATTCAAGTTACGGGTAAAGTACATTCTCGTTACTTTTGTAATCCAGTGCTGGGCTCCTAGGCTCAGTACTGGGACATCTATCTAAAACAGGTAAACAATTACGTTTTCACAGTTGGTACGATTTTTAAAGAATATTTGTAAGTTTCAAAAATCGACACTTAGAAAATTTTCAGCAGAAAGCAGGCAATGATATCCCATAGAAGGAAATTCGAGTTACTGGTAAGTACGGTTAAAATTACTTTTCAGGGTCAGTACTGAGCTCCAAGATGCAGCACTGAGGCCTCTCCTGATAACAGGTGAGTAAATCAGAATTCGTTGTTCGGCTGATTTTAGATGAATATTTTAAAGTTCCAAAACTCCACACCACTTAGAAGAATTTCCAAGTGAAACAACGAAATTTTAGCCTATGGAAGAAAAGTGAGTTATCGGCTTTTAGGTAAGTACTCGACTGGCAGAGTTATGGTTCTGGGCATAGACTCAGGGGTCTCCCAGGGGAGTCGCAGCCTACTTGCCAAGCCTTAAACTCCCCTTTTATTACATATAATTTACACCTAAGGTAGGCCCTAGGTAGTCCTAGGTGCATGATGCTATGTAAGTAAAAAATAAGATATGTACTTTGGTGGTTCGCGTGTCCTGTAAGTACCAAACAGTCTATTTCATTTTTCACTACCGTGAGGTCTACCCCTCTCATAGGTTAGCTCTGTGTATTCCCCTATACTTTTTATTTGGTAATTCCATATCGGAGAGGAGTAGCTTTATTTATTTATTGAAAATCCTACTTACTGGTGAGGTTGGATTTAACTTTACTATTTTAGAAATGCCACTTTTAGAGAGTGAACATTTCTCTGCACTTACTGCTCTATTTGCCTGAAACCTGGCCCCAATACACGTCTGGATTGGGCTGGGTGACAGCAAAATTTGTGCCTTCCCTCTAGAGAGCCACAACACAGGTCACTCAACTGCACCTGGGGGGTGAGCTCCGCTCCCCCTCCACCCCCAATAGGTTCAAGAACGATAATTTATGTAAGTAAATACATTATAGCTACAGCTTATAATCATGCGAGTTTAAATCATTTGTTGTTAGATGGTTTAAATATTTGAAAGGATTTGTTTTTAATAGACATTTTACAAAAACCACTGGCACATTTGCTAATTCTGTAAAAATAACACCCAACTGCCGTGACATTGCCAACCACAATGCCGTGACTCGGATTCAAACCGAGGTTGCTGCGGCCACAACGCAGAGTACTAACCACTATACGATCACGGCGAGCTACTTGGGCTCAACGACATACAGTGACATGGAGAATTTATAATTCGGAACACTCAGGGCTATTCCTGTGATAGGCTGGATGTATTCATTGCTTCCTCATTCCTCATTCAGAGGCTGCGTCTCCTCAGTGGTTGATAGGCTGAAACCGTTTCCTGGCCGCCTGCTTGTGAAATGCCAGGAGTCAAAGATCACACATTACACTTGCGGACCTGTGATGGGACACCAATGCAGAGAAACCCACCTGGCACAGACCTTCTATTCTGTCTATTAGACCTGCATCTTCCATGCACCTTTCAAGCCATTTGTATGTGAAGCAAGAAAGAGTTAGAGAGTGATCCATCTACACTTTTATAGGGAGGATGTCGCCGTGAGCTCCTCCCAGCTAATCACACGAACAGCAGAAAAGCAAGATAAATACACAGTTGAGGGGTGGGCTGCATGGTTATGTTTTTGAGTAAATATTGAAACTGACCTCAGTGGCTCATTAGCAGAGCTGCGGCTAATGACTGGTGCCAAATCATGATGAAGCAAGCACCATGGCTCGTAGGGGACCCACAACATGCTTTTCTTAGCTCACTGAATTAAAGTATAAACTTCCGCCGTGTGTGAGTGGTAAAGGCTTGTTAATATGGTTCCTTTTCCAATTCAAGTCTGACAACAAGAGGCAGGAACCACGTGGCTTCGGAAGCTCAGGAAAGTAGCCACCAACCACAGAGAAAGAGAGAACTGGCAGTATGAGAGGTGGAGAAAACAGAAGCGGGAGCAAGGAGCTCAAATGAGATTGATGGCGTTTAAATAGAGCGCGTAAAGGAACAGTTACACAGCTAAGAAATGGGAAAGACAGACTAGGGAAAAAACCACAGAAAGAGCCAGTAGATGAAATTCTCTTCCTGGGACAGCAGGTTAAAAGAAATTACACATGGGGAGGTTAAGCATGTAACACGGGGGAGAATAAAAAAGAAAATGCAGTTTTATGAAGTGTGTTTGCCAATCCAGCCAGCACTTTTGTTCTATTTCTCTCTTTGCGTCTTTTATTGGTAAAGTAACTTTCAATTGCATGCGCAGGTATGAATGAGAGAGCAACGGTATAATAATTTGAAGCGTTTACACCAGTGCTAAAGTAGGAATGAGGTGTAGCAAAGACATGAAAGAGGTAGCGATAACAAATATGTGGAGAGGCAATAGTGACACAAAAATAAGCCACCTATTTATAAAACTGAAATGGAAGAAATACTAAAGGTTAACTTCTGAAATTGTAGCCGATAATAAAAAGATTCTCGTTGTTGGCAGGATTCGAACCTGCGCGGGGATACCCCAATGGATTTCGAGTCCATCGCCTTAACCACTCGGCCACAACAACTTGCTGTAAGCTGCCTACAAATATTTTGTTTGAAAGTTTTGAAGTTTTCCCACATCAAAGTACTGATATTCTGCAATGCGCTTTTTAAAAACAATGTTTTTTTCATCATGCACGTTCTGTCCTAAAAACAAAAATTGCATGAGTACATCTCTGGATCTGTAAAAGGATACGCTTGCATTCAAACTCCCTTGTGGCACTCAAGTTTTTTGTACCCTGTTGCACTCTGTTTTTGCGCTGCTTTTAGTCTATGACCCATATTACAGAAGTCAACCATCTCTGAGTATTTGGGACTCCTTTGTAAGTGCCTTATCTTTAATCCTTGAAAAGCTCTATAATAAAGGGGTCTGTCAAAGATTGCTTGAATGGAAGATAAAAGAAGGCCCACTTGTCTCACCAAATGCAGTAGAGAAACCTGATGTTTTACTCATGTTATCCTTAGTTCAGTTTTTGGTAGACCTGGCATCCTTAAGGTGGCCTACCAGCATCCTTTTTGCTTTTCACCTCACGTTTTGCTGTATCTTTATGTTGGCCTTAGGACTCTAATCACTTTATCACTACTGTGAGAAAGTGGCTCTGTATATACTGTTCCCAAATAGGTACAGTGTGCACAGAGTCCCCAGTCCCCAGAGGTTTGGCAGAGGCTCGAGTTAGATATAACCTTACTCTCTAAAGTGGTAGCTTGCCGAGCAGTAAGGCAGTATCAGAGTACAGTGTAAAACATTTGTTGTACACACTCAGTCAGCAAATGGTCTCACACACTCAAGAACTGAACTCTAGGCCATTGGTTTGCATACAAAAGATATTGTTGTTTTATTTTAGAACCAACAATAGGTATCAAAATATACTTTCTCAGAATGAGATGCTTTAGTTAAATACTTTGCAATAGGCAATTGACTTTTGCAGGTCATAGTTACAGTTTATTGCAATAGGCAACACAATTTGAATCACAATAATACATTGAGCTCAATGGGAATTTTAAGTTATATGCAATTAATTACTTTCAGGATTACTTTTCTAAATCCAGGACTGGATCCTAGATTCAGTCCTGGGACAGTTCTTGGAAACAAGTGAGTAAATTCGTTTTAGTTACTGTTGTGATTTTTAAGCAATATTTTGCTATTTTACAAGTTGACACTTAGAAACTTTTGCTGATCAAATTACCAATGTTATCCTATGGAAGGAAATTCACTTAGCAGGTAAGTGGGGTTATGGTTCCTTTTTCTAGGTCAGTGTTGGATCCTAGATCCAGCACTACTGTACCACCTGTAAGCAGGTGAGAAACTGCGTTTAAGTTATACAGGCGATTTTTAAGGAATATTTACATGTTTGCAAAATCGACACTTAGAAGAAATTTCACAGAAAAACAGTCAATGGTTTCCTATGGAAGAAAATTCAAGTTACGGGTAAAGTACATTCTCGTTACTTTTGTAATCCAGTGCTGGGCTCCTAGGCTCAGTACTGGGACATCTATCTAAAACAGGTAAACAATTACGTTTTCACAGTTGGTACGATTTTTAAAGAATATTTGTAAGTTTCAAAAATCGACACTTAGAAAATTTTCAGCAGAAAGCAGGCAATGATATCCCATGGAAGGAAATTCGAGTTACTGGTAAGTACGGTTAAAATTACTTTTCAGGGTCAGTACTGAGCTCCAAGATGCAGCACTGAGGCCTCTCCTGATAACAGGTGAGTGAATCAGAATTCGTTGTTCGGCTGATTTTAGATGAATATTTTAAAGTTCCAAAACTCCACACCACTTAGAAGAATTTCCAAGTGAAACAACAAAATTTTAGCCTATGGAAGAAAAGTGAGTTATCGGCTTTTAGGTAAGTACTCGACTGGCAGAGTTATGGTTCTGGGCATAGACTCAGGGGTCTCCCAGGGGAGTCGCAGCCTACTTGCCAAGCCTTAAACTCCCCTTTTATTACATATAATTTACACCTAAGGTAGGCCCTAGGTAGTCCTAGGTGCATGATGCTATGTAAGTAAAAAATAAGATATGTACTTTGGTGGTTCGCGTGTCCTGTAAGTACCAAACAGTCTATTTCATTTTTCACTACCGTGAGGTCTACCCCTCTCATAGGTTAGCTCTGTGTATTCCCCTATACTTTTTATTTGGTAATTCCATATCGGAGAGGAGTAGCTTTATTTATTTATTGAAAATCCTTCTTACTGGTGAGGTTGGATTTAACTTTACTATTTTAGAAATGCCACTTTTAGAGAGTGAACATTTCTCTGCACTTACTGCTCTATTTGCCTGAAACCTGGCCCCAATACACGTCTGGATTGGGCTGGGTGACAGCAAAATTTGTGCCTTCCCTCTAGAGAGCCACAACACAGGTCACTCAACTGCACCTGGGGGGTGAGCTCCGCTCCCCCTCCACCCCCAATAGGTTCAAGAACGATAATTTATGTAAGTAAATACATTATAGCTACAGCTTATAATCATGCGAGTTTAAATCATTTGTTGTTAGATGGTTTAAATATTTGAAAGGATCTGTTTTTAATAGACATTTTACAAAAACCACTGGCACATTTGCTAATTCTGTAAAAATAACACCCAACTGCCGTGACATTGCCAACCACAATGCCGTGACTCGGATTCAAACCGAGGTTGCTGCGGCCACAACGCAGAGTACTATCCACTATACGATCACGGCGAGCTACTTGGGCTCAACTACATACAGTGACATGGAGAATTTATAATTCGGAACACTCAGGGCTATTCCTGTGATAGGCTGGATGTATTCATTGCTTCCTCATTCCTCATTCAGAGGCTGCGTCTCCTCAGTGGTTGATAGGCTGAAACCGTTTCCTGGCCGCCTGCTTGTGAAATGCCAGGAGTCAAAGATCACACATTACACTTGCGGACCTGTGATGGGACACCAATGCAGAGAAACCCACCTGGCACAGACCTTCTATTCTGTCTATTAGACCTGCATCTTCCCTGCACCTTTCAAGCCATTTGTATGTGAAGCAAGAAAGAGTTAGAGAGTGATCCATCTACACTTTTATAGGGAGGATGTCGCCGTGAGCTCCTCCCAGCTAATCACACGAACAGCAGAAAAGCAAGATAAATACACAGTTGAGGGGTGGGCTGCATGGTTATGTTTTTGAGTAAATATTGAAACTGACCTCAGTGGCTCATTAGCAGAGCTGCGGCTAATGACTGGTGCCAAATCATGATGAAGCAAGCACCATGGCTCGTAGGGGACCCACAACATGCTTTTCTTAGCTCACTGAATTAAAGTATAAACTTCCGCCGTGTGTGAGTGGTAAAGGCTTGTTAATATGGTTCCTTTTCCAATTCAAGTCTGACAACAAGAGGCAGGAACCACGTGGCTTCGGAAGCTCAGGAAAGTAGCCACCAACCACAGAGAAAGAGAGAACTGGCAGTATGAGAGGTGGAGAAAACAGAAGCGGGAGCAAGGAGCTCAAATGAGATTGATGGCGTTTAAATAGAGCGCGTAAAGGAACAGTTGCACAGCTAAGAAATGGGAAAGACAGACTAGGGAAAAAAACACAGAAAGAGCCAGTAGATGAAATTCTCTTCCTGGGACAGCAGGTTAAAAGAAATTACACATGGGGAGGTTAAGCATGTAACACGGGGGAGAATAAAAAAGAAAATGCAGTTTTATGAAGTGTGTTTGCCAATCCAGCCAGCACTTTTGTTCTATTTCTCTCTTTGCGTCTTTTATTGGTAAAGTAACTTTCAAGTGCATGCGCAGGTATGAATGAGAGAGCAACGGTATAATAATTTGAAGCGTTTACACCAGTGCTAAAGTAGGAATGAGGTGTAGCAAAGACATGAAAGAGATAGCGATAACAAATATGTGGAGAGGCAATTGTGACACAAAAATAAGCCACCTATTTATAAAACTGAAATGGAAGAAATACTAAAGGTTAACTTCTGAAATTGTAGCCAATAATAAAAAGATTCTCGTTGTTGGCAGGATTCGAACCTGCGCGGGGATACCCCAATGGATTTCGAGTCCATCGCCTTAACCACTCGGCCACAACAACTTGCTGTAAGCTGCCTACAAATATTTTGTTTGAAAGTTTTGAAGTTTTCCCACATCAAAGTACTGATATTCTGCAATGCGCTTTTTAAAAACAATGTTTTTTTCATCATGCACGTTCTGTCCTAAAAACAAAAATTGCATGAGTACATCTCTGGATCTGTAAAAGGATACGCTTGCATTCAAACTCCCTTGTGGCACTCAAGTTTTTTGGACCCTGTTGCACTCTGTTTTTGCGCTGCTTTTAGTCTACGACCCATATTACAGAAGTCAACCATCTCTGAGTATTTGGGACTCCTTTGTAAGTGCCTTATCTTTAATCCTTGAAAAGCTCTATAATAAAGGGGTCTGTCAAAGATTGCTTGAATGGAAGATAAAAGAAGGCCCACTTGTCTCACCAAATGCAGTAGAGAAACCTGATGTTTTACTCATGTTATCCTTAGTTCAGTTTTTGGTAGACCTGGCATCCTTAAGGTGGCCTACCAGCAACCTTTTTGCTTTTCACCTCACGTTTTGCTGTATCTTTATGTTGGCCTTAGGACTCTAATCACTTTATCACTACTGTGAGAAAGTGGCTCTGTATATACTGTTCCCAAATAGGTACAGTGTGCACAGAGTCCCCAGTCCCCAGAGGTTTGGCAGAGGCTCGAGTTAGATATAACCTTACTCTCTAAAGTGGTAGCTTGCCGAGCAGTAAGGCAGTATCAGAGTACAGTGTAAAACATTTGTTGTACACACTCAGTCAGCAAATGGTCTCACACACTCAAGAACTGAACTCTAGGCCATTGGTTTGCATACAAAAGATATTGTTGTTTTATTTTAGAACCAACAATAGGTATCAAAATATACTTTCTCAGAATGAGATGCTTTAGTTAAATACTTTGCAATAGGCAATTGACTTTTGCAGGTCATAGTTACAGTTTATTGCAATAGGCAACACAATTTGAATCACAATAATACATTGAGCTCAATGGGAATTTTAAGTTATATGCAATTAATTACTTTCAGGATTACTTTTCTAAATGCAGGACTGGATCCTAGATTCAGTCCTGGGACAGTTCTTGGAAACAAGTGAGTAAATTCGTTTTAGTTACTGTTGTGATTTTTAAGCAATATTTTGCTATTTTACAAGTTGACACTTAGAAACTTTTGCTGATCAAATTACCAATGTTATCCTATGGAAGGAAATTCACTTAGCAGGTAAGTGGGGTTATGGTTCCTTTTTCTAGGTCAGTGTTGGATCCTAGATCCAGCACTACTGTACCACCTGTAAGCAGGTGAGAAACTGCGTTTAAGTTATACAGGCGATTTTTAAGGAATATTTACATGTTTGCAAAATCGACACTTAGAAGAAATTTCACAGAAAAACAGTCAATGGTTTCCTATGGAAGAAAATTCAAGTTACGGGTAAAGTACATTCTCATTACTTTTGTAATCCAGTGCTGGGCTCCTAGGCTCAGTACTGGGACATCTATCTAAAACAGGTAAACAATTACGTTTTCACAGTTGGTACGATTTTTAAAGAATATTTGTAAGTTTCAAAAATCGACACTTAGAAAATTTTCAGCAAAAAGCAGGCAATGATATCCTATGGAAGGAAATTCGAGTTACTGGTAAGTACGGTTAAAATTACTTTTCAGGGTCAGTACTGAGCTCCAAGATGCAGCACTGAGGTCTCTCCTGATAACAGGTGAGTAAATCAGAATTCGTTGTTCGGCTGATTTTAGATGAATATTTTAAAGTTCCAAAACTCCACACCACTTAGAAGAATTTCCAAGTGAAACAACGAAATTTTAGCCTATGGAAGAAACGTGAGTTATCGGCTTTTAGGTAAGTACTCGACTGGCAGAGTTATGGTTCTGGGCATAGACTCAGGGGTCTCCCAGGGGAGTCCCAGCCTACTTGCCAAGCCTTAAACTCCCCTTTTATTACATATAATTTACACCTAAGGTAGGCCCTAGGTAGTCCTAGGTGCATGATGCTATGTAAGTAAAAAATAAGATATGTACTTTGGTGGTTCGCGTGTCCTGTAAGTACCAAACAGTCTATTTCATTTTTCACTACTGTGAGGTCTACCCCTCTCATAGGTTAGCTCTGTGTATTCCCCTATACTTTTTATTTGGTAATTCCATATCGGAGAGGAGTAGCTTTATTTATTTATTGAAAATCCTACTTACTGGTGAGGTTGGATTTAACTTTACTATTTTAGAAATGCCACTTTTAGAGAGTGAACATTTCTCTGCACGTACTGCTCTATTTGCCTGAAACCTGGCCCCAATACACGTCTGGATTGGGCTGGGTGACAGCAAAATGTGTGCCTTCCCTCTAGAGAGCCACAACACAGGTCACTCAACTACACCTGGGGGGTGAGCTCCGCTCCCCCTCCACCCCCAATAGGTTCAAGAACGATAATTCATGTAAGTAAACACATTATAGCTACAGCTTATAATCATGCGAGTTTAAATCATTTGTTGTTAGATGGTTTAAATATTTGAAAGGATCTGTTTTTAATAGACATTTTACAAAAACCACTGGCACATTTGCTAATTCTGTAAAATTAACACCCAACTGCTGTGACATTGCCAACCACAATGCCGTGACTCGGATTCAAACCAAGGTTGCTGCGGCCACAACGCAGAGTACTAACCACTATACGATCACGGCGAGCTACTTGGGCTCAACGACATACAGTGACATGGAGAATTTATAATTCGGAACACTCAGGGCTATTCCTGTGATAGGCTGGATGTATTCATTGCTTCCTCATTCCTCATTCAGAGGCTGCGTCTCCTCAGTGGTTGATAGGCTGAAACCGTTTCCTGGCCGCCTGCTTGTGAAATGCCAGGAGTCAAAGATCACACATTACACTTGCGGACCTGTGATGGGACACCAATGCAGAGAAACCCACCTGGCACAGACCTTCTATTCTGTCTATTAGACCTGCATCTTCCCTGCACCTTTCAAGCCATTTGTATGTGAAGCAAGAAAGAGTTAGAGAGTGATCCATCTATACTTTTATAGGGAGGATGTCGCCGTGAGCTCCTCCCAGCTAATCACACGAACAGCAGAAAAGCAAGATAAATACACAGTTGAGGGGTGGGCTGCATGGTTATGTTTTTGAGTAAATATTGAAACTGACCTCAGTGGCTCATTAGCAGAGCTGCGGCTAATGACTGGTGCCAAATCATGATGAAGCAAGCACCATGGCTCGTAGGGGACCCACAACACGCTTTTCTTAGCTCACTGAATTAAAGTATAAACTTCCGCCGTGTGTGAGTGGTAAAGGCTTGTTAATATGGTTCCTTTTCCAATTCAAGTCTGACAACAAGAGGCAGGAACCACGTGGCTTCGGAAGCTCAGGAAAGTAGCCACCAACCACAGAGAAAGAGAGAACTGGCAGTATGAGAGGTGGAGAAAACAGAAGCGGGAGCAAGGAGCTCAAATGAGATTGATGGCGTTTAAATAGAGCGCGTAAAGGAACAGTTACACAGCTAAGAAATGGGAAAGACAGACTAGGGAAAAAAACACAGAAAGAGCCTGTAGATGAAATTCTCTTCCTGGGACAGCAGGTTAAGAGAAATTACACATGGGGAGGTTAAGCATGTAACACGGGGGAGAATAAAAAAGAAAATGCAGCTTTATGAAGTGTGTTTGCCAATCCAGCCAGCACTTTTGTTCTATTTCTCTCTTTGCGTCTTTTATTGGTAAAGTAACTTTCAAGTGCATGCGCAGGTATGAATGAGAGAGCAACGGTATAATAATTTGAAGCGTTTACACCAGTGCTAAAGTAGGAATGAGGTGTAGCAAAGACATGAAAGAGGTAGCGATAACAAATATGTGGAGAGGCAATAGTGACACAAAAATAAGCCACCTATTTATAAAACTGAAATGGAAGAAATACTAAAGGTTAACTTCTGAAATTGTAGCCGATAATAAAAAGATTTTCGTTGTTGGCAGGATTCGAACCTGCGCGGGGATACCCCAATGGATTTCGAGTCCATCGCCTTAACCACTCGGCCACAACAACTTGCTGTAAGCTGCCTACGAATATTTTGTTTGAAAGTTTTGAAGTTTTCCCACATCAAAGTACTGATATTCTGCAATGCGCTTTTTAAAAACAATGTTTTTTTCATCATGCACGTTCTGTCCTAAAAACAAAAATTGCATGAGTATATCTCTGGATCTGTAAAAGGATACGCTTGCATTCAAACTCCCTTGTGGCACTCAAGTTTTTTGGACCCTGTTGCACTCTGTTTTTGCGCTGCTTTTAGTCTACGACCCATATTACAGAAGTCAACCATCTCTGAGTATTTGGGACTCCTTTGTAAGTGCCTTATCTTTAATCCTTGAAAAGCTCTATAATAAAGGGGTCTGTCAAAGATTGCTTCAATGGAAGATAAAAGAAGGCCCACTTGTCTCACCAAATGCAGTAGAGAAACCTGATGTTTTACTCATGTTATCCTTAGTTCAGTTTTTGGTAGACCTGGCATCCTTAAGGTGGCCTACCAGCAACCTTTTTGCTTTTCACCTCACGTTTTGCTGTATCTTTATGTTGGCCTTAGCACTCTAATCACTTTATCACTACTGTGAGAAAGTGGCTCTGTATATACTGTTCCCAAATAGGTACAGTGTGCACAGAGTCCCCAGTCCCCAGAGGTTAGGCAGAGGCTAAAGTTAGATATAACCTTACTCTCTAAAGTGGTAGCTTGCCGAGCAGTAAGGCAGTATCAGAGTACAGTGTAAAACATGTGTTGTACACACTCAGTCAGCAAATGGTCTCACACACTCAAGAACTGAACTCTAGGCCATTGGTTTGCATACAAAAGATATTGTTGTTTTATTTTAGAACCAACAATAGGTATCAAAATATACTTTCTCAGAATGAGATGCTTTAGTTAAATACTTTGCAATAGGCAATTGACTTTTGCAGGTCATCGTTACAGTTTATTGCAATAGGCAACACAATTTGAATCACAATAATACATTGAGCTCAATGGGAATTTTAAGTTATATGCAATTAATTACTTTCAGGATTACTTTTCTAAATCCAGGACTGGATCCTAGATTCAGTCCTGGGACAGTTCTTGGAAACAAGTGAGTAAATTCGTTTTAGTTACTGTTGTGATTTTTAAGCAATATTTTGCTATTTTAAAAGTTGACACTTCGAAACTTTTGCTGATCAAATTACCAATGTTATCCTATGGAAGGAAATTCACTTAGCAGGTAAGTGGGGTTATGGTTACTTTTTCTAGGTCAGTGTTGGATCCTAGATCCAGCACTACTGTACCACCTGTAAGCAGTTGAGAAACTGCGTTTAAGTTATACAGGCGATTTTTAAGGAATATTTACATGTTTGCAAAATCGACACTTAGAAGAAATTTCACAGAAAAACAGTCAATGGTTTCCTATGGAAGAAAATTCAAGTTACGGGTAAAGTACGTTCTCGTTACTTTTGTAATCCAGTGCTGGGCTCCTAGGCTCAGTACTGGGACATCTATCTAAAACAGGTAAACAATTACGTTTTCACAGTTGGTACGATTTTTAAACAATATTTGTAAGTTTCAAAAATCGACACTTAGAAAATTTTCAGCAAAAAGCAGGCAATGATATCCCATGGAAGGAAATTCGAGTTACTGGTAAGTACGGTTAAAATTACATTTGAGAGTCAGTACTGAGCTCCAAGATGCAGCACTGAGGTCTCTCCTGATAACAGGTGAGTAAATCAGAATTCGTTGTTCGGCTGATTTTAGATGAATATTTTAAAGTTCCAAAACTCCACACCACTTAGAAGAATTTCCAAGTGAAACCACTCAATGTTAGCCTATGGAAGAAAAGTGAGTTATCGGCTTTTAGGTAAGTACTCGACTGGCAGAGTTATGGTTCTGGGCATAGACTCAGGGGTCTCCCAGGGGAGTCCCAGCCTACTTGCCAAGCCTTAAACTCCCCTTTTATTACATATAATTTACACCTAAGGTAGGCCCTAGGTAGTCCTAGGTGCATGATGCTATGTAAGTAAAAAATAAGATATGTACTTTGGTGGTTCGCGTGTCCTGTAAGTACCAAACAGTCTATTTCATTTTTCACTACTGTGAGGTCTACCCCTCTCATAGGTTAGCTCTGTGTATTCCCCTATACTTTTTATTTGGTAATTCCATATCGGAGAGGAGTAGCTTTATTTATTTATTGAAAATCCTACTTACTGGTGAGGTTGGATTTAACTTTACTATTTTAGAAATGCCACTTTTAGAGAGTGAACATTTCTCTGCACTTACTGCTCTATTTGCCTGAAACCTGGCCCCAATACACGTCTGGATTGGGCTGGGTGACAGCAAAATTTGTGCCTTCCCTCTAGAGAGCCACAACACAGGTCACTCAACTGCACCTGGGGGGTGAGCTCCGCTCCCCCTCCACCCCCAATAGGTTCAAGAACGATGATTTATGTAAGTAAATACATTATAGCTACAGCTTATAATCATGCGAGTTTAAATCATTTGTTGTTAGATGGTTTAAATATTTAAAAGGATCTGTTTTTAATAGACATTTTACAAAAACCACTGGTACATTTGCTAATTCTGTCAAATTAAAACCCAACTGCCGTGACATTGCCAACCACAATGCCGTGACTCGGATTCGAACTGAGGTTGCTGCGGCCACAACGCAGAGTACTAACCACTATACGATCACGGCGAGCTACTTGGGCTCAACGACATACAGTGACATGGAGAATTTATAATTCGGAACACTCAGGGCTGTTCCTGTGATAGGCTGGATGTATTCATTGCTTCCTCATTCCTCATTCAGAGGCTGCGTCTCCTCAGTGGTTGATAGGCTGAAACCGTTTCCTGGCCGCCTGCTTGTGAAATGCCAGGAGTCAAAGATCACACATTACACTTGCGGACCTGTGATGGGACACCAATGCAGAGAAACCCACCTGGCACAGACCTTCTATTCTGTCTATTAGACCTGCATCTTCCCTGCATCTTTCAAGCCATTTGTATGTGAAGCAAGAAAGAGTTAGAGAGTGATCCATCTACACTTTTATAGGGAGGATGTCGCCGTGAGCTCCTCCCAGCTAATCACACGAACAGCAGAAAAGCAAGATAAATACACAGTTGAGGGGTGGGCTGCATGGTTATGTTTTTGAGTAAATATTGAAACTGACCTCAGTGGCTCATTAGCAGAGCTGCGGCTAATGACTGGTGCCAAATCATGATGAAGCAAGCACCATGGCTCGTAGGGGACCCACAACACGCTTTTCTTAGCTCACTGAATTAAAGTGTAAACTTCCGCCGTGTGTGAGTGGTAAAGGCTTGTTAATATGGTTCCTTTTCCAATTCAAGTCTGACAACAAGAGGCAGGAACCACGTGGCTTCGGAAGCTCAGGAAAGTAGCCACCAACCACAGAGAAAGAGAGAACTGGCAGTATGAGAGGTGGAGAAAACAGAAGCGGGAGCAAGGAGCTCAAATGAGATTGATGGCGTTTAAATAGAGCGCGTAAAGGAACAGTTACACAGCTAAGAAATGGGAAAGACAGACTAGGGAAAAAAACACAGAAAGAGCCTGTAGATGAAATTCTCTTCCTGGGACAGGAGGTTAAGAGAAATTACACATGGGGAGGTTAAGCATGTAACACGGGGGAGAATAAAAAAGAAAATGCAGTTTTATGAAGTGTGTTTGCCAATCCAGCCAGCACTTTTGTTCTATTTCTCTCTTTGCGTCTTTTATTGGTAAAGTAACTTTCAAGTGCATGCGCAGGTATGAATGAGAGAGCAACGGTATAATAATTTGAAGCGTTTACACCAGTGCTAAAGTAGGAATGAGGTGTAGCAAAGACATGAAAGAGGTAGCGATAACAAATATGTGGAGAGGCAATAGTGACACAAAAATAAGCCACCTATTTATAAAACTGAATTGGAAGAAATACTAAAGGTTAACTTCTGAAATTGTAGCCGATAATAAAAAGATTTTCGTTGTTGGCAGGATTCGAACCTGCGCGGGGATACCCCAATGGATTTCGAGTTCATCTCCTTAACCACTCGGCCACAACAACTTGCTGTAAGCTGCCTACAAATATTTTGTTTGAAAGTTTTGAAGTTTTCCCACATCAAAGTACTGATATTCTGCAATGCGCTTTTTAAAAACAATGTTTTTTTCATCATGCACGTTCTGTCCTAAAAACAAAAATTGCATGAGTATATCTCTGGATCTGTAAAATGATACGCTTGCATTCAAACTCCCTTGTGGCACTCAAGTTTTTTGGACCCTGTTGCACTCTGTTTTTGCGCTGCTTTTAGTCTACGACCCATATTACAGAAGTCAACCATCTCTGAGTATTTGGGACTCCTTTGTAAGTGCCTTATCTTTAATCCTTGAAAAGCTCTATAATAAAGGGGTCTGTCAAAGATTGCTTGAATGGAAGATAAAAGAAGGCCCACTTGTCTCACCAAATGCAGTAGAGAAACCTGATGTTTTACTCATGTTATCCTTAGTTCAGTTTTTGGTAGACCTGGCATCCTTAAGGTGGCCTACCAGCAACCTATTTGCTTTTCACCTCACGTTTTGCTGTATCTTTATGTTGGCCTTAGCACTCTAATCACTTTATCACTACTGTGAGAAAGTGGCTCTGTATATACTGTTCCCAAATAGGTAAAGTGTGCACAGAGTCCCCAGTCCCCAGAGGTTAGGCAGAGGCTAAAGTTAGATATAACCTTACTCTCTAAAGTGGTAGCTTGCCGAGCAGTAAGGCAGTATCAGAGTACAGTGTAAAACATTTGTTGTACACACTCAGTCAGCAAATGGTCTCACACACTCAAGAACTGAACTCTAGGCCATTGGTTTGCATACAAAAGATATTGTTGTTTTATTTTAGAACCAACAATAGGTATCAAAATATACTTTCTCAGAATGAGATGCTTTAGTTAAATACTTTGCAATAGGCAATTGACTTTTGCAGGTCATCGTTACAGTTTATTGCAATAGGCAACACAATTTGAATCACAATAATACATTGAGCTCAATGGGAATTTTAAGTTATATGCAATTAATTACTTTCAGGATTACTTTTCTAAATCCAGGACTGGATCCTAGATTCAGTCCTGGGACAGTTCTTGGAAACAAGTGAGTAAATTCGTTTTAGTTACTGTTGTGATTTTTAAGCAATATTTTGCTATTTTAAAAGTTGACACTTCGAAACTTTTGCTGATCAAATTACCAATGTTATCCTATGGAAGGAAATTCACTTAGCAGGTAAGTGGGGTTATGGTTACTTTTTCTAGGTCAGTGTTGGATCCTAGATCCAGCACTACTGTACCACCTGTAAGCAGTTGAGAAACTGCGTTTAAGTTATACAGGCGATTTTTAAGGAATATTTACATGTTTGCAAAATCGACACTTAGAAGAAATTTCACAGAAAAACAGTCAATGGTTTCCTATGGAAGAAAATTCAAGTTACGGGTAAAGTACGTTCTCGTTACTTTTGTAATCCAGTGCTGGGCTCCTAGGCTCAGTACTGGGACATCTATCTAAAACAGGTAAACAATTACGTTTTCACAGTTGGTACGATTTTTAAAGAATATTTGTAAGTTTCAAAAATCGACACTTAGAAAATTTTCAGCAAAAAGCAGGCAATGATATCCCATGGAAGGAAATTCGAGTTACTAGTAAGTACGGTTAAAATTACATTTCAGGGTCAGTACTGAGCTCCAAGATGCAGCACTGAGGTCTCTCCTGATAACAGGTGAGTAAATCAGAATTCGTTGTTCGGCTGATTTTAGATGAATATTTTAAAGTTCCAAAACTCCACACCACTTAGAAGAATTTCCAAGTGAAACCACTCAATGTTAGCCTATGGAAGAAAAGTGAGTTATCGGCTTTTAGGTAAGTACTCGACTGGCAGAGTTATGGTTCTGGGCATAGACTCAGGGGTCTCCCAGGGGAGTCCCAGCCTACTTGCCAAGCCTTAAACTCCCCTTTTATTACATATAATTTACACCTAAGGTAGGCCCTAGGTAGTCCTAGGTGCATGATGCTATGTAAGTAAAAAATAAGATATGTACTTTGGTGGTTCGCGTGTCCTGTAAGTACCAAACAGTCTATTTCATTTTTCACTACTGTGAGGTCTACCCCTCTCATAGGTTAGCTCTGTGTATTCCCCTATACTTTTTATTTGGTAATTCCATATCGGAGAGGAGTAGCTTTATTTATTTATTGAAAATCCTACTTACTGGTGAGGTTGGATTTAACTTTACTATTTTAGAAATGCCACTTTTAGAGAGCGAACATTTCTCTGCACTTACTGCTCTATTTGCCTGAAACCTGGCCCCAATACACGTCTGGATTGGGCTGGGTGACAGCAAAATTTGTGCCTTCCCTCTAGAGAGCCACAACACAGGTCACTCAACTGCACCTGGGGGGTGAGCTCCGCTCCCCCTCCACCCCCAATAGGTTCAAGAACGATAATTTATGTAAGTAAATACATTATAGCTATAGCTTATAATCATGCGAGTTTAAATCATTTGTTGTTAGATGGTTTAAATATTTGAAAGGATCTGTTTTTAATAGACATTTTACAAAAACCACTGGCACATTTGCTAATTCTGTAAAATTAACACCCAACTGCCGTGACATTGCCAACCACAATGCCGTAACTCGGATTCAAACCGAGGTTGCTGCGGCCACAACGCAGAGTACTAACCACTATACGATCACGGCGAGCTACTTGGGCTCAACGACATACAGTGACATGGAGAATTTATAATTCGGAACACTCAGGGCTATTCCTGTGATAGGCTGGATATATTCATTGCTTCCTCATTCCTCATTCAGAGGCTGCGTCTCCTCAGTGGTTGATAGGCTGAAACCGTTTCCTGGCCGCCTGCTTGTGAAATGCCAGGAGTCAAAGTTCACACATTACACTTGCGGACCTGTGATGGGACACCAATGCAGAGAAACCCACCTGGCACAGACCTTCTATTCTGTCTATTAGACCTGCATCTTCCCTGCATCTTTCAAGCCATTTGTATGTGAAGCAAGAAAGAGTTAGAGAGTGATCCATCTACACTTTTATAGGGAGGATGTCGCCGTGAGCTCCTCCCAGCTAATCACACGAACAGCAGAAAAGCAAGATAAATACACAGTTGAGGGGTGGGCTGCATGGTTATGTTTTTGAGTAAATATTGAAACTGACCTCAGTGGCTCATTAGCAGAGCTGCGGCTAATGACTGGTGCCAAATCATGATGAAGCAAGCACCATGGCTCGTAGGGGACAAACAACACGCTTTTCTTAGCTCACTGAATTAAAGTATAAACTTCCGCCGTGTGTGAGTGGTAAAGGCTTGTTAATATGGTTCCTTTTCCAATTCAAGTCTGACAACAAGAGGCAGGAACCACGTGGCTTCGGAAGCTCAGGAAAGTAGCCACCAACCACAGAGAAAGAGAGAACTGGCAGTATGAGAGGTGGAGAAAACAGAAGCGGGAGCAAGGAGCTCAAGTGAGATTGATGGCGTTTAAATAGAGCGCGTAAAGGAACAGGTACACAGCTAAGAAATGGGAAAGACAGACTAGGGAAAAAAACACAGAAAGAGCCTGTAGATGAAATTCTCTTCCTGGGACAGGAGGTTAAGAGAAATTACACATGGGGAGGTTAAGCATGTAACACTGGGGAGAATAAAAAAGAAAATGCAGTTTTATGAAGTGTGTTTGCCAATCCAGCCAGCACTTTTGTTCTATTTCTCTCTTTGCGTCTTTTATTGGTAAAGTAACTTTCAAGTGCATGCGCAGGTATGAATGAGAGAGCAACGGTATAATAATTTGAAGCGTTTACACCAGTGCTAAAGTAGGAATGAGGTGTAGCAAAGACATGAAAGAGGTAGCGATAACAAATATGTGGAGAGGCAATAGTGACACAAAAATAAGCCACCTATTTATAAAACTGAAATGGAAGAAATACTAAATGTTAACTTCTGAAATTGTAGCCGATAATAAAAAGATTTTCGTTGTTGGCAGGATTCGAACCTGCGCGGGGATACCCCAATGGATTTCGAGTCCATCGCCTTAACCACTCGGCCACAACAACTTGCTGTAAGCTGCCTACAAATATTTTGTTTGAAAGTTTTGAAGTTTTCCCACATCAAAGTACTGATATTCTGCAATGCGCTTTTTAAAAACAATGTTTTTTTCATCATGCACGTTCTGTCCTAAAAACAAAAATTGCATGAGTATATCTCTGGATCTGTAAAAGGATACGCTTGCATTCAAACTCCCTTGTGGCACTCAAGTTTTTTGGACCCTGTTGCACTCTGTTTTTGCGCTGCTTTTAGTCTACGACCCATATTACAGAAGTCAACCATCTCTGAGTATTTGGGACTCCTTTGTAAGTGCCTTATCTTTAATCCTTGAAAAGCTCTATAATAAAGGGGTCTGTCAAAGATTGCTTGAATGGAAGATAAAAGAAGGCCCACTTGTCTCACCAAATGCAGTAGAGAAACCTGATGTTTTACTCATGTTATCCTTAGTTCAGTTTTTGGTAGACCTGGCATCCTTAAGGTGGCCTACCAGCAACCTTTTTGCTTTTCACCTCACGTTTTGCTGTATCTTTATGTTGGCCTTAGCACTCTAATCACTTTATCACTACTGTGAGAAAGTGGCTCTGTATATACTGTTCCCAAATAGGTACAGTGTGCACAGAGTCCCCAGTCCCCAGAGGTTAGGCAGAGGCTAAAGTTAGATATAACCTTACTCTCTAAAGTGGTAGCTTGCCGAGCAGTAAGGCAGTATCAGAGTACAGTGTAAAACATTTGTTGTACACACTCAGTCAGCAAATGGTCTCACACACTCAAGAACTGAACTCTAGGCCATTGGTTTGCATACAAAAGATATTGTTGTTTTATTTTAGAACCAACAATAGGTATCAAAATATACTTTCTCAGAATGAGATGCTTTAGTTAAATACTTTGCAATAGGCAATTGACTTTTGCAGGTCATAGTTACAGTTTATTGCAATAGGCAACACAATTTGAATCACAATAATACATTGAGCTCAATGGGAATTTTAAGTTATATGCAATTAATTACTTTCAGGATTACTTTTCTAAATCCAGGACTGGATCCTAGATTCAGTCCTGGGACAGTTCTTGGAAACAAGTGAGTAAATTCATTTTAGTTACTGTTGTGATTTTTAAGCAATATTTTGCTATTTTACAAGTTGACACTTAGAAACTTTTGCTGATCAAATTACCAATGTTATCCTATGGAAGGAAATTCACTTAGCAGGTAAGTGGGGTTATGGTTCCTTTTTCTAGGTCAGTGTTGGATCCTAGATCCAGCACTACTGTACCACCTGTAAGCAGGTGAGAAACTGCGTTTAAGTTATACAGGCGATTTTTAAGGAATATTTACATGTTTGCAAAATCGACACTTAGAAGAAATTTCACAGAAAAACAGTCAATGGTTTCCTATGGAAGAAAATTCAAGTTACGGGTAAAGTACGTTCTCGTTACTTTTGTAATCCAGTGCTGGGCTCCTAGGCTCAGTACTGGGACATCTATCTAAAACAGGTAAACAATTACGTTTTCACAGTTGGTACGATTTTTAAACAATATTTGTAAGTTTCAAAAATCGACACTTAGAAAATTTTCAGCAAAAAGCAGGCAATGATATCCCATGGAAGGAAATTCGAGTTACTGGTAAGTACGGTTAAAATTACATTTGAGAGTCAGTACTGAGCTCCAAGATGCAGCACTGAGGTCTCTCCTGATAACAGGTGAGTAAATCAGAATTCGTTGTTCGGCTGATTTTAGATGAATATTTTAAAGTTCCAAAACTCCACACCACTTAGAAGAATTTCCAAGTGAAACCACTCAATGTTAGCCTATGGAAGAAAAGTGAGTTATCGGCTTTTAGGTAAGTACTCGACTGGCAGAGTTATGGTTCTGGGCATAGACTCAGGGGTCTCCCAGGGGAGTCCCAGCCTACTTGCCAAGCCTTAAACTCCCCTTTTATTACATATAATTTACACCTAAGGTAGGCCCTAGGTAGTCCTAGGTGCATGATGCTATGTAAGTAAAAAATAAGATATGTACTTTGGTGGTTCGCGTGTCCTGTAAGTACCAAACAGTCTATTTCATTTTTCACTACTGTGAGGTCTACCCCTCTCATAGGTTAGCTCTGTGTATTCCCCTATACTTTTTATTTGGTAATTCCATATCGGAGAGGAGTAGCTTTATTTATTTATTGAAAATCCTACTTACTGGTGAGGTTGGATTTAACTTTACTATTTTAGAAATGCCACTTTTAGAGAGTGAACATTTCTCTGCACTTACTGCTCTATTTGCCTGAAACCTGGCCCCAATACACGTCTGGATTGGGCTGGGTGACAGCAAAATTTGTGCCTTCCCTCTAGAGAGCCACAACACAGGTCACTCAACTGCACCTGGGGGGTGAGCTCCGCTCCCCCTCCACCCCCAATAGGTTCAAGAACGATAATTTATGTAAGTAAATACATTATAGCTACAGCTTATAATCATGCGAGTTTAAATCATTTGTTGTTAGAAGGTTTAAATATTTGAAAGGATCTGTTTTTAATAGACATTTTACAAAAACCACTGGCACATTTGCTAATTCTGTAAAATTAACACCCAACTGCCGTGACATTGCCAACCACAATGCCGTAACTCGGATTCAAACCGAGGTTGCTGCGGCCACAACGCAGAGTACTAACCACTATACGATCACGGCGAGCTACTTGGGCTCAACGACATACAGTGACATGGAGAATTTATAATTCGGAACACTCAGGGCTATTCCTGTGATAGGCTGGATATATTCATTGCTTCCTCATTCAGAGGCTGCGTCTCCTCAGTGGTTGATAGGCTGAAACCGTTTCCTGGCCGCCTGCTTGTGAAATGCCAGGAGTCAAAGTTCACACATTACACTTGCGGACCTGTGATGGGACACCAATGCAGAGAAACCCACCTGGCACAGACCTTCTATTCTGTCTATTAGACCTGCATCTTCCCTGCATCTTTCAAGCCATTTGTATGTGAAGCAAGAAAGAGTTAGAGAGTGATCCATCTACACTTTTATAGGGAGGATGTCGCCGTGAGCTCCTCCCAGCTAATCACACGAACAGCAGAAAAGCAAGATAAATACACAGTTGAGGGGTGGGCTGCATGGTTATGTTTTTGAGTAAATATTGAAACTGACCTCAGTGGCTCATTAGCAGAGCTGCGGCTAATGACTGGTGCCAAATCATGATGAAGCAAGCACCATGGCTCGTAGGGGACCCACAACACGCTTTTCTTAGCTCACTGAATTAAAGTATAAACTTCCGCCGTGTGTGAGTGGTAAAGGCTTGTTAATATGGTTCCTTTTCCAATTCAAGTCTGACAACAAGAGGCAGGAACCACGTGGCTTCGGAAGCTCAGGAAAGTAGCCACCAACCACAGAGAAAGAGAGAACTGGCAGTATGAGAGGTGGAGAAAACAGAAGCGGGAGCAAGGAGCTCAAATGAGATTGATGGCGTTTAAATAGAGCGCGTAAAGGAACAGTTACACAGCTAAGAAATGGGAAAGACAGACTAGGGAAAAAAACACAGAAAGGGCCTGTAGATGAAATTCTCTTCCTGGGACAGCAGGTTAAGAGAAATTACACATGGGGAGGTTAAGCATGTAACACGGGGGAGAATAAAAAAGAAAATGCAGTTTTATGAAGTGTGTTTGCCAATCCAGCCAGCACTTTTGTTCTATTTCTCTCTTTGCGTCTTTTATTGGTAAAGTAACTTTCAAGTGCATGCGCAGGTATGAATGAGAGAGCAACCGTATAATAATTTGAAGCGTTTACACCAGTGCTAAAGTAGGAATGAGGTGTAGCAAAGACATGAAAGAGGTAGCGATAACAAATATGTGGAGAGGCAATAGTGACACAAAAATAAGCCACCTATTTATAAAACTGAAATGGAAGAAATACTAAAGGTTAACTTCTGAAATTGTAGCCGATAATAAAAAGATTCTCGTTGTTGGCAGGATTCGAACCTGCGCGGGGATACCCCAATGGATTTCAAGTCCATCGCCTTAACCACTCAGCCACAACAACTTGCTGTAAGCTGCCTACAAATATTTTGTTTGAAAGTTTTGAAGTTTTCCCACATCAAAGTACTGATATTCTGCAATGCGCTTTTTAAAAACAATGTTTTTTTCATCATGCACGTTCTGTCCTAAAAACAAAAATTGCATGAGTATATCTCTGGATCTGTAAAAGGATACGCTTGCATTCAAACTCCCTTGTGGCACTCAAGTTTTTTGGACCCTGTTGCACTCTGTTTTTGCGCTGCTTTTAGTCTACGACCCATATTACAGAAGTCAACCATCTCTGAGTATTTGGGACTCCTTTGTAAGTGCCTTATCTTTAATCCTTGAAAAGCTCTATAATAAAGGGGTCTGTCAAAGATTGCTTGAATGGAAGATAAAAGAAGGCCCACTTGTCTCACCAAATGCAGTAGAGAAACCTGATGTTTTACTCATGTTATCCTTAGTTCAGTTTTTGGTAGACCTGGCATCCTTAAGGTGGCCTACCAGCAACCTTTTTGCTTTTCACCTCACGTTTTGCTGTATCTTTATGTTGCCCTTAGCACTCTAATCACTTTATCACTACTGTGAGAAAGTGGCTCTGTATATACTGTTCCCAAATAGGTACAGTGTGCACAGAGTCCCCAGTCCCCAGAGGTTAGGCAGAGGCTAAAGTTAGATATAACCTTACTCTCTAAAGTGGTAGCTTGCCGAGCAGTAAGGCAGTATCAGAGTACAGTGTAAAACATTTGTTGTACACACTCAGTCAGCAAATGGTCTCACACACTCAAGAACTGAACTCTAGGCCATTGGTTTGCATACAAAAGATATTGTTGTTTTATTTTAGAACCAACAATAGGTATCAAAATATACTTTCTCAGAATGAGATGCTTTAGTTAAATACTTTGCAATAGGCAATTGACTTTTGCAGGTCATCGTTACAGTTTATTGCAATAGGCAACACAATTTGAATCACAATAATACATTGAGCTCAATGGGAATTTTAAGTTATATGCAATTAATTACTTTCAGGATTACTTTTCTAAATCCAGGACTGGATCCTAGATTCAGTCCTGGGACAGTTCTTGGAAACAAGTGAGTAAATTCGTTTTAGTTACTGTTGTGATTTTTAAGCAATATTTTGCTATTTTAAAAGTTGACACTTCGAAACTTTTGCTGATCAAATTACCAATGTTATCCTATGGAAGGAAATTCACTTAGCAGGTAAGTGGGGTTATGGTTACTTTTTCTAGGTCAGTGTTGGATCCTAGATCCAGCACTACTGTACCACCTGTAAGCAGTTGAGAAACTGCGTTTAAGTTATACAGGCGATTTTTAAGGAATATTTACATGTTTGCAAAATCGACACTTAGAAGAAATTTCACAGAAAAACAGTCAATGGTTTCCTATGGAAGAAAATTCAAGTTACGGGTAAAGTACGTTCTCGTTACTTTTGTAATCCAGTGCTGGGCTCCTAGGCTCAGTACTGGGACATCTATCTAAAACAGGTAAACAATTACGTTTTCACAGTTGGTACGATTTTTAAAGAATATTTGTAAGTTTCAAAAATCGACACTTGGAAAATTTTCAGCAAAAAGCAGGCAATGATATCCCATGGAAGGAAATTCGAGTTACTGGTAAGTACGGTTAAAATTACATTTCAGGGTCAGTACTGAGCTCCAAGATGCAGCACTGAGGTCTCTCCTGATAACAGGTGAGTAAATCAGAATTCGTTGTTCGGCTGATTTTAGATGAATATTTTAAAGTTCCAAAACTCCACACCACTTAGAAGAATTTCCAAGTGAAACCACTCAATGTTAGCCTATGGAAGAAAAGTGAGTTATCGGCTTTTAGGTAAGTACTCGACTGGCAGAGTTATGGTTCTGGGCATAGACTCAGGGGTCTCCCAGGGGAGTCCCAGCCTACTTGCCAAGCCTTAAACTCCCCTTTTATTACATATAATTTACACCTAAGGTAGGCCCTAGGTAGTCCTAGGTGCATGATGCTATGTAAGTAAAAAATAAGATATGTACTTTGGTGGTTCGCGTGTCCTGTAAGTACCAAACAGTCTATTTCATTTTTCACTACTGTGAGGTCTACCCCTCTCATAGGTTAGCTCTGTGTATTCCCCTATACTTTTTATTTGGTAATTCCATATCGGAGAGGAGTAGCTTTATTTATTTATTGAAAATCCTACTTACTGGTGAGGTTGGATTTAACTTTACTATTTTAGAAATGCCACTTTTAGAGAGTGAACATTTCTCTGCACTTACTGCTCTATTTGCCTGAAACCTGGCCCCAATACACGTCTGGATTGGGCTGGGTGACAGCAAAATTTGTGCCTTCCCTCTAGAGAGCCACAACACAGGTCACTCAACTGCACCTGGGGGGTGAGCTCCGCTCCCCCTCCACCCCCAATAGGTTCAAGAACGATAATTTATGTAAGTAAATACATTATAGCTACAGCTTATAATCATGCGAGTTTAAATCATTTGTTGTTAGAAGGTTTAAATATTTGAAAGGATCTGTTTTTAATAGACATTTTACAAAAACCACTGGCACATTTGCTAATTCTGTAAAATTAACACCCAACTGCCGTGACATTGCCAACCACAATGCCGTAACTCGGATTCAAACCGAGGTTGCTGCGGCCACAACGCAGAGTACTAACCACTATACGATCACGGCGAGCTACTTGGGCTCAACGACATACAGTGACATGGAGAATTTATAATTCGGAACACTCAGGGCTATTCCTGTGATAGGCTGGATATATTCATTGCTTCCTCATTCAGAGGCTGCGTCTCCTCAGTGGTTGATAGGCTGAAACCGTTTCCTGGCCGCCTGCTTGTGAAATGCCAGGAGTCAAAGTTCACACATTACACTTGCGGACCTGTGATGGGACACCAATGCAGAGAAACCCACCTGGCACAGACCTTCTATTCTGTCTATTAGACCTGCATCTTCCCTGCATCTTTCAAGCCATTTGTATGTGAAGCAAGAAAGAGTTAGAGAGTGATCCATCTACACTTTTATAGGGAGGATGTCGCCGTGAGCTCCTCCCAGCTAATCACACGAACAGCAGAAAAGCAAGATAAATACACAGTTGAGGGGTGGGCTGCATGGTTATGTTTTTGAGTAAATATTGAAACTGACCTCAGTGGCTCATTAGCAGAGCTGCGGCTAATGACTGGTGCCAAATCATGATGAAGCAAGCACCATGGCTCGTAGGGGACCCACAACACGCTTTTCTTAGCTCACTGAATTAAAGTATAAACTTCCGCCGTGTGTGAGTGGTAAAGGCTTGTTAATATGGTTCCTTTTCCAATTCAAGTCTGACAACAAGAGGCAGGAACCACGTGGCTTCGGAAGCTCAGGAAAGTAGCCACCAACCACAGAGAAAGAGAGAACTGGCAGTATGAGAGGTGGAGAAAACAGAAGCGGGAGCAAGGAGCTCAAATGAGATTGATGGCGTTTAAATAGAGCGCGTAAAGGAACAGTTACACAGCTAAGAAATGGGAAAGACAGACTAGGGAAAAAAACACAGAAAGGGCCTGTAGATGAAATTCTCTTCCTGGGACAGCAGGTTAAGAGAAATTACACATGGGGAGGTTAAGCATGTAACACGGGGGAGAATAAAAAAGAAAATGCAGTTTTATGAAGTGTGTTTGCCAATCCAGCCAGCACTTTTGTTCTATTTCTCTCTTTGCGTCTTTTATTGGTAAAGTAACTTTCAAGTGCATGCGCAGGTATGAATGAGAGAGCAACGGTATAATAATTTGAAGCGTTTACACCAGTGCTAAAGTAGGAATGAGGTGTAGCAAAGACATGAAAGAGGTAGCGATAACAAATATGTGGAGAGGCAATAGTGACACAAAAATAAGCCACCTATTTATAAAACTGAAATGGAAGAAATACTAAAGGTTAACTTCTGAAATTGTAGCCGATAATAAAAAGATTCTCGTTGTTGGCAGGATTCGAACCTGCGCGGGGATACCCCAATGGATTTCAAGTCCATCGCCTTAACCACTCAGCCACAACAACTTGCTGTAAGCTGCCTACAAATATTTGTTTGAAAGTTTTGAAGTTTTCCCACATCAAAGTACTGATATTCTGCAATGCGCTTTTTAAAAACAATGTTTTTTTCATCATGCACGTTCTGTCCTAAAAACAAAAATTGCATGAGTATATCTCTGGATCTGTAAAAGGATACGCTTGCATTCAAACTCCCTTGTGGCACTCAAGTTTTTTGGACCCTGTTGCACTCTGTTTTTGCGCTGCTTTTAGTCTACGACCCATATTACAGAAGTCAACCATCTCTGAGTATTTGGGACTCCTTTGTAAGTGCCTTATCTTTAATCCTTGAAAAGCTCTATAATAAAGGGGTCTGTCAAAGATTGCTTGAATGGAAGATAAAAGAAGGCCCACTTGTCTCACCAAATGCAGTAGAGAAACCTGATGTTTTACTCATGTTATCCTTAGTTCAGTTTTTGGTAGACCTGGCATCCTTAAGGTGGCCTACCAGCAACCTTTTTGCTTTTCACCTCACGTTTTGCTGTATCTTTATGTTGCCCTTAGCACTCTAATCACTTTATCACTACTGTGAGAAAGTGGCTCTGTATATACTGTTCCCAAATAGGTACAGTGTGCACAGAGTCCCCAGTCCCCAGAGGTTAGGCAGAGGCTAAAGTTAGATATAACCTTACTCTCTAAAGTGGTAGCTTGCCGAGCAGTAAGGCAGTATCAGAGTACAGTGTAAAACATTTGTTGTACACACTCAGTCAGCAAATGGTCTCACACACTCAAGAACTGAACTCTAGGCCATTGGTTTGCATACAAAAGATATTGTTGTTTTATTTTAGAACCAACAATAGGTATCAAAATATACTTTCTCAGAATGAGATGCTTTAGTTAAATACTTTGCAATAGGCAATTGACTTTTGCAGGTCATCGTTACAGTTTATTGCAATAGGCAACACAATTTGAATCACAATAATACATTGAGCTCAATGGGAATTTTAAGTTATATGCAATTAATTACTTTCAGGATTACTTTTCTAAATCCAGGACTGGATCCTAGATTCAGTCCTGGGACAGTTCTTGGAAACAAGTGAGTAAATTCGTTTTAGTTACTGTTGTGATTTTTAAGACATATTTTGCTATTTTAAAAGTTGACACTTCGAAACTTTTGCTGATCAAATTACCAATGTTATCCTATGGAAGGAAATTCACTTAGCAGGTAAGTGGGGTTATGGTTACTTTTTCTAGGTCAGTGTTGGATCCTAGATCCAGCACTACTGTACCACCTGTAAGCAGTTGAGAAACTGCGTTTAAGTTATACAGGCGATTTTTAAGGAATATTTACATGTTTGCAAAATCGACACTTAGAAGAAATTTCACAGAAAAACAGTCAATGGTTTCCTATGGAAGAAAATTCAAGTTACGGGTAAAGTACGTTCTCGTTACTTTTGTAATCCAGTGCTGGGCTCCTAGGCTCAGTACTGGGACATCTATCTAAAACAGGTAAACAATTACGTTTTCACAGTTGGTACGATTTTTAAAGAATATTTGTAAGTTTCAAAAATCGACACTTGGAAAATTTTCAGCAAAAAGCAGGCAATGATATCCCATGGAAGGAAATTCGAGTTACTGGTAAGTACGGTTAAAATTACATTTCAGGGTCAGTACTGAGCTCCAAGATGCAGCACTGAGGTCTCTCCTGATAACAGGTGAGTAAATCAGAATTCGTTGTTCGGCTGATTTTAGATGAATATTTTAAAGTTCCAAAACTCCACACCACTTAGAAGAATTTCCAAGTGAAACCACTCAATGTTAGCCTATGGAAGAAAAGTGAGTTATCGGCTTTTAGGTAAGTACTCGACTGGCAGAGTTATGGTTCTGGGCATAGACTCAGGGGTCTCCCAGGGGAGTCCCAGCCTACTTGCCAAGCCTTAAACTCCCCTTTTATTACATATAATTTACACCTAAGGTAGGCCCTAGGTAGTCCTAGGTGCATGATGCTATGTAAGTAAAAAATAAGATATGTACTTTGGTGGTTCGCGTGTCCTGTAAGTACCAAACAGTCTATTTCATTTTTCACTACTGTGAGGTCTACCCCTCTCATAGGTTAGCTCTGTGTATTCCCCTATGCTTTTTATTTGGTAATTCCATATCGGAGAGGAGTAGCTTTATTTATTTATTGAAAATCCTACTTACTGGTGAGGTTGGATTTAACTTTACTATTTTAGAAATGCCACTTTTAGAGAGTGAACATTTCTCTGCACTTACTGCTCTATTTGCCTGAAACCTGGCCCCAATACACGTCTGGATTGGGCTGGGTGACAGCAAAATGTGTGCCTTCCCTCTAGAGAGCCACAACACAGGTCACTCAACTGCACCTGGGGGGTGAGCTCCGCTCCCCCTCCACCCCCAATAGGTTCAAGAACGATAATTTATGTAAGTAAATACATTATAGCTACAGCTTATAATCATGCGAGTTTAAATCATTTGTTGTTAGATGGTTTAAATATTTAAAAGGATCTGTTTTTAATAGACATTTTACAAAAACAACTGGTACATTTGCTAATTCTGTAAAATTAACACCCAACTGCCGTGACATTGCCAACCACAATGCCGTGACTCGGATTCGAACCGAGGTTGCTGCGGCCACAACGCAGAGTACTAACCACTATACGATCACGGCGAGCTACTTGGGCTCAACGACATACAGTGACATGGAGAATTTATAATTCGGAACACTCAGGGCTGTTCCTGTGATAGGCTGGATGTATTCATTGCTTCCTCATTCCTCATTCAGAGGCTGCGTCTCCTCAGTGGTTGATAGGCTGAAACCGTTTCCTGGCCGCCTGCTTGTGAAATGCCAGGAGTCAAAGATCACACATTACACTTGCGGACCTGTGATGGGACACCAATGCAGAGAAACCCACCTGGCACAGACCTTCTATTCTGTCTATTAGACATGCATCTTCCCTGCATCTTTCAAGCCATTTGTATGTGAAGCAAGAAAGAGTTAGAGAGTGATCCATCTACACTTTTATAGGGAGGATGTCGCCGTGAGCTCCTCCCAGCTAATCACACGAACAGCAGAAAAGCAAGATAAATACACAGTTGAGGGGTGGGCTGCATGGTTATGTTTTTGAGTAAATATTGAAACTGACCTCAGTGGCTCATTAGCAGAGCTGCGGCTAATGACTGGTGCCAAATCATGATGAAGCAAGCACCATGGCTCGTAGGGGACCCACAACACGCTTTTCTTAGCTCACTGAATTAAAGTGTAAACTTCCGCCGTGTGTGAGTGGTAAAGGCTTGTTAATATGGTTCCTTTTCCAATTCAAGTCTGACAACAAGAGGCAGGAACCACGTGGCTTCGGAAGCTCAGGAAAGTAGCCACCAACCACAGAGAAAGAGAGAACTGGCAGTATGAGAGGTGGAGAAAACAGAAGCGGGAGTAAGGAGCTCAAATGAGATTGATGGCGTTTAAATAGAGCGCGTAAAGGAACAGTTACACAGCTAAGAAATGGGAAAGACAGACTAGGGAAAAAAACACAGAAAGAGCCTGTAGATGAAATTCTCTTCCTGGGACAGGAGGTTAAGAGAAATTACACATGGGGAGGTTAAGCATGTAACACGGGGGAGAATAAAAAAGAAAATGCAGTTTTATGAAGTGTGTTTGCCAATCCAGCCAGCACTTTTGTTCTATTTCTCTCTTTGCGTCTTTTATTGGTAAAGTAACTTTCAAGTGCATGCGCAGGTATGAATGAGAGAGCAACGGTATAATAATTTGAAGCGTTTACACCAGTGCTAAAGTAGGAATGAGGTGTAGCAAAGACATGAAAGAGGTAGCGATAACAAATATGTGGAGAGGCAATAGTGACACAAAAATAAGCCACCTATTTATAAAACTGAAATGGAAGAAATACTAAAGGTTAACTTCTGAAATTGTAGCCGATAATAAAAAGATTTTCGTTGTTGGCAGGATTCGAACCTGCGCGGGGATACCCTAATGGATTTCGAGTTCATCTCCTTAACCACTCGGCCACAACAACTTGCTGTAAGCTGCCTACAAATATTTTGTTTGAAAGTTTTGAAGTTTTCCCACATCAAAGTACTGATATTCTGCAATGCGCTTTTTAAAAACAATGTTTTTTTCATCATGCACGTTCTGTCCTAAAAACAAAAATTGCATGAGTATATCTCTGGATCTGTAAAATGATACGCTTGCATTCAAACTCCCTTGTGGCACTCAAGTTTTTTGGACCCTGTTGCACTCTGTTTTTGCGCTGCTTTTAGTCTACGACCCATATTACAGAAGTCAACCATCTCTGAGTATTTGGGACTCCTTTGTAAGTGCCTTATCTTTAATCCTTGAAAAGCTCTATAATAAAGGGGTCTGTCAAAGATTGCTTGAATGGAAGATAAAAGAAGGCCCACTTGTCTCACCAAATGCAGTAGAGAAACCTGATGTTTTACTCATGTTATCCTTAGTTCAGTTTTTGGTAGACCTGGCATCCTTAAGGTGGCCTACCAGCAACCTATTTGCTTTTCACCTCACGTTTTGCTGTATCTTTATGTTGGCCTTAGCACTCTAATCACTTTATCACTACTGTGAGAAAGTGGCTCTGTATATACTGTTCCCAAATAGGTAAAGTGTGCACAGAGTCCCCAGTCCCCAGAGGTTAGGCAGAGGCTAAAGTTAGATATAACCTTACTCTCTAAAGTGGTAGCTTGCCGAGCAGTAAGGCAGTATCAGAGTACAGTGTAAAACATTTGTTGTACACACTCAGTCAGCAAATGGTCTCACACACTCAAGAACTGAACTCTAGGCCATTGGTTTGCATACAAAAGATATTGTTGTTTTATTTTAGAACCAACAATAGGTATCAAAATATACTTTCTCAGAATGAGATGCTTTAGTTAAATACTTTGCAATAGGCAATTGACTTTTGCAGGTCATCGTTACAGTTTATTGCAATAGGCAACACAATTTGAATCACAATAATACATTGAGCTCAATGGGAATTTTAAGTTATATGCAATTAATTACTTTCAGGATTACTTTTCTAAATCCAGGACTGGATCCTAGATTCAGTCCTGGGACAGTTCTTGGAAACAAGTGAGTAAATTCGTTTTAGTTACTGTTGTGATTTTTAAGCAATATTTTGCTATTTTAAAAGTTGACACTTCGAAACTTTTGCTGATCAAATTACCAATGTTATCCTATGGAAGGAAATTCACTTAGCAGGTAAGTGGGGTTATGGTTACTTTTTCTAGGTCAGTGTTGGATCCTAGATCCAGCACTACTGTACCACCTGTAAGCAGTTGAGAAACTGCGTTTAAGTTATACAGGCGATTTTTAAGGAATATTTACATGTTTGCAAAATCGACACTTAGAAGAAATTTCACAGAAAAACAGTCAATGGTTTCCTATGGAAGAAAATTCAAGTTACGGGTAAAGTACGTTCTCGTTACTTTTGTAATCCAGTGCTGGGCTCCTAGGCTCAGTACTGGGACATCTATCTAAAACAGGTAAACAATTACGTTTTCACAGTTGGTACGATTTTTAAAGAATATTTGTAAGTTTCAAAAATCGACACTTAGAAAATTTTCAGCAAAAAGCAGGCAATGATATCCCATGGAAGGAAATTCGAGTTACTAGTAAGTACGGTTAAAATTACATTTCAGGGTCAGTACTGAGCTCCAAGATGCAGCACTGAGGTCTCTCCTGATAACAGGTGAGTAAATCAGAATTCGTTGTTCGGCTGATTTTAGATGAATATTTTAAAGTTCCAAAACTCCACACCACTTAGAAGAATTTCCAAGTGAAACCACTCAATGTTAGCCTATGGAAGAAAAGTGAGTTATCGGCTTTTAGGTAAGTACTCGACTGGCAGAGTTATGGTTCTGGGCATAGACTCAGGGGTCTCCCAGGGGAGTCCCAGCCTACTTGCCAAGCCTTAAACTCCCCTTTTATTACATATAATTTACACCTAAGGTAGGCCCTAGGTAGTCCTAGGTGCATGATGCTATGTAAGTAAAAAATAAGATATGTACTTTGGTGGTTCGCGTGTCCTGTAAGTACCAAACAGTCTATTTCATTTTTCACTACTGTGAGGTCTACCCCTCTCATAGGTTAGCTCTGTGTATTCCCCTATACTTTTTATTTGGTAATTCCATATCGGAGAGGAGTAGCTTTATTTATTTATTGAAAATCCTACTTACTGGTGAGGTTGGATTTAACTTTACTATTTTAGAAATGCCACTTTTAGAGAGCGAACATTTCTCTGCACTTACTGCTCTATTTGCCTGAAACCTGGCCCCAATACACGTCTGGATTGGGCTGGGTGACAGCAAAATTTGTGCCTTCCCTCTAGAGAGCCACAACACAGGTCACTCAACTGCACCTGGGGGGTGAGCTCCGCTCCCCCTCCACCCCCAATAGGTTCAAGAACGATAATTTATGTAAGTAAATACATTATAGCTATAGCTTATAATCATGCGAGTTTAAATCATTTGTTGTTAGATGGTTTAAATATTTGAAAGGATCTGTTTTTAATAGACATTTTACAAAAACCACTGGCACATTTGCTAATTCTGTAAAATTAACACCCAACTGCCGTGACATTGCCAACCACAATGCCGTAACTCGGATTCAAACCGAGGTTGCTGCGGCCACAACGCAGAGTACTAACCACTATACGATCACGGCGAGCTACTTGGGCTCAACGACATACAGTGACATGGAGAATTTATAATTCGGAACACTCAGGGCTATTCCTGTGATAGGCTGGATATATTCATTGCTTCCTCATTCCTCATTCAGAGGCTGCGTCTCCTCAGTGGTTGATAGGCTGAAACCGTTTCCTGGCCGCCTGCTTGTGAAATGCCAGGAGTCAAAGTTCACACATTACACTTGCGGACCTGTGATGGGACACCAATGCAGAGAAACCCACCTGGCACAGACCTTCTATTCTGTCTATTAGACCTGCATCTTCCCTGCATCTTTCAAGCCATTTGTATGTGAAGCAAGAAAGAGTTAGAGAGTGATCCATCTACACTTTTATAGGGAGGATGTCGCCGTGAGCTCCTCCCAGCTAATCACACGAACAGCAGAAAAGCAAGATAAATACACAGTTGAGGGGTGGGCTGCATGGTTATGTTTTTGAGTAAATATTGAAACTGACCTCAGTGGCTCATTAGCAGAGCTGCGGCTAATGACTGGTGCCAAATCATGATGAAGCAAGCACCATGGCTCGTAGGGGACAAACAACACGCTTTTCTTAGCTCACTGAATTAAAGTATAAACTTCCGCCGTGTGTGAGTGGTAAAGGCTTGTTAATATGGTTCCTTTTCCAATTCAAGTCTGACAACAAGAGGCAGGAACCACGTGGCTTCGGAAGCTCAGGAAAGTAGCCACCAACCACAGAGAAAGAGAGAACTGGCAGTATGAGAGGTGGAGAAAACAGAAGCGGGAGCAAGGAGCTCAAATGAGATTGATGGCGTTTAAATAGAGCGCGTAAAGGAACAGGTACACAGCTAAGAAATGGGAAAGACAGACTAGGGAAAAAAACACAGAAAGAGCCTGTAGATGAAATTCTCTTCCTGGGACAGGAGGTTAAGAGAAATTACACATGGGGAGGTTAAGCATGTAACACTGGGGAGAATAAAAAAGAAAATGCAGTTTTATGAAGTGTGTTTGCCAATCCAGCCAGCACTTTTGTTCTATTTCTCTCTTTGCGTCTTTTATTGGTAAAGTAACTTTCAAGTGCATGCGCAGGTATGAATGAGAGAGCAACGGTATAATAATTTGAAGCGTTTACACCAGTGCTAAAGTAGGAATGAGGTGTAGCAAAGACATGAAAGAGGTAGCGATAACAAATATGTGGAGAGGCAATAGTGACACAAAAATAAGCCACCTATTTATAAAACTGAAATGGAAGAAATACTAAATGTTAACTTCTGAAATTGTAGCCGATAATAAAAAGATTTTCGTTGTTGGCAGGATTCGAACCTGCGCGGGGATACCCCAATGGATTTCGAGTCCATCGCCTTAACCACTCGGCCACAACAACTTGCTGTAAGCTGCCTACAAATATTTTGTTTGAAAGTTTTGAAGTTTTCCCACATCAAAGTACTGATATTCTGCAATGCGCTTTTTAAAAACAATGTTTTTTTCATCATGCACGTTCTGTCCTAAAAACAAAAATTGCATGAGTATATCTCTGGATCTGTAAAAGGATACGCTTGCATTCAAACTCCCTTGTGGCACTCAAGTTTTTTGGACCCTGTTGCACTCTGTTTTTGCGCTGCTTTTAGTCTACGACCCATATTACAGAAGTCAACCATCTCTGAGTATTTGGGACTCCTTTGTAAGTGCCTTATCTTTAATCCTTGAAAAGCTCTATAATAAAGGGGTCTGTCAAAGATTGCTTGAATGGAAGATAAAAGAAGGCCCACTTGTCTCACCAAATGCAGTAGAGAAACCTGATGTTTTACTCATGTTATCCTTAGTTCAGTTTTTGGTAGACCTGGCATCCTTAAGGTGGCCTACCAGCAACCTTTTTGCTTTTCACCTCACGTTTTGCTGTATCTTTATGTTGGCCTTAGCACTCTAATCACTTTATCACTACTGTGAGAAAGTGGCTCTGTATATACTGTTCCCAAATAGGTACAGTGTGCACAGAGTCCCCAGTCCCCAGAGGTTAGGCAGAGGCTAAAGTTAGATATAACCTTACTCTCTAAAGTGGTAGCTTGCCGAGCAGTAAGGCAGTATCAGAGTACAGTGTAAAACATTTGTTGTACACACTCAGTCAGCAAATGGTCTCACACACTCAAGAACTGAACTCTAGGCCATTGGTTTGCATACAAAAGATATTGTTGTTTTATTTTAGAACCAACAATAGGTATCAAAATATACTTTCTCAGAATGAGATGCTTTAGTTAAATACTTTGCAATAGGCAATTGACTTTTGCAGGTCATAGTTACAGTTTATTGCAATAGGCAACACAATTTGAATCACAATAATACATTGAGCTCAATGGGAATTTTAAGTTATATGCAATTAATTACTTTCAGGATTACTTTTCTAAATCCAGGACTGGATCCTAGATTCAGTCCTGGGACAGTTCTTGGAAACAAGTGAGTAAATTCATTTTAGTTACTGTTGTGATTTTTAAGCAATATTTTGCTATTTTACAAGTTGACACTTAGAAACTTTTGCTGATCAAATTACCAATGTTATCCTATGGAAGGAAATTCACTTAGCAGGTAAGTGGGGTTATGGTTCCTTTTTCTAGGTCAGTGTTGGATCCTAGATCCAGCACTACTGTACCACCTGTAAGCAGGTGAGAAACTGCGTTTAAGTTATACAGGCGATTTTTAAGGAATATTTACATGTTTGCAAAATCGACACTTAGAAGAAATTTCACAGAAAAACAGTCAATGGTTTCCTATGGAAGAAAATTCAAGTTACGGGTAAAGTACGTTCTCGTTACTTTTGTAATCCAGTGCTGGGCTCCTAGGCTCAGTACTGGGACATCTATCTAAAACAGGTAAACAATTACGTTTTCACAGTTGGTACGATTTTTAAAGAATATTTGTAAGTTTCAAAAATCGACACTTAGAAAATTTTCAGCAAAAAGCAGGCAATGATATCCCATGGAAGGAAATTCGAGTTACTAGTAAGTACGGTTAAAATTACATTTCAGGGTCAGTACTGAGCTCCAAGATGCAGCACTGAGGTCTCTCCTGATAACAGGTGAGTAAATCAGAATTCGTTGTTCGGCTGATTTTAGATGAATATTTTAAAGTTCCAAAACTCCACACCACTTAGAAGAATTTCCAAGTGAAACCACTCAATGTTAGCCTATGGAAGAAAAGTGAGTTATCGGCTTTTAGGTAAGTACTCGACTGGCAGAGTTATGGTTCTGGGCATAGACTCAGGGGTCTCCCAGGGGAGTCCCAGCCTACTTGCCAAGCCTTAAACTCCCCTTTTATTACATATAATTTACACCTAAGGTAGGCCCTAGGTAGTCCTAGGTGCATGATGCTATGTAAGTAAAAAATAAGATATGTACTTTGGTGGTTCGCGTGTCCTGTAAGTACCAAACAGTCTATTTCATTTTTCACTACTGTGAGGTCTACCCCTCTCATAGGTTAGCTCTGTGTATTCCCCTATACTTTTTATTTGGTAATTCCATATCGGAGAGGAGTAGCTTTATTTATTTATTGAAAATCCTACTTACTGGTGAGGTTGGATTTAACTTTACTATTTTAGAAATGCCACTTTTAGAGAGCGAACATTTCTCTGCACTTACTGCTCTATTTGCCTGAAACCTGGCCCCAATACACGTCTGGATTGGGCTGGGTGACAGCAAAATTTGTGCCTTCCCTCTAGAGAGCCACAACACAGGTCACTCAACTGCACCTGGGGGGTGAGCTCCGCTCCCCCTCCACCCCCAATAGGTTCAAGAACGATAATTTATGTAAGTAAATACATTATAGCTATAGCTTATAATCATGCGAGTTTAAATCATTTGTTGTTAGATGGTTTAAATATTTGAAAGGATCTGTTTTTAATAGACATTTTACAAAAACCACTGGCACATTTGCTAATTCTGTAAAATTAACACCCAACTGCCGTGACATTGCCAACCACAATGCCGTAACTCGGATTCAAACCGAGGTTGCTGCGGCCACAACGCAGAGTACTAACCACTATACGATCACGGCGAGCTACTTGGGCTCAACGACATACAGTGACATGGAGAATTTATAATTCGGAACACTCAGGGCTATTCCTGTGATAGGCTGGATATATTCATTGCTTCCTCATTCCTCATTCAGAGGCTGCGTCTTCTCAGTGGTTGATAGGCTGAAACCGTTTCCTGGCCGCCTGCTTGTGAAATGCCAGGAGTCAAAGTTCACACATTACACTTGCGGACCTGTGATGGGACACCAATGCAGAGAAACCCACCTGGCACAGACCTTCTATTCTGTCTATTAGACCTGCATCTTCCCTGCATCTTTCAAGCCATTTGTATGTGAAGCAAGAAAGAGTTAGAGAGTGATCCATCTACACTTTTATAGGGAGGATGTCGCCGTGAGCTCCTCCCAGCTAATCACACGAACAGCAGAAAAGCAAGATAAATACACAGTTGAGGGGTGGGCTGCATGGTTATGTTTTTGAGTAAATATTGAAACTGACCTCAGTGGCTCATTAGCAGAGCTGCGGCTAATGACTGGTGCCAAATCATGATGAAGCAAGCACCATGGCTCGTAGGGGACCCACAACACGCTTTTCTTAGCTCACTGAATTAAAGTATAAACTTCCGCCGTGTGTGAGTGGTAAAGGCTTGTTAATATGGTTCCTTTTCCAATTCAAGTCTGACAACAAGAGGCAGGAACCACGTGGCTTCGGAAGCTCAGGAAAGTAGCCACCAACCACAGAGAAAGAGAGAACTGGCAGTATGAGAGGTGGAGAAAACAGAAGCGGGAGCAAGGAGCTCAAATGAGATTGATGGCGTTTAAATAGAGCGCGTAAAGGAACAGGTACACAGCTAAGAAATGGGAAAGACAGACTAGGGAAAAAAACACAGAAAGAGCCTGTAGATGAAATTCTCTTCCTGGGACAGGAGGTTAAGAGAAATTACACATGGGGAGGTTAAGCATGTAACACGGGGGAGAATAAAAAAGAAAATGCAGTTTTATGAAGTGTGTTTGCCAATCCAGCCAGCACTTTTGTTCTATTTCTCTCTTTGCGTCTTTTATTGGTAAAGTAACTTTCAAGTGCATGCGCAGGTATGAATGAGAGAGCAACGGTATAATAATTTGAAGCGTTTACACCAGTGCTAAAGTAGGAATGAGGTGTAGCAAAGACATGAAAGAGGTAGCGATAACAAATATGTGGAGAGGCAATAGTGACACAAAAATAAGCCACCTATTTATAAAACTGAAATGGAAGAAATACTAAAGGTTAACTTCTGAAATTGTAGCCGATAATAAAAAGATTTTCGTTGTTGGCAGGATTCGAACCTGCGCGGGGATACCCCAATGGATTTCGAGTCCATCGCCTTAACCACTCGGCCACAACAACTTGCTGTAAGCTGCCTACAAATATTTTGTTTGAAAGTTTTGAAGTTTTCCCACATCAAAGTACTGATATTCTGCAATGCGCTTTTTAAAAACAATGTTTTTTTCATCATGCACGTTCTGTCCTAAAAACAAAAATTGCATGAGTATATCTCTGGATCTGTAAAAGGATACGCTTGCATTCAAACTCCCTTGTGGCACTCAAGTTTTTTGGACCCTGTTGCACTCTGTTTTTGCGCTGCTTTTAGTCTACGACCCATATTACAGAAGTCAACCATCTCTGAGTATTTGGGACTCCTTTGTAAGTGCCTTATCTTTAATCCTTGAAAAGCTCTATAATAAAGGGGTCTGTCAAAGATTGCTTGAATGGAAGATAAAAGAAGGCCCACTTGTCTCACCAAATGCAGTAGAGAAACCTGATGTTTTACTCATGGTATCCTTAGTTCAGTTTTTGGTAGACCTGGCATCCTTAAGGTGGCCTACCAGCAACCTTTTTGCTTTTCACCTCACGTTTTGCTGTATCTTTATGTTGGCCTTAGCACTCTAATCACTTTATCACTACTGTGAGAAAGTGGCTCTGTATATACTGTTCCCAAATAGGTACAGTGTGCACAGAGTCCCCAGTCCCCAGAGGTTAGGCAGAGGCTAAAGTTAGATATAACCTTACTCTCTAAAGTGGTAGCTTGCCGAGCAGTAAGGCAGTATCAGAGTACAGTGTAAAACATTTGTTGTACACACTCAGTCAGCAAATGGTCTCACACACTCAAGAACTGAACTCTAGGCCATTGGTTTGCATACAAAAGATATTGTTGTTTTATTTTAGAACCAACAATAGGTATCAAAATATACTTTCTCAGAATGAGATGCTTTAGTTAAATACTTTGCAATAGGCAATTGACTTTTGCAGGTCATAGTTACAGTTTATTGCAATAGGCAACACAATTTGAATCACAATAATACATTGAGCTCAATGGGAATTTTAAGTTATATGCAATTAATTACTTTCAGGATTACTTTTCTAAATCCAGGACTGGATCCTAGATTCAGTCCTGGGACAGTTCTTGGAAACAAGTGAGTAAATTCATTTTAGTTACTGTTGTGATTTTTAAGCAATATTTTGCTATTTTACAAGTTGACACTTAGAAACTTTTGCTGATCAAATTACCAATGTTATCCTATGGAAGGAAATTCACTTAGCAGGTAAGTGGGGTTATGGTTCCTTTTTCTAGGTCAGTGTTGGATCCTAGATCCAGCACTACTGTACCACCTGTAAGCAGGTGAGAAACTGCGTTTAAGTTATACAGGCGATTTTTAAGGAATATTTACATGTTTGCAAAATCGACACTTAGAAGAAATTTCACAGAAAAACAGTCAATGGTTTCCTATGGAAGAAAATTCAAGTTACGGGTAAAGTACGTTCTCGTTACTTTTGTAATCCAGTCCTGGGCTACTAGGCTCAGTACTGGGACATCTATCTAAAACAGGTAAACAATTACGTTTTCACAGTTGGTACGATTTTTAAACAATATTTGTAAGTTTCAAAAATCGACACTTAGAAAATTTTCAGCAAAAAGCAGGCAATGATATCCCATGGAAGGAAATTCGAGTTACTGGTAAGTACGGTTAAAATTACATTTGAGAGTCAGTACTGAGCTCCAAGATGCAGCACTGAGGTCTCTCCTGATAACAGGTGAGTAAATCAGAATTCGTTGTTCGGCTGATTTTAGATGAATATTTTAAAGTTCCAAAACTCCACACCACTTAGAAGAATTTCCAAGTGAAACCACTCAATGTTAGCCTATGGAAGAAAAGTGAGTTATCGGCTTTTAGGTAAGTACTCGACTGGCAGAGTTATGGTTCTGGGCATAGACTCAGGGGTCTCCCAGGGGAGTCCCAGCCTACTTGCCAAGCCTTAAACTCCCCTTTTATTACATATAATTTACACCTAAGGTAGGCCCTAGGTAGTCCTAGGTGCATGATGCTATGTAAGTAAAAAATAAGATATGTACTTTGGTGGTTCGCGTGTCCTGTAAGTACCAAACAGTCTATTTCATTTTTCACTACTGTGAGGTCTACCCCTCTCATAGGTTAGCTCTGTGTATTCCCCTATACTTTTTATTTGGTAATTCCATATCGGAGAGGAGTAGCTTTATTTATTTATTGAAAATCCTACTTACTGGTGAGGTTGGATTTATCTTTACTATTTTAGAAATGCCACTTTTAGAGAGTGAACATTTCTCTGCACTTACTGCTCTATTTGCCTGAAACCTGGCCCCAATACACGTCTGGATTGGGCTGGGTGACAGCAAAATTTGTGCCTTCCCTCTAGAGAGCCACAACACAGGTCACTCAACTGCACCTGGGGGGTGAGCTCCGCTCCCCCTCCACCCCCAATAGGTTCAAGAACGATAATTTATGTAAGTAAATACATTATAGCTACAGCTTATAATCATGCGAGTTTAAATCATTTGTTGTTAGATGGTTTAAATATTTGAAAGGATCTGTTTTTAATAGACATTTTACAAAAACCACTGGCACATTTGCTAATTCTGTAAAATTAACACCCAACTGCCGTGACATTGCCAACCACAATGCCGTAACTCGGATTCAAACCAAGGTTGCTGCGGCCACAACGCAGAGTACTAACCACTATACGATCACGGCGAGCTACTTGGGCTCAACGACATACAGTGACATGGAGAATTTATAATTCGGAACACTCAGGGCTATTCCTGTGATAGGCTGGATATATTCATTGCTTCCTCATTCCTCATTCAGAGGCTGCGTCTCCTCAGTGGTGGATAGGCTGAAACCGTTTCCTGGCCGCCTGCTTGTGAAATGCCAGGAGTCAAAGTTCACACATTACACTTGCGGACCTGTGATGGGACACCAATGCAGAGAAACCCACCTGGCACAGACCTTCTATTCTGTCTATTAGACCTGCATCTTCCCTGCATCTTTCAAGCCATTTGTATGTGAAATAAGAAAGAGTTAGAGAGTGATCCATCTACACTTTTATAGGGAGGATGTCGCCGTGAGCTCCTCCCAGCTAATCACACGAACAGCAGAAAAGCAAGATAAATACACAGTTGAGGGGTGGGCTGCATGGTTATGTTTTTGAGTAAATATTGAAACTGACCTCAGTGGCTCATTAGCAGAGCTGCGGCTAATGACTGGTGCCAAATCATGATGAAGCAAGCACCATGGCTCGTAGGGGACCCACAACACGCTTTTCTTAGCTCACTGAATTAAAGTATAAACTTCCGCCGTGTGTGAGTGGTAAAGGCTTGTTAATATGGTTCCTTTTCCAATTCAAGTCTGACAACAAGAGGCAGGAACCACGTGGCTTCGGAAGCTCAGGAAAGTAGCCACCAACCACAGAGAAAGAGAGAACTGGCAGTATGAGAGGTGGAGAAAACAGAAGCGGGAGCAAGGAGCTCAAATGAGATTGATGGCGTTTAAATAGAGCGCGTAAAGGAACAGGTACACAGCTAAGAAATGGGAAAGACAGACTAGGGAAAAAAACACAGAAAGAGCCTGTAGATGAAATTCTCTTCCTGGGACAGGAGGTTAAGAGAAATTACACATGGGGAGGTTAAGCATGTAACACGGGGGAGAATAAAAAAGAAAATGCAGTTTTATGAAGTGTGTTTGCCAATCCAGCCAGCACTTTTGTTCTATTTCTCTCTTTGCGTCTTTTATTGGTAAAGTAACTTTCAAGTGCATGCGCAGGTATGAATGAGAGAGCAACGGTATAATAATTTGAAGCGTTTACAGCAGTGCTAAAGTAGGAATGAGGTGTAGCAAAGACATGAAAGAGGTAGCGATAACAAATATGTGGAGAGGCAATAGTGACACAAAAATAAGCCACCTATTTATAAAACTGAAATGGAAGAAATACTAAAGGTTAACTTCTGAAATTGTAGCCGATAATAAAAAGATTTTCGTTGTTGGCAGGATTCGAACCTGCGCGGGGATACCCCAATGGATTTCGAGTCCATCGCCTTAACCACTCGGCCCCAACAACTTGCTGTAAGCTGCCTACAAATATTTTGTTTGAAAGTTTTGAAGTTTTCCCACATCAAAGTACTGATATTCTGCAATGCGCTTTTTAAAAACAATGTTTTTTTCATCATGCACGTTCTGTCCTAAAAACAAAAATTGCATGAGTATATCTCTGGATCTGTAAAAGGATACGCTTGCATTCAAACTCCCTTGTGGCACTCAAGTTTTTTGGACCCTGTTGCACTCTGTTTTTGCGCTGCTTTTAGTCTACGACCCATATTACAGAAGTCAACCATCTCTGAGTATTTGGGACTCCTTTGTAAGTGCCTTATCTTTAATCCTTGAAAAGCTCTATAATAAAGGGGTCTGTCAAAGATTGCTTGAATGGAAGATAAAAGAAGGCCCACTTGTCTCACCAAATGCAGTAGAGAAACCTGATGTTTTACTCATGGTATCCTTAGTTCAGTTTTTGGTAGACCTGGCATCCTTAAGGTGGCCTACCAGCAACCTTTTTGCTTTTCACCTCACGTTTTGCTGTATCTTTATGTTGGCCTTAGCACTCTAATCACTTTATCACTACTGTGAGAAAGTGGCTCTGTATATACTGTTCCCAAATAGGTACAGTGTGCACAGAGTCCCCAGTCCCCAGAGGTTAGGCAGAGGCTAAAGTTAGATATAACCTTACTCTCTAAAGTGGTAGCTTGCCGAGCAGTAAGGCAGTATCAGAGTACAGTGTAAAACATTTGTTGTACACACTCAGTCAGCAAATGGTCTCACACACTCAAGAACTGAACTCTAGGCCATTGGTTTGCATACAAAAGATATTGTTGTTTTATTTTAGAACCAACAATAGGTATCAAAATATACTTTCTCAGAATGAGATGCTTTAGTTAAATACTTTGCAATAGGCAATTGACTTTTGCAGGTCATAGTTACAGTTTATTGCAATAGGCAACACAATTTGAATCACAATAATACATTGAGCTCAATGGGAATTTTAAGTTATATGCAATTAATTACTTTCAGGATTACTTTTCTAAATCCAGGACTGGATCCTAGATTCAGTCCTGGGACAGTTCTTGGAAACAAGTGAGTAAATTCATTTTAGTTACTGTTGTGATTTTTAAGCAATATTTTGCTATTTTACAAGTTGACACTTAGAAACTTTTGCTGATCAAATTACCAATGTTATCCTATGGAAGGAAATTCACTTAGCAGGTAAGTGGGGTTATGGTTCCTTTTTCTAGGTCAGTGTTGGATCCTAGATCCAGCACTACTGTACCACCTGTAAGCAGGTGAGAAACTGCGTTTAAGTTATACAGGCGATTTTTAAGGAATATTTACATGTTTGCAAAATCGACACTTAGAAGAAATTTCACAGAAAAACAGTCAATGGTTTCCTATGGAAGAAAATTCAAGTTACGGGTAAAGTACGTTCTCGTTACTTTTGTAATCCAGTCCTGGGCTACTAGGCTCAGTACTGGGACATCTATCTAAAACAGGTAAACAATTACGTTTTCACAGTTGGTACGATTTTTAAACAATATTTGTAAGTTTCAAAAATCGACACTTAGAAAATTTTCAGCAAAAAGCAGGCAATGATATCCCATGGAAGGAAATTCGAGTTACTGGTAAGTACGGTTAAAATTACATTTGAGAGTCAGTACTGAGCTCCAAGATGCAGCACTGAGGTCTCTCCTGATAACAGGTGAGTAAATCAGAATTCGTTGTTCGGCTGATTTTAGATGAATATTTTAAAGTTCCAAAACTCCACACCACTTAGAAGAATTTCCAAGTGAAACCACTCAATGTTAGCCTATGGAAGAAAAGTGAGTTATCGGCTTTTAGGTAAGTACTCGACTGGCAGAGTTATGGTTCTGGGCATAGACTCAGGGGTCTCCCAGGGGAGTCCCAGCCTACTTGCCAAGCCTTAAACTCCCCTTTTATTACATATAATTTACACCTAAGGTAGGCCCTAGGTAGTCCTAGGTGCATGATGCTATGTAAGTAAAAAATAAGATATGTACTTTGGTGGTTCGCGTGTCCTGTAAGTACCAAACAGTCTATTTCATTTTTCACTACTGTGAGGTCTACCCCTCTCATAGGTTAGCTCTGTGTATTCCCCTATACTTTTTATTTGGTAATTCCATATCGGAGAGGAGTAGCTTTATTTATTTATTGAAAATCCTACTTACTGGTGAGGTTGGATTTATCTTTACTATTTTAGAAATGCCACTTTTAGAGAGTGAACATTTCTCTGCACTTACTGCTCTATTTGCCTGAAACCTGGCCCCAATACACGTCTGGATTGGGCTGGGTGACAGCAAAATTTGTGCCTTCCCTCTAGAGAGCCACAACACAGGTCACTCAACTGCACCTGGGGGGTGAGCTCCGCTCCCCCTCCACCCCCAATAGGTTCAAGAACGATAATTTATGTAAGTAAATACATTATAGCTACAGCTTATAATCATGCGAGTTTAAATCATTTGTTGTTAGATGGTTTAAATATTTGAAAGGATCTGTTTTTAATAGACATTTTACAAAAACCACTGGCACATTTGCTAATTCTGTAAAATTAACACCCAACTGCCGTGACATTGCCAACCACAATGCCGTAACTCGGATTCAAACCAAGGTTGCTGCGGCCACAACGCAGAGTACTAACCACTATACGATCACGGCGAGCTACTTGGGCTCAACGACATACAGTGACATGGAGAATTTATAATTCGGAACACTCAGGGCTATTCCTGTGATAGGCTGGATATATTCATTGCTTCCTCATTCCTCATTCAGAGGCTGCGTCTCCTCAGTGGTGGATAGGCTGAAACCGTTTCCTGGCCGCCTGCTTGTGAAATGCCAGGAGTCAAAGTTCACACATTACACTTGCGGACCTGTGATGGGACACCAATGCAGAGAAACCCACCTGGCACAGACCTTCTATTCTGTCTATTAGACCTGCATCTTCCCTGCATCTTTCAAGCCATTTGTATGTGAAGCAAGAAAGAGTTAGAGAGTGATCCATCTACACTTTTATAGGGAGGATGTCGCCGTGAGCTCCTCCCAGCTAATCACACGAACAGCAGAAAAGCAAGATAAATACACAGTTGAGGGGTGGGCTGCATGGTTATGTTTTTGAGTAAATATTGAAACTGACCTCAGTGGCTCATTAGCAGAGCTGCGGCTAATGACTGGTGCCAAATCATGATGAAGCAAGCACCATGGCTCGTAGGGGACCCACAACACGCTTTTCTTAGCTCACTGAATTAAAGTATAAACTTCCGCCGTGTGTGAGTGGTAAAGGCTTGTTAATATGGTTCCTTTTCCAATTCAAGTCTGACAACAAGAGGCAGGAACCACGTGGCTTCGGAAGCTCAGGAAAGTAGCCACCAACCACAGAGAAAGAGAGAACTGGCAGTATGAGAGGTGGAGAAAACAGAAGCGGGAGCAAGGAGCTCAAATGAGATTGATGGCGTTTAAATAGAGCGCGTAAAGGAACAGGTACACAGCTAAGAAATGGGAAAGACAGACTAGGGAAAAAAACACAGAAAGAGCCTGTAGATGAAATTCTCTTCCTGGGACAGGAGGTTAAGAGAAATTACACATGGGGAGGTTAAGCATGTAACACGGGGGAGAATAAAAAAGAAAATGCAGTTTTATGAAGTGTGTTTGCCAATCCAGCCAGCACTTTTGTTCTATTTCTCTCTTTGCGTCTTTTATTGGTAAAGTAACTTTCAAGTGCATGCGCAGGTATGAATGAGAGAGCAACGGTATAATAATTTGAAGCGTTTACAGCAGTGCTAAAGTAGGAATGAGGTGTAGCAAAGACATGAAAGAGGTAGCGATAACAAATATGTGGAGAGGCAATAGTGACACAAAAATAAGCCACCTATTTATAAAACTGAAATGGAAGAAATACTAAAGGTTAACTTCTGAAATTGTAGCCGATAATAAAAAGATTTTCGTTGTTGGCAGGATTCGAACCTGCGCGGGGATACCCCAATGGATTTCGAGTCCATCGCCTTAACCACTCGGCCCCAACAACTTGCTGTAAGCTGCCTACAAATATTTTGTTTGAAAGTTTTGAAGTTTTCCCACATCAAAGTACTGATATTCTGCAATGCGCTTTTTAAAAACAATGTTTTTTTCATCATGCACGTTCTGTCCTAAAAACAAAAATTGCATGAGTATATCTCTGGATCTGTAAAAGGATACGCTTGCATTCAAACTCCCTTGTGGCACTCAAGTTTTTTGGACCCTGTTGCACTCTGTTTTTGCGCTGCTTTTAGTCTACGACCCATATTACAGAAGTCAACCATCTCTGAGTATTTGGGACTCCTTTGTAAGTGCCTTATCTCTAATCCTTGAAAAGCTCTATAATAAAGGGGTCTGTCAAAGATTGCTTGAATGGAAGATAAAAGAAGGCCCACTTGTCTCACCAAATGCAGTAGAGAAACCTGATGTTTTACTCATGTTATCCTTAGTTCAGTTTTTGTTAGACCTGGCATCCTTAAGGTGGCCTACCAGCAACCTTTTTGCTTTTCACCTCAAGTTTTGCTGTATCTTTATGTTGGCCTTAGGACTCTAATCACTTTGTCACTACTGTGAGAAAGTGGCTCTGTATATACTGTTCCCAAATAGGTACAGTGTGCACAGAGTCCCCAGTCCCCAGAGGTTTGGCAGAGGCTAAAGTTAGATATAACCTTACTCTCTAAAGTGGTAGCTTGCCGAGCAGTAAGGCAGTATCAGAGTACAGTGTAAAACATTTGTTGTACACACTCAGTCAGCAAATGGTCTCACACACTCAAGAACTGAACTCTAGGCCATTGGTTTGCATACAAAAGATATTGTTGTTTTATTTTAGAACCAACAATAGGTATCAAAATATACTTTCTCAGAATGAGATGCTTTAGTTAAATACTTTGCAATAGGCAATTGACTTTTGCAGGTCATAGTTACAGTTTATTGCAATAGGCAACACAATTTGAATCACAATAATACATTGAGCTCAATGGGAATTTTAAGTTATATGCAATTAATTACTTTCAGGATTACTTTTCTAAATCCAGGACTGGATCCTAGATTCAGTCCTGGGACAGTTCTTGCAAACAAGTGAGTAAATTCGTTTTAGTTACGGTTGTGATTTTTAAGCAATATTTTGCTATTTTAAAAGTTGACACTTCGAAACTTTTGCTGATCAAATTACCAATGTTATCCTATGGAAGGAAATTCACTTAGCAGGTAAGTGGGGTTATGGTTACTTTTTCTAGGTCAGTGTTGGATCCTAGATCCAGCACTACTGTACCACCTGTAAGCAGTTGAGAAACTGCGTTTAAGTTATACAGGCGATTTTTAAGGAATATTTACATGTTTGCAAAATCGACACTTAGAAGAAATTTCACAGAAAAACAGTCAATGGTTTCCTATGGAAGAAAATTCAAGTTACGGGTAAAGTACGTTCTCGTTACTTTTGTAATGCAGTGCTGGGCTCCTGGGCTCAGTACTGGGACATCTATCTAAAACAGATAAACAATTACGTTTTCACAGTTGGTACGATTTTTAAAGAATATTTGTAAGTTTCAAAAATCGACACTTAGAAAATTTTCAGCAAAAAGCAGGCAATGATATCCCATGGAAGGAAATTCGAGTTACTGGTAAGTACGGTTAAAATTACTTTTCAGGGTCAGTACTGAGCTCCAAGATGCAGCACTGAGGTCTCTCCTGATAACAGGTGAGTAAATCAGAATTCGTTGTTCGGCTGATTTTAGATGAATATTTTAAAGTTCCAAAACTCCACACCACTTAGAAGAATTTCCAAGTGAAACAACGAAATTTTAGCCTATGGAAGAAAAGTGAGTTATCGGCTTTTAGGTAAGTACTCGACTGGCAGAGTTATGGTTCTGGGCATAGACTCAGGGGTCTCCCAGGGGAGTCCCAGCCTACTTGCCAAGCCTTAAACTCCCCTTTTATTACATATAATTTACACCTAAGGTAGGCCCTAGGTAGTCCTAGGTGCATGATGCTATGTAAGTAAAAAATAAGATATGTACTTTGGTGGTTCGCGTGTCCTGTAAGTACCAAACAGTCTATTTCATTTTTCACTACTGTGAGGTCTACCCCTCTCATAGGTTAGCTCTGTGTATTCCCCTATACTTTTTATTTGTTAATTCCATATCGGAGAGGAGTAGCTTTATTTATTTATTGAAAATCCTACTTACTGGTGAGGTTGGATTTAACTTTACTATTTTAGAAATGCCACTTTTAGAGAGTGAACATGTCTCTGCACTTACTGCTCTATTTGCCTGAAACCTGGCCCCAATACACGTCTGGATTGGGCTGGGTGACAGCAAAATTTGTGCCTTCCCTCTAGAGAGCCACAACACAGGTCACTCAACTGCACCTGGGAGGTGAGCTCCGCTCCCCCTCCACCCCCAATAGGTTCAAGAACGATAATTTATGTAGGTAAATACATTATAGCTACAGCTTATAATCATGCGAGTTTAAATCATTTGTTGTTAGATGGTTTAAATATTTGAAAGGATCTGTTTTTAATAGACATTTTACAAAAACCACTGGCACATTTGCTAATTCTGTAAAATTAACACCCAACTGCCGTGACATTGCCAACCACAATGCCATGACTCGGATTCAAACCGAGGTTGCTGCGGCCACAACGCAGAGTACTAACCACTATACGATCACGGCGAGCTACTTGGGCTCAACGACATACAGTGACATGGAGAATTTATAGTTCGGAACACTCAGGGCTATTCCTGTGATAGGCTGGATGTATTCATTGCTTCCTCATTCCTCATTCAGAGGCTGCGTCTCCCCAGTGGTTGATAGGCTGAAACCGTTTCCTGGCCGCCTGCTTGTGAAATGCCAGGAGTCAAAGTTCACACATTACACTTGCGGACCTGTGATGGGACACCAATGCAGAGAAACCCACCTGGCACAGACCTTCTATTCTGTCTATTAGACCTGCATCTTCCCTGCACCTTTCAAGCCATTTGTATGTGAAGCAAGAAAGAGTTAGAGAGTGATCCATCTACACTTTTATAGGGAGGATGTCGCCGTGAGCTCCTCCCAGCTAATCACACGAACAGCAGAAAAGCAAGATAAATACACAGTTGAGGGGTGGGCTGCATGGTTATGTTTTTGAGTAAATATTGAAACTGACCTCAGTGGCTCATTAGCAGAGCTGCGGCTAATGACTGGTGCCAAATCATGATGAAGCAAGCACCATGGCTCGTAGGGGACCCACAACACGCTTTTCTTAGCTCACTGAATTAAAGTATAAACTTCCGCCGTGTGTGTGTGGTAAAGGCTTGTTAATATGGTTCCTTTTCCAATTCAAGCCTGACAACAAGAGGCAGGAACCAGGTGGCTTCGGAAGCTCAGGAAAGTAGCCACCAACCACAGAGAAAGAGAGAACTGGCAGTATGAGAGGTGGAGAAAACAGAAGCGGGAGCAAGGAGCTCAAATGAGATTGATGGCGTTTAAATAGAGCGCGTAAAGGAACAGTTACACAGCTAAGAAATGGGAAAGACAGACTAGGGAAAAAAACACAGAAAGAGCCTGTAGATGAAATTCTCTTCCTGGGACAGCAGGTTAAGAGAAATTACACATGGGGAGGTTAAGCATGTAACACGGGGGAGAATAAAAAAGAAAATGCAGTTTTATGAAGTGTGTTTGCCAATCCAGCCAGCACTTTTGTTCTATTTCTCTCTTTGCGTCTTTTATTGGTAAAGTAACTTTCAAGTGCATGCGCAGGTATGAATGAGAGAGCAACGGTATAATAATTTGAAGCGTTTACACCAGTGCTAAAGTAGGAATGAGGTGTAGCAAAGACATGAAAGAGGTAGCGATAACAAATATGTGGAGAGGCAATAGTGACACAAAAATAAGCCACCTAATTATAAAACTGAAATGGAAGAAATACTAAAGGTTAACTTCTGAAATTGTAGCCGATAATAAAAAGATTCTCGTTGTTGGCAGGATTCGAACCTGCGCGGGGATACCCCAATGGATTTCGAGTCCATCGCCTTAACCACTCAGCCACAACAACTTGCTGTAAGCTGCCTACAAATATTTTGTTTGAAAGTTTTGAAGTTCTCCCACATCAAAGTACTGATATTCTGCAATGCGCTTTTTAAAAACAATGTTTTTTTCATCATGCACGTTCTGTCCTAAAAACAAAAATTGCATGAGTATATCTCTGGATCTGTAAAAGGATACGCTTGCATTCAAACTCCCTTGTGGCACTCAAGTTTTTTGGACCCTGTTGCACTCTGTTTTTGCGCTGCTTTTAGTCTACGACCCATATTACAGAAGTCAACCATCTCTGAGTATTTGGGACTCCTTTGTAAGTGCCTTATCTTTAATCCTTGAAAAGCTCTATAATAAAGGGGTCTGTCAAAGATTGCTTGAATGGAAGATAAAAGAAGGCCCACTTGTCTCACCAAATGCAGTAGAGAAACCTGATGTTTTACTCATGTTATCCTTAGTTCAGTTTTTGGTAGACCTGGCATCCTTAAGGTGGCCTACCAGCAACCTTTTTGCTTTTCACCTCACGTTTTGCTGTATCTTTATGTTGGCCTTAGGACTCTAATCACTTTATCACTACTGTGAGAAAGTGGCTCTGTATATACTGTTCCCAAATAGGTACAGTGTGCACAGAGTCCCCAGTCCCCAGAGGTTTGGCAGAGGCTAAAGTTAGATATAACCTTACTCTCTAAAGTGGTAGCTTGCCGAGCAGTAAGGCAGTATCAGAGTACAGTGTAAAACATTTGTTGTACACACTCAGTCAGCAAATGGTCTCACACACTCAAGAACTGAACTCTAGGCCATTGGTTTGCATACAAAAGATATTGTTGTTTTATTTTAGAACCAACAATAGGTATCAAAATATACTTTCTCAGAATGAGATGCTTTAGTTAAATACTTTGCAATAGGCAATTGACTTTTGCAGGTCATAGTTACAGTTTATTGCAATAGGCAACACAATTTGAATCACAATAATACATTGAGCTCAATGGGAATTTTAAGTTATATGCAATTAATTACTTTCAGGATTACTTTTCTAAATCCAGGACTGGATCCTAGATTCAGTCCTGGGACAGTTCTTGGAAACAAGTGAGTAAATTCGTTTTAGTTACTGTTGTGATTTTTAAGCAATATTTTGCTATTTTAAAAGTTGACACTTCAAAACTTTTGCTGATCAAATTACCAATGTTATCCTATGGAAGGAAATTCACTTAGCAGGTAAGTGGGGTTATGGTTACTTTTTCTAGGTCAGTGTTGGATCCTAGATCCAGCACTACTGTACCACCTGTAAGCAGTTGAGAAACTGCGTTTAAGTTATACAGGCGATTTTTAAGGAATATTTACATGTTTGCAAAATCGACACTTAGAAGAAATTTCACAGAAAAACAGTCAATGGTTTCCTATGGAAGAAAATTCAAGTTACGGGTAAAGTACGTTCTCGTTACTTTTGTAATCCAGTGCTGGGCTCCTAGGCTCAGTACTGGGACATCTATCTAAAACAGGTAAACAATTACGTTTTCACAGTTGGTACGATTTTTAAAGAATATTTGTAAGTTTCAAAAATCGACACTTAGAAAATTTTCAGCAAAAAGCAGGCAATGATATCCCATGGAAGGAAATTCGAGTTACTGGTAAGTACGGTTAAAATTACTTTTCAGGGTCAGTACTGAGCTCCAAGATGCAGCACTGAGGTCTCTCCTGATAACAGGTGAGTAAATCAGAATTCGTTGTTCGGCTGATTTTAGATGAATATTTTAAAGTTCCAAAACTCCACACCACTTAGAAGAATTTCCAAGTGAAACCACTCAATGTTAGCCTATGGAAGAAAAGTGAGTTATCGGCTTTTAGGTAAGTACTCGACTGGCAGAGTTATGGTTCTGGGCATAGACTCAGGGGTCTCCCAGGGGAGTCCCAGCCTACTTGCCAAGCCTTAAACTCCCCTTTTATTACATATAATTTACACCTAAGGTAGGCCCTAGGTAGTCCTAGGTGCATGATGCTATGTAAGTAAAACATAAGATATGTACTTTGGTGGTTCGCGTGTCCTGTAAGTACCAAACAGTCTATTTCATTTTTCACTACTGTGAGGTCTACCCCTCTCATAGGTTAGCTCTGTGTATTCCCCTATACTTTTTATTTGGTAATTCCATATCGGAGAGGAGTAGCTTTATTTATTTATTGAAAATCCTACTTACTGGTGAGGTTGGATTTAACTTTACTATTTTAGAAATGCCACTTTTAGAGAGTGAACATGTCTCTGCACTTACTGCTCTATTTGTCTGAAACCTGGCCCCAATACACGTCTGGATTGGGCTGGGTGACAGCAAAATTTGTGCCTTCCCTCTAGAGAGCCACAACACAGGTCACTCAACTGCACCTGGGGGGTGAGCTCCGCTCCCCCTCCACCCCCAATAGGTTCAAGAACGATAATTTATGTAAGTAAATACATTATAGCTACAGCTTATAATCATGCGAGTTTAAATCATTTGTTGTTAGATGGTTTAAATATTTGAAAGGATCTGTTTTTAATAGACATTTTACAAAAACCACTGGTACATTTGCTAATTCTGTAAAATTAACACCCAACTGCCGTGATATTACCAACCACAATGCCGTGACTCGGATTCGAACCGAGGTTGCTGCAGCCACAACGCAGAGTACTAACCACTATACGATCACGGCGAGCTACTTGGGCTCAACGACATACAGTGACATGGAGAATTTATAATTCGGAACACTCAGGGCTGTTCCTGTGATAGGCTGGATGTATTCATTGCTTCCTCATTCCTCATTCAGAGGCTGCGTCTCCTCAGTGGTTGATAGGCTGAAACCGTTTCCTGGCCGCCTGCTTGTGAAATGCCAGGAGTCAAAGATCACACATTACACTTGCGGACCTGTGATGGGACACCAATGCAGAGAAACCCACCTGGCACAGACCTTCTATTCTGTCTATTAGACCTGCATCTTCCCTGCACCTTTCAAGCCATTTGTATGTGAAGCAAGAAAGAGTTAGAGAGTGATCCATCTACACTTTTATAGGGAGGATGTCGCCGTGAGCTCCTCCCAGCTAATCACACGAACAGCAGAAAAGCAAGATAAATACACAGTTGAGGGGTGGGCTGCATGGTTATGTTTTTGAGTAAATATTGAAACTGATCTCAGTGGCTCATTAGCAGAGCTGCGGCTAATGACTGGTGCCAAATCATGATGAAGCAAGCACCATGGCTCGTAGGGGACCCACAACACGCTTTTCTTAGCTCACTGAATTAAAGTATAAACTTCCGCCGTGTGTGAGTGGTAAAGGCTTGTTAATATAGTTCCTTTTCCAATTCAAGTCTGACAACAAGAGGCAGGAACCACGTGGCTTCGGAAGCTCAGGAAAGTAGCCACCAACCACAGATAAAGAGAGAACTGGCAGTATGAGAGGTGGAGAAAACAGAAGCGGGAGCAAGGAGCTCAAATGAGATTGATGGCGTTTAAATAGAGCGCGTAAAGGAACAGTTACACAGCTAAGAAATGGGAAAGACAGACTAGGGAAAAAAACACAGAAAGAGCCAGTAGATGAAATTCTCTTCCTGGGACAGGAGGTTAAGAGAAATTACACATGGGGAGGTTAAGCATGTAACACGGGGGAGAATAAAAAAGAAAATGCAGTTTTATGAAGTGTGTTTGCCAATCCAGCCAGCACTTTTGTTCTATTTCTCTCTTTGCGTCTTTTATTGGTAAAGTAACTTTCAAGTGCATGCGCAGGTATGAATGAGAGAGCAACGGTATAATAATTTGAAGCGTTTACACCAGTGCTAAAGTAGGAATGAGGTGTAGCAAAGACATGAAAGGGGTAGCGATAACAAATAAGTGGAGAGGCAATAGTGACAAAAAAATAAGCCACCTATTTATAAAACTGAAATGGAAGAAATACTAAAGGTTAACTTCTGAAATTGTAGCCGATAATAAAAAGATTCTCGTTGTTGGCAGGATTCGAACCTGCGCGGGGATACCCCAATGGATTTCGAGTCCATCGCCTTAACCACTCGGCCACAACAACTTGCTGTAAGCTGCCTACAAATATTTTGTTTGAAAGTTTTGAAGTTTTCCCACATCAAAGTACTGATATTCTGCAATGCGCTTTTTAAAAACAATGTTTTTTTCATCATGCACGTTCTGTCCTAAAAACAAAAATTGCATGAGTACATCTCTGGATATGTAAAAGGATACGCTTGCATTCAAACTCCCTTGTGGCACTCAAGTTTTTTGGACCCTGTTGCACTCTGTTTTTGCGCTGCTTTTAGTCTACGACCCATATTACAGAAGTCAACCATCTCTGAGTATTTGGGACTCCTTTGTAAGTGCCTTATCTTTAATCCTTGAAAAGCTCTATAATAAAGGGGTCTGTCAAAGATTGCTTGAATGGAAGATAAAAGAAGGCCCACTTGTCTCACCAAATGCAGTAGAGAAACCTGATGTTTTACTCATGTTATCCTTAGTTCAGTTTTTGGTAGACCTGGCATCCTTAAGGTGGCCTACCAGCAACCTTTTTGCTTTTCACCTCACGTTTTGCTGTATCTTTATGTTGGCCTTAGGACTCTAATCACTTTATCACTACTGTGAGAAAGTGGCTCTGTATATACTGTTCCCAAATAGGTACAGTGTGCACAGAGTCCCCAGTCCCCAGAGGTTTGGCAGAGGCTAAAGTTAGATATAACCTTACTCTCTAAAGTGGTAGCTTGCCGAGCAGTAAGGCAGTATCAGAGTACAGTGTAAAACATTTGTTGTACACACTCAGTCAGCAAATGGTCTCACACACTCAAGAACTGAACTCTAGGCCATTGGTTTGCATACAAAAGATATTGTTGTTTTATTTTAGAACCAACAATAGGTATCAAAATATACTTGCTCAGAATGAGATGCTTTAGTTAAATACTTTGCAATAGGCAATTGACTTTTGCAGGTCATAGTTACAGTTTATTGCAATAGGCAACACAATTTGAATCACAATAATACATTGAGCTCAATGGGAATTTTAAGTTATATGCAATTAATTACTTTCAGGATTACTTTTCTAAATCCAGGACTGGATCCTAGATTCAGTCCTGGGACAGTTCTTGGAAACAAGTGAGTAAATTCATTTTAGTTACTGTTGTGATTTTTAAGCAATATTTTGCTATTTTACAAGTTGACACTTAGAAACTTTTGCTGATCAAATTACCAATGTTATCCTATGGAAGGAAATTCACTTAGCAGGTAAGTGGGGTTATGGTTCCTTTTTCTAGGTCAGTGTTGGATCCTAGATCCACCACTACTGTACCACCTGTAAGCAGGTGAGAAACTGCGTTTAAGTTATACAGGCGATTTTTAAGGAATATTTACATGTTTGCAAAATCGACACTTAGAAGAAATTTCACAGAAAAACAGTCAATGGTTTCCTATGGAAGAAAATTCAAGTTACGGGTAAAGTACATTCTCGTTACTTTTGTAATCCAGTGCTGGGCTCCTAGGCCGAGTACTGGGACATCTATCTAAAACAGGTAAACAATTACGTTTTCACAGTTGGTACGATTTTTAAAGAATATTTGTAAGTTTCAAAAATCGACACTTAGAAAATTTTCAGCAAAAAGCAGGCAATGATATCCCATGGAAGGAAATTCGAGTTACTGGTAAGTACGGTTAAAATTACTTTTCAGGGTCAGTACTGAGCTCCAAGATGCAGCACTGAGGTCTCTCCTGATAACAGGTGAGTAAATCAGAATTCGTTGTTCGGCTGATTTTAGATGAATATTTTAAAGTTCCAAAACTCCACACCACTTAGAAGAATTTCCAAGTGAAACAACGAAATTTTAGCCTATGGAAGAAAAGTGAGTTATCGGCTTTTAGGTAAGTACTCGACTGGCAGAGTTATGGTTCTGGGCATAGACTCAGGGGTCTCCCAGGGGAGTCCCAGCCTACTTGCCAAGCCTTAAACTCCCCTTTTATTACATATAATTTACACCTAAGGTAGGCCCTAGGTAGTCCTAGGTGCATGATGCTATGTAAGTAAAAAATAAGATATGTACTTTGGTGGTTCGCGTGTCCTGTAAGTACCAAACAGTCTATTTCATTTTTCACTACTGTGAGGTCTACCCCTCTCATAGGTTAGCTCTGTGTATTCCCCTATACTTTTTATTTGGTAATTCCATATCGGAGAGGAGTAGCTTTATTTATTTATTGAAAATCCTACTTACTGGTGAGGTTGGATTTAACTTTACTATTTTAGAAATGCCACTTTTAGAGAGTGAACATTTCTCTGCACTTACTGCTCTATTTGCCTGAAACCTGGCCCCAATACACGTCTGGATTGGGCTGGGTGACAGCAAAATTTGTGCCTTCCCTCTAGAGAGCCACAACACAGGTCACTCAACTGCACCTGGGGGGTTAGCTCCGCTCCCCCTCCACCCCCAATAGGTTCAAGAACGATAATTTATGTAAGTAAATACATTATAGCTACAGCTTATAATCATGCGAGTTTAAATCATTTGTTGTTAGATGGTTTAAATATTTGAAAGGATCTGTTTTTAATAGACATTTTACAAAAACCACTGGTACATTTGCTAATTCTGTAAAATTAACACCCAACTGCCGTGACATTGCCAACCACAATGCCGTGACTCGGATTCGAACCAAGGTTGCTGCGGCCACAACGCAGAGTACTAACCACTATACGATCACGGCGAGCTACTTGGGCTCAACAACATACAGTGACATGGAGAATTTATAATTCGGAACACTCAGGGCTGTTCCTGTGATAGGATGGATGTATTCATTGCTTCCTCATTCCTCATTCCTCATTCAGAGGCTGCGTCTCCTCAGTGGTTGATAGGCTGAAACCGTTTCCTGGCCGCCTGCTTGTGAAATGCCATGAGTCAAAGATCACACATTACACTTGCGGACCTGTGATGGGACACCAATGCAGAGAAACCCACCTGGCACAGACCTTCTATTCTGTCTATTAGACCTGCATCTTCCCTGCACCTTTCAAGCCATTTGTATGTGAAGCAAGAAAGAGTTAGAGAGTGATCCATCTACACTTTTATAGGGAGGATGTCGCCGTGAGCTCCTCCCAGCTAATCACACGAACAGCAGAAAAGCAAGATAAATACACAGTTGAGGGGTGGGCTGCATGGTTATGTTTTTGAGTAAATATTGAAACTGACCTCAGTGGCTCATTAGCAGAGCTGCGGCTAATGACTGGTGCCAAATCATGATGAAGCAAGCACCATGGCTCGTAGGGGACCCACAACACGCTTTTCTTAGCTCACTGAATTAAAGTATAAACTTCCGCCGTGTGTGAGTGGTAAAGGCTTGTTAATATGGTTCCTTTTCCAATTCAAGTCTGACAACAAGAGGCAGGAACCACGTGGCTTCGGAAGCTCAGGAAAGTAGCCACCAACCACAGAGAAAGAGAGAACTGGCAGTATGAGAGGATGAGAAAACAGAAGCGGGAGCAAGGAGCTCAAATGAGATTGATGGCGTTTAAATAGAGCGCGTAAAGGAACAGTTACACAGCTAAGAAATGGGAAAGACAGACTAGGGAAAAAAACACAGAAAGAGCCTGTAGATGAAATTCTCTTCCTGGGACAGCAGGTTAAGAGAAATTACACATGGGGAGGTTAAGCATGTAACACGGGGGAGAATAAAAAGAAAATGCAGTTTTATGAAGTGTGTTTGCCAATCCAGCCAGCACTTTTGTTCTATTTCTCTCTTTGCGTCTTTTATTGGTAAAGTAACTTTCAAGTGCATGCACAGGTATGAATGAGAGAGCAACGGTATAATAATTTGAAGCGTTTACACCAGTGCTAAAGTAGGAATGAGGTGTAGCAAAGACATGAAAGAGGTAGCGATAACAAATATGTGGAGAGGCAATAGTGACACAAAAATAAGCCACCTATTTATAAAACTGAAATGGAAGAAATACTAAAGGTTAACTTCTGAAATTGTAGCCGATAATAAAAAGATTCTCGTTGTTGGCAGGATTCGAACCTGCGCGGGAATACCCCAATGGATTTCGAGTCCATCGCCTTAACCACTCGGCCACAACAACTTGCTGTAAGCTGCCTACAAATATTTGGTTTGAAAGTTTTGATGTTTTCCCACATCAAAGTACTGATATTCTGCAATGCGCTTTTTAAAAACAATGTTTTTTTCATCATGCACGTTCTGTCCTAAAAACAAAAATTGCATGAGTATATCTCTGGATCTGTAAAAGGATACGCTTGCATTCAAACTCTCTTGTGGCACTCAAGTTTTTTGGACCCTGTTGCACTCTGTTTTTGCGCTACTTTTAGTCTACGACCCATATTACAGAAGTCAACCATCTCTGAGTATTTGGGACTCCTTTGTAAGTGCCTTATCTTTAATCCTTGAAAAGCTCTATAATAAAGGGGTCTGTCAAAGATTGCTTGAATGGAAGATAAAAGAAGGCCCACTTGTCTCACCAAATGCAGTAGAGAAACCTGATGTTTTACTCATGTTATCCTTAGTTCAGTGTTTGTTAGACCTGGCATCCTTAAGGTGGCCTACCAGCAACCTTTTTGCTTTTCACCTCACGTTTTGCTGTATCTTTATGTTGGCCTTAGGACTCTAATCACTTTATCACTACTGTGAGAAAGTGGCTCTGTATATACTGTTCCCAAATAGGTACAGTGTGCACAGAGTCCCCAGTCCCCAGAGGTTTGGCAGAGGCTAAAGTTAGATATAACCTTACTCTCTAAAGTGGTAGCTTGCCGAGCAGTAAGGCAGTATCAGAGTACAGTGTAAAACATGTGTTGTACACACTCAGTCAGCAAATGGTCTCACACACTCAAGAACTGAACTCTAGGCCATTGGTTTGCATACAAAAGATATTGTTGTTTTATTTTAGAACCAACAATAGGTATCAAAATATACTTTCTCAGAATGAGATGCTTTAGTTAAATACTTTGCAATAGGCAATTGACTTTTGCAGGTCATAGTTACAGTTTATTGCAATAGGCAACACAATTTGAATCACAATAATACATTGAGCTCAATGGGAATTTTAAGTTATATGCAATTAATTACTTTCAGGATTACTTTTCTAAATCCAGGACTGGATCCTAGATTCAGTCCTGGGACAGTTCTTGGAAACAAGTGAGTAAATTCGTTTTAGTTACTGTTGTGATTTTTAAGCAATATTTTGCTATTTTAAAAGTTGACACTTCGAAACTTTTGCTGATCAAATTACCAATGTTATCCTATGGAAGGAAATTCACTTAGCAGGTAAGTGGGGTTATGGTTACTTTTTCTACGTCAGTGTTGGATCCTAGATCCAGCACTACTGTACCACCTGTAAGCAGTTGAGAAACTGCGTTTAAGTTATACAGGCGATTTTTAAGGAATATTTACATGTTTGCAAAATCGACACTTAGAAGAAATTTCACAGAAAAACAGTCAATGGTTTCCTATGGAAGAAAATTCAAGTTACGGGTAAAGTACGTTCTCGTTACTTTTGTAATCCAGTGCTGGGCTCCTAGGCCGAGTACTGGGACATCTATCTAAAACAGGTAAACAATTACTTTTTCACAGTTGGTACGATTTTTAAAGAATATTTGTAAGTTTCAAAAATCGACACTTAGAAAATTTTCAGCAAAAAGCAGGCAATGATATCCCATGGAAGGAAATTCGAGTTACTGGTAAGTACGGTTAAAATTACTTTTCAGGGTCAGTACTGAGCTCCAAGATGCAGCACTGAGGTCTCTCCTGATAACAGGTGAGTAAATCAGAATTCGTTGTTCGGCTGATTTTAGATGAATATTTTAAAGTTCCAAAACTCCACACCACTTAGAAGAATTTCCAAGTGAAACCACTCCATGTTAGCCTATGGAAGAAAAGTGAGTTATCGGCTTTTAGGTAAGTACTCGACTGGCAGAGTTATGGTTCTGGGCATAGACTCAGGGGTCTCCCAGGGGAGTCCCAGCCTACTTTCCAAGCCTTAAACTCCCCTTTTATTACATATAATTTACACCTAAGGTAGGCCCTAGGTAGTCCTAGGTGCATGATGCTATGTAAGTAAAAAATAAGATATGTACTTTGGTGGTTCGCGTGTCCTGTAAGTACCAAACAGTCTATTTCATTTTTCACTACTGTGAGGTCTACCCCTCTCATAGGTTAGCTCTGTGTATTCCCCTATACTTTTTATTTGGTAATTCCATATCGGAGAGGAGTAGCTTTATTTATTTATTGAAAATCCTACTTACTGGTGAGGTTGGATTTAACTTTACTATTTTAGAAATGCCACTTTTAGAGAGTGAACATGTCTCTGCACTTACTGCTCTATTTGCCTGAAACCTGGCCCCAATACACGTCTGGATTGGGCTGGGTGACAGCAAAATTTGTGCCTTCCCTCTAGAGAGCCACAACACAGGTCACTCAACTGCACCTGGGGGGTGAGCTCCGCTCCCCCTCCACCCCCAATAGGTTCAAGAACGATAATTTATGTAAGTAAATACATTATAGCTACAGCTTATAATCATGCGAGTTTAAATCATTTGTTGTTAGATGGTTTAAATATTTGAAAGGATCTGTTTTTAATAGACATTTTACAAAAACCACTGGTACATTTGCTAATTCTGTAAAATTAACACCCAACTGCCGTGACATTGCCAACCACAATGCTGTGACTCGGATTCGAACCGAGGTTGCTGCGGCCACAACGCAGAGTACTAACCACTATACGATCACGGCGAGCTACTTGGGCTCAACAACATACAGTGACATGGAGAATTTATAATTCGGAACACTCAGGGCTGTTCCTGTGATAGGCTGGATGTATTCATTGCTTCCTCATTCCTCATTCAGAGGCTGCGTCTCCTCAGTGGTTGATAGGCTGAAACCGTTTCCTGGCCGCCTGCTTGTGAAATGCCAGGAGTCAAAGATCACACATTACACTTGCGGACCTGTGATGGGACACCAATGCAGAGAAACCCACCTGGCACAGACCTTCTATTCTGTCTATTAGACCTGCATCTTCCCTGCACCTTTCAAGCCATTTGTATGTGAAGCAAGAAAGAGTTAGAGAGTGATCCATCTACACTTTTATAGGGAGGATGTTGCCGTGAGCTCCTCCCAGCTAATCACACGAACAGCAGAAAAGCAAGATAAATACACAGTTGAGGGGTGGGCTGCATGGTTATGTTTTTGAGTAAATATTGAAACTGACCTCAGTGGCTCATTAGCAGAGCTGCGGCTAATGACTGGTGCCAAATCATGATGAAGCAAGCACCATGGCTCGTAGGGGACCCACAACACGCTTTTCTTAGCTCACTGAATTAAAGTATAAACTTCCGCCGTGTGTGAGTGGTAAAGGCTTGTTAATATAGTTCCTTTTCCAATTCAAGTCTGACAACAAGAGGCAGGAACCACGTGGCTTCGGAAGCTCAGGAAAGTAGCCACCAACCACAGAGAAATAGAGAACTGGCAGTATGAGAGGTGGAGAAAACAGAAGCGGGAGCAAGGAGCTCAAATGAGATTGATGGCGTTTAAATAGATCGCGTAAAGGAACAGTTACACAGCTAAGAAATGGGAAAGACAGACTAGGGAAAAAAACACAGAAAGAGCCTGTAGATGAAATTCTCTTCCTGGGACAGCAGGTTAAGAGAAATTACACATGGGGAGGTTAAGCATGTAACACGGGGGAGAATAAAAAAGAAAATGCAGTTTTGTGAAGTGTGTTTGCCAATCCAGCCAGCACTTTTGTTCTATTTCTCTCTTTGCGTCTTTTATTGGTAAAGTAACTTTCAAGTGCATGCGCAGGTATGAATGAGAGAGCAACGGTATAATAATTTGAAGCGTTTACACCAGTGCTAAAGTAGGAATGAGGTGTAGCAAAGACATGAAAGAGGTAGCGATAACAAATATGTGGAGAGGCAATAGTGACAGAAAAATAAGCCACCTATTTATAAAACTGAAATGGAAGAAATACTAAAGGTTAACTTCTGAAATTGTAGCCGATAATAAAAAGATTCTCGTTGTTGGCAGGATTCGAACCTGCGCGGGGATACCCCAATGGATTTCGAGTCCATCGCCTTAACCACTCGGCCACAACAGCTTGCTGTAAGCTGCTTACAAATATTTTGTTTGAACGTTTTCCCACATCAAAGTACTGATATTCTGCAATGCACTTTTTAAAAACAATGTTTTTTTCATCATGCACGTTCTGTCCTAAAAACAAAAATTGCATGAGTATATCTCTGGATCTGTAAAAGGATACGCTTGCATTCAAACTCTCTTGTGGCACTCAAGTTTTTTGGACCCTGTTGCACTCTGTTTTTGCGCTGCTTTTAGTCTACGACCCATATTACAGAAGTCAACCATCTCTGAGTATTTGGGACTCCTTTGTAAGTGCCTTATCTTTAATCCTTTAAAAGTCTCTATAATAAAGGGGTCTGTCAAAGATTGCTTGAATGGAAGATAAAAGAAGGCCCACTTGTCTCACCAAATGCAGTAGAGAAACCTGATGTTTTACTCATGTTATCCTTAGTTCAGTTTTTGTTAGACCTGGCATCCTTAAGGTGGCCTACCAGCAACCTTTTTGCTTTTCACCTCACGTTTTGCTGTATCTTTATGTTGGCCTTAGGACTCTAATCACTTTATCACTACTGTGAGAAAGTGGCTCTGTATATACTGTTCCCAAATAGGTACAGTGTGCACAGAGTCCCCAGTCCCCAGAGGTTTGGCAGAGGCTAAAGTTAGATATAACCTTACTCTCTAAAGTGGTAGCTTGCCGAGCAGTAAGGCAGTATCAGAGTACAGTGTAAAACATTTGTTGTACACACTCAGTCAGCAAATGGTCTCACACACTCAAGAACTGAACTCTAGGCCATTGGTTTGCATACAAAAGATATTGTTGTTTTATTTTAGAACCAACAATAGGTATCAAAATATACTTGCTCAGAATGAGATGCTTTAGTTAAATACTTTGCAATAGGCAATTGACTTTTGCAGGTCATAGTTACAGTTTATTGCAATAGGCAACACAATTTGAATCACAATAATACATTGAGCTCAATGGGAATTTTAAGTTATATGCAATTAATTACTTTCAGGATTACTTTTCTAAATCCAGGACTGGATCCTAGATTCAGTCCTGGGACAGTTCTTGGAAACAAGTGAGTAAATTCGTTTTAGTTACTGTTGTGATTTTTAAGCAATATTTTGCTATTTTAAAAGTTGACACTTAGAAACTTTTTCTGATCAAATTACCAATGTTATCCTATGGAAGGAATTTCACTTAGCAGGTAAGTGGGGTTATGGTTACTTTTTCTAGGTCAGTGTTGGATCCTAGATCCAGCACTACTGTACCACCTGTAAGCAGTTGAGAAACTGCGTTTAAGTTATACAGGCGATTTTTAAGGAATATTTACATGTTTGCAAAATCGACACTTAGAAGAAATTTCACAGAAAAACAGTCAATGGTTTCCTATGGAAGAAAATTCAAGTTACGGGTAAAGTACGTTCTCGTTACTTTTGTAATCCAGTGCTGGGCTCCTAGGCTCAGTACTGGGACATCTATCTAAAACAGGTAAACAATTACGTTTTCACAGTTGGTACGATTTTTAATGAATATTTGTAAGTTTCAAAAATCGACACTTAGAAAATTTTCAGCAAAAAGCAGGCAATGATATCCCATGGAAGGAAATTCGAGTTACTGGTAAGTACGGTTAAAATTACTTTTCAGGGTCAGTACCGAGCTCCAAGATGCAGCACTGAGGTCTCTCCTGATAACAGGTGAGTAAATCAGAATTCGTTGTTCGGCTGATTTTAGATGAATATTTTAAAGTTTCAAAACTCCACACCACTTAGAAGAATTTCCAAGTGAAACCACTCAATGTTAGCCTATGGAAGAAAAGTGAGTTATCGGCTTTTAGGTAAGTACTCGACTGGCAGAGTTATGGTTCTGGGCATAGACTCAGGGGTCTCCCAGGGGAGTCCCAGCCTACTTGCCAAGCCTTAAACTCCCCTTTTATTACATATAATTTACACCTAAGGTAGGCCCTAGGTAGTCCTAGGTGCATGATGCTATGTAAGTAAAAAATAAGATATGTACTTTGGTGGTTCGCGTGTCCTGTAAGTACCAAACAGTCTATTTCATTTTTCACTACTGTGAGGTCTACCCCTCTCATAGGTTAGCTCTGTGTATTCCCCTATACTTTTTATTTGGTAATTCCATATCGGAGAGGAGTAGCTTTATTTATTTATTGAAAATCCTACTTACTGGTGAGGTTGGATTTAACTTTACTATTTTAGAAATGCCACTTTTAGAGAGTGAACATTTCTCTGCACTTACTGCTCTATTTGCCTGAAACCTGGCCCCAATACACGTTTAGATTGGGCTGGGTGACAGCAAAATTTGTGCCTTCCCTCTAGAGAGCCACAACACAGGTCACTCAACTGCACCTGGGGGGTGATCTCCGCTCCCCCTCCACCCCCAATAGGTTCAAGAACGATAATTTATGTAAGTAAATACATTATAGCTACAGCTTATAATCATGCGAGTTTAAATCATTTGTTGTTAGATGGTTTAAATATTTGAAAGGATCTGTTTTTAATAGACATTTTACAAAAACCACTGGTAAATTTGCTAATTCTGTAAAATTAACACCCAACTGCCATGACATTGCCAACCACAATGCCGTGACTCGGTTTCGAACCGAGGTTGCTGCGGCCACAACGCAGAGTACTAACCACTATACGATCACAGCGAGCTACTTGGGCTCAATGACATACAGTGACATGGAGAATTTATAATTCGGAACACTCAGGGCTGTTCCTGTGATAGGCTGGATGTATTCATTGCTTCCTCATTCCTCATTCAGAGGCTGCGTCTCCTCAGTGGTTGATAGGCTGAAACCGTTTCCTGGATGCCTGCTTGTGAAATGCCAGGAGTCAAAGATCACACATTACACTTGCGGACCTGTGATGGGACACCAATGCAGAGAAACCCACCTGGCACAGACCTTCTATTCTGTCTATTAGACCTGCATCTTCCCTGCACCTTTCAAGCCATTTGTATGTGAAGCAAGAAAGAGTTAGAGAGTGATCCATCTACACTTTTATAGGGAGGATGTCGCCGTGAGCTCCTCCCAGCTAATCACATGAACAGCAGAAAAGCAAGATAAATACACAGTTGAGGGGTGGGCTGCATGGTTATGTTTTTGAGTAAATATTGAAACTGACCTCAGTGGCTCATTAGCAGAGCTGCGGCTAATGACTGGTGCCAAATCATGATGAAGCAAGCACCATGGCTCGTAGGGGACCCACAACATGCTTTTCTTAGCTCACTGAATTAAAGTATAAACTTCCGCCGTGTGTGAGTGGTAAAGGCTTGTTAATATGGTTCCTTTTCCAATTCAAGTCTGACAACAAGAGGCAGGAACCACGTGGCTTCGGAAGCTCAGGAAAGTAGCCACCAACCACAGAGAAAGAGAGAACTGGCAGTATGAGAGGTGGAGAAAACAGAAGCGGGAGCAAGGAGCTCAAATGAGATTGATGGCGTTTAAATAGAGCGCGTAAAGGAACAGTTACACAGCTAAGAAATGGGAAAGACAGACTAGGGAAAAAAACACAGAAAGAGCCTGTAGATGAAATTCTCTTCCTGGGACAGCAGGTTAAGAGAAATTACACATGGGGAGGTTAAGCATGTAACACGGGGGAGAATAAAAAAGAAAATGCAGTTTTATGAAGTGTGTTTGCCAATCCAGCCAGCACTTTTGTTCTATTTCTCTCTATGCGTCTTTTATTGGTAAAGTAATTTTCAAGTGCATGTGCAGGTATGAATGAGAGAGCAACGGTATAATAATTTGAAGCGTTTACACCAGTGCTAAAGTAGGAATGAGGTGTAGCAAAGACATGAAAGAGGTAGCGATAACAAATATGTGGAGAGGCAATAGTGACACAAAAATAAGCCACCTATTTATAAAACTGAAATGGAAGAAATACTAAAGGTTAACTTCTGAAATTGTAGCCGATAATAAAAAGATTCTCGTTGTTGGCAGGATTCGAACCTGCGCGGGGATACCCCAATGGATTTCGAGTCCATCGCCTTAACCACTTGGCCACAACAACTTGCTGTAAGCTGCTTACAAATATTTTGTTTGAACGTTTTCCCACATCAAAGTACTGATATTCTGCAATGCGCTTTTTAAAAACAATGTTTTTTTCATCATGCACGTTCTGTCCTAAAAACAAAAATTGCATGAGTATATCTCTGGATCTGTAAAAGGATACGCTTGCATTCAAACTCTCTTGTGGCACTCAAGTTTTTTGGACCCTGTTGCACTCTGTTTTTGCGCTGCTTTTAGTCTACGACCCATATTACAGAAGTCAACCATCTCTGAGTATTTGGGACTCCTTTGTAAGTGCCTTATCTTTAATCCTTTAAAAGTCTCTATAATAAAGGGGTCTGTCAAAGATTGCTTGAATGGAAGATAAAAGAAGGCCCACTTGTCTCACCAAATGCAGTAGAGAAACCTGATGTTTTACTCATGTTATCCTTAGTTCAGTTTTTGTTAGACCTGGCATCCTTAAGGTGGCCTACCAGCAACCTTTTTGCTTTTCACCTCACGTTTTGCTGTATCTTTATGTTGGCCTTAGGACTCTAATCACTTTATCACTACTGTGAGAAAGTGGCTCTGTATATACTGTTCCCAAATAGGTACAGTGTGCACAGAGTCCCCAGTCCCCAGAGGTTTGGCAGAGGCTAAAGTTAGATATAACCTTACTCTCTAAAGTGGTAGCTTGCCGAGCAGTAAGGCAGTATCAGAGTACAGTGTAAAACATTTGTTGTACACACTCAGTCAGCAAATGGTCTCACACACTCAAGAACTGAACTCTAGGCCATTGGTTTGCATACAAAAGATATTGTTGTTTTATTTTAGAACCAACAATAGGTATCAAAATATACTTGCTCAGAATGAGATGCTTTAGTTAAATACTTTGCAATAGGCAATTGACTTTTGCAGGTCATAGTTACAGTTTATTGCAATAGGCAACACAATTTGAATCACAATAATACATTGAGCTCAATGGGAATTTTAAGTTATATGCAATTAATTACTTTCAGGATTACTTTTCTAAATCCAGGACTGGATCCTAGATTCAGTCCTGGGACAGTTCTTGGAAACAAGTGAGTAAATTCGTTTTAGTTACTGTTGTGATTTTTAAGCAATATTTTGCTATTTTAAAAGTTGACACTTCGAAACTTTTGCTGATCAAATTACCAATGTTATCCTATGGAAGGAAATTCACTTAGCAGGTAAGTGGGGTTATGGTTACTTTTTCTACGTCAGTGTTGGATCCTAGATCCAGCACTACTGTACCACCTGTAAGCAGTTGAGAAACTGCGTTTAAGTTATACAGGCGATTTTTAAGGAATATTTACATGTTTGCAAAATCGACACTTAGAAGAAATTTCACAGAAAAACAGTCAATGGTTTCCTATGGAAGAAAATTCAAGTTACGGGTAAAGTACGTTCTCGTTACTTTTGTAATCCAGTGCTGGGCTCCTAGGCCGAGTACTGGGACATCTATCTAAAACAGGTAAACAATTACTTTTTCACAGTTGGTACGATTTTTAAAGAATATTTGTAAGTTTCAAAAATCGACACTTAGAAAATTTTCAGCAAAAAGCAGGCAATGATATCCCATGGAAGGAAATTCGAGTTACTGGTAAGTACGGTTAAAATTACTTTTCAGGGTCAGTACTGAGCTCCAAGATGCAGCACTGAGGTCTCTCCTGATAACAGGTGAGTAAATCAGAATTCGTTGTTCGGCTGATTTTAGATGAATATTTTAAAGTTTCAAAACTCCACACCACTTAGAAGAATTTCCAAGTGAAACCACTCAATGTTAGCCTATGGAAGAAAAGTGAGTTATCGGCTTTTAGGTAAGTACTCGACTGGCAGAGTTATGGTTCTGGGCATAGACTCAGGGGTCTCCCAGGGGAGTCCCAGCCTACTTGCCAAGCCTTAAACTCCCCTTTTATTACATATAATTTACACCTAAGGTAGGCCCTAGGTAGTCCTAGGTGCATGATGCTATGTAAGTAAAAAATAAGATATGTACTTTGGTGGTTCGCGTGTCCTGTAAGTACCAAACAGTCTATTTCATTTTTCACTACTGTGAGGTCTACCCCTCTCATAGGTTAGCTCTGTGTATTCCCCTATACTTTTTATTTGGTAATTCCATATCGGAGAGGAGTAGCTTTATTTATTTATTGAAAATCCTACTTACTGGTGAGGTTGGATTTAACTTTACTATTTTAGAAATGCCACTTTTAGAGAGTGAACATTTCTCTGCACTTACTGCTCTATTTGCCTGAAACCTGGCCCCAATACACGTTTAGATTGGGCTGGGTGACAGCAAAATTTGTGCCTTCCCTCTAGAGAGCCACAACACAGGTCACTCAACTGCACCTGGGGGGTGATCTCCGCTCCCCCTCCACCCCCAATAGGTTCAAGAACGATAATTTATGTAAGTAAATACATTATAGCTACAGCTTATAATCATGCGAGTTTAAATCATTTGTTGTTAGATGGTTTAAATATTTGAAAGGATCTGTTTTTAATAGACATTTTACAAAAACCACTGGTAAATTTGCTAATTCTGTAAAATTAACACCCAACTGCCATGACATTGCCAACCACAATGCCGTGACTCGGTTTCGAACCGAGGTTGCTGCGGCCACAACGCAGAGTACTAACCACTATACGATCACAGCGAGCTACTTGGGCTCAATGACATACAGTGACATGGAGAATTTATAATTCGGAACACTCAGGGCTGTTCCTGTGATAGGCTGGATGTATTCATTGCTTCCTCATTCCTCATTCAGAGGCTGCGTCTCCTCAGTGGTTGATAGGCTGAAACCGTTTCCTGGATGCCTGCTTGTGAAATGCCAGGAGTCAAAGATCACACATTACACTTGCGGACCTGTGATGGGACACCAATGCAGAGAAACCCACCTGGCACAGACCTTCTATTCTGTCTATTAGACCTGCATCTTCCCTGCACCTTTCAAGCCATTTGTATGTGAAGCAAGAAAGAGTTAGAGAGTGATCCATCTACACTTTTATAGGGAGGATGTCGCCGTGAGCTCCTCCCAGCTAATCACATGAACAGCAGAAAAGCAAGATAAATACACAGTTGAGGGGTGGGCTGCATGGTTATGTTTTTGAGTAAATATTGAAACTGACCTCAGTGGCTCATTAGCAGAGCTGCGGCTAATGACTGGTGCCAAATCATGATGAAGCAAGCACCATGGCTCGTAGGGGACCCACAACATGCTTTTCTTAGCTCACTGAATTAAAGTATAAACTTCCGCCGTGTGTGAGTGGTAAAGGCTTGTTAATATGGTTCCTTTTCCAATTCAAGTCTGACAACAAGAGGCAGGAACCACGTGGCTTCGGAAGCTCAGGAAAGTAGCCACCAACCACAGAGAAAGAGAGAACTGGCAGTATGAGAGGTGGAGAAAACAGAAGCGGGAGCAAGGAGCTCAAATGAGATTGATGGCGTTTAAATAGAGCGCGTAAAGGAACAGTTACACAGCTAAGAAATGGGAAAGACAGACTAGGGAAAAAAACACAGAAAGAGCCTGTAGATGAAATTCTCTTCCTGGGACAGCAGGTTAAGAGAAATTACACATGGGGAGGTTAAGCATGTAACACGGGGGAGAATAAAAAAGAAAATGCAGTTTTATGAAGTGTGTTTGCCAATCCAGCCAGCACTTTTGTTCTATTTCTCTCTATGCGTCTTTTATTGGTAAAGTAATTTTCAAGTGCATGTGCAGGTATGAATGAGAGAGCAACGGTATAATAATTTGAAGCGTTTACACCAGTGCTAAAGTAGGAATGAGGTGTAGCAAAGACATGAAAGAGGTAGCGATAACAAATATGTGGAGAGGCAATAGTGACACAAAAATAAGCCACCTATTTATAAAACTGAAATGGAAGAAATACTAAAGGTTAACTTCTGAAATTGTAGCCGATAATAAAAAGATTCTCGTTGTTGGCAGGATTCGAACCTGCGCGGGGATACCCCAATGGATTTCGAGTCCATCGCCTTAACCACTTGGCCACAACAACTTGCTGTAAGCTGCTTACAAATATTTTGTTTGAACGTTTTCCCACATCAAAGTACTGATATTCTGCAATGCGCTTTTTAAAAACAATGTTTTTTTCATCATGCACGTTCTGTCCTAAAAACAAAAATTGCATGAGTATATCTCTGGATCTGTAAAAGGATACGCTTGCATTCAAACTCTCTTGTGGCACTCAAGTTTTTTGGACCCTGTTGCACTCTGTTTTTGCGCTGCTTTTAGTCTACAACCCATATTACAGAAGTCAACCATCTCTGAGTATTTGGGACTCCTTTGTAAGTGCCTTATCTTTAATCCTTTAAAAGTCTCTATAATAAAGGGGTCTGTCAAAGATTGCTTGAATGGAAGATAAAAGAAGGCCCACTTGTCTCACCAAATGCAGTAGAGAAACCTGATGTTTTACTCATGTTATCCTTAGTTCAGTTTTTGTTAGACCTGGCATCCTTAAGGTGGCCTACCAGCAACCTTTTTGCTTTTCACCTCACGTTTTGCTGTATCTTTATGTTGGCCTTAGGACTCTAATCACTTTATCACTACTGTGAGAAAGTGGCTCTGTATATACTGTTCCCAAATAGGTACAGTGTGCACAGAGTCCCCAGTCCCCAGAGGTTTGGCAGAGGCTAAAGTTAGATATAACCTTACTCTCTAAAGTGGTAGCTTGCCGAGCAGTAAGGCAGTATCAGAGTACAGTGTAAAACATTTGTTGTACACACTCAGTCAGCAAATGGTCTCACACACTCAAGAACTGAACTCTAGGCCATTGGTTTGCATACAAAAGATATTGTTGTTTTATTTTAGAACCAACAATAGGTATCAAAATATACTTGCTCAGAATGAGATGCTTTAGTTAAATACTTTGCAATAGGCAATTGACTTTTGCAGGTCATAGTTACAGTTTATTGCAATAGGCAACACAATTTGAATCACAATAATACATTGAGCTCAATGGGAATTTTAAGTTATATGCAATTAATTACTTTCAGGATTACTTTTCTAAATCCAGGACTGGATCCTAGATTCAGTCCTGGGACAGTTCTTGGAAACAAGTGAGTAAATTCGTTTTAGTTACTGTTGTGATTTTTAAGCAATATTTTGCTATTTTAAAAGTTGACACTTAGAAACTTTTTCTGATCAAATTACCAATGTTATCCTATGGAAGGAATTTCACTTAGCAGGTAAGTGGGGTTATGGTTACTTTTTCTAGGTCAGTGTTGGATCCTAGATCCAGCACTACTGTACCACCTGTAAGCAGTTGAGAAACTGCGTTTAAGTTATACAGGCGATTTTTAAGGAATATTTACATGTTTGCAAAATCGACACTTAGAAGAAATTTCACAGAAAAACAGTCAATGGTTTCCTATGGAAGAAAATTCAAGTTACGGGTAAAGTACGTTCTCGTTACTTTTGTAATCCAGTGCTGGGCTCCTAGGCTCAGTACTGGGACATCTATCTAAAACAGGTAAACAATTACGTTTTCACAGTTGGTACGATTTTTAAAGAATATTTGTAAGTTTCAAAAATCGACACTTAGAAAATTTTCAGCAAAAAGCAGGCAATGATATCCCATGGAAGGAAATTCGAGTTACTGGTAAGTACGGTTAAAATTACTTTTCAGGGTCAGTACCGAGCTCCAAGATGCAGCACTGAGGTCTCTCCTGATAACAGGTGAGTAAATCAGAATTCGTTGTTCGGCTGATTTTAGATGAATATTTTAAAGTTCCAAAACTCCACACCACTTAGAAGAATTTCCAAGTGAAACCACTCAATGTTAGCCTATGGAAGAAAAGTGAGTTATCGGCTTTTAGGTAAGTACTCGACTGGCAGAGTTATGGTTCTGGGCATAGACTCAGGGGTCTCCCAGGGGAGTCCCAGCCTACTTGCCAAGCCTTAAACTCCCCTTTTATTACATATAATTTACACCTAAGGTAGGCCCTAGGTAGTCCTAGGTGCATGATGCTATGTAAGTAAAAAATAAGATATGTACTTTGGTGGTTCGCGTGTCCTGTAAGTACCAAACAGTCTATTTCATTTTTCACTACTGTGAGGTCTACCCCTCTCATAGGTTAGCTCTGTGTATTCCCCTATACTTTTTATTTGGTAATTCCATATCGGAGAGGAGTAGCTTTATTTATTTATTGAAAATCCTACTTACTGGTGAGGTTGGATTTAACTTTACTATTTTAGAAATGCCACTTTTAGAGAGTGAACATTTCTCTGCACTTACTGCTCTATTTGCCTGAAACCTGGCCCCAATACACGTTTGGATTGGGCTGGGTGACAGCAAAATTTGTGCCTTCCCTCTAGAGAGCCACAACACAGGTCACTCAACTGCACCTGGGGGGTGATCTCCGCTCCCCCTCCACCCCCAATAGGTTCAAGAACGATAATTTATGTAAGTAAATACATTATAGCTACAGCTTATAATCATGCGAGTTTAAATCATTTGTTGTTAGATGGTTTAAATATTTGAAAGGATCTGTTTTTAATAGACATTTTACAAAAACCACTGGTAAATTTGCTAATTCTGTAAAATTAACACCCAACTGCCGTGACATTGCCAACCACAATGCCGTGACTCGGATTCGAACCGAGGTTGCTGCGGCCACAACGCAGAGTACTAACCACTATACGATCACAGCGAGCTACTTGGGCTCAATGACATACAGTGACATGGAGAATTTATAATTCGGAACACTCAGGGCTGTTCCTGTGATAGGCTGGATGTATTCATTGCTTCCTCATTCCTCATTCAGAGGCTGCGTCTCCTCAGTGGTTGATAGGCTGAAACCGTTTCCTGGATGCCTGCTTGTGAAATGCCAGGAGTCAAAGATCACACATTACACTTGCGGACCTGTGATGGGACACCAATGCAGAGAAACCCACCTGGCACAGACCTTCTATTCTGTCTATTAGACCTGCATCTTCCCTGCACCTTTCAAGCCATTTGTATGTGAAGCAAGAAAGAGTTAGAGAGTGATCCATCTACACTTTTATAGGGAGGATGTCGCCGTGAGCTCCTCCCAGCTAATCACATGAACAGCAGAAAAGCAAGATAAATACACAGTTGAGGGGTGGGCTGCATGGTTATGTTTTTGAGTAAATATTGAAACTGACCTCAGTGGCTCATTAGCAGAGCTGCGGCTAATGACTGGTGCCAAATCATGATGAAGCAAGCACCATGGCTCGTAGGGGACCCACAACATGCTTTTCTTAGCTCACTGAATTAAAGTATAAACTTCCGCCGTGTGTGAGTGGTAAAGGCTTGTTAATATGGTTCCTTTTCCAATTCAAGTCTGACAACAAGAGGCAGGAACCACGTGGCTTCGGAAGCTCAGGAAAGTAGCCACCAACCACAGAGAAAGAGAGAACTGGCAGTATGAGAGGTGGAGAAAACAGAAGCGGGAGCAAGGAGCTCAAATGAGATTGATGGCGTTTAAATAGAGCGCGTAAAGGAACAGTTACACAGCTAAGAAATGGGAAAGACAGACTAGGGAAAAAAACACAGAAAGAGCCTGTAGATGAAATTCTCTTCCTGGGACAGCAGGTTAAGAGAAATTACACATGGGGAGGTTAAGCATGTAACACGGGGGAGAATAAAAAAGAAAATGCAGTTTTATGAAGTGTGTTTGCCAATCCAGCCAGCACTTTTGTTCTATTTCTCTCTATGCGTCTTTTATTGGTAAAGTAATTTTCAAGTGCATGTGCAGGTATGAATGAGAGAGCAACGGTATAATAATTTGAAGCGTTTACACCAGTGCTAAAGTAGGAATGAGGTGTAGCAAAGACATGAAAGAGGTAGCGATAACAAATATGTGGAGAGGCAATAGTGACACAAAAATAAGCCACCTATTTATAAAACTGAAATGGAAGAAATACTAAAGGTTAACTTCTGAAATTGTAGCCGATAATAAAAAGATTCTCGTTGTTGGCAGGATTCGAACCTGCGCGGGGATACCCCAATGGATTTCGAGTCCATCGCCTTAACCACTCGGCCACAACAACTTGCTGTAAGCTGCTTACAAATATTTTGTTTGAAAGTTTTCCCACATCAAAGTACTGATATTCTGCAATGCGCTTTTTAAAAACAATGTTTTTTTCATCATGCACGTTCTGTCCTAAAAACAAAAATTGCATGAGTATATCTCTGGATCTGTAAAAGGATACGCTTGCATTCAAACTCTCTTGTGGCACTCAAGTTTTTTGGACCCTGTTGCACTCTGTTTTTGCGCTGCTTTTAGTCTACGACCCATATTACAGAAGTCAACCATCTCTGAGTATTTGGGACTCCTTTGTAAGTGCCTTATCTTTAATCCTTGAAAAGCTCTATAATAAAGGGGTCTGTCAAAGATTGCTTGAATGGAAGATAAAAGAAGGCCCACTTGTCTCACCAAATGCAGTAGAGAAACCTGATGTTTTACTCATGTTATCCTTAGTTCAGTTTTTGTTAGACCTGGCATCCTTAAGGTGGCCTACCAGCAACCTTTTTGCTTTTCACCTCACGTTTTGCTGTATCTTTATGTTGGCCTTAGGACTCTAATCACTTTATCACTACTGTGAGAAAGTGGCTCTGTATATACTGTTCCCAAATAGGTACAGTGTGCACAGAGTCCCCAGTCCCCAGAGGTTTGGCAGAGGCTAAAGTTAGATATAACCTTACTCTCTAAAGTGGTAGCTTGCCGAGCAGTAAGGCAGTATCAGAGTACAGTGTAAAACATTTGTTGTACACACTCAGTCAGCAAATGGTCTCACACACTCAAGAACTGAACTCTAGGCCATTGGTTTGCATACAAAAGATATTGTTGTTTTATTTTAGAACCAACAATAGGTATCAAAATATACTTTCTCAGAATGAGATGCTTTAGTTAAATACTTTGCAATAGGCAATTGACTTTTGCAGGTCATAGTTACAGTTTATTGCAATAGGCAACACAATTTGAATCACAATAATACATTGAGCTCAATAGGAATTTTAAGTTATATGCAATTAACTACTTTCAGGATTACTTTTCTAAATCCAGGACTGGATCCTAGATTCAGTCCTGGGACAGTTCTTGGAAACAAGTGAGTAAATTCGTTTTAGTTACTGTTGTGATTTTTAAGCAATATTTTGCTATTTTACAAGTTGACACTTAGAAACTTTTGCTGATCAAATTACCAATGTTATCCTATGGAAGGAAATTCACTTAGCAGGTAAGTGGGGTTATGGTTCCTTTTTCTAGGCCAGTGTTGGATCCTAGATCCAGCACTACTGTACCACCTGTAAGCAGTTGAGAAACTGCGTTTAAGTTATACAGGCGATTTTTAAGGAATATTTACATGTTTGCAAAATCGACACTTAGAAGAAATTTCACAGAAAAACAGTCAATGGTTTCCTATGGAAGAAAATTCAAGTTACGGGTAAAGTACTGTTATAAAGATGACCAGAAGGCAGGTAAGTAAGAACTCTTCTTTAATGGTCATACACCACCACAGGATCCAGCCTAGTCAGAGGAAGGGTGCAATGGAATGTTGGTGACAGGGAGAGGGAAGAACCAAGGGAGGAGGAAGGAGGGGGGGGAAAGGAACGTACCAAGTAGGCGATTACAACACACCTCCCTGCATAGGGCAAAGAGAGACATAGCAGATTTAACAAGCAGCGAAAGGTCACTGCAGAACAATGTAAGCAGTAGAACAACAAAGCTAGGTAAGGAACCACAAGGAACATTTGACAATAATTCTCATTTAACACAGTAGTCTCTGGTCCATACAGGTGAGCTCCTTGCTCTCATAGACCTTCTGTGACTGAGGGTTTGCAACTCTGTCTCCGGGTCACTTTCGTTGTCCAAGTCACCCCCTTGTCCATGAGGAATGATTCTGTCCATGCTCCATGTTTGGCCATTGTCGAGATGGACTACATTCCTACCCACACTAGTTATTTTGTAAGGATCTGAAAATCTTGACGCTTCTTTCCTGCGTGCTTTAGGTAAATCCACCCGGACCCAATCACCTTCTTTGAACATTTGGGTTTTTACATGTTTGGTCTGGTCATACCTGACTTTGTATTTAGCTTGGTGTTCCTCCACTTTCCTTGAGATTTCACCTCTGTTTACTACACCGGTGTCCTTCCTTGGCCCTACCGGTGGAGTTAATTTGGTCTTTGGGATCCTTCCTTTGAGAGAGGTGAACGGAGAAACCCCAGTCACACTGTTTGGAGAAGTGCGATAGGCCCATACTGTTTCCACTAACGCTGAATTTGCTGGTGTCCCCATTACTTCTGCTCTCTGCAAACACTCTTTGAACAACCGGTTGATCCTTTCCACTAACCCGTTTGCACGGGGACAGTACAAAGCAGATTTGAGGTGAGTGATGCCCCGGTGATACAGAAATTCTTTCATCTTGTCCGAAGTGAACTGTACTCCATTGTCTGTTATAAGGGTATCAGGTAACCCTTCCTCAAAGAACACACTTTCTAAGAATTGTATGAGGACTCTTGTGTCTATCTGCTGGACACATTTGTAGACCAACCACCTTGAATGATAGTCCACTAGCACCAGAATGAACCGTTCCTTTAATGTTCTTAGGTTGAGGGGACCATGATGTCCAAGGCTAACTTTGACCATGGTCGATTAGGCACTTCGACAGGCGACAGGGGGGGCTTGCGGGTCTGGTGAGTTTTGTCACTCCGGCTACAGTCTACACAATTTCTCACCACCTGTTCCGTCATGGCGTCCATACCTGGCCACCAATATTCCAGTCTGATTTTATTCTTGGTTAGGCTTCGCCCTAAGTGTCCTGCATGCGCAAGCCCCACAATCTTTTCTCTCAGGTTCTCCGGTGGAATCACTTTCTCCCCTCTGCAAACCACATTGCCTTGTATATTGAGTTCTACTCTGACATCCCAGAATTTACTTAAACTGATAGGAATATCATTCTTGTTTTCCGGCCAACCATTCTTGATGAACTCTTTAATTGAACACATCTCTGCATCATTTTGCATACTGTCATTCCATTCTTCTTTTTTTAGGCATGTGAGTTGCAAAATCACATCATCACATTCACAGCTAACAGGAGCACTTTCTCCCTCTGAGGGAGACCGTGACAGAAAGTCAGCAACCGTGTTTTGATGACCTGGCATATATCTCACACAAAAATTGTATCCTTCCAGTCCCAGAATCCATCTAGCAATTCTGGGAGTGGTTTTGTTAGCCCCTTTGGTGGTGAAAGCAAACATCAGTGGTTTGTGGTCCGTCTTTACAGTAAAAGGGATACCCCACAGAAAGAAGCGGAAGTGTTTAATCGCCCAGAAACAAGCTAGTGCTTCTTTCTCCACCACTGAGTAGTTGATTTCTGCCCCCTTAAGAGCTCGAGATGCAAAGGCCACAATGTGTTCCTTGCCTTCCCCCATTTGGGTGAGACTGGCCCCCAACCCTTTATTGCTTGCATCAGTGGAAAGGATTGTGGTTTTGTTCGGGTCAAACCTACCCAGGGATGGTGCAGAAATTATGCTTTCTTTGACAAGATCAAAGGCCTTCTGACAGGCATCGGACCACACATACAAGGTTCTGGATTTGAGTAGGTTACGTAAAGGTTCCACTATTGAGGAATAGTTCCTCACAAATTTTGAATAGTATTCGGAAAGGCCCAAAAATGATTTAAGGTCTTGAACACCTTTAGGGGCCTCAGTGTCCCTAATCGCCTTAACTAGGTCTATTTTGGGTTTGATCCCATCTTGAGAGATGGTGTGTCCTAGATACTCAACCGATCCCACCCCTATACGACATTTCTCCTTTTTTAGAGTGAGCCCTGATTTTTCCAAGTTGGACAAGACCATCCTGAGGGTGACGTTATGCTCGTTTAAGTCCTTCCCGTAGATTAATATGTCATCTTGAAAACAGAGTGTTCTGGGAAGGTCTTTCAAGACATGCTGCATGATCCTCTGGAAGGCGGCCGCAGCAGAAGCCAACCCAAAAGGCATGCGACGGAATTGGAAGGCTCCTAGGGGTGTCACAAAGGAGGTGAGATGCCGTGAGTTGGGATGAAGCTCCACCTGGTGATAGGCAGAGGATAAGTCGAGAACGCTGAAACAACTCGCACCATTAATGAGGGTAAGCACCTCATGAATACGTGGAAGGGGGTGCCTGTCTACCCATATGTTTTGGTTAAGGTCCCTGAGGTCCACACAGAGCCTGATGTCCTTACTGGTAGCCTTGGTGGTAAGAACAATGGGGGCCAACCACTGTGAACACTCTATGGGTTTGATCACCCCCAACGACAGCAATCTGTCTAGCTCATTTTGAAGAGGCACGTGCATTAAATGTGGTATGGGTCTGGCTTTGTGTGCTACCGGTTTGGCATTGGATTTCAATTTGATGGAATGCTGATAATTCTTGAGTAATCCTAGGTCATCAGAAAACACTTTGGGGAAATCATTGCAAACATCCATCCCTCCCACCGAGGGATCCACTAAGAGGACTTGGTCGGGACTGTTGGGGTCTAACTTAATCCCGAGTTCCCTCTGGTGTTTCCATCCCAACAAGTTGGACCCCTTCTGGGTAATGTATATCTTGCCCACCGTGTTCCTTCCTTTGAACCCTATTTCCTTAGTGGTCATGCCTAATAGGGGTATGGGGTCCCCATTGTAGCCTCCTGGTTGTATGTCCGGAGGTTGTACCGTTTCTTCCCATGAGGGAAACAGTTGAGAAAATATGGTGGCATCAACCAGGGTGTAAGGGGAACATGAATCAGCAAAGACCGTTAGGGTTTTGTTATCCAGGGTAATGTTGCAAGATGGGAATTTATCGGTATTGTTTTTGTCTTTAAGTTGAAAAATTAACTTGGGATCAGGAAATAATTGTGGCTCAATCTCCAACACCGCTTTAGAGCGCTGATCATGACATACCCTGGACAAATGTCCTTTTTTCCCTGCTTGGCAAATCGGGTTATTGGCTAAGTGTGTAGGGCTCCCACATCCATAACACTTGAATTTATTTCCCTGAAGTGGGGTGTTAGCTATCTTACTTTTGTGATCTTTGCTTATGGCATTGACCTCCATGGTTTTGCCCCCTTCACCTTTCATTTCAACCATACAATCTGCCGTGTGCTCAATCCCTACCGCTATATCTATGGCTTCCTTGAGGTTAGGATTGGCCACAAGCAGCCTCTCCTGAATCTTATGATTGTTGGTGCACCTGACCAACTGGTCTCTAATCAGGGAATCCTGAAGGGACTCAAACTCACATGTGTTCGCTAGACCCTTTAAGGCTGCAATAAATGGTTTAACCTTCTCATTTTTTCCCTGTGTTCTTGAGAAGAATTTATGTCTCTCTAACACTACGTTTATCCTTTTACTGAAATGCTTTTCTAGTTTGTTTACTGCCACAATATACACATTTTCATCGTCATCACTATCACTTCCCCCTTCTGCATTAGTCGAAATGTCATCATAGACCTTGCGTCCCTCCACGCCCAAATTGTGTAGCAGGGTGTGTAACTTGCGTAAATGGGAAAACTTCTCCCCTCCAATAGCAATAAGATAGGACTCCAGTAACCCAAACCATTGTTTCCAAGGCAGAATAGGTTCTCCTGCCTCGTTAAGGAAAGGTGGGGGCTGCAACATATTAGCAGCTGCCATAATTTACAATAACTATGAGGGAGGAGGTAAAATACTGCAAAACAAAACAATGAACAACGTTGGAAAATGAAGAGGAGAAAACCCAATATACTCAAAATTGTTTTACACCCCACCCCATACAAAAGTCAATGTACATTTCAATATATGATGGAGCAGTACAGAAAATTAGCACAGGTACCAGTTTGGACAGTCATCAAAAATACAATTGAATAACCAACATACACTACAATACTCTGGCGAACACACCACACAGGAGGATCAACAGAACGTGTGACTGAGAATGTTAGCAAAGGAAAACTGAGCTGGTCAGCGTGAGCAGACAAGTGCGACCACAGTGATGATAACTGTGCCCATCAGTGACAAAAACTATGTGCAGCTGTGCCTGTCAGCGTGAAATGACAGGCAGAAGATTCCACAAGCTGTGCCCATCAGCGAAAACGAAGAAAACACATTACAAAGAAGGATTTACACAGCTATATCCTGGATATGTGGAGAATTTCGCTGGAGCCCTTAAGATGAAGAAATTGTTGTATTTTCCCCACAACCGGATCGTTAAGAAGAGCCACGCTGCCACCTGGTGGATGAAGTCAGAAACGCACCCCCATTCACCTCAGCAGAGGAGTGTCAATTATGACGGATCAGTTGCGAGCGCGCGAGAAGGAATGCTCGGCTGCCGTCAGGAATCCTGTCAGAAATGCCTCACTTGAAGAAAACAACACAGAGGCTGCCGCACACGGCTATAACAAAGTCGAAGAAACAGAAGCTATGTTGACGGTGCTTCAAACCACAGCCAATACAGCGTTGCTGAGGTCCAAGCAGTACTGAAAGCCAACCCCGTAGCACCCTCAGGCAGGCGCTGTGGTAACCGGTGCGGTAGCGCTGGATGGCCAAAAGCAGGGAATTGACTCCAAATGAGGCGAATTGCAACAAAGGCGGCTGAAACGCTCCTTAGGTCCGCAGAAGCAGGGAGAAACCCGACTAATCACACAGTCGAAATCATACCCTTCACAGACGGAGCCATGGCAGGACAGGAAAGGCAGCGCTAAGAGGCCAACACACAGAGCAAGTGTCACAAGGTCACGAAGGCGAAGCTAAAGTGGCAAACTCCCTCCTTCTCTCAGCCACATGCAGGCAGAAGCACACTTGCGAAATTGAAGGGATAAAACACCTCTTTAATCAGCACAGTAACAGTCTTACTTTGAAGAATTTGGAAACAGCGGAGCCTCCCAGGTACTCACGACCGCCGACACAGGAGAGCTGGAATTGAAGAATTGGGGGTGATGGTGAGCCGTCCCCACACAGCAAGACGTCGCCAGTGTTATAAAGATGACCAGAAGGCAGGTAAGTAAGAACTCTTCTTTAATGGTCATACACCACCACAGGATCCAGCCTAGTCAGAGGAAGGGTGCAATGGAATGTTGGTGACAGGGAGAGGGAAGAACCAAGGGAGGAGGAAGGAGGGGGGGAAAGGAACGTACCAAGTAGGCGAATACAACAAGTACGTTCTCGTTACTTTTGTAATCCAGTGCTGGGCTCCTAGGCTCAGTACTGGGACATCTATCTAAAACAGGTAAACAATTACGTTTTCACAGTTGGTACGATTTTTAAAGAATATTTGGAAGTTTCAAAAATCGACACTTAGAAAATTTTCAGCAAAAAGCAGGCAATGATATCCCATGGAAGGAAATTCGAGTTACTGGTAAGTACGGTTAAAATTACTTTTCAGGGTCAGTACTGAGCTCCAAGATGCAGCACTGAGGTCTCTCCTGATAACAGGTGAGTAAATCAGAATTCGTTGTTCGGCTGATTTTAGATGAATATTTTAAAGTTCCAAAACTCCACACCACTTAGAAGAATTTCCAAGTGAAACAACGAAATTTTAGCCTATGGAAGAAAAGTGAGTTATCGGCTTTTAGGTAAGTACTCGACTGGCAGAGTTATGGTTCTGGGCATAGACTCAGGGGTCTCCCAGGGGAGTCGCAGCCTACTTGCCAAGCCTTAAACTCCCCTTTTATTACATATAATTTACACCTAAGGTAGGCCCTAGGTAGTCCTAGGTGCATGATGCTATGTAAGTAAAAAATAAGATATGTACTTTGGTGGTTCGCGTGTCCTGTAAGTACCAAACAGTCTATTTCATTTTTCACTACTGTGAGGTCTACCCCTCTCATAGGTTAGCTCTGTGTATTCCCCTATACTTTTTATTTGGTAATTCCATATCGGAGAGGAGTAGCTTTATTTATTTATTGAAAATCCTACTTACTGGTGAGGTTGGATTTAACTTTACTATTTTAGAAATGCCACTTTTAGAGAGTGAACATTTCTCTGCACTTAGTGCTCTATTTGCCTGAAACCTGGCCCCAATACACGTCTGGATTGGGCTGGGTGACAGCAAAATTTGTACCTTCCCTCTAGAGAGCCACAACACAGGTCACTCAACTGCACCTGGGGGGTGAGCTCCGCTCCCCCTCCACCCCCAATAGGTTCAAGAACGATAATTTATGTAAGTAAATACATTATAGCTACAGCTTATAATCATGCGAGTTTAAATCATTTGTTGTTAGATGGTTTAAATATTTGAAAGGATCTGTTTTTAATAGACATTTTACAAAAACCACTGGCACATTTGCTAATTCTGTAAAAATAACACCCAACTGCCGTGACATTGCCAACCACAATGCCGTGACTTGGATTCAAACCGAGGTTGCTGCGGCCACAACGCAGAGTACTATCCACTATACGATCACGGCGAGCTACTTGGGCTCAACGACATACAGTGACATGGAGAATTTATAATTCGGAACACTCAGGGCTATTCCTGTGATAGGCTGGATGTATTCATTGCTTCCTCATTCCTCATTCAGAGGCTGCGTCTCCTCAGTGGTTGATAGGCTGAAACCGTTTCCTGGCCGCCTGCTTGTGAAATGCCAGGAGTCAAAGATCACACATTACACTTGCGGACCTGTGATGGGACACCAATGCAGAGAAACCCACCTGGCACAGACCTTCTATTCTGTCTATTAGACCTGCATCTTCCCTGCACCTTTCAAGCCATTTGTATGTGAAGCAAGAAAGAGTTAGAGAGTGATCCATCTATACTTTTATAGGGAGGATGTCGCCGTGAGCTCCTCCCAGCTAATCACACGAACAGCAGAAAAGCAAGATAAATACACAGTTGAGGGGTGGGCTGCATGGTTATGTTTTTGAGTAAATATTGAAACTGACCTCAGTGGCTCATTAGCAGAGCTGCGGCTAATGACTGGTGCCAAATCATGATGAAGCAAGCACCATGGCTCGTAGGGGACCCACAACACGCTTTTCTTAGCTCACTGAATTAAAGTATAAACTTCCGCCGTGTGTGAGTGGTAAAGGCTTGTTAATATGGTTCCTTTTCCAATTCAAGTCTGACAACAAGAGGCAGGAACCACGTGGCTTCGGAAGCTCAGGAAAGTAGCCACCAACCACAGAGAAAGAGAGAACTGGCAGTATGAGAGGTGGAGAAAACAGAAGCGGGAGCAAGGAGCTCAAATGAGATTGATGGCGTTTAAATAGAGCGCGTAAAGGAACAGTTACACAGCTAAGAAATGGGAAAGACAGACTAGGGAAAAAAACACAGAAAGAGCCTGTAGATGAAATTCTCTTCCTGGGACAGCAGGTTAAGAGAAATTACACATGGGGAGGTTAAGCATGTAACACGGGGGAGAATAAAAAAGAAAATGCAGTTTTATGAAGTGTGTTTGCCAATCCAGCCAGCACTTTTGTTCTATTTCTCTCTATGCGTCTTTTATTGGTAAAGTAATTTTCAAGTGCATGTGCAGGTATGAATGAGAGAGCAACGGTATAATAATTTGAAGCGTTTACACCAGTGCTAAAGTAGGAATGAGGTGTAGCAAAGACATGAAAGAGGTAGCAATAACAAATATGTGGAGAGGCAATAGTGACACAAAAATAAGCCACCTATTTATAAAACTGAAATGGAAGAAATACTAAAGGTTAACTTCTGAAATTGTAGCCGATAATAAAAAGATTCTCGTTGTTGGCAGGATTTGAACCTGCGCGGGGATACCCCAATGGATTTCGAGTCCATCGCCTTAACCACTCGGCCACAACAACTTGCTGTAAGCTGCTTACAAATATTTTGTTTGAAAGTTTTCCCACATCAAAGTACTGATATTCTGCAATGCGCTTTTTAAAAACAATGTTTTTTTCATCATGCACGTTCTGTCCTAAAAACAAAAATTGCATGAGTATATCTCTGGATCTGTAAAAGGATACGCTTGCATTCAAACTCTCTTGTGGCACTCAAGTTTTTTGGACCCTGTTGCACTCTGTTTTTGCGCTGCTTTTAGTCTACGACCCATATTACAGAAGTCAACCATCTCTGAGTATTTGGGACTCCTTTGTAAGTGCCTTATCTTTAATCCTTGAAAAGCTCTATAATAAAGGGGTCTGTCAAAGATTGCTTGAATGGAAGATAAAAGAAGGCCCACTTGTCTCACCAAATGCAGTAGAGAAACCTGATGTTTTACTCATGTTATCCTTAGTTCAGTTTTTGTTAGACCTGGCATCCTTAAGGTGGCCTACCAGCAACCTTTTTGCTTTTCACCTCACGTTTTGCTGTATCTTTATGTTGGCCTTAGCACTCTAATCACTTTATCACTACTGTGAGAAAGTGGCTCTGTATATACTGTTCCCAAATAGGTACAGTGTGCACAGAGTCCCCAGTCCCCAGAGGTTTGGCAGAGGCTAAAGTTTGATATAACCTTACTCTCTAAAGTGGTAGCTTGCCGAGCAGTAAGGCAGTATCAGAGTACAGTGTAAAACATTTGTTGTACACACTCAGTCAGCAAATGGTCTCACACACTCAAGAACTGAACTCTAGGCCATTGGTTTGCATACAAAAGATATTGTTGTTTTATTTTAGAACCAACAATAGGTATCAAAATATACTTTCTCAGAATGAGATGCTTTAGTTAAATACTTTGCAATAGGCAATTGACTTTTGCAGGTCATAGTTACAGTTTATTGCAATAGGCAACACAATTTGAATCACAATAATACATTGAGCTCAATGGGAATTTTAAGTTATATGCAATTAATTACTTTCAGGATTACTTTTCTAAATCCAGGACTGGATCCTAGATTCAGTCCTGGGACAGTTCTTGGAAACAAGTGAGTAAATTCGTTTTAGTTACTGTTGTGATTTTTAAGCAATATTTTGCTATTTTAAAAGTTGACACTTAGAAACTTTTGCTGATCAAATTACCAACGTTATCCTACGGAAGGCAATTCACTTAGCAGGTAAGTGGGGTTATGGTTACTTTTTCTAGGTCAGTGTTGGATCCTAGATCCAGCACTACTGTACCACCTGTAAGCAGTTGAGAAACTGCGTTTAAGTTATACAGGCGATTTTTAAGGAATATTTACATGTTTGCAAAATCGACACTTAGAAGAAATTTCACAGAAAAACAGTCAATGGTTTCCTATGGAAGAAAATTCAAGTTACGGGTAAAGTACGTTCTCGTTACTTTTGTAATCCAGTGCTGGGCTCCTAGGCTCAGTACTGGGACATCTATCTAAAACAGGTAAACAATTACGTTTTCACAGTTGGTACGATTTTTAAAGAATATTTGTAAGTTTCAAAAATCGACACTTAGAAAATTTTCAGCGAAAAGCAGGCAATGATATCCCATGGAAGGAAATTCGAGTTACTTGTAAGTACGGTTAAAATTACTTTTCAGGGTCAGTACTGAGCTCCAAGATGCAGCACTGAGGTCTCTCCTGATAACAGGTGAGTAAATCAGAATTTGTTGTTCGGCTGATTTTAGATGAATATTTTAAAGTTCCAAAACTCCACACCACTTAGAAGAATTTCCAAGTGAAACAACGAAATTTTAGCCTATGGAAGAAAAGTGAGTTATCGGCTTTTAGGTAAGTACTCGACTGGCAGAGTTATGGTTCTGGGCATAGACTCAGGGGTCTCCCAGGGGAGTCGCAGCCGACTTGCCAAGCCTTAAACTCCCCTTTTATTACATATAATTTACACCTAAGGTAGGCCCTAGGTAGTCCTAGGTGCATGATGCTATGTAAGTAAAAAATAAGATATGTACTTTGGTGGTTCGCGTGTCCTGTAAGTACCAAACAGTCTATTTCATTTTTCACTACTGTGAGGTCTACCCCTCTCATAGGTTAGCTCTGTGTATTCCCCTATACTTTTTATTTGGTAATTCCATATCGGAGAGGAGTAGCTTTATTTATTTATTGAAAATCCTACTTACTGGTGAGGTTGGATTTAACTTTACTATTTTAGAAATGCCACTTTTAGAGAGTGAACATTTCTCTGCACTTACTGCTCTATTTGCCTGAAACCTGGCCCCAATACACGTCTGGATTGGGCTGGGTGACAGCAAAATTTGTGCCTTCCCTCTAGAGAGCCACAACACAGGTCACTCAACTGCACCTGGGGGGTGAGCTCCGCTCCCCCTCCACCCCCAATAGGTTCAAGAACGATAATTTATGTAAGTAAATACATTATAGCTACAGCTTATAATCATGCGAGTTTAAATCATTTGTTGTTAGATGGTTTAAATATTTGAAAGGATCTGTTTTTAATAGACATTTTACAAAAACCACTGGCACATTTGCTAATTCTGTAAAAATAACACCCAACTGCCGTGACATTGCCAACCACAATGCTGTGACTCGGATTCAAACCGAGGTTGCTGCGGCCACAACGCAGAGTACTATCCACTATACGATCACGGCGAGCTACTTGGGCTCAATGACATACAGTGACATGGAGAATTTATAATTCGGAACACTCAGGGCTATTCCTGTGATAGGCTGGATGTATTCATTGCTTCCTCATTCCTCATTCAGAGGCTGCGTCTCCTCAGTGGTTGATAGGCTGAAACCGTTTCCTGGCCGCCTGCTTGTGAAATGCCAGGAGTCAAAGATCACACATTACACTTGCGGACCTGTGATGGGACACCAATGCAGAGAAACCCACCTGGCACAGACCTTCTATTCTGTCTATTAGACCTGCATCTTCCCTGCACCTTTCAAGCCATTTGTATGTGAAGCAAGAAAGAGTTAGAGAGTGATCCATCTACACTTTTATAGGGAGGATGTCGCCGTGAGCTCCTCCCAGCTAATCACACGAACAGCAGAAAAGCAAGATAAATACACAGTTGAGGGGTGGGCTGCATGGTTATGTTTTTGAGTAAATATTGAAACTGACCTCAGTGGCTCATTAGCAGAGCTGCGGCTAATGACTGGTGCCAAATCATGATGAAGCAAGCACCATGGCTCGTAGGGGACCCACAACACGCTTTTCTTAGCTCACTGAATTAAAGTATAAACTTCCGCCGTGTGTGAGTGGTAAAGGCTTGTTAATATGGTTCCTTTTCCAATTCAAGTCTGACAACAAGAGGCAGGAACCACGTGGCTTCGGAAGCTCAGGAAAGTAGCCACCAACCACAGAGAAAGAGAGAACTGGCAGTATGAGAGGTGGAGAAAACAGAAGCGGGAGCAAGGAGCTCAAATGAGATTGATGGCGTTTAAATAGAGCGCGTAAAGGAACAGTTACACAGCTAAGAAATGGGAAAGACAGACTAGGGAAAAAAACACAGAAAGAGCCAGTAGATGAAATTCTCTTCCTGGGACAGCAGGTTAAGAGAAATTACACATGGGGAGGTTAAGCATGTAACACGGGGGAGAATAAAAAAGAAAATGCAGTTTTATGAAGTGTGTTTGCCAATCCAGCCAGCACTTTTGTTCTATTTCTCTCTTTGCGTCTTTTATTGGTAAAGTAACATTCAAGTGCATGCGCAGGTATGAATGAGAGAGCAACGGTATAATAATTTGAAGCGTTTACACCAGTGCTAAAGTAGGAATGAGGTGTAGCAAAGACATGAAAGAGGTAGCGATAACAAATATGTGGAGAGGCAATAGTGACACAAAAATAAGCCACCTATTTATAAAACTGAAATGGAAGAAATACTAAAGGTTAACTTCTGAAATTGTAGCCGATAATAAAAAGATTCTCGTTGTTGGCAGGATTCGAACCTGCGCGGGGATACCCCAATGGATTTCGAGTCCATCGCCTTAACCACTCGGCCACAACAACTTGCTGTAAGCTGCCTACAAATATTTTGTTTGAAAGTTTTGAAGTTTTCCCACATCAAAGTACTGATATTCTGCAATGCGCTTTTTAAAAACAATGTTTTTTTCATCTTGCACGTTCTGTCCTAAAAACAAAAATTGCATGAGTATATCTCTGGATCTGTAAAAGGATACGCTTGCATTCAAACTCACTTGTGGCACTCAAGTTTTTTGGACCCTGTTGCACTCTGTTTTTGCGCTGCTTTTAGTCTACGACCCATATTACAGAAGTCAACCATCTCTGAGTATTTGGGACTCCTTTGTAAGTGCCTTATCTTTAATCCTTGAAAAGCTCTATAATAAAGGGGTCTGTCAAAGATTGCTTGAATGGAAGATAAAAGAAGGCCCACTTGTCTCACCAAATGCAGTAGAGAAACCTGATGTTTTACTCATGTTATCCTTAGTTCAGTTTTTGGTAGACCTGGCATCCTTAAGGTGGCCTACCAGCAACCTTTTTGCTTTTCACCTCACGTTTTGCTGTATCTTTATGTTGGCCTTAGGACTCTAATCACTTTATCACTACTGTGAGAAAGTGGCTCTGTATATACTGTTCCCAAATAGGTACAGTGTGCACAGAGTCCCCAGTCCCCAGAGGTTTGGCAGAGGCTAAAGTTAGATATAACCTTACTCTCTAAAGTGGTAGCTTGCAGAGCAGTAAGGCAGTATCAGAGTACAGTGTAAAACATTTGTTGTGCACACTCAGTCAGCAAATGGTCTCACACACTCAAGAACTGAACTCCAGGCCATTGGTTTGCATACAAAAGATATTGTTGTTTTATTTTAGAACCAACAATAGGTATCAAAATATACTTTCTCAGAATGAGATGCTTTAGTTAAATACTTTGCAATAGGCAATTGACTTTTGCAGGTCATAGTTACAGTTTATTGCAATAGGCAACACAATTTGAATCACAATAATACATTGAGCTCAATGGGAATTTTAAGTTATATGCAATTAATTACTTTCAGGATTACTTTTCTAAATCCAGGACTGGATCCTAGATTCAGTCCTGGGACAGTTCTTGGAAACAAGTGAGTAAATTCGTTTTAGTTACTGTTGTGATTTTTAAGCAATATTTTGCTATTTTACAAGTTGACACTTAGAAACTTTTGCTGATCAAATTACCAATGTTATCCTATGGAAGGAAATTCACTTAGCAGGTAAGTGGGGTTATGGTTCCTTTTTCTAGGTCAGTGTTGGATCCTAGATCCAGCACTACTGTACCACCTGTAAGCAGGTGAGAAACTGCGTTTAAGTTATACAGGCGATTTTTAAGGAATATTTACATGTTTGCAAAATCGACACTTAGAAGAAATTTCACAGAAAAACAGTCAATGGTTTCCTATGGAAGAAAATTCAAGTTACGGGTAAAGTACATTCTCGTTACTTTTGTAATCCAGTGCTGGGCTCCTAGGCTCAGTACTGGGACATCTATCTAAAACAGGTAAACAATTACGTTTTCACAGTTGGTATGATTTTTAAAGAATATTTGTAAGTTTCAAAAATCGACACTTAGAAAATTTTCAGCAAAAAGCAGGCAATGATATCCCATGGAAGGAAATTCGAGTTACTGGTAAGTACGGTTAAAATTACTTTACAGGGTCAGTACTGAGCTCCAAGATGCAGCACTGAGGTCTCTCCTGATAACAGGTGAGTAAATCAGAATTCGTTGTTCGGCTGATTTTAGATGAATATTTTAAAGTTCCAAAACTCCACACCACTTAGAAGAATTTCCAAGTGAAACAACGAAATTTTAGCCTATGGAAGAAAAGTGAGTTATCGGCTTTTAGGTAAGTACTCGACTGGCAGAGTTATGGTTCTGGGCATAGACTCAGGGGTCTCCCAGGGGAGTCGCAGCCTACTTGCCAAGCCTTAAACTCCCCTTTTATTACATATAATTTACACCTAATGTAGGCCCTAGGTAGTCCTAGGTGCATGATGCTATGTAAGTAAAAAATAAGATATGTACTTTGGTGGTTCGCGTGTCCTGTAAGTACCAAACAGTCTATTTCATTTTTCACTACTGTGAGGTCTACCCCTCTCATAGGTTAGCTCTGTGTATTCCCCTATACTTTTTATTTGGTAATTCCATATCGGAGAGGAGTAGCTTTATTTATTTATTGAAAATCCTACTTACTGGTGAGGTTGGATTTAACTTTACTATTTTAGAAATGCCACTTTTAGAGAGTGAACATTTCTCTGCACTTACTGCTCTATTTGCCTGAAACCTGGCCCCAATACACGTCTGGATTGGGCTGGGTGACAGCAAAATTTGTGCCTTCCCTCTAGAGAGCCACAACACAGGTCACTCAACTGCACCTGGGGGGTGAGCTCCGCTCCCCCTCCACCCCCAATAGGTTCAAGAACGATAATTTATGTAAGTAAATACATTATAGCTACAGCTTATAATCATGCGAGTTTAAATCATTTGTTGTTAGATGGTTTAAATATTTGAAAGGATCTGTTTTTAATAGACATTTTACAAAAACCACTGGCACATTTGCTAATTCTGTAAAAATAACACCCAACTGCCGTGACATTGCCAACCACAATGCCGTGACTCGGATTCAAACCGAGGTTGCTGCAGCCACAACGCAGAGTACTATCCACTATACGATCACGGCGAGCTACTTGGGCTCAACGTCATACAGTGACATGGAGAATTTATAATTCGGAACACTCAGGGCTATTCCTGTGATAGGCTGGATGTATTCATTGCTTCCTCATTCCTCATTCAGAGGCTGCGTCTCCTCAGTGGTTGATAGGCTGAAACCGTTTCCTGGCCGCCTGCTTGTGAAATGCCAGGAGTCAAAGATCACACATTACACTTGCGGACCTGTGATGGGACACCAATGCAGAGAAACCCACCTGGCACAGGCCTTCTATTCTGTCTATTAGACCTGCATCTTCCCTGCACCTTTCAAGCCATTTGTATGTGAAGCAAGAAAGAGTTAGAGAGTGATCCATCTACACTTTTATAGGGAGGATGTCGCCGTGAGCTCCTCCCAGCTAATCACACGAACAGCAGAAAAGCAAGATAAATACACAGTTGAGGGGTGGGCTGCATGGTTATGTTTTTGAGTAAATATTGAAACTGACCTCAGTGGCTCATTAGCAGAGCTGCGGCTAATGACTGGTGCCAAATCATGATGAAGCAAGCACCATGGCTCGTAGGGGACCCACAACACGCTTTTCTTAGCTCACTGAATTAAAGTATAAACTTCCGCCGTGTGTGAGTGGTAAAGGCTTGTTAATATGGTTCCTTTTCCAATTCAAGTCTGACAACAAGAGGCAGGAACCACGTGGCTTCGGCAGCTCAGGAAAGTAGCCACCAACCACAGAGAAAGAGAGAACTGGCAGTATGAGAGGATGAGAAAACAGAAGCGGGAGCAAGGAGCTCAAATGAGATTGATGGCGTTTAAATAGAGCGCGTAAAGGAACAGTTACACAGACTAGGGAAAAAAACACAGAAAGAGCCAGTAGATGAAATTCTCTTCCTGGGACAGCAGGTTAAGAGAAATTACACATGGGGAGGTTAAGCATGTAACACGGGGGAGAATAAAAAAGAAAATGCAGTTTTATGAAGTGTGTTTGCCAATCCAGCCAGCACTTTTGTTCTATTTCTCTCTTTGCGTCTTTTATTGGTAAAGTAACTTTCAAGTGCATGCGCAGGTATGAATGAGAGAGCAACGGTATAATAATTTGAAGCGTTTACACCAGTGCTAAAGTAGGAATGAGGTGTAGCAAAGACATGAAAGAGGTAGCGATAACAAATATGTGGAGAGGCAATAGTGACACAAAAATAAGCCACCTATTTATAAAACTGAAATGGAAGAAATACTAAAGGTTAACTTCTGAAATTGTAGCCGATAATAAAAACATTCTCGTTGTTGGCAGGATTTGAACCTGCGCGGGGATACCCCAATGGATTTCGAGTCCATCGCCTTAACCACTCGGCCACAACAACTTGCTGTAAGCTGCCTACAAATATTTTGTTTGAAAGTTTTGAAGTTTTCCCACATCAAAGTACTGATATTCTGCAATGCGCTTTTTAAAAACAATGTTTTTTTCATCATGCACGTTCTGTCCTAAAAACAAAAATTGCATGAGTACATCTCTGGATCTGTAAAAGGATACGCTTGCATTCAAACTCCCTTGTGGCACTCAAGTTTTTTGGACCCTGTTGCACTCTGTTTTTGCGCTGCTTTTAGTCTACGACCCATATTACAGAAGTCAACCATCTCTGAGTATTTGGGACTCCTTTGTAAGTGCCTTATCTTTAATCCTTGAAAAGCTCTATAATAAAGGGGTCTGTCAAAGATTGCTTGAATGGAAGATAAAAGAAGGCCCACTTGTCTCACCAAATGCAGTAGAGAAACCTGATGTTTTACTCATGTTATCCTTAGTTCAGTTTTTGTTAGACCTGGCATCCTTAAGGTGGCCTACCAGCAACCTTTTTGCTTTTCACCTCACGTTTTGCTGTATCTTTATGTTGGCCTTAGCACTCTAATCACTTTATCACTACTGTGAGAAAGTGGCTCTGTATATACTGTTCCCAAATAGGTACAGTGTGCACAGAGTCCCCAGTCCCCAGAGGTTTGGCAGAGGCTAAAGTTAGATATAACCTTACTCTCTAAAGTGGTAGCTTGCCGAGCAGTAAGGCAGTATCAGAGTACAGTGTAAAACATTTGTTGTACACACTCAGTCAGCAAATGGTCTCACACACTCAAGAACTGAACTCTAGGCCATTGGTTTGCATACAAAAGATATTGTTGTTTTATTTTAGAACCAACAATAGGTATCAAAATATACTTTCTCAGAATGAGATGCTTTAGTTAAATACTTTGCAATAGGCAATTGACTTTTGCGGGTCATAGTTACAGTTTATTGCAATAGGCAACACAATTTGAATCACAATAATACATTGAGCTCAATGGGAATTTTAAGTTATATGCAATTAATTACTTTCAGGATTACTTTTCTAAATCCAGGACTGGATCCTAGATTCAGTCCTGGGACAGTTCTTGGAAACAAGTGAGTAAATTCGTTTTAGTTACTGTTGTGATTTTTAAGCAATATTTTGCTATTTTACAAGTTGACACTTAGAAACTTTTGCTGATCAAATTACCAATGTTATCCTATGGAAGGAAATTCACTTAGCAGGTAAGTGGGGTTATGGTTCCTTTTTCTAGGTCAGTGTTGGATCCTAGATCCAGCACTACTGTACCACCTGTAAGCAGGTGAGAAACTGCGTTTAAGTTATACAGGCGATTTTTAAGGAATATTTACATGTTTGCAAAATCGACACTTAGAAGAAATTTCACAGAAAAACAGTCAATGGTTTCCTATGGAAGAAAATTCAAGTTACGGGTAAAGTACATTCTCGTTACTTTTGTAATCCAGTGCTGGGCTCCTAGGCTCAGTACTGGGACATCTATCTAAAACAGGTAAACAATTACGTTTCCACAGTTGGTACGATTTTTAAAGAATATTTGTAAGTTTCAAAAATCGACACTTAGAAAATTTTCAGCAAAAAGCAGGCAATGATATCCCATGGAAGGAAATTCGAGTTACTGGTAAGTACGGTTAAAATTACTTTTCAGGGTCAGTACTGAGCTCCAAGATGCAGCACTGAGGTCTCTCCTGATAACAGTTGAGTAAATCAGAATTCGTTGTTCGGCTGATTTTAGATGAATATTTTAAAGTTCCAAAACTCCACACCACTTAGAAGAATTTCCAAGTGAAACCACTCAATGTTAGCCTATGGAAGAAAAGTGAGTTATCGGCTTTTAGGTAAGTACTCGACTGGCAGAGTTATGGTTCTGGGCATAGACTCAGGGGTCTCCCAGGGGAGTCCCAGCCTACTTGCCAAGCCTTAAACTCCCCTTTTATTACATATAATTTACACCTAAGGTAGGCCCTAGGTAGTCCTAGGTGCATGATGCTATGTAAGTAAAAAATAAGATATGTACTTTGGTGGTTCGCGTGTCCTGTAAGTACCAAACAGTCTATTTCATTTTTCACTACTGTGAGGTCTACCCCTCTCATAGGTTAGCTCTGTGTATTCCCCTATACTTTTTATTTGTTAATTCCATATCGGAGAGGAGTAGCTTTATTTATTTATTGAAAATCCTACTTACTGGTGAGGTTGGATTTAACTTTACTATTTTAGAAATGCCACTTTTAGAGAGTGAACATTTCTCTGCACTTACTGCTCTATTTGCCTGAAACCTGGCCCCAATACACGTCTGGATTGGGCTGGGTGACAGCAAAATTTGTGCCTTCCCTCTAGAGAGCCACAACACAGGTCACTCAACTGCACCTGGGGGGTGAGCTCCGCTCCCCCTCCACCCCCAATAGGTTCAAGAACGATAATTTATGTAAGTAAATACATTATAGCTACAGCTTATAATCATGCGAGTTTAAATCATTTGTTGTTAGATGGTTTAAATATTTGAAAGGATCTGTTTTTAATAGACATTTTACAAAAACCACTGGCACATTTGCTAATTCTGTAAAATTAACACCCAACTGCCGTGACATTGCCAACCACAATGCCGTGACTCGGATTCGAACCGAGGTTGCTGCGGCCACAACGCAGAGTACTAACCACTATACGATCACGGCGAGCTACTTGGGCTCAACGACATACAGTGACATGGAGAATTTATAATTCGGAACACTCAGGGCTGTTCCTGTGATAGGCTGGATGTATTCATTGCTTCCTCATTCCTCATTCAGAGGCTGCGTCTCCTCAGTGGTTGATAGGCTGAAACCGTTTCCTGGCCGCCTGCTTGTGAAATGCCAGGAGTCAAAGTTCACATATTACACTTGCGGACCTGTGATGGGACACCAATGCAGAGAAACCCACCTGGCACAGACCTTCTATTCTGTCTATTAGACCTGCATCTTCCCTGCACCTTTCAAGCCTTTTGTATGTGAAGCAAGAAAGAGTTAGAGAGTGATCCATCTACACTTTTATAGGGAGGATGTCGCCGTGAGCTCCTCCCAGCTAATCACACGAACAGCAGAAAAGCAAGATAAATACACAGTTGAGGGGTGGGCTGCATGGTTATATTTTTGAGTAAATATTGAAACTGACCTCAGTGGCTCATTAGCAGAGCTGCGGCTAATGACTGGTGCCAAATCATGATGAAGCAAGCACCATGGCTCGTAGGGGACCCACAACACGCTTTTCTTAGCTCACTGAATTAAAGTATAAACTTCTGCCGTGTGTGAGTGGTAAAGGCTTGTTAATATGGTTCCTTTTCCAATTCAAGTCTGACAACAAGAGGCAGGAACCACGTGGCTTCGGAAGCTCAGGAAAGTAGCCACCAACCACAGAGAAAGAGAGAACTGGCAGTATGAGAGGTGGAGAAAACAGAAGCGGGAGCAAGGAGCTCAAATGAGATTGATGGCGTTTAAATAGAGCGCGTAAAGGAACAGTTACACAGCTAAGAAATGGGAAAGACAGACTAGGGAAAAAAACACAGAAAGGGCCTGTAGATGAAATTCTCTTCCTGGGACAGCAGGTTAAGAGAAATTACACATGGGGAGGTTAAGCATGTGACACGGGGGAGAATAAAAAAGAAAATGCAGTTTTATGAAGTGTGTTTGCCAATCCAGCCAGCACTTTTGTTCTATTTCTCTCTTTGCGTCTTTTATTGGTAAAGTAACTTTCAAGTGCATGCGCAGGTATGAATGAGAGAGCAACGGTATAATAATTTGAAGCGTTTACACCAGTGCTAAAGTAGGAATGAGGTGTAGCAAAGACATGAAAGAGGTAGCGATAACAAATATGTGGAGAGGCAATAGTGACACAAAAATAAGCCACCTAGTTATAAAACTGAAATGGAAGAAATACTAAAGGTTAACTTATGAAATTGTAGCCGATAATAAAAAGATCCTCGTTGTTGGCAGGATTCGAACCTCCGCGTGAATACCCCAATGGATTTCGAGTCCATTGCCTTAACCACTCGGCCACAACAACTTGCTGTAAGCTGCCTACAAATATTTTGTTTGAAAGTTTTGATGTTTTCCCACATCAAAGTACTGATATTCTGCAATGCGCTTTTTAAAAACAATGTTTTTTTCATCATGCACGTTCTGTCCTAAAAACAAAAATTGCATGAGTATATCTCTGGATCTGTAAAAGGATACGCTTGCATTCAAACTCTCTTGTGGCACTCAAGTTTTTTGGACCCTGTTGCACTCTGTTTTTGCGCTGCTTTTAGTCTACGACCCATATTACAGAAGTCAACCATCTCTGAGTATTTGGGACTCCTTTGTAAGTGCCTTATCTTTAATCCTTGAAAAGCTCTATAATAAAGGGGTCTGTCAAAGATTGCTTGAATGGAAGATAAAAGAAGGCCCACTTGTCTCACCAAATGCAGTAGAGAAACCTGATGTTTTACTCATGTTATCCTTAGTTCAGTTTTTGTTAGACCTGGCATCCTTAAGGTGGCCTACCAGCAACCTTTTTGCTTTTCACCTCAAGTTTTGCTGTATCTTTATGTTGGCCTTAGGACTCTAATCACTTTATCACTACTGTGAGAAAGTGGCTCTGTATATACTGTTCCCAAATAGGTACAGTGTGCAGTAAAGTTAGATATAACCTTACTCTCTAAAGTGGTAGCTTGCCGAGCAGTAAGGCAGTATCAGAGTACAGTGTAAAACATTTGTTGTACACACTCAGTCAGCAAATGGTCTCACACACTCAAGAACTGAACTCTAGGCCATTGGTTTGCATACAAAAGATATTGTTGTTTTATTTTAGAACCAACAATAGGTATCAAAATATACTTTCTCAGAATGAGATGCTTTAGTTAAATACTTTGCAATAGGCAATTGACTTTTGCAGGTCATAGTTACAGTTTATTGCAATAGGCAACACAATTTGAATCACAATAATACATTGAGCTTGATACAGATCAGGGTATCAAAAATATGCCCACTACCACGGATAGAGTAATCTTACAGTTACACGCACATACATTCTTCATACACTAGGGCCCATTTCACTAACATACGCTCAAATACTCTACCAGCAATAAACCTGTGGGAAGAAAACTCCTAAACCACCCTGCATCTATATCTAAGCGATAGGACCTGATTATAGTGGTTGTCCTTAAACATACTATAAACAATCTATAAAACAATAATCAAAAATATACTCAATAATTGACAAGGAAAGAAATATTCAACACCATGTTTAAAAGTTATATTGCTTTATCTAAAATTAGTCAAAATAAATCAGAATAAATCATTTCTCATAGTTACCTATTCTAACTAAGTGTCAGAACGGGTCAGGACCAGTCTCTTGGCAAAGTCTCTCAGGACAGTCCTCAGCATCAGTCCTCAGCAACGCAAGTTCACGCAGCGAAGGTAAAATGGCAAGTGGAAAAAAAGTGGGGAAAGAGTGGGGAGAGCCCTCCCTAAGCTAACAGTTTTTATAATGAAAAATACAATGGAAACTCACATAAAATTGACAAGTAAAACTGTATCACTGAGCAGAACGAGAAGGAAGAGATGTAACATTGCAACATCTGAAAATCTCCGCTCAGGAAAAGTCACAGAACGTAACCACGGAACAGGAACCAAGAAACAGAAACTATTAAAGTATCTAACTCATTCCGCTTCCCTCGGCAGCCGAGCTACAGCTCATTGTTTGTTTCAGAAGCTCCTTTGTCCACCAAGGACAAATCATTTCTTTTGGAGATCCTCCAAACTGCTGATATCCTCATGGAAATTTTCATTCAAGGACTACGGTCAGTTGTCTTCAACCGATTTCCAGCAGGGGTCTCCCTTGCCACATCACAGATTGCGCCACGGCTCAGCCAGGCTTCAAAATATTCTCAGCCATTTCATAAAGGCCTCCATAGGCCACAATAGACCATCTTTAATTAAAGAGACAAAATAAAGGTTACTACAGCATAATGATTAAACAGTGTTAACTCCACTAATACCCTTATGTGTATGCATTTATCTAGCTTTGCGACATAAAAAGCATTAATTCAGACAGCGTTTTGTGCTCAAAATAAATAGCACACAGCAACATTTAAACATGAAAACTTGCACGTTATTGTAAATACAGAAACAGCAAACATAAGCTAACCCTCGTATAACTTTCTCTCGTGTTAGGACAAACAGGTTAATTAGTAAAACACACTTGCACAAGACAAATAATTAATTGTTAATTATTAATAAATTAATAAAACGCATAGACAAGCCAGAGCTTCAAAAGCCCCAGAATTTTCTAAAAGAAAACTCTGCTCCAGCAATCCCCCCTTTGGTGATTTTATCACCAAATAAACCCAAAAAAAAATTAGTGAAAATTTAGTCCCATTTTAGGAGAAATCAGAAATGTCTTTTCCCCTTACACAAAATTACACACCAGTCACTCTTTCATCATCTCTCTTTGTTTCTAAATAAACACTCTCCCTCAATTCTTCTAATTCAATCTCTTCTGGTTCTCTTTTCGAATTTTTCGAATTCTTGTTTTTCTTTTCATTTTTCAATTTCTCTTTCCCTCTCCTGTTTTTACAACACACACACACTAACCTTAATATCAGTAAAGCAACAATTATACAAGACAACGGAAACAATATTCTACCTATAATAGTACTACCTATTTTTGTAATAAAATCCTTAACAGCTATCATCTTATTAGCTAATTTAGTCCATAAACTCCCAGTTTCAAGTGGTACTAATTCTTCATGCAAATCAGTAATATTTTTGATATAGACCTTCAGGTCTTTACTTTCATCAGGAATGTAAGTGCAACAATGTTGAACTTTCAAAATTCCACAAACTCCACCCTCCTTGGCCAAAAGAATAAGACCAAGTTTCTCTCTTAAAACGTGTTAATAAGTTAATATCTTCTACATCTTTTATTTTATCTGTATGAAAAATTTTAGGAAAAACCAAACCCACATAACACGTGCCATACCAATGGTCAGGCAACTTGTAATAAGCCTTGTTCCCACACACATAGTACACTCCTGGAAAAATTGTATCTTCTCCACCTTTGAAACCCGCAACGAAGTATGTATCATGGCACTCACTAGTCCCCACAAAATATGTATCATATTGGGATTTCCTTCTGGTAATGCATAGTTTACCCTTCTGCGGTGCATCTAGAGCCAAAGTTGGACTAGCCCCATTTTTCAACTCTTTTCCCATCTCAATGTCCCAAATTGTCTCACCCACTTCATATTTCCCTGCTTTCTCATGCATGTTCACTCTCCTTTCCTCTACCATATCCAGGAAAGCTTTCTCCTCTTCTTTCAGACTGCAAGTTAAATTATTCTTAAAAATGTAATCTAATGTTAGTCCTTTTTCTTCAATAAAAATCTCACCAAAAGTGTTAGCTTCTTTAGCTGGATTCAGCTCTTTATTCATTGGCAAGTGCCCAAAAATACTATCTCTGTTAGACATCTTATAATCTATTTTCCCTAACAAATAAAAAACACTACTTAAAATACTACAAGAAATACCATATGTAGCTGGTAAATGGTGATAAGTAACACCCTCTGAAACGGATGCAGGTAACTGCATGCAGACATAGCAATCCCTCACTTCCATTGTCTTCACATATTCATATAACAGTTTAGAAAAAACATTACTAGAAAAATTATTAATTGACCTATCTTTGTGTATGTAACTACTACTTCTAATTGGAACTACTTTTTGTGAATTCTTCTCTATATTAGTCATATTTTCTGTGTCCATTCCAAACTCAATCTTAAAAGTAACTAATAAAACTAAAACACCCCATAGAAGCATTAATAATCCAGTACAACAGCAGCACATCTTGCACCACCTTTTAAAGAAGGCACATCTATTTTGATTATTCTCTATGTTAGCCATTCTGCTTTAACCTCTACTACTCCACTACTGAAATTAGAACTTTTCAAATCTTCAACGTTTGTTCCAAACTCTTCAGCTCTTCAAATGATTTTTCTGTTCACTCAGTCCAAGTGAATCTTTCTTTTACTCAGTTTGGATACTCATCATTTTTCACTCCAATTTCTTCAACATCAAATTGTATCAGATCTCCAACACTCAAATCCTCAGTATCTGACTCTTCTCTAATGTCAGTCAAGAGTACTTTCAGGATTTCACCAGTATCTTCCTCAACCACTTTTCTCAAGACCACTTCCGGATTATCTTGAGTCACTGTTTCTTCTTTTCCTTCTTCAGACAGTGTCACATAAGACCATTCCGGTGATCTGTACTTTTGGTTGGGTCTTTTAACTCTTTTTATTTCTACTGGTTCTTTTGATCTCTTTGATTCTTCTTCTTCAGCTCTCGAAGTTTGACTTGATACTTCATTCACTTGTTCAGCTTTTGATGAATTTGCTCTTATTATTCTGTATTTCACCCTTTTAACTTGGTTGTTAGGCCAACGTTCTCCTTTCACAACCTTTTTCGGTTTCACTTTTTCAACACTCCTTTCTCCAATCGAAGTTCTCTTTTTCAGAACTCGACCCTCTGTTTGTTCATTTTCATCATCCGATTCTGTTTCAATTGCCTCTTGCTTTCGTTTCTTAGCAGTTTTCTTTTCTTCCACAGATTCTTTCACCACTATTTGAGACTTCCCTACTTCTGTCCCTCCTCGGGTCTCCGACACGCAATCTTCTTGCTGTCTACTTGTCCCTTCACCTAGCTCCTCATCAATGTTCCCTACACCTCCTCGCGGGTGTTCCGCAATCTGTCCCTCTCTATCTTTTTCTGACCCTGTTTCTTCAAGAATAATCTCAAGTGGTTCTTCAATCTCCTCCTCTTCTGATTCAGGAGTAGTCTCTGTGTGTTTTCTCTTTTCTTTTCTTTTTCCTCCACTGCTACTCGAAACTTCAGGCTCTTTAACAGAATCTGATTTTTCCTCTGATACTCGCAGTGAATCTCTTGAAGCTCTCTCTGCTTCTTTTCTCACTGATTCCGTATCTTCAGGATCTTCACCATCACTGGAATCTGACTCTTCATAATACTCTTCACCAGTTCCCTCTCTCGGGCTTGGAATTCTCAGAGTATGACTTGCATGTACCCAGTGTCTCACTCCAGCACACTTTACTGCAGTCGTTGTAGTCAGAATAACTTGTCTCGGCCTTCCCCACCTTGGAATCAAGCAATTTCTTCTTCTGTGCACCTTAATCCTCACCCAGTCACCTGGACTTAGATCATGAGCTTGCTTCTTCTCAAGTGTGGTAGCTTCTTCTCCAACCTGGTGAAACACAGAATGAACTGCGTCAGCCAGGCCTTTACAATAATCCAAAATCATGTCATCAGTTATTGTCACCAATTTATTCACAGGCACGAATGCATGGCGCATTGCATGTCCCATAATTATTTCATGCGGACTCAAACCTGTAGTTCTATCTGGAGTAGATCTCATAGTCATTAAGACTAGAGGCAAAACGTCTGGCCATTTCATGCCAGTGGCTAAACACATCTTTCCGATTCTGTTTTTGATTGTGCCATTGATCTGCTCAACCACACCAGAAGCCTCTGGTCGGTATGCACAATGTAGCTTCTGCTGTATTTTTAATGCTTCACAAATCAAACCAATGAGTTCATTTTGGAAGTGTCTACCTCTGTCAGACTCAACTGTAACTGGAAACCCGAACCTAGGAATCAATTCTCTCAACAGTAATTTTGCCACTGTCAATCCATCATTTCTTCTAGTCGGGTAAGCTTCCACCCACCTTGAAAACAAACAGACTACCACTAGAACATACCTCAGTCTGTTCACTTGGGGCATTTCAATGAAATCAATTTGCATTCTTGTGAAAGGACCTCCTTCTCTGCCAATTGTCCCTAGACTCACCACTGTCTTTTTCCCAGTGTTAAATTGCTGACAAATCAAACACCTTTGACAGATGCTCTCTGCAATTGTCCTAAACTTTGCATTGTACCAGGTTTGTTTAACCCATCCTGCCTTAACCCAATCTTGTTTCTCTTCTTCTCCTGCCTCATCTTGTAACTGTTTCACTTCATCCCACGTTTCTAGGACATTAGTAAACATCACAGAAAGAAAAGACATTTCCTTCTCTCTTTCCCTGTTAATCGACTGATTCGTCTTGGCGCAATACTGCGCCACATCGTTGGCATATCGATTTCCAACCGTGATAAAATCCTCCCCTGAACCATGTGCTTCACATTTTACAACTGCTAACTCCTTAGGCAGCTGTATCGCCTCAAGCAATTTTCCAATCAGTTCAGCATTCTTTATCGGAGTTCCACCCGATGTCAAGAAACCTCTTTGTAGCCACAGTTGGCCAAAGTCATGCACCACTCCAAATCCATACTGACTATCAGTCAATATTGTTGTTCTCAAATCCTTCCCAATCTCACAAGCTTTTGTCAATGCCACTAATTCAGCAACTTGCGCAGATTTCACTCCTTTCAATGGTGATGCTTCCATGACCTCTGAAACTTTGCACACTGCATATGCTGCACATAGCACACCATTATCATTTCTCAGGCATGATCCATCCACAAACAACACATGATCATTCTCAGGTAAGGGAATATCCCTGATATCTGGTCTCGGTTTCGTACAGTACTCAAGCACATCTAAGCAATCATGATCATCTTCCATCTTTATACCCACATTCTCAATATCCGGCAAGAGTGTCGCTGGATTCACATTCATACATCTCTCAAGAGTCACATTTGATGCTCCCAGAATCACTTTTTCATACTTAGTCAACCGACTATGTGACATATGCTGAGTTCTGCTTCTTGTCAAAAGAATTGCCACATTGTGAGGTACGAATACCCTTACAGGATACCCCATTATGATTCCCTCACTCTGTTCCAGGCTTCTGCATGTTGCAGCCACAGATTTTAGACAACCTGGTAAACCCACAGCTACAGGGTCGAGTGTCGATGAGAAGTACGCAATAGGCCTTCTCAATTGCCCATGTTTCTGGATTAACACTGAAAGTGCACATCCATTTCTCTCACTGCAGTACAGTTCAAACTCTTTTTCATAATCTGGCATACCCAGAGCTGGAGCTTCACACATTTTACTTTTTAGCTCTTCAAATGCTGCCAATTGTTCTGCATCCAGATCCAATGGATCTGTCATTTCACTTTTTGTCAATTTAATCAATGGCTTTGCTATCAGGGAAAAATTAATTATCCACTGACGACAATATCCCACCATACCCAGGAACATTCTCACTTCTCTCTGGGTTTTTGGAGCTTTCATTTCTCTGATTATTTTGATCCTGTCAGTAGTCACTTTTCTCAGACCTTTCTCAATATTATGTCCAAGATAATGCACCTCTTTCTTGCAAAATTGCAATTTGGCTGGAGATACCTTTAACCCTCCATCCGCCAGATGATTCAGTAAAGCTATGGTATCCACTTCACAAGCCTCACGTGTCTTTGATGACACAAGTAGGTCATCAATATATTGTACTAGTACTGAGCTTTCAGGCATGACTAGACTTTCCAACGATCTCTTCAATAACTGATTGAATATCGAAGGACTCTCCGTATATCCCTGTGGGATACGACACCATGCTAAAATACGCTGGCCAAACCTAAATGCAAAAATCGGCTGGCTGTCATGATGCAATGGAATTGAAAAGAATGCATGACACAAATCAATCACTGTATACCACTCAGCATCATGTGGAATTTGATACAGAATCACTGATGGATTTGGCACGATGGGACAACATGCCACCACAATCTGATTAACTTTTCTCAGGTCTTGCACGATCCTGAACTTACCATTGGGCTTTTTCAGTCCCATTATCGGTGAATTACACGGACTACTCAGTAGTTCTCTTAAAACTCCTTGCTGAATCATTTTCTCAATTATAGGAGTTATCCCTTCAATTATTTCTGGTGTCATTTTGTACTGAGGAATGTTAGGATATGTAATTCCCTCTTTCACTGCAATTTTCACTGGATCTACATTATTCATCAATCCCACATCCTCTCCTGTAAAATCCCAAACTGCTCTTTTCACTGTGTCTCTCAGCACTTGAGGCAAATCCTCCGGATTGAACACTGGAAATGCACCAATTAACTCACTTTCTCTATTTTCTAGAGTCATTCGGTAGAAAACATCATCATCTGGTGTCTCAAAAGCTATTCCATCTGGTGTACAGAAAATTGTACAGTTCATTTTACACAGCAAGTCCCTACCTAACAGGTTCACTGGACTCGTGTCACAGACAATGAATCTGTGCATGTCTGAAAATTTCCCTATCTGTACTCTTACTGGTTCAGTAAGACGTGTTCTGATTTGTGTATTGGCTACACCAACTACTTGGATTGCTTCATCCGAGAGAGGAAGATTTCTAACATCTGCTGACCTGACAGTTGATCTTGTCGCACCTGTGTCTACCAAAAAAGTAACACTCTCCTCATTTATTTTCCCATCCACAAATGGTCCTGCCTGGTCTATTTCTAGAGTTGCACCAAGTATGCACTCTTCTTCCTCTCCTCGGCACCGTCAATAATCACCCTCAGACTCACTCCCTTCACTCTTTAACAAGTACTGTTGTACCTTGTTAGTACGTCTTGGTTTATTTACCTGCTCATCATTGAAGAATCCCGAGTCCTGACTGTACTTTTGTACCCCTCTATTCTGCGGTAATGGCGGTTTTGGCTCTTGACTCTGCTGCTGTCTCACAACTTTCTGCTGTTGTTGCTGCTGGTTATTCCCTTCATTCTGCACCTGTTGATTTAAGGATTTACCCTCATTTAATGGTGGATTAGGACATTCAGATCTCCAATGTCCCAGTTGGCCACAGTTGTGACACGGGAACTTCTTTTTGGCTTCCTCAAGACTTCCCCTTCCTTTTCCTGCAAATCTCGGTCTATTCCCTGTATTATTTCCTGTATTATTTGCCTGTTCCACCAACTGTGCTTCCTGTCTTTCTGCAACTTTCACTTGTGCCCACATTGCTTTCTCTTTCAGCTTTCTTTGTTTTGCTTCAATTTCATGACTGAAATATTTTGCATGTCTCAGAATCTCATCTACTTTCTTACTCTGCCAGTCCACTGTGTGTTCACGAATTCTCTCACCAATTTCAGGTCTAAGACCATATACAAATCGGTATACAAAATGACTCAAATCCTTGTCACCCAGGTGTTCATCTCCACTGAATTGTTTAAAAGCCAGTATCAGCCTTTCGTAAAAAGCATGAACTGATTATTTTGCTTCCTGTTGTGTTCGATCTATTTTAACCCAGTCTGTCTCTTTTGGAGGAACTTTACTCTTCAGGTATACCATCACCTGATCGTACTTCCTCATCACTTCTGGATCTGGTGCCCCTGTTCTTGGATCTCTTGGATATTCCTCAGTAGGCCAACTCACAACTATTTTACACTCAGTCCATAAGTCTGCTGGAACAATTATATCAAACAGACTATTCAGGTCAACCCACAGCACTTTTGACAATTTCACAAACCTGTCTACCTGCCTATACCACTCGACGGGCTTTTCTCTCAATCGAGGGAAATCATGCGTAAATGATAAAATATCCTGTCTGGTCCATGGAACATGTACATATCCTCCTCCAGGTATTTCTCTCATGGGAAACTGCTCCACTGGTTTCTCTTTTTCTCTCACTGGAAATGCTGAGTAAGTTGTTCTATCTTCAGATTCCTCTCTCTTCTTATACCACCTATCCTTCCACTTTTCTACATCACCCCATCTTCGCAATAATGCCACCATTTCTTTAATCTGTCCTGTTCTACCAGAAGTATTCAAATTTTCTATATCTTTCTCTGTGAAATCCATCCTATACGTTTTCTGCAAAGCCTTTACTCTATCAATGTCAACTCCTTGCTCATTTGCTATCGCTCTCAGTCTATCATGTGTATTTCTTGCTCTCCATGTTATGCTCTTGCACATAAACATTAATTCACCATCATGATGACTTTTCAGGATTTCTGTTGGAACTGTTCCTGTCACAAGCTCTTCTAATTCTATACGTAATTTAACCACATCAATAACTTGTGAATCTTTATCTTTTTTCTGAAGAACCTTCATCCAATCATTTAAATCGTCAACTGTTATTTCTGCAGTTTTTCTCACTGGAACCACTTTTTTCTGCGGTTCTAAAATTGGCATCCCTGAACAACTAGGTTCACTAACATCCAATAATTCACTACATGTGTCATGTCTGGTTTGTCTCAAGTCACTACATGTGTCATGTCTGGTTTGTTTCAGATCACTTCTCCCTGTTCTTTTATCTGAATCTCCTGAAGGACCAGCTGAATTTGTCAAATCATTTGCAATATATGGAACTACCAGTCCATTCTCACCTGTCCTCTGTTTATCAAACACAGGAATTACCGGACCTATAGTTACAGGTACCGTAACAGCTTCCAGATTCATCGTTAACTCTCTAATTTTCTCAGTCAGTTCTGTTGTCGTCTTTGCTAATTGTCTGGCATTTTCCTCACTACCTCTATTCTCTCTCTCTCTGAAAGAACTACTACCCCTTGATTCAGGTGTCATTTTTTCTTTCTCAACAGTATCTCTTATCGGAGAAACAACTGGTGTACTCTCATCCGGTTCTGATCTATATGGAGGTGGTCTTTTGTAAATCATGTCATTCAAGACCTCATCTTCATACTCTCCATATCTTCTCCTATCTGACTCAGAAACCCTTTCTTCTGAAGGAGCAGAAGCTTCAACTGTTCTCATTGGATATAATCCCTCTGACATACTAACATCTCGCCATCTTTTCATTCGATCATGATGTGTCTCACGATCATGTCTCCTCCCAAACATGTACCTGTAATACCCTCCAGATCTTTGCTTTTCTCGGTCATGAACTTCCTCTTCCCATTCCACTAAAGCCTCGAACTGTGTAGGTCTCGGCTTCGGGTCTAAGCATAACATCTTTTCCCGTAAATTTCTCAACACGGCCAAATTAAATGAACCATGTTCTGGAAATGCTAGAACACCATCTTCTTTAGTATACCTGACCCAATTCTGTAACCATATACAGGTATGTAATCCATATTTCGCAGCCATGAAGGATGCAGGTGTTTTCGCTGGAGGTAGCAACTCACCCTCTCTTGTTTTAACCTCTTTATCCTTACTAAACCACTTCTTAACCTTTCCAAAGAATGTCTTTTTCTTTTTCTCTTCTTGGTAATACATTTTAGCAAGCGCTTATCAAACTCTCTATTCTTCCGTATTATAGATATACAATACGAATTTTCATCCAATAGCAGCGCGACTCACACTAACGCACCAATCCTAGCGCGAACCCTATTCTGAGTCACTATCCAATCAGTGCGCGAACTTTCTGACGTCAGCAGCCGCTGCAGTCTCTGTCTCCTGTCTCTGTCACTCGTCTACCCCTCCTTTACAAAAACTCTCAGTAGACTTCGTGTGTCAAAATCTCTACAAAATCTATTAGTTACAACATAAAAACATCTCCATTGTCTGCTTCGCTAACCACAGAATAGTAAAAGAGAGTCTATTTCTTAAGAGTCAACAAACTTACATACATCTCATAACTGTTTCCTCTAGGACGTATCCAAAAGAGTCTTACAATCAATAAATGTATATGCATTCACGCACATTCATACGAGAAAAAATATAGTACATACACACAGAATCCTGCTTCTCGAGAACAGCACAATCTGTCTCTGTACAGAATTATAACTCACAACAACTAAGCAGCTTACCTCTGCTCAGTTCCGCAAACAAGCTCAGAGAATACCTATTACTCCTCCCGCAATAAGCTTTAACGGCAATCCTTACGGATCCCTGGGACTTAAGACCAGAGTTTCACAGATAACCTTCACTACGATACACACTCCTTATATACCAGAAATATTTTCTAATAGTAACATACAATAATGTCACTGATTCCGAACCCAGACAATGTGAACGCGCAACTTCAATTGTCACACGTAATTCCTTACAATCCCGTCTTTCCCGAGAGCAGCATATACACCTTCCTCTGCCCTACTACGGAACTGCTTCCAGCTTCCAAATTCCAGAAGCACTACATATAACTCAACATTACGACTCCAACATATAGTATTAGTACATATACCAACAACATCAAAATAAGTCAATAATCAATAAGCTAATTTACAAGCAATCTTATCTTATCAGATCAAGACAACCATCTATAACCATCCTCTGCTACCAGAGAAATTGATACAGATCAGGGTATCAAAAATATGCCCACTACCACGGATAGAGTAATCTTACAGTTACACGCACATACATTCTTCATACACTAGGGCCCATTTCACTAACATACGCTCAAATACTCTACCAGCAATAAACCTGTGGGAAGAAAACTCCTAAACCACCCTGCATCTATATCTAAGCGATAGGACCTGATTATAGTGGTTGTCCTTAAACATACTATAAACAATCTATAAAACAATAATCAAAAATATACTCAATAATTGACAAGGAAAGAAATATTCAACACCATGTTTAAAAGTTATATTGCTTTATCTAAAATTAGTCAAAATAAATCAGAATAAATCATTTCTCATAGTTACCTATTCTAACTAAGTGTCAGAACGGGTCAGGACCAGTCTCTTGGCAAAGTCTCTCAGGACAGTCCTCAGCATCAGTCCTCAGCAACGCAAGTTCACGCAGCGAAGGTAAAATGGCAAGTGGAAAAAAAGTGGGGAAAGAGTGGGGAGAGCCCTCCCTAAGCTAACAGTTTTTATAATGAAAAATACAATGGAAACTCACATAAAATTGACAAGTAAAACTGTATCACTGAGCAGAACGAGAAGGAAGAGATGTAACATTGCAACATCTGAAAATCTCCGCTCAGGAAAAGTCACAGAACGTAACCACGGAACAGGAACCAAGAAACAGAAACAATTAAAGTATCTAACTCATTCCGCTTCCCTCGGCAGCCGAGCTACAGCTCATTGTTTGTTTCAGAAGCTCCTTTGTTCACCAAGGACAAATCATTTCTTTTGGAGATCCTCCAAACTGCTGATATCCTCATGGAAATTTTCATTCAAGGACTACGGTCAGTTGTCTTCAACCGATTTCCAGCAGGGGTCTCCCTTGCCACATCACAGATTTCGCAACGGCTCAGCCAGGCTTCAAAATATTCTCAGCCATTTCATAAAGGCCTCCATAGGCCACAATAGACCATCTTTAATTAAAGAGACAAAATAAAGGTTACTACAGCATAATGATTAAACAGTGTTAACCCCACTAATACCCTTATGTGTATGCATTTATCTAGCTTTGCGACATAAAAAGCATTAATTCAGACAGCGTTTTGTGCTCAAAATAAATAGCACACAGCAACATTTAAACATGAAAACTTGCACGTTATTGTAAATACAGAAACAGCAAACATAAGCTAACCCTCGTATAACTTTCTCTCGTGTTAGGACAAACAGGTTAATTAGTAAAACACACTTGCACAAGACAAATAATTAATTGTTAATTATTAATAAATTAATAAAACCCATAGACAAGCCAGAGCTTCAAAAGCCCCAGAATTTTCTAAAAGAAAACTCTGCTCCAGCAAGCTCAATGGGAATTTTAAGTTATATGCAATTAATTACTTTCAGGATTACTTTTCTAAATCCAGGACTGGATCCTAGATTCAGTCCTGGGACAGTTCTTGGAAACAAGTGAGTAAATTCGTTTTAGTTACTGTTGTGATTTTTAAGCAATATTTTGCTATTTTAAAAGTTGACACTTCGAAACTTTTGCTGATCAAATTACCAATGTTATCCTACGGAAGGAAATTCACTTAGCAGGTAAGTGGGGTTATGGTTACTTTTTCTAGGTCAGTGTTGGATCCTAGATCCAGCACTACTGTACCACCTGTAAGCAGTTGAGAAACTGCGTTTAAGTTATACAGGCGATTTTTAAGGAATATTTACATGTTTGCAAAATCGACACTTAGAAGAAATTTCACAGAAAAACAGTCAATGGTTTCCTATGGAAGAAAATTCAAGTTACGGGTAAAGTACGTTCTTGTTACTTTTGTAATCCAGTGCTGGGCTCCTAGGCTCAGTACTGGGACATCTATCTAAAACAGGTAAACAATTACGTTTTCACAGTTGGTACGATTTTTAAAGAATATTTGTAAGTTTCAAAAATCGACACTTAGAAAATTTTCAGCAAAAAGCAGGCAATGATATCCCATGTAAGGAAATTCGAGTTACTGGTAAGTACGGTTAAAATTACTTTTCAGGGTCAGTACTGAGCTCCAAGATGCAGCACTGAGGTCTCTCCTGATAACAGGTGAGTAAATCAGAATTCGTTGTTCGGCTGATTTTAGATAAATATTTTAAAGTTCCAAAACTCCACACCACTTAGAAGAATTTCCAAGTGAAACAACGAAATTTTAGCCTATGGAAGAAAAGTGAGTTATCGGCTTTTAGGTAAGTACTCGACTGGCAGAGTTATGGTTCTGGGCATAGACTCAGGGGTCTCCCAGGGGAGTCCCAGCCTACTTGCCAAGCCTTAAACTCCCCTTTTGTTACATATAATTTACACCTAAGGTAGGCCCTAGGTAGTCCTAGGTGCATGATGCTATGTAAGTAAAAAATAAGATATGTACTTTGGTGGTTCGCGTGTCCTGTAAGTACCAAACAGTCTATTTCATTTTTCACTACTGTGAGGTCTACCCCTCTCATAGGTTAGCTCTGTGTATTCCCCTATACTTTTTATTTGGTAATTCCATATCGGAGAGGAGTAGCTTTATTTATTTATTGAAAATCCTACTTACTGGTGAGGTTGGATTTAACTTTACTATTTTAGAAATGCCACTTTTAGAGAGTGAACATTTCTCTGCACTTACTGCTCTATTTGCCTGAAACCTGGCCCCAATACACGTCTGGATTGGGCTGGGTGACAGCAAAATTTGTGCCTTCCCTCTAGAGAGCCACAACACAGGTCACTCAACTGCACCTGGGGGGTGAGCTCCGCTCCCCCTCCACCCCCAATAGGTTCAAGAACGATAATTTATGTAAGTAAATACATTATAGCTACAGCTTATAATCATGCGAGTTTAAATCATTTGTTGTTAGATGGTTTAAATATTTGAAAGGATCTGTTTTTAATAGACATTATACAAAAACCACTGGTACATTTGCTAATTCTGTAAAATTAACACCCAACTGCCGTGACATTGCCAACCACAATGCCGTGACACGGATTCGAACCGAGGTTGCTGCGGCCACAACGCAGAGTACTAACCACTATACGATCACGGCGAGCTACTTGGGCTCAACGACATACAGTGACATGGAGAATTTATAATTCGGAACACTCAGGGCTGTTCCTGTGATAGGCTGGATGTATTCATTGCTTCCTCATTCCTCATTCAGAGGCTGCGTCTCCTCAGTGGTAGATAGGCTGAAACCGTTTCCTGGCCGCCTGCTTGTGAAATGCCAGGAGTCAAAGATCACACATTACACTTACGGACCTGTGATGGGACACCAATGCAGAGAAACCCACCTGGCACAGACCTTCTATTCTGTCTATTAGACCTGCATCTTCCCTGCACCTTTCAAGCCATTTGTATGTGAAGCAAGAAAGAGTTAGAGAGTGATCCATCTACACTTTTATAGGGAGGATGTCGCCGTGAGCTCCTCCCAGCTAATCACACGAACAGCAGAAAAGCAAGATAAATACACAGTTGAGGGGTGGGCTGCATGGTTATATTTTTGAGTAAATATTGAAACTGACCTCAGTGGCTCATTAGCAGAGCTGCGGCTAATGACTGGTGCCAAATCATGATGAAGCAAGCACCATGGCTCGTAGGGGACCCACAACACGCTTTTCTTAGCTCACTGAATTAAAGTATAAACTTACGCCGTGTGTGAGTGGTAAAGGCTTGTTAATATGGTTCCTTTTCCAATTCAAGTCTGACAACAAGAGGCAGGAACCACGTGGCTTCGGAAGCTCAGGAAAGTAGCCACCAACCACAGAGAAAGAGAGAACTGGCAGTATGAGAGGTGGAGAAAACAGAAGCGGGAGCAAGGAGCTCAAATGAGATTGATGGCGTTTAAATAGAGCGCGTAAAGGAACAGTTACACAGCTAAGAAATGGGAAAGACAGACTAGGGAAAAAAACACAGAAAGGGCCTGTAGATGAAATTCTCTTCCTGGGACAGCAGGTTAAGAGAAATTACACATGGGGAGGTTAAGCATGTGACACGGGGGAGAATAAAAAAGAAAATGCAGTTTTATGAAGTGTGTTTGCCAATCCAGCCAGCACTTTTGTTCTATTTCTCTCTTTGCGTCTTTTATTGGTAAAGTAACTTTCAAGTGCATGGGCAGGTATGAATGAGAGAGCAACGGTATAATAATTTGAAGCGTTTACACCAGTGCTAAAGTAGGAATGAGGTGTAGCAAAGACATGAAAGAGGTAGCGATAACAAATATGTGGAGAGGCAATAGTGACACAAAAATAAGCCACCTAGTTATAAAACTGAAATGGAAGAAATACTAAAGGTTAACTTCTGAAATTGTAGCCGATAATAAAAAGATCCTCGTTGTTGGCAGGATTCGAACCTGCGCGGGGATACCGCAATGGATTTCGAGTCCATCGCCTTAACCACTCGGCCACAACAACTTGCTGTAAGCTGCCTACAAATATTTTGTTTGAAAGTTTTGATGTTTTCCCACATCAAAGTACTGATATTCTGCAATGCGCTTTTTAAAAACAATGTTTTTTTCATCATGCACGTTCTGTCCTAAAAACAAAAATTGCATGAGTATATCTCTGGATCTTTAAAAGGATACGCTTGCATTCAAACTCCCTTGTGGCACTCAAGTTTTTTGGACCCTGTTGCACTCTGTTTTTGCGCTGCTTTTAGTCTACGACCCATATTACAGAAGTCAACCATCTCTGAGTATTTGGGACTCCTTTGTAAGTGCCTTATCTTTAATCCTTGAAAAGCTCTATAATAAAGGGGTCTGTCAAAGATTGCTTGAATGGAAGATAAAAGAAGGCCCACTTGTCTCACCAAATGCAGTAGAGAAACCTGATGTTTTACTCATGTTATCCTTAGTTCAGTTTTTGGTAGACCTGGCATCCTTAAGGTGGCCTACCAGCAACCTATTTGCTTTTCACCTCACGTTTTGCTGTATCTTTATGTTGGCCTTAGGACTCTAATCACTTTATCACTACTGTGAGAAAGTGGCTCTGTATATACTGTTCCCAAATAGGTACAGTGTGCACAGAGTCCCCAGTCCCCAGAGGTTTGGCAGAGGCTAAAGTTATATATAACCTTACTCTCTAAAGTGGTAGCTTGCCGAGCAGTAAGGCAGTATCAGAGTACAGTGTAAAACATTTGTTGTACACACTCAGTCAGCAAATGGTCTCACACACTCAAGAACTGAACTCTAGGCCATTGGTTTGCATACAAAAGATATTGTTGTTTTATTTTAGAACCAACAACAGGTATCAAAATATACTTTCTCAGAATGAGATGCTTTAGTTAAATACTTTGCAATAGGCAATTGACTTTTGCAGGTCATAGTTACAGTTTATTGCAATAGGCAGCACAATTTGAATCACAATAATACATTGAGCTCAATGGGAATTTTAAGTTATATGCAATTAATTACTTTCAGGATTACTTTTCTAAATCCAGGACTGGATCCTAGATTCAGTCCTGGGACAGTTCTTGGAAACAAGTGAGTACATTCGTTTTAGTTACTGTTGTGATTTTTAAGCAATATTTTGCTATTTTAAAAGTTGACACTTCGAAACTTTTGCTGATCAAATTACCAATGTTATCCTATGGAAGGAAATTCACTTAGCAGGTAAGTGGGGTTATGGTTACTTTTTCTAGGTCAGTGTTGGATCCTAGATCCAGCACTACTGTACCACCTGTAAGCAGTTGCGAAACTACGTTTAAGTTATACAGGCGATTTTTAAGGAATATTTACATGTTTGCAAAATCGACACTTAGAAGAAATTTCACAGAAAAACAGTCAACGGTTTCCTATGGAAGAAAATTCAAGTTACGGGTAAAGTACGTTCTCGTTACTTTTGTAATCCAGTGCTGGGCTCCTAGGCTCAGTACTGGGACATCTATCTAAAACAGGTAAACAATTACGTTTTCACAGTTGGTACGATTTTTAAAGAATATTTGTAAGTTTCAAAAATCGACACTTAGAAAATTTTCAGCAAAAAGCAGGCAATGATATCCCATGGAAGGAAATTCGAGTTACTGGTAAGTACGGTTAAAATTACTTTTCAGGGTCAGTACTGAGCTCCAAGATGCAGCACTGAGGTCTCTCCTGATAACAGGTGAGTAAATCAGAATTCGTTGTTCGGCTGATTTTAGATGAATATTTTAAAGTTCCAAAACTCCACACCACTTAGAAGAATTTCCAAGTGAAACAACGAAATTTTAGCCTATGGAAGAAAAGTGAGTTATCGGCTTTTAGGTAAGTACTCGACTGGCAGAGTTTTGGTTCTGGGCATAGACTCAGGGGTCTCCCAGGGGAGTCCCAGCCTACTTGCCAAGCCTTAAACTCCCCTTTTGTTACATATAATTTACACCTAAGGTAGGCCCTAGGTAGTCCTAGGTGCATGATGCTATGTAAGTAAAAAATAAGATATGTACTTTGGTGGTTCGCGTGTCCTGTAAGTACCAAACAGTCTATTTCATTTTTCACTACTGTGAGGTCTACCCCTCTCATAGGTTAGCTCTGTGTATTCCCCTATACTTTTTATTTGGTAATTCCATATCGGAGAGGAGTAGCTTTATTTATTTATTGAAAATCCTACTTACTGGTGAGGTTGGATTTAACTTTACTATTTTAGAAATGCCACTTTTAGAGAGTGAACATTTCTCTGCACTTACTGCTCTATTTGCCTGAAACCTGGCCCCAATACACGTCTGGATTGGGCTGGGTGACAGCAAAATTTGTGCCTTCCCTCTAGAGAGCCACAACACAGGTCACTCAACTGCACCTGGGGGGTGAGCTCCGCTCCCCCTCCACCCCCAATAGGTTCAAGAACGATAATTTATGTAAGTAAATACATTATAGCTACAGCTTATAATCATGCGAGTTTAAATCATTTGTTGTTAGATGGTTTAAATATTTGAAAGGATCTGTTTTTAATAGACATTTTACAAAAACCACTGGTACATTTGCTAATTCTGTAAACTTAACACCCCACTGCCGTGACATTGCCAACCACAATGCCGTGACTCGGATTCGAACCGAGGTTGCTGCGGCAACAACGCAGAGTACTAACCACTATACGATCACGGCGAGCTACTTGGGCTCAATGACATACAGTGACACGGAGAATTTATAATTCGGAACACTCAGGGCTGTTCCTGTGATAGGCTGGATGTATTCATTGCTTCCTCATTCCTCATTCAGAGGCTGCGTCTCCTCAGTGGTAGATAGGCTGAAACAGTTTCCTGGCCGCCTGCTTGTGAAATGCCAGGAGTCAAAGATCACACATTACACTTACGGACCTGTGATGGGACACCAATGCAGAGAAACCCACCTGGCACAGACCTTCTATTCTGTCTATTAGACCTGCATCTTCCCTGCACCTTTCAAGCCATTTGTATGTGAAGCAAGAAAGAGTTAGAGAGTGATCCATCTACACTTTTATAGGGAGGATGTTGCAGTGACCTCCTCCCAGCTAATCACACGAACAGCAGAAAAGCAAGATAAATACACAGTTGAGGGGTGGGCTGCATGGTTATATTTTTGAGTAAATATTGAAACTGACCTCAGTGGCTCATTAGCAGAGCTGCGGCTAATGACTGGTGCCAAATCATGATGAAGCAAGCACCATGGCTCGTAGGGGACCCACAACACGCTTTTCTTAGCTCACTGAATTAAAGTATAAACTTCCGCCGTGTGTGAGTGGTAAAGGCTTGTTAATATGGTTCCTTTTCCAATTCAAGTCTGACAACAAGAGGCAGGAACCACGTGGCTTCGGAAGCTCAGGAAAGTAGCCACCAACCACAGAGAAAGAGAGAACTGGCAGTATGAGAGGTGGAGAAAACAGAAGCGGGAGCAAGGAGCTCAAATGAGATTGATGGCGTTTAAATAGAGCGCGTAAAGGAACAGTTACACAGCTAAGAAATGGGAAAGACAGACTAGGGAAAAAAACACAGAAAGGGCCTGTAGATGAAATTCTCTTCCTGGGACAGCAGGTTAAGAGAAATTACACATGGGGAGGTTAAGCATGTGACACGGGGGAGAATAAAAAAGAAAATGCAGTTTTATGAAGTGTGTTTGCCAATCCAGCCAGCACTTTTGTTCTATTTCTCTCTTTGCGTCTTTTATTGGTAAAGTAACTTTCAAGTGCATGCGCAGGTATGAATGAGAGAGCAACGGTATAATAATTTGAAGCGTTTACACCAGTGCTAAAGTAGGAATGAGGTGTAGCAAAGACATGAAAGAGGTAGCGATAACAAATATGTGGAGAGGCAATAGTGACACAAAAATAAGCCACCTATTTATAAAACTGAAATGGAAGAAATACTAAAGGTTAACTTCTGAAATTGTAGCCGATAATAAAAAGATTGTCGTCGTTGGCAGGATTCGAACCTGCGCGGGGATACCCCAATGGATTTCGAGTCCATCGCCTTAACCACTCGGCCACAACAACTTGCTGTAAGCTACCTACAAATATTTTGTTTGAAAGTTTTGAAGTTTTCCCACATCAAAGTACTGATATTCTACAATGCGCTTTTTAAAAACAATGTTTTTTTCATCATGCACGTTCTGTCCTAAAAACAAAAATTGCATGAGTATATCTCTGGATCTGTAATAGGATACGCTTGCATTCAAACTCCCTTGTGGCACTCAAGTTTTTTGGACCCTGTTGCACTCTGTTTTTGCGCTGCTTTCAGTCTACGACCCATATTACAGAAGTCAACCATCTCTGAGTATTTGGGACTCCTTTGTAAGTGCCTTATCTTTAATCCTTGAAAAGCTCTATAATAAAGGGGTCTGTCAAAGATTGCTTGAATGGAAGATAAAAGAAGGCCCACTTGTCTCACCAAATGCAGTAGAGAAACCTGATGTTTTACTCATGTTATCCTTAGTTCAGTTTTTGGTAGACCTGGCATCCTTAAGGTGGCCTACCAGCAACCTTTTTGCTTTTCACCTCACGTTTTGCTGTATCTTTATGTTGGCCTTAGGACTCTAATCACTTTATCACTACTGTGAGAAAGTGGCTCTGTATATACTGTTCCCAAATAGGTACAGTGTGCACAGAGTCCCCAGTCCCCAGAGGTTTGGCAGAGGCTAAAGTTAGATATAACCTTACTCTCTAAAGTGGTAGCTTGCCGAGCAGTAAGGCAGTATCAGAGTACAGTGTAAAACATTTGTTGTACACACTCAGTCAGCAAATGGTCTCACACACTCAAGAACTGAACTCTAGGCCATTGGTTTGCATACAAAAGATATTGTTGTTTTATTTTAGAACCAACAATAGGTATCAAAATATACTTTTTCAGAATGAGATGCTTTAGTTAAATACTTTGCAATAGGCAATTGACTTTTGCAGGTCATAGTTACAGTTTATTGCAATAGGCAACACAATTTGAATCACAATAATACATTGAGCTCAATGGGAATTTTAAGTTATATGCAATTAATTACTTTCAGGATTACTTTTCTAAACCCAGGACTGGATCCTAGATTCAGTCCTGGGACAGTTCTTGGAAACAAGTGAGTAAATTCGTTTTAGTTACTGTTGTGATTTTTAAGCAATATTTTGCTATTTTACAAGTTGACACTTAGAAACTTTTGCTGATCAAATTACCAATGTTATCCTATGGAAGGAAATTCACTTAGCAGGTAAGTGGGGTTATGGTTACTTTTTCTAGGTCAGTGTTGGATCCTAGATCCAGCACTACTGTACCACCTGTAAGCAGTTGAGAAACTGCGTATAAGTTATACAGGCGATTTTTAAGGAATATTTACATGTTTGCAAAATCGACACAGAAGAAACTTCACAGAAAAACAGTCAATGGTTTCCTATGGAAGAAAATTCAAGTTACGGGTAAAGTACGTTCTCGTTACTTTTGTAATCCAGTGCTGGGCTCCTAGGCTCAGTACTGGGACATCTATCTAAAACAGGTAAACAATTACGTTTTCACAGTTGGTACGATTTTTAAAGAATATTTGTAAGTTTCATAAATCGACACTTAGAACATTTTCAGCAAAAAGCAGGCAATGATATCCCATGGAAGGAAATTCGAGTTACTGGTAAGTACGGTTAAAATTACTTTTCAGGGTCAGTACTGAACTCCAAGATGCAGCACTGAGGTCTCTCCTGATAACAGGTGAGTAAATCAGAATTCGTTGTTCGGCTGATTTTAGATGAATATTTTAAAGTTCCAAAACTCCACACCACTTAGAAGAATTTCCAAGTGAAACAACGAAATTTTAGCCTATGGAAGAAAAGTGAGTTATCGGCTTTTAGGTAAGTACTCGACTGGCAGAGTTATGGTTCTGGGCATAGACTCAGGGGTCTCCCAGGGGAGTCCCAGCCTACTTGCCAAGCCTTAAACTCCCCTTTTGTTACATATAATTTACACCTAAGGTAGGCCCTAGGTAGTCCTAGGTGCATGATGCTATGTAAGTAAAAAATAAGATATGTACTTTGGTGGTTCGCGTGTCCTGTAAGTACCAAACAGTCTATTTCATTTTTCACTACTGTGAGGTCTACCCCTCTCATAGGTTAGCTCTGTGTATTCCCCTATACTTTTTATTTGGTAATTCCATATCGGAGAGGAGTAGCTTTATTTATTTATTGAAAATCCTACTTACTGGTGAGGTTGGATTTAACTTTACTATTTTAGAAATGCCACTTTTAGAGAGTGAACATTTCTCTGCACTTACTGCTCTATTTGCCTGAAACCTGGCCCCAATACACGTCTGGAATGGGCTGGGTGACAGCAAAATTTGTGCCTTCCCTCTAGAGAGCCACAACACAGGTCACTCAACTGCACCTGGGGGGTGAGCTCCGCTCCCCCTCCACCCCCAATAGGTTCAAGAACGATAATTTATGTAAGTAAATACATTATAGCTACAGCTTATAATCATGCAAGTTTAAATCATTTGTTGTTAGATGGTTTAAATATTTGAAAGGATCTGTTTTTAATAGACATTTTACAAAAACCACTGGTACATTTGCTAATTCTGTAAAATTAACACCCAACTGCCGTGACATTGCCAACCACAATGCCGTGACACGGATTCGAACCGAGGTTGCTGCGGCCACAACGCAGAGTACTAACCACTATACGATCACGGCGAGCTACTTGGGCTCAATGACATACAGTGACATGGAGAATTTATAATTCGGAACACTCAGGGCTGTTCCTGTGATAGGCTGGATGTATTCATTGCTTCCTCATTCCTCATTCAGAGGCTGCGTCTCCTCAGTGGTAGATAGGCTGAAACCGTTTCCTGGCCGCCTGCTTGTGAAATGCCAGGAGTCAAAGATCACACATTACACTTACGGACCTGTGATGGGACACCAATGCAGAGAAACCCACCTGGCACAGACCTTCTATTCTGTCTATTAGACCTGCATCTTCCCTGCACCTTTCAAGCCATTTGTATGTGAAGCAAGAAAGAGTTAGAGAGTGATCCATCTACACTTTTATAGGGAGGATGTCGCCGTGAGCTCCTCCCAGCTAATCACACGAACAGCAGAAAAGCAAGATAAATACACAGTTGAGGGGTGGGCTGCATGGTTATATTTTTGAGTAAATATTGAAACTGACCTCAGTGGCTCATTAGCAGAGCTGCGGCTAATGACTGGTGCCAAATCATGATGAAGCAAGCACCATGGCTCGTAGGGGACCCACAACACGCTTTTCTTAGCTCACTGAATTAAAGTATAAACTTCCGCCGTGTGTGAGTGGTAAAGGCTTGTTAATATGGTTCCTTTTCCAATTCAAGTCTGACAACAAGAGGCAGGAACCACGTGGCTTCGGAAGCTCAGGAAAGTAGCCACCAACCACAGAGAAAGAGAGAACTGGCAGTATGAGAGGTGGAGAAAACAGAAGCGGGAGCAAGGAGCTCAAATGAGATTGATGGCGTTTAAATAGAGCGCGTAAAGGAACAGTTACACAGCTAAGAAATGGGAAAGACAGACTAGGGAAAAAAACACAGAAAGGGCCTGTAGATGAAATTCTCTTCCTGGGACAGCAGGTTAAGAGAAATTACACATGGGGAGGTTAAGCATGTGACACGGGGGAGAATAAAAAAGAAAATGCAGTTTTATGAAGTGTGTTTGCCAATCCAGCCAGCACTTTTGTTCTATTTCTCTCTTTGCGTCTTTTATTGGTAAAGTAACTTTCAAGTGCATGGGCAGGTATGAATGAGAGAGCAACGGTATAATAATTTGAAGCGTTTACACCAGTGCTAAAGTAGGAATGAGGTGTAGCAAAGACATGAAAGAGGTAGCGATAACAAATATGTGGAGAGGCAATAGTGACACAAAAATAAGCCACCTAGTTATAAAACTGAAATGGAAGAAATACTAAAGGTTAACTTCTGAAATTGTAGCCGATAATAAAAAGATCCTCGTTGTTGGCAGGATTCGAACCTGTGCGGGGATACCCCAATGGATTTCGTGTCCATCGCCTTAACCACTCGGCCACAACAACTTGCTGTAAGCTGCCTACAAATATTTTGTTTGAAAGTTTTGATGTTTTCCCACATCAAAGTACTGATATTCTGCAATGCGCTTTTTAAAAACAATGTTTTTTTCATCATGCACGTTCTGTCCTAAAAACAAAAATTGCATGAGTATATCTCTGGATCTTTAAAAGGATACGCTTGCATTCAAACTCCCTTGTGGCACTCAAGTTTTTTGGACCCTGTTGCACTCTGTTTTTGCGCTGCTTTTAGTCTACGACCCATATTACAGAAGTCAACCATCTCTGAGTATTTGGGACTCCTTTGTAAGTGCCTTATCTTTAATCCTTGAAAAGCTCTATAATAAAGGGGTCTGTCAAAGATTGCTTGAATGGAAGATAAAAGAAGGCCCACTTGTCTCACCAAATGCAGTAGAGAAACCTGATGTTTTACTCATGTTATCCTTAGTTCAGTTTTTGGTAGACCTGGCATCCTTAAGGTGGCCTACCAGCAACCTTTTTGCTTTTCACCTCACGTTTTGCTGTATCTTTATGTTGGCCTTAGGACTCTAATCACTTTATCACTACTGTGAGAAAGTGGCTCTGTATATACTGTTCCCAAATAGGTACAGTGTGCACAGAGTCCCCAGTCCCCAGAGGTTTGGCAGAGGCTAAAGTTATATATAACCTTACTCTCTAAAGTGGTAGCTTGCCGAGCAGTAAGGCAGTATCAGAGTACAGTGTAAAACATTTGTTGTACACACTCAGTCAGCAAATGGTCTCACACACTCAAGAACTGAACTCTAGGCCATTGGTTTGCATACAAAAGATATTGTTGTTTTATTTTAGAACCAACAACAGGTATCAAAATATACTTTCTCAGAATGAGATGCTTCAGTTAAATACTTTGCAATAGGCAATTGACTTTTGCAGGTCATAGTTACAGTTTATTGCAATAGGCAACACAATTTGAATCACAATAATACATTGAGCTCAATGGGAATTTTAAGTTATATGCAATTAATTACTTTCAGGATTACTTTTCTAAATCCAGGACTGGATCCTAGATTCAGTCCTGGGACAGTTCTTGGAAACAAGTGAGTACATTCGTTTTAGTTACTGTTGTGATTTTTAAGCAATATTTTGCTATTTTAAAAGTTGACACTTCGAAACTTTTGCTGATCAAATTACCAATGTTATCCTATGGAAGGAAATTCACTTAGCAGGTAAGTGGGGTTATGGTTACTTTTTCTAGGTCAGTGTTGGATCCTAGATCCAGCACTACTGTACCACCTGTAAGCAGTTGCGAAACTATGTTTAAGTTATACAGGCGATTTTTAAGGAATATTTACATGTTTGCAAAATCGACACTTAGAAGAAATTTCACAGAAAAACAGTCAATGGTTTCCTATGGAAGAAAATTCAAGTTACGGGTAAAGTACGTTCTCGTTACTTTTGTAATCCAGTGCTGGGCTCCTAGGCTCAGTACTGGGACATCTATCTAAAACAGGTAAACAATTACGTTTTCACAGTTGGTACGATTTTTAAAGAATATTTGTAAGTTTCAAAAATCGACACTTAGAAAATTTTCAGCAAAAAGCAGGCAATGATATCCCATGGAAGGAAATTCGAGTTACTGGTAAGTACGGTTAAAATTACTTTTCAGGGTCAGTACTGAGCTCCAAGATGCAGCACTGAGGTCTCTCCTGATAACAGGTGAGTAAATCAGAATTCGTTGTTCGGCTGATTTTAGATGAATATTTTAAAGTTCCAAAACTCCACACCACTTAGAAGAATTTCCAAGTGAAACAACGAAATTTTAGCCTATGGAAGAAAAGTGAGTTATCGGCTTTTAGGTAAGTACTCGACTGGCAGAGTTATGGTTCTGGGCATAGACTCAGGGGTCTCCCAGGGGAGTCCCAGCCTACTTGCCAAGCCTTAAACTCCCCTTTTGTTACATATAATTTACACCTAAGGTAGGCCCTAGGTAGTCCTAGGTGCTTGATGCTATGTAAGTAAAAAATAAGATATGTACTTTGGTGGTTCGCGTGTCCTGTAAGTACCAAACAGTCTATTTCATTTTTCACTACTGTGAGGTCTACCCCTCTCATAGGTTAGCTCTGTGTATTCCCCTATACTTTTTATTTGGTAATTCCATATCGGAGAGGAGTAGCTTTATTTATTTATTGAAAATCCTACTTACTGGTGAGGTTGGATTTAACTTTACTATTTTAGAAATGCCACTTTTAGAGAGTGAACATTTCTCTGCACTTACTGCTCTATTTGCCTGAAACCTGGCCCCAATACACGTCTGGATTGGGCTGGGTGACAGCAAAATTTGTGCCTTCCCTCTAGAGAGCCACAACACAGGTCACTCAACTGCACCTGGGGGGTGAGCTCCGCTCCCCCTCCACCCCCAATAGGTTCAAGAACGATAATTTATGTAAGTAAATACATTATAGCTACAGCTTATAATCATGCGAGTTTAAATCATTTGTTGTTAGATGGTTTAAATATTTGAAAGGATCTGTTTTTAATAGACATTTTACAAAAACCACTGGTACATTTGCTAATTCTGTAAACTTAACACCCAACTGCCGTGACATTGCCAACCACAATGCCGTGACTCGGATTCGAACCGAGGTTGCTGCGGCCACAACGCAGAGTACTAACCACTATACGATCACGGCGAGCTACTTGGGCTCAATGACATACAGTGACACGGAGAATTTATAATTCGGAACACTCAGGGCTGTTCCTGTGATAGGCTGGATGTATTCATTGCTTCCTCATTCCTCATTCAGAGGCTGCGTCTCCTCAGTGGTAGATAGGCTGAAACAGTTTCCTGGCCGCCTGCTTGTGAAATGCCAGGAGTCAAAGATCACACATTACACTTACGGACCTGTGATGGGACACCAATGCAGAGAAACCCACCTGGCACAGACCTTCTATTCTGTCTATTAGACCTGCATCTTCCCTGCACCTTTCAAGCCATTTGTATGTGAAGCAAGAAAGAGTTAGAGAGTGATCCATCTACACTTTTATAGGGAGGATGTTGCAGTGAGCTCCTCCCAGCTAATCACACGAACAGCAGAAAAGCAAGATAAATACACAGTTGAGGGGTGGGCTGCATGGTTATATTTTTGAGTAAATATTGAAACTGACCTCAGTGGCTCATTAGCAGAGCTGCGGCTAATGACTGGTGCCAAATCATGATGAAGCAAGCACCATGGCTCGTAGGGGACCCACAACACGCTTTTCTTAGCTCACTGAATTAAAGTATAAACTTCCGCCGTGTGTGAGTGGTAAAGGCTTGTTAATATGGTTCCTTTTCCAATTCAAGTCTGACAACAAGAGGCAGGAACCACGTGGCTTCGGAAGCTCAGGAAAGTAGCCACCAACCACAGAGAAAGAGAGAACTGGCAGTATGAGAGGTGGAGAAAACAGAAGCGGGAGCAAGGAGCTCAAATGAGATTGATGGCGTTTAAATAGAGCGCGTAAAGGAACAGTTACACAGCTAAGAAATGGGAAAGACAGACTAGGGAAAAAAACACAGAAAGGGCCTGTAGATGAAATTCTCTTCCTGGGACAGCAGGTTAAGAGAAATTACACATGGGGAGGTTAAGCATGTGACACGGGGGAGAATAAAAAAGAAAATGCAGTTTTATGAAGTGTGTTTGCCAATCCAGCCAGCACTTTTGTTCTATTTCTCTCTTTGCGTCTTTTATTGGTAAAGTAACTTTCAAGTGCATGCGCAGGTATGAATGAGAGAGCAACGGTATAATAATTTGAAGCGTTTACACCAGTGCTAAAGTAGGAATGAGGTGTAGCAAAGACATGAAAGAGGTAGCGATAACAAATATGTGGAGAGGCAATAGTGACACAAAAATAAGCCACCTATTTATAAAACTGAAATGGAAGAAATACTAAAGGTTAACTTCTGAAATTGTAGCCGATAATAAAAAGATTGTCGTCATTGGCAGGATTCGAACCTGCGCGGGGATACCCCAATGGATTTCGAGTCCATCGCCTTAACCACTCGGCCACAACAACTTGCTGTAAGCTACCTACAAATATTTTGTTTGAAAGTTTTGAAGTTTTCCCACATCAAAGTACTGATATTCTGCAATGCGCTTTTTAAAAACAATGTTTTTTTCATCATGCACGTTCTGTCCTAAAAACAAAAATTGCATGAGAATATCTCTGGATCTGTAATAGGATACGCTTGCATTCAAACTCCCTTGTGGCACTCAAGTTTTTTGGACCCTGTTGCACTCTGTTTTTGCGCTGCTTTCAGTCTACGACCCATATTACAGAAGTCAACCATCTCTGAGTATTTGGGACTCCTTTGTAAGTGCCTTATCTTTAATCCTTGAAAAGCTCTATAATAAAGGGGTCTGTCAAAGATTGCTTGAATGGAAGATAAAAGAAGGCCCACTTGTCTCACCAAATGCAGTAGAGAAACCTGATGTTTTACTCATGTTATCCTTAGTTCAGTTTTTGGTAGACCTGGCATCCTTAAGGTGGCCTACCAGCAACCTTTTTGCTTTTCACCTCACGTTTTGCTGTATCTTTATGTTGGCCTTAGGACTCTAATCACTTTATCACTACTGTGAGAAAGTGGCTCTGTATATACTGTTCCCAAATAGGTACAGTGTGCACAGAGTCCCCAGTCCCCAGAGGTTTGGCAGAGGCTAAAGTTAGATATAACCTTACTCTCTAAAGTGGTAGCTTGCCGAGCAGTAAGGCAGTATCAGAGTACAGTGTAAAACATTTGTTGTACACACTCAGTCAGCAAATGGTCTCACACACTCAAGAACTGAACTCTAGGCCATTGGTTTGCATACAAAAGATATTGTTGTTTTATTTTAGAACCAACAATAGGTATCAAAATATACTTTCTCAGAATGAGATGCTTTAGTTAAATACTTTGCAATAGGCAATTGACTTTTGCAGGTCATAGTTACAGTTTATTGCAATAGGCAACACAATTTGAATCACAATAATACATTGAGCTCAATGGGAATTTTAAGTTATATGCAATTAATTACTTTCAGGATTACTTTTCTAAACCCAGGACTGGATCCTAGATTCAGTCCTGGGACAGTTCTTGGAAACAAGTGAGTAAATTCGTTTTAGTTACTGTTGTGATTTTTAAGCAATATTTTGCTATTTTACAAGTTGACACTTAGAAACTTTTGCTGATCAAATTACCAATGTTATCCTATGGAAGGAAATTCACTTAGCAGGTAAGTGGGGTTATGGTTCCTTTTTCTAGGTCAGTTTTGGATCCTAGATCCAGCACTACTGTACCACCTGTAAGCAGTTGAGAAACTGCGTTTAAGTTATACAGGCGATTTTTAAGGAATATTTACATGTTTGCAAAATCGACACTTAGAAGAAATTTCACAGAAAAACAGTCAATGGTTTCCTATGGAAGAAAATTCAAGTTACGGGTAAAGTACGTTCTCGTTACTTTTGTAATCCAGTGCTGGGCTCCTAGGCTCAGTACTGGGACATCTATCTAAAACAGGTAAACAATTACGTTTTCACAGTTGGTACGATTTTTAAAGAATATTTGTAAGTTTCATAAATCGACACTTAGAACATTTTCAGCAAAAAGCAGGCAATGATATCCCATGGAAGGAAATTCGAGTTACTGGTAAGTACGGTTAAAATTACATTTCAGGGTCAGTACTGAGCTCCAAGATGCAGCACTGAGGTCTCTCCTGATAACAGGTGAGTAAATCAGAATTCGTTGTTCGGCTGATTTTAGATGAATATTTTAAAGTTCCAAAACTCCACACCACTTAGAAGAATTTCCAAGTGAAACAACGAAATTTTAGCCTATGGAAGAAAAGTGAGTTATCGGCTTTTAGGTAAGTACTCGACTGGCAGAGTTATGGTTCTGGGCATAGACTCAGGGGTCTCCCAGGGGAGTCCCAGCCTACTTGCCAAGCCTTAAACTCCCCTTTTGTTACATATAATTTACACCTAAGGTAGGCCCTAGGTAGTCCTAGGTGCATGATGCTATGTAAGTAAAAAATAAGATATGTACTTTGGTGGTTCGCGTGTCCTGTAAGTACCAAACAGTCTATTTCATTTTTCACTACTGTGAGGTCTACCCCTCTCATAGGTTAGCTCTGTGTATTCCCCTATACTTTTTATTTGGTAATTCCATATCGGAGAGGAGTAGCTTTATTTATTTATTGAAAATCCTACTTACTGGTGAGGTTGGATTTAACTTTACTATTTTAGAAATGCCACTTTTAGAGAGTGAACATTTCTCTGCACTTACTGCTCTATTTGCCTGAAACCTGGCCCCAATACACGTCTGGATTGGGCTGGGTGACAGCAAAATTTGTGCCTTCCCTCTAGAGAGCCACAACACAGGTCACTCAACTGCACCTGGGGGGTGAGCTCCGCTCCCCCTCCACCCCCAATAGGTTCAAGAACGATAATTTATGTAAGTAAATACATTATAGCTACAGCTTATAATCATGCGAGTTTAAATCATTTGTTGTTAGATGGTTTAAATATTTGAAAGGATCTGTTTTTAATAGACATTTTACAAAAACCACTGGTACATTTGCTAATTCTGTAAAATTAGCACCCAACTGCCGTGACATTGCCAACCACAATGCCGTGACACGGATTCGAACCGAGGTTGCTGCGGCCACAACGCAGAGTACTAACCACTATACGATCACGGCGAGCTACTTGGGCTCAACGACATACAGTGACATGGAGAATTTATAATTCGGAACACTCAGGGCTGTTCCTGTGATAGGCTGGATGTATTCATTGCTTCCTCATTCCTCATTCAGAGGCTGCGTCTCCTCAGTGGTAGATAGGCTGAAACCGTTTCCTGGCCGCCTGCTTGTGAAATGCCAGGAGTCAAAGATCACACATTACACTTACGGACCTGTGATGGGACACCAATGCAGAGAAACCCACCTGGCACAGACCTTCTATTCTGTCTATTAGACCTGCATCTTCCCTGCACCTTTCAAGCCATTTGTATGTGAAGCAAGAAAGAGTTAGAGAGTGATCCATCTACACTTTTATAGGGAGGATGTCGCCGTGAGCTCCTCCCAGCTAATCACACGAACAGCAGAAAAGCAAGATAAATACACAGTTGAGGGGTGGGCTGCATGGTTATATTTTTGAGTAAATATTGAAACTGACCTCAGTGGCTCATTAGCAGAGCTGCGGCTAATGACTGGTGCCAAATCATGATGAAGCAAGCACCATGGCTCGTAGGGGACCCACAACACGCTTTTCTTAGCTCACTGAATTAAAGTATAAACTTCCGCCGTGTGTGAGTGGTAAAGGCTTGTTAATATGGTTCCTTTTCCAATTCAAGTCTGACAACAAGAGGCAGGAACCACGTGGCTTCGGAAGCTCAGGAAAGTAGCCACCAACCACAGAGAAAGAGAGAACTGGCAGTATGAGAGGTGGAGAAAACAGAAGCGGGAGCAAGGAGCTCAAATGAGATTGATGGCGTTTAAATAGAGCGCGTAAAGGAACAGTTACACAGCTAAGAAATGGGAAAGACAGACTAGGGAAAAAAACACAGAAAGGGCCTGTAGATGAAATTCTCTTCCTGGGACAGCAGGTTAAGAGAAATTACACATGGGGAGGTTAAGCATGTGACACGGGGGAGAATAAAAAAGAAAATGCAGTTTTATGAAGTGTGTTTGCCAATCCAGCCAGCACTTTTGTTCTATTTCTCTCTTTGCGTCTTTTATTGGTAAAGTAACTTTCAAGTGCATGGGCAGGTATGAATGAGAGAGCAACGGTATAATAATTTGAAGCGTTTACACCAGTGCTAAAGTAGGAATGAGGTGTAGCAAAGACATGAAAGAGGTAGCGATAACAAATATGTGGAGAGGCAATAGTGACACAAAAATAAGCCACCTAGTTATAAAACTGAAATGGAAGAAATACTAAAGGTTAACTTCTGAAATTGTAGCCGATAATAAAAAGATCCTCGTTGTTGGCAGGATTCGAACCTGCGCGGGGATACCCCAATGGATTTCGTGTCCATCGCCTTAACCACTCGGCCACAACAACTTGCTGTAAGCTGCCTACAAATATTTTGTTTGAAAGTTTTGATGTTTTCCCACATCAAAGTACTGATATTCTGCAATGCGCTTTTTAAAAACAATGTTTTTTTCATCATGCACGTTCTGTCCTAAAAACAAAAATTGCATGAGTATATCTCTGGATCTTTAAAAGGATACGCTTGCATTCAAACTCCCTTGTGGCACTCAAGTTTTTTGGACCCTGTTGCACTCTGTTTTTGCGCTGCTTTTAGTCTACGACCCATATTACAGAAGTCAACCATCTCTGAGTATTTGGGACTCCTTTGTAAGTGCCTTATCTTTAATCCTTGAAAAGCTCTATAATAAAGGGGTCTGTCAAAGATTGCTTGAATGGAAGATAAAAGAAGGCCCACTTGTCTCACCAAATGCAGTAGAGAAACCTGATGTTTTACTCATGTTATCCTTAGTTCAGTTTTTGGTAGACCTGGCATCCTTAAGGTGGCCTACCAGCAACCTTTTTGCTTTTCACCTCACGTTTTGCTGTATCTTTATGTTGGCCTTAGGACTCTAATCACTTTATCACTACTGTGAGAAAGTGGCTCTGTATATACTGTTCCCAAATAGGTACAGTGTGCACAGAGTCCCCAGTCCCCAGAGGTTTGGCAGAGGCTAAAGTTATATATAACCTTACTCTCTAAAGTGGTAGCTTGCCGAGCAGTAAGGCAGTATCAGAGTACAGTGTAAAACATTTGTTGTACACACTCAGTCAGCAAATGGTCTCACACACTCAAGAACTGAACTCTAGGCCATTGGTTTGCATACAAAAGATATTGTTGTTTTATTTTAGAACCAACAACAGGTATCAAAATATACTTTCTCAGAATGAGATGCTTTAGTTAAATACTTTGCAATAGGCAATTGACTTTTGTAGGTCATAGTTACAGTTTATTGCAATAGGCAACACAATTTGAATCACAATAATACATTGAGCTCAATGGGAATTTTAAGTTATATGCAATTAATTACTTTCAGGATTACTTTTCTAAATCCAGGACTGGATCCTAGATTCAGTCCTGGGACAGTTCTTGGAAACAAGTGAGTACATTCGTTTTAGTTACTGTTGTGATTTTTAAGCAATATTTTGCTATTTTAAAAGTTGACACTTCGAAACTTTTGCTGATCAAATTACCAATGTTATCCTATGGAAGGAAATTCACTTAGCAGGTAAGTGGGGTTATGGTTACTTTTTCTAGGTCAGTGTTGGATCCTAGATCCAGCACTACTGTACCACCTGTAAGCAGTTGCGAAACTATGTTTAAGTTATACAGGCGATTTTTAAGGAATATTTACATGTTTGCAAAATCGACACTTAGAAGAAATTTCACAGAAAAACAGTCAATGGTTTCCTATGGAAGAAAATTCAAGTTACGGGTAAAGTACGTTCTCGTTACTTTTGTAATCCAGTGCTGGGCTCCTAGGCTCAGTACTGGGACATCTATCTAAAACAGGTAAACAATTACGTTTTCACAGTTGGTACGATTTTTAAAGAATATTTGTAAGTTTCAAAAATCGACACTTAGAAAATTTTCAGCAAAAAGCAGGCAATGATATCCCATGGAAGGAAATTCGAGTTACTGGTAAGTACGGTTAAAATTACTTTTCAGGGTCAGTACTGAGCTCCAAGATGCAGCACTGAGGTCTCTCCTGATAACAGGTGAGTAAATCAGAATTCGTTGTTCGGCTGATTTTAGATGAATATTTTAAAGTTCCAAAACTCCACACCACTTAGAAGAATTTCCAAGTGAAACAACGAAATTTTAGCCTATGGAAGAAAAGTGAGTTATCGGCTTTTAGGTAAGTACTCGACTGGCAGAGTTATGGTTCTGGGCATAGACTCAGGGGTCTCCCAGGGGAGTCCCAGCCTACTTGCCAAGCCTTAAACTCCCCTTTTGTTACATATAATTTACACCTAAGGTAGGCCCTAGGTAGTCCTAGGTGCATGATGCTATGTAAGTAAAAAATAAGATATGTACTTTGGTGGTTCGCGTGTCCTGTAAGTACCAAACAGTCTATTTCATTTTTCACTACTGTGAGGTCTACCCCTCTCATAGGTTAGCTCTGTGTATTCCCCTATACTTTTTATTTGGTAATTCCATATCGGAGAGGAGTAGCTTTATTTATTTATTGAAAATCCTACTTACTGGTGAGGTTGGATTTAACTTTACTATTTTAGAAATGCCACTTTTAGAGAGTGAACATTTCTCTGCACTTACTGCTCTATTTGCCTGAAACCTGGCCCCAATACACGTCTGGATTGGGCTGGGTGACAGCAAAATTTGTGCCTTCCCTCTAGAGAGCCACAACACAGGTCACTCAACTGCACCTGGGGGGTGAGCTCCGCTCCCCCTCCACCCCCAATAGGTTCAAGAACGATAATTTATGTAAGTAAATACATTATAGCTACAGCTTATAATCATGCGAGTTTAAATCATTTGTTGTTAGATGGTTTAAATATTTGAAAGGATCTGTTTTTAATAGACATTTTACAAAATCCACTGGTACATTTGCTAATTCTGTAAACTTAACACCCAACTGCCGTGACATTGCCAACCACAATGCCGTGACTCGGATTCGAACCGAGGTTGCTGCGGCCACAACGCAGAGTACTAACCACTATACGATCACGGCGAGCTACTTGGGCTCAATGACATACAGTGACACGGAGAATTTATAATTCGGAACACTCAGGGCTGTTCCTGTGATAGGCTGGATGTATTCATTGCTTCCTCATTCCTCATTCAGAGGCTGCGTCTCCTCAGTGGTAGATAGGCTGAAACAGTTTCCTGGCCGCCTGCTTGTGAAATGCCAGGAGTCAAAGATCACACATTACACTTACGGACCTGTGATGGGACACCAATGCAGAGAAACCCACCTGGCACAGACCTTCTATTCTGTCTATTAGACCTGCATCTTCCCTGCACCTTTCAAGCCATTTGTATGTGAAGCAAGAAAGAGTTAGAGAGTGATCCATCTACACTTTTATAGGGAGGATGTTGCAGTGAGCTCCTCCCAGCTAATCACACGAACAGCAGAAAAGCAAGATAAATACACAGTTGAGGGGTGGGCTGCATGGTTATATTTTTGAGTAAATATTGAAACTGACCTCAGTGGCTCATTAGCAGAGCTGCGGCTAATGACTGGTGCCAAATCATGATGAAGCAAGCACCATGGCTCGTAGGGGACCCACAACACGCTTTTCTTAGCTCACTGAATTAAAGTATAAACTTCCGCCGTGTGTGAGTGGTAAAGGCTTGTTAATATGGTTCCTTTTCCAATTCAAGTCTGACAACAAGAGGCAGGAACCACGTGGCTTCGGAAGCTCAGGAAAGTAGCCACCAACCACAGAGAAAGAGAGAACTGGCAGTATGAGAGGTGGAGAAAACAGAAGCGGGAGCAAGGAGCTCAAATGAGATTGATGGCGTTTAAATAGAGCGCGTAAAGGAACAGTTACACAGCTAAGAAATGGGAAAGACAGACTAGGGAAAAAAACACAGAAAGAGCCTGTAGATTAAATTCTCTTCCTGGGACAGCAGGTTAAGAGAAATTACACATGGGGAGGTTAAGCATGTAACACGGGGGAGAATAAAAAAGAAAATGCAGTTTTATGAAGTGTGTTTGCCAATCCAGCCAGCACTTTTGTTCTATTTCTCTCTTTGCGTCTTTTATTGGTAAAGTAACTTTCAAGTGCATGCGCAGGTATGAATGAGAGAGCAACGGTATAATAATTTGAAGCGTTTACACCAGTGCTAAAGTAGGAATGAGGTGTAGCAAAGACATGAAAGAGGTAGCGATAACAAATATGTGGAGAGGCAATAGTGACACAAAAATAAGCCACCTATTTATAAAACTGAAATGGAAGAAATACTAAAGGTTAACTTCTGAAATTGTAGCCGATAATAAAAAGATTCTCGTTGTTGGCAGGATTCGAACCTGCGCGGGGATACCCCAATGGATTTCGAGTCCATCGCCTTAACCACTCGGCCACAACAACTTGCTGTAAGCTGCCTACAAATATTTTGTTTGAAAGTTTTGAAGTTTTCCCACATCAAAGTACTGATATTCTGCAATGCGCTTTTTAAAAACAATGTTTTTTTCATCATGCACGTTCTGTCCTAAAAACAAAAATTGCATGAGTATATCTCTGGATCTGTAAAAGGATACGCTTGCATTCAAACTCCCTTGTGGCACTCAAGTTTTTTGGACCCTGTTGCACTCTGTTTTTGCGCTGCTTTTAGTCTACGACCCATATTACAGAAGTCAACCATCTCTGAGTATTGGGGACTCCTTTGTAAGTGCCTTATCTTTAATCCTTGAAAAGCTCTATAATAAAGGGGTCTGTCAAAGATTGCTTGAATGGAAGATAAAAGAAGGCCCACTTGTCTCACCAAATGCAATAGAGAAACCTGATGTTTTACTCATGTTATCCTTAGTTCAGTTTTTGGTAGACCTGGCATCCTTAAGGTGGCCTACCAGCAACCTTTTTGCTTTTCACCTCACGTTTTGCTGTATCTTTATGTTGGCCTTAGGACTCTAATCACTTTATCACTACTGTGAGAAAGTGGCTCTGTATATACTGTTCCCAAATAGGTACAGTGTGCACAGAGTCCCCAGTCCCCAGAGGTTTGGCAGAGGCTAAAGTTAGATATAACCTTACTCTCTAAAGTGGTAGCTTGCCGAGCAGTAAGGCAGTATCAGAGTACAGTGTAAAACATTTGTTGTACACACTCAGTCAGCAAATGGTCTCACACACTCAAGAACTGAACTCTAGGCCATTGGTTTGCATACAAAAGATATTGTTGTTTTATTTTAGAACCAACAATAGGTATCAAAATATACTTTCTCAGAATGAGATGCTTTAGTTAAATACTTTGCAATAGGCAATTGACTTTTGCAGGTCATAGTTACAGTTTATTGCAATAGGCAACACAATTTGAATCACAATAATACATTGAGCTCAATGGGAATTTTAAGTTATATGCAATTAATTACTTTCAGGATTACTTTTCTAAACCCAGGACTGGATCCTAGATTCAGTCCTGGGACAGTTCTTGGAAACAAGTGAGTAAATTCGTTTTAGTTACTGTTGTGATTTTTAAGCAATATTTTGCTATTTTACAAGTTGACACTTAGAAACTTTTGCTGATCAAATTACCAATGTTATCCTATGGAAGGAAATTCACTTAGCAGGTAAGTGGGGTTATGGTTCCTTTTTCTAGGTCAGTTTTGGATCCTAGATCCAGCACTACTGTACCACCTGTAAGCAGTTGAGAAACTGCGTTTAAGTTATACAGGCGATTTTTAAGGAATATTTACATGTTTGCAAAATCGACACTTAGAAGAAATTTCACAGAAAAACAGTCAATGGTTTCCTATGGAAGAAAATTCAAGTTACGGGTAAAGTACGTTCTCGTTACTTTTGTAATCCAGTGCTGGGCTCCTAGGCTCAGTACTGGGACATCTATCTAAAACAGGTAAACAATTACGTTTTCACAGTTGGTACGATTTTTAAAGAATATTTGTAAGTTTCAAAAATCGACACTTAGAAAATTTTCAGCAAAAAGCAGGCAATGATATCCCATAGAAGGAAATTCGAGTTACTGGTAAGTACGGTTAAAATTACTTTTCAGGGTCAGTACTGAGCTCCAAGATGCAGCACTGAGGTCTCTCCTGATAACAGGTGAGTAAATCAGAATTCGTTGTTCGGCTGATTTTAGATGAATATTTTAAAGTTCCAAAACTCCACACCACTTAGAAGAATTTCCAAGTGAAACAACGAAATTTTAGCCTATGGAAGAAAAGTGAGTTATCGGCTTTTAGGTAAGTACTCGACTGGCAGAGTTATGGTTCTGGGCATAGACTCAGGGGTCTCCCAGGGGAGTCCCAGCCTACTTGCCAAGCCTTAAACTCCCCTTTTATTACATATAATTTACACCTAAGGTAGGCCCTAGGTAGTCCTAGGTGCATGATGCTATGTAAGTAAAAAATAAGATATGTACTTTGGTGGTTCGCGTGTCCTGTAAGTACCAAACAGTCTATTTCATTTTTCACTACTGTGAGGTCTACCCCTCTCATAGGTTAGCTCTGTGTATTCCCCTATACTTTTTATTTGGTAATTCCATATCGGAGAGGAGTAGCTTTATTTATTTATTGAAAATCCTACTTACTGGTGAGGTTGGATTTAACTTTACTATTTTAGAAATGCCACTTTTAGAGAGTGAACATTTCTCTGCACTTACTGCTCTATTTGCCTGAAACCTGGCCCCAATACACGTCTGGATTGGGCTGGGTGACAGCAAAATTTGTGCCTTCCCTCTAGAGAGCCACAACACAGGTCACTCAACTGCACCTGGGGGGTGAGCTCCGCTCCCCCTCCACCCCCAATAGGTTCAAGAACGATAATTTATGTAAGTAAATACATTATAGCTACAGCTTATAATCATGCGAGTTTAAATCATTTGTTGTTAGATGGTTTAAATATTTGAAAGGATCTGTTTTTAATAGACATTTTACAAAAACCACTGGTACATTTGCTAATTCTGTAAAATTAACACCCAACTGCCGTGACATTGCCAACCACAATGCCGTGACACGGATTCGAACCGAGGTTGCTGCGGCCACAACGCAGAGTACTAACCACTATACGATCACAACGAGCTACTTGGGCTCAACGACATACAGTGACATGGAGAATTTATAATTCGGAACACTCAGGGCTGTTCCTGTGATAGGCTGGATGTATTCATTGCTTCCTCATTCCTCATTCAGAGGCTGCGTCTCCTCAGTGGTAGATAGGCTGAAACCGTTTCCTGGCCGCCTGCTTGTGAAATGCCAGGAGTCAAAGATCACACATTACACTTACGGACCTGTGATGGGACACCAATGCAGAGAAACCCACCTGGCACAGACCTTCTATTCTGTCTATTAGACCTGCATCTTCCCTGCACCTTTCAAGCCATTTGTATGTGAAGCAAGAAAGAGTTAGAGAGTGATCCATCTACACTTTTATAGGGAGGATGTCGCCGTGAGCTCCTCCCAGCTAATCACACGAACAGCAGAAAAGCAAGATAAATACACAGTTGAGGGGTGGGCTGCATGGTTATATTTTTGAGTAAATATTGAAACTGACCTCAGTGGCTCATTAGCAGAGCTGCGGCTAATGACTGGTGCCAAATCATGATGAAGCAAGCACCATGGCTCGTAGGGGACCCACAACACGCGTTTCTTAGCTCACTGAATTAAAGTATAAACTTCCGCCGTGTGTGAGTGGTAAAGGCTTGTTAATATGGTTCCTTTTCCAATTCAAGTCTGACAACAAGAGGCAGGAACCACGTGGCTTCGGAAGCTCAGGAAAGTAGCCACCAACCACAGAGAAAGAGAGAACTGGCAGTATGAGAGGTGGAGAAAACAGAAGCGGGAGCAAGGAGCTCAAATGAGATTCATGGCGTTTAAATAGAGCGCGTAAAGGAACAGTTACACAGCTAAGAAATGGGAAAGACAGACTAGGGAAAAAAACACAGAAAGGGCCTGTAGATGAAATTCTCTTCCTGGGACAGCAGGTTAAGAGAAATTACACATGGGGAGGTTAAGCATGTGACACGGGGGAGAATAAAAAAGAAAATGCAGTTTTATGAAGTGTGTTTGCCAATCCAGCCAGCACTTTTGTTCTATTTCTCTCTTTGCGTCTTTTATTGGTAAAGTAACTTTCAAGTGCATGGGCAGGTATGAATGAGAGAGCAACGGTATAATAATTTGAAGCGTTTACACCAGTGCTAAAGTAGGAATGAGGTGTAGCAAAGACATGAAAGAGGTAGCAATAACAAATATGTGGAGAGGCAATAGTGACACAAAAATAAGCCACCTAGTTATAAAACTGAAATGGAAGAAATACTAAAGGTTAACTTCTGAAATTGTAGCCGATAATAAAAAGATCCTCGTTGTTGGCAGGATTCGAACCTGCGCAGGGATACCCCAATGGATTTCGAGTCCATCGCCTTAACCACTCGGCCACAACAACTTGCTGTAAGCTGCCTACAAATATTTTGTTTGAAAGTTTTGATGTTTTCCCACATCAAAGTACTGATATTCTGCAATGCGCTTTTTAAAAACAATGTTTTTTTCATCATGCACGTTCTGTCCTAAAAACAAAAATTGCATGAGTATATCTCTGGATCTTTAAAAGGATACGCTTGCATTCAAACTCCCTTGTGGCACTCAAGTTTTTTGGACCCTGTTGCACTCTGTTTTTGCGCTGCTTTTAGTCTACGACCCATATTACAGAAGTCAACCATCTCTGAGTATTTGGGACTCCTTTGTAAGTGCCTTATCTTTAATCCTTGAAAAGCTCTATAATAAAGGGGTCTGTCAAAGATTGCTTGAATGGAAGATAAAAGAAGGCCCACTTGTCTCACCAAATGCAGTAGAGAAACCTGATGTTTTACTCATGTTATCCTTAGTTCAGTTTTTGGTAGACCTGGCATCCTTAAGGTGGCCTACCAGCAACCTTTTTGCTTTTCACCTCACGTTTTGCTGTATCTTTATGTTGGCCTTAGGACTCTAATCACTTTATCACTACTGTGAGAAAGTGGCTCTGTATATACTGTTCCCAAATAGGTACAGTGTGCACAGAGTCCCCAGTCCCCAGAGGTTTGGCAGAGGCTAAAGTTATATATAACCTTACTCTCTAAAGTGGTAGCTTGCCGAGCAGTAAGGCAGTATCAGAGTACAGTGTAAAACATTTGTTGTACACACTCAGTCAGCAAATGGTCTCACACACTCAAGAACTGAACTCTAGGCCATTGGTTTGCATACAAAAGATATTGTTGTTTTATTTTAGAACCAACAACAGGTATCAAAATATACTTTCTCAGAATGAGATGCTTTAGTTAAATACTTTGCAATAGGCAATTGACTTTTGCAGGTCATAGTTACAGTTTATTGCAATAGGCAACACAATTTGAATCACAATAATACATTGAGCTCAATGGGAATTTTAAGTTATATGCAATTAATTACTTTCAGGATTACTTTTCTAAATCCAGGACTGGATCCTAGATTCAGTCCTGGGACAGTTCTTGGAAACAAGTGAGTACATTCGTTTTAGTTACTGTTGTGATTTTTAAGCAATATTTTGCTATTTTAAAAGTTGACACTTCGAAACTTTTGCTGATCAAATTACCAATGTTATCCTATGGAAGGAAATTCACTTAGCAGGTAAGTGGGGTTATGGTTACTTTTTCTAGGTCAGTGTTGGATCCTAGATCCAGCACTACTGTACCACCTGTAAGCAGTTGCGAAACTACGTTTAAGTTATACAGGCGATTTTTAAGGAATATTTACATGTTTGCAAAATCGACACTTAGAAGAAATTTCACAGAAAAACAGTCAATGGTTTCCTATGGAAGAAAATTCAAGTTACGGGTAAAGTACGTTCTCGTTACTTTTGTAATCCAGTGCTGGGCTCCTAGGCTCAGTACTGGGACATCTATCTAAAACAGGTAAACAATTACGTTTTCACAGTTGGTACGATTTTTAAAGAATATTTGTAAGTTTCAAAAATCGACACTTAGAAAATTTTCAGCAAAAAGCAGGCAATGATATCCCATGGAAGGAAATTCGAGTTACTGGTAAGTACGGTTAAAATTACTTTTCAGGGTCAGTACTGAGCTCCAAGATGCAGCACTGAGGTCTCTCCTGATAACAGGTGAGTAAATCAGAATTCATTGTTCGGCTGATTTTAGATGAATATTTTAAAGTTCCAAAACTCCACACCACTTAGAAGAATTTCCAAGTGAAACAACGAAATTTTAGCCTATGGAAGAAAAGTGAGTTATCGGCTTTTAGGTAAGTACTCGACTGGCAGAGTTATGGTTCTGGGCATAGACTCAGGGGTCTCCCAGGGGAGTCCCAGCCTACTTGCCAAGCCTTAAACTCCCCTTTTGTTACATATAATTTACACCTAAGGTAGGCCCTAGGTAGTCCTAGGTGCATGATGCTATGTAAGTAAAAAATAAGATATGTACTTTGGTGGTTCGCGTGTCCTGTAAGTACCAAACAGTCTATTTCATTTTTCATTACTGTGAGGTCTACCCCTCTCATAGGTTAGCTCTGTGTATTCCCCTATACTTTTTATTTGGTAATTCCATATCGGAGAGGAGTAGCTTTATTTATTTATTGAAAATCCTACTTACTGGTGAGGTTGGATTTAACTTTACTATTTTAGAAATGCCACTTTTAGAGAGTGAACATTTCTCTGCACTTACTGCTCTATTTGCCTGAAACCTGGCCCCAATACACGTCTGGATTGGGCTGGGTGACAGCAAAATTTGTGCCTTCCCTCTAGAGAGCCACAACACAGGTCACTCAACTGCACCTGGGGGGTGAGCTCCGCTCCCCCTCCACCCCCAATAGGTTCAAGAACGATAATTTATGTAAGTAAATACATTATACCTACAGCTTATAATCATGCGAGTTTAAATCATTTGTTGTTAGATGGTTTAAATATTTGAAAGGATCTGTTTTTAATAGACACTTTACAAAAACCACTGGTACATTTGCTAATTCTGTAAACTTAACACCCAACTGCCGTGACATTGCCAACCACAATGCCGTGACTCGGATTCGAACCGAGGTTGCTGCAGCCACAACGCAGAGTACTAACCACTATACGATCACGGCGAGCTACTTGGGCTCAATGACATACAGTGACACGGAGAATTTATAATTCGGAACACTCAGGGCTGTTCCTGTGATAGGCTGGATGTATTCATTGCTTCCTCATTCCTCATTCAGAGGCTGCGTCTCCTCAGTGGTAGATAGGCTGAAACAGTTTCCTGGCCGCCTGCTTGTGAAATGCCAGGAGTCAAAGATCACACATTACACTTACGGACCTGTGATGGGACACCAATGCAGAGAAACCCACCTGGCACAGACCTTCTATTCTGTCTATTAGACCTGCATCTTCCCTGCACCTTTCAAGCCATTTGTATGTGAAGCAAGAAAGAGTTAGAGAGTGATCCATCTACACTTTTATAGGGAGGATGTTGCAGTGAGCTCCTCCCAGCTAATCACACGAACAGCAGAAAAGCAAGATAAATACACAGTTGAGGGGTGGGCTGCATGGTTATATTTTTGAGTAAATATTGAAACTGACCTCAGTGGCTCATTAGCAGAGCTGCGGCTAATGACTGGTGCCAAATCATGATGAAGCAAGCACCATGGCTCGTAGGGGACCCACAACACGCTTTTCTTAGCTCACTGAATTAAAGTATAAACTTCCGCCGTGTGTGAGTGGTAAAGGCTTGTTAATATGGTTCCTTTTCCAATTCAAGTCTGACAACAAGAGGCAGGAACCACGTGGCTTCGGAAGCTCAGGAAAGTAGCCACCAACCACAGAGAAAGAGAGAACTGGCAGTATGAGAGGTGGAGAAAACAGAAGCGGGAGCAAGGAGCTCAAATGAGATTGATGGCGTTTAAATAGAGCGCGTAAAGGAACAGTTACACAGCTAAGAAATGGGAAAGACAGACTAGGGAAAAAAACACAGAAAGAGCCTGTAGATGAAATTCTCTTCCTGGGACAGCAGGTTAAGAGAAATTACACATGGGGAGGTTAAGCATGTAACACGGGGGAGAATAAAAAAGAAAATGCAGTTTTATGAAGTGTGTTTGCCAATCCAGCCAGCACTTTTGTTCTATTTCTCTCTTTGCGTCTTTTATTGGTAAAGTAACTTTCAAGTGCATGCGCAGGTATGAATGAGAGAGCAACGGTATAATAATTTGAAGCGTTTACACCAGTGCTAAAGTAGGAATGAGGTGTAGCAAAGACATGAAAGAGGTAGCGATAACAAATATGTGGAGAGGCAATAGTGACACAAAAATAAGCCACCTATTTATAAAACTGAAATTGGAAGAAATACTAAAGGTTAACTTCTGAAATTGTAGCCGATAATAAAAAGATTCTCGTTGTTGGCAGGATTCGAACCTGCGCGGGGATACCCCAATGGATTTCGAGTCCATCGCCTTAACCACTCGGCCCCAACAACTTGCTGTAAGCTGCCTACAAATATTTTGTTTGAAAGTTTTGAAGTTTTCCCACATCAAAGTACTGATATTCTGCAATGCGCTTTTTAAAAACAATGTTTTTTTCATCATGCACGTTCTGTCCTAAAAACAAAAATTGCATGAGTATATCTCTGGATCTGTAAAAGGATACGCTTGCATTCAAACTCCCTTGTGGCACTCAAGTTTTTTGGACCCTGTTGCACTCTGTTTTTGCGCTGCTTTTAGTCTACGACCCATATTACAGAAGTCAACCATCTCTGAGTATTTGGGACTCCTTTGTAAGTGCCTTATCTTTAATCCTTGAAAAGCTCTATAATAAAGGGGTCTGTCAAAGATTGCTTGAATGGAAGATAAAAGAAGGCCCACTTGTCTCACCAAATGCAATAGAGAAACCTGATGTTTTACTCATGTTATCCTTAGTTCAGTTTTTGGTAGACCTGGCATCCTTAAGGTGGCCTACCAGCAACCTTTTTGCTTTTCACCTCACGTTTTGCTGTATCTTTATGTTGGCCTTAGGACTCTAATCACTTTATCACTACTGTGAGAAAGTGGCTCTGTATATACTGTTCCCAAATAGGTACAGTGTGCACAGAGTCCCCAGTCCCCAGAGGTTTGGCAGAGGCTAAAGTTAGATATAACCTTACTCTCTAAAGTGGTAGCTTGCCGAGCAGTAAGGCAGTATCAGAGTACAGTGTAAAACATTTGTTGTACACACTCAGTCAGCAAATGGTCTCACACACTCAAGAACTGAACTCTAGGCCATTGGTTTGCATACAAAAGATATTGTTGTTTTATTTTAGAACCAACAATAGGTATCAAAATATACTTTCTCAGAATGAGATGCTTTAGTTAAATACTTTGCAATAGGCAATTGACTTTTGCAGGTCATAGTTACAGTTTATTGCAATAGGCAACACAATTTGAATCACAATAATACATTGAGCTCAAAGGGAATTTTAAGTTATATGCAATTAATTACTTTCAGGATTACTTTTCTAAACCCAGGACTGGATCCTAGATTCAGTCCTGGGACAGTTCTTGGAAACAAGTGAGTAAATTCGTTTTAGTTACTGTTGTGATTTTTAAGCAATATTTTGCTATTTTACAAGTTGACACTTAGAAACTTTTGCTGATCAAATTACCAATGTTATCCTATGGAAGGAAATTCACTTAGCAGGTAAGTGGGGTTATGGTTCCTTTTTCTAGGTCAGTTTTGGATCCTAGATCCAGCACTACTGTACCACCTGTAAGCAGTTGAGAAACTGCGTTTAAGTTATACAGGCGATTTTTAAGGAATATTTACATGTTTGCAAAATCGACACTTAGAAGAAATTTCACAGAAAAACAGTCAATGGTTTCCTATGGAAGAAAATTCAAGTTACGGGTAAAGTACGTTCTCGTTACTTTTGTAATCCAGTGCTGGGCTCCTAGGCTCAGTACTGGGACATCTATCTAAAACAGGTAAACAATTACGTTTTCACAGTTGGTACGATTTTTAAAGAATATTTGTAAGTTTCATAAATCGACACTTAGAACATTTTCAGCAAAAAGCAGGCAATGATATCCCATGGAAGGAAATTCGAGTTACTGGTAAGTACGGTTAAAATTACTTTTCAGGGTCAGTACTGAGCTCCAAGATGCAGCACTGAGGTCTCTCCTGATAACAGGTGAGTAAATCAGAATTCGTTGTTCGGCTGATTTTAGATGAATATTTTAAAGTTCCAAAACTCCACACCACTTAGAAGAATTTCCAAGTGAAACAACGAAATTTTAGCCTATGGAAGAAAAGTGAGTTATCGGCTTTTAGGTAAGTACTCGACTGGCAGAGTTATGGTTCTGGGCATAGACTCAGGGGTCTCCCAGGGGAGTCCCAGCCTACTTGCCAAGCCTTAAACTCCCCTTTTATTACATATAATTTACACCTAAGGTAGGCCCTAGGTAGTCCTAGGTGCATGATGCTATGTAAGTAAAAAATAAGATATGTACTTTGGTGGTTCGCGTGTCCTGTAAGTACCAAACAGTCTATTTCATTTTTCACTACTGTGAGGTCTACCCCTCTCATAGGTTAGCTCTGTGTATTCCCCTATACTTTTTATTTGGTAATTCCATATCGGAGAGGAGTAGCTTTATTTATTTATTGAAAATCCTACTTACTGGTGAGGTTGGATTTAACTTTACTATTTTAGAAATGCCACTTTTAGAGAGTGAACATTTCTCTGCACTTACTGCTCTATTTGCCTGAAACCTGGCCCCAATACACGTCTGGATTGGGCTGGGTGACAGCAGAATTTGTGCCTTCCCTCTAGAGAGCCACAACACAGGTCACTCAACTGCACCTGGGGGGTGAGCTCCGCTCCCCCTCCACCCCCAATAGGTTCAAGAACGATAATTTATGTAAGTAAATACATTATAGCTACATCTTATAATCATGCGAGTTTAAATCATTTGTTGTTAGATGGTTTAAATATTTGAAAGGATCTGTTTTTAATAGACATTTTACAAAAACCACTGGTACATTTGCTAATTCTGTAAAATTAACACCCAACTGCCGTGACACTGCCAACCACAATGCCGTGACTCGGATTCAAACCGAGGTTGCTGCGGCCACAACGCAGAGTACTAACCACTATACGATCACGGCGAGCTACTTGGGCTCAACGACATACAGTGACATGGAGAATTTATAATTCGGAACACTCAGGGCTGTTCCTGTGATAGGCTGGATGTATTCATTGCTTCCTCATTCCTCATTCAGAGGCTGCGTCTCCTCAGTGGTTGATAGGCTGAAACCGTTTCCTGGCCGCCTGCTTGTGAAATGCCAGGAGTCAAAGATCACACATTGCACTTGCGGACCTGTGATGGGACACCAATGCAGAGAAACCCACCTGGCACAGACCTTCTATTCTGTCTATTAGACCTGCATCTTCCCTGCACCTTTCAAGCCATTTGTATGTGAAGCAAGAAAGAGTTAGAGAGTGATCCATCTACACTTTTATAGGGAGGATGTCGCCGTGAGCTCCTCCCAGCTAATCACACGAACAACAGAAAAGCAAGATAAATACACAGTTGAGGGGTGGGCTGCATGGTTATGTTTTTGAGTAAATATTGAAACTGACCTCAGTGGCTCATTAGCAGAGCTGCGGCTAATGACTGGTGCCAAATCATGATGAAGCAAGCACCATGGCTCGTAGGGGACCCACAACACGCTTTTCTTAGCTCACTGAATTAAAGTATAAACTTCCGCCGTGTGTGAGTGGTAAAGGCTTGTTAATATGGTTCCTTTTCCAATTCAAGTCTGACAACAAGAGGCAGGAACCACGTGGCTTCGGAAGCTCAGGAAAGTAGCCACCAACCACAGAGAAAGAGAGAACTGGCAGTATGAGAGGTGGAGAAAACAGAAGCGGGAGCAAGGAGCTCAAATGAGATTGATGGCGTTTAAATAGAGCGCGTAAAGGAACAGTTACACAGCTAAGAAATGGGAAAGACAGACTAGGCAAAAAAAACACAGAAAGAGCCTGAAGATGAAATTCTCTTCCTGGGACAGCAGGTTAAGAGAAATTACACATGGGGAGGTTAAGCATGTAACACGGGGGAGAATAAAAAAGAAAATGCAGTTTTATGAAGTGTGTTTGCCAATCCAGCCAGCACTTTTGTTCTATTTCTCTCTTTGCGTCTTTTATTGGTAAAGTAACTTTCAAGTGCATGCGCAGGTATGAATGAGAGAGCAACGGTATAATAATTTGAAGCGTTTACACCAGTGCTAAAGTAGGAATGAGGTGTAGCAAAGACATGAAAGAGGTAGCGATAACAAATATGTGGAGAGGCAATAGTGACACAAAAATAAGCCACCTATTTATAAAACTGAAATGGAAGAAATACTAAAGGTTAACTTCTGAAATTGTAGCCGATAATAAAAAAGATTCTCGTTGTTGGCAGGATTCGAACCTGCGCGGGGATACCCCAATGGATTTCTAGTCCATCGCCTTAACCACTCGGCCACAACAACTTGCTGTAAGCTGCCTACAAAAATTTTGTTTGAAAGTTTTGAAGTTTTCCCACATCAAAGTACTGATATTCTGCAATGCGCTTTTTAAAAACAATGTTTTTATCATCATGCACGTTCTGTCCTAAAAACAAAAATTGCATGAGTATATCTCTGGATCTTTAAAAGGATACGCTTGCATTCAAACTCTCTTGTGGCACTCAAGTTTTTTGGACCCTGTTGCACTCTGTTTTTGCGCTGCTTTTAGTCTACGACCCATATTACAGAAGTCAACCATCTCTGAGTATTTGGGACTCCTTTGTAAGTGCCTTATCTTTAATCCTTGAAAAGCTCTATAATAAAGGGGTCTGTCAAAGATTGCTTGAATGGAAGATAAAAGAAGGCCCACTTGTCTCACCAAATGCAGTAGAGAAACCTGATGTTTTACTCATGTTATCCTTAGTTCAGTTTTTGTTAGACCTGGCATCCTTAAGGTGGCCTACCAGCAACCTTTTTGCTTTTCACCTCACGTTTTGCTGTATCTTTATGTTGGCCTTAGGACTCTAATCACTTTATCACTACTGTGAGAAAGTGGCTCTGTATATACTGTTCCCAAATAGGTACAGTGTGCACAGAGTCCCCAGTCCCCAGAGGTTTGGCAGAGGCTAAAGTTAGATATAACCTTACTCTCTAAAGTGGTAGCTTGCCGAGCAGTAAGGCAGTATCAGAGTACAGTGTAAAACATTTGTTGTACACACTCAGTCAGCAAATGGTCTCACACACTCAAGAACTGAACTCTAGGCCATTGGTTTGCATACAAAAGATATTGTTGTTTTATTTTAGAACCAACAATAGGTATCAAAATATACTTTCTCAGAATGAGATGCTTTAGTTAAATACTTTGCAATAGGCAATTGACTTTTGCAGGTCATAGTTACAGTTTATTGCAATAGGCAACACAATTTGAATCACAATAATACATTGAGCTCAATGGGAATTTTAAGTTATATGCAATTAATTACTTTCAGGATTACTTTTCTAAATCCAGGACTGGATCCTAGATTCAGTCCTGGGACAGTTCTTGGAAACAAGTGAGTAAATTCGTTTTAGTTACTGTTGTGATTTTTAAGCAATATTTTGCTATTTTAAAAGTTGACACTTCGAAACTTTTGCTGATCAAATTACCAATGTTATCCTATGGAAGGAAATTCACTTAGCAGGTAAGTGGGGTTATGGTTACTTTTTCTAGGTCAGTGTTGGATCCTAGATCCAGCACTACTGTACCACCTGTAAGCAGTTGAGAAACTGCGTTTAAGTTATACAGGCGATTTTTAAGGAATATTTACATGTTTGCAAAATCGACACTTAGAAGAAATTTCACAGAAAAACAGTCAATGGTTTCCTATGGAAGAAAATTCAAGTTACGGGTAAAGTACGTTCTCGTTACTTTTGTAATCCAATGCTGGGCTCCTAGGCTCAGTACTGGGACATCTATCTAAAACAGGTAAACAATTACGTTTTCACAGTTGGTACGATTTTTACAGAATATTTGTAAGTTTCAAAAATCGACACATAGAAAATTTTCAGCAAAAAGCAGGCAATGATATCCCATGGAAGGAAATTCGAGTTACTGGTAAGTATGGTTAAAATTACTTTTCAGGGTCAGTACTGAGCTCCAAGATTCAGCACTGAGGTCTCTCCTGATAACAGGTGAGTAAATCAGAATTCGTTGTTCGGCTGATTTTAGATGAATATTTTAAAGTTCCAAAACTCCACACCACTTAGAAGAATTTCCAAGTGAAACCACTCAATGTTAGCCTATGGAAGAAAAGTGAGTTATCGGCTTTTAGGTAAGTACTCGACTGGCAGAGTTATGGTTCTGGGCATAGACTCAGGGGTCTCCCAGGGGAGTCCCAGCCTACTTGCCAAGCCTTAAACTCCCCTTTTATTACATATAATTTACACCTAAGGTAGGCCCTAGGTAGTCCTAGGTGCATGATGCTATGTAAGTAAAAAATAAGATATGTACTTTGGTGGTTCGCGTGTCCTGTAAGTACCAAACAGTCTATTTCATTTTTCACTACTGTGAGGTCTACCCCTCTCATAGGTTAGCTCTGTGTATTCCCCTATACTTTTTATTTGGTAATTCCATATCGGAGAGGAGTAGCTTTATTTATTTATTGAAAATCCTACTTACTGGTGAGGTTGGATTTAACTTTACTATTTTAGAAATGCCACTTTTAGAGAGTGAACATTTCTCTGCACTTACTGCTCTATTTGCCTGAAACCTGGCCCAATACACGTCTGGATTGGGCTGGGTGACAGCAAAATTTGTGCCTTCCCTCTAGAGAGCCACAACACAGGTCACTCAACTGCACCTGGGGGGTGAGCTCCGCTCCCCCTCCACCCCCAATAGGTTCAAGAACGATAATTTATGTAAGTAAATACATTATAGCTACAGCTTATAATCATGCGAGTTTAAATGATTTGTTGTTAGATGGTTTAAATATTTGAAAGGATCTGTTTTTAATAGACATTTTACAAAAACCACTGGTACATTTGCTAATTCTGTAAAATTAACACCCAACTGCCGTGACATTGCCAACCACAATGCCGTGACTCGGATTTGAACTGAGGTTGCTGCGGCCACAACGCAGAGTACTAACCACTATACGATCACGGCGAGCTACTTGGGCTCGACGACATACAGTGACATGGAGAATTTATAATTCGGAACACTCAGGGCTGTTCCTGTGATAGGCTGCATGTATTCATTGCTTCCTCATTCCTCATTCAGAGGCTGCGTCTCCTCAGTGGTTGATAGGCTGAAACCGTTTCCTGGCCGCCTGCTTGTGAAATGCCAGGAGTCAAAGATCACACATTACACTTGCGGACCTGTGATGGGACACCAATGCAGAGAAACCCACCTGGCACAGACCTTCTATTCTGTCTATTAGACCTGCATCTTCCCTGCACCTTTCAAGCCATTTGTATGTGAAGCAAGAAAGAGTTAGAGAGTGATCCATCTACACTTTTATAGGGAGGATGTCGCCGTGAGCTCCTCCCAGCTAATCACACGAACAGCAGAAAAGCAAGATAAATACACAGTTGAGGGGTGGGCTGCATGGTTATGTTTTTGAGTAAATATTGAAACTGACCTCAGTGGCTCATTAGCAGAGCTGCGGCTAATGACTGGTGCCAAATCATGATGAAGCAAGCACCATGGCTCGTAGGGGACCCACAACACGCGTTTCTTAGCTCACTGAATTAAAGTATAAACTTCCGCCGTGTGTGAGTGGTAAAGGCTTGTTAATATGGTTCCTTTTCCAATTCAAGTCTGACAACAAGAGGCAGGAACCACGTGGCTTCGGAAGCTCTGGAAAGTAGCCACCAACCACAGAGAAAGAGAGAACTGGCAGTATGAGAGGTGGAGAAAACAGAAGCGGGAGCAAGGAGCTCAAATGAGATTGATGGCGTTTAAATAGAGCGCGTAAAGGAACAGTTACACATCTAAGAAATGGGAAAGACAGACTAGGGAAACAAACACAGAAAGAGCCTGTAGATGAAATTCTCTTCCTGGGACAGCAGGTTAAGAGAAATTACACATGGGGAGGTTAAGCATGTAACACCGGGGAGAATAAAAAAGAAAATGCAGTTTTATGAAGTGTGTTTGCCAATCCAGCCAGCACTTTTGTTCTATTTCTCTCTTTGCGTCTTTTATTGGTAAAGTAACTTTCAAGTGCATGCGCAGGTATGAATGAGAGAGCAACGGTATAATAATTTGAAGCGTTTACACCAGTGCTAAAGTAGGAATGAGGTGTAGCAAATACATGAACGAGGTAGTGATAACAAATATGTGGAGAGGCAATAGTGACACAAAAATAAGCCACCTATTTATAAAACTGAAATGGAAGAAATACTAAAGGTTAACTTCTGAAATTGTAGCCGATAATAAAAAGATTCTCGTTGTTGGCAGGATTTGAACCTGCGCGGGGATACCCCAATGGATTTCTAGTCCATCGCCTTAACCACTCGGCCACAACAACTTGCTGTAAGCTGCCTACAAATATTTTGTTTGAAAGTTTTGAAGTTTTCCCACATCAAAGTACTGATATTCTGCAATGCGCTTTTTAAAAACAATGTTTTTTTCATCATGCACGTTCTGTCCTAAAAACAAAAATTGCATGAGTATATCTCTGGATCTGTAAAAGGATACGCTTGCATTCAAACTCTCTTGTGGCACTCAAGTTTTTTGGACCCTGTTGCACTCTGTTTTTGCGCTGCTTTAAGTCTACGACCCATATTACAGAAGTCAACCATCTCTGAGTATTTGGGACTCCTTTGTAAGTGCCTTATCTTTAATCCTTGAAAAGCTCTATAATAAAGGGGTCTGTCAAAGATTGCTTGAATGGAAGATAAAAGAAGGCCCACTTGTCTCACCAAATGCAGTAGAGAAACCTGATGTTTTACTCATGTTATCCTTAGTTCAGTTTTTGTTAGACCTGGCATCCTTAAGGTGGCCTACCAGCAACCTTTTTGCTTTTCACCTCACGTTTTGCTGTATCTTTATGTTGGCCTTAGGACTCTAATCACTTTATCACTACTGTGAGAAAGTGGCTCTGTATATACTGTTCCCAAATAGGTACAGTGTGCACAGAGTCCCCAGTCCCCAGAGGTTTGGCAGAGGCTAAAGTTAGATATAACCTTACTCTCTAAAGTGGTAGCTTGCCGAGCAGTAAGGCAGTATCAGAGTACAGTGTAAAACATTTGTTGTACACACTCAGTCAGCAAATGGTCTCACACACTCAAGAACTGAACTCTAGGCCATTGGTTTGCATACAAAAGATATTGTTGTTTTATTTCAGAACCAACAATAGGTATCAAAATATACTTTCTCAGAATGAGATGCTTTAGTTAAATACTTTGCAATAGGCAATTGACTTTTGCAGGTCATAGTTACAGTTTATTGCAATAGGCAACACAATTTGAATCACAATAATACATTGAGCTCAATGGGAATTTTAAGTTATATGCAATTAATTACTTTCAGGATTACTTTTCTAAATCCAGGACTGGATCCTAGATTCAGTCCTGGGACAGTTCTTGGAATCAAGTGAGTAAATTCGTTTTAGTTACTGTTGTGATTTTTAAGCAATATTTTGCTATTTTAAAAGTTGACACTTCGAAACTTTTGCTGATCAAATTACCAAGGTTATCCTATGGAAGGAAATTCACTTAGCAGGTAAGTGGGGTTATGGTTACTTTTTCTAGGTCAGTGTTGGATCCTAGATCCAGCACTACTGTACCACCTGTAAGCAGTTGAGAAACTGCGTTTAAGTTATACAGGCGATTTTTAAGGAATATTTACATGTTTGCAAAATCGACACAGAAGAAATTTCACAGAAAAACAGTCAATGGTTTCCTATGGAAGAAAATTCAAGTTACGGGTAAAGTACGTTCTCGTTACTTTTGTAATCCAGTGCTGGGCTCCTAGGCTCAGTACTGGGACATCTATCTAAAACAGGTAAACAATTACGTTTTCACAGTTGGTACGATTTTTAAAGAATATTTGTAAGTTTCAAAAATCGACACTTAGAAAATTTTCAGCAAAAAGCAGGCAATGATATCCCATGGAAGGAAATTCGAGTTACTGGTAAGTACGGTTAAAATTACTTTTCAGGGTCAGTACTGAGCTCCAAGATGCAGCACTGAGGTCTCTCCTGATAACAGGTGAGTAAATCAGAATTCGTTGTTCGGCTGATTTTAGATTAATATTTTAAAGTTCCAAAACTCCACACCACTTAGAAGAATTTCCAAGTGAAACAACTCAATGTTAGCCTATGGAAGAAAAGTGAGTTATCGGCTTTTAGGTAAGTACTCGACTGTCAGAGTTATGGTTCTGGGCATAGACTCAGGGGTCTCCCAGGGGAGTCTCAGCCTACTTGCCAAGCCTTAAACTCCCCTTTTATTACATCGAATTTACACCTAAGGTAGGCCCTAGGTAGTCCTAGGTGCATGATGCTATGTAAGTAAAAAATAAGATATGTACTTTGGTGGTTCGCGTGTCCTGTAAGTACCAAACAGTCTATTTCATTTTTCACTACTGTGAGGTCTACCCCTCTCATAGGTTAGCTCTGTGTATTCCCCTATACTTTTTATTTGGTAATTCCATATCGGAGAGGAGTAGCTTTATTTATTTATTGAAAATCCTACTTACTGGTGAGGTTGGATTTAACTTTACTATTTTAGAAATGCCACTTTTAGAGAGTGATCATTTCTCTGCACTTACTGCTCTATTTGCCTGAAACCTGGCCCCAATACACGTCTGGATTGGGCTGGGTGACAGCAAAATGTGTGCCTTCCCTCTAGAGAGCCACAACACAGGTCACTCAACTGCACCTGCGGGGTGAGCTCCGCTCCCCCTCCACCCCCAATAGGTTCAAGAACGATAATTTATGTAAGTAAATACATTATAGCTACAGCTTATAATCATGCGAGTTTAAATCATTTGTTGTTAGATGGTTTAAATATTTGAAAGGATCTGTTTTTAATAGACATTTTACAAAAACCACTGGTACATTTGCTAATTCTGTAAAATTAACACCCAACTGCCGTGACATTGCCAACCACAATGCCGTGACTCGGATTCGAACCGAGGTTGCTGCAGCCACAACGCAGAGTACTAACCACTATACGATCACGGCGAGCTACTCGGGCTCAACGACATACACTGACATGGAGAATTTATAATTCGGAACACTCAGGGCTGTTCCTGTGATAGGCTGGATGTATTCATTGCTTCCTCATTCCTCATTCAGAGGCTGCGTCTCCTCAGTGGTTGATAGGCTGAAACCGTTTCCTGGCCGCCTGCTTGTGAAATGCCAGGAGTCAAAGATCACACATTACACTTGCGGACCTGTGATGGGACACCAATGCAGAGAAACCCACCTGGCACAGACCTTCTATTCTGTCTATTAGACCTGCATCTTCCCTGCACCTTTCAAGCCATTTGTATGTGAAGCAAGAAAGAGTTAGAGAGTGATCCATCTACACTTTTATAGGGAGGATGTCGCCGTGAGCTCCTCCCAGCTAATCACACGAACAGCAGAAAAGCAAGATAAATACACAGTTGAGGGGTGGGCTGCATGGTTATGTTTTTGAGTAAATATTGAAACTGACCTCAGTGGCTCATTAGCAGAGCTGCGGCTAATGACTGGTGCCAAATCATGATGAAGCAAGCACCATGGCTCGTAGGGGACCCACAACACGCTTTTCTTAGCTCACTGAATTAAAGTATAAACTTCCGCCGTGTGTGAGTGGTAAAGGCTTGTTAATATGGTTCCTTTTCCAATTCAAGTCTGACAACAAGAGGCAGGAACCACGTGGCTTCGGAAGCTCAGGAAAGTAGCCACCAACCACAGAGAAAGAGAGAACTGGCAGTATGAGAGGTGGAGAAAACAGAAGCGGGAGCAAGGAGCTCAAATGAGATTGATGGCGTTTAAATAGAGCGCGTAAAGGAACAGTTACACAGCTAAGAAATGGGAAAGACAGACTAGGGAAAAAAACACAGAAAGAGCCTGTAGATGAAATTCTCTTCCTGAGACAGCAGGTTAAGAGAAATTACACATGGGGAGGTTAAGCATGTAACACGGGGGAGAATAAAAAAGAAAATGCAGTTTTATGAAGTGTGTTTGCCAATCCAGCCAGCACTTTTGTTCTATTTCTCTCTTTGCGTCTTTTATTGGTAAAGTAACTTTCAAGTGCATGCGCAGGTATGAATGAGACAGCAACGGTATGATAATTTGAAGCGTTTACACCAGTGCTAAAGTAGGAATGAGGTGTAGCAAATACATGAAAGAGGTAGCGATAACAAATATGTGGAGAGGCAATAGTGACACAAAAATAAGCCACCTATTTATAAAACTGAAATGGAAGAAATACTAAAGGTTAACTTCTGAAATTGTAGCCGATAATAAAAAGATTCTCGTTGTTGGCAGGATTCGAACCTGCGCGGGGATACCCCAATGGATTTCTAGTCCATCGCCTTAACCACTCGGCCACAACAACTTGCTGTTAGGTGCCTACAAATATTTTGTTTGAAAGTTTTGAAGTTTTCCCACATCAAAGTACTGATATTCTGCAATGCGCTTTTTAAAAACAATGTTTTTTTCATCATGCACGTTCTGTCCTAAAAACAAAAATTGCATGAGTATATCTCTGGATCTGTAAAAGGATACGCTTGCATTCAAACTCTCTTGTGGCACTCAAGTTTTTTGGACCTCTGTTTTTGCGCTGCTTTTAGTCTACGACCCATATTACAGAAGTCAACCATCTCTGAGTATTTGGGACTCCTTTGTAAGTGCCTTATCTTTAATCCTTGAAAAGCTCTATAATAAAGGGGTCTGTCAAAGATTGCTTGAATGGAAGATAAAAGAAGGCCCACTTGTCTCACCAAATGCAGTAGAGAAACCTGATGTTTTACTCATGTTATCCTTAGTTCAGTTTTTGTTAGACCTGGCATCCTTAAGGTGGCCTACCAGCAACCTTTTTGCTTTTCACCTCACGTTTTGCTGTATCTTTATGTTGGCCTTAGGACTCTAATCACTTTATCACTACTGTGAGAAAGTGGCTCTGTATATACTGTTCCCAAATAGGTACAGTGTGCACAGAGTCCCCAGTCCCCAGAGGTTTGGCAGAGGCTAAAGTTAGATATAACCTTACTCTCTAAAGTGGTAGCTTGCCGAGCAGTAAGGCAGTATCAGAGTACAGTGTAAAACATTTGTTGTACACACTCAGTCAGCAAATGGTCTCACACACTCAAGAACTGAACTCTAGGCCATTGGTTTGCATACAAAAGATATTGTTGTTTTATTTTAGAACCAACAATAGGTATCAAAATATACTTTCTCAGAATGAGATGCTTTAGTTAAATACTTTGCAATAGGCAATTGACTTTTGCAGGTCATAGTTACAGTTTATTGCAATAGGCAACACAATTTGAATCACAATAATACATTGAGCTCAATGGGAATTTGAAGTTATATGCAATTAATTACTTTCAGGATTACTTTTCTAAATCCAGGACTGGATCCTAGATTCAGTCCTGGGACAGTTCTTGGAAACAAGTGAGTAAATTCGTTTTAGTTACTGTTGTGATTTTTAAGCAATATTTTGCTATTTTAAAAGTTGACACTTAGAAACTTTTGCTGATCAAATTACCAATGTTATCCTATGGAAGGAAATTCACTTAGCAGGTAAGTGGGGTTATGGTTACTTTTTCTAGGTCAGTGTTGGATCCTAGATCCAGCACTACTGTACCACCTGTAAGCAGTTGAGAAACTGCGTTTAAGTTATACAGGCGATTTTTAAGGAATATTTACATGTTTGCAAAATCGACACAGAAGAAATTTCACAGAAAAACAGTCAATGGTTTCCTATGGAAGAAAATTCAAGTTACGGGTAAAGTACGTTCTCGTTACTTTTGTAATCCAGTGCTGGGCTCCTAGGCTCAGTACTGGGACATCTATCTAAAACAGGTAAACAATTACGTTTTCACAGTTGGTACGATTTTTAAAGAATATTTGTAAGTTTAAAAAATCGACACTTAGAAAATGTTCAGCAAAAAGCAGGCAATGATATCCCATGGAAGGAAAGTCGAGTTACTGGTAAGTACGGTTAAAATTACTTTTCAGGGTCAGTACTGAGCTCCAAGATGCAGCACTGAGGTCTCTCCTGATAACAGGTGAGTAAATCAGAATTCGTTGTTCGGCTGATTTTAGATGAATATTTTAAAGTTCCAAAACTCCACACCACTTAGAAGAATTTCCAAGTGAAACAACTCAATGTTAGCCTATGGAAGAAAAGTGAGTTATCGGCTTTTAGGTAAGCACTCGACTGGCAGAGTTATGGTTCTGGGCATAGACTCAGGGGTCTCCCAGGGGAGTCCCAGCCTACTTGCCAAGCCTTAAACTCCCCTTTTATTACATATAATTTACACCTAAGGTAGGCCCTAGGTAGTCCCAGGTGCATGATGCTATGTAAGTAAAAAATAAGATATGTACTTTGGTGGTTCGCGTGTCCTGTAAGTACCAAACAGTCTATTTCATTTTTCACTACTGTGAGGTCTACCCCTCTCATAGGTTAGCTCTGTGTATTCCCCTATACTTTTTATTTGGTAATTCCATATCGGAGAGGAGTAGCTTTATTTATTTATTGAAAATCCTACTTACTGGTGAGGTTGGATTTAACTTTACTATTTTAGAAATGCCACTTTTAGAGAGTGAACATTTCTCTGCACTTACTGCTCTATTTGCCTGAAACCTGGCCCCAATACACGTCTGGATTGGGCTGGGTGACAGCAAAATTTGTGCCTTCCCTCTAGAGAGCCACAACACAGGTCACTCAACTGCACCTGGGGGGTGAGCTCCGCTCCCCCTCCACCCCCAATAGGTTCAAGAACGATAATTTATGTAAGTAAATACATTATAGCTACAGCTTATAATCATGCGAGTTTAAATCATTTGTTGTTAGATGGTTTAAATATTTGAAAGGATCTGTTTTTAATAGACATTTTACAAAAACCACTGGTACATTTGCTAATTCTGTAAAATTAACACCCAACTGCCGTGACATTGCCAACCACAATGCCATGACTCGGATTCGAACCGAGGTTGCTGCGGCCACAACGCAGAGTACTAACCACTATACGATCACGGCGAGCTACTTGGGCTCAACAACATACACTGACATGGAGAATTTATAATTCGGAACACTCAGGGCTGTTCCTGTGATAGGCTGGATGTATTCATTGCTTCCTCATTCCTCATTCAGAGGCTGCGTCTCCTCAGTGGTTGATAGGCTGAAACCGTTTCCTGGCCGCCTGCTTGTGAAATGCCAGGAGTCAAAGATCACACATTACACTTGCGGACCTGTGATGGGACACCAATGCAGAGAAACCCACCTGGCACAGACCTTCTATTCTGTCTATTAGACCTGCATCTTCCCTGCACCTTTCAAGCCATTTGTATGTGAAGCAAGAAAGAGTTAGAGAGTGATCCATCTACACTTTTATAGGGAGGATGTCGCCGTGAGCTCCTCCCAGCTAATCACACGAACAGCAGAAAAGCAAGATAAATACACAGTTGAGGGGTGGGCTGCAAGGTTATGTTATTGAGTAAATATTGAAACTGACCTCAGTGGCTCATTAGCAGAGCTGCGGCTAATGACTGGTGCCAAATCATGATGAAGCAAGCACCATGGCTCGTAGGGGACCCACAACACGCTTTTCTTAGCTCACTGAATTAAAGTATAAACTTCCGCCGTGTGTGAGTGGTAAAGGCTTGTTAATATGGTTCCTTTTCCAATTCAAGTCTGACAACAAGAGGCAGGAACCACGTGGCTTCGGAAGCTCAGGAAAGTAGCCACCAACCACAGAGAAAGAGAGAACTGGCAGTATGAGAGGTGGAGAAAACAGAAGCGGGAGCAAGGAGCTCAAATGAGATTGATGGCGTTTAAATAGAGCGCGTAAAGGAACAGTTACACAGCTAAGAAATGGGAAAGACAGACTAGGGAAAAAAACACAGAAAGAGCCTGTAGATGAAATTCTCTCTCATTCATACCTGCGCATGCACTTGAAAGTTACTTTACCAATAAAAGACGCAAAGAGAGAAATAGAACAAAAGTGCTGGCTGGATTGGCAAACACACTTCATAAAACTGCATTTTCTTTTTTATTCTCCCCCGTGTTACATGCTTAACCTCCCCATGTGTAATTTCTCTTAACCTGCTGTCCCAGGAAGAGAATTTCATCTACAGGCTCTTTCTGTGTTTTTTTCCCTAGTCTGTCTTTCCCATTTCTTAGCTGTGTAACTGTTCCTTTACGCGCTCTATTTAAACGCCATCAATCTCATTTGAGCTCCTTGCTCCCGCTTCTGTTTTCTCCACCTCTCATACTGCCAGTTCTCTCTTTCTCTGTGGTTGGTGGCTACTTTCCTGAGCTTCCGAAGCCACATGGTTCCTGCCTCTTGTTGTCAGACTTGAATTGGAAAAGGAACCATATTAACAAGCCTTTACCACTCACACACGGCGGAAGTTTATACTTTAATTCAGTGAGCTAAGAAAAGCGTGTTGTGGGTCCCCTACGAGCCATGGTGCTTGCTTCATCATGATTTGGCACCAGTCATTAGCCGCAGCTCTGCTAATGAGCCACTGAGGTCAGTTTCAATATTTACTCAAAAACATAACCATGCAGCCCACCCCTCAACTGTGTATTTATCTTGCTTTTCTGCTGTTCGTGTGATTAGCTGGGAGGAGCTCACGGCGACATCCTCCCTATAAAAGTGTAGATGGATCACTCTCTAACTCTTTCTTGCTTCACATACAAATGGCTTGAAAGGTGCAGGGAAGATGCAGGTCTAATAGACAGAATAGAAGGTCTGTGCCAGGTGGGTTTCTCTGCATTGGTGTCCCATCACAGGTCCGCAAGTGTAATGTGTGATCTTTGACTCCTGGCATTTCACAAGCAGGCGGCCAGGAAACGGTTTCAGCCTATCAACCACTGAGGAGACGCAGCCTCTGAATGAGGAATGAGGAAGCAATGAATACATCCAGCCTATCACAGGAACATCCCTGAGTGTTCCGAATTATAAATTCTCCATGTCACTGTATGACGTTGAGCCCAAGTAGCTCGCCGTGATCGTATAGTGGTTAGTACTCTGCGTTGTGGCCGCAGCAACCTCGGTTCGAATCCGAGTTGCGGCAGTTGGGTGTTAATTTTACAGAATTAGCAAATGTACCAGTGGTTTTTGTAAAATGTCTATTAAAAACAGATCCTTTCAAATATTTAAACCATCTAACAACAAATGATTTAAACTCGCATGATTATAAGCTGTAGCTATAATGTATTTACTTACATAAATTATCGTTCTTGAACCTATTGGGGGTGGAGGGGGAGCGGAGCTCACCCCCCAGGTGCAGTTGAGTGACCTGTGTTGTGGCTCTCTAGAGGGAAGGCACAAATTTTGCTGTCACCCAGCCCAATCCAGACGTGTATTGGGGCCTGGTTTCAGGCAAATAGAGCAGTAAGTGCAGAGAAATGTTCACTCTCTAAAAGTGGCATTTCTAAAATAGTAAAGTTAAATCCAACCTCACCAGTAAGTAGGATTTTCAATAAATAAATAAAGCTACTCCTCTCCGATATGGAATTACCAAATAAAAAGTATAGGGGAATACACAGAGCTAACCTATGAGAGGGGTAGACCTCACAGTAGTGAAAAATGAAATAGACTGTTTGGTACTTACAGGACACGCGAACCACCAAAGTACATATCTTATTTTTTACTTACATAGCATCATGCACCTAGGACTACCTAGGGCCTACCTTAGGTGTAAATTATATGTAATAAAAGGGGAGTTTAAGGCTTGGCAAGTAGGCTGGGACTCCCCTGGGAGACCCCTGAGTCTATGCCCAGAACCATAACTCTGCCAGTCGAGTACTTACCTAAAAGCCGATAACTCACTTTTCTTCCATAGGCTAACATTGAGTGGTTTCACTTGGAAATTCTTCTAAGTGGTGTGGAGTTTTGGAACTTTAAAATATTCATCTAAAATCAGCCGAACAACGAATTCTGATTTACTCACCTGTTATCAGGAGAGACCTCAGTGCTGCATCTTGGAGCTCAGTACTGACCCTGAAAAGTAATTTTAACCGTACTTACCAGTAACTCGAATTTCCTTCCATGGGATATCATTGCCTGCTTTTTGCTGAAAATTTTCTAAGTGTCGATTTTTGAAACTTACAAATATTCTTTAAAAATCGTACCAACTGTGAAAACGTAATTGTTTACCTGTTTTAGATAGATGTCCCAGTACTGAGCCTAGGAGCCCAGCACTGGATTACAAAAGTAACGAGAACGTACTTTACCCGTAACTTGAATTTTCTTCCATAGGAAACCATTGACTGTTTTTCTGTGAAATTTCTTCTAAGTGTCGATTTTGCAAACATGTAAATATTCCTTAAAAATCGCCTGTATAACTTAAACGCAGTTTCTCAACTGCTTACAGGTGGTACAGTAGTGCTGGATCTAGGATCCAACACTGACCTAGAAAAAGTAACCATAACCCCACTTACCTGCTAAGTGAATTTCCTTCCATAGGATAACATTGGTAATTTGATCAGCAAAAGTTTCGGTCAACTTTTAAAATAGCAAAATATTGCTTAAAAATCACAACAGTAACTAAAACGAATTTACTCACTTGTTTCCAAGACCTGTCCCAGGACTGAATCTAGGATCCAGTCCTGGATTTAGAAAAGTAATCCTGAAAGTAATTAATTGCATATAACTTAAAATTCCCATTGAGCTCAATGTATTATTGTGATTCAAATTGTGTTGCCTATTGCAATAAACTGTAACTATGACCTGCAAAAGTCAATTGCCTATTGCAAAGTATTTAACTAAAGCATCTCATTCTGAGAAAGTATATTTTGATACCTATTGTTGGTTCTAAAATAAAACAACAATATCTTTTGTATGCAAACCAATGGCATAGAGTTCAGTTCTTGAGTGTGTGAGACCATTTGCTGACTGAGTGTGTACAACAAATGTTTTACACTGTACTCTGATACTGCCTTACTGCTCGGCAAGCTACCACTTTAGAGAGTAAGGTTATATCTAACTTTAGCCTCTGCCAAACCTCTGGGGACTGGGGACTCTGTGCACACTGTACCTATTTGGGAACAGTATATACAGAGCCACTTTCTCACAGTAGTGATAAAGTGATTAGAGTCCTAAGGCCAACATAAAGATACAGCAAAACGTGAGGTGAAAAGCAAAAAGGTTGCTGGTAGGCCACCTTAAGGATGCCAGGTCTAACAAAAACTGAACTAAGGATAACATGAGTAAAACATCAGGTTTCTCTACTGCATTTGGTGAGACAAGTGGGCCTTCTTTTATCTTCCATTCAAGCAATCTTTGACAGACCCCTTTATTATAGAGCTTTTCAAGGATTAAAGATAAGGCACTTACAAAGGAGTCCCAAATACTCAGAGATGGTTGACTTCTGTAATATGGGTCGTAGAATAAAAGCAGCGCAAAAACAGAGTGCAACAGGGTCCAAAAAACTTGAGTGCCACAAGAGAGTTTGAATGCAAGCGTATCCTTTTACAGATCCACAGATATACTCATGCAATTTTTGTTTTTAGGACAGAACGTGCATGATGAAAAAAACATTGTTTTTAAAAAGCGCATTGCAGAATATCAGTACTTTGATGTGGGAAAACTTCAAAACTTTCAAACAAAATATTTGTAGACAGCTTACAGCAAGTTGTTGTGGCCGAGTGGTTAAGGCGATGGACTCGAAATCCATTGGGGTATCCCCGCGCAGGTTCGAATCCTGCCAACAACGAGAATCTTTTTATTATCGGCTACAATTTCAGAAGTTAACCGTTAGTATTTCTTCCATTTCAGTTTTATAAATAGGTGGCTTATTTTTGTGTCACTATTGCCTCTCCACATATTTGTTATCGCTACCTCTTTCATGTCTTTGCTACACCTCATTCCTACTTTAGCACTGGTGTAAACGCTTCAAATTATTATACCGTTGCTCTCTCATTCATACCTGCGCATGCACTTGAAAGTTACTTTACCAATAAAAGACGCAAAGAGAGAAATAGAACAAAAGTGCTGGCTGGATTGGCAAACACACTTCATAAAACTGCATTTTCTTTTTTATTCTCCCCCGTGTTACATGCTTAACCTCCCCATGTGTAATTTCTCTTAACCTGCTGTCCCAGGAAGAGAATTTCATCTACAGGCTCTTTCTGTGTTTTTTTCCCTAGTCTGTCTTTCCCATTTCTTAGCTGTGTAACTGTTCCTTTACGCGCTCTATTTAAACGCCATCAATCTCATTTGAGCTCCTTGCTCCCGCTTCTGTTTTCTCCACCTCTCATACTGCCAGTTCTCTCTTTCTCTGTGGTTGGTGGCTACTTTCCTGAGCTTCCGAAGCCACATGGTTCCTGCCTCTTGTTGTCAGACTTGAATTGGAAAAGGAACCATATTAACAAGCCTTTACCACTCACACACGGCGGAAGTTTATACTTTAATTCAGTGAGCTAAGAAAAGCGTGTTGTGGGTCCCCTACGAGCCATGGTGCTTGCTTCATCATGATTTGGCACCAGTCATTAGCCGCAGCTCTGCTAATGAGCCACTGAGGTCAGTTTCAATATTTACTCAAAAACATAACCATGCAGCCCACCCCTCAACTGTGTATTTATCTTGCTTTTCTGCTGTTCGTGTGATTAGCTGGGAGGAGCTCACGGCGACATCCTCCCTATAAAAGTGTAGATGGATCACTCTCTAACTCTTTCTTGCTTCACATACAAATGGCTTGAAAGGTGCAGGGAAGATGCAGGTCTAATAGACAGAATAGAAGGTCTGTGCCAGGTGGGTTTCTCTGCATTGGTGTCCCATCACAGGTCCGCAAGTGTAATGTGTGATCTTTGACTCCTGGCATTTCACAAGCAGGCGGCCAGGAAACGGTTTCAGCCTATCAACCACTGAGGAGACGCAGCCTCTGAATGAGGAATGAGGAAGCAATGAATACATCCAGCCTATCACAGGAACAGCCCTGAGTGTTCCGAATTATAAATTCTCCATGTCACTGTATGACGTTGAGCCCAAGTAGCTCGCCGTGATCGTATAGTGGTTAGTACTCTGCGTTGTGGCCGCAGCAACCTCGGTTCGAATCCGAGTCGCGGCAGTTGGGTGTTAATTTTACAGAATTAGCAAATGTACCAGTGGTTTTTGTAAAATGTCTATTAAAAACAGATCCTTTCAAATATTTAAACCATCTAACAACAAATGATTTAAACTCGCATGATTATAAGCTGTAGCTATAATGTATTTACTTACATAAATTATCGTTCTTGAACCTATTGGGGGTGGAGGGGGAGCGGAGCTCACCCCCCAGGTGCAGTTGAGTGACCTGTGTTGTGGCTCTCTAGAGGGAAGGCACAAATTTTGCTGTCACCCAGCCCAATCCAGACGTGTATTGGGGCCAGGTTTCAGGCAAATAGAGCAGTAAGTGCAGAGAAATGTTCACTCTCTAAAAGTGGCATTTCTAAAATAGTAAAGTTAAATCCAACCTCACCAGTAAGTAGGATTTTCAATAAATAAATAAAGCTACTCCTCTCCGATATGGAATTACCAAATAAAAAGTATAGGGGAATACACAGAGCTAACCTATGAGAGGGGTAGACCTCACAGTAGTGAAAAATGAAATAGACTGTTTGGAACTTACAGGACACGCGAACCACCAAAGTACATATCTTATTTTTTACTTACATAGCATCATGCACCTAGGACTACCTAGGGCCTACCTTAGGTGTAAATTATATGTAATAAAAGGGGAGTTTAAGGCTTGGCAAGTAGGCTGGGACTCCCCTGGGAGACCCCTGAGTCTATGCCCAGAACCATAACTCTGCCAGTCGAGTACTTACCTAAAAGCCGATAACTCACTTTTCTTCCATAGGCTAACATTGAGTGGTTTCACTTGGAAATTCTTCTAAGTGGTGTGGAGTTTTGGAACTTTAAAATATTCATCTAAAATCAGCCGAACAACGAATTCTGATTTACTCACCTGTTATCAGGAGAGACCTCAGTGCTGCATCTTGGAGCTCAGTACTGACCCTGAAAAGTAATTTTAACCGTACTTACCAGTAACTCGAATTTCCTTCCATGGGATATCATTGCCTGCTTTTTGCTGAAAATTTTCTAAGTGTCGATTTTTGAAACTTACAAATATTCTTTAAAAATCGTACCAACTGTGAAAACGTAATTGTTTACCTGTTTTAGATAGATGTCCCAGTACTGAGCCTAGGAGCCCAGCACTGGATTACAAAAGTAACGAGAACGTACTTTACCCGTAACTTGAATTTTCTTCCATAGGAAACCATTGACTGTTTTTCTGTGAAATTTCTTCTAAGTGTCGATTTTGCAAACATGTAAATATTCCTTAAAAATCGCCTGTATAACTTAAACGCAGTTTCTCAACTGCTTACAGGTGGTACAGTAGTGCTGGATCTAGGATCCAACACTGACCTAGAAAAAGTAACCATAACCCCACTTACCTGCTAAGTGAATTTCCTTCCATAGGATAACATTGGTAATTTGATCAGCAAAAGTTTCGGTCAACTTTTAAAATAGCAAAATATTGCTTAAAAATCACAACAGTAACTAAAACGAATTTACTCACTTGTTTCCAAGACCTGTCCCAGGACTGAATCTAGGATCCAGTCCTGGATTTAGAAAAGTAATCCTGAAAGTAATTAATTGCATATAACTTAAAATTCCCATTGAGCTCAATGTATTATTGTGATTCAAATTGTGTTGCCTATTGCAATAAACTGTAACTATGACCTGCAAAAGTCAATTGCCTATTGCAAAGTATTTAACTAAAGCATCTCATTCTGAGAAAGTATATTTTGATACCTATTGTTGGTTCTAAAATAAAACAACAATATCTTTTGTATGCAAACCAATGGCATAGAGTTCAGTTCTTGAGTGTGTGAGACCATTTGCTGACTGAGTGTGTACAACAAATGTTTTACACTGTACTCTGATACTGCCTTACTGCTCGGCAAGCTACCACTTTAGAGAGTAAGGTTATATCTAACTTTAGCCTCTGCCAAACCTCTGGGGACTGGGGACTCTGTGCACACTGTACCTATTTGGGAACAGTATATACAGAGCCACTTTCTCACAGTAGTGATAAAGTGATTAGAGTCCTAAGGCCAACATAAAGATACAGCAAAACGTGAGGTGAAAAGCAAAAAGGTTGCTGGTAGGCCACCTTAAGGATGCCAGGTCTAACAAAAACTGAACTAAGGATAACATGAGTAAAACATCAGGTTTCTCTACTGCATTTGGTGAGACAAGTGGGCCTTCTTTTATCTTCCATTCAAGCAATCTTTGACAGACCCCTTTATTATAGAGCTTTTCAAGGATTAAAGATAAGGCACTTACAAAGGAGTCCCAAATACTCAGAGATGGTTGACTTCTGTAATATGGGTCGTAGAATAAAAGCAGCGCAAAAACAGAGTGCAACAGGGTCCAAAAAACTTGAGTGCCACAAGAGAGTTTGAATGCAAGCGTATCCTTTTACAGATCCACAGATATACTCATGCAATTTTTGTTTTTAGGACAGAACGTGCATGATGAAAAAAACATTGTTTTTAAAAAGCGCATTGCAGAATATCAGTACTTTGATGTGGGAAAACTTCAAAACTTTCAAACAAAATATTTGTAGACAGCTTACAGCAAGTTGTTGTGGCCGAGTGGTTAAGGCGATGGACTCGAAATCCATTGGGGTATCCCCGCGCAGGTTCGAATCCTGCCAACAACGAGAATCTTTTTATTATCGGCTACAATTTCAGAAGTTAACCGTTAGTATTTCTTCCATTTCAGTTTTATAAATAGGTGGCTTATTTTTGTGTCACTATTGCCTCTCCACATATTTGTTATCGCTACCTCTTTCATGTCTTTGCTACACCTCATTCCTACTTTAGCACTGGTGTAAACGCTTCAAATTATTATACCGTTGCTCTCTCATTCATACCTGCGCATGCACTTGAAAGTTACTTTACCAATAAAAGACGCAAAGAGAGAAATAGAACAAAAGTGCTGGCTGGATTGGCAAACACACTTCATAAAACTGCATTTTCTTTTTTATTCTCCCCCGTGTTACATGCTTAACCTCCCCATGTGTAATTTCTCTTAACCTGCTGTCCCAGGAAGAGAATTTCATCTACAGGCTCTTTCTGTGTTTTTTTCCCTAGTCTGTCTTTCCCATTTCTTAGCTGTGTAACTGTTCCTTTACGCGCTCTATTTAAACGCCATCAATCTCATTTGAGCTCCTTGCTCCCGCTTCTGTTTTCTCCACCTCTCATACTGCCAGTTCTCTCTTTCTCTGTGGTTGGTGGCTACTTTCCTGAGCTTCCGAAGCCACATGGTTCCTGCCTCTTGTTGTCAGACTTGAATTGGAAAAGGAACCATATTAACAAGCCTTTACCACTCACACACGGCGGAAGTTTATACTTTAATTCAGTGAGCTAAGAAAAGCGTGTTGTGGGTCCCCTACGAGCCATGGTGCTTGCTTCATCATGATTTGGCACCAGTCATTAGCCGCAGCTCTGCTAATGAGCCACTGAGGTCAGTTTCAATAGTTACTCAAAAACATAACCATGCAGCCCACCCCTCAACTGTGTATTTATCTTGCTTTTCTGCTGTTCGTGTGATTAGCTGGGAGGAGCTCACGGCGACATCCTCCCTATAAAAGTGTAGATGGATCACTCTCTAACTCTTTCTTGCTTCACATACAAATGGCTTGAAAGGTGCAGGGAAGATGCAGGTCTAATAGACAGAATAGAAGGTCTGTGCCAGGTGGGTTTCTCTGCATTGGTGTCCCATCACAGGTCCGCAAGTGTAATGTGTGATCTTTGACTCCTGGCATTTCACAAGCAGGCGGCCAGGAAACGGTTTCAGCCTATCAACCACTGAGGAGACGCAGCCTCTGAATGAGGAATGAGGAAGCAATGAATACATCCAGCCTATCACAGGAACAGCCCTGAGTGTTCCGAATTATAAATTCTCCATGTCACTGTATGTCGTTGAGCCCAAGTAGCTCGCCGTGATCGTATAGTGGTTAGTACTCTGCGTTGTGGCCGCAGCAACCTCGGTTCGAATCCGAGTCGCGGCAGTTGGGTGTTAATTTTACAGAATTAGCAAATGTACCAGTGGTTTTTGTAAAATGTCTATTAAAAACAGATCCTTTCAAATATTTAAACCATCTAACAACAAATGATTTAAACTCGCATGATTATAAGCTGTAGCTATAATGTATTTACTTACATAAATTATCGTTCTTGAACCTATTGGGGGTGGAGGGGGAGCGGAGCTCACCCCCCAGGTGCAGTTGAGTGACCTGTGTTGTGGCTCTCTAGAGGGAAGGCACAAATGTTGCTGTCACCCAGCCCAATCCAGACGTGTATTGGGGCCAGGTTTCAGGCAAATAGAGCAGTAAGTGCAGAGAAATGTTCACTCTCTAAAAGTGGCATTTCTAAAATAGTAAAGTTAAATCCAACCTCACCAGTAAGTAGGATTTTCAATAAATAAATAAAGCTACTCCTCTCCGATATGGAATTACCAAATAAAAAGTATAGGGGAATACACAGAGCTAACCTATGAGAGGGGTAGACCTCACAGTAGTGAAAAATGAAATAGACTGTTTGGAACTTACAGGACACGCGAACCACCAAAGTACATATCTTATTTTTTACTTACATTGCATCATGCACCTAGGACTACCTAGGGCCTACCTTAGGTGTAAATTATATGTAATAAAAGGGGAGTTTAAGGCTTGGCAAGTAGGCTGGGACTCCCCTGGGAGACCCCTGAGTCTATGCCCAGAACCATAACTCTGCCAGTCGAGTACTTACCTAAAAGCCGATAACTCACTTTTCTTCCATAGGCTAACATTGAGTTGTTTCACTTGGAAATTCTTCTAAGTGGTGTGGAGTTTTGGAACTTTAAAATATTCATCTAATATCAGCCGAACAACGAATTCTGATTTACTCACCTGTTATCAGGAGAGACCTCAGTGCTGCATCTTGGAGCTCAGTACTGACCCTGAAAAGTAATTTTAACCGTACTTACCAGTAACTCGAATTTCCTTCCATGGGATATCATTGCCTGCTTTTTGCTGAAAATTTTCTAAGTGTCGATTTTTGAAACTTACAAATATTCTTTAAAAATCGTACCAACTGTGAAAACGTAATTGTTTACCTGTTTTAGATAGATGTCCCAGTACTGAGCCTAGGAGCCCAGCACTGGATTACAAAAGTAACGAGAACGTACTTTACCCGTAACTTGAATTTTCTTCCATAGGAAACCATTGACTGTTTTTCTGTGAAATTTCTTCTAAGTGTCGATTTTGCAAACATGTAAATATTCCTTAAAAATCGCCTGTATAACTTAAATGCAGTTTCTCAACTGCTTACAGGTGGTACAGTAGTGCTGGATCTAGGATCCAACACTGACCTAGAAAAAGTAACCATAACCCCACTTACCTGCTAAGTGAATTTCCTTCCATAGGATAACATTGGTAATTTGATCAGCAAAAGTTTCGAAGTGTCAACTTTTAAAATAGCAAAATATTGCTTAAAAATCACAACAGTAACTAAAACGAATTTACTCACTTGTTTCCAAGAACTGTCCCAGGACTGAATCTAGGATCCAGTCCTGGATTTAGAAAAGTAATCCTGAAAGTAATTAATTGCATATAACTTAAAATTCCCATTGAGCTCAATGTATTATTGTGATTCAAATTGTGTTGCCTATTGCAATAAACTGTAACTATGACCTGCAAAAGTCAATTGCCTATTGCAAAGTATTTAACTAAAGCATCTCATTCTGAGAAAGTATATTTTGATACCTATTGTTGGTTCTAAAATAAAACAACAATATCTTTTGTATGCAAACCAATGGCATAGAGTTCAGTTCTTGAGTGTGTGAGACCATTTGCTGACTGAGTGTGTACAACAAATGTTTTACACTGTACTCTGATACTGCCTTACTGCTCGGCAAGCTACCACTTTAGAGAGTAAGGTTATATCTAACTTTAGCCTCTGCCAAACCTCTGGGGACTGGGGACTCTGTGCACACTGTACCTATTTGGGAACAGTATATACAGAGCCACTTTCTCACAGTAGTGATAAAGTGATTAGAGTCCTAAGGCCAACATAAAGATACAGCAAAACGTGAGGTGAAAAGCAAAAAGGTTGCTGGTAGGCCACCTTAAGGATGCCAGGTCTAACAAAAACTGAACTAAGGATAACATGAGTAAAACATCAGGTTTCTCTACTGCATTTGGTGAGACAAGTGGGCCTTCTTTTATCTTCCATTCAAGCAATCTTTGACAGACCCCTTTATTATAGAGCTTTTCAAGGATTAAAGATAAGGCACTTACAAAGGAGTCCCAAATACTCAGAGATGGTTGACTTCTGTAATATGGGTCGTAGACTAAAAGCAGCGCAAAAACAGAGTGCAACAGGGTCCAAAAAACTTGAGTGCCACAAGAGAGTTTGAATGCAAGCGTATCCTTTTACAGATCCAGAGATATACTCATGCAATTTTTGTTTTTAGGACAGAACGTGCATGATGAAAAAAACATTGTTTTTAAAAAGCGCATTGCAGAATATCAGTACTTTGATGTGGGAAAACTTCAAAACTTTCAAACAAAATATTTGTAGGCAGCTTACAGCAAGTTGTTGTGGCCGAGTGGTTAAGGCGATGGACTAGAAATCCATTGGGGTATCCCCGCGCAGGTTCGAATCCTGCCAACAACGAGAATCTTTTTATTATCGGCTAAAATTTCAGAAGTTAACCTTTAGTATTTCTTCCATTTCAGTTTTATAAATAGGTGGCTTATTTTTGTGTCACTATTGCCTCTCCACATATTTGTTATCGCTACCTCTTTCATGTCTTTGCTACACCTCATTCCTACTTTAGCACTGGTGTAAACGCTTCAAATTATTATACGGTTGCTCTCTCATTCATACCTGCGCATGCACTTGAAAGTTACTTTACCAATAAAAGACGCAAAGAGAGAAATAGAACAAAAGTGCTGGCTGGATTGGCAAACACACTTCATAAAACAGCATTTTCTTTTTTATTCTCCCCCGTGTTACATGCTTAACCTCCCCATGTGTAATTTCTCTTAACCTGCTGTCCCAGGAAGAGAATTTCATCTACAGGCTCTTTCTGTGTTTTTTTCCCTAGTCTGTCTTTCCCATTTCTTAGCTGTGTAACTGTTCCTTTACGCGCTCTATTTAAACGCCATCAATCTCATTTGAGCTCCTTGCTCCCGCTTCTGTTTTCTCCACCTCTCATACTGCCAGTTCTCTCTTTCTCTGTGGTTGGTGGCTACTTTCCTGAGCTTCCGAAGCCACATGGTTCCTGCCTCTTGTTGTCAGACTTGAATTGGAAAAGGAACCATATTAACTAGCCTTTACCACTCACACACGGCGGAAGTTTATACTTTAATTCAGTGAGCTAAGAAAAGCGTGTTGTGGGTCCCCTACGAGCCATGGTGCTTGCTTCATCATGATTTGGCACCAGTCATTAGCCGCAGCTCTGCTAATGAGCCACTGAGGTCAGTTTCAATATTTACTCAAAAACATAACCATGCAGCCCACCCCTCAACTGTGTATTTATCTTGCTTTTCTGCTGTTCGTGTGATTAGCTGGGAGGAGCTCACGGCGACATCCTCCCTATAAAAGTGTAGATGGATCACTCTCTAACTCTTTCTTGCTTCACATACAAATGGCTTGAAAGGTGCAGGGAAGATGCAGGTCTAATAGACAGAATAGAAGGTCTGTGCCAGGTGGGTTTCTCTGCATTGGTGTCCCATCACAGGTCCGCAAGTGTAATGTGTGATCTTTGACTCCTGGCATTTCACAAGCAGGCGGCCAGGAAACGGTTTCAGCCTATCAACCACTGAGGAGACGCAGCCTCTGAATGAGGAATGAGGAAGCAATGAATACATCCAGCCTATCACAGTCACAGCCCTGAGTGTTCCGAATTATAAATTCTCCATGTCACTGTATGTCGTTGAGCCCAAGTAGCTCGCCGTGATCGTATAGTGGTTAGTACTCTGCGTTGTGGCCGCAGCAACCGCGGTTCGAATCCGAGTCACGGCATTGTGGTTGGCAATGTCACGGCAGTTGGGTGTTAATTTTACAGAATTAGCAAATGTACCAGTGGTTTTTGTAAAATGTCTATTAAAAACAGATCCTTTCAAATATTTAAACCATCTAACAACAAATGATTTAAACTCGCATGATTATGAGCTGTAGCTATAATGTATTTACTTACATAAATTATCGTTCTTGAACCTATTGGGGGTGGAGGGGGAGCGGAGCTCACCCCCCAGGTGCATTTGAGTGACCTGTGTTGTGGCTCTCTAGAGGGAAGGCACAAATTTTGCTGTCACCCAGCCCAATCCAGACGTGTATTGGGGCCAGGTTTCAGGCAAATAGAGCAGTAAGTGCAGAGAAATGTTCACTCTCTAAAAGTGGCATTTCTAAAATAGTAAAGTTAAATCCAACCTCACCAGTAAGTAGGATTTTCAATAAATAAATAAAGCTACTCCTCTCCGATATGGAATTACCAAATAAAAAGTATAGGGGAATACACAGAGCTAACCTATGAGAGGGGTAGACCTCACAGTAGTGAAAAATGAAATAGACTGTTTGGTACTTACAGGACACGCGAACCACCAAAGTACATATCTTATTTTTTACTTACATAGCATCATGCACCTAGGACTACCTAGGGCCTACCTTAGGTGTAAATTATATGTAATAAAAGGGGAGTTTAAGGCTTGGCAAGTAGGCTGGGACTCCCCTGGGAGACCCCTGAGTCTATGCCCAGAACCATAACTCTGCCAGTCGAGTACTTACCTAAAAGCCGATAACTCACTTTTCTTCCATAGGCTAACATTGAGTTGTTTCACTTGGAAATTCTTCTAAGTGGTGTGGAGTTTTGGAACTTTAAAATATTCATCTAAAATCAGCCGAACAACGAATTCTGATTTACTCACCTGTTATCAGGAGAGACCTCAGTGCTGCATCTTGGAGCTCAGTACTGACCCTGAAAAGTAATTTCAACCGTACTTACCAGTAACTCGAATTTCCTTCCATGGGATATCATTGCCTGCTTTTTGCTGAAAATTTTCTAAGTGTCGATTTTTGAAACTTACAAATATTCTTTAAAAATCGTACCAACTGTGAAAACGTAATTGTTTACCTGTTTTAGATAGATGTCCCAGTACTGAGCCTAGGAGCCCAGCACTGGATTACAAAAGTAACGAGAACGTACTTTACCCGTAACTTGAATTTTCTTCCATAGGAAACCATTGACTGTTTTTCTGTGAAATTTCTTCTAAGTGTCGATTTTGCAAACATGTAAATATTCCTTAAAAATCGCCTGTATAACTTAAATGCAGTTTCTCAACTGCTTACAGGTGGTACAGTAGTGCTGGATCTAGGATCCAACACTGACCTAGAAAAAGTAACCATAACCCCACTTACCTGCTAAGTGAATTTCCTTCCATAGGATAACATTGGTAATTTGATCAGCAAAAGTTTCGAAGTGTCAACTTTTAAAATAGCAAAATATTGCTTAAAAATCACAACAGTAACTAAAACGAATTTACTCACTTGTTTCCAAGAACTGTCCCAGGACTGAATCTAGGATCCAGTCCTGGATTTAGAAAAGTAATCCTGAAAGTAATTAATTGCATATAACTTGAAAAATCCCATTGAGCTCAATGTATTATTGTGATTCAAATTGTGTTGCCTATTGCAATAAACTGTAACTATGACCTGCAAAAGTCAATTTCCTATTGCAAAGTATTTAACTAAAGCATCTCATTCTGAGAAAGTATATTTTGATACCTATTGTTGGTTCTAAAATAAAACAACAATATCTTTTGTATGCAAACCAATGGCCTAGAGTTCAGTTCTTGAGTGTGTGAGACCATTTGCTGACTGAGTGTGTACAACAAATGTTTTACACTGTACTCTGATACTGCCTTACTGCTCGGCAAGCTACCACTTTAGAGAGTAAGGTTATATCTAACTTTAGCCTCTGCCAAACCTCTGGGGACTGGGGACTCTGTGCACACTGTACCTATTTGGGAACAGTATATACAGAGCCACTTTCTCACAGTAGTGATAAAGTGATTAGAGTCCTAAGGCCAACATAAAGATACAGCAAAACGTGAGGTGAAAAGCAAAAAGGTTGCTGGTAGGCCACCTTAAGGATGCCAGGTCTAACAAAAACTGAACTAAGGATAACATGAGTAAAACATCAGGTTTCTCTACTGCATTTGGTGAGACAAGTGGGCCTTCTTTTATCTTCCATTCAAGCAATCTTTGACAGACCCCTTTATTATAGAGCTTTTCAAGGATTAAAGATAAGGCACTTACAAAGGAGTCCCAAATACTCAGAGATGGTTGACTTCTGTAATATGGGTCGTAGACTAAAAGCAGCGCAAAAACAGAGTGCAACAGGGTCCAAAAAACTTGAGTGCCACAAGAGAGTTTGAATGCAAGCGTATCCTTTTACAGATCCAGAGATATACTCATGCAATTTTTGTTTTTAGGACAGAACGTGCATGATGAAAAAAACATTGTTTTTAAAAAGCGCATTGCAGAATATCAGTACTTTGATGTGGGAAAACTTCAAAACTTTCAAACAAAATATTTGTAGGAAGCTTACAGCAAGTTGTTGTGGCCGAGTGGTTAAGGCGATGGCCTAGAAATCCATTGGGGTATCCCCGCGCAGGTTCGAATCCTGCCAACAACGAGAATCTTTTTATTATCGGCTACAATTTCAGAAGTTAACCTTTAGTATTTCTTCCATTTCAGTTTTATAAATAGGTGGCTTATTTTTGTGTCACTATTGCCTCTCCACATATTTGTTATCGCTACCTCTTTCATGTCTTTGCTACACCTCATTCCTACTTTAGCACTGGTGTAAACGCTTCAAATTATTATACGGTTGCTCTCTCATTCATACCTGCGCATGCACTTGAAAGTTACTTTACCAATAAAAGACGCAAAGAGAGAAATAGAACAAAAGTGCTGGCTGGATTGGCAAACACACTTCATAAAACTGCATTTTCTTTTTTATTCTCCCCCGTGTTACATGCTTAACCTCCCCATGTGTAATTTCTCTTAACCTGCTGTCCCAGGAAGAGAATTTCATCTACAGGCTCTTTCTGTGTTTTTTTCCCTAGTCTGTCTTTCCCATTTCTTAGCTGTGTAACTGTTCCTTTACGCGCTCTATTTAAACGCCATCAATCTCATTTGAGCTCCTTGCTCCCGCTTCTGTTTTCTCCACCTCTCATACTGCCAGTTCTCTCTTTCTCTGTGGTTGGTGGCTACTTTCCTGAGCTTCCGAAGCCACATGGTTCCTGCCTCTTGTTGTCAGACTTGAATTGGAAAAGGAACCATATTAACAAGCCTTTACCACTCACACACGGCGGAAGTTTATACTTTAATTCAGTGAGCTAAGAAAAGCGTGTTGTGGGTCCCCTACGAGCCATGGTGCTTGCTTCATCATGATTTGGCACCAGTCATTAGCCGCAGCTCTGCTAATGAGCCACTGAGGTCAGTTTCAATATTTACTCAAAAACATAACCATGCAGCCCACCCCTCAACTGTGTATTTATCTTGCTTTTCTGCTGTTCGTGTGATTAGCTGGGAGGAGCTCACGGCGACATCCTCCCTATAAAAGTGTAGATGGATCACTCTCTAACTCTTTCTTGCTTCACATACAAATGGCTTGAAAGGTGCAGGGAAGATGCAGGTCTAATAGACAGAATAGAAGGTCTGTGCCAGGTGGGTTTCTCTGCATTGGTGTCCCATCACAGGTCCGCAAGTGTAATGTGTGATCTTTGACTCCTGGCATTTCACAAGCAGGCGGCCAGGAAACGGTTTCAGCCTATCAACCACTGAGGAGACGCAGCCTCTGAATGAGGAATGAGGAAGCAATGAATACATCCAGCCTATCACAGGAACAGCCCTGAGTGCAGTTGAGTGACCTGTGTTGTGGCTCTCTAGAGGGAAGGCACAAATGTTGCTGTCACCCAGCCCAATCCAGACGTGTATTGGGGCCAGGTTTCAGGCAAATAGAGCAGTAAGTGCAGAGAAATGTTCACTCTCTAAAAGTGGCATTTCTAAAATAGTAAAGTTAAATCCAACCTCACCAGTAAGTAGGATTTTCAATAAATAAATAAAGCTACTCCTCTCCGATATGGAATTACCAAATAAAAAGTATAGGGGAATACACAGAGCTAACCTATGAGAGGGGTAGACCTCACAGTAGTGAAAAATGAAATAGACTGTTTGGAACTTACAGGACACGCGAACCACCAAAGTACATATCTTATTTTTTACTTACATTGCATCATGCACCTAGGACTACCTAGGGCCTACCTTAGGTGTAAATTATATGTAATAAAAGGGGAGTTTAAGGCTTGGCAAGTAGGCTGGGACTCCCCTGGGAGACCCCTGAGTCTATGCCCAGAACCATAACTCTGCCAGTCGAGTACTTACCTAAAAGCCGATAACTCACTTTTCTTCCATAGGCTAACATTGAGTTGTTTCACTTGGAAATTCTTCTAAGTGGTGTGGAGTTTTGGAACTTTTAAATATTCATCTAATATCAGCCGAACAACGAATTCTGATTTACTCACCTGTTATCAGGAGAGACCTCAGTGCTGCATCTTGGAGCTCAGTACTGACCCTGAAAAGTAATTTTAACCGTACTTACCAGTAACTCGAATTTCCTTCCATGGGATATCATTGCCTGCTTTTTGCTGAAAATTTTCCAAGTGTCGATTTTTGAAACTTACAAATATTCTTTAAAAATCGTACAAACTGTGAAAACGTAATTGTTTACCTGTTTTAGATAGATGTCCCAGTACTGAGCCTAGGAGCCCAGCACTGGATTACAAAAGTAACGAGAACGTACTTTACCCGTAACTTGAATTTTCTTCCATAGGAAACCATTGACTGTTTTTCTGTGAAATTTCTTCTAAGTGTCGATTTTGCAAACATGTAAATATTCCTTAAAAATCGCCTGTATAACTTAAATGCAGTTTCTCAACTGCTTACAGGTGGTACAGTAGTGCTGGATCTAGGATCCAACACTGACCTAGAAAAAGTAACCATAACCCCACTTACCTGCTAAGTGAATTTCCTTCCATAGGATAACATTGGTAATTTGATCAGCAAAAGTTTCGAAGTGTCAACTTTTAAAATAGCAAAATATTGCTTAAAAATCACAACAGTAACTAAAACGAATTTACTCACTTGTTTCCAAGAACTGTCCCAGGACTGAATCTAGGATCCAGTCCTGGATTTAGAAAAGTAATCCTGAAAGTAATTAATTGCATATAACTTAAAATTCCCATTGAGCTTAATGTACTATTGTGATTCAAATTGTGTTGCCTATTGCAATAAACTGTAACTATGACCTGCAAAAGTCAATTGCCTATTGCAAAGTATTTAACTAAAGCATCTCATTCTGAGAAAGTATATTTTGATACCTATTGTTGGTTCTAAAATAAAACAACAATATCTTTTGTATGCAAACCAATGGCATAGAGTTCAGTTCTTGAGTGTGTGAGACCATTTGCTGACTGAGTGTGTACAACAAATGTTTTACACTGTACTCTGATACTGCCTTACTGCTCGGCAAGCTACCACTTTAGAGAGTAAGGTTATATCTAACTTTAGCCTCTGCCAAACCTCTGGGGACTGGGGACTCTGTGCACACTGTACCTATTTGGGAATAGTATATACAGAGCCACTTTCTCACAGTAGTGATAAAGTGATTAGAGTCCTAAGGCCAACATAAAGATACAGCAAAACGTGAGGTGAAAAGCAAAAAGGTTGCTGGTAGGCCACCTTAAGGATGCCAGGTCTAACAAAAACTGAACTAAGGATAACATGAGTAAAACATCAGGTTTCTCTACTGCATTTGGTGAGACAAGTGGGCCTTCTTTTATCTTCCATTCAAGCAATCTTTGACAGACCCCTTTATTATAGAGCTTTTCAAGGATTAAAGATAAGGCACTTACAAAGGAGTCCCAAATACTCAGAGATGGTTGACTTCTGTAATATGGGTCGTAGACTAAAAGCAGCGCAAAAACAGAGTGCAACAGGGTCCAAAAAACTTGAGTGCCACAAGAGAGTTTGAATGCAAGCGTATCCTTTTACAGATCCAGAGATATACTCATGCAATTTTTGTTTTTAGGACAGAACGTGCATGATGAAAAAAACATGGTTTTTAAAAAGCGCATTGCAGAATATCAGTACTTTGATGTGGGAAAACTTCAAAACTTTCAAACAAAATATTTGTAGGCAGCTTACAGCAAGTTGTTGTGGCCGAGTGGTTAAGGCGATGGACTGGAAATCCATTGGGGTATCCCCGCGCAGGTTCGAATCCTGCCAACAACGAGAATCTTTTTATTATCGGCTAAAATTTCAGAAGTTAACCTTTAGTATTTCTTCCATTTCAGTTTTATCAATAGGTGGCTTATTTTTGTGTCACTATTGCCTCTCCACATATTTGTTATCGCTACCTCTTTCATGTCTTTGCTACACCTCATTCCTACTTTAGCACTGGTGTAAACGCTTCAAATTATTATACGGTTGCTCTCTCATTCATACCTGCGCATGCACTTGAAAGTTACTTTACCAATAAAAGACGCAAAGAGAGAAATAGAACAAAAGTGCTGGCTGGATTGGCAAACACACTTCATAAAACAGCATTTTCTTTTTTATTCTCCCCCGTGTTACATGCTTAACCTCCCCATGTGTAATTTCTCTTAACCTGCTGTCCCAGGAAGAGAATTTCATCTACAGGCTCTTTCTGTGTTTTTTTCCCTAGTCTGTCTTTCCCATTTCTTAGCTGTGTAACTGTTCCTTTACGCGCTCTATTTAAACGCCATCAATCTCATTTGAGCTCCTTGCTCCCGCTTCTGTTTTCTCCACCTCTCATACTGCCAGTTCTCTCTTTCTCTGTGGTTGGTGGCTACTTTCCTGAGCTTCCGAAGCCACATGGTTCCTGCCTCTTGTTGTCAGACTTGAATTGGAAAAGGAACCATATTAACTAGCCTTTACCACTCACACACGGCGGAAGTTTATACTTTAATTCAGTGAGCTAAGAAAAGCGTGTTGTGGGTCCCCTACGAGCCATGGTGCTTGCTTCATCATGATTTGGCACCAGTCATTAGCCGCAGCTCTGCTAATGAGCCACTGAGGTCAGTTTCAATATTTACTCAAAAACATAACCATGCAGCCCACCCCTCAACTGTGTATTTATCTTGCTTTTCTGCTGTTCGTGTGATTAGCTGGGAGGAGCTCACGGCGACATCCTCCCTATAAAAGTGTAGATGGATCACTCTCTAACTCTTTCTTGCTTCACATACAAATGGCTTGAAAGGTGCAGGGAAGATGCAGGTCTAATAGACAGAATAGAAGGTCTGTGCCAGGTGGGTTTCTCTGCATTGGTGTCCCATCACAGGTCCGCAAGTGTAATGTGTGATCTTTGACTCCTGGCATTTCACAAGCAGGCGGCCAGGAAACGGTTTCAGCCTATCAACCACTGAGGAGACGCAGCCTCTGAATGAGGAATGAGGAAGCAATGAATACATCCAGCCTATCACAGGAACAGCCCTGAGTGCAGTTGAGTGACCTGTGTTGTGGCTCTCTAGAGGGAAGGCACAAATGTTGCTGTCACCCAGCCCAATCCAGACGTGTATTGGGGCCAGGTTTCAGGCAAATAGAGCAGTAAGTGCAGAGAAATGTTCACTCTCTAAAAGTGGCATTTCTAAAATAGTAAAGTTAAATCCAACCTCACCAGTAAGTAGGATTTTCAATAAATAAATAAAGCTACTCCTCTCCGATATGGAATTACCAAATAAAAAGTATAGGGGAATACACAGAGCTAACCTATGAGAGGGGTAGACCTCACAGTAGTGAAAAATGAAATAGACTGTTTGGAACTTACAGGACACGCAAACCACCAAAGTACATATCTTATTTTTTACTTACATTGCATCATGCACCTAGGACTACCTAGGGCCTACCTTAGGTGTAAATTATATGTAATAAAAGGGGAGTTTAAGGCTTGGCAAGTAGGCTGGGACTCCCCTGGGAGACCCCTGAGTCTATGCCCAGAACCATAACTCTGCCAGTCGAGTACTTACCTAAAAGCCGATAACTCACTTTTCTTCCATAGGCTAACATTGAGTTGTTTCACTTGGAAATTCTTCTAAGTGGTGTGGAGTTTTGGAACTTTTAAATATTCATCTAATATCAGCCGAACAACGAATTCTGATTTACTCACCTGTTATCAGGAGAGACCTCAGTGCTGCATCTTGGAGCTCAGTACTGACCCTGAAAAGTAATTTTAACCGTACTTACCAGTAACTCGAATTTCCTTCCATGGGATATCATTGCCTGCTTTTTGCTGAAAATTTTCCAAGTGTCGATTTTTGAAACTTACAAATATTCTTTAAAAATCGTACAAACTGTGAAAACGTAATTGTTTACCTGTTTTAGATAGATGTCCCAGTACTGAGCCTAGGAGCCCAGCACTGGATTACAAAAGTAACGAGAACGTACTTTACCCGTAACTTGAATTTTCTTCCATAGGAAACCATTGACTGTTTTTCTGTGAAATTTCTTCTAAGTGTCGATTTTGCAAACATGTAAATATTCCTTAAAAATCGCCTGTATAACTTAAATGCAGTTTCTCAACTGCTTACAGGTGGTACAGTAGTGCTGGATCTAGGATCCAACACTGACCTAGAAAAAGTAACCATAACCCCACTTACCTGCTAAGTGAATTTCCTTCCATAGGATAACATTGGTAATTTGATCAGCAAAAGTTTCGAAGTGTCAACTTTTAAAATAGCAAAATATTGCTTAAAAATCACAACAGTAACTAAAACGAATTTACTCACTTGTTTCCAAGAACTGTCCCAGGACTGAATCTAGGATCCAGTCCTGGATTTAGAAAAGTAATCCTGAAAGTAATTAATTGCATATAACTTAAAATTCCCATTGAGCTTAATGTACTATTGTGATTCAAATTGTGTTGCCTATTGCAATAAACTGTAACTATGACCTGCAAAAGTCAATTGCCTATTGCAAAGTATTTAACTAAAGCATCTCATTCTGAGAAAGTATATTTTGATACCTATTGTTGGTTCTAAAATAAAACAACAATATCTTTTGTATGCAAACCAATGGCATAGAGTTCAGTTCTTGAGTGTGTGAGACCATTTGCTGACTGAGTGTGTACAACAAATGTTTTACACTGTACTCTGATACTGCCTTACTGCTCGGCAAGCTACCACTTTAGAGAGTAAGGTTATATCTAACTTTAGCCTCTGCCAAACCTCTGGGGACTGGGGACTCTGTGCACACTGTACCTATTTGGGAATAGTATATACAGAGCCACTTTCTCACAGTAGTGATAAAGTGATTAGAGTCCTAAGGCCAACATAAAGATACAGCAAAACGTGAGGTGAAAAGCAAAAAGGTTGCTGGTAGGCCACCTTAAGGATGCCAGGTCTAACAAAAACTGAACTAAGGATAACATGAGTAAAACATCAGGTTTCTCTACTGCATTTGGTGAGACAAGTGGGCCTTCTTTTATCTTCCATTCAAGCAATCTTTGACAGACCCCTTTATTATAGAGCTTTTCAAGGATTAAAGATAAGGCACTTACAAAGGAGTCCCAAATACTCAGAGATGGTTGACTTCTGTAATATGGGTCGTAGACTAAAAGCAGCGCAAAAACAGAGTGCAACAGGGTCCAAAAAACTTGAGTGCCACAAGAGAGTTTGAATGCAAGCGTATCCTTTTACAGATCCAGAGATATACTCATGCAATTTTTGTTTTTAGGACAGAACGTGCATGATGAAAAAAACATGGTTTTTAAAAAGCGCATTGCAGAATATCAGTACTTTGATGTGGGAAAACTTCAAAACTTTCAAACAAAATATTTGTAGGCAGCTTACAGCAAGTTGTTGTGGCCGAGTGGTTAAGGCGATGGACTGGAAATCCATTGGGGTATCCCCGCGCAGGTTCGAATCCTGCCAACAACGAGAATCTTTTTATTATCGGCTAAAATTTCAGAAGTTAACCTTTAGTATTTCTTCCATTTCAGTTTTATCAATAGGTGGCTTATTTTTGTGTCACTATTGCCTCTCCACATATTTGTTATCGCTACCTCTTTCATGTCTTTGCTACACCTCATTCCTACTTTAGCACTGGTGTAAACGCTTCAAATTATTATACGGTTGCTCTCTCATTCATACCTGCGCATGCACTTGAAAGTTACTTTACCAATAAAAGACGCAAAGAGAGAAATAGAACAAAAGTGCTGGCTGGATTGGCAAACACACTTCATAAAACAGCATTTTCTTTTTTATTCTCCCCCGTGTTACATGCTTAACCTCCCCATGTGTAATTTCTCTTAACCTGCTGTCCCAGGAAGAGAATTTCATCTACAGGCTCTTTCTGTGTTTTTTTCCCTAGTCTGTCTTTCCCATTTCTTAGCTGTGTAACTGTTCCTTTACGCGCTCTATTTAAACGCCATCAATCTCATTTGAGCTCCTTGCTCCCGCTTCTGTTTTCTCCACCTCTCATACTGCCAGTTCTCTCTTTCTCTGTGGTTGGTGGCTACTTTCCTGAGCTTCCGAAGCCACATGGTTCCTGCCTCTTGTTGTCAGACTTGAATTGGAAAAGGAACCATATTAACTAGCCTTTACCACTCACACACGGCGGAAGTTTATACTTTAATTCAGTGAGCTAAGAAAAGCGTGTTGTGGGTCCCCTACGAGCCATGGTGCTTGCTTCATCATGATTTGGCACCAGTCATTAGCCGCAGCTCTGCTAATGAGCCACTGAGGTCAGTTTCAATATTTACTCAAAAACATAACCATGCAGCCCACCCCTCAACTGTGTATTTATCTTGCTTTTCTGCTGTTCGTGTGATTAGCTGGGAGGAGCTCACGGCGACATCCTCCCTATAAAAGTGTAGATGGATCACTCTCTAACTCTTTCTTGCTTCACATACAAATGGCTTGAAAGGTGCAGGGAAGATGCAGGTCTAATAGACAGAATAGAAGGTCTGTGCCAGGTGGGTTTCTCTGCATTGGTGTCCCATCACAGGTCCGCAAGTGTAATGTGTGATCTTTGACTCCTGGCATTTCACAAGCAGGCGGCCAGGAAACGGTTTCAGCCTATCAACCACTGAGGAGACGCAGCCTCTGAATGAGGAATGAGGAAGCAATGAATACATCCAGCCTATCACAGTCACAGCCCTGAGTGTTCCGAATTATAAATTCTCCATGTCACTGTATGTCGTTGAGCCCAAGTAGCTCGCCGTGATCGTATAGTGGTTAGTACTCTGCGTTGTGGCCGCAGCAACCGCGGTTCGAATCCGAGTCACGGCATTGTGGTTGGCAATGTCACGGCAGTTGGGTGTTAATTTTACAGAATTAGCAAATGTACCAGTGGTTTTTGTAAAATGTCTATTAAAAACAGATCCTTTCAAATATTTAAACCATCTAACAACAAATGATTTAAACTCGCATGATTATGAGCTGTAGCTATAATGTATTTACTTACATAAATTATCGTTCTTGAACCTATTGGGGGTGGAGGGGGAGCGGAGCTCACCCCCCAGGTGCATTTGAGTGACCTGTGTTGTGGCTCTCTAGAGGGAAGGCACAAATTTTGCTGTCACCCAGCCCAATCCAGACGTGTATTGGGGCCAGGTTTCAGGCAAATAGAGCAGTAAGTGCAGAGAAATGTTCACTCTCTAAAAGTGGCATTTCTAAAATAGTAAAGTTAAATCCAACCTCACCAGTAAGTAGGATTTTCAATAAATAAATAAAGCTACTCCTCTCCGATATGGAATTACCAAATAAAAAGTATAGGGGAATACACAGAGCTAACCTATGAGAGGGGTAGACCTCACAGTAGTGAAAAATGAAATAGACTGTTTGGTACTTACAGGACACGCGAACCACCAAAGTACATATCTTATTTTTTACTTACATAGCATCATGCACCTAGGACTACCTAGGGCCTACCTTAGGTGTAAATTATATGTAATAAAAGGGGAGTTTAAGGCTTGGCAAGTAGGCTGGGACTCCCCTGGGAGACCCCTGAGTCTATGCCCAGAACCATAACTCTGCCAGTCGAGTACTTACCTAAAAGCCGATAACTCACTTTTCTTCCATAGGCTAACATTGAGTGGTTTCACTTGGAAATTCTTCTAAGTGGTGTGGAGTTTTGGAACTTTAAAATATTCATCTAAAATCAGCCGAACAACGAATTCTGATTTACTCACCTGTTATCAGGAGAGACCTCAGTGCTGCATCTTGGAGCTCAGTACTGACCCTGAAAAGTAATTTTAACCGTACTTACCAGTAACTCGAATTTCCTTCCATGGGATATCATTGCCTGCTTTTTGCTGAAAATTTTCTAAGTGTCGATTTTTGAAACTTACAAATATTCTTTAAAAATCGTACCAACTGTGAAAACGTAATTGTTTACCTGTTTTAGATAGATGTCCCAGTACTGAGCCTAGGAGCCCAGCACTGGATTACAAAAGTAACGAGAACGTACTTTACCCGTAACTTGAATTTTCTTCCATAGGAAACCATTGACTGTTTTTCTGTGAAATTTCTTCTAAGTGTCGATTTTGCAAACATGTAAATATTCCTTAAAAATCGCCTGTATAACTTAAACGCAGTTTCTCAACTGCTTACAGGTGGTACAGTAGTGCTGGATCTAGGATCCAACACTGACCTAGAAAAAGTAACCATAACCCCACTTACCTGCTAAGTGAATTTCCTTCCATAGGATAACATTGGTAATTTGATCAGCAAAAGTTTCGAAGTGTCAACTTTTAAAATAGCAAAATATTGCTTAAAAATCACAACAGTAACTAAAACGAATTTACTCACTTGTTTCCAAGAACTGTCCCAGGACTGAATCTAGGATCCAGTCCTGGATTTAGAAAAGTAATCCTGAAAGTAATTAATTGCATATAACTTAAAATTCCCATTGAGCTCAATGTATTATTGTGATTCAAATTGTGTTGCCTATTGCAATAAACTGTAACTATGACCTGCAAAAGTCAATTGCCTATTGCAAAGTATTTAACTAAAGCATCTCATTCTGAGAAAGTATATTTTGATACCTATTGTTGGTTCTAAAATAAAACAACAATATCTTTTGTATGCAAACCAATGGCCTAGAGTTCAGTTCTTGAGTGTGTGAGACCATTTGCTGACTGAGTGTGTACAACAAATGTTTTACACTGTACTCTGATACTGCCTTACTGCTCGGCAAGCTACCACTTTAGAGAGTAAGGTTATATCTAACTTTAGCCTCTGCCAAACCTCTGGGGACTGAGGACTCTGTGCACACTGTACCTATTTGGGGACAGTATATACAGAGCCACTTTCTCACAGTAGTGATAAAGTGATTAGAGTCCTAAGGCCAACATAAAGATACAGCAAAACGTGAGGTGAAAAGCAAAAAGGTTGCTGGTAGGCCACCTTAAGGATGCCAGGTCTAACAAAAACTGAACTAAGGATAACATGAGTAAAACATCAAGTTTCTCTACTGCATTTGGTGAGACAAGTGGGCCTTCTTTTATCTTCCATTCAAGCAATCTTTGACAGACCCCTTTATTATAGAGCTTTTCAAGGATTAAAGATAAGGCACTTACAAAGGAGTCCCAAATACTCAGAGATGGTTGACTTCTGTAATATGGGTCGTAGACTAAAAGCAGCGCAAAAACAGAGTGCAACAGGGTCCAAAAAACTTGAGTGCCACAAGAGAGTTTGAATGCAAGCGTATCCTTTTACAGATCCACAGATATACTCATGCAATTTTTGTTTTTAGGACAGAACGTGCATGATGAAAAAAACATTGTTTTTAAAAAGCGCATTGCAGAATATCAGTACTTTGATGTGGGAAAACTTCAAAACTTTCAAACAAAATATTTGTAGGCAGCTTACAGCAAGTTGTTGTGGCCGAGTGGTTAAGGCGATGGACTCGAAATCCATTGGGGTATCCCTGCGCAGGTTCGAATCCTGCCAACAACGAGAATCTTTCTATTATCGGCTACAATTTCAGAAGTTAACCTTTAGTATTTCTTCCATTTCAGTTTTATAAATAGGTGGCTTATTTTTGTGTCACTATTGCCTCTCCACATATTTGTTATCGCTACCTCTTTCATGTCTTTGCTACACCTCATTCCTACTTTAGCACTGGTGTAAACGCTTCAAATTATTATACCGTTGCTCTCTCATTCATACCTGCGCATGCACTTGAAAGTTACTTTACCAATAAAAGACGCAAAGAGAGAAATAGAACAAAAGTGCTGGCTGGATTGGCAAACACACTTCATAAAACTGCATTTTCTTTTTTATTCTCCCCCGTGTTACATGCTTAACCTCCCCTTGTGTAATTTCTCTTAACCTGCTGTCCCAGGAAGAGAATTTCATCTACAGGCTCTTTCTGTGTTTTTTTCCCTAGTCTGTCTTTCCCATTTCTTAGCTGTGTAACTGTTCCTTTACGCGCTCTATTTAAACGCCATCAATCTCATTTGAGGTCCTTGCTCCCGCTTCTGTTTTCTCCACCTCTCATACTGCCAGTTCTCTCTTTCTCTGTGGTTGGTGGCTACTTTGATTAGCTTCCGAAGCCACATGGTTCCTGCCTCTTGTTGTCAGACTTGAATTGGAAAAGGAACCATATTAACAAGCCTTTACCACTCACACACGGCGGAAGTTTATACTTTAATTCAGTGAGCTAAGAAAAGCGTGTTGTGGGTCCCCTACGAGCCATGGTGCTTGCTTCATCATGATTTGGCACCAGTCATTAGCCGCAGCTCTGCTAATGAGCCACTGAGGTCAGTTTCAATATTTACTCAAAAACATAACCATGCAGCCCACCCCTCAACTGTGTATTTATCTTGCTTTTCTGCTGTTCGTGTGATTAGCTGGGAGGAGCTCACGGCGACATCCTCCCTATAAAAGTGTAGATGGATCACTCTCTAACTCTTTCTTGCTTCACATACAAATGGCTTGAAAGGTGCAGGGAAGATGCAGGTCTAATAGACAGAATAGAAGGTCTGTGCCAGGTGGGTTTCTCTGCATTGGTGTCCCATCACAGGTCCGCAAGTGTAATGTGTGATCTTTGACTCCTGGCATTTCACAAGCAGGCGGCCAGGAAACGGTTTCAGCCTATCAACCACTGAGGAGACGCAGCCTCTGAATGAGGAATGAGGAAGCAATGAATACATCCAGCCTATCACAGGAACAGCCCTGAGTGTTCCGAATTATAAATTCTCCATGTCACTGTATGTCGTTGAGCCCAAGTAGCTCGCCGTGATCGTATAGTGGTTAGTACTCTGCGTTGTGGCCGCAGCAACCTCGGTTCGAATCCGAGTCACGGCATTGTGGTTGGCAATGTCACGGCAGTTGGGTGTTAATTTTACAGAATTAGCAAATGTACCAGTGGTATTTGTAAAATGTCTATTAAAAACAGATCCTTTCAAATATTTAAACCATCTAACAACAAATGATTTAAACTCGCATGATTATAAGCTGTAGCTATAATGTATTTACTTACATAAATTATCGTTCTTGAACCTATTGGGGGTGGAGGGGGAGCGGAGCTCACCCCCCAGGTGCAGTTGAGTGACCTGTGTTGTGGCTCTCTAGAGGGAAGGCACAAATTTTGCTGTCACCCAGCCCAATCCAGACGTGTATTGGGGCCGGTTTCAGGCAAATAGAGCAGTAAGTGCAGAGAAATGTTCACTCTCTAAAAGTGGCATTTCTAAAATAGTAAAGTTAAATCCAACCTCACCAGTAAGTAGGATTTTCAATAAATAAATAAAGCTACTCCTCTCCGATATGGAATTACCAAATAAAAAGTATAGGGGAATACACAGAGCTAACCTATGAGAGGGGTAGACCTCACAGTAGTGAAAAATGAAATAGACTGTTTGGTACTTACAGGACACGCGAACCACCAAAGTACATATCTTATTTTTTACTTACATAGCATCATGCACCTAGGACTACCTAGGGCCTACCTTAGGTGTAAATTATATGTAATAAAAGGGGAGTTTAAGGCTTGGCAAGTAGGCTGGGACTCCCCTGGGAGACCCCTGAGTCTATGCCCAGAACCATAACTCTGCCAGTCGAGTACTTACCTAAAAGCCGATAACTCACTTTTCTTCCATAGGCTAACATTGAGTGGTTTCACTTGGAAATTCTTCTAAGTGGTGTGGAGTTTTGGAACTTTAAAATATTCATCTAAAATCAGCCGAACAACGAATTCTGATTTACTCACCTGTTATCAGGAGAGACCTCAGTGCTGCATCTTGGAGCTCAGTACTGACCCTGAAAAGTAATTTTAACCGTACTTACCAGTAACTCGAATTTCCTTCCATGGGATATCATTGCCTGCTTTTTGCTGAAAATGTTCTAAGTGTCGATTTTTGAAACTTACAAATATTCTTTAAAAATCGTACCAACTGTGAAAACGTAATTGTTTACCTGTTTTAGATAGATGTCCCAGTACTGAGCCTAGGAGCCCAGCACTGGATTACAAAAGTAACGAGAACGTACTTTACCCGTAACTTGAATTTTCTTCCATAGGAAACCATTGACAGTTTTTCTGTGAAATTTCTTCTAAGTGTCGATTTTGCAAACATGTAAATATTCCTTAAAAATCGCCTGTATAACTTAAACGCAGTTTCTCAACTGCTTACAGGTGGTACAGTAGTGCTGGATCTAGGATCCAACACTGACCTAGAAAAAGTAACCATAACCCCACTTACCTGCTAAGTGAATTTCCTTCCATAGGATAACATTGGTAATTTGATCAGCAAAAGTTTCGAAGTGTCAACTTTTAAAATAGCAAAATATTGCTTAAAAATCACAACAGTAACTAAAACGAATTTACTCACTTGTTTCCAAGAACTGTCCCAGGACTGAATCTAGGATCCAGTCCTGGATTTAGAAAAGTAATCCTGAAAGTAATTAATTGCATATAACTTAAAATTCCCATTGAGCTCAATGTATTATTGTGATTCAAATTGTGTTGCCTATTGCAATAAACTGTAACTATGACCTGCAAAAGTCAATTGCCTATTGCAAAGTATTTAACTAAAGCATCTCATTCTGAGAAAGTATATTTTGATACCTATTGTTGGTTCTAAAATAAAACAACAATATCTTTTGTATGCAAACCAATGGCCTAGAGTTCAGTTCTTGAGTGTGTGAGACCATTTGCTGACTGAGTGTGTACAACAAATGTTTTACACTGTACTCTGATACTGCCTTACTGCTCGGCAAGCTACCACTTTAGAGAGTAAGGTTATATCTAACTTTAGCCTCTGCCAAACCTCTGGGGACTGGGGACTCTGTGCACACTGTACCTATTTGGGAACAGTATATACAGAGCCACTTTCTCACAGTAGTGATAAAGTGATTAGAGTCCTAAGGCCAACATAAAGATACAGCAAAACGTGAGGTGAAAAGCAAAAAGGTTGCTGGTAGGCCACCTTAAGGATGCCAGGTCTAACAAAAACTGAACTAAGGATAACATGAGTAAAACATCAGGTTTCTCTACTGCATTTGGTGAGACAAGTGGGCCTTCTTTTATCTTCCATTCAAGCAATCTTTGACAGACCCCTTTATTATAGAGCTTTTCAAGGATTAAAGATAAGGCACTTACAAAGGAGTCCCAAATACTCAGAGATGGTTGACTTCTGTAATATGGGTCGTAGACTAAAAGCAGCGCAAAAACAGAGTGCAACAGGGTCCAAAAAACTTGAGTGCCACAAGAGAGTTTGAATGCAAGCGTATCCTTTTACAGATCCAGAGATATACTCATGCAATTTTTGCTTTTAGGACAGAACGTGCATGATGAAAAAAACATTGTTTTTAAAAAGCGCATTGCAGAATATCAGTACTTTGATGTGGGAAAACTTCAAAACTTTCAAACAAAATATTTGTAGGCAGCTTACAGCAAGTTGTTGTGGCCGAGTGGTTAAGGCGATGGACTAGAAATCCATTGGGGTATCCCCACGCAGGTTCGAATCCTGCCAACAACGAGAATCTTTTTATTATCGGCTAAAATTTCAGAAGTTAACCTTTAGTATTTCTTCCATTTCAGTTTTATAAATAGGTGGCTTATTTTTGTGTCACTATTGCCTCTCCACATATTTGTTATCGCTACCTCTTTCATGTCTTTGCTACACCTCATTCCTACTTTAGCACTGGTGTAAACGCTTCAAATTATTATACGGTTGCTCTCTCATTCATACCTGCGCATGCACTTGAAAGTTACTTTACCAATAAAAGACGCAAAGAGAGAAATAGAACAAAAGTGCTGGCTGGATTGGCAAACACACTTCATAAAACTGCATTTTCTTTTTTATTCTCCCCCGTGTTACATGCTTAACCTCCCCATGTGTAATTTCTCTTAACCTGCTGTCCCAGGAAGAGAATTTCATCTACAGGCTCTTTCTGTGTTTTTTTCCCTAGTCTGTCTTTCCCATTTCTTAGCTGTGTAACTGTTCCTTTACGCGCTCTATTTAAACGCCATCAATCTCATTTGAGCTCCTTGCTCCCGCTTCTGTTTTCTCCACCTCTCATACTGCCAGTTCTCTCTTTCTCTGTGGTTGGTGGCTACTTTCCTGAGCTTCCGAAGCCACATGGTTCCTGCCTCTTGTTGTCAGACTTGAATTGGAAAAGGAACCATATTAACAAGCCTTTACCACTCACACACGGCGGAAGTTTATACTTTAATTCAGTGAGCTAAGAAAAGCGTGTTGTGGGTCCCCTACGAGCCATGGTGCTTGCTTCATCATGATTTGGCACCAGTCATTAGCCGCAGCTCTGCTAATGAGCCACTGAGGTCAGTTTCAATATTTACTCAAAAACATAACCATGCAGCCCACCCCTCAACTGTGTATTTATCTTGCTTTTCTGCTGTTCGTGTGATTAGCTGGGAGGAGCTCACGGCGACATCCTCCCTGTAAAAGTGTAGATGGATCACTCTCTAACTCTTTCTTGCTTCACATACAAATGGCTTGAAAGGTGCAGGGAAGATGCAGGTCTAATAGACAGAATAGAAGGTCTGTGCCAGGTGGGTTTCTCTGCATTGGTGTCCCATCACAGGTCCGCAAGTGTAATGTGTGATCTTTGACTCCTGGCATTTCACAAGCAGGCGGCCAGGAAACGGTTTCAGCCTATCAACCACTGAGGAGACGCAGCCTCTGAATGAGGAATGAGGAAGCAATGAATACATCCAGCCTATCACAGGAACAGCCCTGAGTGTTCCGAATTATAAATTCTCCATGTCACTGTATGTCGTTGAGCCCAAGTAGCTCGCCGTGATCGTATAGTGGTTAGTACTCTGCGTTGTGGCCGCAGCAACCGCGGTTCGAATCCGAGTCACGGCATTGTGGTTGGCAATGTCACGGCAGTTGGGTGTTAATTTTACAGAATTAGCAAATGTACCAGTGGTTTTTGTAAAATGTCTATTAAAAACAGATCCTTTCAAATATTTAAACCATCTAACAACAAATGATTTAAACTCGCATGATTATAAGCTGTAGCTATAATGTATTTACTTACATAAATTATCGTTCTTGAACCTATTGGGGGTGGAGGGGGAGCGGAGCTCACCCCCCAGGTGCAGTTGAGTGACCTGTGTTGTGGCTCTCTAGAGGGAAGGCACAAATTTTGCTGTCACCCAGCCCAATCCAGACGTGTATTGGGGCCGGTTTCAGGCAAATAGAGCAGTAAGTGCAGAGAAATGTTCACTCTCTAAAAGTGGCATTTCTAAAATAGTAAAGTTAAATCCAACCTCACCAGTAAGTAGGATTTTCAATAAATAAATAAAGCTACTCCTCTCCGATATGGAATTACCAAATAAAAAGTATAGGGGAATACACAGAGCTAACCTATGAGAGGGGTAGACCTCACAGTAGTGAAAAATGAAATAGACTGTTTGGTACTTACAGGACACGCGAACCACCAAAGTACATATCTTATTTTTTACTTACATAGCATCATGCACCTAGGACTACCTAGGGCCTACCTTAGGTGTAAATTATATGTAATAAAAGGGGAGTTTAAGGCTTGGCAAGTAGGCTGGGACTCCCCTGGGAGACCCCTGAGTCTATGCCCAGAACCATAACTCTGCCAGTCGAGTACTTACCTAAAAGCCGATAACTCACTTTTCTTCCATAGGCTAACATTGAGTGGTTTCACTTGGAAATTCTTCTAAGTGGTGTGGAGTTTTGGAACTTTAAAATATTCATCTAAAATCAGCCGAACAACGTATTCTGATTTACTCACCTGTTATCAGGAGAGACCTCAGTGCTGCATCTTGGAGCTCAGTACTGACCCTGAAAAGTAATTTTAACCGTACTTACCAGTAACTCGAATTTCCTTCCATGGGATATCATTGCCTGCTTTTTGCTGAAAATGTTCTAAGTGTCGATTTTTGAAACTTACAAATATTCTTTAAAAATCGTACCAACTGTGAAAACGTAATTGTTTACCTGTTTTAGATAGATGTCCCAGTACTGAGCCTAGGAGCCCAGCACTGGATTACAAAAGTAACGAGAACGTACTTTACCCGTAACTTGAATTTTCTTCCATAGGAAACCATTGACAGTTTTTCTGTGAAATTTCTTCTAAGTGTCGATTTTGCAAACATGTAAATATTCCTTAAAAATCGCCTGTATAACTTAAACGCAGTTTCTCAACTGCTTACAGGTGGTACAGTAGTGCTGGATCTAGGATCCAACACTGACCTAGAAAAAGTAACCATAACCCCACTTACCTGCTAAGTGAATTTCCTTCCATAGGATAACATTGGTAATTTGATCAGCAAAAGTTTCGAAGTGTCAACTTTTAAAATAGCAAAATATTGCTTAAAAATCACAACAGTAACTAAAACGAATTTACTCACTTGTTTCCAAGAACTGTCCCAGGACTGAATCTAGGATCCAGTCCTGGATTTAGAAAAGTAATCCTGAAAGTAATTAATTGCATATAACTTAAAATTCCCATTGAGCTCAATGTATTATTGTGATTCAAATTGTGTTGCCTATTGCAATAAACTGTAACTATGACCTGCAAAAGTCAATTGCCTATTGCAAAGTATTTAACTAAAGCATCTCATTCTGAGAAAGTATATTTTGATACCTATTGTTGGTTCTAAAATAAAACAACAATATCTTTTGTATGCAAACCAATGGCCTAGAGTTCAGTTCTTGAGTGTGTGAGACCATTTGCTGACTGAGTGTGTACAACAAATGTTTTACACTGTACTCTGATACTGCCTTACTGCTCGGCAAGCTACCACTTTAGAGAGTAAGGTTATATCTAACTTTAGCCTCTGCCAAACCTCTGGGGACTGGGGACTCTGTGCACACTGTACCTATTTGGGAACAGTATATACAGAGCCACTTTCTCACAGTAGTGATAAAGTGATTAGAGTCCTAAGGCCAACATAAAGATACAGCAAAACGTGAGGTGAAAAGCAAAAAGGTTGCTGGTAGGCCACCTTAAGGATGCCAGGTCTAACAAAAACTGAACTAAGGATAACATGAGTAAAACATCAGGTTTCTCTACTGCATTTGGTGAGACAAGTGGGCCTTCTTTTATCTTCCATTCAAGCAATCTTTGACAGACCCCTTTATTATAGAGCTTTTCAAGGATTAAAGATAAGGCACTTACAAAGGAGTCCCAAATACTCAGAGATGGTTGACTTCTGTAATATGGGTCGTAGACTAAAAGCAGCGCAAAAACAGAGTGCAACAGGGTCCAAAAAACTTGAGTGCCACAAGAGAGTTTGAATGCAAGCGTATCCTTTTACAGATCCAGAGATATACTCATGCAATTTTTGCTTTTAGGACAGAACGTGCATGATGAAAAAAACATTGTTTTTAAAAAGCGCATTGCAGAATATCAGTACTTTGATGTGGGAAAACTTCAAAACTTTCAAACAAAATATTTGTAGGCAGCTTACAGCAAGTTGTTGCGGCCGAGTGGTTAAGGCGATGGACTCGAAATCCATTGGGGTATCCCCGCGCAGGTTCGAATCCTGCCAACAACGAGAATCTTTTTATTATCGGCTAAAATTTCAGAAGTTAACCTTTAGTATTTCTTCCATTTCAGTTTTATAAATAGGTGGCTTATTTTTGTGTCACTATTGCCTCTCCACATATTTGTTATCGCTACCTCTTTCATGTCTTTGCTATACCTCATTCCTACTTTAGCACTGGTGTAAACGCTTCAAATTATTATACGGTTGCTCTCTCATTCATACCTGCGCATGCACTTGAAAGTTACTTTACCAATAAAAGACGCAAAGAGAGAAATAGAACAAAAGTGCTGGCTGGATTGGCAAACACACTTCATAAAACTGCATTTTCTTTTTTATTCTCCCCCGTGTTACATGCTTAACCTCCCCATGTGTAATTTCTCTTAACCTGCTGTCCCAGGAAGAGAATTTCATCTACAGGCTCTTTCTGTGTTTTTTTCCCTAGTCTGTCTTTCCCATTTCTTAGCTGTGTAACTGTTCCTTTACGCGCTCTATTTAAACGCCATCAATCTCATTTGAGCTCCTTGCTCCCGCTTCTGTTTTCTCCACCTCTCATACTGCCAGTTCTCTCTTTCTCTGTGGTTGGTGGCTACTTTCCTGAGCTTCCGAAGCCACATGGTTCCTGCCTCTCGTTGTCAGACTTGAATTGGAAAAGGAACCATATTAACAAGCCTTTACCACTCACACACGGCGGAAGTTTATACTTTAATTCAGTGAGCTAAGAAAAGCGTGTTGTGGGTCCCCTACGAGCCATGGTGCTTGCTTCATCATGATTTGGCACCAGTCATTAGCCGCAGCTCTGCTAATGAGCCACTGAGGTCAGTTTCAATATTTACTCAAAAACATAACCATGCAGCCCACCCCTCAACTGTTTATTTATCTTGCTTTTCTGCTGTTCGTGTGATTAGCTGGGAGGAGCTCACGGCGACATCCTCCCTATAAAAGTGTAGATGGATCACTCTCTAACTCTTTCTTGCTTCACATACAAATGGCTTGAAAGGTGCAGGGAAGATGCAGGTCTAATAGACAGAATAGAAGGTCTGTGCCAGGTGGGTTTCTCTGCATTGGTGTCCCATCACAGGTCCGCAAGTGTAATGTGTGATCTTTGACTCCTGGCATTTCACAAGCAGGCGGCCAGGAAACGGTTTCAGCCTATCAACCACTGAGGAGACGCAGCCTCTGAATGAGGAATGAGGAAGCAATGAATACATCCAGCCTATCACAGGAACAGCCCTGAGTGTTCCGAATTATAAATTCTCCATGTCACTGTATGTCGTTGAGCCCAAGTAGCTCGCCGTGATCGTATAGTGGTTAGTACTCTGCGTTGTGGCCGCAGCAACCGCGGTTCGAATCCGAGTCACGGCATTGTGGTTGGCAATGTCACGGCAGTTGGGTGTTAATTTTACAGAATTAGCAAATGTACCAGTGGTTTTTGTAAAATGTCTATTAAAAACAGATCCTTTCAAATATTTAAACCATCTAACAACAAATGATTTAAACTCGCATGATTATAAGCTGTAGCTATAATGTATTTACTTACATAAATTATCGTTCTTGAACCTATTGGGGGTGGAGGGGGAGCGGAGCTCACCCCCCAGGTGCAGTTGAGTGACCTGTGTTGTGGCTCTCTAGAGGGAAGGCACAAATTTTGCTGTCACCCAGCCCAATCCAGACGTGTATTGGGGCCAGGTTTCAGGCAAATAGAGCAGTAAGTGCAGAGAAATGTTCACTCTCTAAAAGTGGCATTTCTAAAATAGTAAAGTTAAATCCAACCTCACCAGTAAGTAGGATTTTCAATAAATAAATAAAGCTACTCCTCTCCGATATGGAATTACCAAATAAAAAGTATAGGGGAATACACAGAGCTAACCTATGAGAGGGGTAGACCTCACAGTAGTGAAAAATGAAATAGACTGTTTGGTACTTACAGGACACGCGAACCACCAAAGTACATATCTTATTTTTTACTTACATACCATCATGCACCTAGGACTACCTAGGGCCTACCTTAGGTGTAAATTATATGTAATAAAAGGGGAGTTTAAGGCTTGGCAAGTAGGCTGGGACTCCCCTGGGAGACCCCTGAGTCTATGCCCAGAACCATAACTCTGCCAGTCGAGTACTTACCTAAAAGCCGATAACTCACTTTTCTTCCATAGGCTAACATTGAGTGGTTTCACTTGGAAATTCTTCTAAGTGGTGTGGAGTTTTGGAACTTTAAAATATTCATCTAAAATCAGCCGAACAACGAATTCTGATTTACTCACCTGTTATCAGGAGAGACCTCAGTGCTGCATCTTGGAGCTCAGTACTGACCCTGAAAAGTAATTTTAACCGTACTTACCAGTAACTCGAATTTCCTTCCATGGGATATCATTGCCTGCTTTTTGCTGAAAATTTTCTAAGTGTCGATTTTTGAAACTTACAAATATTCTTTAAAAATCGTACCAACTGTGAAAACGTAATTGTTTACCTGTTTTAGATAGATGTCCCAGTACTGAGCCTAGGAGCCCAGCACTGGATTACAAAAGTAACGAGAACGTACTTTACCCGTAACTTGAATTTTCTTCCATAGGAAACCATTGACTGTTTTTCTGTGAAATTTCTTCTAAGTGTCGATTTTGCAAACATGTAAATATTCCTTAAAAATCGCCTGTATAACTTAAACGCAGTTTCTCAACTGCTTACAGGTGGTACAGTAGTGCTGGATCTAGGATCCAACACTGACCTAGAAAAAGTAACCATAACCCCACTTACCTGCTAAGTGAATTTCCTTCCATAGGATAACATTGGTAATTTGATCAGCAAAAGTTTCTAAGTGTCAACTTTTAAAATAGCAAAATATTGCTTAAAAATCACAACAGTAACTAAAACGAATTTACTCACTTGTTTCCAAGAACTGTCCCAGGACTGAATCTAGGATCCAGTCCTGGATTTAGAAAAGTAATCCTGAAAGTAATTAATTGCATATAACTTAAAATTCCCATTGAGCTCAATGTATTATTGTGATTCAAATTGTGTTGCCTATTGCAATAAACTGTAACTATGACCTGCAAAAGTCAATTGCCTATTGCAAAGTATTTAACTAAAGCATCTCATTCTGAGAAAGTATATTTTGATACCTATTGTTGGTTCTAAAATAAAACAACAATATCTTTTGTATGCAAACCAATGGCCTAGAGTTCAGCTCTTGAGTGTGTGAGACCATTTGCTGACTGAGTGTGTACAACAAATGTTTTACACTGTACTCTGATACTGCCTTACTGCTCGGCAAGCTACCACTTTAGAGAGTAAGGTTATATCTAACTTTAGCCTCTGCCAAACCTCTGGGGACTGGGGACGCTGTGCACACTGTACCTATTTGGGAACAGTATATACAGAGCCACTTTCTCACAGTAGTGATAAACTGATTAGAGTCCTATGGCCAACATAAAGATACAGCAAAACGTGAGGTGAAAAGCAAAAGGGTTGCTGGTAGGCCACCTTAAGGATGCCAGGTCTAACAAAAACTGAACTAAGGATAACATGAGTAAAACATCAGGTTTCTCTACTGCATTTGGTGAGACAAGTGGGCCTTCTTTTATCTTCCATTCAAGCAATCTTTGACAGACCCCTTTATTATAGAGCTTTTCAAGGATTAAAGATAAGGCACTTACAAAGGAGTCCCAAATACTCAGAGATGGTTGACTTCTGTAATATGGGTCGTAGACTAAAAGCAGCGCAAAAACAGAGTGCAACAGGGTCCAAAAAACTTGAGTGCCACAAGAGAGTTTGAATGCAAGCGTATCCTTTTACAGATCCAGAGATATACTCATGCAATTTTTGTTTTTAGGACAGAACGTGCATGATGAAAAAAACATTGTTTTTAAAAAGCGCATTGCAGAATATCAGTACTTTGATGTGGGAAAACTTCAAAACTTTCAAACAAAATATTTGTAGGCAGCTTACAGCAAGTTGTTGTGGCCGAGTGGTTAAGGTGATGGACTCGAAATCCATTGGGGTATCCCCGCGCAGGTTCGAATCCTGCCAACAACGAGAATCTTTTTATTATCGGCTACAATTTCAGAAGTTAACCTTTAGTATTTCTTCCATTTCAGTTTTATAAATAGGTGGCTTATTTTTGTGTCACTATTGCCTCTCCACATATTTGTTATCGCTACTTCTTTCATGTCTTTGCTACACCTCATTCCTACTTTAGCACTGGTGTAAACGCTTCAAATTATTATACCGTTGCTCTCTCATTCATACCTGCGCATGCACTTGAAAGTTACTTTACCAATAAAAGACGCAAATAGAGAAATAGAACAAAAGTGCTGGCTGGATTGGCAAACACACTTCATAAAACTGCATTTTCTTTTTATTCTCCCCCGTGTTACATGCTTAACCTCCCCATGTGTAATTTCTCTTAACCTGCTGTCCCAGGAAGAGAATTTCATCTACAGGCTCTTTCTGTGTTTTTTTCCCTAGTCTGTCTTTCCCATTTCTTAGCTGTGTAACTGTTCCTTTACGCGCTGTATTTAAACGCCATCAATCTCATTTGAGCTCCTTGCTCCCGCTTCTGTTTTCTCCACCTCTCATACTGCCAGTTCTCTCTTTCTCTGTGGTTGGTGGCTACTTTCCTGAGCTTCCGAAGCCACGTGGTTTCTGCCTCTTGTTGTCAGACTTGAATTGGAAAAGGAACCATATTAACAAGCCTTTACCACTACCACACGGCGGAAGTTTATACTTTAATTCAGTGAGCTAAGAAAAGCGTGTTGTGGGTCCCCTACGAGCCATGGTGCTTGCTTCATCATGATTTGGCACCAGTCATTAGCCGCAGCTCTGCTAATGAGCCACTGAGGTCAGTTTCAATATTTACTCAAAAACATAACCATGCAGCCCACCCCTCAACTGTGTATTTATCTTGCTTTTCTGCTGTTCGTGTGATTAGATGGGAGGAGCTCACGGCGACATCCTCCCTATAAAAGTGTAGATGGATCACTCTCTAACTCTTTCTTGCTTCACATACAAATGGCTTGAAAGGTGCAGGGAAGATGCAGGTCTAATAGACAGAAGAGAAGGTCTGTGCCAGGTGGGTTTCTCTGCATTGGTGTCCCATCACAGGTCCGCAAGTGTAATGTGTGATCTTTGACTCCTGGCATTTCACAAGCAGGCGGCCAGGAAACGGTTTCAGCCTATCAACCACTGAGGAGACGCAGCCTCTGAATGAGGAATGAGGAAGCAATGAATACATCCAGCCTATCACAGGAACAGCCCTGAGTGTTCCGAATTATAAATTCTCCATGTCACTGTATGTCGTTGAGCCCAAGTAGCTCGCCGTGATCGTATAGTGGTTAGTACTCTGCGTTGTGGCCGCAGCAACCACGGTTCGAATCCGAGTCACGGCATTGTGGTTGGCAATGTCACGGCAGTTGGGTGTTAATTTTACAGAATTAGCAAATGTACCAGTGGTTTTTGTAAAATGTCTATTAAAAACAGATCCTTTCAAATATTTAAACCATCTAACAACAAATGATTTAAACTCGCATGATTATAAGCTGTAGCTATAATGTATTTACTTACATAAATTATCGTTCTTGAACCTATTGGGGGTGGAGGGGGAGCGGAGCTCACCCCCCAGGTGCAGTTGAGTGACCTGTGTTGTGGCTCTCTAGAGGGAAGGCACAAATTTTGCTGTCACCCAGCCCAATCCAGACGTGTATTGGGGCCAGGTTTCAGGCAAATAGAGCAGTAAGTGCAGAGAAATGTTCACTCTCTAAAAGTGGCATTTCTAAAATAGTAAAGTTAAATCCAACCTCACCAGTAAGTAGGATTTTCAATAAATAAATAAAGCTACTCCTCTCCGATATGGAATTACCAAATAAAAAGTATAGGGGAATACACAGAGCTAACCTATGAGAGGGGTAGACCTCACAGTAGTGAAAAATGAAATAGACTGTTTGGTACTTACAGGACACGCGAACCACCAAAGTACATATCTTATTTTTTACTTACATAGCATCATGCACCTAGGACTACCTAGGGCCTACCTTAGGTGTAAATTATATGTAATAAAAGGGGAGTTTAAGGCTTGGCAAGTAGGCTGGGACTCCCCTGGGAGACCCCTGAGTCTATGCCCAGAACGATAACTCTGCCAGTCGAGTACTTACCTAAAAGCCGATAACTCACTTTTCTTCCATAGGCTAACATTGAGTTGTTTCACTTGGAAATTCTTCTAAGTGGTGTGGAGTTTTGGAACTTTAAAATATTCATCTAAAATCAGCCGAACAACGAATTCTGATTTACTCACCTGTTATCAGGAGAGACCTCAGTGCTGCATCTTGGAGCTCAGTACTGACCCTGAAAAGTAATTTTAACCGTACTTACCAGTAACTCGAATTTCCTTCCATGGGATATCATTGCCTGCTTTTTGCTGAAAATTTTCTAAGTGTCGATTTTTGAAACTTACAAATATTCTTTAAAAATCGTACCAACTGTGAAAACGTAATTGTTTACCTGTTTTAGATAGATGTCCCAGTACTGAGCCTAGGAGCCTAGCACTGGATTACAAAAGTAACGAGAACGTACTTTACCCGTAACTTGAATTTTCTTCCATAGGAAACCATTGACTGTTTTTCTGTGAAATTTCTTCTAAGTGTCGATTTTGCAAACATGTAAATATTCCTTAAAAATCGCCTGTATAACTTAAACGCAGTTTCTCAACTGCTTACAGGTGGTACAGTAGTGCTGGATCTAGGATCCAACACTGACCTAGAAAAAGTAACCATAACCCCACTTACCTGCTAAGTGAATTTCCTTCCATAGGATAACATTGGTAATTTGATCAGCAAAAGTTTCGAAGTGTCAACTTTTAAAATAGCAAAATATTGCTTAAAAATCACAACAGTAACTAAAACGAATTTACTCACTTGTTTCCAAGAACTGTCCCAGGACTGAATCTAGGATCCAGTCCTGGATTTAGAAAAGTAATCCTGAAAGTAATTAATTGCATATAACTTAAAATTCCCATTGAGCTCAATGTATTATTGTGATTCAAATTGTGTTGCCTATTGCAATAAACTGTAACTATGACCTGCAAAAGTCAATTGCCTATTGCAAAGTATTTAACTAAAGCATCTCATTCTGAGAAAGTATATTTTGATACCTATTGTTGGTTCTAAAATAAAACAACAATATCTTTTGTATGCAAACCAATGGCCTAGAGTTCAGTTATTGAGTGTGTGAGACCATTTGCTGACTGAGTGTGTACAACAAATGTTTTACACTGTACTCTGATACTGCCTTACTGCTCGGCAAGCTACCACTTTAGAGAGTAAGGTTATATCTAACTTTAGCCTCTGCCAAACCTCTGGGGACTGGGGACTCTGTGCACACTGTACCTATTTGGGAACAGTATATACAGAGCCACTTTCTCACAGTAGTGATAAAGTGATTAGAGTCCTAAGGCCAACATAAAGATACAGCAAAACGTGAGGTGAAAAGCAAAAAGGTTGCTGGTAGGCCACCTTAAGGATGCCAGGTCTAACAAAAACTGAACTAAGGATAACATGAGTAAAACATCAGGTTTCTCTACTGCATTTGGTGAGACAAGTGGGCCTTCTTTTATCTTCCATTCAATCAATCTTTGACAGACCCCTTTATTATAGAGCTTTTCAAGGATTAAAGATAAGGCACTTACAAAGGAGTCCCAAATACTCAGAGATGGTTGACTTCTGTAATATGGGTCGTAGACTAAAAGCAGCGCAAAAACAGAGTGCAACAGGGTCCAAAAAACTTGAGTGCCACAAGAGAGTTTGAATGCAAGCGTATCCTTTTACAGATCCAGAGATATACTCATGCAATTTTTGCTTTTAGGACAGAACGTGCATGATGAAAAAAACATTGTTTTGAAAAAGCGCATTGCAGAATATCAGTACTTTGATGTGGGAAAACTTCAAAACTTTCAAACAAAATATTTGTAGGCAGCTTACAGCAAGTTGTTGTGGCCGAGTGGTTAAGGCGATGGACTAGAAATCCATTGGGGTATCCCCGCGCAGGTTCGAATCCTGCCAACAACGAGAATCTTTTTATTATCGGCTAAAATTTCAGAAGTTAACCTTTAGTATTTCTTCCATTTCAGTTTTATAAATAGGTGGCTTATTTTTGTGTCACTATTGCCTCTCCACATATTTGTTATCGCTACCTCTTTCATGTCTTTGCTACACCTCATTCCTACTTTAGCACTGGTGTAAACGCTTCAAATTATTATACGGTTGCTCTCTCATTCATACCTGCGCATGCACTTGAAAGTTACTTTACCAATAAAAGACGCAAAGAGAGAAATAGAACAAAAGTGCTGGCTGGATTGGCAAACACACTTCATAAAACTGCATTTTCTTTTTTATTATCCCCCGTGTTACATGCTTAACCTCCCCATGTGTAATTTCTCTTAACCTGCTGTCCCAGGAAGAGAATTTCATCTACAGGCTCTTTCTGTGTTTTTTTCCCTAGTCTGTCTTTCCCATTTCTTAGCTGTGTAACTGTTCCTTTACGCGCTCTATTTAAACGCCATCAATCTCATTTGAGCTCCTTGCTCCCGCTGCTGTTTTCTCCACCTCTCATACTGCCAGTTCTCTCTTTCTCTGTGGTTGGTGGCTACTTTCCTGAGCTTCCGAAGCCACATGGTTCCTGCCTCTTGTTGTCAGACTTGAATTGGAAAAGGAACCATATTAACAAGCCTTTACCACTCACACACGGCGGAAGTTTATACTTTAATTCAGTGAGCTAAGAAAAGCGTGTTGTGGGTCCCCTACGAGCCATGGTGCTTGCTTCATCATGATTTGGCACCAGTCATTAGCCGCAGCTCTGCTAATGAGCCACTGAGGTCAGTTTCAATATTTACTCAAAAACATAACCATGCAGCCCACCCCTCAACTGTGTATTTATCTTGCTTTTCTGCTGTTCGTGTGATTAGCTGGGAGGAGCTCACGGCGACATCCTCCCTATAAAAGTGTAGATGGATCACTCTCTAACTCTTTCTTGCTTCACATACAAATGGCTTGAAAGGTGCAGGGAAGATGCAGGTCTAATAGACAGAATAGAAGGTCTGTGCCAGGTGGGTTTCTCTGCATTGGTGTCCCATCACAGGTCCGCAAGTGTAATGTGTGATCTTTGACTCCTGGCATTTCACAAGCAGGCGGCCAGGAAACGGTTTCAGCCTATCAACCACTGAGGAGACGCAGCCTCTGAATGAGGAATGAGGAAGCAATGAATACATCCAGCCTATCACAGGAACAGCCCTGAGTGTTCCGAATTATAAATTCTCCATGTCACTGTATGTCGTTGAGCCCAAGTAGCTCGCCGTGATCGTATAGTGGTTAGTACTCTGCGTTGTGGCCGCAGCAACCGCGGTTTGAATCCGAGTCACGGCATTGTGGTTGGCAATGTCACGGCAGTTGGGTGTTAATTTTACAGAATTAGCAAATGTACCAGTGGTTTTTGTAAAATGTCTATTAAAAACAGATCCTTTCAAATATTTAAACCATCTAACAACAAATGATTTAAACTCGCATGATTATAAGCTGTAGCTATAATGTATTTACTTACATAAATTATCGTTCTTGAACCTATTGGGGGTGGAGGGGGAGCGGAGCTCACCCCCCAGGTGCAGTTGAGTGACCTGTGTTGTGGCTCTCTAGAGGGAAGGCACAAATTTTGCTGTCACCCAGCCCAATCCAGACGTGTATTGGGGCCAGGTTTCAGGCAAATAGAGCAGTAAGTGCAGAGAAATGTTCACTCTCTAAAAGTGGCATTTCTAAAATAGTAAAGTTAAATCCAACCTCACCAGTAAGTAGGATTTTCAATAAATAAATAAAGCTACTCCTCTCCGATATGGAATTACCAAATAAAAAGTATAGGGGAATACACAGAGCTAACCTATGAGAGGGGTAGACCTCACAGTAGTGAAAAATGAAATAGACTGTTTGGTACTTACAGGACACGCGAACCACCAAAGTACATATCTTATTTTTTACTTACATACCATCATGCACCTAGGACTACCTAGGGCCTACCTTAGGTGTAAATTATATGTAATAAAAGGGGAGTTTAAGGCTTGGCAAGTAGGCTGGGACTCCCCTGGGAGACCCCTGAGTCTATGCCCAGAACCATAACTCTGCCAGTCGAGTACTTACCTAAAAGCCGATAACTCACTTTTCTTCCATAGGCTAACATTGAGTGGTTTCACTTGGAAATTCTTCTAAGTGGTGTGGAGTTTTGGAACTTTAAAATATTCATCTAAAATCAGCCGAACAACGAATTCTGATTTACTCACCTGTTATCAGGAGAGACCTCAGTGCTGCATCTTGGAGCTCAGTACTGACCCTGAAAAGTAATTTTAACCGTACTTACCAGTAACTCGAATTTCCTTCCATGGGATATCATTGCCTGCTTTTTGCTGAAAATTTTCTAAGTGTCGATTTTTGAAACTTACAAATATTCTTTAAAAATCGTACCAACTGTGAAAACGTAATTGTTTACCTGTTTTAGATAGATGTCCCAGTACTGAGCCTAGGAGCCTAGCACTGGATTACAAAAGTAACGAGAACGTACTTTACCCGTAACTTGAATTTTCTTCCATAGGAAACCATTGACTGTTTTTCTGTGAAATTTCTTCTAAGTGTCGATTTTGCAAACATGTAAATATTCCTTAAAAATCGCCTGTATAACTTAAACGCAGTTTCTCAACTGCTTACAGGTGGTACAGTAGTGCTGGATCTAGGATCCAACACTGACCTAGAAAAAGTAACCATAACCCCACTTACCTGCTAAGTGAATTTCCTTCCATAGGATAACATTGGTAATTTGATCAGCAAAAGTTTCGAAGTGTCAACTTTTAAAATAGCAAAATATTGCTTAAAAATCACAACAGTAACTAAAACGAATTTACTCACTTGTTTCCAAGAACTGTCCCAGGACTGAATCTAGGATCCAGTCCTGGATTTAGAAAAGTAATCCTGAAAGTAATTAATTGCATATAACTTAAAATTCCCATTGAGCTCAATGTATTTTTGTGATTCAAATTGTGTTGCCTATTGCAATAAACTGTAACTATGACCTGCAAAAGTCAATTGCCTATTGCAAAGTATTTAACTAAAGCATCTCATTCTGAGAAAGTATATTTTGATACCTATTGTTGGTTCTAAAATAAAACAACAATATCTTTTGTATGCAAACCAATGGCCTAGAGTTCAGTTATTGAGTGTGTGAGACCATTTGCTGACTGAGTGTGTACAACAAATGTTTTACACTGTACTCTGATACTGCCTTACTGCTCGGCAAGCTACCACTTTAGAGAGTAAGGTTATATCTAACTTTAGCCTCTGCCAAACCTCTGGGGACTGGGGACTCTGTGCACACTGTACCTATTTGGGAACAGTATATACAGAGCCACTTTCTCACAGTAGTGATAAAGTGATTAGAGTCCTAAGGCCAACATAAAGATACAGCAAAACGTGAGGTGAAAAGCAAAAAGGTTGCTGGTAGGCCACCTTAAGGATGCCAGGTCTAACAAAAACTGAACTAAGGATAACATGAGTAAAACATCAGGTTTCTCTACTGCATTTGGTGAGACAAGTGGGCCTTCTTTTATCTTCCATTCAATCAATCTTTGACAGACCCCTTTATTATAGAGCTTTTCAAGGATTAAAGATAAGGCACTTACAAAGGAGTCCCAAATACTCAGAGATGGTTGACTTCTGTAATATGGGTCGTAGACTAAAAGCAGCGCAAAAACAGAGTGCAACAGGGTCCAAAAAACTTGAGTGCCACAAGAGAGTTTGAATGCAAGCGTATCCTTTTACAGATCCAGAGATATACTCATGCAATTTTTGCTTTTAGGACAGAACGTGCATGATGAAAAAAACATTGTTTTGAAAAAGCGCATTGCAGAATATCAGTACTTTGATGTGGGAAAACTTCAAAACTTTCAAACAAAATATTTGTAGGCAGCTTACAGCAAGTTGTTGTGGCCGAGTGGTTAAGGCGATGGACTAGAAATCCATTGGGGTATCCCCGCGCAGGTTCGAATCCTGCCAACAACGAGAATCTTTTTATTATCGGCTAAAATTTCAGAAGTTAACCTTTAGTATTTCTTCCATTTCAGTTTTATAAATAGGTGGCTTATTTTTGTGTCACTATTGCCTCTCAACATATTTGTTATCGCTACCTCTTTCATGTCTTTGCTACACCTCATTCCTACTTTAGCACTGGTGTAAACGCTTCAAATTATTATACGGTTGCTCTCTCATTCATACCTGCGCATGCACTTGAAAGTTACTTTACCAATAAAAGACGCAAAGAGAGAAATAGAACAAAAGTGCTGGCTGGATTGGCAAACACACTTCATAAAACTGCATTTTCTTTTTTATTATCCCCCGTGTTACATGCTTAACCTCCCCATGTGTAATTTCTCTTAACCTGCTGTCCCAGGAAGAGAATTTCATCTACAGGCTCTTTCTGTGTTTTTTTCCCTAGTCTGTCTTTCCCATTTCTTAGCTGTGTAACTGTTCCTTTACGCGCTCTATTTAAACGCCATCAATCTCATTTGAGCTCCTTGCTCCCGCTGCTGTTTTCTCCACCTCTCATACTGCCAGTTCTCTCTTTCTCTGTGGTTGGTGGCTACTTTCCTGAGCTTCCGAAGCCACATGGTTCCTGCCTCTTGTTGTCAGACTTGAATTGGAAAAGGAACCATATTAACAAGCCTTTACCACTCACACACGGCGGAAGTTTATACTTTAATTCAGTGAGCTAAGAAAAGCGTGTTGTGGGTCCCCTACGAGCCATGGTGCTTGCTTCATCATGATTTGGCACCAGTCATTAGCCGCAGCTCTGCTAATGAGCCACTGAGGTCAGTTTCAATATTTACTCAAAAACATAACCATGCAGCCCACCCCTCAACTGTGTATTTATCTTGCTTTTCTGCTGTTCGTGTGATTAGCTGGGAGGAGCTCACGGCGACATCCTCCCTATAAAAGTGTAGATGGATCACTCTCTAACTCTTTCTTGCTTCACATACAAATGGCTTGAAAGGTGCAGGGAAGATGCAGGTCTAATAGACAGAATAGAAGGTCTGTGCCAGGTGGGTTTCTCTGCATTGGTGTCCCATCACAGGTCCGCAAGTGTAATGTGTGATCTTTGACTCCTGGCATTTCACAAGCAGGCGGCCAGGAAACGGTTTCAGCCTATCAACCACTGAGGAGACGCAGCCTCTGAATGAGGAATGAGGAAGCAATGAATACATCCAGCCTATCACAGGAACAGCCCTGAGTGTTCCGAATTATAAATTCTCCATGTCACTGTATGTCGTTGAGCCCAAGTAGCTCGCCGTGATCGTATAGTGGTTAGTACTCTGCGTTGTGGCCGCAGCAACCGCGGTTTGAATCCGAGTCACGGCATTGTGGTTGGCAATGTCACGGCAGTTGGGTGTTAATTTTACAGAATTAGCAAATGTACCAGTGGTTTTTGTAAAATGTCTATTAAAAACAGATCCTTTCAAATATTTAAACCATCTAACAACAAATGATTTAAACTCGCATGATTATAAGCTGTAGCTATAATGTATTTACTTACATAAATTATCGTTCTTGAACCTATTGGGGGTGGAGGGGGAGCGGAGCTCACCCCCCAGGTGCAGTTGAGTGACCTGTGTTGTGGCTCTCTAGAGGGAAGGCACAAATTTTGCTGTCACCCAGCCCAATCCAGACGTGTATTGGGGCCAGGTTTCAGGCAAATAGAGCAGTAAGTGCAGAGAAATGTTCACTCTCTAAAAGTGGCATTTCTAAAATAGTAAAGTTAAATCCAACCTCACCAGTAAGTAGGATTTTCAATAAATAAATAAAGCTACTCCTCTCCGATATGGAATTACCAAATAAAAAGTATAGGGGAATACACAGAGCTAACCTATGAGAGGGGTAGACCTCACAGTAGTGAAAAATGAAATAGACTGTTTGGTACTTACAGGACACGCGAACCACCAAAGTACATATCTTATTTTTTACTTACATACCATCATGCACCTAGGACTACCTAGGGCCTACCTTAGGTGTAAATTATATGTAATAAAAGGGGAGTTTAAGGCTTGGCAAGTAGGCTGGGACTCCCCTGGGAGACCCCTGAGTCTATGCCCAGAACCATAACTCTGCCAGTCGAGTACTTACCTAAAAGCCGATAACTCACTTTTCTTCCATAGGCTAACATTGAGTGGTTTCACTTGGAAATTCTTCTAAGTGGTGTGGAGTTTTGGAACTTTAAAATATTCATCTAAAATCAGCCGAACAACGAATTCTGATTTACTCACCTGTTATCAGGAGAGACCTCAGTGCTGCATCTTGGAGCTCAGTACTGACCCTGAAAAGTAATTTTAACCGTACTTACCAGTAACTCGAATTTCCTTCCATGGGATATCATTGCCTGCTTTTTGCTGAAAATTTTCTAAGTGTCGATTTTTGAAACTTACAAATATTCTTTAAAAATCGTACCAACTGTGAAAACGTAATTGTTTACCTGTTTTAGATAGATGTCCCAGTACTGAGCCTAGGAGCCTAGCACTGGATTACAAAAGTAACGAGAACGTACTTTACCCGTAACTTGAATTTTCTTCCATAGGAAACCATTGACTGTTTTTCTGTGAAATTTCTTCTAAGTGTCGATTTTGCAAACATGTAAATATTCCTTAAAAATCGCCTGTATAACTTAAACGCAGTTTCTCAACTGCTTACAGGTGGTACAGTAGTGCTGGATCTAGGATCCAACACTGACCTAGAAAAAGTAACCATAACCCCACTTACCTGCTAAGTGAATTTCCTTCCATAGGATAACATTGGTAATTTGATCAGCAAAAGTTTCGAAGTGTCAACTTTTAAAATAGCAAAATATTGCTTAAAAATCACAACAGTAACTAAAACGAATTTACTCACTTGTTTCCAAGAACTGTCCCAGGACTGAATCTAGGATCCAGTCCTGGATTTAGAAAAGTAATCCTGAAAGTAATTAATTGCATATAACTTAAAATTCCCATTGAGCTCAATGTATTATTGTGATTCAAATTGTGTTGCCTATTGCAATAAACTGTAACTATGACCTGCAAAAGTCAATTGCCTATTGCAAAGTATTTAACTAAAGCATCTCATTCTGAGAAAGTATATTTTGATACCTATTGTTGGTTCTAAAATAAAACAACAATATCTTTTGTATGCAAACCAATGGCCTAGAGTTCAGTTATTGAGTGTGTGAGACCATTTGCTGACTGAGTGTGTACAACAAATGTTTTACACTGTACTCTGATACTGCCTTACTGCTCGGCAAGCTACCACTTTAGAGAGTAAGGTTATATCTAACTTTAGCCTCTGCCAAACCTCTGGGGACTGGGGACTCTGTGCACACTGTACCTATTTGGGAACAGTATATACAGAGCCACTTTCTCACAGTAGTGATAAAGTGATTAGAGTCCTAAGGCCAACATAAAGATACAGCAAAACGTGAGGTGAAAAGCAAAAAGGTTGCTGGTAGGCCACCTTAAGGATGCCAGGTCTAACAAAAACTGAACTAAGGATAACATGAGTAAAACATCAGGTTTCTCTACTGCATTTGGTGAGACAAGTGGGCCTTCTTTTATCTTCCATTCAATCAATCTTTGACAGACCCCTTTATTATAGAGCTTTTCAAGGATTAAAGATAAGGCACTTACAAAGGAGTCCCAAATACTCAGAGATGGTTGACTTCTGTAATATGGGTCGTAGACTAAAAGCAGCGCAAAAACAGAGTGCAACAGGGTCCAAAAAACTTGAGTGCCACAAGAGAGTTTGAATGCAAGCGTATCCTTTTACAGATCCAGAGATATACTCATGCAATTTTTGCTTTTAGGACAGAACGTGCATGATGAAAAAAACATTGTTTTGAAAAAGCGCATTGCAGAATATCAGTACTTTGATGTGGGAAAACTTCAAAACTTTCAAACAAAATATTTGTAGGCAGCTTACAGCAAGTTGTTGTGGCCGAGTGGTTAAGGCGATGGACTAGAAATCCATTGGGGTATCCCCGCGCAGGTTCGAATCCTGCCAACAACGAGAATCTTTTTATTATCGGCTAAAATTTCAGAAGTTAACCTTTAGTATTTCTTCCATTTCAGTTTTATAAATAGGTGGCTTATTTTTGTGTCACTATTGCCTCTCCACATATTTGTTATCGCTACCTCTTTCATGTCTTTGCTACACCTCATTCCTACTTTAGCACTGGTGTAAACGCTTCAAATTATTATACGGTTGCTCTCTCATTCATACCTGCGCATGCACTTGAAAGTTACTTTACCAATAAAAGACGCAAAGAGAGAAATAGAACAAAAGTGCTGGCTGGATTGGCAAACACACTTCATAAAACTGCATTTTCTTTTTTATTATCCCCCGTGTTACATGCTTAACCTCCCCATGTGTAATTTCTCTTAACCTGCTGTCCCAGGAAGAGAATTTCATCTACAGGCTCTTTCTGTGTTTTTTTCCCTAGTCTGTCTTTCCCATTTCTTAGCTGTGTAACTGTTCCTTTACGCGCTCTATTTAAACGCCATCAATCTCATTTGAGCTCCTTGCTCCCGCTGCTGTTTTCTCCACCTCTCATACTGCCAGTTCTCTCTTTCTCTGTGGTTGGTGGCTACTTTCCTGAGCTTCCGAAGCCACATGGTTCCTGCCTCTTGTTGTCAGACTTGAATTGGAAAAGGAACCATATTAACAAGCCTTTACCACTCACACACGGCGGAAGTTTATACTTTAATTCAGTGAGCTAAGAAAAGCGTGTTGTGGGTCCCCTACGAGCCATGGTGCTTGCTTCATCATGATTTGGCACCAGTCATTAGCCGCAGCTCTGCTAATGAGCCACTGAGGTCAGTTTCAATATTTACTCAAAAACATAACCATGCAGCCCACCCCTCAACTGTGTATTTATCTTGCTTTTCTGCTGTTCGTGTGATTAGCTGGGAGGAGCTCACGGCGACATCCTCCCTATAAAAGTGTAGATGGATCACTCTCTAACTCTTTCTTGCTTCACATACAAATGGCTTGAAAGGTGCAGGGAAGATGCAGGTCTAATAGACAGAATAGAAGGTCTGTGCCAGGTGGGTTTCTCTGCATTGGTGTCCCATCACAGGTCCGCAAGTGTAATGTGTGATCTTTGACTCCTGGCATTTCACAAGCAGGCGGCCAGGAAACGGTTTCAGCCTATCAACCACTGAGGAGACGCAGCCTCTGAATGAGGAATGAGGAAGCAATGAATACATCCAGCCTATCACAGGAACAGCCCTGAGTGTTCCGAATTATAAATTCTCCATGTCACTGTATGTCGTTGAGCCCAAGTAGCTCGCCGTGATCGTATAGTGGTTAGTACTCTGCGTTGTGGCCGCAGCAACCGCGGTTTGAATCCGAGTCACGGCATTGTGGTTGGCAATGTCACGGCAGTTGGGTGTTAATTTTACAGAATTAGCAAATGTACCAGTGGTTTTTGTAAAATGTCTATTAAAAACAGATCCTTTCAAATATTTAAACCATCTAACAACAAATGATTTAAACTCGCATGATTATAAGCTGTAGCTATAATGTATTTACTTACATAAATTATCGTTCTTGAACCTATTGGGGGTGGAGGGGGAGCGGAGCTCACCCCCCAGGTGCAGTTGAGTGACCTGTGTTGTGGCTCTCTAGAGGGAAGGCACAAATTTTGCTGTCACCCAGCCCAATCCAGACGTGTATTGGGGCCAGGTTTCAGGCAAATAGAGCAGTAAGTGCAGAGAAATGTTCACTCTCTAAAAGTGGCATTTCTAAAATAGTAAAGTTAAATCCAACCTCACCAGTAAGTAGGATTTTCAATAAATAAATAAAGCTACTCCTCTCCGATATGGAATTACCAAATAAAAAGTATAGGGGAATACACAGAGCTAACCTATGAGAGGGGTAGACCTCACAGTAGTGAAAAATGAAATAGACTGTTTGGTACTTACAGGACACGCGAACCACCAAAGTACATATCTTATTTTTTACTTACATACCATCATGCACCTAGGACTACCTAGGGCCTACCTTAGGTGTAAATTATATGTAATAAAAGGGGAGTTTAAGGCTTGGCAAGTAGGCTGGGACTCCCCTGGGAGACCCCTGAGTCTATGCCCAGAACCATAACTCTGCCAGTCGAGTACTTACCTAAAAGCCGATAACTCACTTTTCTTCCATAGGCTAACATTGAGTGGTTTCACTTGGAAATTCTTCTAAGTGGTGTGGAGTTTTGGAACTTTAAAATATTCATCTAAAATCAGCCGAACAACGAATTCTGATTTACTCACCTGTTATCAGGAGAGACCTCAGTGCTGCATCTTGGAGCTCAGTACTGACCCTGAAAAGTAATTTTAACCGTACTTACCAGTAACTCGAATTTCCTTCCATGGGATATCATTGCCTGCTTTTTGCTGAAAATTTTCTAAGTGTCGATTTTTGAAACTTACAAATATTCTTTAAAAATCGTACCAACTGTGAAAACGTAATTGTTTACCTGTTTTAGATAGATGTCCCAGTACTGAGCCTAGGAGCCCAGCACTGGATTACAAAAGTAACGAGAACGTACTTTACCCGTAACTTGAATTTTCTTCCATAGGAAACCATTGACTGTTTTTCTGTGAAATTTCTTCTAAGTGTCGATTTTGCAAACATGTAAATATTCCTTAAAAATCGCCTGTATAACTTAAACGCAGTTTCTCAACTGCTTACAGGTGGTACAGTAGTGCTGGATCTAGGATCCAACACTGACCTAGAAAAAGTAACCATAACCCCACTTACCTGCTAAGTGAATTTCCTTCCATAGGATAACATTGGTAATTTGATCAGCAAAAGTTTCTAAGTGTCAACTTTTAAAATAGCAAAATATTGCTTAAAAATCACAACAGTAACTAAAACGAATTTACTCACTTGTTTCCAAGAACTGTCCCAGGACTGAATCTAGGATCCAGTCCTGGATTTAGAAAAGTAATCCTGAAAGTAATTAATTGCATATAACTTAAAATTCCCATTGAGCTCAATGTATTATTGTGATTCAAATTGTGTTGCCTATTGCAATAAACTGTAACTATGACCTGCAAAAGTCAATTGCCTATTGCAAAGTATTTAACTAAAGCATCTCATTCTGAGAAAGTATATTTTGATACCTATTGTTGGTTCTAAAATAAAACAACAATATCTTTTGTATGCAAACCAATGGCCTAGAGTTCAGCTCTTGAGTGTGTGAGACCATTTGCTGACTGAGTGTGTACAACAAATGTTTTACACTGTACTCTGATACTGCCTTACTGCTCGGCAAGCTACCACTTTAGAGAGTAAGGTTATATCTAACTTTAGCCTCTGCCAAACCTCTGGGGACTGGGGACGCTGTGCACACTGTACCTATTTGGGAACAGTATATACAGAGCCACTTTCTCACAGTAGTGATAAAGTGATTAGAGTCCTATGGCCAACATAAAGATACAGCAAAACGTGAGGTGAAAAGCAAAAGGGTTGCTGGTAGGCCACCTTAAGGATGCCAGGTCTAACAAAAACTGAACTAAGGATAACATGAGTAAAACATCAGGTTTCTCTACTGCATTTGGTGAGACAAGTGGGCCTTCTTTTATCTTCCATTCAAGCAATCTTTGACAGACCCCTTTATTATAGAGCTTTTCAAGGATTAAAGATAAGGCACTTACAAAGGAGTCCCAAATACTCAGAGATGGTTGACTTCTTTAATATGGGTCGTAGACTAAAAGCAGCGCAAAAACAGAGTGCAACAGGGTCCAAAAAACTTGAGTGCCACAAGAGAGTTTGAATGCAAGCGTATCCTTTTACAGATCCAGAGATATACTCATGCAATTTTTGTTTTTAGGACAGAACGTGCATGATGAAAAAAACATTGTTTTTAAAAAGCGCATTGCAGAATATCAGTACTTTGATGTGGGAAAACTTCAAAACTTTCAAACAAAATATTTGTAGGCAGCTTACAGCAAGTTGTTGTGGCCGAGTGGTTAAGGTGATGGACTCGAAATCCATTGGGGTATCCCCGCGCAGGTTCGAATCCTGCCAACAACGAGAATCTTTTTATTATCGGCTACAATTTCAGAAGTTAACCTTTAGTATTTCTTCCATTTCAGTTTTATAAATAGGTGGCTTATTTTTGTGTCACTATTGCCTCTCCACATATTTGTTATCGCTACCTCTTTCATGTCTTTGCTACACCTCATTCCTACTTTAGCACTGGTGTAAACGCTTCAAATTATTATACCGTTGCTCTCTCATTCATACCTGCGCATGCACTTGAAAGTTACTTTACCAATAAAAGACGCAAATAGAGAAATAGAACAAAAGTGCTGGCTGGATTGGCAAACACACTTCATAAAACTGCATTTTCTTTTTATTCTCCCCCGTGTTACATGCTTAACCTCCCCATGTGTAATTTCTCTTAACCTGCTGTCCCAGGAAGAGAATTTCATCTACAGGCTCTTTCTGTGTTTTTTTCCCTAGTCTGTCTTTCCCATTTCTTAGCTGTGTAACTGTTCCTTTACGCGCTGTATTTAAACGCCATCAATCTCATTTGAGCTCCTTGCTCCCGCTTCTGTTTTCTCCACCTCTCATACTGCCAGTTCTCTCTTTCTCTGTGGTTGGTGGCTACTTTCCTGAGCTTCCGAAGCCACGTGGTTCCTGCCTCTTGTTGTCAGACTTGAATTGGAAAAGGAACCATATTAACAAGCCTTTACCACTCACACACGGCGGAAGTTTATACTTTAATTCAGTGAGCTAAGAAAAGCGTGTTGTGGGTCCCCTACGAGCCATGGTGCTTGCTTCATCATGATTTGGCACCAGTCATTAGCCGCAGCTCTGCTAATGAGCCACTGAGGTCAGTTTCAATATTTACTCAAAAACATAACCATGCAGCCCACCCCTCAACTGTGTATTTATCTTGCTTTTCTGCTGTTCGTGTGATTAGATGGGAGGAGCTCACGGCGACATCCTCCCTATAAAAGTGTAGATGGATCACTCTCTAACTCTTTCTTGCTTCACATACAAATGGCTTGAAAGGTGCAGGGAAGATGCAGGTCTAATAGACAGAATAGAAGGTCTGTGCCAGGTGGGTTTCTCTGCATTGGTGTCCCATCACAGGTCCGCAAGTGTAATGTGTGATCTTTGACTCCTGGCATTTCACAAGCAGGCGGCCAGGAAACGGTTTCAGCCTATCAACCACTGAGGAGACGCAGCCTCTGAATGAGGAATGAGGAAGCAATGAATACATCCAGCCTATCACAGGAACAGCCCTGAGTGTTCCGAATTATAAATTCTCCATGTCACTGTATGTCGTTCAGCCCAAGTAGCTCGCCGTGATCGTATAGTGGTTAGTATTCTGCGTTGTGGCCGCAGCAACCTCGGTTCGAATCCGAGTCACGGCATTGTGGTTGGCAATGTCACGGCAGTTGGGTGTTAATTTTACAGAATTAGCAAATGTACCAGTGGTTTTTGTAAAATGTCTATTAAAAACAGATCCTTTCAAATATTTAAACCATCTAACAACAAATGATTTAAACTCGCATGATTATAAGCTGTAGCTATAATGTATTTACTTACATAAATTATCATTCTTGAACCTATTGGGGGTGGAGGGGGAGCGGAGCTCACCCCCCAGGTGCAGTTGAGTGACCTGTGTTGTGGCTCTCTAGAGGGAAGGCACAAATTTTGCTGTCACCCAGCCCAATCCAGACGTGTATTGGGGCCAGGTTTCAGGCAAATAGAGCAGTAAGTGCAGAGAAATGTTCACTCTCTAAAAGTGGCATTTCTAAAATAGTAAAGTTAAATCCAACCTCACCAGTAAGTAGGATTTTCAATAAATAAATAAAGCTACTCCTCTCCGATATGGAATTACCAAATAAAAAGTATAGGGGAATACACAGAGCTAACCTATGAGAGGGGTAGACCTCACAGTAGTGAAAAATGAAATAGACTGTTTGGTACTTACAGGACACGCGAACCACCAAAGTACATATCTTATTTTTTACTTACATACCATCATGCACCTAGGACTACCTAGGGCCTACCTTAGGTGTAAATTATATGTAATAAAAGGGGAGTTTAAGGCTTGGCAAGTAGGCTGGGACTCCCCTGGGAGACCCCTGAGTCTATGCCCAGAACCATAACTCTGCCAGTCGAGTATTTACCTAAAAGCCGATAACTCACTTTTCTTCCATAGGCTAACATTGAGTGGTTTCACTTGGAAATTCTTCTAAGTGGTGTGGAGTTTTGGAACTTTAAAATATTCATCTAAAATCAGCCGAACAACGAATTCTGATTTACTCACCTGTTATCAGGAGAGACCTCAGTGCTGCATCTTGGAGCTCAGTACTGACCCTGAAAAGTAATTTTAACCGTACTTACCAGTAACTCGAATTTCCTTCCATGGGATATCATTGCCTGCTTTTTGCTGAAAATTTTCTAAGTGTCGATTTTTGAAACTTACAAATATTCTTTAAAAATCGTACCAACTGTGAAAACGTAATTGTTTACCTGTTTTAGATAGATGTCCCAGTACTGAGCCTAGGAGCCCAGCACTGGATTACAAAAGTAACGAGAACGTACTTTACCCGTAACTTGAATTTTCTTCCATAGGAAACCATTGACTGTTTTTCTGTGAAATTTCTTCTAAGTGTCGATTTTGCAAACATGTAAATATTCCTTAAAAATCGCCTGTATAACTTAAACGCAGTTTCTCAACTGCTTACAGGTGGTACAGTAGTGCTGGATCTAGGATCCAACACTGACCTAGAAAAAGTAACCATAACCCCACTTACCTGCTAAGTGAATTTCCTTCCATAGGATAACATTGGTAATTTGATCAGCAAAAGTTTCGAAGTGTCAACTTTTAAAATAGCAAAATATTGCTTAAAAATCACAACAGTAACTAAAACGAATTTACTCACTTGTTTCCAAGAACTGTCCCAGGACTGAATCTAGGATCCAGTCCTGGATTTAGAAAAGTAATCCTGAAAGTAATTAATTGCATATAACTTAAAATTCCCATTGAGCTCAATGTATTATTGTGATTCAAATTGTGTTGCCTATTGCAATAAACTGTAACTATGACCTGCAAAAGTCAATTGCCTATTGCAAAGTATTTAACTAAAGCATCTCATTCTGAGAAAGTATATTTTGATACCTATTGTTGGTTCTAAAATAAAACAACAATATCTTTTGTATGCAAACCAATGGCCTAGAGTTCAGTTCTTGAGTGTGTGAGACCATTTGCTGACTGAGTGTGTACAACAAATGTTTTACACTGTACTCTGATACTGCCTTACTGCTCGGCAAGCTACCACTTTAGAGAGTAAGGTTATATCTAACTTTAGCCTCTGCCAAACCTCTGGGGACTGGGGACTCTGTGCACACTGTACCTATTTGGGAACAGTATATACAGAGCCACTTTCTCACAGTAGTGATAAAGTGATTAGAGTCCTAAGGCCAACATAAAGATACAGCAAAACGTGAGGTGAAAAGCAAAAAGGTTGCTGGTAGGCCACCTTAAGGATGCCAGGTCTAACAAAAACTGAACTAAGGATAACATGAGTAAAACATCAGGTTTCTCTACTGCATTTGGTGAGACAAGTGGGCCTTCTTTTATCTTCCATTCAATCAATCTTTGACAGACCCCTTTATTATAGAGCTTTTCAAGGATTAAAGATAAGGCACTTACAAAGGAGTCCCAAATACTCAGAGATGGTTGACTTCTGTAATATGGGTCGTAGACTAAAAGCAGCGCAAAAACAGAGTGCAACAGGGTCCAAAAAACTTGAGTGCCACAAGAGAGTTTGAATGCAAGCGTATCCTTTTACAGATCCAGAGATATACTCATGCAATTTTTGCTTTTAGGACAGAACGTGCATGATGAAAAAAACATTGTTTTGAAAAAGCGCATTGCAGAATATCAGTACTTTGATGTGGGAAAACTTCAAAACTTTCAAACAAAATATTTGTAGGCAGCTTACAGCAAGTTGTTGTGGCCGAGTGGTTAAGGCGATGGACTAGAAATCCATTGGGGTATCCCCGCGCAGGTTCGAATCCTGCCAACAACGAGAATCTTTTTATTATCGGCTAAAATTTCAGAAGTTAACCTTTAGTATTTCTTCCATTTCAGTTTTATAAATAGGTGGCTTATTTTTGTGTCACTATTGCCTCTCCACATATTTGTTATCGCTACCTCTTTCATGTCTTTGCTACACCTCATTCCTACTTTAGCACTGGTGTAAACGCTTCAAATTATTATACGGTTGCTCTCTCATTCATACCTGCGCATGCACTTGAAAGTTACTTTACCAATAAAAGACGCAAAGAGAGAAATAGAACAAAAGTGCTGGCTGGATTGGCAAACACACTTCATAAAACTGCATTTTCTTTTTTATTATCCCCCGTGTTACATGCTTAACCTCCCCATGTGTAATTTCTCTTAACCTGCTGTCCCAGGAAGAGAATTTCATCTACAGGCTCTTTCTGTGTTTTTTTCCCTAGTCTGTCTTTCCCATTTCTTAGCTGTGTAACTGTTCCTTTACGCGCTCTATTTAAACGCCATCAATCTCATTTGAGCTCCTTGCTCCCGCTTCTGTTTTCTCCACCTCTCATACTGCCAGTTCTCTCTTTCTCTGTGGTTGGTGGCTACTTTCCTGAGCTTCTGAAGCCACATGGTTCCTGCCTCTTGTTGTCAGACTTGAATTGGAAAAGGAACCATATTAACAAGCCTTTACCACTCACACACGGCGGAAGTTTATACTTTAATTCAGTGAGCTAAGAAAAGCGTGTTGTGGGTCCCCTACGAGCCATGGTGCTTGCTTCATCATGATTTGGCACCAGTCATTAGCCGCAGCTCTGCTAATGAGCCACTGAGGTCAGTTTCAATATTTACTCAAAAACATAACCATGCAGCCCACCCCTCAACTGTGTATTTATCTTGCTTTTCTGCTGTTCGTGTGATTAGCTGGGAGGAGCTCACGGCGACATCCTCCCTATAAAAGTGTAGATGGATCACTCTCTAACTCTTTCTTGCTTCACATACAAATGGCTTGAAAGGTGCAGGGAAGATGCAGGTCTAATAGACAGAATAGAAGGTCTGTGCCAGGTGGGTTTCTCTGCATTGGTGTCCCATCACAGGTCCGCAAGTGTAATGTGTGATCTTTGACTCCTGGCATTTCACAAGCAGGCGGCCAGGAAACGGTTTCAGCCTATCAACCACTGAGGAGACGCAGCCTCTGAATGAGGAATGAGGAAGCAATGAATACATCCAGCCTATCACAGGAACAGCCCTGAGTGTTCCGAATTATAAATTCTCCATGTCACTGTATGTCGTTGAGCCCAAGTAGCTCGCCGTGATCGTATAGTGGTTAGTACTCTGCGTTGTGGCCGCAGCAACCGCGGTTTGAATCCGAGTCACGGCATTGTGGTTGGCAATGTCACGGCAGTTGGGTGTTAATTTTACAGAATTAGCAAATGTACCAGTGGTTTTTGTAAAATGTCTATTAAAAACAGATCCTTTCAAATATTTAAACCATCTAACAACAAATGATTTAAACTCGCATGATTATAAGCTGTAGCTATAATGTATTAACTTACATAAATTATCGTTCTTGAACCTATTGGGGGTGGAGGGGGAGCGGAGCTCACCCCCCAGGTGCAGTTGAGTGACCTGTGTTGTGGCTCTCTAGAGGGAAGGCACAAATTTTGCTGTCACCCAGCCCAATCCAGACGTGTATTGGGGCCAGGTTTCAGGCAAATAGAGCAGTAAGTGCAGAGAAATGTTCACTCTCTAAAAGTGGCATTTCTAAAATAGTAAAGTTAAATCCAACCTCACCAGTAAGTAGGATTTTCAATAAATAAATAAAGCTACTCCTCTCCGATATGGAATTACCAAATAAAAAGTATAGGGGAATACACAGAGCTAACCTATGAGAGGGGTAGACCTCACAATAGTGAAAAATGAAATAGACTGTTTGGTACTTACAGGACACGCGAACCACCAAAGTACATATCTTATTTTTTACTTACATACCATCATGCACCTAGGACTACCTAGGGCCTACCTTAGGTGTAAATTATATGTAATAAAAGGGGAGTTTAAGGCTTGGCAAGTAGGCTGGGACTCCCCTGGGAGACCCCTGAGTCTATGCCCAGAACCATAAATCTGCCAGTCGAGTACTTACCTAAAAGCCGATAACTCACTTTTCTTCCATAGGCTAACATTGAGTGGTTTCACTTGGAAATTCTTCTAAGTGGTGTGGAGTTTTGGAACTTTAAAATATTCATCTAAAATCAGCCGAACAACGAATTCTGATTTACTCACCTGTTATCAGGAGAGACCTCAGTGCTGCATCTTGGAGCTCAGTACTGACCCTGAAAAGTAATTTTAACCGTACTTACCAGTAACTCGAATTTCCTTCCATGGGATATCATTGCCTGCTTTTTGCTGAAAATTTTCTAAGTGTCGATTTTTGAAACTTACAAATATTCTTTAAAAATCGTACCAACTGTGAAAACGTAATTGTTTACCTGTTTTAGATAGATGTCCCAGTACTGAGCCTAGGAGCCCAGCACTGGATTACAAAAGTAACGAGAACGTACTTTACCCGTAACTTGAATTTTCTTCCATAGGAAACCATTGACTGTTTTTCTGTGAAATTTCTTCTAAGTGTCGATTTTGCAAACATGTAAATATTCCTTAAAAATCGCCTGTATAACTTAAACGCAGTTTCTCAACTGCTTACAGGTGGTACAGTAGTGCTGGATCTAGGATCCAACACTGACCTAGAAAAAGTAACCATAACCCCACTTACCTGCTAAGTGAATTTCCTTCCATAGGATAACATTGGTAATTTGATCAGCAAAAGTTTCTAAGTGTCAACTTTTAAAATAGCAAAATATTGCTTAAAAATCACAACAGTAACTAAAACGAATTTACTCACTTGTTTCCAAGAACTGTCCCAGGACTGAATCTAGGATCCAGTCCTGGATTTAGAAAAGTAATCCTGAAAGTAATTAATTGCATATAACTTAAAATTCCCATTGAGCTCAATGTATTATTGTGATTCAAATTGTGTTGCCTATTGCAATAAACTGTAACTATGACCTGCAAAAGTCAATTGCCTATTGCAAAGTATTTAACTAAAGCATCTCATTCTGAGAAAGTATATTTTGATACCTATTGTTGGTTCTAAAATAAAACAACAATATCTTTTGTATGCAAACCAATGGCCTAGAGTTCAGCTCTTGAGTGTGTGAGACCATTTGCTGACTGAGTGTGTACAACAAATGTTTTACACTGTACTCTGATACTGCCTTACTGCTCGGCAAGCTACCACTTTAGAGAGTAAGGTTATATCTAACTTTAGCCTCTGCCAAACCTCTGGGGACTGGGGACGCTGTGCACACTGTACCTATTTGGGAACAGTATATACAGAGCCACTTTCTCACAGTAGTGATAAAGTGATTAGAGTCCTATGGCCAACATAAAGATACAGCAAAACGTGAGGTGAAAAGCAAAAGGGTTGCTGGTAGGCCACCTTAAGGATGCCAGGTCTAACAAAAACTGAACTAAGGATAACATGAGTAAAACATCAGGTTTCTCTACTGCATTTGGTGAGACAAGTGGGCCTTCTTTTATCTTCCATTCAAGCAATCTTTGACAGACCCCTTTATTATAGAGCTTTTCAAGGATTAAAGATAAGGCACTTACAAAGGAGTCCCAAATACTCAGAGATGGTTGACTTCTGTAATATGGGTCGTAGACTAAAAGCAGCGCAAAAACAGAGTGCAACAGGGTCCAAAAAACTTGAGTGCCACAAGAGAGTTTGAATGCAAGCGTATCCTTTTACAGATCCAGAGATATACTCATGCAATTTTTGTTTTTAGGACAGAACGTGCATGATGAAAAAAACATTGTTTTTAAAAAGCGCATTGCAGAATATCAGTACTTTGATGTGGGAAAACTTCAAAACTTTCAAACAAAATATTTGTAGGCAGCTTACAGCAAGTTGTTGTGGCCGAGTGGTTAAGGTGATGGACTCGAAATCCATTGGGGTATCCCCGCGCAGGTTCGAATCCTGCCAACAACGAGAATCTTTTTATTATCGGCTACAATTTCAGAAGTTAACCTTTAGTATTTCTTCCATTTCAGTTTTATAAATAGGTGGCTTATTTTTGTGTCACTATTGCCTCTCCACATATTTGTTATCGCTACCTCTTTCATGTCTTTGCTACACCTCATTCCTACTTTAGCACTGGTGTAAACGCTTCAAATTATTATACCGTTGCTCTCTCATTCATACCTGCGCATGCACTTGAAAGTTACTTTACCAATAAAAGACGCAAATAGAGAAATAGAACAAAAGTGCTGGCTGGATTGGCAAACACACTTCATAAAACTGCATTTTCTTTTTATTCTCCCCCGTGTTACATGCTTAACCTCCCCATGTGTAATTTCTCTTAACCTGCTGTCCCAGGAAGAGAATTTCATCTACAGGCTCTTTCTGTGTTTTTTTCCCTAGTCTGTCTTTCCCATTTCTTAGCTGTGTAACTGTTCCTTTACGCGCTGTATTTAAACGCCATCAATCTCATTTGAGCTCCTTGCTCCCGCTTCTGTTTTCTCCACCTCTCATACTGCCAGTTCTCTCTTTCTCTGTGGTTGGTGGCTACTTTCCTGAGCTTCCGAAGCCACGTGGTTCCTGCCTCTTGTTGTCAGACTTGAATTGGAAAAGGAACCATATTAACAAGCCTTTACCACTCACACACGGCGGAAGTTTATACTTTAATTCAGTGAGCTAAGAAAAGCGTGTTGTGGGTCCCCTACGAGCCATGGTGCTTGCTTCATCATGATTTGGCACCAGTCATTAGCCGCAGCTCTGCTAATGAGCCACTGAGGTCAGTTTCAATATTTACTCAAAAACATAACCATGCAGCCCACCCCTCAACTGTGTATTTATCTTGCTTTTCTGCTGTTCGTGTGATTAGATGGGAGGAGCTCACGGCGACATCCTCCCTATAAAAATGTAGATGGATCACTCTCTAACTCTTTCTTGCTTCACATACAAATGGCTTGAAAGGTGCAGGGAAGATGCAGGTCTAATAGACAGAATAGAAGGTCTGTGCCAGGTGGGTTTCTCTGCATTGGTGTCCCATCACAGGTCCGCAAGTGTAATGTGTGATCTTTGACTCCTGGCATTTCACAAGCAGGCGGCCAGGAAACGGTTTCAGCCTATCAACCACTGAGGAGACGCAGCCTCTGAATGAGGAATGAGGAAGCAATGAATACATCCAGCCTATCACAGGAACAGCCCTGAGTGTTCCGAATTATAAATTCTCCATGTCACTGTATGTCGTTGAGCCCAAGTAGCTCGCCGTGATCGTATAGTGGTTAGTACTCTGCGTTGTGGCCGCAGCAACCTCGGTTCGAATCCGAGTCACGGCATTGTGGTTGGCAATGTCACGGCAGTTGGGTGTTAATTTTACAGAATTAGCAAATGTACCAGTGGTTTTTGTAAAATGTCTATTAAAAACAGATCCTTTCAAATATTTAAACCATCTAACAACAAATGATTTAAACTCGCATGATTATAAGCTGTAGCTATAATGTATTTACTTACATAAATTATCGTTCTTAAACCTATTGGGGGTGGAGGGGGAGCGGAGCTCACCCCCCAGGTGCAGTTGAGTGACCTGTGTTGTGACTCTCTATAGAGGGAAGGCACAAATTTTGCTGTCACCCAGCCCAATCCAGACGTGTATTGGGGCCAGGTTTCAGGCAAATAGAGCAGTAAGTGCAGAGAAATGTTCACTCTCTAAAAGTGGCATTTCTAAAATAGTAAAGTTAAATCCAACCTCACCAGTAAGTAGGATTTTCAATAAATAAATAAAGCTACTCCTCTCCGATATGGAATTACCAAATAAAAAGTATAGGGGAATACACAGAGCTAACCTATGAGAGGGGTAGACCTCACAGTAGTGAAAAATGAAATAGACTGTTTGGTACTTACAGGACACGCAAACCACCAAAGTACATATCTTATTTTTTACTTACATAGCATCATGCACCTAGGACTACCTAGGGCCTACCTTAGGTGTAAATTATATGTAATAAAAGGGGAGTTTAAGGCTTGGCAAGTAGGCTGGGACTCCCCTGGGAGACCCCTGAGTCTATGCCCAGAACCATAACTCTGCCAGTCGAGTACTTACCTAAAAGCCGATAACTCACTTTTCTTCCATAGGCTAACATTGAGTTGTTTCACTTGGAAATTCTTCTAAGTGGTGTGGAGTTTTGGAACTTTAAAATATTCATCTAAAATCAGCCGAACAACGAATTCTGATTTACTCACCTGTTATCAGGAGAGACCTCAGTGCTGCATCTTGGAGCTCAGTACTGACCCTGAAAAGTAATTTTAACCGTACTTACCAGTAACTCGAATTTCCTTCCATGGGATATCATTGCCTGCTTTTTGCTGAAAATTTTCTAAGTGTCGATTTTTGAAACTTACAAATATTCTTTAAAAATCGTACCAACTGTGAAAACGTAATTGTTTACCTGTTTTAGATAGATGTCCCAGTACTGAGCCTAGGAGCCCAGCACTGGATTACAAAAGTAACGAGAACGTACTTTACCCGTAACTTGAATTTTCTTCCATAGGAAACCATTGACTGTTTTTCTGTGAAATTTCTTCTAAGTGTCGATTTTGCAAACATGTAAATATTCCTTAAAAATCGCCTGTATAACTTAAACGCAGTTTCTCAACTGCTTACAGGTGGTACAGTAGTGCTGGATCTAGGATCCAACACTGACCTAGAAAAAGTAACCATAACCCCACTTTCCTGCTAAGTGAATTTCCTTCCATAGGATAACATTGGTAATTTGATCAGCAAAAGTTTCTAAGTGTCAACTTTTAAAATAGCAAAATATTGCTTAAAAATCACAACAGTAACTAAAACAAATTTACTCACTTGTTTCCAAGAACTGTCCCAGGACTGAATCTAGGATCCAGTCCTGGATTTAGAAAAGTAATCCTGAAAGTAATTAAATGCATATAACTTAAAATTCCCATTGAGCTCAATGTATTATTGTGATTCAAATTGTGTTGCCTATTGCAATAAACTGTAACTATGGCCTGCAAAAGTCAATTGCCTATTGCAAAGTATTTAACTAAAGCATCTCCTTCTGAGAAAGTATATTTTGATACCTATTGTTGGTTCTAAAATAAAACAACAATATCTTTTGTATGCAAACCAATGGCCTAGAGTTCAGTTCTTGAGTGTGTGAGACCATTTGCTGACTGAGTGTGTACAACAAATGTTTTACACTGTACTCTGATACTGCCTTACTGCTCGGCAAGCTACCACTTTAGAGAGTAAGGTTATATCTAACTTTAGCCTCTGCCAAACCTCTGGGGACTGGGGACGCTGTGCACACTGTACCTATTTGGGAACAGTATATACAGAGCCACTTTCTCACAGTAGTGATAAAGTGATTAGAGTCCTATGGCCAACATAAAGATACAGCAAAACGTGAGGTGAAAAGCAAAAAGGTTGCTGGTAGGCCACCTTAAGGATGCCAGGTCTAACAAAAACTGAACTAAGGATAACATGAGTAAAACATCAGGTTTCTCTACTGCATTTGGTGAGACAAGTGGGCCTTCTTTTATCTTCCATTCAAGCAATCTTTGACAGACCCCTTTATTATAGAGCTTTTCAAGGATTAAAGATAAGGCACTTACAAAGGAGTCCCAAATACTCAGAGATGGTTGACTTCTGTAATATGGGTCGTAGACTAAAAGCAGCGCAAAAACAGAGTGCAACAGGGTCCAAAAAACTTGAGTGCCATAAGAGAGTTTGAATGCAAGCTTATCCTTTTACAGATCCAGAGATATACTCATGCAATTTTTGTTTTTAGGACAGAACGTGCATGATGAAAAAAACATTGTTTTTAAAAAGCGCATTGCAGAATATCAGTACTTTGATGTGGGAAAACTTCAAAACTTTCAAACAAAATATTTGTAGGCAGCTTACAGCAAGTTGTTGTGGCCGAGTGGTTAAGGTGATGGACTCGAAATCCATTGGGGTATCCCCGTGCAGGTTCGAATCCTGCCAACAACGAGAATCTTTTTATTATCGGCTACAATTTCAGAAGTTAACCTTTAGTATTTCTTCCATTTCTGTTTGATAAATAGGTGGCTTATTTTTGTGTCACTATTGCCTCTCCACATATTTGTTATCGCTACCTCTTTCATGTCTTTGCTACACCTCATTCCTACTTTAGCACTGGTGTAAACGCTTCAAATTATTATACCGTTGCTCTCTCATTGATACCTGCGCATGCACTTGAAAGTTACTTTACCAATAAAAGACGCAAATAGAGAAATAGATCAAAAGTGCTGGCTGGATTGGCAAACACACTTCATAAAACTGCATTTTCTTTTTATTCTCCCCTGTGTTACATGCTTAACCTCCCCATGTGTAATTTCTCTTAACCTGCTGTCCCAGGAAGAGAATTTCATCTACAGGCTCTTTCTGTGTTTTTTTCCCTAGTCTGTCTTTCCCATTTCTTAGCTGTGTAACTGTTCCTTTACGCGCTGTATTTAAACACCATCAATCTCATTTGAGCTCCTTGCTCCCGCTTCTGTTTTCTCCACCTCTCATACTGCCAGTTCTCTCTTTCTCTGTGGTTGGTGGCTACTTTCCTGAGCTTCCGAAGCCACGTGGTTCCTGCCTCTTGTTGTCAGACTTGAATTGGAAAAGGAACCATATTAACAAGCCTTTACCACTCACACACGGCGGAAGTTTATACTTTAATTCAGTGAGCTAAGAAAAGCGTGTTGTGGGTCCCCTACGAGCCATGGTGCTTGCTTCATCATGATTTGGCACCAGTCATTAGCCGCAGCTCTGCTAATGAGCCACTGAGGTCAGTTTCAATATTTACTCAAAAACATAACCATGCAGCCCACCCCTCAACTGTGTATTTATCTTGCTTTTCTGCTGTTCGTGTGATTAGATGGGAGGAGCTCACGGCGACATCCTCCCTATAAAAGTGTAGATGGATCACTCTCTAACTCTTTCTTGCTTCACATACAAATGGCTTGAAAGGTGCAGGGAAGATGCAGGTCTAATAGACAGAATAGAAGGTCTGTGCCAGGTGGGTTTCTCTGCATTGGTGTCCCATCACAGGTCCGCAAGTGTAATGTGTGATCTTTGACTCCTGGCATTTCACAAGCAGGCGGCCAGGAAACGGTTTCAGCCTATCAACCACTGAGGAGACGCAGCCTCTGAATGAGGAATGAGGAAGCAATGAATACATCCAGCCTATCACAGGAACAGCCCTGAGTGTTCCGAATTATAAATTCTCCATGTCACTGTATGTCGTTGAGCCCAAGTAGCTCGCCGTGATCATATAGTGGTTAGTACTCTGCGTTGTGGCCGCAGCAACCTCGGTTCGAATCCGAGTCACGGCATTGTGGTTGGCAATGTCACGGCAGTTGGGTGTTAATTTTACAGAATTAGCAAATGTACCAGTGGTTTTTGTAAAATGTCTATTAAAAACAGATCCTTTCAAATATTTAAACCATCTAACAACAAATGATTTAAACTCGCATGATTATAAGCTGTAGCTATAATGTATTTACTTACATAAATTATCGTTCTTGAACCTATTGGGGGTGGAGGGGGAGCGGAGCTCACCCCCCAGGTGCAGTTGAGTGACCTGTGTTGTGGCTCTCTAGAGGGAAGGCACAAATTTTGCTGTCACCCAGCCCAATCCAGACGTGTATTGGGGCCAGGTTTCAGGCAAATAGAGCAGTAAGTGCAGAGAAATGTTCACTCTCTAAAAGTGGCATTTCTAAAATAGTAAAGTTAAATCCAACCTCACCAGTAAGTAGGATTTTCAATAAATAAATAAAGCTACTCCTCTCCGATATGGAATTACCAAATAAAAAGTATAGGGGAATACACAGAGCTAACCTATGAGAGGGGTAGACCTCACAGTAGTGAAAAATGAAATAGACTGTTTGGTACTTACAGGACACGCGAACCACCAAAGTACATATCTTATTTTTTACTTACATAGCATCATGCACCTAGGACTACCTAGGGCCTACCTTAGGTGTAAATTATATGTAATAAAAGGGGAGTTTAAGGCTTGGCAAGTAGGCTGGGACTCCCCTGGGAGACCCCTGAGTCTATGCCCAGAACCATAACTCTGCCAGTCGAGTACTTACCTAAAAGCCGATAACTCACTTTTCTTCCATAGGCTAACATTGAGTTGTTTCACTTGGAAATTCTTCTAAGTGGTGTGGAGTTTTGGAACTTTAAAATATTCATCTAAAATCAGCCGAACAACGAATTCTGATTTACTCACCTGTTATCAGGAGAGACCTCAGTGCTGCATCTTGGAGCTCAGTACTGACCCTGAAAAGTAATTTTAACCGTACTTACCAGTAACTCGAATTTCCTTCCATGGGATATCATTGCCTGCTTTTTGCTGAAAATTTTCTAAGTGTCGATTTTTGAAACGTACAAATATTCTTTAAAAATCGTACCAACTGTGAAAACGTAATTGTTTACCTGTTTTAGATAGATGTCCCAGTACTGAGCCTAGGAGCCCAGCACTGGATTACAAAAGTAACGAGAACGTACTTTACCCGTAACTTGAATTTTCTTCCATAGGAAACCATTGACTGTTTTTCTGTGAAATTTCTTCTAAGTGTCGATTTTGCAAACATGTAAATATTCCTTAAAAATCGCCTGTATAACTTAAACGCAGTTTCTCAACTGCTTACAGGTGGTACAGTAGTGCTGGATCTAGGATCCAACACTGACCTAGAAAAAGTAACCATAACCCCACTTACCTGCTAAGTGAATTTCCTTCCATAGGATAACATTGGTAATTTGATCAGCAAAAGTTTCTAAGTGTCAACTTTTAAAATAGCAAAATATTGCTTAAAAATCACAACAGTAACTAAAACGAATTTACTCACTTGTTTCCAAGAACTGTCCCAGGACTGAATCTAGGATCCAGTCCTGGATTTAGAAAAGTAATCCTGAAAGTAATTAATTGCATATAACTTAAAATTCCCATTGAGCTCAATGTATTATTGTGATTCAAATTGTGTTGCCTATTGCAATAAACTGTAACTATGACCTGCAAAAGTCAATTGCCTATTGCAAAGTATTTAACTAAAGCATCTCATTCTGAGAAAGTAGATTTTGATACCTATTGTTGGTTCTAAAATAAAACAACAATATCTTTTGTATGCAAACCAATGGCCTAGAGTTCAGTTCTTGAGTGTGTGAGACCATTTGCTGACTGAGTGTGTACAACAAATGTTTTACACTGTACTCTGATACTGCCTTACTGCTCGGCAAGCTACCACTTTAGAGAGTAAGGTTATATCTAACTTTAGCCTCTGCCAAACCTCTGGGGACTGGGGACGCTGTGCACACTGTACCTATTTGGGAACAGTATATACAGAGCCACTTTCTCACAGTAGTGATAAAGTGATTAGAGTCCTATGGCCAACATAAAGATACAGCAAAACGTGAGGTGAAAAGCAAAAAGGTTGCTGGTAGGCCACCTTAAGGATGCCAGGTCTAACAAAAACTGAACTAAGGATAACATGAGTAAAACATCAGGTTTCTCTACTGCATTTGGTGAGACAAGTGGGCTTTCTTTTATCTTCCATTCAAGCAATCTTTGACAGACCCCTTTATTATAGAGCTTTTCAAGGATTAAAGATAAGGCACTTACAAAGGAGTCCCACATACTCAGAGATGGTTGACTTCTGTAATATGGGTCGTAGACTAAAAGCAGCGCAAAAACAGAGTGCAACAGGGTCCAAAAAACTTGAGTGCCACAAGAGAGTTTGAATGCAAGCGTATCCTTTTACAGATCCAGAGATATACTCATGCAATTTTTGTTTTTAGGACAGAACGTGCATGATGAAAAAAACATTGTTTTTAAAAAGCGCATTGCAGAATATCAGTACTTTGATGTGGGAAAACTTCAAAACTTTCAAACAAAATATTTGTAGGCAGCTTACAGCAAGTTGTTGTGGCCGAGTGGTTAAGGCGATGGACTCGAAATCAATTGGGGTATCACCGCTCAGGTTCGAATCCTGCCAACAACGAGAATCTTTTTATTATCGGCTACAATTTCAGAAGTTAACCTTTAGTATTTCTTCCATTTCAGTTTTATAAATAGGTGGCTTATTTTTGTGTCACTATTGCTAAATAAACAATTATCCCAACATCTGATGGACGGAGAATGGCTAGACCATTCACAATTTGGTTTTAGGGCGGAGCATGGAACAGAGACAGCCTTGATCACAGCAGTGGAAGAACTCAGGGCAATAATGGATAACGGATCGAAGGCCGCATTGATATTACTTGACCTATCGGCGGCCTTCGATACGGTTAGCCACGAAATCCTCATAACACGGCTAAAAACAGCAAATATTCATGAGTCAACCTGTGCTCTTATAGCCTCATATCTGGAAAATAGAACATTCTCAGTTGAATCAGGAGAAGCAAAGTCTAATCTGTTCAGCTTGCCATGCGGAGTTCCGCAGGGATCATCGATGAGCCCCACGCTTTTTAATTTATATGTAGCCCCACTCGCGCAAATAATAAGAAGTGAGGGATTCACCCCTATATCCTACGCCGACGACACCCAAATTGTGGTGTCAATAAATAAAGAGGTACAAGACACAGCAGCAAAATTCCAATGCTGCATGACAAAAATCAGCCAATGGATGCAAATGAATTGCTTGAAATTAAACGGCGATAAGAGTGAAGTATTGATACTAGGTGGTGACACAAACATATGGTCACCTTTATGGTGGCCCACAGATATGGGAAGATGCCCAGATTCGTCGGAAAAGGTAAAAAACCTAGGAATAATGCTAGATACTAACCTCTCATTTGACGCTCAAGCAAGCAAACTAGCATCATCACTCTGGTACATCCTGAAAATGATAAGAAAAATACTACCTTATATACCGCATGACTCTCGGAAAACAGTGGTGACGGCATTGGCCTTGTCCAGTTTGGATTATGGAAATGGTCTATATGTCGGAGCAAGGAGGAAAATTCTTCTTAAATTACAACGCCTGCAGAATGCAGCAGCGAGGCTGATATTGGAAATACCAAAGTTCGAAAGAGTAAGCCACAAACTTTAGAGCTTGCATTGGCTCCCAATTGCAAGTAGGATAGAATTTAAGTCATTATGCTTGGCATACAAAGCAATAAATGGAACGGGATCAAAATTTCTAAAAACACACCTACAACTGTATGAGCCAAATAGACTTCTGAGATCCGGACAAAGGAAACTCATAAAAGTACCCAGATACAGAAGAACAAACTGGGGAGGCAGAAGCTTCCTAGTGCAGACGGCAAAAATGTGGAACCAATTACCGCTGGAATTGAAAAACAGTCCATCTCTGAAAACCTTCAGAAAGGGAGTCAAAACATGGCTTTTTGCTAAACAGCCCTAACTACATACTTAGGAGTCAGTGGGAATCTCAGCGCCAAGACGCCTTTTGGCATTCGCGCGCTATACAAATTGAAAAATCAAATCAAATCAAATCATATTGCCTCTCCACATATTTGTTATCGCTACCTCTTTCATGTCTTTGCTACACCTCATTCCTACTTTAGCACTGGTGTAAACGCTTCAAATTATTATACCGTTCCTCTTTCATTCATACCTGCGCATGCACTTGAAAGTTACTTTACCAATAAAAGACGCAAAGAGAGAAATAGAACAAAAGTGCTGGCTGGATTGGCAAACACACTTCATAAAACTGCATTTTCTTTTTTATTCTCCCCCGTGTTACATGCTTAACCTCCCCATGTGTAATTTCTCTTAACCTGGTGTCCCAGGAAGAGAATTTCATCTACAGGCTCTTTCTGTGTTTTTTTCCCTAGTCTGTTTTTCCCATTTCTTAGCTGTGTAACTGTTCCTTTATGCGCTCTATTTAAACTCCATCAATCTCATTTGAGCTCCTTGCTCCCGCTTCTGTTTTCTCCACCTCTCATACTGCCAGTTCTCTCTTTCTCTGTGGTTGGTGGCTACTTTCCTGAGCTTCCGAAGCCACGTGGTTCCTGCCTCTTGCTGTCAGACTTGAATTGGAAAAGGAACCATATTAACAAGCCTTTACCACTCACACACGGCGGAAGTTTATTCTTTAATTCAGTGAGCTAAGAAAAGTGTGTTGTGGGTCCCCTACGAGCCATGGTGCTTGCTTCATCATGATTTGGCACCAGTCATTAGCCACAGCTCTGCTAATGAGCCACTGAGGTCAGTTTCAATATTTACTCAAAAACAAAACCATGCAGCCCACCCCTCAACTGTGTATTTATCTTGCTTTTCTGCTGTTCGTGTGATTAGCTGGGAGGAGCTCACGGCGACATCCTCCCTATAAAAGTGTAGATGGATCACTCTCTAACTCTTTCTTGCTTCACATACAAATGGCTTGAAAGGTGCAGGGAAGATGCAGGTCTAATAGACAGAATAGAAGGTCTGTGCCAGGTGGGTTTCTCTGCATTGGTGTCCCATCACAGGTCCGCAAGTCTAATGTGTGATCTTTGACTCCTGGCATTTAGCAAGCAGGCGGCCAGGAAACGGTTTCAGCCTATCAACCACTGAGGAGACGCAGCCTCTGAATGAGGAATGAGGAAGCAATGAATACATCCAGCCTATCACAGGAACAGCCCTGAGTGTTCCGAATTATAAATTCTCCATGTCACTGTATGTCGTTGAGCCCAAGTAGCTCGCCGTGATCGTATAGTGGTTAGTACTCTGCGTTGTGGCCGCAGCAACCTCGGTTCGAATGTGAGTCACGGCATTGTGGTTGGCAATGTCACGGCAGTTGGGTGTTAATTTTACAGAATTAGCAAATGTACCAGTGGTTTTTGTAAAATGTCTATTAAAAACAGATCCTTTCAAATATTTAAACCATCTAACAACAAATGATTTAAACTCGCATGATTATAAGCTGTAGCTATAATGTATTTACTTACATAAATTATCGTTCTTGAACCTATTGGGGTTGGAGGGGGAGCGGAGCTCACCCCCCAGGTGCAGTTGAGTGACCTGTGTTGTGGCTCTCTAGAGGGAAGGCACAAATTTTGCTGTCACCCAGCCCAATCCAGACGTGTATTGGGGCCAGGTTTCAGGCAAATAGAGCAGTAAGTGCAGAGAAATGTTCACTCTCTAAAAGTGGCATTTCTAAAATAGTAAAGTTAAATCCAACCTCACCAGTAAGTAGGATTTTCAATAAATAAATAAAGCTACTCCTCTCCGATATGGAATTACCAAATAAAAAGTATAGGGGAATACACAGAGCTAACCTATGAGAGGGGTAGACCTCACAGTAGTGAAAAATGAAATAGACTGTTTGGTACTTACAGGACACGCGAACCACCAAAGTACATATCTTATTTTTTACTTACATAGCATCATGCACCTAGGACTACCTAGGGCCTACCTTAGGTGTAAATTATATGTAATAAAAGGGGAGTTTAAGGCTTGGCAAGTAGGCTGGGACTCCCCTGGGAGACCCCTGAGTCTATGCCCAGAACCATAACTCTGCCAGTCGAGTACTTACCTAAAAGCCGATAACTCACTTTTCTTCCATAGGCTAACATTGAGTTGTTTCACTTGGAAATTCTTCTAAGTGGTGTGGAGTTTTGGAACTTTAAAATATTCATCTAAAATCAGCCGAACAACGAATTCTGATTTACTCACCTGTTATCAGGAGAGACCTCAGTGCTGCATCTTGGAGCTCAGTACTGACCCTGAAAAGTAATTTTAACCGTACTTACCAGTAACTCGAATTTCCTTCCATGGGATATCATTGCCTGCTTTTTGCTGAAAATTTTCTAAGTGTCGATTTTTGAAACTTACAAATATTCTTTAAAAATCGTACCAACTGTGAAAACGTAATTGTTTACCTGTTTTAGATAGATGTCCCAGTACTGAGCCTAGGAGCCCAGCACTGGATTACAAAAGTAACGAGAACGTACTTTACCCGTAACTTGAATTTTCTTCCATAGGAAACCATTGACTGTTTTTCTGTGAAATTTCTTCTAAGTGTCGATTTTGCAAACATGTAAATATTCCTTAAAAATCGCCTGTATAACTTAAACGCAGTTTCTCAACTGCTTACAGGTGGTACAGTAGTGCTGGATCTAGGATCCAACACTGACCTAGAAAAAGTAACCATAACCCCACTTACCTGCTAAGTGAATTTCCTTCCATAGGATAACATTGGTAATTTGATCAGCAAAAGTTTCTAAGTGTCAACTTTTAAAATAGCAAAATATTGCTTAAAAATCACAACAGTAACTAAAACGAATTTACTCACTTGTTTCCAAGAACTGTCCCAGGACTGAATCTAGGATCCAGTCCTGGATTTAGAAAAGTAATCCTGAAAGTAATTAATTGCATATAACTTAAAATTCCCATTGAGCTCAATGTATTATTGTGATTCAAATTGTGTTGCCTATTGCAATAAACTGTAACTATGACCTGCAAAAGTCAATTGCCTATTGCAAAGTATTTAACTAAAGCATCTCATTCTGAGAAAGTATATTTTGATACCTATTGTTGGTTCTAAAATTAAACAACAATATCTTTTGTATGCAAACCAATGGCCTAGAGTTCAGTTCTTGAGTGTGTGAGACCATTTGCTGACTGAGTGTGTACAACACATGTTTTACACTGTACTCTCATACTGCCTTACTGCTCGGCAAGCTACCACTTTAGAGAGTAAGGTTATATCTAACTTTAGCCTCTGCCAAACCTCTGGGGACTGGGGACGCTGTGCACACTGTACCTATTTGGGAACAGTATATACAGAGCCACTTTCTCACAGTAGTGATAAAGTGATTAGAGTCCTATGGCCAACATAAAGATACAGCAAAACGTGAGGTGAAAAGCAAAAAGGTTGCTGGTAGGCCACCTTAAGGATGCCAGGTCTAACAAAAACTGAACTAAGGATAACATGAGTAAAACATCAGGTTTCTCTACTGCATTTGGTGAGACAAGTGGGCCTTCTTTTATCTTCCATTCAAGCAATCTTTGACAGACCCCTTTATTATAGAGCTTTTCAAGGATTAAAGATAAGGCACTTACAAAGGAGTCCCAAATACTCAGAGATGGTTGACTTCTGTAATATGGGTCGTAGACTAAAAGCAGCGCAAAAACAGAGTGCAACAGGGTCCAAAAAACTTGAGTGCCACAAGAGAGTTTGAATGCAAGCGTATCCTTTTACAGATCCAGAGATATACTCATGCAATTGTAGTTTTTAGGACAGAACGTGCATGATGAAAAAAACATTGTTTTTAAAAAGCGCATTGCAGAATATCAGTACTTTGATGTGGGAAAACTTCAAAACTTTCAAACAAAATATTTGTAGGCAGCTTACAGCAAGTTGTTGTGGCCGAGTGGTTAAGGCGATGGACTCGAAATCAATTGGGGTATCCCCGCGCAGGTTCGAATCCTGCCAACAACGAGAATCTTTTTATTATCGGCTACAATTTCAGAAGTTAACCTTTAGTTTTTCTTCCATTTCAGTTTTATAAATAGGTGGCTTATTTTTGTGTCACTATTGCTAAATAAACAATTATCCCAACATCTGATGGACGGAGAATGGCTAGACCATTCACAATTTGGTTTTAGGGCGGAGCATGGAACAGAGACAGCCTTGATCACAGCAGTGGAAGAACTCAGGACAATAATGGATAACGGATCGAAGGCCGCATTGATATTACTTGACCTATCGGCGGCCTTCGATACGGTTAGCCACGAAATCCTCATAACACGGCTAAAAACAGCAAATATTCATGAGTCAACCTGTGCTCTTATAGCCTCATATCTGGAAAATAGAACATTCTCAGTTGAATCAGGAGAAGCAAAGTCTAATCTGTTCAGCTTGCCATGCGGAGTTCCGCAGGGATCATCGATGAGCCCCACGCTTTTTAATTTATATGTAGCCCCACTCGCGCAAATAATAAGAAGTGAGGGATTCACCCCTATATCCTACGCCGACGACACCCAAATTGTGGTGTCAATAAATAAAGAGGTACAAGACACAGCAGCAAAATTCCAATGCTGCATGACAAAAATCAGCCAATGGATGCAAATGAATTGCTTGAAATTAAACGGCGATAAGAGTGAAGTATTGATACTAGGTGGTGACACAAACATATGGTCACCTTTATGGTGGCCCACAGATATGGGAAGATGCCCAGATTCGTCGGAAAAGGTAAAAAACCTAGGAATAATGCTAGATACTAACCTCTCATTTGACGCTCAAGCAAGCAAACTAGCATCATCACTCTGGTACATCCTGAAAATGATAAGAAAAATACTACCTTATATACCGCATGACTCTCGGAAAACAGTGGTGACGGCATTGGCCTTGTCCAGTTTGGATTATGGAAATGGTCTATATGTCGGAGCAAGGAGGAAAATTCTTCTTAAATTACAACGCCTGCAGAAAGCAGCAGCGAGGCTGATATTGGAAATTCCAAAGTTCGAAAGAGTAAGCCACAAACTTAAGAGCTTGCATTGGCTCCCAATTGCAAGTAGGATAGAATTTAAGTCATTATGCTTGGCATACAAAGCAATAAATGGAACGGGATCAAAATTTCTAAAAACACACCTACAACTGTATGAGCCAAATAGACTTCTGAGATCCGGACAAAGGAAACTCATAAAAGTACCCAGATACAGAAGAACAAACTGGGGAGGCAGACGCTTCCTAGTGCAGACGGCAAAAATGTGGAACCAATTACCGCTGGAATTGAAAAACAGTCCATCTCTGAAAACCTTCAGAAAGGGAGTCAAAACATGGCTTTTTGCTAAACAGCCCTAACTACATACTTAGGAGTCAGTGGGAATCTCAGCGCCAAGACGCCTTTTGGCATTCGCGCGCTATACAAATTGAAAAATCAAATCAAATCATATTGCCTCTCCACATATTTGTTATCGCTACCTCTTTCATGTCTTTGCTACACCTCATTCCTACTTTAGCACTGGTGTAAACGCTTCAAATTATTATACCGTTGCTCTTTCATTCATACCTGCGCATGCACTTGAAAGTTACTTTACCAATAAAAGACGCAAAGAGAGAAATAGAACAAAAGTGCTGGCTGGATTGGCAAACACACTTCATAAAACTGCATTTTCTTTTTTATTCTCCCCCGTGTTACATGCTTAACCTCCCCATGTGTAATTTCTCTTAACCTGGTGTCCCAGGAAGAGAATTTCATCTACAGGCTCTTTCTGTGTTTTTTTCCCTAGTCTGTCTTTCCCATTTCTTAGCTGTGTAACTGTTCCTTTATGCGCTCTATTTAAACTCCATCAATCTCATTTGAGCTCCTTGCTCCCGCTTCTGTTTTTTCCACCTCTCATACTGCCAGTTCTCTCTTTCTCTGTGGTTGGTGGCTACTTTCCTGAGCTTCCGAAGCCACGTGGTTCCTGCCTCTTGCTGTCAGACTTGAATTGGAAAAGGAACCATATTAACAAGCCTTTACCACTCACACACGGCGGAAGTTTATACTTTAATTCAGTGAGCTAAGAAAAGTGTGTTGTGGGTCCCCTACGAGCCATGGTGCTTGCTTCATCATGATTTGGCACCAGTCATTAGCCACAGCTCTGCTAATGAGCCACTGAGGTCAGTTTCAATATTTACTCAAAAACATAACCATGCAGCCCACCCCTCAACTGTGTATTTATCTTGCTTTTCTGCTGTTCGTGTGATTAGCTGGGAGGAGCTCACGGCGACATCCTCCCTATAAAAGTGTAGATGGATCACTCTCTAACTCTTTCTTGCTTCACATACAAATGGCTTGAAAGGTGCAGGGAAGATGCAGGTCTAATAGACAGAATAGAAGGTCTGTGCCAGGTGGGTTTCTCTGCATTGGTGTCCCATCACAGGTCCGCAAGTCTAATGTGTGATCTTTGACTCCTGGCATTTAGCAAGCAGGCGGCCAGGAAACGGTTTCAGCCTATCAACCACTGAGGAGACGCAGCCTCTGAATGAGGAATGAGGAAGCAATGAATACATCCAGCCTATCACAGGAACAGCCCTGAGTTTTCCGAATTATAAATTCTCCATGTCACTGTATGTCGTTGAGCCCAAGTAGCTCGCCGTGATCGTATAGTGGTTAGTACTCTGCGTTGTGGCCGCAGCAACCTCGGTTCGAATCTGAGTCACGGCATTGTGGTTGGCAATGTCACGGCAGTTGGGTGTTAATTTTACAGAATTAGCAAATGTACCAGTGGTTTTTGTAAAATGTCTATTAAAAACAGATCCTTTCAAATATTTAAACCATCTAACAACAAATGATTTAAACTCGCATGATTATAAGCTGTAGCTATAATGTATTTACTTACATAAATTATCGTTCTTGAACCTATTGGGGTTGGAGGGGGAGCGGAGCTCACCCCCAGGTGCAGTTGAGTGACCTGTGTTGTGGCTCTCTAGAGGGAAGGCACAAATTTTGCTGTCACCCAGCCCAATCCAGACGTGTATTGGGGCCAGGTTTCAGGCAAATAGAGCAGTAAGTGCAGAGAAATGTTCACTCTCTAAAAGTGGCATTTCTAAAATAGTAAAGTTAAATCCAACCTCACCAGTAAGTAGGATTTTCAATAAATAAATAAAGCTACTCCTCTCCGATATGGAATTACCAAATAAAAAGTATAGGGGAATACACAGAGCTAACCTATGAGAGGGGTAGACCTCACAGTAGTGAAAAATGAAATAGACTGTTTGGTACTTACAGGACACACGAACCACCAAAGTACATATCTTATTTTTTACTTACATAGCATCATGCACCTAGGACTACCTAGGGCCTACCTTAGGTGTAAATTATATGTAATAAAAGGGGAGTTTAAGGCTTGGCAAGTAGGCTGGGACTCCCCTGGGAGACCCCTGAGTCTATGCCCAGAACCATAACTCTGCCAGTCGAGTACTTACCTAAAAGCCGATAACTCACTTTTCTTCCATAGGCTAACATTGAGTTGTTTCACTTGGAAATTCTTCTAAGTGGTGTGGAGTTTTGGAACTTTAAAATATTCATCTAAAATCAGCCGAACAACGAATTCTGATTTACTCACCTGTTATCAGGAGAGACCTCAGTGCTGCATCTTGGAGCTCAGTACTGACCCTGAAAAGTAATTTTAACCGTACTTACCAGTAACTCGAATTTCCTTCCATGGGATATCATTGCCTGCTTTTTGCTGAAAATTTTCTAAGTGTCGATTTTTGAAACTTACAAATATTCTTTAAAAATCGTACCAACTGTGAAAACGTAATTGTTTACCTGTTTTAGATAGATGTCCCAGTACTGAGCCTAGGAGCCCAGCACTGGATTACAAAAGTAACGAGAACGTACTTTTCCCGTAACTTGAATTTTCTTCCATAGGAAACCATTGACTGTTTTTCTGTGAAATTTCTTCTAAGTGTCGATTTTGCAAACATGTAAATATTCCTTAAAAATCGCCTGTATAACTTAAACGCAGTTTCTCAACTGCTTACAGGTGGTACAGTAGTACTGGATCTAGGATCCAACACTGACCTAGAAAAAGTAACCATAACCCCACTTACCTGCTAAGTGAATTTCCTTCCATAGGATAACATTGGTAATTTGATCAGCAAAAGTTTCTAAGTGTCAACTTTTAAAATAGCAAAATATTGCTTAAAAATCACAACAGTAACTAAAACGAATTTACTCACTTGTTTCCAAGAACTGTCCCAGGACTGAATCTAGGATCCAGTCCTGGATTTAGAAAAGTAATCCTGAAAGTAATTAATTGCATATAACTTAAAATTCCCATTGAGCTCAATGTATTATTGTGATTCAAATTGTATTGCCTATTGCAATAAACTGTAACTATGACCTGCAAAAGTCAATTGCCTATTGCAAAGTATTTAACTAAAGCATCTCATTCTGAGAAAGTATATTTTGATACCTATTGTTGGTTCTAAAATTAAACAACAATATCTTTTGTATGCAAACCAATGGCCTAGAGTTCAGTTCTTGAGTGTGTGAGACCATTTGCTGACTGAGTGTGTACAACAAATGTTTTACACTGTACTCTGATACTGCCTTATTGCTCGGCAAGCTACCACTTTAGAGAGTAAGGTTATATCTAACTTTAGCCTCTGCCAAACCTCTAGGGACTGGGGACGCTGTGCACACTGTACCTATTTGGGAACAGTATATACAGAGCCACTTTCTCACAGTAGTGATAAAGTGATTAGAGTCCTATGGCCAACATAAAGATACAGCAAAACGTGAGGTGAAAAGCAAAAAGGTTGCTGGTAGGCCACCTTAAGGATGCCAGGTCTAACAAAAACTGAACTAAGGATAACATGAGTAAAACATCAGGTTTCTCTACTGCATTTGGTGAGAGAAGTGGGCCTTCTTTTATCTTCCATTCAAGCAATCTTTGACAGACCCCTTTATTATAGAGCTTTTCAAGGATTAAAGATAAGGCACTTACAAAGGAGTCCCACATACTCAGAGATGGTTGACTTCTGTAATATGGGTCGTAGACTAAAAGCAGCGCAAAAACAGAGTGCAACAGGGTCCAAAAAACTTGAGTGCCACAAGAGAGTTTGAATGCAAGCGTATCCTTTTACAGATCCAGAGATATACTCATGCAATTTTTGTTTTTAGGACAGAACGTGCATGATGAAAAAAACATTGTTTTTAAAAAGAGCATTGCAGAATATCAGTACTTTGATGTGGGAAAACTTCAAAACTTTCAAACAAAATATTTGTAGGCAGCTTACAGCAAGTTGTTGTGGCCGAGTGGTTAAGGTGATGGTCTCGAAATCCATTGGGGTATCCCCGCGCAGGTTCGAATCCTGCCAACAACGAGAATCTTTTTATTATCGGCTACAATTTCAGAAGTTAACCTTTAGTATTTCTTCCATTTCAGTTTTATAAATAGGTGGCTTATTTTTGTGTCACTATTGCCTCTCCACATATTTGTTATCGCTACCTCTTTCATGTCTTTGCTACACCTCATTCCTACTTTAGCACTGGTGTAAACGCTTCAAATTATTATACCGTTGCTCTCTCATTCATACCTGCGCATGCACTTGAAAGTTACTTTACCAATAAAAGACGCAAAGAGAGAAATAGAACAAAAGTGCTGGCTGGATTGGCAAACACACTTCATAAAACTGCATTTTCTTTTTATTCTCCCCCGTGTTACATGCTTAACCTCCCCATGTGTAATTTCTCTTAACCTGCTGTCCCAGGAAGAGAATTTCATCTACAGGCTCTTTCTGTGTTTTTTTCCCTAGTCTGTCTTTCCCATTTCTTAGCTGTGTAACTGTTCCTTTACGCGCTGTATTTAAACGCCATCAATCTCATTTGAGCTCCTTGCTCCCGCTTCTGTTTTCTCCACCTCTCATACTGCCAGTTCTCTCTTTCTCTGTGGTTGGTGGCTACTTTCCTGAGCTTCCGAAGCCACGTGGTTCCTGCCTCTTGTTGTCAGACTTGAATTGGAAAAGGAACCATATTAAAAAGCCTTTACCACTCACACACGGCGGAAGTTTATACTTTAATTCAGTGAGCTAAGAAAAGCGTGTTGTGGGTCCCCTACGAGCCATGGTGCTTGCTTCATCATGATTTGGCACCAGTCATTAGCCGCAGCTCTGCTAATGAGCCACTGAGGTCAGTTTCAATATTTACTCAAAAACATAACCATGCAGCCCACCCCTCAACTGCTTTTCTGCTGTTCGTGTGATTAGCTGGGAGGAGCTCACGGCGACATCCTCCCTATAAAAGTGTAGATGGATCACTCTCTAACTCTTTCTTGCTTCACATACAAATGGCTTGAAAGGTGCAGGGAAGATGCAGGTCTAATAGACAGAATAGAAGGTCTGTGCCAGGTGGGTTTCTCTGCATTGGTGTCCCATCACAGGTCCGCAAGTGTAATGTGTGATCTTTGACTCCTGGCATTTAGCAAGCAGGCGGCCAGGAAACGGTTTCAGCCTATCAACCACTGAGGAGACGCAGCCTCTGAATGAGGAATGAGGAAGCAATGAATACATCCAGCCTATCATAGGAACAGCCCTGAGTGTTCCGAATTATAAATTCTCCATGTCACTGTATGTCGTTGAGCCCAAGTAGCTCGCCGTGATCGTATAGTGGTTAGTACTCTGCGTTGTGGTCGCAGCAACCTCGGTTCGAATCTGAGTCACGGCATTGTGGTTGGCAATGTCACGGCAGTTGGGTGTTAATTTTACAGAATTAGCAAATGTACCAGTGGTTTTTGTAAAATGTCTATTAAAAACAGATCCTTTCAAATATTTAAACCATCTAACAACAAATGATTTAAACTCGCGTGATTATAAGCTGTAGCTATAATGTATTTACTTACATAAATTATCGTTCTTGAACCTATTGGGGTTGGAGGGGGAGCGGAGCTCACCCCCCAGGTGCAGTTGAGTGACCTGTGTTGTGGCTCTCTAGAGGGAAGGCACAAATTTTGCTGTCACCCAGCCCAATCCAGACGTGTATTGGGGCCAGGTTTCAGGCAAATAGAGCAGTAAGTGCAGAGAAATGTTCACTCTCTAAAAGTGGCATTTCTAAAATAGTAAAGTTAAATCCAACCTCACCAGTAAGTAGGATTTTCAATAAATAAATAAAGCTACTCCTCTCCGATATGGAATTACCAAATAAAAAGTATAGGGGAATACACAGAGCTAACCTATGAGAGGGGTAGACCTCACAGTAGTGAAAAATGAAATAGACTGTTTGGTACTTACAGGACACGCGAACCACCAAAGTACATATCTTATTTTTTACTTACATAGCATCATGCACCTAGGACTACCTAGGGCCTACCTTAGGTGTAAAGTATATGTAATAAAAGGGGAGTTTAAGGCTTGGCAAGTAGGCTGGGACTCCCCTGGGAGACCCCTGAGTCTATGCCCAGAACCATAACTCTGCCAGTCGAGTACTTACCTAAAAGCCGATAACTCACTTTTCTTCCATAGGCTAACATTGAGTTGTTTCACTTGGAAATTCTTCTAAGTGGTGTGGAGTTTTGGAACTTTAAAATATTCATCTAAAATCAGCTGAACAACGAATTCTGATTTACTCACCTGTTATCAGGAGAGACCTCAGTGCTGCATCTTGGAGCTCAGTACTGACCCTGAAAAGTAATTTTAACCGTACTTACCAGTAACTCGAATTTCCTTCCATGGGATATCATTGCCTGCTTTTTGCTGAAAATTTTCTAGGTACTGACCCTGAAAAGTAATTTTAACCGTACTTACCAGTAACTCGAATATCCTTCCATGGGATATCATTGCCTGCTTTTTGCTGAAAATTTTCTAAGTGTCGATTTTTGAAACTTACAAATATTCTTTAAAAATCGTACCAACTGTGAAAACGTAATTGTTTACCTGTTTTAGATAGATGTCCCAGTACTGAGCCTAGGAGCCCAGCACTGGATTACAAAAGTAACGAGAACGTACTTTACCCGTAACTTGAATTTTCTTCCATAGGAAACCATTGACTGTTTTTCTGTGAACTTTCTTCTAAGTGTCGATTTTGCAAACATGTAAATATTCCTTAAAAATCGCCTGTATAACTTAAACGCAGTTTCTCAACTGCTTACAGGTGGTACAGTAGTGCTGGATCTAGGATCCAACACTGACCTAGAAAAAGTAACCATAACCCCACTTACCTGCTAAGTGAATTTCCTTCCATAGGATAACATAGGTAATTTGATCAGCAAAAGTTTCTAAGTGTCAACTTTTAAAATAGCAAAATATTGCTTAAAAATCACAACAGTAACTAAAACGAATTTACTCACTTGTTTCCAAGAACTGTCCCAGGACTGAATCTAGGATCCAGTCCTGGATTTAGAAAAGTAATCCTGAAAGTAATTAATTGCATATAACTTAAAATTCCCATTGAGCTCAATGTATTATTGTGATTCAAATTGTGTTGCCTATTGCAATAAACTGTAACTATGACCTGCAAAAGTCAATTGCCTATTGCAAAGTATTTAACTAAAGCATCTCATTCTGAGAAAGTATATTTTGATACCTATTGTTGGTTCTAAAATAAAACAACAATATCTTTTGTATGCAAACCAATGGCCTAGAGTTCAGTTCTTGAGTGTGTGAGACCATTTGCTGACTGAGTGTGTACAACAAATGTTTTACACTGTACTCTGATACTGCCTTACTGCTCGGCAAGCTACCACTTTAGAGAGTAAGGTTATATCTAACTTTAGCCTCTGCCTAACCTCTGGGGACTGGGGACTCTGTGCACACTGTACCTATTTGGGAACAGTATATACAGAGCCACTTTCTCACAGTAGTGATAAAGTGATTAGAGTCCTAAGGCCAACATAAAGATACAGCAAAACGTGAGGTGAAAAGCAAAAAGGTTGCTGGTAGGCCACCTTAAGGATGCCAGGTCTACCAAAAACTGAACTAAGGATAACATGAGTAAAACATCAGGTTTCTCTACTGCATTTGGTGAGACAAGTGGGCCTTCTTTTATCTTCCATTCAAGCAATCTTTGACAGACCCCTTTATTATAGAGCTTTTCAAGGATTAAAGATAAGGCACTTACAAAGGAGTCCCAAATACTCAGAGATGGTTGACTTCTGTAATATGGGTCGTAGACTAAAAGCAGCGCAAAAACAGAGTGCAACAGGGTCCAAAAAACTTGAGTGCCACAAGAGAGTTTGAATGCAAGCGTATCCTTTTACAGATCCAGAGATATACTCATGCAATTTTTGTTTTTAGGACAGAACGTGCATGATGAAAAAAACATTGTTTTTAAAAAGCGCATTGCAGAATATCAGTACTTTGATGTGGGAAAACTTCAAAACTTTCAAACAAAATATTTGTAGGCAGCTTACAGCAAGTTGTTGTGGCCGAGTGGTTAAGGTGATGGACTCGAAATCCATTGGAGTATCCCCGCGCAGGTTCGAATCCTGCCAACAACGACAATCTTTTTATTATCAGCTACAATTTCAGAAGTTAACCTTTAGTATTTCTTCCATTTCAGTTTTATAAATAGGTGGCTTATTTTTGTGTCACTATTGCCTCTCCACATATTTGTTATCGCTACCTCTTTCATGTCTTTGCTACACCTCATTCCTACTTTAGCACTGGTGTAAACGCTTCAAATTATTATACCGTTGCTCTCTCATTCATACCTGCGCATGCACTTGAAAGTTACTTTACCAATAAAAGACGCAAAGAGAGAAATAGAACAAAAGTGCTGGCTGGATTGGCAAACACACTTCATAAAACTGCATTTTCTTTTTATTCTCCCCCGTGTTACATGCTTAACCTCCCCATGTGTAATTTCTCTTAACCTGCTGTCCCAGGAAGAGAATTTCATCTACAGGCTCTTTCTGTGTTTTTTTCCCTAGTCTGTCTTTCCCATTTCTTAGCTGTGTAACTGTTCCTTTACGCGCTGTATTTAAACGCCATCAATCTCATTTGAGCTCCTTGCTCCCGCTTCTGTTTTCTCCACCTCTCATACTGCCAGTTCTCTCTTTCTCTGTGGTTGGTGGCTACTTTCCTGAGCTTCCGAAGCCACGTGGTTCCTGCCTCTTGTTGTCAGACTTGAATTGGAAAAGGAACCATATTAACAAGCCTTTACCACTCACACACGGCGGAAGTTTATACTTTAATTCAGTGAGCTAAGAAAAGCGTGTTGTGGGTCCCCTACGAGCCATGGTGCTTGCTTCATCATGATTTGGCACCAGTCATTAGCCGCAGCTCTGCTAATGAGCCACTGAGGTCAGTTTCAATATTTACTCAAAAACATAACCATGCAGCCCACCCCTCAACTGTGTATTTATCTTGCTTTTCTGCTGTTCGTGTGATTAGCTGGGAGGAGCTCACGGCGACATCCTCCCTATAAAAGTGTAGATGGATCACTCTCTAACTCTTTCTTGCTTCACATACAAATGGCTTGAAAGGTGCAGGGAAGATGCAGGTCTAATAGACAGAATAGAAGGTCTGTGCCAGGTGGGTTTCTCTGCATTGGTGTCCCATCACAGGTCCGCAAGTGTAATGTGTGATCTTTGACTCCTGGCATTTCACAAGCAGGCGGCCAGGAAACGGTTTCAGCCTATCAACCACTGAGGAGACGCAGCCTCTGAATGAGGAATAAGGAAGCAATGAATACATCCAGCCTATCACAGGAACAGCCCTGAGTGTTCCGAATTATAAATTCTCAATGTCACTGTATGTTGTTGAGCCCAAGTAGCTCGCCGTGATCGTATAGTGGTTAGTACTCTGCGTTGTGGCCGCAGCAACCTCGGTTCGAATCTGAGTCACGGCATTGTGGTTGGCAATGTCACGGCAGTTGGGTGTTTATTTTACAGAATTAGCAAATGTACCAGTGGTTTTTGTAAAATGTCTATTAAAAACAGATCCTTTCAAATATTTAAACCATCTAACAACAGATGATTTAAACTCGCATGATTATAAGCTGTAGCTATAATGTATTTACTTACATAAATTATCGTTCTTGAACCTATTGGGGTTGGAGGGGGAGCGGAGCTCACCCCCCAGGTGCAGTTGAGTGACCTGTGTTGTGGCTCTCTAGAGGGAAGGCACAAATTTTGCTGTCACCCAGCCCAATCCAGACGTGTATTGGGGCCAGGTTTCAGGCAAATAGAGCAGTAAGTGCAGAGAAATGTTCACTCTCTAAAACTGGCATTTCTAAAATAGTAAAGTTAAATCCAACCTCACCAGTAAGTAGGATTTTCAATAAATAAATAAAGCTACTCCTCTCCGATATGGAATTACCAAATAAAAAGTATAGGGGAATACACAGAGCTAACCTATGAGAGGGGTAGACCTCACAGTAGTGAAAAATGAAATAGACTGTTTGGTACTTACAGGACACGCGAACCACCAAAGTACATATCTTATTTTTTACTTACATAGCATCATGCACCTAGGACTACCTAGGGCCTACCTTAGGTGTAAAGTATATGTAATAAAAGGGGAGTTTAAGGCTTGGCAAGTAGGCTGGGACTCCCCTGGGAGACCCCTGAGTCTATGCCCAGAACCATAACTCTGCCAGTCGAGTACTTACCTAAAAGCCGATAACTCACTTTTCTTCCATAGGCTAACATTGAGTTGTTTCACTTGGAAATTCTTCTAAGTGGTGTGGAGTTTTGGAACTTTAAAATATTCATCTAAAATCAGCTGAACAACGAATTCTGATTTACTCACCTGTTATCAGGAGAGACCTCAGTGCTGCATCTTGGAGCTCAGTACTGACCCTGAAAAGTAATTTTAACCGTACTTACCAGTAACTCGAATTTCCTTCCATGGGATATCATTGCCTGCTTTTTGCTGAAAATTTTCTAGGTACTGACCCTGAAAAGTAATTTTAACCGTACTTACCAGTAACTCGAATATCCTTCCATGGGATATCATTGCCTGCTTTTTGCTGAAAATTTTCTAAGTGTCGATTTTTGAAACTTACAAATATTCTTTAAAAATCGTACCAACTGTGAAAACGTAATTGTTTACCTGTTTTAGATAGATGTCCCAGTACTGAGCCTAGGAGCCCAGCACTGGATTACAAAAGTAACGAGAACGTACTTTACCCGTAACTTGAATTTTCTTCCATAGGAAACCATTGACTGTTTTTCTGTGAAATTTCTTCTAAGTGTCGATTTTGCAAACATGTAAATATTCCTTAAAAATCGCCTGTATAACTTAAACGCAGTTTCTCAACTGCTTACAGGTGGTACAGTAGTGCTGGATCTAGGATCCAACACTGACCTAGAAAAAGTAACCATAACCCCACTTACCTGCTAAGTGAATTTCCTTCCATAGGATAACATAGGTAATTTGATCAGCAAAAGTTTCTAAGTGTCAACTTTTAAAATAGCAAAATATTGCTTAAAAATCACAACAGTAACTAAAACGAATTTACTCACTTGTTTCCAAGAACTGTCCCAGGACTGAATCTAGGATCCAGTCCTGGATTTAGAAAAGTAATCCTGAAAGTAATTAATTGCATATAACTTAAAATTCCCATTGAGCTCAATGTATTATTGTGATTCAAATTGTGTTGCCTATTGCAATAAACTGTAACTATGACCTGCAAAAGTCAATTGCCTATTGCAAAGTATTTAACTAAAGCATCTCATTCTGAGAAAGTATATTTTGATACCTATTGTTGGTTCTAAAATAAAACAACAATATCTTTTGTATGCAAACCAATGGCCTAGAGTTCAGTTCTTGAGTGTGTGAGACCATTTGCTGACTGAGTGTGTACAACAAATGTTTTACACTGTACTCTGATACTGCCTTACTGCTCGGCAAGCTACCACTTTAGAGAGTAAGGTTATATCTAACTTTAGCCTCTGCCTAACCACTGGGGACTCTGTGCACACTGTACCTATTTGGGAACAGTATATACAGAGCCACTTTCTCACAGTAGTGATAAAGTGATTAGAGTCCTAAGGCCAACATAAAGATACAGCAAAACGTGAGGTGAAAAGCAAAAAGGTTGCTGGTAGGCCACCTTAAGGATGCCAGGTCTACCAAAAACTGAACTAAGGATAACATGAGTAAAACATCAGGTTTCTCTACTGCATTTGGTGAGACAAGTGGGCCTTCTTTTATCTTCCATTCAAGCAATCTTTGACAGACCCCTTTATTATAGAGCTTTTCAAGGATTAAAGATAAGGCACTTACAAAGGAGTCCCAAATACTCAGAGATGGTTGACTTCTGTAATATGGGTCGTAGACTAAAAGCAGCGCAAAAACAGAGTGCAACAGGGTCCAAAAAACTTGAGTGCCACAAGAGAGTTTGAATGCAAGCGTATCCTTTTACAGATCCAGAGATATACTCATGCAATTTTTGTTTTTAGGACAGAACGTGCATGATGAAAAAAACATTGTTTTTAAAAAGCGCATTGCAGAATATCAGTACTTTGATGTGGGAAAACTTCAAAACTTTCAAACAAAATATTTGTAGGCAGCTTACAGCAAGTTGTTGTGGCCGAGTGGTTAAGGTGATGGACTCGAAATCCATTGGAGTATCCCCGCGCAGGTTCGAATCCTGCCAACAACGACAATCTTTTTATTATCAGCTACAATTTCAGAAGTTAACCTTTAGTATTTCTTCCATTTCAGTTTTATAAATAGGTGGCTTATTTTTGTGTCACTATTGCCTCTCCACATATTTGTTATCGCTACCTCTTTCATGTCTTTGCTACACCTCATTCCTACTTTAGCACTGGTGTAAACGCTTCAAATTATTATACCGTTGCTCTCTCATTCATACCTGCGCATGCACTTGAAAGTTACTTTACCAATAAAAGACGCAAAGAGAGAAATAGAACAAAAGTGCTGGCTGGATTGGCAAACACACTTCATAAAACTGCATTTTCTTTTTATTCTCCCCCGTGTTACATGCTTAACCTCCCCATGTGTAATTTCTCTTAACCTGCTGTCCCAGGAAGAGAATTTCATCTACAGGCTCTTTCTGTGTTTTTTTCCCTAGTCTGTCTTTCCCATTTCTTAGCTGTGTAACTGTTCCTTTACGCGCTGTATTTAAACGCCATCAATCTCATTTGAGCTCCTTGCTCCCGCTTCTGTTTTCTCCACCTCTCATACTGCCAGTTCTCTCTTTCTCTGTGGTTGGTGGCTACTTTCCTGAGCTTCCGAAGCCACGTGGTTCCTGCCTCTTGTTGTCAGACTTGAATTGGAAAAGGAACCATATTACCAAGCCTTTACCACTCACACACGGCGGAAGTTTATACTTTAATTCAGTGAGCTAAGAAAAGCGTGTTGTGGGTCCCCTACGAGCCATGGTGCTTGCTTCATCATGATTTGGCACCAGTCATTAGCCGCAGCTCTGCTAATGAGCCACTGAGGTCAGTTTCAATATTTACTCAAAAACATAACCATGCAGCCCACCCCTCAACTGTGTATTTATCTTGCTTTTCTGCTGTTCGTGTGATTAGCTGGGAGGAGCTCACGGCGACATCCTCCCTATAAAAGTGTAGATGGATCACTCTCTAACTCTTTCTTGCTTCACATACAAATGGCTTGAAAGGTGCAGGGAAGATGCAGGTCTAATAGACAGAATAGAAGGTCTGTGCCAGGTGGGTTTCTCTGCATTGGTGTCCCATCACAGGTCCGCAAGTGTAATGTGTGATCTTTGACTCCTGGCATTTCACAAGCAGGCGGCCAGGAAACGGTTTCAGCCTATCAACCACTGAGGAGACGCAGCCTCTGAATGAGGAATAAGGAAGCAATGAATACATCCAGCCTATCACAGGAACAGCCCTGAGTGTTCCGAATTATAAATTCTCAATGTCACTGTATGTTGTTGAGCCCAAGTAGCTCGCCGTGATCGTATAGTGGTTAGTACTCTGCGTTGTGGCCGCAGCAACCTCTGTTCGAATCTGAGTCACGGCATTGTGGTTGGCAATGTCACGGCAGTTGGGTGTTTATTTTACAGAATTAGCAAATGTACCAGTGGTTTTTGTAAAATGTCTATTAAAAACAGATCCTTTCAAATATTTAAACCATCTAACAACAGATGATTTAAACTCGCATGATTATAAGCTGTAGCTATAATGTATTTACTTACATAAATTATCGTTCTTGAACCTATTGGGGTTGGAGGGGGAGCGGAGCTCACCCCCCAGGTGCAGTTGAGTGACCTGTGTTGTGGCTCTCTAGAGGGAAGGCACAAATTTTGCTGTCACCCAGCCCAATCCAGACGTGTATTGGGGCCAGGTTTCAGGCAAATAGAGCAGTAAGTGCAGAGAAATGTTCACTCTCTAAAACTGGCATTTCTAAAATAGTAAAGTTAAATCCAACCTCACCAGTAAGTAGGATTTTCAATAAATAAATAAAGCTACTCCTCTCCGATATGGAATTACCAAATAAAAAGTATAGGGGAATACACAGAGCTAACCTATGAGAGGGGTAGACCTCACAGTAGTGAAAAATGAAATAGACTGTTTGGTACTTACAGGACACGCGAACCACCAAAGTACATATCTTATTTTTTACTTACATAGCATCATGCACCTAGGACTACCTAGGGCCTACCTTAGGTGTAAATTATATGTAATAAAAGGGGAGTTTAAGGCTTGGCAAGTAGGCTGGGACTCCCCTGGGAGACCCCTGAGTCTATGCCCAGAACCATAACTCTGCTAGTCGAGTACTTACCTAAAAGCCGATAACTCACTTTTCTTCCATAGGCTAACATTGAGTTGTTTCACTTGGAAATTCTTCTAAGTGGTGTGGAGTTTTGGAACTTTAAAATATTCATCTAAAATCAGCCGAACAACGAATTCTGATTTACTCACCTGTTATCGGGAGAGACCTCAGTGCTGCATCTTGGAGCTCAGTACTGACCCTGAAAAGTAATTTTAACTGTACTTACCAGTAACTCGAATTTCCTTCCATGGGATATCATTGCCTGCTTTTTGCTGAAAATTTTCTAGGTACTGACCCTGAAAAGTAATTTTAACTGTACTTACCAGTAACTCGAATATCCTTCCATGGGATATCATTGCCTGCTTTTTGCTGAAAATTTTCTAAGTGTCGATTTTTGAAACTTACAAATATTCTTTAAAAATCGTACCAACTGTGAAAACGTAATTGTTTACCTGTTTTAGATAGATGTCCCAGTACTGAGCCTAGGAGCCCAGCACTGGATTACAAAAGTAACGAGAACGTACTTTACCCGTAACTTGAATTTTCTTCCATAGGAAACCATTGACAGTTTTTCTGTGAAATTTCTTCTAAGTGTCGATTTTGCAAACATGTAAATATTCCTTAAAAATCGCCTGTATAACTTAAACGCAGTTTCTCAACTGCTTACAGGTGGTACAGTAGTGCTGGATCTAGGATCCAACACTGACCTAGAAAAAGTAACCATAACCCCACTTACCTGCTAAGTGAATTTCCTTCCATAGGATAATATTGGTAATTTGATCAGCAAAAGTTTCTAAGTGTCAACTTTTAAAATAGCAAAATATTGCTTAAAAATCACAACAGTAACTAAAACGAATTTACTCACTTGTTTCCAAGAACTGTCCCAGGACTGAATCTAGGATCCAGTCCTGGATTTAGAAAATTAATCCTGAAAGTAATTAATTGCATATAACTTAAAATTCCCATTGAGCTCAATGTATTATTGTGATTCAAATTGTGTTGCCTATTGCAATAAACTGTAACTATGACCTGCAAAAGTCAATTGCCTATTGCAAAGTATTTAACTAAAGCATCTCATTCTGAGAAAGTATATTTTGATACCTATTGTTGGTTCTAAAATAAAACAACAATATCTTTTGTATGCAAACCAATGGCCTAGAGTTCAGTTCTTGAGTGTGTGAGACCATTTGCTGACTGAGTGTGTACAACAAATGTTTTACACTGTACTCTGATACTGCCTTACTGCTCGGCAAGCTACCACTTTAGAGAGTAAGGTTATATCTAACTTTAGCCTCTGCCAAACCTCTGGGGACTGGGGACACTGTGCACACTGTACCTATTTGGGAACAGTATATACAGAGCCACTTTCTCAAAGTAGTGATAAAGTGATTAGAGTCCTAAGGCCAACATAAAGATACAGCAAAACGTGAGGTGAAAAGCAAAAAGGTTGCTGGTAGGCCACCTTAAGGATGCCAGGTCTAACAAAAACTGAACTAAGGATAACATGAGTAAAACATCAGGTTTCTCTACTGTATTTGGTGAGACAAGTGGGCCTTCTTTTATCTTCCATTCAAGCAATCTTTGACAGACCCCTTTATTATAGAGCTTTTCAAGGATTAAAGATAAGGCACTTACAAAGGAGTCCCAAATACTCAGAGATGGTTGACTTCTGTAATATGGGTCGTAGACTAAAAGCAGCGCAAAAACAGAGTGCAACAGGGTCCAAAAAACTTGAGTGCCACAAGAGAGTTTGAATGCAAGCGTATCCTTTTACAGATCCAGAGATATACTCATGCAATTTTTGTTTTTAGGACAGAACATGCATGATGAAAAAAACATTGTTTTTAAAAAGCGCATTGCAGAATATCAGTACTTTGATGTGGGAAAACTTCAAAACTTTCAAACAAAATATTTGTAGGCAGCTTACAGCAAGTTGTTGTGGCCGAGTGGTTAAGGCGATGGACTCGAAATCCATTGGGGTATCCCCGCGCAGGTTCGAATCCTGCCAACAACGAGAATCTTTTTATTATCGGCTACAATTTCAGAAGTTAACCTTTAGTATTTCTTCCATTTCAGTTTTATAAATAGGTGGCTTATTTTTGTGTCACTATTGCCTCTCCACATATTTGTTATCGCCACCTCTTTCATGTCTTTGCTACACCTCATTCCTACTTTAGCACTGGTGTAAACGCTTCAAATTATTATACCGTTGCTCTTTCATTCATACCTGCGCATGCACTTGAAAGTTACTTTACCAATAAAAGACGCAAAGAGAGAAATAGAACAAAAGTGCTGGCTGGATTGGCAAACACACTTCATAAAACTGCATTTTCTTTTTTATTCTCCCCCGTGTTACATGCTTAACCTCCCCATGTGTAATTTCTCTTAACCTGGTGTCCCAGGAAGAGATTTCATCTACAGGCTCTTTCTGTGTTTTTTTCCCTAGTCTGTCTTTCCCATTTCTTAGCTGTGTAACTGTTCCTTTATGCGCTCTATTTAAACTCCATCAATCTCATTTGAGCTCCTTGCTCCCGCTTCTGTTTTTTCCACCTCTCATACTGCCAGTTCTCTCTTTCTCTGTGGTTGGTGGCTACTTTCCTGAGCTTCCGAAGCCACGTGGTTCCTGCCTCTTGCTGTCAGACTTGAATTGGAAAAGGAACCATATTAACAAGCCTTTACCACTCACACACGGCGGAAGTTTATACTTTAATTCAGTGAGCTAAGAAAAGTGTGTTGTGGGTCCCCTACGAGCCATGGTGCTTGCTTCATCATGATTTGGCACCAGTCATTAGCCACAGCTCTGCTAATGAGCCACTGAGGTCAGTTTCAATATTTACTCAAAAACATAACCATGCAGCCCACCCCTCAACTGTGTATTTATCTTGCTTTTCTGCTGTTCGTGTGATTAGCTGGGAGGAGCTCACGGCGACATCCTCCCTATAAAAGTGTAGATGGATCACTCTCTAACTCTTTCTTGCTTCACATACAAATGGCTTGAAAGGTGCAGGGAAGATGCAGGTCTAATAGACAGAATAGAAGGTCTGTGCCAGGTGGGTTTCTCTGCATTGGTGTCCCATCACAGGTCCGCAAGTCTAATGTGTGATCTTTGACTCCTGGCATTTAGCAAGCAGGCGGCCAGGAAACGGTTTCAGCCTATCAACCACTGAGGAGACGCAGCCTCTGAATGAGGAATGAGGAAGCAATGAATACATCCAGCCTATCACAGGAACAGCCCTGAGTGTTCCGAATTATAAATTCTCCATGTCACTGTTTGTCGTTGAGCCCAAGTAGCTCGCCGTGATCGTATAGTGGTTAGTACTCTGCGTTGTGGCCGCAGCAACCTCGGTTCGAATCTGAGTCATGGCATTGTGGTTGGCAATGTCACGGCAGTTGGGTGTTAATTTTACAGAATTAGCAAATGTACCAGTGGTTTTTGTAAAATGTCTATTAAAAACAGATCCTTTCAAATATTTAAACCATCTAACAACAAATGATTTAAACTCGCATGATTATAAGCTGTAGCTATAATGTATTTACTTACATAAATTATCGTTCTTGAACCTATTGGGGTTGGAGGGGGAGCGGAGCTCACCCCCAGGTGCAGTTGAGTGACCTGTGTTGTGGCTCTCTAGAGGGAAGGCACAAATTTTGCTGTCACCCAGCCCAATCCAGACGTGTATTGGGGCCAGGTTTCAGGCAAATAGAGCAGTAAGTGCAGAGAAATGTTCACTCTCTAAAAGTGGCATTTCTAAAATAGTAAAGTTAAATCCAACCTCACCAGTAAGTAGGATTTTCAATAAATAAATAAAGCTACTCCTCTCCGATATGGAATTACCAAATAAAAAGTATAGGGGAATACACAGAGCTAACCTATGAGAGGGGTAGACCTCACAGTAGTGAAAAATGAAATAGACTGTTTGGTACTTACAGGACACGCGAACCACCAAAGTACATATCTTATTTTTTACTTACATAGCATCATGCACCTAGGACTACCTAGGGCCTACCTTAGGTGTAAATTATATGTAATAAAAGGGGAGTTTAAGGCTTGGCAAGTAGGCTGGGACTCCCCTGGGAGACCCCTGAGTCTATGCCCAGAACCATAACTCTGCCAGTCGAGTACTTACCTAAAAGCCGATAACTCACTTTTCTTCCATAGGCTAACATTGAGTTGTTTCACTTGGAAATTCTTCTAAGTGGTGTGGAGTTTTGGAACTTTAAAATATTCATCTAAAATCAGCCGAACAACGAATTCTGATTTACTCACCTGTTATCAGGAGAGACCTCAGTGCTGCATCTTGGAGCTCAGTACTGACCCTGAAAAGTAATTTTAACCGTACTTACCAGTAACTCGAATTTCCTTCCATGGGATATCATTGCCTGCTTTTTGCTGAAAATTTTCTAAGTGTCGATTTTTGAAACTTACAAATATTCTTTAAAAATCGTACCAACTGTGAAAACGTAATTGTTTACCTGTTTTAGATAGATGTCCCAGTACTGAGCCTAGGAGCCCAGCACTGGATTACAAAAGTAACGAGAACGTACTTTTCCCGTAACTTGAATTTTCTTCCATAGGAAACCATTGACTGTTTTTCTGTGAAATTTCTTCTAAGTGTCGATTTTGCAAACATGTAAATATTCCTTAAAAATCGCCTGTATAACTTAAACGCAGTTTCTCAACTGCTTACAGGTGGTACAGTAGTGCTGGATCTAGGATCCAACACTGACCTAGAAAAAGTAACCATAACCCCACTTACCTGCTAAGTGAATTTCCTTCCATAGGATAACATTGGTAATTTGATCAGCAAAAGTTTCTAAGTGTCAACTTTTAAAATAGCAAAATATTGCTTAAAAATCACAACAGTAACTAAAACGAATTTACTCACTTGTTTCCAAGAACTGTCCCAGGACTGAATCTAGGATCCAGTCCTGGATTTAGAAAAGTAATCCTGAAAGTAATTAATTGCATATAACTTAAAATTCCCATTGAGCTCAATGTATTATTGTGATTCAAATTGTGTTGCCTATTGCAATAAACTGTAACTATGACCTGCAAAAGTCAATTGCCTATTGCAAAGTATTTAACTAAAGCATCTCATTCTGAGAAAGTATATTTTGATACCTATTGTTGGTTCTAAAATTAAACAACAATATCTTTTGTATGCAAACCAATGGCCTAGAGTTCAGTTCTTGAGTGTGTGAGACCATTTGCTGACTGAGTGTGTACAACAAATGTTTTACACTGTACTCTGATACTGCCTTATTGCTCGGCAAGCTACCACTTTAGAGAGTAAGGTTATATCTAACTTTAGCCTCTGCCAAACCTCTAGGGACTGGGGACGCTGTGCACACTGTACCTATTTGGGAACAGTATATACAGAGCCACTTTCTCACAGTAGTGATAAAGTGATTAGAGTCCTATGGCCAACATAAAGATACAGCAAAACGTGAGGTGAAAAGCAAAAAGGTTGCTGGTAGGCCACCTTAAGGATGCCAGGTCTAACAAAAACTGAACTAAGGATAACATGAGTAAAACATCAGGTTTCTCTACTGCATTTGGTGAGAGAAGTGGGCATTCTTTTATCTTCCATTCAAGCAATCTTTGACAGACCCCTTTATTATAGAGCTTTTCAAGGATTAAAGATAAGGCACTTACAAAGGAGTCCCACATACTCAGAGATGGTTGACTTCTGTAATATGGGTCGTAGACTAAAAGCAGCGCAAAAACAGAGTGCAACAGGGTCCAAAAAACTTGAGTGCCACAAGAGAGTTTGAATGCAAGCGTATCCTTTTACAGATCCAGAGATATACTCATGCAATTTTTGTTTTTAGGACAGAACGTGCATGATGAAAAAAACATTGTTTTTAAAAAGAGCATTGCAGAATATCAGTACTTTGATGTGGGAAAACTTCAAAACTTTCAAACAAAATATTTGTAGGCAGCTTACAGCAAGTTGTTGTGGCCGAGTGGTTAAGGTGATGGTCTCGAAATCCATTGGGGTATCCCCGCGCAGGTTCGAATCCTGCCAACAACGAGAATCTTTTTATTATCGGCTACAATTTCAGAAGTTAACCTTTAGTATTTCTTCCATTTCAGTTTTATAAATAGGTGGCTTATTTTTGTGTCACTATTGCCTCTCCACATATTTGTTATCGCTACCTCTTTCATGTCTTTGCTACACCTCATTCCTACTTTAGCACTGGTGTAAACGCTTCAAATTATTATACTGTTGCTCTCTCATTCATACCTGCGCATGCACTTGAAAGTTACTTTACCAATAAAAGACGCAAAGAGAGAAATAGAACAAAAGTGCTGGCTGGATTGGCAAACACACTTCATAAAACTGCATTTTCTTTTTATTCTCCCCCGTGTTACATGCTTAACCTCCCCATGTGTAATTTCTCTTAACCTGCTGTCCCAGGAAGAGAATTTCATCTACAGGCTCTTTCTGTGTTTTTTTCCCTAGTCTGTCTTTCCCATTTCTTAGCTGTGTAACTGTTCCTTTACGCGCTCTATTTAAACGCCATCAATCTCATTTGAGCTCCTTGCTCCCGCTTCTGTTTTCTCCACCTCTCATACTGCCAGTTCTCTCTTTCTCTGTGGTTGGTGGCTACTTTCCTGAGCTTCCGAAGCCACGTGGTTCCTGCCTCTTGCTGTCAGACTTGAATTGGAAAAGGAACCATATTAACAAGCCTTTACCACTCACACACGGCGGAAGTTTATACTTTAATTCAGTGAGCTAAGAAAAGTGTGTTGTGGGTCCCCTACGAGCCATGGTGCTTGCTTCATCATGATTTGGCACCAGTCATTAGCCACAGCTCTGCTAATGAGCCACTGAGGTCAGTTTCAATATTTACTCAAAAACATAACCATGCAGCCCACCCCTCAACTGTGTATTTATCTTGCTTTTCTGCTGTTCGTGTGATTAGCTGGGAGGAGCTCACGGCGACATCCTCCCTATAAAAGTGTAGATGGATCACTCTCTAACTCTTTCTTGCTTCACATACAAATGGCTTGAAAGGTGCAGGGAAGATGCAGGTCTAATAGACAGAATAGAAGGTCTGTGCCAGGTGGGTTTCTCTGCATTGGTGTCCCATCACAGGTCCGCAAGTCTAATGTGTGATCTTTGACTCCTGGCATTTAGCAAGCAGGCGGCCAGGAAACGGTTTCAGCCTATCAACCACTGAGGAGACGCAGCCTCTGAATGAGGAATGAGGAAGCAATGAATACATCCAGCCTATCACAGGAACAGCCCTGAGTGTTCCGAATTATAAATTCTCCATGTCACTGTTTGTCGTTGAGCCCAAGTAGCTCGCCGTGATCGTATAGTGGTTAGTACTCTGCGTTGTGGCCGCAGCAACCTCGGTTCGAATCTGAGTCATGGCATTGTGGTTGGCAATGTCACGGCAGTTGGGTGTTAATTTTACAGAATTAGCAAATGTACCAGTGGTTTTTGTAAAATGTCTATTAAAAACAGATCCTTTCAAATATTTAAACCATCTAACAACAAATGATTTAAACTCGCATGATTATAAGCTGTAGCTATAATGTATTTACTTACATAAATTATCGTTCTTGAACCTATTGGGGTTGGAGGGGGAGCGGAGCTCACCCCCAGGTGCAGTTGAGTGACCTGTGTTGTGGCTCTCTAGAGGGAAGGCACAAATTTTGCTGTCACCCAGCCCAATCCAGACGTGTATTGGGGCCAGGTTTCAGGCAAATAGAGCAGTAAGTGCAGAGAAATGTTCACTCTCTAAAAGTGGCATTTCTAAAATAGTAAAGTTAAATCCAACCTCACCAGTAAGTAGGATTTTCAATAAATAAATAAAGCTACTCCTCTCCGATATGGAATTACCAAATAAAAAGTATAGGGGAATACACAGAGCTAACCTATGAGAGGGGTAGACCTCACAGTAGTGAAAAATGAAATAGACTGTTTGGTACTTACAGGACACGCGAACCACCAAAGTACATATCTTATTTTTTACTTACATAGCATCATGCACCTAGGACTACCTAGGGCCTACCTTAGGTGTAAATTATATGTAATAAAAGGGGAGTTTAAGGCTTGGCAAGTAGGCTGGGACTCCCCTGGGAGACCCCTGAGTCTATGCCCAGAACCATAACTCTGCCAGTCGAGTACTTACCTAAAAGCCGATAACTCACTTTTCTTCCATAGGCTAACATTGAGTTGTTTCACTTGGAAATTCTTCTAAGTGGTGTGGAGTTTTGGAACTTTAAAATATTCATCTAAAATCAGCCGAACAACGAATTCTGATTTACTCACCTGTTATCAGGAGAGACCTCAGTGCTGCATCTTGGAGCTCAGTACTGACCCTGAAAAGTAATTTTAACCGTACTTACCAGTAACTCGAATTTCCTTCCATGGGATATCATTGCCTGCTTTTTGCTGAAAATTTTCTAAGTGTCGATTTTTGAAACTTACAAATATTCTTTAAAAATCGTACCAACTGTGAAAACGTAATTGTTTACCTGTTTTAGATAGATGTCCCAGTACTGAGCCTAGGAGCCCAGCACTGGATTACAAAAGTAACGAGAACGTACTTTTCCCGTAACTTGAATTTTCTTCCATAGGAAACCATTGACTGTTTTTCTGTGAAATTTCTTCTAAGTGTCGATTTTGCAAACATGTAAATATTCCTTAAAAATCGCCTGTATAACTTAAACGCAGTTTCTCAACTGCTTACAGGTGGTACAGTAGTGCTGGATCTAGGATCCAACACTGACCTAGAAAAAGTAACCATAACCCCACTTACCTGCTAAGTGAATTTCCTTCCATAGGATAACATTGGTAATTTGATCAGCAAAAGTTTCTAAGTGTCAACTTTTAAAATAGCAAAATATTGCTTAAAAATCACAACAGTAACTAAAACGAATTTACTCACTTGTTTCCAAGAACTGTCCCAGGACTGAATCTAGGATCCAGTCCTGGATTTAGAAAAGTAATCCTGAAAGTAATTAATTGCATATAACTTAAAATTCCCATTGAGCTCAATGTATTATTGTGATTCAAATTGTGTTGCCTATTGCAATAAACTGTAACTATGACCTGCAAAAGTCAATTGCCTATTGCAAAGTATTTAACTAAAGCATCTCATTCTGAGAAAGTATATTTTGATACCTATTGTTGGTTCTAAAATTAAACAACAATATCTTTTGTATGCAAACCAATGGCCTAGAGTTCAGTTCTTGAGTGTGTGAGACCATTTGCTGACTGAGTGTGTACAACAAATGTTTTACACTGTACTCTGATACTGCCTTATTGCTCGGCAAGCTACCACTTTAGAGAGTAAGGTTATATCTAACTTTAGCCTCTGCCAAACCTCTAGGGACTGGGGACGCTGTGCACACTGTACCTATTTGGGAACAGTATATACAGAGCCACTTTCTCACAGTAGTGATAAAGTGATTAGAGTCCTATGGCCAACATAAAGATACAGCAAAACGTGAGGTGAAAAGCAAAAAGGTTGCTGGTAGGCCACCTTAAGGATGCCAGGTCTAACAAAAACTGAACTAAGGATAACATGAGTAAAACATCAGGTTTCTCTACTGCATTTGGTGAGAGAAGTGGGCATTCTTTTATCTTCCATTCAAGCAATCTTTGACAGACCCCTTTATTATAGAGCTTTTCAAGGATTAAAGATAAGGCACTTACAAAGGAGTCCCACATACTCAGAGATGGTTGACTTCTGTAATATGGGTCGTAGACTAAAAGCAGCGCAAAAACAGAGTGCAACAGGGTCCAAAAAACTTGAGTGCCACAAGAGAGTTTGAATGCAAGCGTATCCTTTTACAGATCCAGAGATATACTCATGCAATTTTTGTTTTTAGGACAGAACGTGCATGATGAAAAAAACATTGTTTTTAAAAAGAGCATTGCAGAATATCAGTACTTTGATGTGGGAAAACTTCAAAACTTTCAAACAAAATATTTGTAGGCAGCTTACAGCAAGTTGTTGTGGCCGAGTGGTTAAGGTGATGGTCTCGAAATCCATTGGGGTATCCCCGCGCAGGTTCGAATCCTGCCAACAACGAGAATCTTTTTATTATCGGCTACAATTTCAGAAGTTAACCTTTAGTATTTCTTCCATTTCAGTTTTATAAATAGGTGGCTTATTTTTGTGTCACTATTGCCTCTCCACATATTTGTTATCGCTACCTCTTTCATGTCTTTGCTACACCTCATTCCTACTTTAGCACTGGTGTAAACGCTTCAAATTATTATACCGTTGCTCTCTCATTCATACCTGCGCATGCACTTGAAAGTTACTTTACCAATAAAAGACGCAAAGAGAGAAATAGAACAAAAGTGCTGGCTGGATTGGCAAACACACTTCATAAAACTGCATTTTCTTTTTATTCTCCCCCGTGTTACATGCTTAACCTCCCCATGTGTAATTTCTCTTAACCTGCTGTCCCAGGAAGAGAATTTCATCTACAGGCTCTTTCTGTGTTTTTTTCCCTAGTCTGTCTTTCCCATTTCTTAGCTGTGTAACTGTTCCTTTACGCGCTCTATTTAAACGCCATCAATCTCATTTGAGCTCCTTGCTCCCGCTTCTGTTTTCTCCACCTCTCATACTGCCAGTTCTCTCTTTCTCTGTGGTTGGTGGCTACTTTCCTGAGCTTCCGAAGCCACGTGGTTCCTGCCTCTTGCTGTCAGACTTGAATTGGAAAAGGAACCATATTAACAAGCCTTTACCACTCACACACGGCGGAAGTTTATACTTTAATTCAGTGAGCTAAGAAAAGTGTGTTGTGGGTCCCCTACGAGCCATGGTGCTTGCTTCATCATGATTTGGCACCAGTCATTAGCCACAGCTCTGCTAATGAGCCACTGAGGTCAGTTTCAATATTTACTCAAAAACATAACCATGCAGCCCACCCCTCAACTGTGTATTTATCTTGCTTTTCTGCTGTTCGTGTGATTAGCTGGGAGGAGCTCACGGCGACATCCTCCCTATAAAAGTGTAGATGGATCACTCTCTAACTCTTTCTTGCTTCACATACAAATGGCTTGAAAGGTGCAGGGAAGATGCAGGTCTAATAGACAGAATAGAAGGTCTGTGCCAGGTGGGTTTCTCTGCATTGGTGTCCCATCACAGGTCCGCAAGTCTAATGTGTGATCTTTGACTCCTGGCATTTAGCAAGCAGGCGGCCAGGAAACGGTTTCAGCCTATCAACCACTGAGGAGACGCAGCCTCTGAATGAGGAATGAGGAAGCAATGAATACATCCAGCCTATCACAGGAACAGCCCTGAGTGTTCCGAATTATAAATTCTCCATGTCACTGTTTGTCGTTGAGCCCAAGTAGCTCGCCGTGATCGTATAGTGGTTAGTACTCTGCGTTGTGGCCGCAGCAACCTCGGTTCGAATCTGAGTCATGGCATTGTGGTTGGCAATGTCACGGCAGTTGGGTGTTAATTTTACAGAATTAGCAAATGTACCAGTGGTTTTTGTAAAATGTCTATTAAAAACAGATCCTTTCAAATATTTAAACCATCTAACAACAAATGATTTAAACTCGCATGATTATAAGCTGTAGCTATAATGTATTTACTTACATAAATTATCGTTCTTGAACCTATTGGGGTTGGAGGGGGAGCGGAGCTCACCCCCAGGTGCAGTTGAGTGACCTGTGTTGTGGCTCTCTAGAGGGAAGGCACAAATTTTGCTGTCACCCAGCCCAATCCAGACGTGTATTGGGGCCAGGTTTCAGGCAAATAGAGCAGTAAGTGCAGAGAAATGTTCACTCTCTAAAAGTGGCATTTCTAAAATAGTAAAGTTAAATCCAACCTCACCAGTAAGTAGGATTTTCAATAAATAAATAAAGCTACTCCTCTCCGATATGGAATTACCAAATAAAAAGTATAGGGGAATACACAGAGCTAACCTATGAGAGGGGTAGACCTCACAGTAGTGAAAAATGAAATAGACTGTTTGGTACTTACAGGACACGCGAACCACCAAAGTACATATCTTATTTTTTACTTACATAGCATCATGCACCTAGGACTACCTAGGGCCTACCTTAGGTGTAAATTATATGTAATAAAAGGGGAGTTTAAGGCTTGGCAAGTAGGCTGGGACTCCCCTGGGAGACCCCTGAGTCTATGCCCAGAACCATAACTCTGCCAGTCGAGTACTTACCTAAAAGCCGATAACTCACTTTTCTTCCATAGGCTAACATTGAGTTGTTTCACTTGGAAATTCTTCTAAGTGGTGTGGAGTTTTGGAACTTTAAAATATTCATCTAAAATCAGCCGAACAACGAATTCTGATTTACTCACCTGTTATCAGGAGAGACCTCAGTGCTGCATCTTGGAGCTCAGTACTGACCCTGAAAAGTAATTTTAACCGTACTTACCAGTAACTCGAATTTCCTTCCATGGGATATCATTGCCTGCTTTTTGCTGAAAATTTTCTAAGTGTCGATTTTTGAAACTTACAAATATTCTTTAAAAATCGTACCAACTGTGAAAACGTAATTGTTTACCTGTTTTAGATAGATGTCCCAGTACTGAGCCTAGGAGCCCAGCACTGGATTACAAAAGTAACGAGAACGTACTTTTCCCGTAACTTGAATTTTCTTCCATAGGAAACCATTGACTGTTTTTCTGTGAAATTTCTTCTAAGTGTCGATTTTGCAAACATGTAAATATTCCTTAAAAATCGCCTGTATAACTTAAACGCAGTTTCTCAACTGCTTACAGGTGGTACAGTAGTGCTGGATCTAGGATCCAACACTGACCTAGAAAAAGTAACCATAACCCCACTTACCTGCTAAGTGAATTTCCTTCCATAGGATAACATTGGTAATTTGATCAGCAAAAGTTTCTAAGTGTCAACTTTTAAAATAGCAAAATATTGCTTAAAAATCACAACAGTAACTAAAACGAATTTACTCACTTGTTTCCAAGAACTGTCCCAGGACTGAATCTAGGATCCAGTCCTGGATTTAGAAAAGTAATCCTGAAAGTAATTAATTGCATATAACTTAAAATTCCCATTGAGCTCAATGTATTATTGTGATTCAAATTGTGTTGCCTATTGCAATAAACTGTAACTATGACCTGCAAAAGTCAATTGCCTATTGCAAAGTATTTAACTAAAGCATCTCATTCTGAGAAAGTATATTTTGATACCTATTGTTGGTTCTAAAATTAAACAACAATATCTTTTGAATGCAAACCAATGGCCTAGAGTTCAGTTCTTGAGTGTGTGAGACCATTTGCTGACTGAGTGTGTACAACAAATGTTTTACACTGTACTCTGATACTGCCTTATTGCTCGGCAAGCTACCACTTTAGAGAGTAAGGTTATATCTAACTTTAGCCTCTGCCAAACCTCTAGGGACTGGGGACGCTGTGCACACTGTACCTATTTGGGAACAGTATATACAGAGCCACTTTCTCACAGTAGTGATAAAGTGATTAGAGTCCTATGGCCAACATAAAGATACAGCAAAACGTGAGGTGAAAAGCAAAAAGGTTGCTGGTAGGCCACCTTAAGGATGCCAGGTCTAACAAAAACTGAACTAAGGATAACATGAGTAAAACATCAGGTTTCTCTACTGCATTTGGTGAGAGAAGTGGGCATTCTTTTATCTTCCATTCAAGCAATCTTTGACAGACCCCTTTATTATAGAGCTTTTCAAGGATTAAAGATAAGGCACTTACAAAGGAGTCCCACATACTCAGAGATGGTTGACTTCTGTAATATGGGTCGTAGACTAAAAGCAGCGCAAAAACAGAGTGCAACAGGGTCCAAAAAACTTGAGTGCCACAAGAGAGTTTGAATGCAAGCGTATCCTTTTACAGATCCAGAGATATACTCATGCAATTTTTGTTTTTAGGACAGAACGTGCATGATGAAAAAAACATTGTTTTTAAAAAGAGCATTGCAGAATATCAGTACTTTGATGTGGGAAAACTTCAAAACTTTCAAACAAAATATTTGTAGGCAGCTTACAGCAAGTTGTTGTGGCCGAGTGGTTAAGGTGATGGTCTCGAAATCCATTGGGGTATCCCCGCGCAGGTTCGAATCCTGCCAACAACGAGAATCTTTTTATTATCGGCTACAATTTCAGAAGTTAACCTTTAGTATTTCTTCCATTTCAGTTTTATAAATAGGTGGCTTATTTTTGTGTCACTATTGCCTCTCCACATATTTGTTATCGCTACCTCTTTCATGTCTTTGCTACACCTCATTCCTACTTTAGCACTGGTGTAAACGCTTCAAATTATTATACCGTTGCTCTCTCATTCATACCTGCGCATGCACTTGAAAGTTACTTTACCAATAAAAGACGCAAAGAGAGAAATAGAACAAAAGTGCTGGCTGGATTGGCAAACACACTTCATAAAACTGCATTTTCTTTTTATTCTCCCCCGTGTTACATGCTTAACCTCCCCATGTGTAATTTCTCTTAACCTGCTGTCCCAGGAAGAGAATTTCATCTACAGGCTCTTTCTGTGTTTTTTTCCCTAGTCTGTCTTTCCCATTTCTTAGCTGTGTAACTGTTCCTTTACGCGCTGTATTTAAACGCCATCAATCTCATTTGAGCTCCTTGCTCCCGCTTCTGTTTTCTCCACCTCTCATACTGCCAGTTCTCTCTTTCTCTGTGGTTGGTGGCTACTTTCCTGAGCTTCCGAAGCCACGTGGTTCCTGCCTCTTGTTGTCAGACTTGAATTGGAAAAGGAACCATATTAACAAGCCTTTACCACTCACACACGGCGGAAGTTTATACTTTAATTCAGTGAGCTAAGAAAAGCGTGTTGTGGGTCCCCTACGAGCCATGGTGCTTGCTTCATCATGATTTGGCACCAGTCATTAGCCGCAGCTCTGCTAATGAGCCACTGAGGTCAGTTTCAATATTTACTCAAAAACATAACCATGCAGCCCACCCCTCAACTGTGTATTTATCTTGCTTTTCTGCTGTTCGTGTGATTAGCTGGGAGGAGCTCACGGCGACATCCTCCCTATAAAAGTGTAGATGGATCACTCTCTAACTCTTTCTTGCTTCACATACAAATGGCTTGAAAGGTGCAGGGAAGATGCAGGTCTAATAGACAGAATAGAAGGTCTGTGCCAGGTGGGTTTCTCTGCATTGGTGTCCCATCACAGGTCCGCAAGTGTAATGTGTGATCTTTGACTCCTGGCATTTCACAAGCAGGCGGCCAGGAAACGGTTTCAGCCTATCAACCACTGAGGAGACGCAGCCTCTGAATGAGGAATAAGGAAGCAATGAATACATCCAGCCTATCACAGGAACAGCCCTGAGTGTTCCGAATTATAAATTCTCAATGTCACTGTATGTTGTTGAGCCCAAGTAGCTCGCCGTGATCGTATAGTGGTTAGTACTCTGCGTTGTGGCCGCAGCAACCTCTGTTCGAATCTGAGTCACGGCATTGTGGTTGGCAATGTCACGGCAGTTGGGTGTTTATTTTACAGAATTAGCAAATGTACCAGTGGTTTTTGTAAAATGTCTATTAAAAACAGATCCTTTCAAATATTTAAACCATCTAACAACAGATGATTTAAACTCGCATGATTATAAGCTGTAGCTATAATGTATTTACTTACATAAATTATCGTTCTTGAACCTATTGGGGTTGGAGGGGGAGCGGAGCTCACCCCCCAGGTGCAGTTGAGTGACCTGTGTTGTGGCTCTCTAGAGGGAAGGCACAAATTTTGCTGTCACCCAGCCCAATCCAGACGTGTATTGGGGCCAGGTTTCAGGCAAATAGAGCAGTAAGTGCAGAGAAATGTTCACTCTCTAAAACTGGCATTTCTAAAATAGTAAAGTTAAATCCAACCTCACCAGTAAGTAGGATTTTCAATAAATAAATAAAGCTACTCCTCTCCGATATGGAATTACCAAATAAAAAGTATAGGGGAATACACAGAGCTAACCTATGAGAGGGGTAGACCTCACAGTAGTGAAAAATGAAATAGACTGTTTGGTACTTACAGGACACGCGAACCACCAAAGTACATATCTTATTTTTTACTTACATAGCATCATGCACCTAGGACTACCTAGGGCCTACCTTAGGTGTAAATTATATGTAATAAAAGGGGAGTTTAAGGCTTGGCAAGTAGGCTGGGACTCCCCTGGGAGACCCCTGAGTCTATGCCCAGAACCATAACTCTGCTAGTCGAGTACTTACCTAAAAGCCGATAACTCACTTTTCTTCCATAGGCTAACATTGAGTTGTTTCACTTGGAAATTCTTCTAAGTGGTGTGGAGTTTTGGAACTTTAAAATATTCATCTAAAATCAGCCGAACAACGAATTCTGATTTACTCACCTGTTATCGGGAGAGACCTCAGTGCTGCATCTTGGAGCTCAGTACTGACCCTGAAAAGTAATTTTAACTGTACTTACCAGTAACTCGAATTTCCTTCCATGGGATATCATTGCCTGCTTTTTGCTGAAAATTTTCTAGGTACTGACCCTGAAAAGTAATTTTAACTGTACTTACCAGTAACTCGAATATCCTTCCATGGGATATCATTGCCTGCTTTTTGCTGAAAATTTTCTAAGTGTCGATTTTTGAAACTTACAAATATTCTTTAAAAATCGTACCAACTGTGAAAACGTAATTGTTTACCTGTTTTAGATAGATGTCCCAGTACTGAGCCTAGGAGCCCAGCACTGGATTACAAAAGTAACGAGAACGTACTTTACCCGTAACTTGAATTTTCTTCCATAGGAAACCATTGACAGTTTTTCTGTGAAATTTCTTCTAAGTGTCGATTTTGCAAACATGTAAATATTCCTTAAAAATCGCCTGTATAACTTAAACGCAGTTTCTCAACTGCTTACAGGTGGTACAGTAGTGCTGGATCTAGGATCCAACACTGACCTAGAAAAAGTAACCATAACCCCACTTACCTGCTAAGTGAATTTCCTTCCATAGGATAATATTGGTAATTTGATCAGCAAAAGTTTCTAAGTGTCAACTTTTAAAATAGCAAAATATTGCTTAAAAATCACAACAGTAACTAAAACGAATTTACTCACTTGTTTCCAAGAACTGTCCCAGGACTGAATCTAGGATCCAGTCCTGGATTTAGAAAATTAATCCTGAAAGTAATTAATTGCATATAACTTAAAATTCCCATTGAGCTCAATGTATTATTGTGATTCAAATTGTGTTGCCTATTGCAATAAACTGTAACTATGACCTGCAAAAGTCAATTGCCTATTGCAAAGTATTTAACTAAAGCATCTCATTCTGAGAAAGTATATTTTGATACCTATTGTTGGTTCTAAAATAAAACAACAATATCTTTTGTATGCAAACCAATGGCCTAGAGTTCAGTTCTTGAGTGTGTGAGACCATTTGCTGACTGAGTGTGTTCAACAAATGTTTTACACTGTACTCTGATACTGCCTTACTGCTCGGCAAGCTACCACTTTAGAGAGTAAGGTTATATCTAACTTTAGCCTCTGCCAAACCTCTAGGGACTGGGGACGCTGTGCACACTGTACCTATTTGGGAACAGTATATACAGAGCCACTTTCTCACAGTAGTGATAAAGTGATTAGAGTCCTATGGCCAACATAAAGATACAGCAAAACGTGAGGTGAAAAGCAAAAAGGTTGCTGGTAGGCCACCTTAAGGATGCCAGGTCTAACAAAAACTGAACTAAGGATAACATGAGTAAAACATCAGGTTTCTCTACTGTATTTGGTGAGACAAGTGGGCCTTCTTTTATCTTCCATTCAAGCAATCTTTGACAGACCCCTTTATTATAGAGCTTTTCAAGGATTAAAGATAAGGCACTTACAAAGGAGTCCCAAATACTCAGAGATGGTTGACTTCTGTAATATGGGTCGTAGACTAAAAGCAGCGCAAAAACAGAGTGCAACAGGGTCCAAAAAACTTGAGTGCCACAAGAGAGTTTGAATGCAAGCGTATCCTTTTACAGATCCAGAGATATACTCATGCAATTTTTGTTTTTAGGACAGAACATGCATGATGAAAAAAACATTGTTTTTAAAAAGCGCATTGCAGAATATCAGTACTTTGATGTGGGAAAACTTCAAAACTTTCAAACAAAATATTTGTAGGCAGCTTACAGCAAGTTGTTGTGGCCGAGTGGTTAAGGCGATGGACTCGAAATCCATTGGGGTATCCCCGCGCAGGTTCGAATCCTGCCAACAACGAGAATCTTTTTATTATCGGCTACAATTTCAGAAGTTAACCTTTAGTATTTCTTCCATTTCAGTTTTATAAATAGGTGGCTTATTTTTGTGTCACTATTGCCTCTCCACATATTTGTTATCGCCACCTCTTTCATGTCTTTGCTACACCTCATTCCTACTTTAGCACTGGTGTAAACGCTTCAAATTATTATACCGTTGCTCTTTCATTCATACCTGCGCATGCACTTGAAAGTTACTTTACCAATAAAAGACGCAAAGAGAGAAATAGAACAAAAGTGCTGGCTGGATTGGCAAACACACTTCATAAAACTGCATTTTCTTTTTTATTCTCCCCCGTGTTACATGCTTAACCTCCCCATGTGTAATTTCTCTTAACCTGGTGTCCCAGGAAGAGAATTTCATCTACAGGCTCTTTCTGTGTTTTTTTCCCTAGTCTGTCTTTCCCATTTCTTAGCTGTGTAACTGTTCCTTTATGCGCTCTATTTAAACTCCATCAATCTCATTTGAGCTCCTTGCTCCCGCTTCTGTTTTTTCCACCTCTCATACTGCCAGTTCTCTCTTTCTCTGTGGTTGGTGGCTACTTTCCTGAGCTTCCGAAGCCACGTGGTTCCTGCCTCTTGCTGTCAGACTTGAATTGGAAAAGGAACCATATTAACAAGCCTTTACCACTCACACACGGCGGAAGTTTATACTTTAATTCAGAGAGCTAAGAAAAGTGTGTTGTGGGTCCCCTACGAGCCATGGTGCTTGCTTCATCATGATTTGGCACCAGTCATTAGCCACAGCTCTGCTAATGAGCCACTGAGGTCAGTTTCAATATTTACTCAAAAACATAACCATGCAGCCCACCCCTCAACTGTGTATTTATCTTGCTTTTCTGCTGTTCGTGTGATTAGCTGGGAGGAGCTCACGGCGACATCCTCCCTATAAAAGTGTAGATGGATCACTCTCTAACTCTTTCTTGCTTCACATACAAATGGCTTGAAAGGTGCAGGGAAGATGCAGGTCTAATAGACAGAATAGAAGGTCTGTGCCAGGTGGGTTTCTCTGCATTGGTGTCCCATCACAGGTCCGCAAGTCTAATGTGTGATCTTTGACTCCTGGCATTTAGCAAGCAGGCGGCCAGGAAACGGTTTCAGCCTATCAACCACTGAGGAGACGCAGCCTCTGAATGAGGAATGAGGAAGCAATGAATACATCCAGCCTATCACAGGAACAGCCCTGAGTGTTCCGAATTATAAATTCTCCATGTCACTGTTTGTCGTTGAGCCCAAGTAGCTCGCCGTGATCGTATAGTGGTTAGTACTCTGCGTTGTGGCCGCAGCAACCTCGGTTCGAATCTGAGTCATGGCATTGTGGTTGGCAATGTCACGGCAGTTGGGTGTTAATTTTACAGAATTAGCAAATGTACCAGTGGTTTTTGTAAAATGTCTATTAAAAACAGATCCTTTCAAATATTTAAACCATCTAACAACAAATGATTTAAACTCGCATGATTATAAGCTGTAGCTATAATGTATTTACTTACATAAATTATCGTTCTTGAACCTATTGGGGTTGGAGGGGGAGCGGAGCTCACCCCCAGGTGCAGTTGAGTGACCTGTGTTGTGGCTCTCTAGAGGGAAGGCACAAATTTTGCTGTCACCCAGCCCAATCCAGACGTGTATTGGGGCCAGGTTTCAGGCAAATAGAGCAGTAAGTGCAGAGAAATGTTCACTCTCTAAAAGTGGCATTTCTAAAATAGTAAAGTTAAATCCAACCTCACCAGTAAGTAGGATTTTCAATAAATAAATAAAGCTACTCCTCTCCGATATGGAATTACCAAATAAAAAGTATAGGGGAATACACAGAGCTAACCTATGAGAGGGGTAGACCTCACAGTAGTGAAAAATGAAATAGACTGTTTGGTACTTACAGGACACGCGAACCACCAAAGTACATATCTTATTTTTTACTTACATAGCATCATGCACCTAGGACTACCTAGGGCCTACCTTAGGTGTAAATTATATGTAATAAAAGGGGAGTTTAAGGCTTGGCAAGTAGGCTGGGACTCCCCTGGGAGACCCCTGAGTCTATGCCCAGAACCATAACTCTGCCAGTCGAGTACTTACCTAAAAGCCGATAACTCACTTTTCTTCCATAGGCTAACATTGAGTTGTTTCACTTGGAAATTCTTCTAAGTGGTGTGGAGTTTTGGAACTTTAAAATATTCATCTAAAATCAGCCGAACAACGAATTCTGATTTACTCACCTGTTATCAGGAGAGACCTCAGTGCTGCATCTTGGAGCTCAGTACTGACCCTGAAAAGTAATTTTAACCGTACTTACCAGTAACTCGAATTTCCTTCCATGGGATATCATTGCCTGCTTTTTGCTGAAAATTTTCTAAGTGTCGATTTTTGAAACTTACAAATATTCTTTAAAAATCGTACCAACTGTGAAAACGTAATTGTTTACCTGTTTTAGATAGATGTCCCAGTACTGAGCCTAGGAGCCCAGCACTGGATTACAAAAGTAACGAGAACGTACTTTTCCCGTAACTTGAATTTTCTTCCATAGGAAACCATTGACTGTTTTTCTGTGAAATTTCTTCTAAGTGTCGATTTTGCAAACATGTAAATATTCCTTAAAAATCGCCTGTATAACTTAAACGCAGTTTCTCAACTGCTTACAGGTGGTACAGTAGTGCTGGATCTAGGATCCAACACTGACCTAGAAAAAGTAACCATAACCCCACTTACCTGCTAAGTGAATTTCCTTCCATAGGATAACATTGGTAATTTGATCAGCAAAAGTTTCTAAGTGTCAACTTTTAAAATAGCAAAATATTGCTTAAAAATCACAACAGTAACTAAAACGAATTTACTCACTTGTTTCCAAGAACTGTCACAGGACTGAATCTAGGATCCAGTCCTGGATTTAGAAAAGTAATCCTGAAAGTAATTAATTGCATATAACTTAAAATTCCCATTGAGCTCAATGTATTATTGTGATTCAAATTGTGTTGCCTATTGCAATAAACTGTAACTATGACCTGCAAAAGTCAATTGCCTATTGCAAAGTATTTAACTAAAGCATCTCATTCTGAGAAAGTATATTTTGATACCTATTGTTGGTTCTAAAATTAAACAACAATATCTTTTGTATGCAAACCAATGGCCTAGAGTTCAGTTCTTGAGTGTGTGAGACCATTTGCTGACTGAGTGTGTACAACAAATGTTTTACACTGTACTCTGATACTGCCTTATTGCTCGGCAAGCTACCACTTTAGAGAGTAAGGTTATATCTAACTTTAGCCTCTGCCAAACCTCTAGGGACTGGGGACGCTGTGCACACTGTACCTATTTGGGAACAGTATATACAGAGCCACTTTCTCACAGTAGTGATAAAGAGATTAGAGTCCTATGGCCAACATAAAGATACAGCAAAACGTGAGGTGAAAAGCAAAAAGGTTGCTGGTAGGCCACCTTAAGGATGCCAGGTCTAACAAAAACTGAACTAAGGATAACATGAGTAAAACATCAGGTTTCTCTACTGCATTTGGTGAGAGAAGTGGGCATTCTTTTATCTTCCATTCAAGCAATCTTTGACAGACCCCTTTATTATAGAGCTTTTCAAGGATTAAAGATAAGGCACTTACAAAGGAGTCCCACATACTCAGAGATGGTTGACTTCTGTAATATGGGTCGTAGACTAAAAGCAGCGCAAAAACAGAGTGCAACAGGGTCCAAAAAACTTGAGTGCCACAAGAGAGTTTGAATGCAAGCGTATCCTTTTACAGATCCAGAGATATACTCATGCAATTTTTGTTTTTAGGACAGAACGTGCATGATGAAAAAAACATTGTTTTTAAAAAGAGCATTGCAGAATATCAGTACTTTGATGTGGGAAAACTTCAAAACTTTCAAACAAAATATTTGTAGGCAGCTTACAGCAAGTTGTTGTGGCCGAGTGGTTAAGGTGATGGTCTCGAAATCCATTGGGGTATCCCCGCGCAGGTTCGAATCCTGCCAACAACGAGAATCTTTTTATTATCGGCTACAATTTCAGAAGTTAACCTTTAGTATTTCTTCCATTTCAGTTTTATAAATAGGTGGCTTATTTTTGTGTCACTATTGCCTCTCCACATATTTGTTATCGCTACCTCTTTCATGTCTTTGCTACACCTCATTCCTACTTTAGCACTGGTGTAAACGCTTCAAATTATTATACCGTTGCTCTCTCATTCATACCTGCGCATGCACTTGAAAGTTACTTTACCAATAAAAGACGCAAAGAGAGAAATAGAACAAAAGTGCTGGCTGGATTGGCAAACACACTTCATAAAACTGCATTTTCTTTTTATTCTCCCCCGTGTTACATGCTTAACCTCCCCATGTGTAATTTCTCTTAACCTGCTGTCCCAGGAAGAGAATTTCATCTACAGGCTCTTTCTGTGTTTTTTTCCCTAGTCTGTCTTTCCCATTTCTTAGCTGTGTAACTGTTCCTTTACGCGCTATATTTAAACGCCATCAATCTCATTTGAGCTCCTTGCTCCCGCTTCTGTTTTCTCCACCTCTCATACTGCCAGTTCTCTCTTTCTCTGTGGTTGGTGGCTACTTTCCTGAGCTTCCGAAGCCACGTGGTTCCTGCCTCTTGTTGTCAGACTTGAATTGGAAAAGGAACCATATTAAAAAGCCTTTACCACTCACACACGGCGGAAGTTTATAATTTAATTCAGTGAGCTAAGAAAAGCGTGTTGTGGGTCCCCTACGAGCCATGGTGCTTGCTTCATCATGATTTGGCACCAGTCATTAGCCGCAGCTCTGCTAATGAGCCACTGAGGTCAGTTTCAATATTTACTCAAAAACATAACCATGCAGCCCACCCCTCAACTGTGTATTTATCTTGCTTTTCTGCTGTTCGTGTGATTAGCTGGGAGGAGCTCACGGCGACATCCTCCCTATAAAAGTGTAGATGGATCACTCTCTAACTCTTTCTTGCTTCACATACAAATGGCTTGAAAGGTGCAGGGAAGATGCAGGTCTAATAGACAGAATAGAAGGTCTGTGCCAGGTGGGTTTCTCTGCATTGGTGTCCCATCACAGGTCCGCAAGTGTAATGTGTGATCTTTGACTCCTGGCATTTAGCAAGCAGGCGGCCAGGAAACGGTTTCAGCCTATCAACCACTGAGGAGACGCAGCCTCTGAATGAGGAATGAGGAAGCAATGAATACATCCAGCCTATCATAGGAACAGCCCTGAGTGTTCCGAATTATAAATTCTCCATGTCACTGTATGTCGTTGAGCCCAAGTAGCTCGCCGTGATCGTATAGTGGTTAGTACTCTGCGTTGTGGTCGCAGCAACCTCGGTTCGAATCTGAGTCACGGCATTGTGGTTGGCAATGTCACGGCAGTTGGGTGTTAATTTTACAGAATTAGCAAATGTACCAGTGGTTTTTGTAAAATGTCTATTAAAAACAGATCCTTTCAAATATTTAAACCATCTAACAACAAATGATTTAAACTCGCGTGATTATAAGCTGTAGCTATAATGTATTTACTTACATAAATTATCGTTCTTGAACCTATTGGGGTTGGAGGGGGAGCGGAGCTCACCCCCCAGGTGCAGTTGAGTGACCTGTGTTGTGGCTCTCTAGAGGGAAGGCACAAATTTTGCTGTCACCCAGCCCAATCCAGACGTGTATTGGGGCCAGGTTTCAGGCAAATAGAGCAGTAAGTGCAGAGAAATGTTCACTCTCTAAAAGTGGCATTTCTAAAATAGTAAAGTTAAATCCAACCTCACCAGTAAGTAGGATTTTCAATAAATAAATAAAGCTACTCCTCTCCGATATGGAATTACCAAATAAAAAGTATAGGGGAATACACAGAGCTAACCTATGAGAGGGGTAGACCTCACAGTAGTGAAAAATGAAATAGACTGTTTGGTACTTACAGGACACGCGAACCACCAAAGTACATATCTTATTTTTTACTTACATAGCATCATGCACCTAGGACTACCTAGGGCCTACCTTAGGTGTAAAGTATATGTAATAAAAGGGGAGTTTAAGGCTTGGCAAGTAGGCTGGGACTCCCCTGGGAGACCCCTGAGTCTATGCCCAGAACCATAACTCTGCCAGTCGAGTACTTACCTAAAAGCCGATAACTCACTTTTCTTCCATAGGCTAACATTGAGTTGTTTCACTTGGAAATTCTTCTAAGTGGTGTGGAGTTTTGGAACTTTAAAATATTCATCTAAAATCAGCTGAACAACGAATTCTGATTTACTCACCTGTTATCAGGAGAGACCTCAGTGCTGCATCTTGGAGCTCAGTACTGACCCTGAAAAGTAATTTTAACCGTACTTACCAGTAACTCGAATTTCCTTCCATGGGATATCATTGCCTGCTTTTTGCTTAAAATTTTCTAGGTACTGACCCTGAAAAGTAATTTTAACCGTACTTACCAGTAACTCGAATATCCTTCCATGGGATATCATTGCCTGCTTTTTGCTGAAAATTTTCTAAGTGTCGATTTTTGAAACTTACAAATATTCTTTAAAAATCGTACCAACTGTGAAAACGTAATTGTTTACCTGTTTTAGATAGATGTCCCAGTACTGAGCCTAGGAGCCCAGCACTGGATTACAAAAGTAACGAGAACGTACTTTACCCGTAACTTGAATTTTCTTCCATAGGAAACCATTGACAGTTTTTCTGTGAAATTTCTTCTAAGTGTCGATTTTGCAAACATGTAAATATTCCTTAAAAATCGCCTGTATAACTTAAACGCAGTTTCTCAACTGCTTACAGGTGGTACAGTAGTGCTGGATCTAGGATCCATCACTGACCTAGAAAAAGTAACCATAACCCCACTTACCTGCTAAGTGAATTTCCTTCCATAGGATAACATTGGTAATTTGATCAGCAAAAGTTTCTAAGTGTCAACTTTTAAAATAGCAAAATATTGCTTAAAAATCACAACAGTAACTAAAACGAATTTACTCACTTGTTTCCAAGAACTGTCCCAGGACTGAATCTAGGATCCAGTCCTGGATTTAGAAAAGTAATCCTGAAAGTAATTAATTGCATATAACTTAAAATTCCCATTGAGCTCAATGTATTATTGTGATTCAAATTGTGTTGCCTATTGCAATAAACTGTAACTATGACCTGCAAAAGTCAATTGCCTATTGCAAAGTATTTAACTAAAGCATCTCATTCTGAGAAAGTATATTTTGATACCTATTGTTGGTTCTAAAATAAAACAACAATATCTTTTGTATGCAAACCAATGGCCTAGAGTTCAGTTCTTGAGTGTGTGAGACCATTTGCTGACTGAGTGTGTACAACAAATGTTTTACACTGTACTCTGATACTGCCTTACTGCTCGGCAAGCTACCACTTTAGAGAGTAAGGTTATATCTAACTTTAGCCTCTGCCAAACCTCTGGGGACTGGGGACGCTGTGCACACTGTACCTATTTGGGAACAGTATATACAGAGCCACTTTCTCACAGTAGTGATAAAGTGATTAGAGTCCTAAGGCCAACATAAAGATACAGCAAAACGTGAGGTGAAAAGCAAAAAGGTTGCTGGTAGGCCACCTTAAGGATGCCAGGTCTAACAAAAACTGAACTAAGGATAACATGAGTAAAACATCAGGTTTCTCTACTGCATTTGGTGAGACAAGTGGGCCTTCTTTTATCTTCCATTCAAGCAATCTTTGACAGACCCCTTTATTATAGAGCTTTTCAAGGATTAAAGATAAGGCACTTACAAAGGAGTCCCAAATACTCAGAGATGGTTGACTTCTGTAATATGGGTCGTAGACTAAAAGCAGCGCAAAAACAGAGTGCAACAGGGTCCAAAAAACTTGAGTGCCACAAGAGAGTTTGAATGCAAGCGTATCCTTTTACAGATCCAGAGATATACTCATGCAATTTTTGTTTTTAGGACAGAACGTGCATGATGAAAAAAACATTGTTTTTAAATAGCGCATTGCAGAATATCAGTACTTTGATGTGGGAAAACTTCAAAACTTTCAAACAAAATATTTGTAGGCAGCTTACAGCAAGTTGTTGTGGCCGAGTGGTTAAGGCGAAGGACTCGAAATCCATTGGGGTACCCCCGCGCAGGTTTGAATCCTGCCAACAACGAGAATCTTTTTATTATCGGCTACAATTTCAGAAGTTAACCTTTAGTATTTCTTCCATTTCAGTTTTATAAATAGGTGGCTTATTTTTGTGTCACTATTGCCTCTCCACATATTTGTTATCGCTACCTCTTTCATGTCTTTGCTACACCTCATTCCTACTTTAGCACTGGTGTAAACGCTTCAAATTATTATACCGTTGCTCTCTCATTCATACCTGCGCATGCATTTGAAAGTTACTTTACCAATAAAAGACGCAAAGAGAGAAATAGAACAAAAGTGCTGGCTGGATTGGCAAACACACTTCATAAAACTGCATTTTCTTTTTTATTCTCCCCCGTGTTACATGCTTAACCTCCCCATGTGTAATTTCTCTTAACCTGCTGTCCCAGGAAGAGAATTTCATCTACAGGCTCTTTCTGTGTTTTTTTCCCTAGTCTGTCTTTCCCATTTCTTAGCTGTGTAACTGTTCCTTTACGCGCTCTATTTAAACGCCATCAATCTCATTTGAGCTCCTTGCTCCCGCTTCTGTTTTCTCCACCTCTCATACTGCCAGTTCTCTCTTTCTCTGTGGTTGGTGGCCACTTTCCTGAGCTTCCGAAGCCACGTGGTTCCTGCCTCTTGTTGTCAGACTTGAATTGGAAAAGGAACCATATTAACAAGCCTTTACCACTCACACACGGCGGAAGTTTATACTTTAATTCAGTGAGCTAAGAAAAGCGTGTTGTGGGTCCCCTACGAGCCATGGTGCTTGCTTCATCATGATTTGGCACCAGTCATTAGCCGCAGCTCTGCTAATGAGCCACTGAGGTCAGTTTCAATATTTACTCAAAAACATAACCATGCAGCCCACCCCTCAACTGTGTATTTATCTTGCTTTTCTGATGTTCGTGTGATTAGCTGGGAGGAGCTCACGGCGACATCCTCCCTATAAAAGTGTAGATCGATCACTCTCTAACTCTTTCTTGCTTCACATACAAATGGCTTGAAAGGTGCAGGGAAGATGCAGGTCTAATAGACAGAATAGAAGGTCTGTGCCAGGTGGGTTTCTCTGCATTGGTGTCCCATCACAGGTCCGCAAGTGTAATGTGTGATCTTTGACTCCTGGCATTTCACAAGCAGGCGACCAGGAAACGGTTTCAGCCTATCAACCACTGAGGAGACGCAGCCTCTGAATGAGGAATGAGGAAGCAATGAATACATCCAGCCTATCACAGGAACAGCCCTGAGTGTTCCGAATTATAAATTCTCCATGTCACTGTATGTCGTTGAGCCCAAGTAGCTCGCCGTGATCGTATAGTGGTTAGTACTCTGCGTTGTGGCCGCAGCAACCTCGGTTCGAATCCGAGTCACAGCATTGTGGTTGGCAATGTCACGGCAGTTGGGTGTTAATTTTACAGAATTAGCAAATGTACCAGTGGTTTTTGTAAAATGTCTATTAAAAAGAGATCCTTTCAAATATTTAAACCATCTAACAACAAATGATTTAAACTCGCATGATTATAAGCTGTAGCTATAATGTATTTACTTACATAAATTATCGTTCTTGAACCTATTGGGGGTGGAGGGGGAGCGGAGCTCACCCCCCAGGTGCAGTTGAGTGACCTGTGTTGTGGCTCTCTAGAGGGAAGGCACAAATTTTGCTGTCACCCAGCCCAATCCAGACGTGTATTGGGGCCAGGTTTCAGGCAAATAGAGCAGTAAGTGCAGAGAAATGTTCACTCTCTAAAAGTGGCATTTCTAAAATAGTAAAGTTAAATCCAACCTCACCAGTAAGTAGGATTTTCAATAAATAAATAAAGCTACTCCTCTCCGATATGGAATTACCAAATAAAAAGTATAGGGGAATACACAGAGCTAACCTATGAGAGGGGTAGACCTCACAGTAGTGAAAAATGAAATAGACTGTTTGGTACTTACAGGACACACGAACCACCAAAGTACATATCTTATTTTTTACTTACATAGCATCATGCACCTAGGACTACCTAGGGCCTACCTTAGGTGTAAATTATATGTAATAAAAGGGGAGTTTAAGGCTTGGCAAGTATGCTGGGGATTCCCCTGGGATACCCCTGAGTCTATGCCCAGAACCATAACTCTGCCAGTCGAGTACTTACCTAAAAGCCGATAACTCACTTTTCTTCCATAGGCTAACATTGAGTGGTTTCACTTGGAAATTCTTCTAAGTGGTGTGGAGTTTTGGAACTTTAAAATATTCATCTAAAATCAGCCGAACAACGAATTCTGATTTACTCACCTGTTATCAGGAGAGACCTCAGTGCTGCATCTTGGAGCTCAGTACTGACCCTGAAAAGTAATTTTAACCGTACTTACCAGTAACTCGAATTTCCTTCCATGGGATATCATTGCCTGCTTTTTGCTGAAAATTTTCTAAGTGTCGATTTTTGAAACTTACAAATATTCTTTAAAAATCGTACGAACTGTGAAAACGTAATTGTTTACCTGTTTTAGATAGATGTCCCAGTACTGAGCCTAGGAGCCCAGCACTGGATTACAAAAGTAACGAGAACGTACTTTACCCGTAACTTGAATTTTCTTCCGTAGGAAACCATTGACTGTTTTTCTGTGAAATTTCTTCTAAGTGTCGATTTTGCAAACATGTAAATATTCCTTAAAAATCGCCTGTATAACTTAAACGCAGTTTCTCAACTGCTTACAGGTGGTACAGTAGTGCTGGATCTAGGATCCAACACTGACCTAGAAAAAGTAACCATAACCCCACTTACCTGCTAAGTGAATTTCCTTCCATAGGATAACATTGGTAATTTGATCAGCAAAAGTTTCTAAGTGTCAACTTTTAAAATAGCAAAATATTGTTTAAAAATCACAACAGTAACTAAAACGAATTTACTCACTTGTTTCCAAGAACTGTCCCAGGACTGAATCTAGGATCCAGTCCTGGATTTAGAAAAGTAATCCTGAAAGTAATTAATTGCATATAACTTAAAATTCCCATTGAGCTCAATGTATTATTGTGATTCAAATTGTGTTGCCTATTGCAATAAACTGTAACTATGACCTGCAAAAGTCAATTGCCTATTGCAAAGTATTTAACTAAAGCATCTCATTCTGAGAAAGTATATTTTGATACCTATTGTTGGTTCTAAAATTAAACAACAATATCTTTTTTATGCAAACCAATGGCCTAGAGTTCAGTTCTTGAGTGTGTGAGACCATTTGCTGACTGAGTGTGTACAACAAATGTTTTACACTGTACTCTGATACTGCCTTACTGCTCGGCAAGCTACCACTTTAGAGAGTAAGGTTATATCTAACTTTAGCCTCTGCCAAACCTCTGGGGACTGGGGACGCTATGCACACTGTACCTATTTGGGAACAGTATATACAGAGCCACTTTCTCACAGTAGTGATAAAGTGATTAGAGTCCTAAGGCCAACATAAAGATACAGCAAAACGTGAGGTGAAAAGCAAAAAGGTTGCTGGTAGGCCACCTTAAGGATGCCAGGTCTAACAAAAACTGAACTAAGGATAACATGAGTAAAACATCAGGTTTCTCTACTGCATTTGGTGAGACAAGTGGGCCTTCTTTTATCTTCCATTCAAGCAATCTTTGACAGACCCCTTTATTATAGAGCTTTTCAAGGATTAAAGATAAGGCACTTACAAAAGAGTCCCAAATACTCAGAGATGGTTGACTTCTGTAATATGGGTCGTAGACTAAAAGCAGCGCAAAAACAGAGTGCAACAGGGTCCAAAAAACTTGAGTGCCACAAGAGAGTTTGAATGCAAGCGTATCCTTTTACAGATCCAGAGATATACTCATGCAATTTTTGTTTTTAGGACAGAACGTGCATGATGAAAAAAACATTGTTTTTAAAAAGCGCATTGCAGAATATCAGTACTTTGATGTGGGAAAACTTCAAAACTTTCAAACAAAATATTTGTAGGCAGCTTACAGCAAGTTGTTGTGGCCGAGTGGTTAAGGCGATGGACTCGAAATCAATTGGGGTATCCCCGCGCAGGTTCGAATCCTGCCAACAACGAGAATCTTTTTATTATCGGCTACAATTTCAGAAGTTAACCTTTAGTATTTCTTCCATTTCAGTTTTATAAATAGGTGGCTTATTTTTGTGTCACTATTGCCTCTCCACATATTTGTTATCGCTACCTCTTTCATGTCTTTGCTACACCTCATTCCTACTTTAGCACTGGTGTAAACGCTTCAAATTATTATACCGTTGCTCTCTCATTCATACCTGCGCATGCACTTGAAAGTTACTTTACCAATAAAAGACGCAAAGAGAGAAATAGAACAAAAGTGCTGGCTGGATTGGCAAACACACTTCATAAAACTGCATTTTCTTTTTTATTCTCCCCCGTGTTACATGCTTAACCTCCCCATGTGTAATTTCTCTTAACCTGCTGTCCCAGGAAGAGAATTTCATCTACAGGCTCTTTCTGTGTTTTTTTCCCTAGTCTGTCTTTCCCATTTCTTAGCTGTGTAACTGTTCCTTTACGCGCTCTATTTAAACGCCATCAATCTCATTTGAGCTCCTTGCTCCCGCTTCTGTTTTCTCCACCTCTCATACTGCCAGTTCTCTCTTTCTCTGTGGTTGGTGGCTACTTTCCTGAGCTTCCGAAGCCACGTGGTTCCTGCCTCTTGTTGTCAGACTTGAATTGGAAAAGGAACCATATTAACAAGCCTTTACCACTCACACACGGCGGAAGTTTATACTTTAATTCAGTGAGCTAAGAAAAGCGTGTTGTGGGTCCCCTACGAGCCATGGTGCTTGCTTCATCATGATTTGGCACCAGTCATTAGCCGCAGCTCTGCTAATGAGCCACTGAGGTCAGTTTCAATATTTACTCAAAAACATAACCATGCAGCCCACCCCTCAACTGTGTATTTATCTTGCTTTTCTGATGTTCGTGTGATTAGCTGGGAGGAGCTCACGGCGACATCCTCCCTATAAAAGTGTAGATCGATCACTCTCTAACTCTTTCTTGCTTCACATACAAATGGCTTGAAAGGTGCAGGGAAGATGCAGGTCTAATAGACAGAATAGAAGGTCTGTGCCAGGTGGGTTTCTCTGCATTGGTGTCCCATCACAGGTCCGCAAGTGTAATGTGTGATCTTTGACTCCTGGCATTTCACAAGCAGGCGACCAGGAAACGGTTTCAGCCTATCAACCACTGAGGAGACGCAGCCTCTGAATGAGGAATGAGGAAGCAATGAATACATCCAGCCTATCACAGGAACAGCCCTGAGTGTTCCGAATTATAAATTCTCCATGTCACTGTATGTCGTTGAGCCCAAGTAGCTCGCCGTGATCGTATAGTGGTTAGTACTCTGCGTTGTGGCCGCAGCAACCTCGGTTCGAATCCGAGTCACAGCATTGTGGTTGGCAATGTCACGGCAGTTGGGTGTTAATTTTACAGAATTAGCAAATGTACCAGTGTTTTTTGTAAAATGTCTATTAAAAAGAGATCCTTTCAAATATTTAAACCATCTAACAACAAATGATTTAAACTCGCATGATTATAAGCTGTAGCTATAATGTATTTACTTACATAAATTATCGTTCTTGAACCTATTGGGGGTGGAGGGGGAGCGGAGCTCACCCCCCAGGTGCAGTTGAGTGACCTGTGTTGTGGCTCTCTAGAGGGAAGGCACAAATTTTGCTGTCACCCAGCCCAATCCAGACGTGTATTGGGGCCAGGTTTCAGGCAAATAGAGCAGTAAGTGCAGAGAAATGTTCACGCTCTAAAAGTGGCATTTCTAAAATAGTAAAGTTAAATCCAAACTCACCAGTAAGTAGGATTTTCAATAAATAAATAAAGCTACTCCTCTTCGATATGGAATTACCAAATAAAAAGTATAGGGGAATACACAGAGCTAACCTATGAGAGGGGTAGACCTCACAGTAGTGAAAAATGAAATAGACTGTTTGGTACTTACAGGACACGCGAACCACCAAAGTACATATCTTATTTTTTACTTACTTAGCATCATGCACCTAGGACTACCTAGGGCCTACCTTAGGTGTAAATTATATGTAATAAAAGGGGAGTTTAAGGCTTGGCAAGTAGGCTGGGACTCCCCTGGGAGACCCCTGAGTCTATGCCCAGAACCATAACTCTGCCAGTCGAGTACTTACCTAAAAGCCGATAACTCACTTTTCTTCCATAGGCTAACATTGAGTGGTTTCACTTGGAAATTCTTCTAAGTGGTGTGGAGTTTTGGAACTTTAAAATATTCATCTAAAATCAGCCGAACAACGAATTCTGATTGACTCACCTGTTATCAGGAGAGACCTCAGTGCTGCATCTTGGAGCTCAGTACTGACCCTGAAAAGTAATTTTAACCGTACTTACCAGTAACTCGAATTTCCTTCCATGGGATATCATTGCCTGCTTTTTGCTGAAAATTTTCTAAGTCTCGATTTTTGAAACTTACAAATATTCTTTAAAAATCGTACCAACTGTGAAAACGTAATTGTTTACCTGTTTTAGATAGATGTCCTAGTACTGAGCCTAGGAGCCCAGCACTGGATTACAAAAGTAACGAGAACGTACTTTACCCGTAACTTGAATTTTCTTCCATAGGAAACCATTGACTGTTTTTCTGTGAAATTTATTCTAAGTGTCGATTTTGCAAACATGTAAATATTCCTTAAAAATCGCCTGTATAACTTAAACACAGTTTCTCAACTGCTTACAGGTGGTACAGTAGTGCTGGATCTAGGATCCAACACTGACCTAGAAAAAGTAACCATAACCCCACTTACCTGCTAAGTGAATTTCCTTCTATAGGATAACATTGGTAATTTGATCAGCAAAAGTTTCTAAGTGACAACTTTTAAAATAGCAAAATATTGCTTAAAAATCACAACAGAAACTAAAACGAATTTACTCACTTGTTTCCAAGAACTGTCCCAGGACTGAATCTAGGATCCAGTCCTGGATTTAGAAAAGTAATCCTGAAAGTAATTAATTGCATATAACTTAAAATTCCCATTGAGCTCAATGTATTATTGTGATTCAAATTGTGTTGCCTATTGCAATAAACTGTAACTATGACCTGCAAAAGTCAATTGCCTATTGCAAAGTATTTAACTAAAGCATCTCATTCTGAGAAAGTATATTTTGATACCTATTGTTGGTTCTAAAATAAAACAACAATATCTTTTGTATGCAAACCAATGGCCTAGAGTTCAGTTCTTGAGTGTGTGAGACCATTTGCTGACTGAGTGTGTACAACAAATGTTTTACACTGTACTCTGATACTGCCTTACTGCTCGGCAAGCTACCACTTTAGAGAGTAAGGTTATATCTAACTTTAGCCTCTGCCAAACCTCTGGGGACTGGGGACTCTGTGCACACTGTACCTATTTGGGAACAGTATATACAGAGCCACTTTCTCACAGTAGTGATAAAGTGATTAGAGTCCTAAGGCCAACATAAAGATACAGCAAAACGTGAGGTGAAAAGCAAAAAGGTTGCTGGTAGGCCACCTTAAGGATGCCAGGTCTAACAAAAACTGAACTAAGGATAACATGAGTAAAACATCATGTTTCTCTACTGCATTTGGTGAGACAAGTGGGCCTTCTTTTATCTTCCATTCAAGCAATCTTTGACAGACCCCTTTATTATAGAGCTTTTCAAGGATTAAAGATAAGGCACTTACAAAGGAGTCCCAAATACTCAGAGATGGTTGACTTCTGTAATATGGGTCGTAGACTTAAAGCAGCGCAAAAACAGAGTGCAACAGGGTCCAAAAAACTTGAGTGCCACAAGAGAGTTTGAATGCAAGCGTATCCTTTTACAGATCCAGAGATATACTCATGCAATTTTTGTTTTTAGGACAGAACGTGCATGATGAAAAAAACATTGTTTTTAAAAAGCGCATTGCAGAATATCAGTACTTTGATGTGGGAAAACTTCAAAACTTTCAAACAAAATATTTGTAGGCAGCTTACAGCAAGTTGTTGTGGCCGAGTGGTTAAGGCGATGGACTAGAAATCCATTGGGGTATCCCCGCGCAGGTTCGAATCCTGCCAACAACGAGAATCTTTTTATTATCGGCTACAATTTCAGAAGTTAACCTTTAGTATTTCTTCCATTTCAGTTTTATAAATAGGTGGCTTATTTTTGTGTCACTATTGCCTCTCCACATATTTGTTATCACTACCTCGTTCATGTCTTTGTTACACCTCATTCCTACTTTAGCACTGGTGTAAACGCTTCAAATTATTATACCGTTGCTCTCTCATTCATACCTGCTCATGCACTTGAAAGTTACTTTACCAATAAAAGACGCAAAGAGAGAAATAGAACAAAAGTGCTGACTGGATTGGCAAACACACTTCATAAAACTGCATTTTCTTTTTTATTCTCCCCCGTGTTACATGCTTAACCTCCCCATGTGTAATTTCTCTTAACCCGCTGTCCCAGGAAGAGAATTTCATCTACAGGCTCTTTCTGTGTTTGTTTCCCTAGTCTGTCTTTCCCATTTCTTAGATGTGTAACTGTTCCTTTACGCGCTCTATTTAAACGCCATCAATCTCATTTGAGCTCCTTGCTCCCGCTTCTGTTTTCTCCACCTCTCATACTGCCAGTTCTCTCTTTCTCTGTGGTTGGTGGCTACTTTCCTGAGCTTCCGAAGCCACGTGGTTCCTGCCTCTTGTTGTCAGACTTGAATTGGAAAAGGAACCATATTAACAAGCCTTTACCACTCACACACGGCGGAAGTTTATACTTTAATTCAGTGAGCTAAGAAAAGCGTGTTGTGGGTCCCCTACGAGCCATGGTGCTTGCTTCATCATGATTTGGCACCAGTCATTAGCCGCAGCTCTGCTAATGAGCCACTGAGGTCAGTTTCAATATTTACTCAAAAACATAACCATGCAGCCCACCCCTCAACTGTGTATTTATCTTGCTTTTCTGCTGTTCGTCTGATTAGCTGGGAGGAGCTCACGGCGACATCCTCCCTATAAAAGTGTAGATGGATCACTCTCTAACTCTTTCTTGCTTCACATACAAATGGCTTGAAAGGTGCAGGGAAGATGCAGGTCTAATAGACAGAATAGAAGGTCTGTGCCAGGTGGGTTTCTCTGCATTGGTGTCCCATCACAGGTCCGCAAGTGTAATGTGTGATCTTTGACTCCTGGCATTTCACAAGCAGGCGGCCAGGAAACGGTTTCAGCCTATCAACCACTGAGGAGACGCAGCCTCTGAATGAGGAATGAGGAAGCAATGAATACATCCAGCCTATCACAGGAACAGCCCTGAGTGTTCCGAATTATAAATTCTCCATGTCACTGTATGTCGTTGAGCCCAAGTAGCTCGCCGTGATCGTATAGTGGTTAGTACTCTGCGTTGTGGCCGCAGCAACCTCGGTTCAAATCCGAGTCACGGCATTGTGGTTGGCAATGTCACGGCAGTTGGGTGTTAATTTTACAGAATTAGCAAATGTACCAGTGGTTTTTGTAAAATGTCTATTAAAAACAGATCCTTTCAAATATTCAAACCATCTAACAACAAATGATTTAAACTCGCATGATTATAAGCTGTAGCTATAATGTATTTACTTACATAAATTATCGTTCTTGAACCTATTGGGGTTGGAGGGGGAGCGGAGCTCACCCCCCAGGTGCAGTTGAGTGACCTGTGTTGTGGCTCTCTAGAGGGAAGGCACAAATTTTGCTGTCACCCAGCCCAATCCAGACGTGTATTGGGGCCAGGTTTCAGGCAAATAGAGCAGTAAGTGCAGAGAAATGTTCACTCTCTAAAAGTGGCATTTCTAAAATAGTAAAGTTAAATCCAACCTCACCAGTAAGTAGGATTTTCAATAAATAAATAAAGCTACTCCTCTCCGATATGGAATTACCAAATAAAAAGTATAGGGGAATACACAGAGCTAACCTATGAGAGGGGTAGACCTCACAGTAGTGAAAAATGAAATAGACTGTTTGGTACTTACAGGACACGCGAACCACCAAAGTACATATCTTATTTTTTACTTACATAGCATCATGCACCTAGGACTACCTAGGGCCTACCTTAGGTGTAAATTATATGTAATAAAAGGGGAGTTTAAGGCTTGGCAAGTAGGCTGGGACTCCCCTGGGAGACCCCTGAGTCTATGCCCAGAACCATAACTCTGCCAGTCGAGTACTTACCTAAAAGCCGATAACTCACTTTTCTTCCATAGGCTAACATTGAGTTGTTTCACTTGGAAATTCTTCTAAGTGGTGTGGCATTGGTGGACCCGGAGGGCAGGTTTGTAGCAGTGCAGGGGCGGCTGGATGGGAGGGACTTGAGCATGTGTAGCGTATATGCCCCTAATGTAGACCAGGCGGCGTTCTTCTCTAGGCTGTCAGGGCAGTTGGCGGCGTATTTGGCGGGGCCGGTTGTGCTGGGAGGGGACTTTAATTCTATCACGGATGTGGAGTTGGATAGATCCCACCCCCCCCTGGTACGGTCGGCGGTGCGTCGGGTGGCCACTGCTCGGAGTAGCTGGCAGGGCACCTGGGGTCTGGTGGATACCTGGCGTGCTCATCACCCGCTGGACAGGGATTACTCATTCTATTCTGCCCCCCATGAGCTGTATGTCAGATTGGATGGTATATTATGCTCCTCGGACGTCCAACCGCTGATGCGACATAGTGAGTATCTAGCGAAAACTCTCTCGGATCATAACCCCTGTCTGGGGGTGTTGCAGTGGTCCAGGCAGCGGCAAGCTATTCCCACGTGGCGTCTTAACCCCCTGTTCCTGGAGGACCCGGTCTTCCGGGCTGAGGTTAGCGACTGCTTAACACAATATTTCGAGCAAAACTCGGGTACGACGGCAAGCCGGGCGACGGAATGGGACGCGCTCAAGGCGGTGGTCAGGGGGGTCTGCATCTCGTCCACGGCTGGGGTGAGGAAGTCGCTGCTGAAGGAGGTGGAGGGGGCGGAGGCCCTGCTGCGGGCGGCGGAACAGGCGCATCAGTCGGGGACCGGAGAGCTGGCTGCGGTCGCTGAGGCGCGCGAGGCGGTGCAGGTGGAGAGGCTCCGCTGCTTTGACCATAAAGGCTACCTAATGAGAGCGCACGCGGAGCGTGATAAGGTGGGATCCCTTTTGGCTTGGTTGGCGAACCCGGCGGCCCGGGGGGAACCGATACTGGCCTTGGCTGACGCGGGGGGCGCCCCGGTGTATTCCCAGAAGGGGATAAATCAGCAGTTCGCTGGTTATTATGCTGGGTTATACGACAGCACCATGGCGGGGGAGCCAGAGGGCCTAGCGGACTTCTTGTTGGAGGCCCGCCTGCCTCGCCTAGACCCGGAGGTGGGGAAAGAACTTGGCGGTGCCATTTCGCTGGGTGAAATTCGGGCGGCGATTCGACATATGGCGCGCCGGAAAACCCCGGGGGCGGATGGGCTGCCTGTCGAGTTTTATGCGGAGTTTTCGGACCTGTTGGCCCCACAGCTGCAGGCCCTCTACGGCGAAGCTTGGCGACGTGGGCGTCTACCCGCCTCTGCTCGGGAGGCGATTGTGATCCCCTTATTAAAACCCGGAGGGAAGGCCGACGCGCACACGGCTTATCGGCCGCTCTCCATGTTGACGGTGGACTATAAGATATTGAGCAAGGTACTGGCGTCGCGCCTCCTGGGTCATATGGCCGCCTTAGTCCACCCGGATCAGGCGGGCTTCATTCCTCGACGTAGCACTGCCACGTCTGTGAGAAGGTTGCTGCGAGTGATGGACTTGGACCGGGAGGTCTTCCCGGAGGCCTGTACGCTGTCGGTCGACATAGAAAAGGCCTTCGACAGTGTGGAGTGGCCTTATTTGTACCGAGTGTTGCGGGAGTTCGGCTTGGGGGAGGACTTTGTGCGCTGGACCTCGTTACTTTATAGCGAGGCTACAGCCCGGGTGAAGACAGGGGTCACCATATCGGCCTCATACCATGTCCGGAGGGGGACGAGACAGGGGTGTTCCCTCTCCCCCCTGCTGTTCGCGCTGGCCATTGAACCATTGGCGGCTCATGCCCGACGAGGGGGTGCGTATGTAGGGGTGGATTTGCGGGAGGATACGCATTATATCTCCCTCTATGCGGACGATCTACTGATGTTCTTGGAGGACGCGGCGGGTGCACTGAAGGGAGCGGTGGCCTTATTGGAGGTGTTTGGTCGGCTGTCCGGGCTTAAGGTCAATTGGCGTAAAACCTGTTTGTTCCCGCTGTCGCGAGGGGGACAGCCCCCGCAGGCGTTAGGCCAAATCCGCTGGGAAGGCAGCTGTCTCCGTTATCTGGGGGTTAACATCTATCATACCCAGGCTGATTTGCTGGACGGTAATGTGGGTAGGGCGCTTCGTGGCCTAAGGGGTAGTATGGGATTTTGGAAAACGCTCCCGCTCTCGTGTGCTGGGAGGGTGGCGCTGCTGAAAATGGTGGCGCTGCCGCGGCTCCTTTACTATTTTCGCACCCTTCCAATATGGATCCCAGCGTCATTTTTTGCGGCACTGCGGGTACTCACCACAAGCTTCATTTGGGGTTCGGGGAGGCGTCGAGTGGCGCTGACCACCTTGCGGCGACCGCGGGCGGAGGGAGGCTTGGCGGCTCCGGATTTCGAATGGTATTATCTGGCGGCCCAGCTCCAGTGGCTCACACAGGCGGTGGCCAGGGAGTACAGGGGCCCGGACGGTCCCCAGGGCAGGCTAATCCCGCGCCACGTGCTGGCCTTTATAGTCCTTCACCAGAGGCTGGACCTCGCCCAGCTCACCATGGAGGAGCGTACCCTCCGGTTATGTTGGAATAGATGCCAGAGAAAGGCCGCCATAGTTCACCCCTATGCCCCTGAGATCCCCCTGGGGATGTGCACGGCGTTCCCGCATGGAGGTGACTGGTCGGGGTTGGCGGTCTGGGAGGAAATGGGGGTCCAGATGGTAGGGGATCTATTTCGAGAGGGAACACTACTGCCTTTCCAAGACTTGCAGGACTCTTATGGGCTTCCGCGGGGAGACTTCCTGCTCCATGCGGCCTTGGTGGCGAGCCTTCAGAGGCATTGGAATGTGGGGCTGTCGGAGCCCCCGACTGCCACGGGTTGCCAATATGTGGTGATGGCGGCGGGGACGACCAAGGCCATCACATGCCTTTATCGTAGGCTGTCAACGGAGAGCCTCCCCCCATTGGGCGCCTTGAGGGGAAAGTGGGAGGCGGACCTGGGGAAGGAGATCCCTGAATCCACGTGGTCCACGCTGGTGCGGAGGGCATGGAAGGGGACGAGGAATGCCAGGTTCCAGCTTGTCCAGTTTTTTACACTACACAGAGCGTACCTGACGCCGGCAAAGGTTTTACAATATTTCGGGGGAGCGCACTCTCAGTGTCCGCGGTGCGGGGCGGACGGAGCAGACTTTCGACACATGTTTTGGGCCTGTAGGCAGTTGGGGGACTACTGGGAAGCGGTGGTGGAGTGCCTGAACCAGGTTACGGATCGCTCCATTGGTCCGGAGATGGGCACCTGCTTGCTGCTTTGGTTCCCCCACACCCGTCGCACAAAGGTCACGAGCAAATTCTATGATTTAGGGCTGATATTGGCCAAGAGGGAATTGACGCTGCACTGGAAATCCCGGGGGGGACCCAGTTTCCTGCGCTGGAGATCAGCCCTGGAGCGCTGGGCGGGGGCTGAGGGCACGCTCCGGGTGCAACTGGCCCTCCGGCGAGATGACGAAAAAGCGCTAGCGACAGCCCGGGCGTGGGAAGCGTTGGTGGTAGAACTCCAGGGGCTGATGTCCGAGCCGGGGGAGGAAGGGAGCGGGCCTGATGAGGAAGTGGTAGTGGGGAGTGGGGAGTAGTGGAGGCGACTGGCGGGCCCTGACCGACTGCACTCTGGATAGGGTTGGGGGGAAGGTATTGTGGCTGTAGGGAGAGGTGGGGCTCCTGTATTGCATTGACTGAGGGGAGGGGAAGCATCGAGCGGGGGACCGGGGTAGCAGGCGGAGGCACACTGACAGAGGGTGGGGGGCGGGGGGGGAAGGGGCCGGGTGGGACAGCTGAGTGGAAATGCTGGTATATGGGGGGTATTTCCTGACTGGGCGGGGATTGAGGGTTGGTTGTTGTATTGCTGTGTATGAAAACAATAAAAAAATGTTTCAACAAAAAAAAAAAAAGTGGTGTGGAGTTTTGGAACTTTAAAATATTCATCTAAAATCAGCCGAACAACGAATTCTGATTTACTCACCTGTTATCAGGAGAGACCTCAGTGCTGCATCTTGGAGCTCAGTACTGACCCTGAAAAGTAATTTTAACCGTACTTACCAGTAACTCGAATTTCCTTCCATGGGATATCATTGCCTGCTTTTTGCTGAAAATTTTCTAAGTGTCGATTTTTGAAACTTACAAATATTCTTTAAAAATCGTACCGACTGTGAAAACGTAATTGTTTACCTGTTTTAGATAGATGTCCCAGTACTGAGCCTAGGAGCCCAGCACTGGATTACAAAAGTAACGAGAACGTACTTTACCCGTAACTTGAATTTTCTTCCATAGGAAACCATTGACTGTTTTTCTGTGAAATTTCTTCGAAGTGTCGATTTTGCAAACATGTAAATATTCCTTAAAAATCGCCTGTATAACTTAAACGCAGTTTCTCAACTGCTTACAGGTGGTACAGTAGTGCTGGATCTAGGATCCAACACTGACCTAGAAAAAGTAACCATAACCCCACTTACCTGCTAAGTGAATTTCCTTCCATAGGATAACATTGGTAATTTGATCAGCAAAAGTTTCGAAGTGTCAACTTTTAAAATAGCAAAATATTGCTTAAAAATCACAACAGTAACTAAAACGAATTTACTCACTTGTTTCCAAGAACTGTCCCAGGACTGAATCTAGGATCCAGTCCTGGATTTAGAAAAGTAATCCTGAAAGTAATTAATTGCATATAACTTAAAATTCCCATTGAGCTCAATGTATTATTGTGATTCAAATTGTGTTGCCTATTGCAATAAACTGTAACTATGACCTGCAAAAGTCAATTGCCTATTGCAAAGTATTTAACTAAAGCATCTCATTCTGAGAAAGTATATTTTGATACCTATTGTTGGTTCTAAAATAAAACAACAATATCTTTTGTATGCAAACCAATGGCCTAGAGTTCAGTTCTTGAGTGTGTGAGACCATTTGCTGACTGAGTGTGTACAACAAATGTTTTAATCTGTACTCTGATACTGCCTTACTGCTCGGCAAGCTACCACTTTAGAGAGTAAGGTTATATCTAACTTTAGCCTCTGCCAAACCTCTGGGGACTGGGGACTCTGTGCACACTGTACCTATTTGGGAACAGTATATACAGAGCCACTTTCTCACAGTAGTGATAAAGTGATTAGAGTCCTAAGGCCAACATAAAGATACAGCAAAACGTGAGGTGAAAAGCAAAAAGGTTGCTGGTAGGCCACCTTAAGGATGCCAGGTCTAACAAAAACTGAACTAAGGATAACATGAGTAAAACATCAGGTTTCTCTACTGCATTTGGTGAGACAAGTGGGCCTTCTTTTATCTTCCATTCAAGCAATCTTTGACAGACCCCTTTATTATAGAGCTTTTCAAGGATTAAAGATAAGGCACTTACAAAGGAGTCCCAAATACTCAGAGATGGTTGACTTCTGTAATATGGGTCGTAGACTAAAAGCAGCGCAAAAACAGAGTGCAACAGGGTCCAAAAAACTTGAGTGCCACAAGAGAGTTTGAATGCAAGCGTATCCTTTTACAGATCCAGAGATATACTCATGCAATTTTTGTTTTTAGGCCAGAACGTGCATGATGAAAAAAACATTGTTTTTAAAAAGCGCATTGCAGAATATCAGTACTTTGATGTGGGAAAACTTCAAAACTTTCAAACAAAATATTTGTAGGCAGCTTACAGCAAGTTGTTGTGGCCGAGTGGTTAAGGCGATGGACTCGAAATCCATTGGGGTATCCCCGCGCAGGTTCGAATCCTGCCAACAACGAGAATCTTTTTATTATCGGCTACAATTTCAGAAGTTAACCTTTAGTATTTCTTCCATTTCAGTTTTATAAATAGGTGGCTTATTTTTGTGTCACTATTGCCTCTCCACATATTTGTTATCGCTACCTCTTTCATGTCTTTGCTACACCTCATTCCTACTTTAGCACTGGTGTAAACGCTTCAAATTATTATACCGTTGCTCTCTCATTCATACCTGCGCATGCACTTGAAAGTTACTTTACCAATAAAAGACGCAAAGAGAGAAATAGAACAAAAGTGCTGGCTGGATTGGCAAACACACTTCATAAAACTGCATTTTCTTTTTTATTCTCCCCCGTGTTACATGCTTAACCTCCCCATGTGTAATTTCTCTTAACCTGCTGTCCCAGGAAGAGAATTTCATCTACAGGCTCTTTCTGTGTTTTTTTCCCTAGTCTGTCTTTCCCATTTCTTAGCTGTGTAACTGTTCCTTTACGCGCTCTATTTAAACGCCATCAATCTCATTTGAGCTCCTTGCTCCCGCTTCTGTTTTCTCCACCTCTCATACTGCCAGTTCTCTCTTTCTCTGTGGTTGGTGGCTACTTTCCTGAGCTTCCGAAGCCACGTGGTTCCTGCCTCTTGTTGTCAGACTTGAATTGGAAAAGGAACCATATTAACAAGCCTTTACCACTCACACACGGCGGAAGTTTATACTTTAATTCAGTGAGCTAAGAAAAGCGTGTTGTGGGTCCCCTACGAGCCATGGTGCTTGCTTCATCATGATTTGGCACCAGTCATTAGCCGCAGCTCTGCTAATGAGCCACTGAGGTCAGTTTCAATATTTACTCAAAAACATAACCATGCAGCCCACCCCTCAACTGTGTATTTATCTTGCTTTTCTGATGTTCGTGTGATTAGCTGGGAGGAGCTCACGGCGACATCCTCCCTATAAAAGTGTAGATCGATCACTCTCTAACTCTTTCTTGCTTCACATACAAATGGCTTGAAAGGTGCAGGGAAGATGCAGGTCTAATAGACAGAATAGAAGGTCTGTGCCAGGTGGGTTTCTCTGCATTGGTGTCCCATCACAGGTCCGCAAGTGTAATGTGTGATCTTTGACTCCTGGCATTTCACAAGCAGGCGACCAGGAAACGGTTTCAGCCTATCAACCACTGAGGAGACGCAGCCTCTGAATGAGGAATGAGGAAGCAATGAATACATCCAGCCTATCACAGGAACAGCCCTGAGTGTTCCGAATTATAAATTCTCCATGTCACTGTATGTCGTTGAGCCCAAGTAGCTCGCCGTGATCGTATAGTGGTTAGTACTCTGCGTTGTGGCCGCAGCAACCTCGGTTCGAATCCGAGTCACAGCATTGTGGTTGGCAATGTCACGGCAGTTGGGTGTTAATTTTACAGAATTAGCAAATGTACCAGTGGTTTTTGTAAAATGTCTATTAAAAAGAGATCCTTTCAAATATTTAAACCATCTAACAACAAATGATTTAAACTCGCATGATTATAAGCTGTAGCTATAATGTATTTACTTACATAAATTATCGTTCTTGAACCTATTGGGGGTGGAGGGGGAGCGGAGCTCACCCCCCAGGTGCAGTTGAGTGACCTGTGTTGTGGCTCTCTAGAGGGAAGGCACAAATTTTGCTGTCACCCAGCCCAATCCAGACGTGTATTGGGGCCAGGTTTCAGGCAAATAGAGCAGTAAGTGCAGAGAAATGTTCACGCTCTAAAAGTGGCATTTCTAAAATAGTAAAGTTAAATCCAAACTCACCAGTAAGTAGGATTTTCAATAAATAAATAAAGCTACTCCTCTCCGATATGGAATTACCAAATAAAAAGTATAGGGGAATACACAGAGCTAACCTATGAGAGGGGTAGACCTCACAGTAGTGAAAAATGAAATAGACTGTTTGGTACTTACAGGACACGCGAACCACCAAAGTACATATCTTATTTTTTACTTACTTAGCATCATGCACCTAGGACTACCTAGGGCCTACCTTAGGTGTAAATTATATGTAATAAAAGGGGAGTTTAAGGCTTGGCAAGTAGGCTGGGACTCCCCTGGGAGACCCCTGAGTCTATGCCCAGAACCATAACTCTGCCAGTCGAGTACTTACCTAAAAGCCGATAACTCACTTTTCTTCCATAGGCTAACATTGAGTGGTTTCACTTGGAAATTCTTCTAAGTGGTGTGGAGTTTTGGAACTTTAAAATATTCATCTAAAATCAGCCGAACAACGAATTCTGATTGACTCACCTGTTATCAGGAGAGACCTCAGTGCTGCATCTTGGAGCTCAGTACTGACCCTGAAAAGTAATTTTAACCGTACTTACCAGTAACTCGAATTTCCTTCCATGGGATATCATTGCCTGCTTTTTGCTGAAAATTTTCTAAGTCTCGATTTTTGAAACTTACAAATATTCTTTAAAAATCGTACCAACTGTGAAAACGTAATTGTTTACCTGTTTTAGATAGATGTCCTAGTACTGAGCCTAGGAGCCCAGCACTGGATTACAAAAGTAACGAGAACGTACTTTACCCGTAACTTGAATTTTCTTCCATAGGAAACCATTGACTGTTTTTCTGTGAAATTTATTCTAAGTGTCGATTTTGCAAACATGTAAATATTCCTTAAAAATCGCCTGTATAACTTAACCCCTTCCATGCTCATGACGGAACGGTTCCGTCATGAGCATCGGTTGAGCTGTGCTCATGACGGAACCGTTCCGTCATGGCCCCGCCCGCGCTCTAACCCTTCAGCACCGCGGGGGAATTCCCGCCGCGCTGAAGGGGTTAAACACAGTTTCTCAACTGCTTACAGGTGGTACAGTAGTGCTGGATCTAGGATCCAACACTGACCTAGAAAAAGTAACCATAACCCCACTTACCTGCTAAGTGAATTTCCTTCTATAGGATAACATTGGTAATTTGATCAGCAAAAGTTTCTAAGTGACAACTTTTAAAATAGCAAAATATTGCTTAAAAATCACAACAGAAACTAAAACGAATTTACTCACTTGTTTCCAAGAACTGTCCCAGGACTGAATCTAGGATCCAGTCCTGGATTTAGAAAAGTAATCCTGAAAGTAATTAATTGCATATAACTTAAAATTCCCATTGAGCTCAATGTATTATTGTGATTCAAATTGTGTTGCCTATTGCAATAAACTGTAACTATGACCTGCAAAAGTCAATTGCCTATTGCAAAGTATTTAACTAAAGCATCTCATTCTGAGAAAGTATATTTTGATACCTATTGTTGGTTCTAAAATAAAACAACAATATCTTTTGTATGCAAACCAATGGCCTAGAGTTCAGTTCTTGAGTGTGTGAGACCATTTGCTGACTGAGTGTGTACAACAAATGTTTTACACTGTACTCTGATACTGCCTTACTGCTCGGCAAGCTACCACTTTAGAGAGTAAGGTTATATCTAACTTTAGCCTCTGCCAAACCTCTGGGGACTGGGGACTCTGTGCACACTGTACCTATTTGGGAACAGTATATACAGAGCCACTTTCTCACAGTAGTGATAAAGTGATTAGAGTCCTAAGGCCAACATAAAGATACAGCAAAACGTGAGGTGAAAAGCAAAAAGGTTGCTGGTAGGCCACCTTAAGGATGCCAGGTCTAACAAAAACTGAACTAAGGATAACATGAGTAAAACATCATGTTTCTCTACTGCATTTGGTGAGACAAGTGGGCCTTCTTTTATCTTCCATTCAAGCAATCTTTGACAGACCCCTTTATTATAGAGCTTTTCAAGGATTAAAGATAAGGCACTTACAAAGGAGTCCCAAATACTCAGAGATGGTTGACTTCTGTAATATGGGTCGTAGACTTAAAGCAGCGCAAAAACAGAGTGCAACAGGGTCCAAAAAACTTGAGTGCCACAAGAGAGTTTGAATGCAAGCGTATCCTTTTACAGATCCAGAGATATACTCATGCAATTTTTGTTTTTAGGACAGAACGTGCATGATGAAAAAAACATTGTTTTTAAAAAGCGCATTGCAGAATATCAGTACTTTGATGTGGGAAAACTTCAAAACTTTCAAACAAAATATTTGTAGGCAGCTTACAGCAAGTTGTTGTGGCCGAGTGGTTAAGGCGATGGACTAGAAATCCATTGGGGTATCCCCGCGCAGGTTCGAATCCTGCCAACAACGAGAATCTTTTTATTATCGGCTACAATTTCAGAAGTTAACCTTTAGTATTTCTTCCATTTCAGTTTTATAAATAGGTGGCTTATTTTTGTGTCACTATTGCCTCTCCACATATTTGTTATCACTACCTCGTTCATGTCTTTGTTACACCTCATTCCTACTTTAGCACTGGTGTAAACGCTTCAAATTATTATACCGTTGCTCTCTCATTCATACCTGCACATGCACTTGAAAGTTACTTTACCAATAAAAGACGCAAAGAGAGAAATAGAACAAAAGTGCTGACTGGATTGGCAAACACACTTCATAAAACTGCATTTTCTTTTTTATTCTCCCCCGTGTTACATGCTTAACCTCCCCATGTGTAATTTCTCTTAACCCGCTGTCCCAGGAAGAGAATTTCATCTACAGGCTCTTTCTGTGTTTGTTTCCCTAGTCTGTCTTTCCCATTTCTTAGATGTGTAACTGTTCCTTTACGCGCTCTATTTAAACGCCATCAATCTCATTTGAGCTCCTTGCTCCCGCTTCTGTTTTCTCCACCTCTCATACTGCCAGTTCTCTCTTTCTCTGTGGTTGGTGGCTACTTTCCTGAGCTTCCGAAGCCACGTGGTTCCTGCCTCTTGTTGTCAGACTTGAATTGGAAAAGGAACCATATTAACAAGCCTTTACCACTCACACACGGCGGAAGTTTATACTTTAATTCAGTGAGCTAAGAAAAGCGTGTTGTGGGTCCCCTACGAGCCATGGTGCTTGCTTCATCATGATTTGGCACCAGTCATTAGCCGCAGCTCTGCTAATGAGCCACTGAGGTCAGTTTCAATATTTACTCAAAAACATAACCATGCAGCCCACCCCTCAACTGTGTATTTATCTTGCTTTTCTGCTGTTCGTGTGATTAGCTGGGAGGAGCTCACGGCGACATCCTCCCTATAAAAGTGTAGATGGATCACTCTCTAACTCTTTCTTGCTTCACATACAAATGGCTTGAAAGGTGCAGGGAAGATGCAGGTCTAATAGACAGAATAGAAGGTCTGTGCCAGGTGGGTTTCTCTGCATTGGTGTCCCATCACAGGTCCGCAAGTGTAATGTGTGATCTTTGACTCCTGGCATTTCACAAGCAGGCGGCCAGGAAACGGTTTCAGCCTATCAACCACTGAGGAGACGCAGCCTCTGAATGAGGAATGAGGAAGCAATGAATACATCCAGCCTATCACAGGAACAGCCCTGAGTGTTCCGAATTATAAATTCTCCATGTCACTGTATGTCGTTGAGCCCAAGTAGCTCGCCGTGATCGTATAGTGGTTAGTACTCTGCGTTGTGGCCGCAGCAACCTCGGTTCAAATCCGAGTCACGGCATTGTGGTTGGCAATGTCACGGCAGTTGGGTGTTAATTTTACAGAATTAGCAAATGTACCAGTGGTTTTTGTAAAATGTCTATTAAAAACAGATCCTTTCAAATATTCAAACCATCTAACAACAAATGATTTAAACTCGCATGATTATAAGCTGTAGCTATAATGTATTTACTTACATAAATTATCGTTCTTGAACCTATTGGGGTTGGAGGGGGAGCGGAGCTCACCCCCCAGGTGCAGTTGAGTGACCTGTGTTGTGGCTCTCTAGAGGGAAGGCACAAATTTTGCTGTCACCCAGCCCAATCCAGACGTGTATTGGGGCCAGGTTTCAGGCAAATAGAGCAGTAAGTGCAGAGAAATGTTCACTCTCTAAAAGTGGCATTTCTAAAATAGTAAAGTTAAATCCAACCTCACCAGTAAGTAGGATTTTCAATAAATAAATAAAGCTACTCCTCTCCGATATGGAATTACCAAATAAAAAGTATAGGGGAATACACAGAGCTAACCTATGAGAGGGGTAGACCTCACAGTAGTGAAAAATGAAATAGACTGTTTGGTACTTACAGGACACGCGAACCACCAAAGTACATATCTTATTTTTTACTTACATAGCATCATGCACCTAGGACTACCTAGGGCCTACCTTAGGTGTAAATTATATGTAATAAAAGGGGAGTTTAAGGCTTGGCAAGTAGGCTGGGACTCCCCTGGGAGACCCCTGAGTCTATGCCCAGAACCATAACTCTGCCAGTCGAGTACTTACCTAAAAGCCGATAACTCACTTTTCTTCCATAGGCTAACATTGAGTTGTTTCACTTGGAAATTCTTCTAAGTGGTGTGGCATTGGTGGACCCGGAGGGCAGGTTTGTAGCAGTGCAGGGGCGGCTGGATGGGAGGGACTTGAGCATGTGTAGCGTATATGCCCCTAATGTAGACCAGGCGGCGTTCTTCTCTAGGCTGTCAGGGCAGTTGGCGGCGTATTTGGCGGGGCCGGTTGTGCTGGGAGGGGACTTTAATTCTATCACGGATGTGGAGTTGGATAGATCCCACCCCCCCCTGGTACGGTCGGCGGTGCGTCGGGTGGCCACTGCTCGGACTAGCTGGCAGGGCACCTGGGGTCTGGTGGATACCTGGCGTGCTCATCACCCGCTGGACAGGGATTACTCATTCTATTCTGCCCCCCATGAGCTGTATGTCAGATTGGATGGTATATTATGCTCCTCGGACGTCCAACCGCTGATGCGACATAGTGAGTATCTAGCGAAAACTCTCTCGGATCATAACCCCTGTCTGGGGGTGTTGCAGTGGTCCAGGCAGCGGCAAGCTATTCCCACGTGGCGTCTTAACCCCCTGTTCCTGGAGGACCCGGTCTTCCGGGCTGAGGTTAGCGACTGCTTAACACAATATTTCGAGCAAAACTCGGGTACGACGGCAAGCCGGGCGACGGAATGGGACGCGCTCAAGGCGGTGGTCAGGGGGGTCTGCATCTCGTCCACGGCTGGGGTGAGGAAGTCGCTGCTGAAGGAGGTGGAGGGGGCGGAGGCCCTGCTGCGGGCGGCGGAACAGGCGCATCAGTCGGGGACCGGAGAGCTGGCTGCGGTCGCTGAGGCGCGCGAGGCGGTGCAGGTGGAGAGGCTCCGCTGCTTTGACCATAAAGGCTACCTAATGAGAGCGCACGCGGAGCGTGATAAGGTGGGATCCCTTTTGGCTTGGTTGGCGAACCCGGCGGCCCGGGGGGAACCGATACTGGCCTTGGCTGACGCGGGGGGCGCCCCGGTGTATTCCCAGAAGGGGATAAATCAGCAGTTCGCTGGTTATTATGCTGGGTTATACGACAGCACCATGGCGGGGGAGCCAGAGGGCCTAGCGGACTTCTTGTTGGAGGCCCGCCTGCCTCGCCTAGACCCGGAGGTGGGGAAAGAACTTGGCGGTGCCATTTCGCTGGGTGAAATTCGGGCGGCGATTCGACATATGGCGCGCCGGAAAACCCCGGGGGCGGATGGGCTGCCTGTCGAGTTTTATGCGGAGTTTTCGGACCTGTTGGCCCCACAGCTGCAGGCCCTCTACGGCGAAGCTTGGCGACGTGGGCGTCTACCCGCCTCTGCTCGGGAGGCGATTGTGATCCCCTTATTAAAACCCGGAGGGAAGGCCGACGCGCACACGGCTTATCGGCCGCTCTCCATGTTGACGGTGGACTATAAGATATTGAGCAAGGTACTGGCGTCGCGCCTCCTGGGTCATATGGCCGCCTTAGTCCACCCGGATCAGGCGGGCTTCATTCCTCGACGTAGCACTGCCACGTCTGTGAGAAGGTTGCTGCGAGTGATGGAACTGGACCGGGAGGTCTTCCCGGAGGCCTGTACGCTGTCGGTCGACATAGAAAAGGCCTTCGACAGTGTGGAGTGGCCTTATTTGTACCGAGTGTTGCGGGAGTTCGGCTTGGGGGAGGACTTTGTGCGCTGGACCTCGTTACTTTATAGCGAGGCTACAGCCCGGGTGAAGACAGGGGTCACCATATCGGCCTCATACCATGTCCGGAGGGGGACGAGACAGGGGTGTTCCCTCTCCCCCCTGCTGTTCGCGCTGGCCATTGAACCATTGGCGGCTCATGCCCGACGAGGGGGTGCGTATGTAGGGGTGGATTTGCGGGAGGATACGCATTATATCTCCCTCTATGCGGACGATCTACTGATGTTCTTGGAGGACGCGGCGGGTGCACTGAAGGGAGCGGTGGCCTTATTGGAGGTGTTTGGTCGGCTGTCCGGGCTTAAGGTCAATTGGCGTAAAACCTGTTTGTTCCCGCTGTCGCGAGGGGGACAGCCCCCGCAGGCGTTAGGCCAAATCCGCTGGGAAGGCAGCTGTCTCCGTTATCTGGGGGTTAACATCTATCATACCCAGGCTGATTTGCTGGACGGTAATGTGGGTAGGGCGCTTCGTGGCCTAAGGGGTAGTATGGGATTTTGGAAAACGCTCCCGCTCTCGTGTGCTGGGAGGGTGGCGCTGCTGAAAATGGTGGCGCTGCCGCGGCTCCTTTACTATTTTCGCACCCTTCCAATATGGATCCCAGCGTCATTTTTTGCGGCACTGCGGGTACTCACCACAAGCTTCATTTGGGGTTCGGGGAGGCGTCGAGTGGCGCTGACCACCTTGCGGCGACCGCGGGCGGAGGGAGGCTTGGCGGCTCCGGATTTCGAATGGTATTATCTGGCGGCCCAGCTCCAGTGGCTCACACAGGCGGTGGCCAGGGAGTACAGGGGCCCGGACGGTCCCCAGGGCAGGCTAATCCCGCGCCACGTGCTGGCCTTTATAGTCCTTCACCAGAGGCTGGACCTCGCCCAGCTCACCATGGAGGAGCGTACCCTCCGGTTATGTTGGAATAGATGCCAGAGAAAGGCCGCCATAGTTCACCCCTATGCCCCTGAGATCCCCCTGGGGATGTGCACGGCGTTCCCGCATGGAGGTGACTGGTCGGGGTTGGCGGTCTGGGAGGAAATGGGGGTCCAGATGGTAGGGGATCTATTTCGAGAGGGAACACTACTGCCTTTCCAAGACTTGCAGGACTCTTATGGGCTTCCGCGGGGAGACTTCCTGCTCCATGCGGCCTTGGTGGCGAGCCTTCAGAGGCATTGGAATGTGGGGCTGTCGGAGCCCCCGACTGCCACGGGTTGCCAATATGTGGTGATGGCGGCGGGGACGACCAAGGCCATCACATGCCTTTATCGTAGGCTGTCAACGGAGAGCCTCCCCCCATTGGGCGCCTTGAGGGGAAAGTGGGAGGCGGACCTGGGGAAGGAGATCCCTGAATCCACGTGGTCCACGCTGGTGCGGAGGGCATGGAAGGGGACGAGGAATGCCAGGTTCCAGCTTGTCCAGTTTTTTACACTACACAGAGCGTACCTGACGCCGGCAAAGGTTTTACAATATTTCGGGGGAGCGCACTCTCAGTGTCCGCGGTGCGGGGCGGACGGAGCAGACTTTCGACACATGTTTTGGGCCTGTAGGCAGTTGGGGGACTACTGGGAAGCGGTGGTGGAGTGCCTGAACCAGGTTACGGATCGCTCCATTGGTCCGGAGATGGGCACCTGCTTGCTGCTTTGGTTCCCCCACACCCGTCGCACAAAGGTCACGAGCAAATTCTATGATTTAGGGCTGATATTGGCCAAGAGGGAATTGACGCTGCACTGGAAATCCCGGGGGGGACCCAGTTTCCTGCGCTGGAGATCAGCCCTGGAGCGCTGGGCGGGGGCTGAGGGCACGCTCCGGGTGCAACTGGCCCTCCGGCGAGATGACGAAAAAGCGCTAGCGACAGCCCGGGCGTGGGAAGCGTTGGTGGTAGAACTCCAGGGGCTGATGTCCGAGCCGGGGGAGGAAGGGAGCGGGCCTGATGAGGAAGTGGTAGTGGGGAGTGGGGAGTAGTGGAGGCGACTGGCGGGCCCTGACCGACTGCACTCTGGATAGGGTTGGGGGGAAGGTATTGTGGCTGTAGGGAGAGGTGGGGCTCCTGTATTGCATTGACTGAGGGGAGGGGAAGCATCGAGCGGGGGACCGGGGTAGCAGGCGGAGGCACACTGACAGAGGGTGGGGGGCGGGGGGGGAAGGGGCCGGGTGGGACAGCTGAGTGGAAATGCTGGTATATGGGGGGTATTTCCTGACTGGGCGGGGATTGAGGGTTGGTTGTTGTATTGCTGTGTATGAAAACAATAAAAAAATGTTTCAACAAAAAAAAAAAAAGTGGTGTGGAGTTTTGGAACTTTAAAATATTCATCTAAAATCAGCCGAACAACGAATTCTGATTTACTCACCTGTTATCAGGAGAGACCTCAGTGCTGCATCTTGGAGCTCAGTACTGACCCTGAAAAGTAATTTTAACCGTACTTACCAGTAACTCGAATTTCCTTCCATGGGATATCATTGCCTGCTTTTTGCTGAAAATTTTCTAAGTGTCGATTTTTGAAACTTACAAATATTCTTTAAAAATCGTACCGACTGTGAAAACGTAATTGTTTACCTGTTTTAGATAGATGTCCCAGTACTGAGCCTAGGAGCCCAGCACTGGATTACAAAAGTAACGAGAACGTACTTTACCCGTAACTTGAATTTTCTTCCATAGGAAACCATTGACTGTTTTTCTGTGAAATTTCTTCGAAGTGTCGATTTTGCAAACATGTAAATATTCCTTAAAAATCGCCTGTATAACTTAAACGCAGTTTCTCAACTGCTTACAGGTGGTACAGTAGTGCTGGATCTAGGATCCAACACTGACCTAGAAAAAGTAACCATAACCCCACTTACCTGCTAAGTGAATTTCCTTCCATAGGATAACATTGGTAATTTGATCAGCAAAAGTTTCGAAGTGTCAACTTTTAAAATAGCAAAATATTGCTTAAAAATCACAACAGTAACTAAAACGAATTTACTCACTTGTTTCCAAGAACTGTCCCAGGACTGAATCTAGGATCCAGTCCTGGATTTAGAAAAGTAATCCTGAAAGTAATTAATTGCATATAACTTAAAATTCCCATTGAGCTCAATGTATTATTGTGATTCAAATTGTGTTGCCTATTGCAATAAACTGTAACTATGACCTGCAAAAGTCAATTGCCTATTGCAAAGTATTTAACTAAAGCATCTCATTCTGAGAAAGTATATTTTGATACCTATTGTTGGTTCTAAAATAAAACAACAATATCTTTTGTATGCAAACCAATGGCCTAGAGTTCAGTTCTTGAGTGTGTGAGACCATTTGCTGACTGAGTGTGTACAACAAATGTTTTACACTGTACTCTGATACTGCCTTACTGCTCGGCAAGCTACCACTTTAGAGAGTAAGGTTATATCTAACTTTAGCCTCTGCCAAACCTCTGGGGACTGGGGACTCTGTGCACACTGTACCTATTTGGGAACAGTATATACAGAGCCACTTTCTCACAGTAGTGATAAAGTGATTAGAGTCCTAAGGCCAACATAAAGATACAGCAAAACGTGAGGTGAAAAGCAAAAAGGTTGCTGGTAGGCCACCTTAAGGATGCCAGGTCTAACAAAAACTGAACTAAGGATAACATGAGTAAAACATCAGGTTTCTCTACTGCATTTGGTGAGACAAGTGGGCCTTCTTTTATCTTCCATTCAAGCAATCTTTGACAGACCCCTTTATTATAGAGCTTTTCAAGGATTAAAGATAAGGCACTTACAAAGGAGTCCCAAATACTCAGAGATGGTTGACTTCTGTAATATGGGTCGTAGACTAAAAGCAGCGCAAAAACAGAGTGCAACAGGGTCCAAAAATCTTGAGTGCCACAAGAGAGTTTGAATGCAAGCGTATCCTTTTACAGATCCAGAGATATACTCATGCAATTTTTGTTTTTAGGCCAGAACGTGCATGATGAAAAAAACATTGTTTTTAAAAAGCGCATTGCAGAATATCAGTACTTTGATGTGGGAAAACTTCAAAACTTTCAAACAAAATATTTGTAGGCTGCTTACAGCAAGTTGTTGTGGCCGAGTGGTTAAGGCGATGGACTTGAAATCCATTGGGGTATGCCCGCGCAGGTTTGAATCCTGCCAACAACGAGAATCTTTTTATTATCGGCTACAATTTCAGAAGTTAACCTTTAGTATTTCTTCCATTTCAGTTTTATAAATAGGTGGCTTATTTTTGTGTCACTATTGCCTCTCCACATATTTGTTATCGCTACCTCTTTCATGTCTTTGCTACACCTCATTCCTACTTTAGCACTGGTGTAAACGCTTCAAATTATTATACCGTTGCTCTCTCATTCATACCTGCGCATGCACTTGAAAGTTACTTTACCAATAAAAGACGCAAAGAGAGAAATAGAACAAAAGTGCTGGCTGGATTGGCAAACACACTTCATAAAACTGCATTTTCTTTTTTATTCTCCCCCGTGTTACATGCTTAACCTCCCCATGTGTAATTTCTCTTAACCTGCTGTCCCAGGAAGAGAATTTCATCTACAGGCTCTTTCTGTGTTTTTTTCCCTAGTCTGTCTTTCCCATTTCTTAGCTGTGTAACTGTTCCTTTACGCGCTCTATTTAAACGCCATCAATCTCATTTGAGCTCCTTGCTCCCGCTTCTGTTTTCTCCACCTCTCATACTGCCAGTTCTCTCTTTCTCTGTGGTTGGTGGCTACTTTCCTGAGCTTCCGAAGCCACGTGGTTCCTGCCTCTTGTTGTCAGACTTGAATTGGAAAAGGAACCATATTAACAAGCCTTTACCACTCACACACGGCGGAAGTTTATACTTTAATTCAGTGAGCTAAGAAAAGCGTGTTGTGGGTCCCCTACGAGCCATGGTGCTTGCTTCATCATGATTTGGCACCAGTCATTAGCCGCAGCTCTGCTAATGAGCCACTGAGGTCAGTTTCAATATTTACTCAAAAACATAACCATGCAGCCCACCCCTCAACTGTGTATTTATCTTGCTTTTCTGATGTTCGTGTGATTAGCTGGGAGGAGCTCACGGCGACATCCTCCCTATAAAAGTGTAGATGGATCACTCTCTAACTCTTTCTTGCTTCACATACAAATGGCTTGAAAGGTGCAGGGAAGATGCAGGTCTAATAGACAGAATAGAAGGTCTGTGCCAGGTGGGTTTCTCTGCATTGGTGTCCCATCACAGGTCCGCAAGTGTAATGTGTGATCTTTGACTCCTGGCATTTCACAAGCAGGCGGCCAGGAAACGGTTTCAGCCTATCAACCACTGAGGAGACGCAGCCTCTGAATGAGGAATGAGGAAGCAATGAATACATCCAGCCTATCACAGGAACAGCCCTGAGTGTTCCGAATTATAAATTCTCCATGTCACTGTATGTCGTTGAGCCCAAGTAGCTCGCCGTGATCGTATAGTGGTTAGTACTCTGCGTTGTGGCCGCAGCAACCTCGGTTCGAATCCGAGTCACAGCATTGTGGTTGGCAATGTCACGGCAGTTGGGTGTTAATTTTACAGAATTAGCAAATGTACCAGTGGTTTTTGTAAAATGTCTATTAAAAAGAGATCCTTTCAAATATTTAAACCATCTAACAACAAATGATTTAAACTCGCATGATTATAAGCTGTAGCTATAATGTATTTACTTACATAAATTATCGTTCTTGAACCTATTGGGGGTGGAGGGGGAGCGGAGCTCACCCCCCAGGTGCAGTTGAGTGACCTGTGTTGTGGCTCTCTAGAGGGAAGGCACAAATTTTGCTGTCACCCAGCCCAATCCAGACGTGTATTGGGGCCAGGTTTCAGGCAAATAGAGCAGTAAGTGCAGAGAAATGTTCACTCTCTAAAAGTGGCATTTCTAAAATAGTAAAGTTAAATCCAAACTCACCAGTAAGTAGGATTTTCAATAAATAAATAAAGCTACTCCTCTCCGATATGGAATTACCAAATAAAAAGTATAGGGGAATACACAGAGCTAACCTATGAGAGGGGTAGACCTCACAGTAGTGAAAAATGAAATAGACTGTTTGGTACTTACAGGACACGCGAACCACCAAAGTACATATCTTATTTTTTACTTACTTAGCATCATGCACCTAGGACTACCTAGGGCCTACCTTAGGTGTAAATTATATGTAATAAAAGGGGAGTTTAAGGCTTGGCAAGTAGGCTGGGACTCCCCTGGGAGACCCCTGAGTCTATGCCCAGAACCATAACTCTGCCAGTCGAGTACTTACCTAAAAGCCGATAACTCACTTTTCTTCCATAGGCTAACATTGAGTGGTTTCACTTGGAAATTCTTCTAAGTGGTGTGGAGTTTTGGAACTTTAAAATATTCATCTAAAATCAGCCGAACAACGAATTCTGATTGACTCACCTGTTATCAGGAGAGACCTCAGTGCTGCATCTTGGAGCTCAGTACTGACCCTGAAAAGTAATTTTAACCGTACTTACCAGTAACTCGAATTTACTTCCATGGGATATCATTGCCTGCTTTTTGCTGAAAATTTTCTAAGTCTCGATTTTTGAAACTTACAAATATTCTTTAAAAATCGTACCAACTGTGAAAACGTAATTGTTTACCTGTTTTAGATAGATGTCCCAGTACTGAGCCTAGGAGCCCAGCACTGGATTACAAAAGTAACGAGAACGTACTTTACCCGTAACTTGAATTTTCTTCCATAGGAAACCATTGACTGTTTTTCTGTGAAATTTCTTCTGTGTCGATTTTGCAAACATGTAAATATTCCTTAAAAATCGCCTGTATAACTTAAACGCAGTTTCTCAACTGCTTACAGGTGGTACAGTAGTGCTGGATCTAGGATCCAACACTGACCTAGAAAAAGTAACCATAACCCCACTTACCTGCTAAGTGAATTTCCTTCCATAGGATAACATTGGTAATTTGATCAGCAAAAGTTTCGAAGTGTCAACTTTTAAAATAGCAAAATATTGCTTAAAAATCACAACAGTAACTAAAACGAATTTACTCACTTGTTTCCAAGAACTGTCCCAGGACTGAATCTAGGATCCAGTCCTGGATTTAGAAAAGTAATCCTGAAAGTAATTAATTGCATATAACTTAAAATTCCCATTGAGCTCAATGTATTATTGTGATTCAAATTGTGTTGCCTATTGCAATAAACTGTAACTATGACCTGCAAAAGTCAATTGCCTATTGCAAAGTATTTAACTAAAGCATCTCATTCTGAGAAAGTATATTTTGATACCTATTGTTGGTTCTAAAATAAAACAACAATATCTTTTGTATGCAAACCAATGGCCTAGAGTTCAGTTCTTGAGTGTGTGAGACCATTTGCTGACTGAGTGTGTACAACAAATGTTTTACACTGTACTCTGATACTGCCTTACTGCTCGGCAAGCTACCACTTTAGAGAGTAAGGTTATATCTAACTTTAGCCTCTGCCAAACCTCTGGGGACTGGGGACTCTGTGCACACTGTACCTATTTGGGAACAGTATATACAGAGCCACTTTCTCACAGTAGTGATAAAGTGATTAGAGTCCTAAGGCCAACATAAAGATACAGCAAAACGTGAGGTGAAAAGCAAAAAGGTTGCTGGTAGGCCACCTTAAGGATGCCAGGTCTAACAAAAACTGAACTAAGGATAACATGAGTAAAACATCATGTTTCTCTACTGCATTTGGTGAGACAAGTGGGCCTTCTTTTATCTTCCATTCAAGCAATCTTTGACAGACCCCTTTATTATAGAGCTTTTCAAGGATTAAAGATAAGGCACTTACAAAGGAGTCCCAAATACTCAGAGATGGTTGACTTCTGTAATATGGGTCGTAGACTTAAAGCAGCGCAAAAACAGAGTGCAACAGGGTCCAAAAAACTTGAGTGCCACAAGAGAGTTTGAATGCAAGCGTATCCTTTTACAGATCCAGAGATATACTCATGCAATTTTTGTTTTTAGGCCAGAACGTGCATGATGAAAAAAACATTGTTTTTAAAAAGCGCATTGCAGAATATCAGTACTTTGATGTGGGAAAACTTCAAAACTTTCAAACAAAATATTTGTAGGCAGCTTACAGCAAGTTGTTGTGGCCGAGTGGTTAAGGCGATGGACTCGAAATCCATTGGGGTATCCCCGCGCAGGTTCGAATCCTGCCAACAACGAGAATCTTTTTATTATCGGCTACAATTTCAGAAGTTAACCTTTAGTATTTCTTCCATTTCAGTTTTATAAATAGGTGGCTTATTTTTGTGTCACTATTGCCTCTCCACATATTTGTTATCGCTACCTCTTTCATGTCTTTGCTACACCTCATTCCTACTTTAGCACTGGTGTAAACGCTTCAAATTATTATACCGTTGCTCTTTCATTCATACCTGCGCATGCACTTGAAAGTTACTTTACCAATAAAAGACGCAAAGAGAGAAATAGAACAAAAGTGCTGGCTGGATTGGCAAACACACTTCATAAAACTGCATTTTCTTTTTTATTCTCCCCCGTGTTACATGCTTAACCTCCCCATGTGTAATTTCTCTTAACCTGCTGTCCCAGGAAGAGAATTTCATCTACAGGCTCTTTCTGTGTTTTTTTCCCTAGTCTGTCTTTCCCATTTCTTAGCTGTGTAACTGTTCCTTTACGCGCTCTATTTAAACGCCATCAATCTCATTTGAGCTCCTTGCTCCCGCTTCTGTTTTCTCCACCTCTCATACTGCCAGTTCTCTCTTTCTCTGTGGTTGGTGGCTACTTTCCTGAGCTTCCGAAGCCACGTGGTTCCTGCCTCTTGTTGTCAGACTTGAATTGGAAAAGGAACCATATTAACAAGCCTTTACCACTCACACACGGCGGAAGTTTATACTTTAATTCAGTGAGCTAAGAAACGCGTGTTGTGGGTCCCCTACGAGCCATGGTGCTTGCTTCATCATGATTTGGCACCAGTCATTAGCCGCAGCTCTGCTAATGAGCCACTGAGGTCAGTTTCAATATTTACTCAAAAACATAACCATGCAGCCCACCCCTCAACTGTGTATTTATCTTGCTTTTCTGCTGTTCGTGTGATTAGCTGGGAGGAGCTCACGGCGACATCCTCCCTATAAAAGTGTAGATGGATCACTCTCTAACTCTTTCTTGCTTCACATACAAATGGCTTGAAAGGTGCAGGGAAGATGCAGGTCTAATAGACAGAATAGAAGGTCTGTGCCAGGTGGGTTTCTCTGCATTGGTGTCCCATCACAGGTCCGCAAGTGTAATGTGTGATCTTTGACTCCTGGCATTTCACAAGCAGGCGGCCAGGAAACGGTTTCAGCCTATCAACCACTGAGGAGACGCAGCCTCTGAATGAGGAATGAGGAAGCAATGAATACATGCAGCCTATCACAGGAACAGCCCTGAGTGCTCCGAATTATAAATTCTCCATGTCACTGTATGTTGTTGAGCCCAAGTAGCTCGCCGTGATCGTATAGTGGTTAGTACTCTGCGTTGTGGCCGCAGCAACCTCGGTTCAAATCCGAGTCACGGCATTGTGGTTGGCAATGTCACGGCAGTTGGGTGTTAATTTTACAGAATTAGCAAATGTACCAGTGGTTTTTGTAAAATGTCTATTAAAAACAGATCCTTTCAAATATTTAAACCATCTAACAACAAATGATTTAAACTCGCATGATTATAAGCTGTAGCTATAATGTATTTACTTACATAAATTATCGTTCTTGAACCTATTGGGGGTGGAGGGGGAGCGGAGCTCACCCCCCAGGTGCAGTTGAGTGACCTGTGTTGTGGCTCTCTAGACGGAAGGCACAAATTTTGCTGTCACCCAGCCCAATCCAGACGTGTATTGGGGCCAGGTTTCAGGCAAATAGAGCAGTAAGTGCAGAGAAATGTTCACTCTCTAAAAGTGGCATTTCTAAAATAGTAAAGTTAAATCCAACCTCACCAGTAAGTAGGATTTTCAATAAATAAATAAAGCTACTCCTCTCCGATATGGAATTACCAAATAAAAAGTATAGGGGAATACACAGAGCTAACCTATGAGAGGGGTAGACCTCACAGTAGTGAAAAATGAAATAGACTGTTTGGTACTTACAGGACACGCGAACCACCAAAGTACATATCTTATTTTTTACTTACATAGCATCATGCACCTAGGACTACCTAGGGCCTACCTTAGGTGTAAATTATATGTAATAAAAGGGGAGTTTAAGGCTTGGCAAGTAGGCTGGGACTCCCCTGGGAGACCCCTGAGTCTATGCCCAGAACCATAACTCTGCCAGTCGAGTACTTACCTAAAAGCCGATAACTCACTTTTCTTCCATAGGCTAACATTGAGTTGTTTCACTTGGAAATTCTTCTAAGTGGTGTGGAGTTTTGGAACTTTAAAATATTCATCTAAAATCAGCCGAACAACGAATTCTGATTTACTCACCTGTTATCAGGAGAGACCTCAGTGCTGCATCTTGGAGCTCGGTACTGACCCTGAAAAGTAATTTTAACCGTATTTACCAGTAACTCGAATTTCCTTCCATGGGATATCATTGCCTGATTTTTGTTGAAAATTTTCTAAGTGTCGATTTTTGAAACTTACAAATATTCTTTAAAAATCGTACCAACTGTGAAAACGTAATTGTTTACCTGTTTTAGATAGATGTCCCAGTACTGAGCCTAGGAGCCCAGCACTGGATTACAAAAGTAACGAGAACGTACTTTACCCGTAACTTGAATTTTCTTCCATAGGAAATCATTGACTGTTTTTCTGTGAAATTTCTTCTAAGTGTCGATTTTGCAAACATGTAAATATTCCTTAAAAATCGCCTGTATAACTTAAACGCAGTTTCTCAACTGCTTACAGGTGGTACAGTAGTGCTGGATCTAGGATCCAACACTGACCTAGAAAAAGTAACCATAACCCCACTTACCTGCTAAGTGAATTTCCTTCCATAGGATAACATTGGTAATTTGATCAGCAAAAGTTTTGAAGTGTCGGAGGAGGAGCCAAGATGGCGACTGGGACGGCAGCGTAGACTCCCGGCTCCGTGAACCTCCGCATCCCGCACGGATATCCTGCATGAGATCCTCAGCTTGCGCTATGCGCTCGTATTTGTGAATAAGAGTGGCAACCGACCGTGTGACTCCGAAGTTTCTGGCGGCGGTACCGCCGGAGAAATGTGCCTTTGAAATTTGCGGCCCGTGCAGCCCCGGAGCCAGGACCTCGAGTGGACGCCTTGGCCGGGTGGCAGTTCAACAACAGCGGCCTGTGGTGACTGGGTGGAGTCGGACCACCGGAGCGGTGCACACCTCGGCCTACCTTTCGCCGTGGTCGTTCCTACCGCTAAGCGTAGCGGACCGAGTGCATGCCCGGGGTGGCAATTCTGAGATTCTCCGGCGATTGCCCCTGCCTTCGACGGTGAGCTGCCCGGACGCCGCCCGTAACTCGCCCTGATTCTCGCGGGCTGCTCCCGGATTTTCGCGGGCGCTGGTCCGTGGTGGGGACGACTGTTGCCCGTGACCATACAACGGATAAATTTTTGCCTGCCCCCGGAACCCTGTTTCCAGCGAATACGGGTCGGGCCTACCCGGCGGCCATCTTGTTATGATGAAGCCTACCATCCTGTCCACCGGGTCACAGCAGGATTGGGAGTGTGTGACTTTTGGGAGTGTGGCGGAGCGATCGCAGAGAGCTGTGCTGGGGTACGGCGACCTCCTCGAGGCTCTCGGTGCCCTTCATTCCACCTTGGTTCATGGCATCGGGGTCTTGGGGAGTAAGCTCGATGGTGTGGCATCAGCGTCGGGACGGTTGCGGCCTGCCCGTCCTCAGGTACACAGGGACTTCCCACACTGCACACAGGAGGACAATGTTGCGGCCACCCCTGAGATTAGTGAACAGCTGGAAACTCCGGACAGTATGCTTCCGTGTGATCGGCTGGCTGTGGTTCTGATCTGTTCCGGAGGTATTGGACCTGAGTGGGAGGTGGTGGCCTCGTCCCGTGCACGGCCTCCGGCGACCCAGGGGGGAAAATTCAAGCAACAGTTGTCTACTTTGGCTGATTCCGCCTTCCTGGACCTTGTGTGCAGTGCAGATCCTGGGGCAACACTGGGAAAGACGTCCCTCCATGATGCGGACTGTGTTGGTACTCAGAGACTTCCACCCCACCTGTGTGCGTCGCTTCCCGGTCGTTTTTGGACACTCCTTTACCTTGTAACATCGGACATGGCGCTGGGTCGAGGGGTATGCATGGGCAGATTTGCAAAGAGTGGTCAAGGATAAGGCTGATCCTTCAGGGGTGGTCATCTAGTACACGGGCGGGCTCAGGGGTTGCGTGCTCTCATGGCATAGCTATTAGTATAATTGGTGCATAATGCTCCCCATCTTTCTTTGACATGGTCGATTTTGTGCTGCTTACTGTTTGCTTTGGGGGAAACTTACCGTGCGGGAGGGGGAAGCCGGGGGCATGTTTTGAAGGCCCTCCTCCAGTTTATTAATACTCTCTCTCCCCCCCGTCTGGTGGGGTTCTTTTCTTACTCCCTTTTCTCTGTTCTTCTATATTTCGGGTCTAGTTCCAGGGCGACAGGCACACTGCTGGGGGGGGGGCCGTACTCATCTGCAGAGGTGCAGGGTGGGGGGTTGGGGAAGGGGATTTTTTAGTCTTTACCCCTTTTTTTCCATGGCCTCCTTTTTCTTCTCTGACTCTTCTTTGTTTTTCTTTTCTGGGATCAGCGTGGTACAACTCCTTTGTTGTGAATCACTGCTTTTTCATGTGTGCCACAATTTCCGGGGTGTTTTTCTGGGCTTTAGGGCATGGGCCTGCAGGCGCAACTGGTTATGATAATTCTCTACATCCTGCACCTCCTGTTTTAGCGCCATCGACTCGATAGATTGCCGTTTATTGTTTACGTTTGTTATTCTGCCTGCCATTTTTCGCTGCTGGGAAATTGTTTGGCACCTGATCCTTTTGTCTTCCCTATTATAAAATGAAAGCCTTCTTTATCCTGGTGTCCTACTTGTGCCGTTCACTGGCCGAGAACATATTAGCATGGAGATTCTGCTCCCCGAGGTTCTGCCTGTGTTAACACTGGATCTCTGTTGCTTTGACTGCTTAGCGGCCGGCCCCGGGGGGTTGTAGGCCCATACTTGTTATTGGTTGAAATGCTAATAAAGGTTTTTCAAAAAAAAAAAAAAAAAAAAAAAAGTTTCGAAGTGTCAACTTTTAAAATAGCAAAATATTGCTTAAAAATCACAACAGTAACTAAAACGAATTTACTCACTTGTTTCCAAGAACTGTCCCAGGACTGAATCTAGGATCCAGTCCTGGATTTAGAAAAGTAATCCTGAAAGTAATTAATTGCATATAACTTAAAATTCCCATTGAGCTCAATGTATTATTGTGATTCAAATTGTGTTGCCTATTGCAATAAACTGTAACTATGACCTGCAAAAGTCAATTGCCTATTGCAAAGTATTTAACTAAAGCATCTCATTCTGAGAAAGTATATTTTGATACCTATTGTTGGTTCTAAAATAAAACAACAATATCTTTTGTATGCAAACCAATGGCCTAGAGTTCAGTTCTTGAGTGTGTGAGACCATTTGCTGACTGAGAGTGTACAACAAATGTTTTACACTGTACTCTGATACTGCCTTACTGCTCGGCAAGCTACCACTTTAGAGAGTAAGGTTATATCTAACTTTTGCCTCTGCCAAACCTCTGGGGACTGGGGACTCTGTGCACACTGTACCTATTTGGGAACAGCATATACAGAGCCACTTTCTCACAGTAGTGATAAAGTGATTAGAGTCCTAAGGCCAACATAAAGATACAGCAAAACGTGAGGTGAAAAGCAAAAAGGTTGCTGGTAGGCCACCTTAAGGATGCCAGGTCTAACAAAAACTGAACTAAGGATAACATGAGTAAAACATCAGGTTTCTCTACTGCATTTGGTGAGACAAGTGGGCCTTCTTTTATCTTCCATTCAAGCAATCTTTGACAGACCCCTTTATTATAGAGCTTTTCAAGGATTAAAATAAGGCACTTACAAAGGAGTCCCAAATACTCAGAGATGGTTGACTTCTGTAATATGGGTCGTAGACTAAAAGCAGAGCAAAAACAGAGTGCAACAGGGTCCAAAAAACTTGAGTGCCACAAGAGAGTTTGAATGCAAGCGTATCCTTTTACAGATCCAGAGATATACTCATGCAATTTTTGTTTTTAGGCCAGAACGTGCATGATGAAAAAAACATTGTTTTTAAAAAGCGCATTGCAGAATATCAGTACTTTGATGTGGGAAAACTTCAAAACTTTCAAACAAAATATTTGTAGGCAGCTTACAGCAAGTTGTTGTGGCCGAGTGGTTAAGGCGATGGACTCGAAATCCATTGGGGTATCCCTGCGCAGGTTCGAATCCTGCCAACAACGAGAATCTTTTTATTATCGGCTACAATTTCAGAAGTTAACCTTTAGTATTTCTTCCATTTCAGTTTTATAAATAGGTGGCTTATTTTTGTGTCACTATTGCCTCTCCACATATTTGTTATCGCTACCTCTTTCATGTCTTTGCTACACCTCATTCCTACTTTAGCACTGGTGTAAACGCTTCAAATTATTATACCGTTGCTCTCTCATTCATACCTGCGCATGCACTTGAAAGTTACTTTACCAATAAAAGACGCAAAGAGAGAAATAGAACAAAAGTGCTGGCTGGATTGGCAAACACACTTCATAAAACTGCATTTTCTTTTTTATTCTCCCCCGTGTTACATGCTTAACCTCCCCATGTGTAATTTCTCTTAACCTGCTGTCCCAGGAAGAGAATTTCATCTACAGGCTCTTTCTGTGTTTTTTTCCCTAGTCTGTCTTTCCCATTTCTTAGCTGTGTAACTGTTCCTTTACGCGCTCTATTTAAACGCCATCAATCTCATTTGAGCTCCTTGCTCCCGCTTCTATTTTCTTCACCTCTCATACTGCCAGTTCTCTCTTTCTCTGTGGTTGGTGGCTACTTTCCTGAGCTTCCGAAGCCACGTGGTTCCTGCCTCTTGTTGTCAGACTTGAATTGGAAAAGGAACCATATTAACAAGCCTTTACCACTCACACACGGCGGAAGTTTATACTTTAATTCAGTGAGCTAAGAAAAGCGTGTTGTGGGTCCCCTACGAGCCATGGTGCTTGCTTCATCATGATTTGGCACCAGTCATTAGCCGCAGCTCTGCTAATGAGCCACTGAGGTCAGTTTCAATATTTACTCAAAAACATAACCATGCAGCCCACCCCTCAACTGTGTATTTATCTTGCTTTTCTGCTGTTCGTGTGATTAGCTGGGAGGAGCTCACGGCGACATCCTCCCTATAAAAGTGTAGATGGATTACTCTCTAACTCTTTCTTGCTTCACATACAAATGGCTTGAAAGGTGCAGGGAAGATGCAGGTCTAATAGACAGAATAGAAGGTCTGTGCCAGGTGGGTTTCTCTGCATTGGTGTCCCATCACAGGTCCGCAAGTGTAATGTGTGATCTTTGACTCCTGGCATTTCACAAGCAGGCAGGCAGGAAACGGTTTCAGCCTATCAACCACTGAGGAGACGCAGCCTCTGAATGAGGAATGAGGAAGCAATGAATACATCCAGCCTATCACAGGAACAGCCCTGAGTGTTCCGAATTATAAATTCTCCATGTCACTGTATGTCGTTGAGCCCAAGTAGCTCGCCGTGATCGTATAGTGGTTAGTACTCTGCGTTGTGGCCGCAGCAACCTCGGTTCGAATCCGAGTCACGGCATTGTGGTTGGCAATGTCACGGCAGTTGGGTGTTAATTTTACAGAATTAGCAAATGTACCAGTGGTTTTTGTAAAATGTCTATTAAAAACAGATCCTTTCAAATATTTAAACCATCTAACAACAAATGATTTAAACTCGCATGATTATAAGCTGTAGCTATAATGTATTTACTTACATAAATTATCGTTCTTGAACCTATTGGGGGTGGAGGGGGAGCGGAGCTCACCCCCCAGGTGCAGTTGAGTGACCTGTGTTGTGGCTCTCTAGAGGGAAGGCACAAATTTTTCTGTCACCCAGCCCAATCCAGACGTGTATTGGGGCCAGGTTTCAGGCAAATAGAGCAGTAAGTGCAGAGAAATGTTCACTCTCTAAAAGTGGCATTTCTAAAATAGTAAAGTTAAATCCAACCTCACCAGTAAGTAGGATTTTCAATAAATAAATAAAGCTACTCCTCTCCGATATGGAATTACCAAATAAAAAGTATAGGGGAATACACAGAGCTAACCTATGAGAGGGGTAGACCTCACAGTAGTGAAAAATGAAATAGACTGTTTGGTACTTACAGGACACGCGAACCACCAAAGTACATATCTTATTTTTTACTTACATAGCATCATGCACCTAGGACTACCTAGGGCCTACCTTAGGTGTAAATTATATGTAATAAAAGGGGAGTTTAAGGCTTGGCAAGTAGGCTGGGACTCTCCTGGGAGACCCCTGAGTCTATGCCCAGAACCATAACTCTGCCAGTCGAGTACTTACCTAAAAGCCGATAACTCACTTTTCTTCCATAGGCTAACATTGAGTGGTTTCACTTGGAAATTCTTCTAAGTGGTGTGGAGTTTTGGAACTTTAAAATATTCATCTAAAATCAGCCGAACAACGAATTCTGATTTACTCACCTGTTATCAGGAGAGACCTCAGTGCTGCATCTTGGAGCTCAGTACTGACCCTGAAAAGTAATTTTAACCGTACTTACCAGTAACTCGAATTTCCTTCCATGGGATATCATTGCCTGCTTTTTGCTGAAAATTTTCTAAGTGTCGATTTTTGAAACTTACAAATATTCTTTAAAAATCGTACCAACTGTGAAAACGTAATTGTTTACCTGTTTTAGATAGATGTCCCAGTACTGAGCCTAGGAGCCCAGCACTGGATTACAAAAGTAACGAGAACGTACTTTACCCGTAACTTGAATTTTCTTCCATAGGAAATCATTGACTGTTTTTCTGTGAAATTTCTTCTAAGTGTCGATTTTGCAAACATGTAAATATTCCTTAAAAATCGCCTGTATAACTTAAACGCAGTTTCTCAACTGCTTACAGGTGGTACAGTAGTGCTGGATCTAGGATCCAACACTGACCTAGAAAAAGTAACCATAACCCCACTTACCTGCTAAGTGAATTTCCTTCCATAGGATAACATTGGTAATTTGATCAGCAAAAGTTTCGAAGTGTCAACTTTTAAAATAGCAAAATATTGCTTAAAAATCACAACAGTAACTAAAACGAATTTACTCACTTGTTTCCAAGAACTGTCCCAGGACTGAATCTAGGATCCAGTCCTGGATTTAGAAAAGTAATCCTGAAAGTAATTAATTGCATATAACTTAAAATTCCCATTGAGCTCAATGTATTATTGTGATTCAAATTGTGTTGCCTATTGCAATAAACTGTAACTATGACCTGCAAAAGTCAATTGCCTATTGCAAAGTATTTAACTAAAGCATCTCATTCTGAGAAAGTATATTTTGATACCTATTGTTGGTTCTAAAATAAAACAACAATATCTTTTGTATGCAAACCAATGGCCTAGAGTTCAGTTCTTGAGTGTGTGAGACCATTTGCTGACTGAGTGTGTACAACAAATGTTTTACACTGTACTCTGATACTGCCTTACTGCTCGGCAAGCTACCACTTTAGAGAGTAAGGTTATATCTAACTTTTGCCTCTGCCAAACCTCTGGGGACTGGGGACTCTGTGCACACTGTACCTATTTGGGAACAGTATATACAGAGCCACTTTCTCACAGTAGTGATAAAGTGATTAGAGTCCTAAGGCCAACATAAAGATACAGCAAAACGTGAGGTGAAAAGCAAAAAGGTTGCTGGTAGGCCACCTTAAGGATGCCAGGTCTAACAAAAACTGAACTAAGGATAACATGAGTAAAACATCAGGTTTCTCTACTGCATTTGGTGAGACAAGTGGGCCTTCTTTTATCTTCCATTCAAGCAATCTTTGACAGACCCCTTTATTATAGAGCTTTTCAAGGATTAAAGATAAGGCACTTACAAAGGAGTCCCAAATACTCAGAGATGGTTGACTTCTGTAATATGGGTCGTAGACTAAAAGCAGCGCAAAAACAGAGTGCAACAGGGTCCAAAAAACTTGAGTGCCACAAGAGAGTTTGAATGCAAGCGTATCCTTTTACAGATCCAGAGATATACTCATGCAATTTTTGTTTTTAGGACAGAACGTGCATGATGAAAAAAACATTGTTTTTAAAAAGCGCATTGCAGAATATCAGTACTTTGATGTGGGAAAACTTCAAAACTTTCAAACAAAATTTTTGTAGGCAGCTTACAGCAAGATTTTGTGGCCGAGTGGTTAAGGCGATGGACTAGAAATCCATTGGGGTATCCCCGCGCAGGTTCGAATCCTGCCAACAACGAGAATCTTTTTATTATCGGCTACAATTTCAGAAGTTAACCTTTAGTATTTCTTCCATTTCAGTTTTATAAATAGGTGGCTTATTTTTGTGTCACTATTGCCTCTCCACATATTTGTTATCGCTACCTCTTTCATGTCTTTGCTACACCTCATTCCTACTTTAGCACTGGTGTAAACGCTTCAAATTATTATACCGTTGCTCTCTCATTCATACCTGCGCATGCACTTGAAAGTTACTTTACCAATAAAAGACGCAAAGAGAGAAATAGAACAAAAGTGCTGGCTGGATTGGCAAACACACTTCATAAAACTGCATTTTCTTTTTTATTCTCCCCCGTGTTACATGCTTAACCTCCCCATGTGTAATTTCTCTTAACCTGCTGTCCCAGGAAGAGAATTTCATCTACAGGCTCTTTCTGTGTTTTTTTCCCTAGTCTGTCTTTCCCATTTCTTAGATGTGTAACTGTTCCTTTACGCGCTCTATTTAAACGCCATCAATCTCATTTGAGCTCCTTGCTCCCGCTTCTGTTTTCTCCACCTCTCATACTGCCAGTTCTCTCTTTCTCTGTGGTTGGTGGCTACTTTCCTGAGCTTCCGAAGCCACGTGGTTCCTGCCTCTTGTTGTCAGACTTGAATTGGAAAAGGAACCATATTAACAAGCCTTTACCACTCACACACGGCGGAAGTTTATACTTTAATTCAGTGAGCTAAGAAAAGCGTGTTGTGGGTCCCCTACGAGCCATGGTGCTTGCTTCATCATGATTTGGCACCAGTCATTAGCCGCAGCTCTGCTAATGAGCCACTGAGGTCAGTTTCAATATTTACTCAAAAACATAACCATGCAGCCCACCCCTCAACTGTGTATTTATCTTGCTTTTCTGCTGTTCGTGTGATTACCTGGGAGGAGCTCACGGCGACATCCTCCCTATAAAAGTGTAGATGGATCACTCTCTAACTCTTTCTTGCTTCACATACAAATGGCTTGAAAGTCGCAGGGAAGATGCAGGTCTAATAGACAGAATAGAAGGTCTGTTCCAGGTGGGTTTCTCTGCATTGGTGTCCCATCACAGGTCCGCAAGTGTAATGTGTGATCTTTGACTCCTGGCATTTCACAAGCAGGCGGCCAGGAAACGGTTTCAGCCTATCAACCACTGAGGAGACGCAGCCTCTGAATGAGGAATGAGGAAGCAATGAATACATGCAGCCTATCACAGGAACAGCCCTGAGTGTTCCGAATTATAAATTCTCCATGTCACTGTATGTCGTTGAGCCCAAGTAGCTCGCCGTGATCGTATAGTGGTTAGTACTCTGCGTTGTGGCTGCAGCAACCTCGGTTCAAATCCGAGTCACGGCATTGTGGTTGGCAATGTCACGGCAGTTGGGTGTTAATTTTACAGAATTAGCAAATGTACCAGTGGTTTTTGTAAAATGTCTATTAAAAACAGATCCTTTCAAATATTCAAACCATCTAACAACAAATGAATTAAACTCGCATGATTATAAGCTGTAGCTATAAAGTATTTACTTACATAAATTATCGTTCTTGAACCTATTGGGGGTGGAGGGGGAGCGGAGCTCACCCCCCAGGTGCAGTTGAGTGACCTGTGTTGTGGCTCTCTAGAGGTAAGGCACAAATTTTGCTGTCACCCAGCCCAATCCAGACGTGTATTGGGGCCAGGTTTCAGGCAAATAGAGCAGTAAGTGCAGAGAAATGTTCACTCTCTAAAAGTGGCATTTCTAAAATAGTAAAGTTAAATCCGACCTCACCAGTAAGTAGGATTTTCAATAAATAAATAAAGCTACTCCTCTCCGATATGGAATTACCAAATAAAAAGTATAGGGGAATACACAGAGCTAACCTATGAGAGGGGTAGACCTCACAGTAGTGAAAAATGAAATAGACTGTTTGGTACTTACAGGACACGCGAACCACCAAAGTACATATCTTATTTTTTACTTACATAGCATCATGCACCTAGGACTACCTAGGGCCTACCTTAGGTGTAAATTATATGTAATAAAAGGGGAGTTTAAGGCTTGGCAAGTAGGCTGGGACTCCCCTGGGAGACCCCTGAGTCTATGCCCAGAACCATAACTCTACCAGTCGAGTACTTACCTAAAAGCCGATAACTCACTTTTCTTCCATAGGCTAACATTGAGTTGTTTCACTTGGAAATTCTTCTAAGTGGTGTGGAGTTTTGGAACTTTAAAATATTCATCTAAAATCAGCCGAACAACGAATTCTGATTTACTCACCTGTTATCAGGAGAGACCTCAGTGCTGCATCTTGGAGCTCAGTACTGACCCTGAAAAGTAATTTTAACCGTACTTACCAGTAACTCGAATTTCCTTCCATGGGATATCATTGCCTGCTTTTTGCTGAAAATTTTCTAAGTGTCGATTTTTGAAACTTACAAATATTCTTTAAAAATCGTACCAACTGTGAAAACGTAATTGTTTACCTGTTTTAGATAGATGTCCCAGTACTGAGCCTAGGAGCCCAGCACTGGATTACAAAAGTAACGAGAACGTACTTTACCCGTAACTTGAATTTTCTTCCATAGGAAACCATTGACTGTTTTTCTGTGAAATTTCTTCTGTGTCGATTTTGCAAACATGTAAATATTCCTTAAAAATCGCCTGTATAACTTAAACGCAGTTTCTCAACTGCTTACAGGTGGTACAGTAGTGCTGGATCTAGGATCCAACACTGACCTAGAAAAAGTAACCATAACCCCACTTACCTGCTAAGTGAATTTCCTTCCATAGGATAACATTGGTAATTTGATCAGCAAAAGTTTCAAAGTGTCAACTTTTAAAATAGCAAAATATTGCTTAAAAATCACAACAGTAACTAAAACGAATTTACTAACTTGTTTCCAAGAACTGTCCCAGGACTGAATCTAGGATCCAGTCCTGGATTTAGAAAAGTAATCCTGAAAGTAATTAATTGCATATAACTTAAAATTCCCATTGAGCTCAATGTATTATTGTGATTCAAATTGTGTTGCCTATTGCAATAAACTGTAACTATGACCTGCAAAAGTCAATTGCCTATTGCAAAGTATTTAACTAAAGCATCTCATTCTGAGAAAGTATATTTTGATACCTATTGTTGGTTCTAAAATAAAACAACAATATCTTTTGTATGCAAACCAATGGCCTAGAGTTCAGTTCTTGAGTGTGTGAGACCATTTGCTGACTGAGTGTGTACAACAAATGTTTTACACTGTACTCTGATACTGCCTTACTGCTCGGCAAGCTACCACTTTAGAGAGTAAGGTTATATCTAACTTTAGCCTCTGCCAAACCTCTGGGGACTGGGGACTCTGTGCACACTGTACCTATTTGGGAACAGTATATACAGAGCCACTTTCTCACAGTAGTGATAAAGTGATTAGAGTCCTAAGGCCAACATAAAGATACAGCAAAACGTGAGGTGAAAAGCAAAAAGGTTGCTGGTAGGCCACCTTAAGGATGCCAGGTCTAACAAAAAATGAACTAAGGATAACATGAGTAAAACATCAGGTTTCTCTACTGCATTTGGTGAGACAAGTGGGCCTTCTTTTATCTTCCATTCAAGCAATCTTTGACAGACCCCTTTATTATAGAGCTTTTCAAGGATTAAAATAAGGCACTTACAAAGGAGTCCCAAATACTCAGAGATGGTTGACTTCTGTAATATGGGTCGTAGACTAAAAGCAGAGCAAAAACAGAGTGCAACAGGGTCCAAAAAACTTGAGTGCCACAAGAGAGTTTGAATGCAAGCGTATCCTTTTACAGATCCAGAGATATACTCATGCAATTTTTGTTTTTAGGCCAGAACGTGCATGATGAAAAAAACATTGTTTTTAAAAAGCGCATTGCAGAATATCAGTACTTTGATGTGGGAAAACTTCAAAACTTTCAAACAAAATATTTGTAGGCAGCTTACAGCAAGTTGTTGTGGCCGAGTGGTTAAGGCGATGGACTCGAAATCCATTGGGGTATCCCTGCACAGGTTCGAATCCTGCCAACAACGAGAATCTTTTTATTATCGGCTACAATTTCAGAAGTTAACCTTTAGTATTTCTTCCATTTCAGTTTTATAAATAGGTGGCTTATTTTTGTGTCACTATTGCCTCTCCACATATTTGTTATCGCTACCTCTTTCATGTCTTTGCTACACCTCATTCCTACTTTAGCACTGGTGTAAACGCTTCAAATTATTATACCGTTGCTCTCTCATTCATACCTGCGCATGCACTTGAAAGTTACTTTACCAATAAAAGACGCAAAGAGAGAAATAGAACAAAAGTGCTGGCTGGATTGGCAAACACACTTCATAAAACTGCATTTTCTTTTTTATTCTCCCCCGTGTTACATGCTTAACCTCCCCATGTGTAATTTCTCTTAACCTGCTGTCCCAGGAAGAGAATTTCATCTACAGGCTCTTTCTGTGTTTTTTTCCCTAGTCTGTCTTTCCCATTTCTTAGCTGTGTAACTGTTCCTTTACGCGCTCTATTTAAACGCCATCAATCTCATTTGAGCTCCTTGCTCCCGCTTCTGTTTTCTCCACCTCTCATACTGCCAGTTCTCTCTTTCTCTGTGGTTGGTGGCTACTTTCCTGAGCTTCCGAAGCCACGTGGTTCCTGCCTCTTGTTGTCAGAATTGAATTGGAAAAGGAACCATATTAACAAGCCTTTACCACTCACACACGGCGGAAGTTTATACTTTAATTCAGTGAGCTAAGAAAAGCGTGTTGTGGGTCCCCTACGAGCCATGGTGCTTGCTTCATCATGATTTGGCACCAGTCATTAGCCGCAGCTCTGCTAATGAGCCACTGAGGTCAGTTTCAATATTTACTCAAAAACATAACCATGCAGCCCACCCCTCAACTGTGTATTTACCTTGCTTTTCTGCTGTTCGTGTGATTAGCTGGGAGGAGCTCACGGCGACATCCTCCCTATAAAAGTGTAGATGGATCACTCTCTAACTCTTTCTTGCTTCACATACAAATGGCTTGAAAGGTGCAGGGAAGATGCAGGTCTAATAGACAGAATAGAAGGTCTGTGCCAGGTGGGTTTCTCTGCATTGGTGTCCCATCACAGGTCCGCAAGTGTAATGTGTGATCTTTGACTCCTGGCATTTCACAAGCAGGCAGGCAGGAAACGGTTTCAGCCTATCAACCACTGAGGAGACGCAGCCTCTGAATGAGGAATGAGGAAGCAATGAATACATCCAGCCTATCACAGGAACAGCCCTGAGTGTTCCGAATTATAAATTCTCCATGTCACTGTATGTCGTTGAGCCCAAGTAGCTCGCCGTGATCGTATAGTGGTTAGTACTCTGCGTTGTGGCCGCAGCAACCTCGGTTCGAATCCGAGTCACGGCATTGTGGTTGGCAATGTCACGGCAGTTGGGTGTTAATTTTACAGAATTAGCAAATGTACCAGTGGTTTTTGTAAAATGTCTATTTAAAAACAGATCCTTTCAAATATTTAAACCATCTAACAACAAATGATTTAAACTCGCATGATTATAAGCTGTAGCTATAATGTATTTACTTACATAAATTATCGTTCTTGAACCTATTGGGGGTGGAGGGGGAGCGGAGCTCACCCCCCAGGTGCAGTTGAGTGACCTGTGTTGTGGCTCTCTAGAGGGAAGGCACAAATTTTTCTGTCACCCAGCCCAATCCAGACGTGTATTGGGGCCAGGTTTCAGGCAAATAGAGCAGTAAGTGCAGAGAAATGTTCACTCTCTAAAAGTGGCATTTCTAAAATAGTAAAGTTAAATCCAAACTCACCAGTAAGTAGGATTTTCAATAAATAAATAAAGCTACTCCTCTCCGATATGGAATTACCAAATAAAAAGTATAGGGGAATACACAGAGCTAACCTATGAGAGGGGTAGACCTCACAGTAGTGAAAAATGAAATAGACTGTTTGGTACTTACAGGACACGCGAACCACCAAAGTACATATCTTATTTTTTACTTACATAGCATCATGCACCTAGGACTACCTAGGGCCTACCTTAGGTGTAAATTATATGTAATAAAAGGGGAGTTTAAGGCTTGGCAAGTAGGCTGGGACTCTCCTGGGAGACCCCTGAGTCTATGCCCAGAACCATAACTCTGCCAGTCGAGTACTTACCTAAAAGCCGATAACTCACTTTTCTTCCATAGGCTAACATTGAGTGGTTTCACTTGGAAATTCTTCTAAGTGGTGTGGAGTTTTGGAACTTTAAAATATTCATCTAAAATCAGCCGAACAACGAATTCTGATTTACTCACCTGTTATCAGGAGAGACCTCAGTGCTGCATCTTGGAGCTCAGTACTGACCCTGAAAAGTAATTTTAACCGTACTTACCAGTAACTCGAATTTCCTTCCATGGGATATCATTGCCTGCTTTTTGCTGAAAATTTTCTAAGTGTCGATTTATGAAACTTACAAATATTCTTTAAAAATCGTACCAACTGTGAAAACGTAATTGTTTACCTGTTTTAGATAGATGTCCCAGTACTGAGCCTAGGAGCCCAGCACTGGATTACAAAAGTAACGAGAACGTACTTTACCCGTAACTTGAATTTTCTTCCATAGGAAACCATTGACTGTTTTTCTGTGAAATTTCTTCTAAGTGTCGATTTTGCAAACATGTAAATATTCCTTAAAAATCGCCTGTATAACTTAAACGCAGTTTCTCAACTGCTTACAGGTGGTACAGTAGTGCTGGATCTAGGATCCAACACTGACCTAGAAAAAGTAACCATAACCCCACTTACCTGCTAAGTGAATATCCTTCCATAGGATAACATTGGTAATTTGATCAGCAAAAGTTTCTAAGTGTCAACTTGTAAAATAGCAAAATATTGCTTAAAAATCACAACAGTAACTAAAACGAATGTACTCACTTGTTTCCAAGAACTGTCCCAGGACTGAATCTAGGATCCAGTCCTGGGTTTAGAAAAGTAATCCTGAAAGTAATTAATTGCATATAACTTAAAATTCCCATTGAGCTCAATGTATTATTGTGATTCAAATTGTGTTGCCTATTGCAATAAACTGTAACTATGACCTGCAAAAGTCAATTGCCTATTGCAAAGTATTTAACTAAAGCATCTCATTCTGAGAAAGTATATTTTGATACCTATTGTTGGTTCTAAAATAAAACAACAATATCTTTTGTATGCAAACCAATGGCCTAGAGTTCAGTTCTTGAGTGTGTGAGACCATTTGCTGACTGAGTGTGTACAACAAATGTTTTACACTGTACTCTGATACTGCCTTACTGCTCGGCAAGCTACCACTTTAGAGAGTAAGGTTATATCTAACTTTTGCCTCTGCCAAACCTCTGGGGACTGGGGACTCTGTGCACACTGTACCTATTTGGGAACAGTATATACAGAGCCACTTTCTCACAGTAGTGATAAAGTGATTAGAGTTCTAAGGCCAACATAAAGATACAGCAAAACGTGAGGTGAAAAGCAAAAAGGTTGCTGGTAGGCCACCTTAAGGATGCCAGGTCTAACAAAAACTGAACTAAGGATAACATGAGTAAAACATCAGGTTTCTCTACTGCATTTGGTGAGACAAGTGGGCCTTCTTTTATCTTCCATTCAAGCAATCTTTGACAGACCCCTTTATTATAGAGCTTTTCAAGGATTAAAGATAAGGCACTTACAAAGGAGTCCCAAATACTCAGAGATGGTTGACTTCTGTAATATGGGTCGTAGACTAAAAGCAGCGCAAAAACAGAGTGCAACAGGGTCCAAAAAACTTGAGTGCCACAAGAGAGTTTGAATGCAAGCGTATCCTTTTACAGATCCAGAGATATACTCATGCAATTTTTGTTTTTAGGACAGAACGTGCATGATGAAAAAAACATTGTTTTTAAAAAGCGCATTGCAGAATATCAGTACTTTGAAGTGGGAAAACTTCAAAACTTTCAAACAAAATTTTTGTAGGCAGCTTACAGCAAGTTGTTGTGGCCGAGTGGTTAAGGCGATGGACTCGAAATCCATTGGGGTATCCCCGCGCAGGTTCGAATCCTGCCAACAACGAGAATCTTTTTATTATCGGCTACAATTTCAGAAGTTAACCTTTAGTATTTCTTCCATTTCAGTTTTATAAATAGGTGGCTTATTTTTGTGTCACTATTGCCTCTCCACATATTTGTTATCGCTACCTCTTTCATGTCTTTGCTACACCTCATTCCTACTTTAGCACTGGTGTAAAAGCTTCAAATTATTATACCGTTGCTCTCTCATTCATACCTGCGCATGCACTTGAAAGTTACTTTACCAATAAAAGACGCAAAGAGAGAAATAGAACAAAAGTGCTGGCTGGATTGGCAAACACACTTCATAAAACTGCATTTTCTTTTTTATTCTCCCCCGTGTTACATGCTTAACCTCCCCATGTGTAATTTCTCTTAACCTGCTGTCCCAGGAAGAGAATTTCATCTACAGGCTCTTTCTGTGTTTTTTTCCCTAGTCTGTCTTTCCCATTTCTTAGCTGTGTAACTGTTCCTTTACGCGCTCTATTTAAACGCCATCAATCTCATTTGAGCTCCTTGCTCCCGCTTCTGTTTTCTCCACCTCTCATACTGCCAGTTCTCTCTTTCTCTGTGGTTGGTGGCTACTTTCCTGAGCTTCCGAAGCCACGTGGTTCCTGCCTCTTGTTGTCAGACTTGAATTGGAAAAGGAACCATATTAACAAGCCTTTACCACTCACACACGGCGGAAGTTTATACTTTAATTCAGTGAGCTAAGAAAAGCGTGTTGTGGGTCCCCTACGAGCCATGGTGCTTGCTTCATCATGATTTGGCACCAGTCATTAGCCGCAGCTCTGCTAATGAGCCACTGAGGTCAGTTTCAATATTTACTCAAAAACATAACCATGCAGCCCACCCCTCAACTGTGTATTTATCTTGCTTTTCTGCTGTTCGTGTGATTAGCTGGGAGGAGCTCACGGCGACATCCTCCCTATTAAAGTGTAGATGGATCACTCTCTAACTCTTTCTTGCTTCACATACAAATGGCTTGAAAGGTGCAGGGAAGATGCAGGTCTAATAGACAGAATAGAAGGTCTGTGCCAGGTGGGTTTCTCTGCATTGGTGTCCCATCACAGGTCCGCAAGTGTAATGTGTGATCTTTGACTCCTGGCATTTCACAAGCAGGCGGCCAGGAAACGGTTTCAGCCTATCAACCACTGAGGAGACGCAGCCTCTGAATGAGGAATGAGGAAGCAATGAATACATGCAGCCTATCACAGGAACAGCCCTGAGTGTTCTGAATTATAAATTCTCCATGTCACTGTATGTCGTTGAGCCCAAGTAGCTCGCCGTGATCATATAGTGGTAAGTACTCTGTGTTGTGGTCGCAGCAACCTCGGTTCAAATCCGAGTCACGGCAATGTCACGGCAGTTGGGTGTTAATTTTACAGAATTAGCAAATGTACCAGTGGTTTTTGTGAAATGTCTATTAAAAACAGATCCTTTCAAATATTTAAACCATCTAACAACAAATGATTTAAACTCGCATGATTATAAGCTGTAGCTATAATGTATTTACTTACATAAATTATCGTTCTTGAACCTATTGGGGGTGGAGGGGGAGCGGAGCTCACCCCCCAGGTGCAGTTGAGTGACCTGTGTTGTGGCTCTCTAGAGGGAAGGCACAAATTTTGCTGTCACCCAGCCCAATCCAGACGTGTATTGGGGCCAGGTTTCAGGCAAATAGAGCAGTAAGTGCAGAGAAATGTTCACTCTCTAAAAGTGGCATTTCTAAAATAGTAAAGTGAAATCCAACCTCACCAGTAAGTAGGATTTTCAATAAATAAATAAAGCTACTCCTCTCCGATATGGAATTACCAAATAAAAAGTATAGGGGAATACACAGAGCTAACCTATGAGAGGGGTAGACCTCACAGTAGTGAAAAATGAAATAGACTGTTTGGTACTTACAGGACACGCGAACCACCAAAGTACATATCTTATTTTTTACTTACATAGCATCATGCACCTAGGACTACCTAGGGCCTACCTTAGGTGTAAATTATATGTAATAAAAGGGGAGTTTAAGGCTTGGCAAGTAGGCTGGGACTCCCCTGGGAGACCCCTGAGTCTATGCCCAGAACCATAACTCTGCCAGTCGAGTACTTACCTAAAAGCCGATAACTCACTTTTCTTCCATAGGCTAACATTGAGTGGTTTCACTTGGAAATTCTTCTAAGTGGTGTGGAGTTTTGGAACTTTAAAATATTCATCTAAAATCAGCCGAACAACGAATTCTGATTTACTCACCTGTTATCAGGAGAGACCTCAGTGCTGCATCTTGGAGCTCAGTACTGACCCTGAAAAGTAATTTTAACCGTACTTACCAGTAACTCGAATTTCCTTCCATGGGATATCATTGCCTGCTTTTTGCTGAAAATTTTCTAAGTGTCGATTTTTGAAACTTACAAATATTCTTTAAAAATCGTACCAACTGTGAAAACGTAATTGTTTACCTGTTTTAGATAGATGTCCCAGTACTGAGCCTAGGAGCCCAGCACTGGATTACAAAAGTAACAAGAACGTACTTTACCCGTAACTTGAATTATCTTCCATAGGAAACCATTGACTGTTTTTCTGTGAAATTTCTTCTGTCGATTTTGCAAACATGTAAATATTCCTTAAAAATCGCCTGTATAACTTAAACGCAGTTTCTCAACTGCTTACAGGTGGTACAGTAGTGCTGGATCTAGGATCCAACACTGACCTAGAAAAAGTAACCATAACCCCACTTACCTGCTAAGTGAATTTCCTTCCATAGGATAACATTGGTAATTTGATCAGCAAAAGTTTCTAAGTGTCAACTTTTAAAATAGCAAAATATTGCTTAAAAATCACAACAGTAACTAAAACGAATTTACTCACTTGTTTCCAAGAACTGTCCCAGGACTGAATCTAGGATCCAGTCCTGGATTTAGAAAAGTAATCCTGAAAGTATTTAATTGCATATAACTTAAAATTCCCATTGAGCTCAATGTATTATTGTGATTCAAATTGTGTTGCCTATTGCAATAAACTGTAACTATGACCTGCAAAAGTCAATTGCCTATTGCAAAGTATTTAACTAAAGCATCTCATTCTGAGAAATTATATTTTGATACCTATTGTTGGTTCTAAAATAAAACAACAATATCTTTTGTATGCAAACCAATGGCCTAGAGTTCAGTTCTTGAGTGTGTGAGACCATTTGCTGACTGAGTGTGTACAACAAATGTTTTACACTGTACTCTGATACTGCCTTACTGCTCGGCAAGCTTCCACTTTAGAGAGTAAGGTTATATCTAACTTTAGCCTCTGCCAAACCTCTGGGGACTGGGGACTCTGTGCACACTGACCTTATTTGGGAACAGTATATACAGAGCCACTTTCTCACAGTAGTGATAAAGTGATTAGAGTCCTAAGGCCAACATAAAGATACAGCAAAACGTGAGGTGAAAAGCAAAAAGGTTGCTGGTAGGCCACCTTAAGGATGCCAGGTCTAACAAAAACTGAACTAAGGATAACATGAGTAAAACATCAGGTTTCTCTACTGCATTTGGTGAGACAAGTGGGCCTTCTTTTAACTTCCATTCAAGCAATCTTTGACAGACCCCTTTATTATAGAGCTATTCAAGGATTAAAGATAAGGCACTTACAAAGGAGTCCCAAATACTCAGAGATGGTTGACTTCTGTAATATGGGTCGTAGACTAAAAGCAGCGCAAAAACAGAGTGCAACAGGGTCCAAAAAACTTGAGTGCCACAAGAGAGTTTGAATGCAAGCGTATCCTTTTACAGATCCAGAGATATACTCATGCAATTTTTGTTTTTAGGACAGAACGTGCATGATGAAAAAAACATTGTTTTTAAAAAGCGCATTGCAGAATATCAGTACTTTGATGTGGGAAAACTTCAAAACTTTCAAACAAAATATTTGTAGGCAGCTTACAGCAAGTTGTTGTGGCCGAGTGGTTAAGGCGATGGACTAGAAATCCATTGGGGTATCCCCGCGCAGGTTCGAATCCTGACAACAACGAGAATCTTTTTATTATCGGCTACAATTTCAGAAGTTAACCTTTAGTATTTCTTCCATTTCAGTTTTATAAATAGGTGGCTTATTTTTGTGTCACTATTGCCTCTCCACATATTTGTTATCGCTACCTCTTTCATGTCTTTGCTACACCTCATTCCTACTTTAGCACTGGTGTAAACGCTTCAAATTATTATACCGTTGCTCTCTCATTCATACCTGCGCATGCACTTGAAAGTTACTTTACCAATAAAAGACGCAAAGAGAGAAATAGAACAAAAGTGCTGGCTGGATTGGCAAACACACTTCATAAAACTGCATTTTCTTTTTTATTCTCCCCCGTGTTACATGCTTAACCTCCCCATGTGTAATTTCTCTTAACCTGCTGTCCCAGGAAGAGAATTTCATCTACAGGCTCTTTCTGTGTTTTTTTCCCTAGTCTGTCTTTCCCATTTCTTAGCTGTGTAACTGTTCCTTTACGCGCTCTATTTAAACGCCATCAATCTCATTTGAGCTCCTTGCTCCCGCTTCTGTTTTCTCCACCTCTCATACTGCCAGTTCTCTCTTTCTCTGTGGTTGGTGGCTACTTTCCTGAGCTTCCGAAGCCACGTGGTTCCTGCCTCTTGTTGTCAGACTTGAATTGGAAAAGGAACCATATTAACAAGCCTTTACCACTCACACACGGCGGAAGTTTATACCTTAATTCAGTGAGCTAAAAAAAAGCGTGTTGTGGGTCCCCTACGAGCCATGGTGCTTGCTTCATCATGATTTGGCACCAGTCATTAGCCGCAGCTCTGCTAATGAGCCACTGAGGTCAGTTTCAATATTTACTCAAAAACATAACCATGCAGCCCACCCCTCAACTGTGTATTTATATTGCTTTTCTGCTGTTCGTGTGATTAGCTGGGAGGAGCTCACGGCGACATCCTCCCTATAAAAGTGTAGATTGATCACTCTCTAACTCTTTCTTGCTTCACATACAAATGGCTTGAAAGGTGCAGGGAAGATGCAGGTCTAATAGACAGAATAGAAGGTCTGTGCCAGGTGGGTTTCTCTGCATTGGTGTCCCATCACAGGTCCGCAAGTGTAATGTGTGATCTTTGACTCCTGGCATTTCACAAGCAGGCGGCCAGGAAACGGTTTCAGCCTATCAACCACTGAGGAGACGCAGCCTCTGAATGAGGAATGAGGAAGCAATGAATACATCCAGCCTATCACAGGAACAGCCCTGAGTGTTCCGAATTATAAATTCTCCATGTCATTGTATGTCGTTGAGCCCAAGTAGCTCGCCGTGATCGTATAGTGGTTAGTACTCTGCGTTGTGGCCGCAGCAACCTCGGTTTGAATCCGAGTCACGGCACTGTGGTTGGCAATGTCACGGCAGTTGGGTGTTAATTTTACAGAATTAGCAAATGTACCAGTGGTTTTTGTAAAATGTCTATTAAAAACAGATCCTTTCAAATATTTAAACCATCTAACAACAAATGATTTAAACTCGCATGATTATAAGATGTAGCTATAATGTATTTACTTACATAAATTATCGTTCTTGAACCTATTGGGGGTGGAGGGGGAGCGGAGCTCACCCCCCAGGTGCAGTTGAGTGACCTGTGTTGTGGCTCTCTAGAGGTAAGGCACAAATTTTGCTGTCACCCAGCCCAATCCAGACGTGTATTGGGGCCAGGTTTCAGGCAAATAGAGCAGTAAGTGCAGAGAAATGTTCACTCTCTAAAAGTGGCATTTCTAAAATAGTAAAGTTAAATCCAACCTCACCAGTAAGTAGGATTTTCAATAAATAAATAAAGCTACTCCTCTCCGATATGGAATTACCAAATAAAAAGTATAGGGGAATACACAGAGCTAACCTATGAGAGGGGTAGACCTCACAGTAGTGAAAAATGAAATAGACTGTTTGGTACTTACAGGACACGCGAACCACCAAAGTACATATCTTATTTTTTACTTACATAGCATCATGCACCTAGGACTACCTAGGGCCTACCTTAGGTGTAAATTATATGTAATAAAAGGGGAGTTTAAGGCTTGGCAAGTAGGCTGGGACTCCCCTGGGAGACCCCTGAGTCTATGCCCAGAACCATAACTCTGCCAGTCGAGTACTTACCTAAAAAACGATAACTCACTTTTCTTCCATAGGCTAAAATTTCGTTGTTTCACTTGGAAATTCTTCTAAGTGGTGTGGAGTTTTGGAACTTTAAAATATTCATCGAAAATCAGCCGAACAACGAATTCTGATTTACTCACCTGTTATCAGGAGAGACCTCAGTGCTGCATCTTGGAGCTCAGTACTGACCCTGAAAAGTAATTTTAACCGTACTTACCAGTAACTCGAATTTCCTTCCATGGGATATCATTGCCTGCTTTTTGCTGAAAAGTTTCTAAGTGTCGATTTATGAAACTTACAAATATTCTTTAAAAATCGTACCAACTGTGAAAACGTAATTGTTTACCTGTTTTAGATAGATGTCCCAGTACTGAGCCTAGGAGCCCAGCACTGGATTACAAAAGTAACAAGAACGTACTTTACCCGTAACTTGAATTTTCTTCCATAGGAAACCATTGACTGTTTTTCTGTGAAATTTCTTCTGTGTCGATTTTGCAAACATGTAAATATTCCTTAAAAATGGCCTGTATAACTTAAACGCAGTTTCTCAACTGCTTACAGGTGGTACAGTAGTGCTGGATCTAGGATCCAACACTGACCTAGAAAAAGTAACCATAACCCCACTTACCTGCTAAGTGAATTTCCTTCCATAGGATAACATTGGTAATTTGATCAGCAAAAGTTTCTAAGTTTCAACTTGTAAAATAGCAAAATATTGCTTAAAAATCTCAACAGTAACTAAAACGAATGTACTCACTTGTTTCCAAGAACTGTCCCAGGACTGAATCTAGGATCCAGTCCTGGGTTTAGAAAAGTAATCCTGAAAGTAATTAATTGCATATAACTTAAAATTCCCATTGAGCTCAATGTATTATTGTGATTCAAATTGTGTTGCCTATTGCAATAAACTGTAACTATGACCTGCAAAAGTCAATTGCCTATTGCAAAGTATTTAACTAAAGCATCTCATTCTGAGAAAGTATATTTTGATACCTATTGTTGGTTCTAAAATAAAACAACAATATCTTTTGTATGCAAACCAATGGCCTAGAGTTCAGTTCTTGAGTGTGTGAGACCATTTGCTGACTGAGTGTGTACAACAAATGTTTTACACTGTACTCTGATACTGCCTTACTGCTCGGCAAGCTACCACTTTAGAGAGTAAGGTTATATCTAACTTTTGCCTCTGCCAAACCTCTGGGGACTGGGGACTCTGTGCACACTGTACCTATTTGGGAACAGTATATACAGAGCCACTTTCTCACAGTAGTGATAAAGTGATTAGAGTCCTAAGGCCAACATAAAGATACAGCAAAACGTGAGGTGAAAAGCAAAAAGGTTGCTGGTAGGCCACCTTAAGGATGCCAGGTCTAACAAAAACTGAACTAAGGATAACATGAGTAAAACATCAGGTTTCTCTACTGCATTTGGTGAGACAAGTGGGCCTTCTTTTATCTTCCATTCAAGCAATCTTTGACAGACCCCTTTATTATAGAGCTTTTCAAGGATTAAAGATAAGGCATTTACAAAGGAGTCCCAAATACTCAGAGATGGTTGACTTCTGTAATATGGGTCGTAGACTAAAAGCAGCGCAAAAACAGAGTGCAACAGGGTCCAAAAAACTTGAGTGCCACAAGAGAGTTTGAATGCAAGCGTATCCTTTTACAGATCCAGAGATATACTCATGCAATTTTAGTTTTTAGGACAGAACGTGCATGATGAAAAAAACATTGTTTTTAAAAAGCGCATTGCAGAATATCAGTACTTTGATGTGGGAAAACTTCAAAACTTTCAAACAAAATTTTTGTAGGCAGCTTACAGCAAGTTGTTGTGGCCGAGTGGTTAAGGCGATGGACTAGAAATCCATTGGGGTATCCCCGCGCAGGTTCGAAGCCTGCCAACAACGAGAATCTTTTTATTATCGGCTACAATTTCAGAAGTTAACCTTTAGTATTTCTTCCATTTCAGTTTTATAAATAGGTGGCTTATTTTTGTGTCACTATTGCCTCTCCACATATTTGTTATCGCTACCTCTTTCATGTCTTTGCTACACCTCATTCCTACTTTAGCACTGGTGTAAACGCTTCAAATTATTATACCGTTGCTCTCTCATTCATACCTGCGCATGCACTTGAAAGTTACTTTACCAATAAAAGACGCAAAGAGAGAAATAGAACAAAAGTGCTGGCTGGATTGGCAAACACACTTCATAAAACTGCATTTTCTTTTTTATTCTCCCCCGTGTTACATGCTTAACCTCCCCATGTGTAATTTCTCTTAACCTGCTGTCCCAGGAATAGAATTTCATCTACAGGCTCTTTCTGTGTTTTTTTCCCTAGTCTGTCTTTCCCATTTCTTAGATGTGTAACTGTTCCTTTACGCGCTCTATTTAAACGCCATCAATCTCATTTGAGCTCCTTGCTCCCGCTTCTGTTTTCTCCACCTCTCATACTGCCAGTTCTCTCTTTCTCTGTGGTTGGTGGCTACTTTCCTCAGCTTCCGAAGCCACGTGGTTCCTGCCTCTTGTTGTCAGACTTGAATTGGAAAAGGAACCATATTAACAAGCCTTTATCACTCACACACGGCGGAAGTTTATACTTTAATTCAGTGAGCTAAGAAAAGCATGTTGTGGGTCCCCTACGAGCCATGGTGCTTGCTTCATCATGATTTGGCACCAGTCATTAGCCACAGCTCTGCTAATGAGCCACTGAGGTCAGTTTCAATATTTACTCAAAAACATAACCATGCAGCCCACCCCTCAACTGTGTATTTATCTTGCTTTTCTGCTGTTCGTGTGATTAGCTGGGAGGAGCTCACGGCGACATCCTCCCTATTAAAGTGTAGATGGATCACTCTCTAACTCTTTCTTGCTTCACATACAAATGGCTTGAAAGGTGCAGGGAAGATGCAGGTCTAATAGACAGAATAGAAGGTCTGTGCCAGGTGGGTTTCTCTGCATTGGTGTCCCATCACAGGTCCGCAAGTGTAATGTGTGATCTTTGACTCCTGGCATTTCACAAGCAGGCGACCAGGAAACGGTTTCAGCCTATCAACCACTGAGGAGACGCAGCCTCTGAATGAGGAATGAGGAAGCAATGAATACATGCAGCCTATCACAGGAACAGCCCTGAGTGTTCCGAATTATAAATTCTCCATGTCACTGTATGTCGTTGAGCCCAAGTAGCTTGCCGTGATCATATAGTGGTAAGTACTCTGTGTTGTGGTCGCAGCAACCTCGGTTCAAATCCGAGTCACGGCAATGTCACGGCAGTTGGGTGTTAATTTTACAGAATTAGCAAATGTACCAGTGGTTTTTGTAAAATGTCTATTAAAAACAGATCCTTTCAAATATTTAAACCATCTAACAACAAATGATTTAAACTCGCATGATTATAAGATGTAGCTATAATGTATTTACTTACATAAATTATCGTTCTTGAACCTATTGGGGGTGGAGGGGGAGCGGAGCTCACCCCCCAGGTGCAGTTGAGTGACCTGTGTTGTGGCTCTCTAGAGGTAAGGCACAAATTTTGCTGTCACCCAGCCCAATCCACACGTGTATTGGGGCCAGGTTTCAGGCAAATAGAGCAGTAAGTGCAGAGAAATGTTCACTCTCTAAAAGTGGCATTTCTAAAATAGTAAAGTTAAATCCAACCTCACCAGTAAGTAGGATTTTCAATAAATAAATAAAGCTACTCCTCTCCGATATGGAATTACCAAATAAAAAGTATAGGGGAATACACAGAGCTAACCTATGAGAGGGGTAGACCTCACAGTAGTGAAAAATGAAATAGACTGTTTGGTACTTACAGGACACGCGAACCACCAAAGTACATATCTTATTTTTTACTTACATAGCATCATGCACCTAGGACTACCTAGGGCCTACCTTAGGTGTAAATTATATGTAATAAAAGGGGAGTTTAAGGCTTGGCAAGTAGGCTGGGACTCCCCTGGGAGACCCCTGAGTCTATACCCAGAACCATAACTCTGCCAGTCGAGTACTTACCTAAAAGCCGATAACTCACTTTTCTTCCATAGGCTAACATTGAGTGGTTTCACTTGGAAATTCTTCTAAGTGGTGTGGAGTTTTGGAACTTTAAAATATTCATCTAAAATCAGCCGAACAACGAATTCTGATTTACTCACCTGTTATCAGGAGAAACCTCAGTGCTGCATCTTGGAGCTCAGTACTGACCCTGAAAAGTAATTTTAACCGTACTTACCAGTAACTCGAATTTCCTTCCATGGGATATCATTGCCTGCTTTTTGCTGAAAATTTTCTAAGTGTCGATTTTTGAAACTTACAAATATTCTTTAAAAATCGTACCAACTGTGAAAACGTAATTGTTTACCTGTTTTAGATAGATGTCCCAGTACTGAGCCTAGGAGCCCAGCACAGGATTACAAAAGTAACAAGAACGTACTTTACCCGTAACTTGAATTTTCTTCCATAGGAAACCATTGACTGTTTTTCTGTGAAATTTCTTCTAAGTGTCGATTATGCAAACATGTAAATATTCCTTAAAAATCGCCTGTATAACTTAAACGCAGTTTCTCAACTGCTTACAGGTGGTACAGTAGTGCTGGATCTAGGATCCAACACTGACCTAGAAAAAGTAACCATAACCCCACTTACCTGCTAAGTGAATTTCCTTCCATAGGATAACATTGGTAATTTGATCAGCAAAAGTTTCGAAGTGTCAACTTTTAAAATAGCAAAATATTGCTTAAAAATCACAACAGTAACTAAAACGAATTTACTCACTTGTTTCCAAGAACTGTCCCAGGACTGAATCTAGGATCCAGTCCTGGATTTAGAAAAGTAATCCTGAAAGTAATTAATTGCATATAACTTAAAATTCCCATTGAGCTCAATGTATTATTGTGATTCAAATTGTGTTGCCTATTGCAATAAACTGTAACTATGACCTGCAAAAGTCAATTGCCTATTGCAAAGTATTTAACTAAAGCATCTCATTCTGAGAAATTATATTTTGATACCTATTGTTGGTTCTAAAATAAAACAACAATATCTTTTGTATGCAAACCAATGGCCTAGAGTTCAGTTCTTGAGTGTGTGAGACCATTTGCTGACTGAGTGTGTACAACAAATGTTTTACACTGTACTCTGATACTGCCTTACTGCTCGGCAAGCTTCCACTTTAGAGAGTAAGGTTATATCTAACTTTAGCCTCTGCCAAACCTCTGGGGACTGGGGACTCTGTGCACACTGACCTTATTTGGGAACAGTATATACAGAGCCACTTTCTCACAGTAGTGATAAAGTGATTAGAGTCCTAAGGCCAACATAAAGATACAGCAAAACGTGAGGTGAAAAGCAAAAAGGTTGCTGGTAGGCCACCTTAAGGATGCCAGGTCTAACAAAAACTGAACTAAGGATAACATGAGTAAAACATCAGGTTTCTCTACTGCATTTGGTGAGACAAGTGGGCCTTCTTTTATCTTCCATTCAAGCAATCTTTGACAGACCCCTTTATTATAGAGCTATTCAAGGATTAAAGATAAGGCACTTACAAAGGAGTCCCAAATACTCAGAGATGGTTGACTTCTGTAATATGGGTCGTAGACTAAAAGCAGCGCAAAAACAGAGTGCAACAGGGTCCAAAAAACTTGAGTGCCACAAGAGAGTTTGAATGCAAGCGTATCCTTTTACAGATCCAGAGATATACTCATGCAATTTTTGTTTTTAGGACAGAACGTGCATGATGAAAAAAACATTGTTTTTAAAAAGCGCATTGCAGAATATCAGTACTTTGATGTGGGAAAACTTCAAAACTTTCAAACAAAATATTTGTAGGCAGCTTACAGCAAGTTGTTGTGGCCGAGTGGTTAAGGCGATGGACTAGAAATCCATTGGGGTATCCCCGCGCAGGTTCGAATCCTGACAACAACGAGAATCTTTTTATTATCGGCTACAATTTCAGAAGTTAACCTTTAGTATTTCTTCCATTTCAGTTTTATAAATAGGTGGCTTATTTTTGTGTCACTATTGCCTCTCCACATATTTGTTATCGCTACCTCTTTCATGTCTTTGCTACACCTCATTCCTACTTTAGCACTGGTGTAAACGCTTCAAATTATTATACCGTTGCTCTCTCATTCATACCTGCGCATGCACTTGAAAGTTACTTTACCAATAAAAGACGCAAAGAGAGAAATAGAACAAAAGTGCTGGCTGGATTGGCAAACACACTTCATAAAACTGCATTTTCTTTTTTATTCTCCCCCGTGTTACATGCTTAACCTCCCCATGTGTAATTTCTCTTAACCTGCTGTCCCAGGAAGAGAATTTCATCTACAGGCTCTTTCTGTGTTTTTTTCCCTAGTCTGTCTTTCCCATTTCTTAGCTGTGTAACTGTTCCTTTACGCGCTCTATTTAAACGCCATCAATCTCATTTGAGCTCCTTGCTCCCGCTTCTGTTTTCTCCACCTCTCATACTGCCAGTTCTCTCTTTCTCTGTGGTTGGTGGCTACTTTCCTGAGCTTCCGAAGCCACGTGGTTCCTGCCTCTTGTTGTCAGACTTGAATTGGAAAAGGAACCATATTAACAAGCCTTTACCACTCACACACGGCGGAAGTTTATACCTTAATTCAGTGAGCTAAGAAAAGCGTGTTGTGGGTCCCCTACGAGCCATGGTGCTTGCTTCATCATGATTTGGCACCAGTCATTAGCCGCAGCTCTGCTAATGAGCCACTGAGGTCAGTTTCAATATTTACTCAAAAACATAACCATGCAGCCCACCCCTCAACTGTGTATTTATCTTGCTTTTCTGCTGTTCGTGTGATTAGCTGGGAGGAGCTCACGGCGACATCCTCCCTATAAAAGTGTAGATGGATCACTCTCTAACTCTTTCTTGCTTCACATACAAATGGCTTGAAAGGTGCAGGGAAGATGCAGGTCTAATAGACAGAATAGAAGGTCTGTGCCAGGTGGGTTTCTCTGCATTGGTGTCCCATCACAGGTCCGCAAGTGTAATGTGTGATCTTTGACTCCTGGCATTTCACAAGCAGGCGGCCAGGAAACGGTTTCAGCCTATCAACCACTGAGGAGACGCAGCCTCTGAATGAGGAATGAGGAAGCAATGAATACATCCAGCCTATCACAGGAACAGCCCTGAGTGTTCCGAATTATAAATTCTCCATGTCATTGTATGTCGTTGAGCTCAAGTAGCTCGCCGTGATCGTATAGTGGTTAGTACTCTGCGTTGTGGCCGCAGCAACCTCGGTTTGAATCCGAGTCACGGCACTGTGGTTGGCAATGTCACGGCAGTTGGGTGTTAATTTTACAGAATTAGCAAATGTACCAGTGGTTTTTGTAAAATGTCTATTAAAAACAGATCCTTTCAAATATTTAAACCATCTAACAACAAATGATTTAAACTCGCATGATTATAAGATGTAGCTATAATGTATTTACTTACATAAATTATCGTTCTTGAACCTATTGGGGGTGGAGGGGGAGCGGAGCTCACCCCCCAGGTGCAGTTGAGTGACCTGTGTTGTGGCTCTCTAGAGGTAAGGCACAAATTTTGCTGTCACCCAGCCCAATCCACACGTGTATTGGGGCCAGGTTTCAGGCAAATAGAGCAGTAAGTGCAGAGAAATGTTCACTCTCTAAAAGTGGCATTTCTAAAATAGTAAAGTTAAATCCAACCTCACCAGTAAGTAGGATTTTCAATAAATAAATAAAGCTACTGCTCTCCGATATGGAATTACCAAATAAAAAGTATAGGGGAATACACAGAGCTAACCTATGAGAGGGGTAGACCTCACAGTAGTGAAAAATGAAATAGACTGTTTGGTACTTACAGGACACGCGAACCACCAAAGTACATATCTTATTTTTTACTTACATAGCATCATGCACCTAGGACTACCTAGGGCCTACCTTAGGTGTAAATTATATGTAATAAAAGGGGAGTTTAAGGCTTGGCAAGTAGGCTGGGACTCCCCTGGGAGACCCCTGAGTCTATGCCCAGAACCATAACTCTGCCAGTCGAGTACTTACCTAAAAGCCGATAACTCACTTTTCTTCCATAGGCTAACATTGAGTGGTTTCACTTGGAAATTCTTCTAAGTGGTGTGGAGTTTTGGAACTTTAAAATATTCATCTAAAATCAGCCGAACAACGAATTCTGATTTACTCACCTGTTATCAGGAGAAACCTCAGTGCTGCATCTTGGAGCTCAGTACTGACCCTGAAACGTAATTTTAACCGTACTTACCAGTAACTCGAATTTCCTTCCATGGGATATCATTGCCTGCTTTTTGCTGAAAATTTTCTAAGTGTCGATTTTTGAAACTTACAAATATTCTTTAAAAATCGTACCAACTGTGAAAACGTAATTGTTTACCTGTTTTAGATAGATGTCCCAGTACTGAGCCTAGGAGCCCAGCACTGGATTACAAAAGTAACAAGAACGTACTTTACCCGTAACTTGAATTTTCTTCCATAGGAAACCATTGACTGTTTTTCTGTGAAATTTCTTCTAAGTGTCGATTATGCAAACATGTAAATATTCCTTAAAAATCGCCTGTATAACTTAAACGCAGTTTCTCAACTGCTTACAGGTGGTACAGTAGTGCTGGATCTAGGATCCAACACTGACCTAGAAAAAGTAACCATAACCCCACTTACCTGCTAAGTGAATTTCCTTCCATAGGATAACATTGGTAATTTGATCAGCAAAAGTTTCGAAGTGTCAACTTTTAAAATAGCAAAATATTGCTTAAAAATCACAACAGTAACTAAAACGAATTTACTCACTTGTTTCCAAGAACTGTCCCAGGACTGAATCTAGGATCCAGTCCTGGATTTAGAAAAGTAATCCTGAAAGTAATTAATTGCATATAACTTAAAATTCCCATTGAGCTCAATGTATTATTGTGATTCAAATTGTGTTGCCTATTGCAATAAACTGTAACTATGACCTGCAAAAGTCAATTGCCTATTGCAAAGTATTTAACTAAAGCATCTCATTCTGAGAAATTATATTTTGATACCTATTGTTGGTTCTAAAATAAAACAACAATATCTTTTGTATGCAAACCAATGGCCTAGAGTTCAGTTCTTGAGTGTGTGAGACCATTTGCTGACTGAGTGTGTACAACAAATGTTTTACACTGTACTCTGATACTGCCTTACTGCTCGGCAAGCTTCCACTTTAGAGAGTAAGGTTATATCTAACTTTAGCCTCTGCCAAACCTCTGGGGACTGGGGACTCTGTGCACACTGACCTTATTTGGGAACAGTATATACAGAGCCACTTTCTCACAGTAGTGATAAAGTGATTAGAGTCCTAAGGCCAACATAAAGATACAGCAAAACGTGAGGTGAAAAGCAAAAAGGTTGCTGGTAGGCCACCTTAAGGATGCCAGGTCTAACAAAAACTGAACTAAGGATAACATGAGTAAAACATCAGGTTTCTCTACTGCATTTGGTGAGACAAGTGGGCCTTCTTTTATCTTCCATTCAAGCAATCTTTGACAGACCCCTTTATTATAGAGCTATTCAAGGATTAAAGATAAGGCACTTACAAAGGAGTCCCAAATACTCAGAGATGGTTGACTTCTGTAATATGGGTCGTAGACTAAAAGCAGCGCAAAAACAGAGTGCAACAGGGTCCAAAAAACTTGAGTGCCACAAGAGAGTTTGAATGCAAGCGTATCCTTTTACAGATCCAGAGATATACTCATGCAATTTTTGTTTTTAGGACAGAACGTGCATGATGAAAAAAACATTGTTTTTAAAAAGCGCATTGCAGAATATCAGTACTTTGATGTGGGAAAACTTCAAAACTTTCAAACAAAATATTTGTAGGCAGCTTACAGCAAGTTGTTGTGGCCGAGTGGTTAAGGCGATGGACTAGAAATCCATTGGGGTATCCCCGCGCAGGTTCGAATCCTGACAACAACGAGAATCTTTTTATTATCGGCTACAATTTCAGAAGTTAACCTTTAGTATTTCTTCCATTTCAGTTTTATAAATAGGTGGCTTATTTTTGTGTCACTATTGCCTCTCCACATATTTGTTATCGCTACCTCTTTCATGTCTTTGCTACACCTCATTCCTACTTTAGCACTGGTGTAAACGCTTCAAATTATTATACCGTTGCTCTCTCATTCATACCTGCGCATGCACTTGAAAGTTACTTTACCAATAAAAGACGCAAAGAGAGAAATAGAACAAAAGTGCTGGCTGGATTGGCAAACACACTTCATAAAACTGCATTTTCTTTTTTATTCTCCCCCGTGTTACATGCTTAACCTCCCCATGTGTAATTTCTCTTAACCTGCTGTCCCAGGAAGAGAATTTCATCTACAGGCTCTTTCTGTGTTTTTTTCCCTAGTCTGTCTTTCCCATTTCTTAGCTGTGTAACTGTTCCTTTACGCGCTCTATTTAAACGCCATCAATCTCATTTGAGCTCCTTGCTCCCGCTTCTGTTTTCTCCACCTCTCATACTGCCAGTTCTCTCTTTCTCTGTGGTTGGTGGCTACTTTCCTGAGCTTCCGAAGCCACGTGGTTCCTGCCTCTTGTTGTCAGACTTGAATTGGAAAAGGAACCATATTAACAAGCCTTTACCACTCACACACGGCGGAAGTTTATACCTTAATTCAGTGAGCTAAGAAAAGCGTGTTGTGGGTCCCCTACGAGCCATGGTGCTTGCTTCATCATGATTTGGCACCAGTCATTAGCCGCAGCTCTGCTAATGAGCCACTGAGGTCAGTTTCAATATTTACTCAAAAACATAACCATGCAGCCCACCCCTCAACTGTGTATTTATCTTGCTTTTCTGCTGTTCGTGTGATTAGCTGGGAGGAGCTCACGGCGACATCCTCCCTATAAAAGTGTAGATGGATCACTCTCTAACTCTTTCTTGCTTCACATACAAATGGCTTGAAAGGTGCAGGGAAGATGCAGGTCTAATAGACAGAATAGAAGGTCTGTGCCAGGTGGGTTTCTCTGCATTGGTGTCCCATCACAGGTCCGCAAGTGTAATGTGTGATCTTTGACTCCTGGCATTTCACAAGCAGGCGGCCAGGAAACGGTTTCAGCCTATCAACCACTGAGGAGACGCAGCCTCTGAATGAGGAATGAGGAAGCAATGAATACATCCAGCCTATCACAGGAACAGCCCTGAGTGTTCCGAATTATAAATTCTCCATGTCACTGTATGTCGTTGAGCCCAAGTAGCTCGCCGTGATCGTATAGTGGTTAGTACTCTGCGTTGTGGCCGCAGCAACCTCGGTTTGAATCCGAGTCACGGCACTGTGGTTGGCAATGTCACGGCAGTTGGGTGTTAATTTTACAGAATTAGCAAATGTACCAGTGGTTTTTGTAAAATGTCTATTAAAAACAGATCCTTTCAAATATTTAAACCATCTAACAACAAATGATTTAAACTCGCATGATTATAAGATGTAGCTATAATGTATTTACTTACATAAATTATCGTTCTTGAACCTATTGGGGGTGGAGGGGGAGCGGAGCTCACCCCCCAGGTGCAGTTGAGTGACCTGTGTTGTGGCTCTCTAGAGGTAAGGCACAAATTTTGCTGTCACCCAGCCCAATCCAGACGTGTATTGGGGCCAGGTTTCAGGCAAATAGAGCAGTAAGTGCAGAGAAATGTTCACTCTCTAAAAGTGGCATTTCTAAAATAGTAAAGTTAAATCCAACCTCACCAGTAAGTAGGATTTTCAATAAATAAATAAAGCTACTCCTCTCCGATATGGAATTACCAAATAAAAAGTTTAGGGGAATACACAGAGCTAACCTATGAGAGGGGTAGACCTCACAGTAGAGAAAAATGAAATAGACTGTTTGGTACTTACAGGACACGCGAACCACCAAAGTACATATCTTATTTTTTACTTACATAGCATCATGCACCTAGGACTACCTAGGGCCTACCTTAGGTGTAAATTATATGTAATAAAAGGGGAGTTTAAGGCTTGGCAAGTAGGCTGGGACTCCCCTGGGAGACCCCTGAGTCTATGCCCAGAACCATAACTCTGCCAGTCGAGTACTTACCTAAAAGCCGATAACTCACTTTTCTTCCATAGGCTAAAATTTCGTTGTTTCACTTGGAAATTCTTCTAAGTGGTGTGGAGTTTTGGAACTTTAAAATATTCATCTAAAATCAGCCGAACAACGAATTCTGATTTACTCACCTGTTATCAGGAGAGACCTCAGTGCTGCATCTTGGAGCTCAGTACTGACCCTGAAAAGTAATTTTAACCGTACTTACCAGTAACTCGAATTTCCTTCCATGGGATATCATTGCCTGCTTTTTGCTGAAAATTTTCTAAGTGTCGATTTATGAAACTTACAAATATTCTTTAAAAATCGTACCAACTGTGAAAACGTAATTGTTTACCTGTTTTAGAGAGATGTCCCAGTACTGAGCCTAGGAGCCCAGCACTGGATTACAAAAGTAACGAGAACGTACTTTACCCGTAACTTGAATTTTCTTCCATAGGAAACCATTGACTGTTTTTCTGTGAAATTTCTTCTAAGTGTCGATTTTGCAAACATGTAAATATTCCTTAAAAATCGCCTGTATAACTTAAACGCAGTTTCTCAACTGCTTACAGGTGGTACAGTAGTGCTGGATCTAGGATCCAACACTGACCTAGAAAAAGTAACCATAACCCCACTTACCTGCTAAGTGAATTTCCTTCCATAGGATAACATTGGTAATTTGATCAGCAAAAGTTTCTAAGTGTCAACTTGTAAAATAGCAAAATATTGCTTAAAAATCACAACAGTAACTAAAACGAATGTACTCACTTGTTTCCAAGAACTGTCCCAGGACTGAATCTAGGATCCAGTCCTGGGTTTAGAAAAGTAATCCTGAAAGTAATTAATTGCATATAACTTAAAATTCCCATTGAGCTCAATGTATTATTGTGATTCAAATTGTGTTGCCTATTGCAATAAACTGTAACTATGACCTGCAAAAGTCAATTGCCTATTGCAAAGTATTTAACTAAAGCATCTCATTCTGAGAAAGTATATTTTGATACCTATTGTTGGTTCTAAAATAAAACAACAATATCTTTTGTATGCAAACCAATGGCCTAGAGTTCAGTTCTTGAGTGTGAGAGACCATTTGCTGACTGAGTGTGTACAACAAATGTTTTACACTGTACTCTGATACTGCCTTACTGCTCGGCAAGCTACCACTTTAGAGAGTAAGGTTATATCTAACTTTTGCCTCTGCCAAACCTCTGGGGACTGGGGACTCTGTGCACACTGTACCTATTTGGGAACAGTATATACAGAGCCACTTTCTCACAGTAGTGATAAAGTGATTAGAGTCCTAAGGCCAACATAAAGATACAGCAAAACGTGAGGTGAAAAGCAAAAAGGTTGCTGGTAGGCCACCTTAAGGATGCCAGGTCTACCAAAAACTGAACTAAGGATAACATGAGTAAAACATCAGGTTTCTCTACTGCATTTGGTGAGACAAGTGGGCCTTCTTTTATCTTCCATTCAAGCAATCTTTGACAGACCCCTTTATTATAGAGCTTTTCAAGGATTAAAGATAAGGCACTTACAAAGGAGTCCCAAATACTCAGAGATGGTTGACTTCTGTAATATGGGTCGTAGACTAAAAGCAGCGCAAAAACAGAGTGCAACAGGGTCCAAAAAACTTGAGTGCCACAAGAGAGTTTGAATGCAAGCGTATCCTTTTACAGATCCAGAGATATACTCATGCAATTTTTGTTTTTAGGACAGAACGTGCATGATGAAAAAAACATTGTTTTTAAAAAGCGCATTGCAGAATATCAGTACTTTGATGTGGGAAAACTTCAAAACTTTCAAACAAAATTTTTGTAGGCAGCTTACAGCAAGTTGTTGTGGCCGAGTGGTTAAGGCGATGGACTCGAAATCCATTGGGGTATCCCCGCGCAGGTTCGAATCCTGCCAACAACGAGAATCTTTTTATTATCGGCTACAATTTCAGAAGTTAACCTTTAGTATTTCTTCCATTTCAGTTTTATAAATAGGTGGCTTATTTTTGTGTCACTATTGCCTCTCCACATATTTGTTATCGCTACCTCTTTCATGTCTTTGCTACACCTCATTCCTACTTTAGCACTGGTGTAAACGCTTCAAATTATTATACCGTTGCTCTCTCATTCATACCTGCGCATGCACTTGAAAGTTACTTTACCAATAAAAGACGCAAAGAGAGAAATAGAACAAAAGTGCTGGCTGGATTGGCAAACACACTTCATAAAACTGCATTTTCTTTTTTATTCTCCCCCGTGTTACATGCTTAACCTCCCCATGTGTAATTTCTCTTAACCTGCTGTCCCAGGAAGAGAATTTCATCTACAGGCTCTTTCTGTGTTTTTTTCCCTAGTCTGTCTTTCCCATTTCTTAGATGTGTAACTGTTCCTTTACGCGCTCTATTTAAACGCCATCAATCTCATTTGAGCTCCTTGCTCCCGCTTCTGTTTTCTCCACCTCTCATACTGATAGTTCTCTCTTTCTCTGTGGTTGGTGGCTACTTTCCTGAGCTTCCGAAGCCACGTGGTTCCTGCCTCTTGTTGTCAGACTTGAATTGGAAAAGGAACCATATTAACAAGCCTTTACCACTCACACACGGCGGAAGTTTATACTTTAATTCAGTGAGCTAAGAAAAGCGTGTTGTGGGTCCCCTACGAGCCATGGTGCTTGCTTCATCATGATTTGGCACCAGTCATTAGCCGCAGCTCTGCTAATGAGCCACTGAGGTCAGTTTCAATATTTACTCAAAAACATAACCATGCAGCCCACCCCTCAACTGTGTATTTATCTTGCTTTTCTGCTGTTCGTGTGATTAGCTGGGAGGAGCTCACGGCGACATCCTCCCTATAAAAGTGTAGATGGATCACTCTCTAACTCTTTCTTGCTTCACATACAAATGGCTTGAAAGGTGCAGGGAAGATGCAGGTCTAATAGACAGAATAGAAGGTCTGTGCCAGGTGGGTTTCTCTGCATTGGTGTCCCATCACAGGTCCGCAAGTGTAATGTGTGATCTTTGACTCCTGGCATTTCACAAGCAGGCGGCTAGGAAACGGTTTCAGCCTATCAACCACTGAGGAGACGCAGCCTCTGAATGAGGAATGAGGAAGCAATGAATACATCCAGCCTATCACAGGAACAGCCCTGAGTGTTCCGAATTATAAATTCTCCATGTCACTGTATGTCGTTGAACCCAAGTAGCTTGCCGTGATCGTATAGTGGTTAGTACTCTGCGTTGTGGCCGCAGCAACCTCGGTTCAAATCTGAGTCACGGCATTGTGGTTGGCAATGTCACGGCAGTTGGGTGTTAATTTTACAGAATTAGCAAATGTACCAGTGGTTTTTGTGAAATGTCTATTAAAAACAGATCCTTTCAAATATTCAAACCATCTAACAACAAATGATTTAAACTCGCATGATTATAAGCTGTAGCTATAATGTATTAACTTACATAAATTATCGTTCTTGAACCTATTGGGGGTGGAGGGGGAGCGGAGCTCACCCCCCAGGTGCAGTTGAGTGACCTGTGTTGTGGCTCTCTAGAGGGAAGGCACAAATTTTGCTGTCACCCAGCCCAATCCAGACGTGTATTGGGGCCAGATTTCAGGCAAATAGAGCAGTAAGTGCAGAGAAATGTTCACTCTCTAAAAGTGGCATTTCTAAAATAGTAAAGTGAAATCCAACCTCACCAGTAAGTAGGATTTTCAATAAATAAATAAAGCTACTCCTCTCCGATATGGAATTACCAAATAACAAGTATAGGGGAATACACAGAGCTAACCTATGAGAGGGGTAGACCTCACAGTAGTGAAAAATGAAATAGACTGTTTGGTACTTACAGGACATGCGAACCACCAAAGTACATATCTTATTTTTTACTTACATAGCATCATGCACCTAGGACTACCTAGGGCCTACCTTAGGTGTAAATTATATGTAATAAAAGGGGAGTTTAAGGCTTGGCAAGTAGGCTGGGACTCCCCTGGGAGACCCCTGAGTCTATGCCCAGAACCATAACTCTGCCAGTCGAGTACTTACCTAAAAGCCGATAACTCACTTTTCTTCCATAGGCTAACATTGAGTGGTTTCACTTGGAAATTCTTCTAAGTGGTGTGGAGTTTTGGAACTTTAAAATATTCATCTAAAATCAGCCGAACAACGAATTCTGATTTACTCACCTGTTATCAGGAGAGACCTCAGTGCTGCATCTTGGAGCTCAGTACTGACCCTGAAAAGTAATTTTAACCGTACTTACCAGTAACTCGAATTTCCTTCCATGGGATATCATTGCCTGCTTTTTGCAGAAAATTTTCTAAGTGTCGATTTTTGAAACTTACAAATATTCTTTAAAAATCGTACCAACTGTGAAAACGTAATTGTTTACCTGTTTTAGATAGATGTCCCAGTACTGAGCCTAGGAGCCCAGCACTGGATTACAAAAGTAACAAGAACGTACTTTACCCGTAACTTGAATTTTCTTCCATAGGAAACCATTGACTGTTTTTCTGTGAAATTTCTTCTGTGTCGATTTTGCAAACATGTAAATATTCCTTAAAAATCGCCTGTATAACTTAAACGCAGTTTCTCAACTGCTTACAGGTGGTACAGTAGTGCTGGATCTAGGATCCAACACTGACCTAGAAAAAGTAACCATAACCCCACTTACCTGCTAAGTGAATTTCCTTCCATAGGATAACATTGGTAATTTGATCAGCAAAAGTTTCGAAGTGTCAACTTTTAAAATAGCGAAATATTGCTTAAAAATCACAACAGTAACTAAAACGAATTTACTCACTTGTTTCCAAGAACTGTCCCAGGACTGAATCTAGGATCCAGTCCTGGATTTAGAAAAGTAATCCTGAAAGTAATTAATTGCATATAACTTAAAATTCCCATTGAGCTCAATGTATTATTGTGATTCAAATTGTGTTGCCTATTGCAATAAACTGTAACTATGACCTGCAAAAGTCAATTGCCTATTGCAAAGTATTTAACTAAAGCATCTCATTCTGAGAAATTATATTTTGATACCTATTGTTGGTTCTAAAATAAAACAACAATATCTTTTGTATGCAAACCAATGGCCTAGAGTTCAGTTCTTGAGTGTGTGAGACCATTTGCTGACTGAGTGTGTACAACAAATGTTTTACACTGTACTCTGATACTGCCTTACTGCTCGGCAAGCTTCCACTTTAGAGAGTAAGGTTATATCTAACTTTAGCCTCTGCCAAACCTCTGGGGACTGGGGACTCTGTGCACACTGACCTTATTTGGGAACAGTATATACAGAGCCACTTTCTCACAGTAGTGATAAAGTGATTAGAGTCCTAAGGCCAACATAAAGATACAGCAAAACGTGAGGTGAAAAGCAAAAAGGTTGCTGGTAGGCCACCTTAAGGATGCCAGGTCTAACAAAAACTGAACTAAGGATAACATGAGTAAAACATCAGGTTTCTCTACTGCATTTGGTGAGACAAGTGGGCCTTCTTTTATCTTCCATTCAAGCAATCTTTGACAGACCCCTTTATTATAGAGCTTTTCAAGGATTAAAGATAAGGCACTTACAAAGGAGTCCCAAATACTCAGAGATGGTTGACTTCTGTAATATGGGTCGTAGACTAAAAGCAGCGCAAAAACAGAGTGCAACAGGGTCCAAAAAACTTGAGTGCCACAAGAGAGTTTGAATGCAAGCGTATCCTTTTACAGATCCAGAGATATACTCATGCAATTTTTGTTTTTAGGACAGAACGTGCATGATGAAAAAAACATTGTTTTTAAAAAGCGCATTGCAGAATATCAGTACTTTGATGTGGGAAAACTTCAAAACTTTCAAACAAAATATTTGTAGGTAGCTTACAGCAAGTTGTTGTGGCCGAGTGGTTAAGGCGATGGACTCGAAATCCATTGGGGTATCCCCGCGCAGGTTCGAATCCTGACAACAACGAGAATCTTTTTATTATCGGCTACAATTTCAGAAGTTAACCTTTAGTATTTCTTCCATTTCAGTTTTATAAATAGGTGGCTTATTTTTGTTTCACTATTGCCTCTCCACATATTTGTTATCGCTACCTCTTTCATGTCTTTGCTACACCTCATTCCTACTTTAGCACTGGTGTAAACGCTTCAAATTATTATACTGTTGCTCTCTCATTCATACCTGCGCATGCACTTGAAAGTTACTTTACCAATAAAAGACGCAAAGAGAGAAATAGAACAAAAGTGCTGGCTGGATTGGCAAACACACTTCATAAAACTGCATTTTCTTTTTTATTCTCCCCCGTGTTACATGCTTAACCTCCCCATGTGTAATTTCTCTTAACCTGCTGTCCCAGGAAGAGAATTTCATCTACAGGCTCTTTCTGTGTTTTTTTCCCTAGTCTGTCTTTCCCATTTCTTAGCTGTGTAACTGTTCCTTTACGCGCTCTATTTAAACGCCATCAATCTCATTTGAGCTCCTTGCTCCCGCTTCTGTTTTCTCCACCTCTCATACTGCCAGTTCTCTCTTTCTCTGTGGTTGGTGGCTACTTTCCTGAGCTTCCGAAGCCATGTGGTTCCTGCCTCTTGTTGTCAGACTTGAATTGGAAAAGGAACCATATTAACAAGCCTTTACCACTCACACACGGCGGAAGTTTATACTTTAATTCAGTGAGCTAAGAAAAGCGTGTTGTGGGTCCCCTACGAGCCATGGTGCTTGCTTCATCATGATTTGGCACCAGTCATTAGCCGCAGCTCTGCTAATGAGCCACTGAGGTCAGTTTCAATATTTACTCAAAAACATAACCATGCAGCCCACCCCTCAACTGTGTATTTATCTTGCTTTTCTGCTGTTCGTGTGATTAGCTGGGAGGAGCTCACGGCGACATCCTCCCTATAAAAGTGTAGATGGATCACTCTCTAACTCTTTCTTGCTTCACATACAAATGGCTTGAAAGGTGCAGGGAAGATGCAGGTCTAATAGACAGAATAGAAGGTCTGTGCCAGGTGGGTTTCTCTGCATTGGTGTCCCATCACAGGTCCGCAAGTGTAATGTGTGATCTTTGACTCCTGGCATTTCACAAGCAGGCGACCAGGAAACGGTTTCAGCCTATCAACCACTGAGGAGACGCAGCCTCTGAATGAGGAATGAGGAAGCAATGAATACATGCAGCCTATCACAGGAACAGCCCTGAGTGTTCCGAATTATAAATTCTCCATGTCACTGTATGTCGTTGAGCCCAAGTAGCTTGCCGTGATCATATAGTGGTAAGTACTCTGTGTTGTGGTCGCAGCAACCTCGGTTCAAATCCGAGTCACGGCAATGTCACGGCAGTTGGGTGTTAATTTTACAGAATTAGCAAATGTACCAGTGGTTTTTGTAAAATGTCTATTAAAAACAGATCCTTTCAAATATTTAAACCATCTAACAACAAATGATTTAAACTCGCATGATTATAAGATGTAGCTATAATGTATTTACTTACATAAATTATCGTTCTTGAACCTATTGGGGGTGGAGGGGGAGCGGAGCTCACCCCCCAGGTGCAGTTGAGTGACCTGTGTTGTGGCTCTCTAGAGGTAAGGCACAAATTTTGCTGTCACCCAGCCCAATCCACACGTGTATTGGGGCCAGGTTTCAGGCAAATAGAGCAGTAAGTGCAGAGAAATGTTCACTCTCTAAAAGTGGCATTTCTAAAATAGTAAAGTTAAATCCAACCTCACCAGTAAGTAGGATTTTCAATAAATAAATAAAGCTACTCCTCTCCGATATGGAATTACCAAATAAAAAGTATAGGGGAATACACAGAGCTAACCTATGAGAGGGGTAGACCTCACAGTAGTGAAAAATGAAATAGACTGTTTGGTACTTACAGGACACGCGAACCACCAAAGTACATATCTTATTTTTTACTTACATAGCATCATGCACCTAGGACTACCTAGGGCCTACCTTAGGTGTAAATTATATGTAATAAAAGGGGAGTTTAAGGCTTGGCAAGTAGGCTGGGACTCCCCTGGGAGACCCCTGAGTCTATACCCAGAACCATAACTCTGCCAGTCGAGTACTTACCTAAAAGCCGATAACTCACTTTTCTTCCATAGGCTAACATTGAGTGGTTTCACTTGGAAATTCTTCTAAGTGGTGTGGAGTTTTGGAACTTTAAAATATTCATCTAAAATCAGCCGATCAACGAATTCTGATTTACTCACCTGTTATCAGGAGAAACCTCAGTGCTGCATCTTGGAGCTCAGTACTGACCCTGAAAAGTAATTTTAACCGTACTTACCAGTAACTCGAATTTCCTTCCATGGGATATCATTGCCTGCTTTTTGCTGAAAATTTTCTAAGTGTCGATTTTTGAAACTTACAAATATTCTTTAAAAATCGTACCAACTGTGAAAACGTAATTGTTTACCTGTTTTAGATAGATGTCCCAGTACTGAGCCTAGGAGCCCAGCACTGGATTACAAAAGTAACAAGAACGTACTTTACCCGTAACTTGAATTTTCTTCCATAGGAAACCATTGACTGTTTTTCTGTGAAATTTCTTCTAAGTGTCGATTATGCAAACATGTAAATATTCCTTAAAAATCGCCTGTATAACTTAAACGCAGTTTCTCAACTGCTTACAGGTGGTACAGTAGTGCTGGATCTAGGATCCAACACTGACCTAGAAAAAGTAACCATAACCCCACTTACCTGCTAAGTGAATTTCCTTCCATAGGATAACATTGGTAATTTGATCAGCAAAAGTTTCGAAGTGTCAACTTTTAAAATAGCAAAATATTGCTTAAAAATCACAACAGTAACTAAAACGAATTTACTCACTTGTTTCCAAGAACTGTCCCAGGACTGAATCTAGGATCCAGTCCTGGATTTAGAAAAGTAATCCTGAAAGTAATTAATTGCATATAACTTAAAATTCCCATTGAGCTCAATGTATTATTGTGATTCAAATTGTGTTGCCTATTGCAATAAACTGTAACTATGACCTGCAAAAGTCAATTGCCTATTGCAAAGTATTTAACTAAAGCATCTCATTCTGAGAAATTATATTTTGATACCTATTGTTGGTTCTAAAATAAAACAACAATATCTTTTGTATGCAAACCAATGGCCTAGAGTTCAGTTCTTGAGTGTGTGAGACCATTTGCTGACTGAGTGTGTACAACAAATGTTTTACACTGTACTCTGATACTGCCTTACTGCTCGGCAAGCTTCCACTTTAGAGAGTAAGGTTATATCTAACTTTAGCCTCTGCCAAACCTCTGGGGACTGGGGACTCTGTGCACACTGACCTTATTTGGGAACAGTATATACAGAGCCACTTTCTCACAGTAGTGATAAAGTGATTAGAGTCCTAAGGCCAACATAAAGATACAGCAAAACGTGAGGTGAAAAGCAAAAAGGTTGCTGGTAGGCCACCTTAAGGATGCCAGGTCTAACAAAAACTGAACTAAGGATAACATGAGTAAAACATCAGGTTTCTCTACTGCATTTGGTGAGACAAGTGGGCCTTCTTTTATCTTCCATTCAAGCAATCTTTGACAGACCCCTTTATTATAGAGCTATTCAAGGATTAAAGATAAGGCACTTACAAAGGAGTCCCAAATACTCAGAGATGGTTGACTTCTGTAATATGGGTCGTAGACTAAAAGCAGCGCAAAAACAGAGTGCAACAGGGTCCAAAAAACTTGAGTGCCACAAGAGAGTTTGAATGCAAGCGTATCCTTTTACAGATCCAGAGATATACTCATGCAATTTTTGTTTTTAGGACAGAACGTGCATGATGAAAAAAACATTGTTTTTAAAAAGCGCATTGCAGAATATCAGTACTTTGATGTGGGAAAACTTCAAAACTTTCAAACAAAATATTTGTAGGCAGCTTACAGCAAGTTGTTGTGGCCGAGTGGTTAAGGCGATGGACTAGAAATCCATTGGGGTATCCCCGCGCACGTTCGAATCCTGACAACAACGAGAATCTTTTTATTATCGGCTACAATTTCAGAAGTTAACCTTTAGTATTTCTTCCATTTCAGTTTTATAAATAGGTGGCTTATTTTTGTGTCACTATTGCCTCTCCACATATTTGTTATCGCTACCTCTTTCATGTCTTTGCTACACCTCATTCCTACTTTAGCACTGGTGTAAACGCTTCAAATTATTATACCGTTGCTCTCTCATTCATACCTGCGCATGCACTTGAAAGTTACTTTACCAATAAAAGACGCAAAGAGAGAAATAGAACAAAAGTGCTGGCTGGATTGGCAAACACACTTCATAAAACTGCATTTTCTTTTTTATTCTCCCCCGTGTTACATGCTTAACCTCCCCATGTGTAATTTCTCTTAACCTGCTGTCCCAGGAAGAGAATTTCATCTACAGGCTCTTTCTGTGTTTTTTTCCCTAGTCTGTCTTTCCCATTTCTTAGCTGTGTAACTGTTCCTTTACGCGCTCTATTTAAACGCCATCAATCTCATTTGAGCTCCTTGCTCCCGCTTCTGTTTTCTCCACCTCTCATACTGCCAGTTCTCTCTTTCTCTGTGGTTGGTGGCTACTTTCCTGAGCTTCCGAAGCCACGTGGTTCCTGCCTCTTGTTGTCAGACTTGAATTGGAAAAGGAACCATATTAACAAGCCTTTACCACTCACACACGGCGGAAGTTTATACCTTAATTCAGTGAGCTAAGAAAAGCGTGTTGTGGGTCCCCTACGAGCCATGGTGCTTGCTTCATCATGATTTGGCACCAGTCATTAGCCGCAGCTCTGCTAATGAGCCACTGAGGTCAGTTTCAATATTTACTCAAAAACATAACCATGCAGCCCACCCCTCAACTGTGTATTTATCTTGCTTTTCTGCTGTTCGTGTGATTAGCTGGGAGGAGCTCACGGCGACATCCTCCCTATAAAAGTGTAGATGGATCACTCTCTAACTCTTTCTTGCTTCACATACAAATGGCTTGAAAGGTGCAGGGAAGATGCAGGTCTAATAGACAGAATAGAAGGCCTGTGCCAGGTGGGTTTCTCTGCATTGGTGTCCCATCACAGGTCCGCAAGTGTAATGTGTGATCTTTGACTCCTGGCATTTCACAAGCAGGCGGCCAGGAAACGGTTTCAGCCTATCAACCACTGAGGAGACGCAGCCTCTGAATGAGGAATGAGGAAGCAATGAATACATCCAGCCTATCACAGGAACAGCCCTGAGTGTTCCGAATTATAAATTCTCCATGTCATTGTATGTCGTTGAGCTCAAGTAGCTCGCCGTGATCGTATAGTGGTTAGTACTCTGCGTTGTGGCCGCAGCAACCTCGGTTTGAATCCGAGTCACGGCACTGTGGTTGGCAATGTCACGGCAGTTGGGTGTTAATTTTACAGAATTAGCAAATGTACCAGTGGTTTTTGTAAAATGTCTATTAAAAACAGATCCTTTCAAATATTTAAACCATCTAACAACAAATGATTTAAACTCGCATGATTATAAGATGTAGCTATAATGTATTTACTTACATAAATTATCGTTCTTGAACCTATTGGGGGTGGAGGGGGAGCGGAGCTCACCCCCCAGGTGCAGTTGAGTGACCTGTGTTGTGGCTCTCTAGAGGTAAGGCACAAATTTTGCTGTCACCCAGCCCAATCCACACGTGTATTGGGGCCAGGTTTCAGGCAAATAGAGCAGTAAGTGCAGAGAAATGTTCACTCTCTAAAAGTGGCATTTCTAAAATAGTAAAGTTAAATCCAACCTCACCAGTAAGTAGGATTTTCAATAAATAAATAAAGCTACTGCTCTCCGATATGGAATTACCAAATAAAAAGTATAGGGGAATACACAGAGCTAACCTATGAGAGGGGTAGACCTCACAGTAGTGAAAAATGAAATAGACTGTTTGGTACTTACAGGACACGCGAACCACCAAAGTACATATCTTATTTTTTACTTACATAGCATCATGCACCTAGGACTACCTAGGGCCTACCTTAGGTGTAAATTATATGTAATAAAAGGGGAGTTTAAGGCTTGGCAAGTAGGCTGGGACTCCCCTGGGAGACCCCTGAGTCTATGCCCAGAACCATAACTCTGCCAGTCGAGTACTTACCTAAAAGCCGATAACTCACTTTTCTTCCATAGGCTAACATTGAGTGGTTTCACTTGGAAATTCTTCTAAGTGGTGTGGAGTTTTGGAACTTTAAAATATTCATCTAAAATCAGCCGAACAACGAATTCTGATTTACTCACCTGTTATCAGGAGAAACCTCAGTGCTGCATCTTGGAGCTCAGTACTGACCCTGAAACGTAATTTTAACCGTACTTACCAGTAACTCGAATTTCCTTCCATGGGATATCATTGCTTGCTTTTTGCTGAAAATTTTCTAAGTGTCGATTTTTGAAACTTACAAATATTCTTTAAAAATCGTACCAACTGTGAAAACGTAATTGTTTACCTGTTTTAGATAGATGTCCCAGTACTGAGCCTAGGAGCCCAGCACTGGATTACAAAAGTAACAAGAACGTACTTTACCCGTAACTTGAATTTTCTTCCATAGGAAACCATTGACTGTTTTTCTGTGAAATTTCTTCTAAGTGTCGATTATGCAAACATGTAAATATTCCTTAAAAATCGCCTGTATAACTTAAACGCAGTTTCTCAACTGCTTACAGGTGGTACAGTAGTGCTGGATCTAGGATCCAACACTGACCTAGAAAAAGTAACCATAACCCCACTTACCTGCTAAGTGAATTTCCTTCCATAGGATAACATTGGTAATTTGATCAGCAAAAGTTTCGAAGTGTCAACTTTTAAAATAGCAAAATATTGCTTAAAAATCACAACAGTAACTAAAACGAATTTACTCACTTGTTTCCAAGAACTGTCCCAGGACTGAATCTAGGATCCAGTCCTGGATTTAGAAAAGTAATCCTGAAAGTAATTAATTGCATATAACTTAAAATTCCCATTGAGCTCAATGTATTATTGTGATTCAAATTGTGTTGCCTATTGCAATAAACTGTAACTATGACCTGCAAAAGTCAATTGCCTATTGCAAAGTATTTAACTAAAGCATCTCATTCTGAGAAATTATATTTTGATACCTATTGTTGGTTCTAAAATAAAACAACAATATCTTTTGTATGCAAACCAATGGCCTAGAGTTCAGTTCTTGAGTGTGTGAGACCATTTGCTGACTGAGTGTGTACAACAAATGTTTTACACTGTACTCTGATACTGCTTTACTGCTCGGCAAGCTTCCACTTTAGAGAGTAAGGTTATATCTAACTTTAGCCTCTGCCAAACCTCTGGGGACTGGGGACTCTGTGCACACTGACCTTATTTGGGAACAGTATATACAGAGCCACTTTCTCACAGTAGTGATAAAGTGATTAGAGTCCTAAGGCCAACATAAAGATACAGCAAAACGTGAGGTGAAAAGCAAAAAGGTTGCTGGTAGGCCACCTTAAGGATGCCAGGTCTAACAAAAACTGAACTAAGGATAACATGAGTAAAACATCAGGTTTCTCTACTGCATTTGGTGAGACAAGTGGGCCTTCTTTTATCTTCCATTCAAGCAATCTTTGACAGACCCCTTTATTATAGAGCTATTCAAGGATTAAAGATAAGGCACTTACAAAGGAGTCCCAAATACTCAGAGATGGTTGACTTCTGTAATATGGGTCGTAGACTAAAAGCAGCGCAAAAACAGAGTGCAACAGGGTCCAAAAAACTTGAGTGCCACAAGAGAGTTTGAATGCAAGCGTATCCTTTTACAGATCCAGAGATATACTCATGCAATTTTTGTTTTTAGGACAGAACGTGCATGATGAAAAAAACATTGTTTTTAAAAAGCGCATTGCAGAATATCAGTACTTTGATGTGGGAAAACTTCAAAACTTTCAAACAAAATATTTGTAGGCAGCTTACAGCAAGTTGTTGTGGCCGAGTGGTTAAGGCGATGGACTAGAAATCCATTGGGGTATCCCCGCGCAGGTTCGAATCCTGACAACAACGAGAATCTTTTTATTATCGGCTACAATTTCAGAAGTTAACCTTTAGTATTTCTTCCATTTCAGTTTTATAAATAGGTGGCTTATTTTTGTGTCACTATTGCCTCTCCACATATTTGTTATCGCTACCTCTTTCATGTCTTTGCTACACCTCATTCCTACTTTAGCACTGGTGTAAACGCTTCAAATTATTATACCGTTGCTCTCTCATTCATACCTGCGCATGCACTTGAAAGTTACTTTACCAATAAAAGACGCAAAGAGAGAAATAGAACAAAAGTGCTGGCTGGATTGGCAAACACACTTCATAAAACTGCATTTTCTTTTTTATTCTCCCCCGTGTTACATGCTTAACCTCCCCATGTGTAATTTCTCTTAACCTGCTGTCCCAGGAAGAGAATTTCATCTACAGGCTCTTTCTGTGTTTTTTTCCCTAGTCTGTCTTTCCCATTTCTTAGCTGTGTAACTGTTCCTTTACGCGCTCTATTTAAACGCCATCAATCTCATTTGAGCTCCTTGCTCCCGCTTCTGTTTTCTCCACCTCTCATACTGCCAGTTCTCTCTTTCTCTGTGGTTGGTGGCTACTTTCCTGAGCTTCCGAAGCCACGTGGTTCCTGCCTCTTGTTGTCAGACTTGAATTGGAAAAGGAACCATATTAACAAGCCTTTACCACTCACACACGGCGGAAGTTTATACCTTAATTCAGTGAGCTAAGAAAAGCGTGTTGTGGGTCCCCTACGAGCCATGGTGCTTGCTTCATCATGATTTGGCACCAGTCATTAGCCGCAGCTCTGCTAATGAGCCACTGAGGTCAGTTTCAATATTTACTCAAAAACATAACCATGCAGCCCACCCCTCAACTGTGTATTTATCTTGCTTTTCTGCTGTTCGTGTGATTAGCTGGGAGGAGCTCACGGCGACATCCTCCCTATAAAAGTGTAGATGGATCACTCTCTAACTCTTTCTTGCTTCACATACAAATGGCTTGAAAGGTGCAGGGAAGATGCAGGTCTAATAGACAGAATAGAAGGTCTGTGCCAGGTGGGTTTCTCTGCATTGGTGTCCCATCACAGGTCCGCAAGTGTAATGTGTGATCTTTGACTCCTGGCATTTCACAAGCAGGCGGCCAGGAAACGGTTTCAGCCTATCAACCACTGAGGAGACGCAGCCTCTGAATGAGGAATGAGGAAGCAATGAATACATCCAGCCTATCACAGGAACAGCCCTGAGTGTTCCGAATTATAAATTCTCCATGTCACTGTATGTCGTTGAGCCCAAGTAGCTCGCCGTGATCGTATAGTGGTTAGTACTCTGCGTTGTGGCCGCAGCAACCTCGGTTAGAATCCGAGTCACGGCACTGTGGTTGGCAATGTCACGGCAGTTGGGTGTTAATTTTACAGAATTAGCAAATGTACCAGTGGTTTTTGTAAAATGTCTATTAAAAACAGATCCTTTCAAATATTTAAACCATCTAACAACAAATGATTTAAACTCGCATGATTATAAGATGTAGCTATAATGTATTTACTTACATAAATTATCGTTCTTGAACCTATTGGGGGTGGAGGGGGAGCGGAGCTCACCCCCCAGGTGCAGTTGAGTGACCTGTGTTGTGGCTCTCTAGAGGTAAGGCACAAATTTTGCTGTCACCCAGCCCAATCCAGACGTGTATTGGGGCCAGGTTTCAGGCAAATAGAGCAGTAAGTGCAGAGAAATGTTCACTCTCTAAAAGTGGCATTTCTAAAATAGTAAAGTTAAATCCAACCTCACCAGTAAGTAGGATTTTCAATAAATAAATAAAGCTACTCCTCTCCGATATGGAATTACCAAATAAAAAGTATAGGGGAATACACAGAGCTAACCTATGAGAGGGGTAGACCTCACAGTAGTGAAAAATGAAATAGACTGTTTGGTACTTACAGGACACGCGAACCACCAAAGTACATATCTTATTTTTTACTTACATAGCATCATGCACCTAGGACTACCTAGGGCCTACCTTAGGTGTAAATTATATGTAATAAAAGGGGAGTTTAAGGCTTGGCAAGTAGGCTGGGACTCCCCTGGGAGACCCCTGAGTCTATGCCCAGAACCATAACTCTGCCAGTCGAGTACTTACCTAAAAGCCGATAACTCACTTTTCTTCCATAGGCTAAAATTTCGTTGTTTCACTTGGAAATTCTTCTAAGTGGTGTGGAGTTTTGGAACTTTAAAATATTCATCTAAAATCAGCCGAACAACGAATTCTGATTTACTCACCTGTTATCAGGAGAAACCTCAGTGCTGCATCTTGGAGCTCAGTACTGACCCTGAAAAGTAATTTTAACCGTACTTACCAGTAACTCGAATTTCCTTCCATGGGATATCATTGCCTGCTTTTTGCTGAAAATTTTCTAAGTGTCGATTTTTGAAACTTACAAATATTCTTTAAAAATCGTACCAACTGTGAAAACGTAATTGTTTACCTGTTTTAGATAGATGTCCCAGTACTGAGCCTAGGAGCCCAGCACTGGATTACAAAAGTAACAAGAACGTACTTTACCCGTAACTTGAATTTTCTTCCATAGGAAACCATTGACTGTTTTTCTGTGAAATTTCTTCTAAGTGTCGATTATGCAAACATGTAAATATTCCTTAAAAATCGCCTGTATAACTTAAACGCAGTTTCTCAACTGCTTACAGGTGGTACAGTAGTGCTGGATCTAGGATCCAACACTGACCTAGAAAAAGTAACCATAACCCCACTTACCTGCTAAGTGAATTTCCTTCCATAGGATAACATTGGTAATTTGATCAGCAAAAGTTTCGAAGTGTCAACTTTTAAAATAGCAAAATATTGCTTAAAAATCACAACAGTAACTAAAACGAATTTACTCACTTGTTTCCAAGAACTGTCCCAGGACTGAATCTAGGATCCAGTCCTGGATTTAGAAAAGTAATCCTGAAAGTAATTAATTGCATATAACTTAAAATTCCCATTGAGCTCAATGTATTATTGTGATTCAAATTGTGTTGCCTATTGCAATAAACTGTAACTATGACCTGCAAAAGTCAATTGCCTATTGCAAAGTATTTAACTAAAGCATCTCATTCTGAGAAATTATATTTTGATACCTATTGTTGGTTCTAAAATAAAACAACAATATCTTTTGTATGCAAACCAATGGCCTAGAGTTCAGTTCTTGAGTGTGTGAGACCATTTGCTGACTGAGTGTGTACAACAAATGTTTTACACTGTACTCTGATACTGCCTTACTGCTCGGCAAGCTTCCACTTTAGAGAGTAAGGTTATATCTAACTTTAGCCTCTGCCAAACCTCTGGGGACTGGGGACTCTGTGCACACTGACCTTATTTGGGAACAGTATATACAGAGCCACTTTCTCACAGTAGTGATAAAGTGATTAGAGTCCTAAGGCCAACATAAAGATACAGCAAAACGTGAGGTGAAAAGCAAAAAGGTTGCTGGTAGGCCACCTTAAGGATGCCAGGTCTAACAAAAACTGAACTAAGGATAACATGAGTAAAACATCAGGTTTCTCTACTGCATTTGGTGAGACAAGTGGGCCTTCTTTTATCTTCCATTCAAGCAATCTTTGACAGACCCCTTTATTATAGAGCTATTCAAGGATTAAAGATAAGGCACTTACAAAGGAGTCCCAAATACTCAGAGATGGTTGACTTCTGTAATATGGGTCGTAGACTAAAAGCAGCGCAAAAACAGAGTGCAACAGGGTCCAAAAAACTTGAGTGCCACAAGAGAGTTTGAATGCAAGCGTATCCTTTTACAGATCCAGAGATATACTCATGCAATTTTTGTTTTTAGGACAGAACGTGCATGATGAAAAAAACATTGTTTTTAAAAAGCGCATTGCAGAATATCAGTACTTTGATGTGGGAAAACTTCAAAACTTTCAAACAAAATATTTGTAGGCAGCTTACAGCAAGTTGTTGTGTCCGAGTGGTTAAGGCGATGGACTAGAAATCCATTGGGGTATCCCCGCGCAGGTTCGAATCCTGACAACAACGAGAATCTTTTTATTATCGGCTACAATTTCAGAAGTTAACCTTTAGTATTTCTTCCATTTCAGTTTTATAAATAGGTGGCTTATTTTTGTGTCACTATTGCCTCTCCACATATTTGTTATCGCTACCTCTTTCATGTCTTTGCTACACCTCATTCCTACTTTAGCACTGGTGTAAACGCTTCAAATTATTATACCGTTGCTCTCTCATTCATACCTGCGCATGCACTTGAAAGTTACTTTACCAATAAAAGACGCAAAGAGAGAAATAGAACAAAAGTGCTGGCTGGATTGGCAAACACACTTCATAAAACTGCATTTTCTTTTTTATTCTCCCCCGTGTTACATGCTTAACCTCCCCATGTGTAATTTCTCTTAACCTGCTGTCCCAGGAAGAGAATTTCATCTACAGGCTCTTTCTGTGTTTTTTTCCCTAGTCTGTCTTTCCCATTTCTTAGCTGTGTAACTGTTCCTTTACGCGCTCTATTTAAACGCCATCAATCTCATTTGAGCTCCTTGCTCCCGCTTCTGTTTTCTCCACCTCTCATACTGCCAGTTCTCTCTTTCTCTGTGGTTGGTGGCTACTTTCCTGAGCTTCCGAAGCCACGTGGTTCCTGCCTCTTGTTGTCAGACTTGAATTGGAAAAGGAACCATATTAACAAGCCTTTACCACTCACACACGGCGGAAGTTTATACCTTAATTCAGTGAGCTAAGAAAAGCGTGTTGTGGGTCCCCTACGAGCCATGGTGCTTGCTTCATCATGATTTGGCACCAGTCATTAGCCGCAGCTCTGCTAATGAGCCACTGAGGTCAGTTTCAATATTTACTCAAAAACATAACCATGCAGCCCACCCCTCAACTGTGTATTTATCTTGCTTTTCTGCTGTTCGTGTGATTAGCTGGGAGGAGCTCACGGCGACATCCTCCCTATAAAAGTGTAGATGGATCACTCTCTAACTCTTTCTTGCTTCACATACAAATGGCTTGAAAGGTGCAGGGAAGATGCAGGTCTAATAGACAGAATAGAAGGTCTGTGCCAGGTGGGTTTCTCTGCATTGGTGTCCCATCACAGGTCCGCAAGTGTAATGTGTGATCTTTGACTCCTGGCATTTCACAAGCAGGCGGCCAGGAAACGGTTTCAGCCTATCAACCACTGAGGAGACGCAGCCTCTGAATGAGGAATGAGGAAGCAATGAATACATCCAGCCTATCACAGGAACAGCCCTGAGTGTTCCGAATTATAAATTCTCCATGTCATTGTATGTCGTTGAGCTCAAGTAGCTCGCCGTGATCGTATAGTGGTTAGTACTCTGCGTTGTGGCCGCAGCAACCTCGGTTTGAATCCGAGTCACGGCACTGTGGTTGGCAATGTCACGGCAGTTGGGTGTTAATTTTACAGAATTAGCAAATGTACCAGTGGTTTTTGTAAAATGTCTATTAAAAACAGATCCTTTCAAATATTTAAACCATCTAACAACAAATGATTTAAACTCGCATGATTATAAGATGTAGCTATAATGTATTTACTTACATAAATTATCGTTCTTGAACCTATTGGGGTGGAGGGGGAGCGGAGCTCACCCCCCAGGTGCAGTTGAGTGACCTGTGTTGTGGCTCTCTAGAGGTAAGGCACAAATTTTGCTGTCACCCAGCCCAATCCACACGTGTATTGGGGCCAGGTTTCAGGCAAATAGAGCAGTAAGTGCAGAGAAATGTTCACTCTCTAAAAGTGGCATTTCTAAAATAGTAAAGTTAAATCCAACCTCACCAGTAAGTAGGATTTTCAATAAATAAATAAAGCTACTGCTCTCCGATATGGAATTACCAAATAAAAAGTATAGGGGAATACACAGAGCTAACCTATGAGAGGGGTAGACCTCACAGTAGTGAAAAATGAAATAGACTGTTTGGTACTTACAGGACACGCGAACCACCAAAGTACATATCTTATTTTTTACTTACATAGCATCATGCACCTAGGACTACCTAGGGCCTACCTTAGGTGTAAATTATATGTAATAAAAGGGGAGTTTAAGGCTTGGCAAGTAGGCTGGGACTCCCCTGGGAGACCCCTGAGTCTATGCCCAGAACCATAACTCTGCCAGTCGAGTACTTACCTAAAAGCCGATAACTCACTTTTCTTCCATAGGCTAACATTGAGTGGTTTCACTTGGAAATTCTTCTAAGTGGTGTGGAGTTTTGGAACTTTAAAATATTCATCTAAAATCAGCCGAACAACGAATTCTGATTTACTCACCTGTTATCAGGAGAAACCTCAGTGCTGCATCTTGGAGCTCAGTACTGACCCTGAAACGTAATTTTAACCGTACTTACCAGTAACTCGAATTTCCTTCCATGGGATATCATTGCCTGCTTTTTGCTGAAAATTTTCTAAGTGTCGATTTTTGAAACTTACAAATATTCTTTAAAAATCGTACCAACTGTGAAAACGTAATTGTTTACCTGTTTTAGATAGATGTCCCAGTACTGAGCCTAGGAGCCCAGCACTGGATTACAAAAGTAACAAGAACGTACTTTACCCGTAACTTGAATTTTCTTCCATAGGAAACCATTGACTGTTTTTCTGTGAAATTTCTTCTAAGTGTCGATTATGCAAACATGTAAATATTCCTTAAAAATCGCCTGTATAACTTAAACGCAGTTTCTCAACTGCTTACAGGTGGTACAGTAGTGCTGGATCTAGGATCCAACACTGACCTAGAAAAAGTAACCATAACCCCACTTACCTGCTAAGTGAATTTCCTTCCATAGGATAACATTGGTAATTTGATCAGCAAAAGTTTCGAAGTGTCAACTTTTAAAATAGCAAAATATTGCTTAAAAATCACAACAGTAACTAAAACGAATTTACTCACTTGTTTCCAAGAACTGTCCCAGGACTGAATCTAGGATCCAGTCCTGGATTTAGAAAAGTAATCCTGAAAGTAATTAATTGCATATAACTTAAAATTCCCATTGAGCTCAATGTATTATTGTGATTCAAATTGTGTTGCCTATTGCAATAAACTGTAACTATGACCTGCAAAAGTCAATTGCCTATTGCAAAGTATTTAACTAAAGCATCTCATTCTGAGAAATTATATTTTGATACCTATTGTTGGTTCTAAAATAAAACAACAATATCTTTTGTATGCAAACCAATGGCCTAGAGTTCAGTTCTTGAGTGTGTGAGACCATTTGCTGACTGAGTGTGTACAACAAATGTTTTACACTGTACTCTGATACTGCCTTACTGCTCGGCAAGCTTCCACTTTAGAGAGTAAGGTTATATCTAACTTTAGCCTCTGCCAAACCTCTGGGGACTGGGGACTCTGTGCACACTGACCTTATTTGGGAACAGTATATACAGAGCCACTTTCTCACAGTAGTGATAAAGTGATTAGAGTCCTAAGGCCAACATAAAGATACAGCAAAACGTGAGGTGAAAAGCAAAAAGGTTGCTGGTAGGCCACCTTAAGGATGCCAGGTCTAACAAAAACTGAACTAAGGATAACATGAGTAAAACATCAGGTTTCTCTACTGCATTTGGTGAGACAAGTGGGCCTTCTTTTATCTTCCATTCAAGCAATCTTTGACAGACCCCTTTATTATAGAGCTATTCAAGGATTAAAGATAAGGCACTTACAAAGGAGTCCCAAATACTCAGAGATGGTTGACTTCTGTAATATGGGTCGTAGACTAAAAGCAGCGCAAAAACAGAGTGCAACAGGGTCCAAAAAACTTGAGTGCCACAAGAGAGTTTGAATGCAAGCGTATCCTTTTACAGATCCAGAGATATACTCATGCAATTTTTGTTTTTAGGACAGAACGTGCATGATGAAAAAAACATTGTTTTTAAAAAGCGCATTGCAGAATATCAGTACTTTGATGTGGGAAAACTTCAAAACTTTCAAACAAAATATTTGTAGGCAGCTTACAGCAAGTTGTTGTGGCCGAGTGGTTAAGGCGATGGACTAGAAATCCATTGGGGTATCCCCGCGCAGGTTCGAATCCTGACAACAACGAGAATCTTTTTATTATCGGCTACAATTTCAGAAGTTAACCTTTAGTATTTCTTCCATTTCAGTTTTATAAATAGGTGGCTTATTTTTGTGTCACTATTGCCTCTCCACATATTTGTTATCGCTACCTCTTTCATGTCTTTGCTACACCTCATTCCTACTTTAGCACTGGTGTAAACGCTTCAAATTATTATACCGTTGCTCTCTCATTCATACCTGCGCATGCACTTGAAAGTTACTTTACCAATAAAAGACGCAAAGAGAGAAATAGAACAAAAGTGCTGGCTGGATTGGCAAACACACTTCATAAAACTGCATTTTCTTTTTTATTCTCCCCGTGTTACATGCTTAACCTCCCCATGTGTAATTTCTCTTAACCTGCTGTCCCAGGAAGAGAATTTCATCTACAGGCTCTTTCTGTGTTTTTTTCCCTAGTCTGTCTTTCCCATTTCTTAGCTGTGTAACTGTTCCTTTACGCGCTCTATTTAAACGCCATCAATCTCATTTGAGCTCCTTGCTCCCGCTTCTGTTTTCTCCACCTCTCATACTGCCAGTTCTCTCTTTCTCTGTGGTTGGTGGCTACTTTCCTGAGCTTCCGAAGCCACGTGGTTCCTGCCTCTTGTTGTCAGACTTGAATTGGAAAAGGAACCATATTAACAAGCCTTTACCACTCACACACGGCGGAAGTTTATACCTTAATTCAGTGAGCTAAGAAAAGCGTGTTGTGGGTCCCCTACGAGCCATGGTGCTTGCTTCATCATGATTTGGCACCAGTCATTAGCCGCAGCTCTGCTAATGAGCCACTGAGGTCAGTTTCAATATTTACTCAAAAACATAACCATGCAGCCCACCCCTCAACTGTGTATTTATCTTGCTTTTCTGCTGTTCGTGTGATTAGCTGGGAGGAGCTCACGGCGACATCCTCCCTATAAAAGTGTAGATGGATCACTCTCTAACTCTTTCTTGCTTCACATACAAATGGCTTGAAAGGTGCAGGGAAGATGCAGGTCTAATAGACAGAATAGAAGGTCTGTGCCAGGTGGGTTTCTCTGCATTGGTGTCCCATCACAGGTCCGCAAGTGTAATGTGTGATCTTTGACTCCTGGCATTTCACAAGCAGGCGGCCAGGAAACGGTTTCAGCCTATCAACCACTGAGGAGACGCAGCCTCTGAATGAGGAATGAGGAAGCAATGAATACATCCAGCCTATCACAGGAACAGCCCTGAGTGTTCCGAATTATAAATTCTCCATGTCACTGTATGTCGTTGAGCCCAAGTAGCTCGCCGTGATCGTATAGTGGTTAGTACTCTGCGTTGTGGCCGCAGCAACCTCGGTTTGAATCCGAGTCACGGCACTGTGGTTGGCAATGTCACGGCAGTTGGGTGTTAATTTTACAGAATTAGCAAATGTACCAGTGGTTTTTGTAAAATGTCTATTAAAAACAGATCCTTTCAAATATTTAAACCATCTAACAACAAATGATTTAAACTCGCATGATTATGAGATGTAGCTATAATGTATTTACTTACATAAATTATCGTTCTTGAACCTATTGGGGGTGGAGGGGGAGCGGAGCTCACCCCCCAGGTGCAGTTGAGTGACCTGTGTTGTGGCTCTCTAGAGGTAAGGCACAAATTTTGCTGTCACCCAGCCCAATCCAGACGTGTATTGGGGCCAGGTTTCAGGCAAATAGAGCAGTAAGTGCAGAGAAATGTTCACTCTCTAAAAGTGGCATTTCTAAAATAGTAAAGTTAAATCCAACCTCACCAGTAAGTAGGATTTTCAATAAATAAATAAAGCTACTCCTCTCCGATATGGAATTACCAAATAAAAAGTTTAGGGGAATACACAGAGCTAACCTATGAGAGGGGTAGACCTCACAGTAGTGAAAAATGAAATAGACTGTTTGGTACTTACAGGACACGCGAACCACCAAAGTACATATCTTATTTTTTACTTACATAGCATCATGCACCTAGGACTACCTAGGGCCTACCTTAGGTGTAAATTATATGTAATAAAAGGGGAGTTTAAGGCTTGGCAAGTAGGCTGGGACTCCCCTGGGAGACCCCTGAGTCTATGCCCAGAACCATAACTCTGCCAGTCGAGTACTTACCTAAAAGCCGATAACTCACTTTTCTTCCATAGGCTAAAATTTCGTTGTTTCACTTGGAAATTCTTCTAAGTGGTGTGGAGTTTTGGAACTTTAAAATATTCATCTAAAATCAGCCGAACAACGAATTCTGATTTACTCACCTGTTATCAGGAGAGACCTCAGTGCTGCATCTTGGAGCTCAGTACTGACCCTGAAAAGTAATTTTAACCGTACTTACCAGTAACTCGAATTTCCTTCCATGGGATATCATTGCCTGCTTTTTGCTGAAAATTTTCTAAGTGTCGATTTATGAAACTTACAAATATTCTTTAAAAATCGTACCAACTGTGAAAACGTAATTGTTTACCTGTTTTAGAGAGATGTCCCAGTACTGAGCCTAGGAGCCCAGCACTGGATTACAAAAGTAACGAGAACGTACTTTACCCGTAACTTGAATTTTCTTCCATAGGAAACCATTGACTGTTTTTCTGTGAAATTTCTTCTAAGTGTCGATTTTGCAAACATGTAAATATTCCTTAAAAATCGCCTGTATAACTTAAACGCAGTTTCTCAACTGCTTACAGGTGGTACAGTAGTGCTGGATCTAGGATCCAACACTGACCTAGAAAAAGTAACCATAACCCCACTTACCTGCTAAGTGAATTTCCTTCCATAGGATAACATTGGTAATTTGATCAGCAAAAGTTTCTAAGTGTCAACTTGTAAAATAGCAAAATATTGCTTAAAAATCACAACAGTAACTAAAACGAATGTACTCACTTGTTTCCAAGAACTGTCCCAGGACTGAATCTAGGATCCAGTCCTGGGTTTAGAAAAGTAATCCTGAAAGTAATTAATTGCATATAACTTAAAATTCCCATTGAGCTCAATGTATTATTGTGATTCAAATTGTGTTGCCTATTGCAATAAACTGTAACTATGACCTGCAAAAGTCAATTGCCTATTGCAAAGTATTTAACTAAAGCATCTCATTCTGAGAAAGTATATTTTGATACCTATTGTTGGTTCTAAAATAAAACAACAATATCTTTTGTATGCAAACCAATGGCCTAGAGTTCTGTTCTTGAGTGTGAGAGACCATTTGCTGACTGAGTGTGTACAACAAATGTTTTACACTGTACTCTGATACTGCCTTACTGCTCGGCAAGCTACCACTTTAGAGAGTAAGGTTATATCTAACTTTTGCCTCTGCCAAACCTCTGGGGACTGGGGACTCTGTGCACACTGTACCTATTTGGGAACAGTATATACAGAGCCACTTTCTCACAGTAGTGATAAAGTGATTAGAGTCCTAAGGCCAACATAAAGATACAGCAAAACGTGAGGTGAAAAGCAAAAAGGTTGCTGGTAGGCCACCTTAAGGATGCCAGGTCTACCAAAAACTGAACTAAGGATAACATGAGTAAAACATCAGGTTTCTCTACTGCATTTGGTGAGACAAGTGGGCCTTCTTTTATCTTCCATTCAAGCAATCTTTGACAGACCCCTTTATTATAGAGCTTTTCAAGGATTAAAGATAAGGCACTTACAAAGGAGTCCCAAATACTCAGAGATGGTTGACTTCTGTAATATGGGTCGTAGACTAAAAGCAGCGCAAAAACAGAGTGCAACAGGGTCCAAAAAACTTGAGTGCCACAAGAGAGTTTGAATGCAAGCGTATCCTTTTACAGATCCAGAGATATACTCATGCAATTTTTGTTTTTAGGACAGAACGTGCATGATGAAAAAAACATTGTTTTTAAAAAGCGCATTGCAGAATATCAGTACTTTGATGTGGGAAAACTTCAAAACTTTCAAACAAAATTTTTGTAGGCAGCTTACAGCAAGTTGTTGTGGCCGAGTGGTTAAGGCGATGGACTCGAAATCCATTGGGGTATCCCCGCGCAGGTTCGAATCCTGCCAACAACGAGAATCTTTTTATTATCGGCTACAATTTCAGAAGTTAACCTTTAGTATTTCTTCCATTTCAGTTTTATAAATAGGTGGCTTATTTTTGTGTCACTATTGCCTCTCCACATATTTGTTATCGCTACCTCTTTCATGTCTTTGCTACACCTCATTCCTACTTTAGCACTGGTGTAAACGCTTCAAATTATTATACCGTTGCTCTCTCATTCATACCTGCGCATGCACTTGAAAGTTACTTTACCAATAAAAGACGCAAAGAGAGAAATAGAACAAAAGTGCTGGCTGGATTGGCAAACACACTTCATAAAACTGCATTTTCTTTTTTATTCTCCCCCGTGTTACATGCTTAACCTCCCCATGTGTAATTTCTCTTAACCTGCTGTCCCAGGAAGAGAATTTCATCTACAGGCTCTTTCTGTGTTTTTTTCCCTAGTCTGTCTTTCCCATTTCTTAGATGTGTAACTGTTCCTTTACGCGCTCTATTTAAACGCCATCAATCTCATTTGAGCTCCTTGCTCCCGCTTCTGTTTTCTCCACCTCTCATACTGATAGTTCTCTCTTTCTCTGTGGTTGGTGGCTACTTTCCTGAGCTTCCGAAGCCACGTGGTTCCTGCCTCTTGTTGTCAGACTTGAATTGGAAAAGGAACCATATTAACAAGCCTTTACCACTCACACACGGCGGAAGTTTATACTTTAATTCAGTGAGCTAAGAAAAGCGTGTTGTGGGTCCCCTACGAGCCATGGTGCTTGCTTCATCATGATTTGGCACCAGTCATTAGCCGCAGCTCTGCTAATGAGCCACTGAGGTCAGTTTCAATATTTACTCAAAAACATAACCATGCAGCCCACCCCTCAACTGTGTATTTATCTTGCTTTTCTGCTGTTCGTGTGATTAGCTGGGAGGAGCTCACGGCGACATCCTCCCTATAAAAGTGTAGATGGATCACTCTCTAACTCTTTCTTGCTTCACATACAAATGGCTTGAAAGGTGCAGGGAAGATGCAGGTCTAATAGACAGAATAGAAGGTCTGTGCCAGGTGGGTTTCTCTGCATTGGTGTCCCATCACAGGTCCGCAAGTGTAATGTGTGATCTTTGACTCCTGGCATTTCACAAGCAGGCGGCTAGGAAACGGTTTCAGCCTATCAACCACTGAGGAGACGCAGCCTCTGAATGAGGAATGAGGAAGCAATGAATACATCCAGCCTATCACAGGAACAGCCCTGAGTGTTCCGAATTATAAATTCTCCATGTCACTGTATGTCGTTGAACCCAAGTAGCTTGCCGTGATCGTATAGTGGTTAGTACTCTGCGTTGTGGCCGCAGCAACCTCGGTTCAAATCTGAGTCACGGCATTGTGGTTGGCAATGTCACGGCAGTTGGGTGTTAATTTTACAGAATTAGCAAATGTACCAGTGGTTTTTGTGAAATGTCTATTAAAAACAGATCCTTTCAAATATTCAAACCATCTAACAACAAATGATTTAAACTCGCATGATTATAAGCTGTAGCTATAATGTATTAACTTACATAAATTATCGTTCTTGAACCTATTGGGGGTGGAGGGGGAGCGGAGCTCACCCCCCAGGTGCAGTTGAGTGACCTGTGTTGTGGCTCTCTAGAGGGAAGGCACAAATTTTGCTGTCACCCAGCCCAATCCAGACGTGTATTGGGGCCAGATTTCAGGCAAATAGAGCAGTAAGTGCAGAGAAATGTTCACTCTCTAAAAGTGGCATTTCTAAAATAGTAAAGTGAAATCCAACCTCACCAGTAAGTAGGATTTTCAATAAATAAATAAAGCTACTCCTCTCCGATATGGAATTACCAAATAACAAGTATAGGGGAATACACAGAGCTAACCTATGAGAGGGGTAGACCTCACAGTAGTGAAAAATGAAATAGACTGTTTGGTACTTACAGGACATGCGAACCACCAAAGTACATATCTTATTTTTTACTTACATAGCATCATGCACCTAGGACTACCTAGGGCCTACCTTAGGTGTAAATTATATGTAATAAAAGGGGAGTTTAAGGCTTGGCAAGTAGGCTGGGACTCCCCTGGGAGACCCCTGAGTCTATGCCCAGAACCATAACTCTGCCAGTCGAGTACTTACCTAAAAGCCGATAACTCACTTTTCTTCCATAGGCTAACATTGAGTGGTTTCACTTGGAAATTCTTCTAAGTGGTGTGGAGTTTTGGAACTTTAAAATATTCATCTAAAATCAGCCGAACAACGAATTCTGATTTACTCACCTGTTATCAGGAGAGACCTCAGTGCTGCATCTTGGAGCTCAGTACTGACCCTGAAAAGTAATTTTAACCGTACTTACCAGTAACTCGAATTTCCTTCCATGGGATATCATTGCCTGCTTTTTGCAGAAAATTTTCTAAGTGTCGATTTTTGAAACTTACAAATATTCTTTAAAAATCGTACCAACTGTGAAAACGTAATTGTTTACCTGTTTTAGATAGATGTCCCAGTACTGAGCCTAGGAGCCCAGCACTGGATTACAAAAGTAACAAGAACGTACTTTACCCGTAACTTGAATTTTCTTCCATAGGAAACCATTGACTGTTTTTCTGTGAAATTTCTTCTAAGTGTCGATTTTGCAAACATGTAAATATTCCTTAAAAATCGCCTGTATAACTTAAACGCAGTTTCTCAACTGCTTACAGGTGGTACAGTAGTGCTGGATCTAGGATCCAACACTGACCTAGAAAAAGTAACCATAACCCCACTTACCTGCTAAGTGAATTTCCTTCCATAGGATAACATTGGTAATTTGATCAGCAAAAGTTTCGAAGTGTCAACTTTTAAAATAGCGAAATATTGCTTAAAAATCACAACAGTAACTAAAACGAATTTACTCACTTGTTTCCAAGAACTGTCCCAGGACTGAATCTAGGATCCAGTCCTGGATTTAGAAAAGTAATCCTGAAAGTAATTAATTGCATATAACTTAAAATTCCCATTGAGCTCAATGTATTATTGTGATTCAAATTGTGTTGCCTATTGCAATAAACTGTAACTATGACCTGCAAAAGTCAATTGCCTATTGCAAAGTATTTAACTAAAGCATCTCATTCTGAGAAATTATATTTTGATACCTATTGTTGGTTCTAAAATAAAACAACAATATCTTTTGTATGCAAACCAATGGCCTAGAGTTCAGTTCTTGAGTGTGTGAGACCATTTGCTGACTGAGTGTGTACAACAAATGTTTTACACTGTACTCTGATACTGCCTTACTGCTCGGCAAGCTTCCACTTTAGAGAGTAAGGTTATATCTAACTTTAGCCTCTGCCAAACCTCTGGGGACTGGGGACTCTGTGCACACTGACCTTATTTGGGAACAGTATATACAGAGCCACTTTCTCACAGTAGTGATAAAGTGATTAGAGTCCTAAGGCCAACATAAAGATACAGCAAAACGTGAGGTGAAAAGCAAAAATGTTGCTGGTAGGCCACCTTAAGGATGCCAGGTCTAACAAAAACTGAACTAAGGATAACATGAGTAAAACATCAGGTTTCTCTACTGCATTTGGTGAGACAAGTGGGCCTTCTTTTATCTTCCATTCAAGCAATCTTTGACAGACCCCTTTATTATAGAGCTTTTCAAGGATTAAAGATAAGGCACTTACAAAGGAGTCCCAAATACTCAGAGATGGTTGACTTCTGTAATATGGGTCGTAGACTAAAAGCAGCGCAAAAACAGAGTGCAACAGGGTCCAAAAAACTTGAGTGCCACAAGAGAGTTTGAATGCAAGCGTATCCTTTTACAGATCCAGAGATATACTCATGCAATTTTTGTTTTTAGGACAGAACGTGCATGATGAAAAAAACATTGTTTTTAAAAAGCGCATTGCAGAATATCAGTACTTTGATGTGGGAAAACTTCAAAACTTTCAAACAAAATATTTGTAGGTAGCTTACAGCAAGTTGTTGTGGCCGAGTGGTTAAGGCGATGGACTCGAAATCCATTGGGGTATCCCCGCGCAGGTTCGAATCCTGACAACAACGAGAATCTTTTTATTATCGGCTACAATTTCAGAAGTTAACCTTTAGTATTTCTTCCATTTCAGTTTTATAAATAGGTGGCTTATTTTTGTGTCACTATTGCCTCTCCACATATTTGTTATCGCTACCTCTTTCATGTCTTTGCTACACCTCATTCCTACTTTAGCACTGGTGTAAACGCTTCAAATTATTATACTGTTGCTCTCTCATTCATACCTGCGCATGCACTTGAAAGTTACTTTACCAATAAAAGACGCAAAGAGAGAAATAGAACAAAAGTGCTGGCTGGATTGGCAAACACACTTCATAAAACTGCATTTTCTTTTTTATTCTCCCCCGTGTTACATGCTTAACCTCCCCATGTGTAATTTCTCTTAACCTGCTGTCCCAGGAAGAGAATTTCATCTACAGGCTCTTTCTGTGTTTTTTTCCCTAGTCTGTCTTTCCCATTTCTTAGCTGTGTAACTGTTCCTTTACGCGCTCTATTTAAACGCCATCAATCTCATTTGAGCTCCTTGCTCCCGCTTCTGTTTTCTCCACCTCTCATACTGCCAGTTCTCTCTTTCTCTGTGGTTGGTGGCTACTTTCCTGAGCTTCCGAAGCCATGTGGTTCCTGCCTCTTGTTGTCAGACTTGAATTGGAAAAGGAACCATATTAACAAGCCTTTACCACTCACACACGGCGGAAGTTTATACTTTAATTCAGTGAGCTAAGAAAAGCGTGTTGTGGGTCCCCTACGAGCCATGGTGCTTGCTTCATCATGATTTGGCACCAGTCATTAGCCGCAGCTCTGCTAATGAGCCACTGAGGTCAGTTTCAATATTTACTCAAAAACATAACCATGCAGCCCACCCCTCAACTGTGTATTTATCTTGCTTTTCTGCTGTTCGTGTGATTAGCTGGGAGGAGCTCACGGCGACATCCTCCCTATAAAAGTGTAGATGGATCACTCTCTAACTCTTTCTTGCTTCACATACAAATGGCTTGAAAGGTGCAGGGAAGATGCAGGTCTAATAGACAGAATAGAAGGTCTGTGCCAGGTGGGTTTCTCTGCATTGGTGTCCCATCACAGGTCCGCAAGTGTAATGTGTGATCTTTGACTCCTGGCATTTCACAAGCAGGCGACCAGGAAACGGTTTCAGCCTATCAACCACTGAGGAGACGCAGCCTCTGAATGAGGAATGAGGAAGCAATGAATACATGCAGCCTATCACAGGAACAGCCCTGAGTGTTCCGAATTATAAATTCTCCATGTCACTGTATGTCGTTGAGCCCAAGTAGCTTGCCGTGATCATATAGTGGTAAGTACTCTGTGTTGTGGTCGCAGCAACCTCGGTTTGAATCCGAGTCACGGCACTGTGGTTGGCAATGTCACGGCAGTTGGGTGTTAATTTTACAGAATTAGCAAATGTACCAGTGGTTTTTGTAAAATGTCTATTAAAAACAGATCCTTTCAAATATTTAAACCATCTAACAACAAATGATTTAAACTCGCATGATTATGAGATGTAGCTATAATGTATTTACTTACATAAATTATCGTTCTTGAACCTATTGGGGGTGGAGGGGGAGCGGAGCTCACCCCCCAGGTGCAGTTGAGTGACCTGTGTTGTGGCTCTCTAGAGGTAAGGCACAAATTTTGCTGTCACCCAGCCCAATCCACACGTGTATTGGGGCCAGGTTTCAGGCAAATAGAGCAGTAAGTGCAGAGAAATGTTCACTCTCTAAAAGTGGCATTTCTAAAATAGTAAAGTTAAATCCAACCTCACCAGTAAGTAGGATTTTCAATAAATAAATAAAGCTACTCCTCTCCGATATGGAATTACCAAATAAAAAGTATAGGGGAATACACAGAGCTAACCTATGAGAGGGGTAGACCTCACAGTAGTGAAAAATGAAATAGACTGTTTGGTACTTACAGGACACGCGAACCACCAAAGTACATATCTTATTTTTTACTTACATAGCATCATGCACCTAGGACTACCTAGGGCCTACCTTAGGTGTAAATTATATGTAATAAAAGGGGAGTTTAAGGCTTGGCAAGTAGGCTGGGACTCCCCTGGGAGACCCCTGAGTCTATACCCAGAACCATAACTCTGCCAGTCGAGTACTTACCTAAAAGCCGATAACTCACTTTTCTTCCATAGGCTAACATTGAGTGGTTTCACTTGGAAATTCTTCTAAGTGGTGTGGAGTTTTGGAACTTTAAAATATTCATCTAAAATCAGCCGAACAACGAATTCTGATTTACTCACCTGTTATCAGGAGAAACCTCAGTGCTGCATCTTGGAGCTCAGTACTGACCCTGAAAAGTAATTTTAACTGTACTTACCAGTAACTCGAATTTCCTTCCATGGGATATCATTGCCTGCTTTTTGCTGAAAATTTTCTAAGTGTCGATTTTTGAAACTTACAAATATTCTTTAAAAATCGTACCAACTGTGAAAACGTAATTGTTTACCTGTTTTAGATAGATGTCCCAGTACTGAGCCTAGGAGCCCAGCACTGGATTACAAAAGTAACAAGAACGTACTTTACCAGTAACTTGAATTTTCTTCCATAGGAAACCATTGACTGTTTTTCTGTGAAATTTCTTCTAAGTGTCGATTATGCAAACATGTAAATATTCCTTAAAAATCGCCTGTATAACTTAAACGCAGTTTCTCAACTGCTTACAGGTGGTACAGTAGTGCTGGATCTAGGATCCAACACTGACCTAGAAAAAGTAACCATAACCCCACTTACCTGCTAAGTGAATTTCCTTCCATAGGATAACATTGGTAATTTGATCAGCAAAAGTTTCGAAGTGTCAACTTTTAAAATAGCAAAATATTGCTTAAAAATCACAACAGTAACTAAAACGAATTTACTCACTTGTTTCCAAGAACTGTCCCAGGACTGAATCTAGGATCCAGTCCTGGATTTAGAAAAGTAATCCTGAAAGTAATTAATTGCATATAACTTAAAATTCCCATTGAGCTCAATGTATTATTGTGATTCAAATTGTGTTGCCTATTGCAATAAACTGTAACTATGACCTGCAAAAGTCAATTGCCTATTGCAAAGTATTTAACTAAAGCATCTCATTCTGAGAAATTATATTTTGATACCTATTGTTGGTTCTAAAATAAAACAACAATATCTTTTGTATGCAAACCAATGGCCTAGAGTTCAGTTCTTGAGTGTGTGAGACCATTTGCTGACTGAGTGTGTACAACAAATGTTTTACACTGTACTCTGATACTGCCTTACTGCTCGGCAAGCTTCCACTTTAGAGAGTAAGGTTATATCTAACTTTAGCCTCTGCCAAACCTCTGGGGACTGGGGACTCTGTGCACACTGACCTTATTTGGGAACAGTATATACAGAGCCACTTTCTCACAGTAGTGATAAAGTGATTAGAGTCCTAAGGCCAACATAAAGATACAGCAAAACGTGAGGTGAAAAGCAAAAAGGTTGCTGGTAGGCCACCTTAAGGATGCCAGGTCTAACAAAAACTGAACTAAGGATAACATGAGTAAAACATCAGGTTTCTCTACTGCATTTGGTGAGACAAGTGGGCCTTCTTTTATCTTCCATTCAAGCAATCTTTGACAGACCCCTTTATTATAGAGCTATTCAAGGATTAAAGATAAGGCACTTACAAAGGAGTCCCAAATAGTCAGAGATGGTTGACTTCTGTAATATGGGTCGTAGACTAAAAGCAGCGCAAAAACAGAGTGCAACAGGGTCCAAAAAACTTGAGTGCCACAAGAGAGTTTGAATGCAAGCGTATCCTTTTACAGATCCAGAGATATACTCATGCAATTTTTGTTTTTAGGACAGAACGTGCATGATGAAAAAAACATTGTTTTTAAAAAGCGCATTGCAGAATATCAGTACTTTGATGTGGGAAAACTTCAAAACTTTCAAACAAAATATTTGTAGGCAGCTTACAGCAAGTTGTTGTGGCCGAGTGGTTAAGGCGATGGACTAGAAATCCATTGGGGTATCCCCGCGCAGGTTCGAATCCTGACAACAACGAGAATCTTTTTATTATCGGCTACAATTTCAGAAGTTAACCTTTAGTATTTCTTCCATTTCAGTTTTATAAATAGGTGGCTTATTTTTGTGTCACTATTGCCTCTCCACATATTTGTTATCGCTACCTCTTTCATGTCTTTGCTACACCTCATTCCTACTTTAGCACTGGTGTAAACGCTTCAAATTATTATACCGTTGCTCTCTCATTCATACCTGCGCATGCACTTGAAAGTTACTTTACCAATAAAAGACGCAAAGAGAGAAATAGAACAAAAGTGCTGGCTGGATTGGCAAACACACTTCATAAAACTGCATTTTCTTTTTTATTCTCCCCCGTGTTACATGCTTAACCTCCCCATGTGTAATTTCTCTTAACCTGCTGTCCCAGGAAGAGAATTTCATCTACAGGCTCTTTCTGTGTTTTTTTCCCTAGTCTGTCTTTCCCATTTCTTAGCTGTGTAACTGTTCCTTTACGCGCTCTATTTAAACGCCATCAATCTCATTTGAGCTCCTTGCTCCCGCTTCTGTTTTCTCCACCTCTCATACTGCCAGTTCTCTCTTTCTCTGTGGTTGGTGGCTACTTTCCTGAGCTTCCGAAGCCACGTGGTTCCTGCCTCTTGTTGTCAGACTTGAATTGGAAAAGGAACCATATTAACAAGCCTTTACCACTCACACACGGCGGAAGTTTATACCTTAATTCAGTGAGCTAAGAAAAGCGTGTTGTGGGTCCCCTACGAGCCATGGTGCTTGCTTCATCATGATTTGGCACCAGTCATTAGCCGCAGCTCTGCTAATGAGCCACTGAGGTCAGTTTCAATATTTACTCAAAAACATAACCATGCAGCCCACCCCTCAACTGTGTATTTATCTTGTTTTTCTGCTGTTCGTGTGATTAGCTGGGAGGAGCTCACGGCGACATCCTCCCTATAAAAGTGTAGATGGATCACTCTCTAACTCTTTCTTGCTTCACATACAAATGGCTTGAAAGGTGCAGGGAAGATGCAGGTCTAATAGACAGAATAGAAGGTCTGTGCCAGGTGGGTTTCTCTGCATTGGTGTCCCATCACAGGTCCGCAAGTGTAATGTGTGATCTTTGACTCCTGGCATTTCACAAGCAGGCGGCCAGGAAACGGTTTCAGCCTATCAACCACTGAGGAGACGCAGCCTCTGAATGAGGAATGAGGAAGCAATGAATACATCCAGCCTATCACAGGAACAGCCCTGAGTGTTCCGAATTATAAATTCTCCATGTCATTGTATGTCGTTGAGCTCAAGTAGCTCGCCGTGATCGTATAGTGGTTAGTACTCTGCGTTGTGGCCGCAGCAACCTCGGTTTGAATCCGAGTCACGGCACTGTGGTTGGCAATGTCACGGCAGTTGGGTGTTAATTTTACAGAATTAGCAAATGTACCAGTGGTTTTTGTAAAATGTCTATTAAAAACAGATCCTTTCAAATATTTAAACCATCTAACAACAAATGATTTAAACTCGCATGATTATAAGATGTAGCTATAATGTATTTACTTACATAAATTATCGTTCTTGAACCTATTGGGGGTGGAGGGGGAGCGGAGCTCACCCCCCAGGTGCAGTTGAGTGACCTGTGTTGTGGCTCTCTAGAGGTAAGGCACAAATTTTGCTGTCACCCAGCCCAATCCACACGTGTATTGGGGCCAGGTTTCAGGCAAATAGAGCAGTAAGTGCAGAGAAATGTTCACTCTCTAAAAGTGGCATTTCTAAAATAGTAAAGTTAAATCCAACCTCACCAGTAAGTAGGATTTTCAATAAATAAATAAAGCTACTGCTCTCCGATATGGAATTACCAAATAAAAAGTATAGGGGAATACACAGAGCTAACCTATGAGAGGGGTAGACCTCACAGTAGTGAAAAATGAAATAGACTGTTTGGTACTTACAGGACACGCGAACCACCAAAGTACATATCTTATTTTTTACTTACATAGCATCATGCACCTAGGACTACCTAGGGCCTACCTTAGGTGTAAATTATATGTAATAAAAGGGGAGTTTAAGGCTTGGCAAGTAGGCTGGGACTCCCCTGGGAGACCCCTGAGTCTATGCCCAGAACCATAACTCTGCCAGTCGAGTACTTACCTAAAAGCCGATAACTCACTTTTCTTCCATAGGCTAACATTGAGTGGTTTCACTTGGAAATTCTTCTAAGTGGTGTGGAGTTTTGGAACTTTAAAATATTCATCTAAAATCAGCCGAACAACGAATTCTGATTTACTCACCTGTTATCAGGAGAAACCTCAGTGCTGCATCTTGGAGCTCAGTACTGACCCTGAAACGTAATTTTAACCGTACTTACCAGTAACTCGAATTTCCTTCCATGGGATATCATTGCTTGCTTTTTGCTGAAAATTTTCTAAGTGTCGATTTTTGAAACTTACAAATATTCTTTAAAAATCGTACCAACTGTGAAAACGTAATTGTTTACCTGTTTTAGATAGATGTCCCAGTACTGAGCCTAGGAGCCCAGCACTGGATTACAAAAGTAACAAGAACGTACTTTACCCGTAACTTGAATTTTCTTCCATAGGAAACCATTGACTGTTTTTCTGTGAAATTTCTTCTAAGTGTCGATTATGCAAACATGTAAATATTCCTTAAAAATCGCCTGTATAACTTAAACGCAGTTTCTCAACTGCTTACAGGTGGTACAGTAGTGCTGGATCTAGGATCCAACACTGACCTAGAAAAAGTAACCATAACCCCACTTACCTGCTAAGTGAATTTCCTTCCATAGGATAACATTGGTAATTTGATCAGCAAAAGTTTCGAAGTGTCAACTTTTAAAATAGCAAAATATTGCTTAAAAATCACAACAGTAACTAAAACGAATTTACTCACTTGTTTCCAAGAACTGTCCCAGGACTGAATCTAGGATCCAGTCCTGGATTTAGAAAAGTAATCCTGAAAGTAATTAATTGCATATAACTTAAAATTCCCATTGAGCTCAATGTATTATTGTGATTCAAATTGTGTTGCCTATTGCAATAAACTGTAACTATGACCTGCAAAAGTCAATTGCCTATTGCAAAGTATTTAACTAAAGCATCTCATTCTGAGAAATTATATTTTGATACCTATTGTTGGTTCTAAAATAAAACAACAATATCTTTTGTATGCAAACCAATGGCCTAGAGTTCAGTTCTTGAGTGTGTGAGACCATTTGCTGACTGAGTGTGTACAACAAATGTTTTACACTGTACTCTGATACTGCCTTACTGCTCGGCAAGCTTCCACTTTAGAGAGTAAGGTTATATCTAACTTTAGCCTCTGCCAAACCTCTGGGGACTGGGGACTCTGTGCACACTGACCTTATTTGGGAACAGTATATACAGAGCCACTTTCTCACAGTAGTGATAAAGTGATTAGAGTCCTAAGGCCAACATAAAGATACAGCAAAACGTGAGGTGAAAAGCAAAAAGGTTGCTGGTAGGCCACCTTAAGGATGCCAGGTCTAACAAAAACTGAACTAAGGATAACATGAGTAAAACATCAGGTTTCTCTACTGCATTTGGTGAGACAAGTGGGCCTTCTTTTATCTTCCATTCAAGCAATCTTTGACAGACCCCTTTATTATAGAGCTATTCAAGGATTAAAGATAAGGCACTTACAAAGGAGTCCCAAATACTCAGAGATGGTTGACTTCTGTAATATGGGTCGTAGACTAAAAGCAGCGCAAAAACAGAGTGCAACAGGGTCCAAAAAACTTGAGTGCCACAAGAGAGTTTGAATGCAAGCGTATCCTTTTACAGATCCAGAGATATACTCATGCAATTTTTGTTTTTAGGACAGAACGTGCATGATGAAAAAAACATTGTTTTTAAAAAGCGCATTGCAGAATATCAGTACTTTGATGTGGGAAAACTTCAAAACTTTCAAACAAAATATTTGTAGGCAGCTTACAGCAAGTTGTTGTGGCCGAGTGGTTAAGGCGATGGACTAGAAATCCATTGGGGTATCCCCGCGCAGGTTCGAATCCTGACAACAACGAGAATCTTTTTATTATCGGCTACAATTTCAGAAGTTAACCTTTAGTATTTCTTCCATTTCAGTTTTATAAATAGGTGGCTTATTTTTGTGTCACTATTGCCTCTCCACATATTTGTTATCGCTACCTCTTTCATGTCTTTGCTACACCTCATTCCTACTTTAGCACTGGTGTAAACGCTTCAAATTATTATACCGTTGCTCTCTCATTCATACCTGCGCATGCACTTGAAAGTTACTTTACCAATAAAAGACGCAAAGAGAGAAATAGAACAAAAGTGCTGGCTGGATTGGCAAACACACTTCATAAAACTGCATTTTCTTTTTTATTCTCCCCCGTGTTACATGCTTAACCTCCCCATGTGTAATTTCTCTTAACCTGCTGTCCCAGGAAGAGAATTTCATCTACAGGCTCTTTCTGTGTTTTTTTCCCTAGTCTGTCTTTCCCATTTCTTAGCTGTGTAACTGTTCCTTTACGCGCTCTATTTAAACGCCATCAATCTCATTTGAGCTCCTTGCTCCCGCTTCTGTTTTCTCCACCTCTCATACTGCCAGTTCTCTCTTTCTCTGTGGTTGGTGGCTACTTTCCTGAGCTTCCGAAGCCACGTGGTTCCTGCCTCTTGTTGTCAGACTTGAATTGGAAAAGGAACCATATTAACAAGCCTTTACCACTCACACACGGCGGAAGTTTATACCTTAATTCAGTGAGCTAAGAAAAGCGTGTTGTGGGTCCCCTACGAGCCATGGTGCTTGCTTCATCATGATTTGGCACCAGTCATTAGCCGCAGCTCTGCTAATGAGCCACTGAGGTCAGTTTCAATATTTACTCAAAAACATAACCATGCAGCCCACCCCTCAACTGTGTATTTATCTTGCTTTTCTGCTGTTCGTGTGATTAGCTGGGAGGAGCTCACGGCGACATCCTCCCTATAAAAGTGTAGATGGATCACTCTCTAACTCTTTCTTGCTTCACATACAAATGGCTTGAAAGGTGCAGGGAAGATGCAGGTCTAATAGACAGAATAGAAGGTCTGTGCCAGGTGGGTTTCTCTGCATTGGTGTCCCATCACAGGTCCGCAAGTGTAATGTGTGATCTTTGACTCCTGGCATTTCACAAGCAGGCGGCCAGGAAACGGTTTCAGCCTATCAACCACTGAGGAGACGCAGCCTCTGAATGAGGAATGAGGAAGCAATGAATACATCCAGCCTATCACAGGAACAGCCCTGAGTGTTCCGAATTATAAATTCTCCATGTCACTGTATGTCGTTGAGCCCAAGTAGCTCGCCGTGATCGTATAGTGGTTAGTACTCTGCGTTGTGGCCGCAGCAACCTCGGTTTGAATCCGAGTCACGGCACTGTGGTTGGCAATGTCACGGCAGTTGGGTGTTAATTTTACAGAATTAGCAAATGTACCAGTGGTTTTTGTAAAATGTCTATTAAAAACAGATCCTTTCAAATATTTAAACCATCTAACAACAAATGATTTAAACTCGCATGATTATAAGATGTAGCTATAATGTATTTACTTACATAAATTATCGTTCTTGAACCTATTGGGGGTGGAGGGGGAGCGGAGCTCACCCCCCAGGTGCAGTTGAGTGACCTGTGTTGTGGCTCTCTAGAGGTAAGGCACAAATTTTGCTGTCACCCAGCCCAATCCAGACGTGTATTGGGGCCAGGTTTCAGGCAAATAGAGCAGTAAGTGCAGAGAAATGTTCACTCTCTAAAAGTGGCATTTCTAAAATAGTAAAGTTAAATCCAACCTCACCAGTAAGTAGGATTTTCAATAAATAAATAAAGCTACTCCTCTCCGATATGGAATTACCAAATAAAAAGTATAGGGGAATACACAGAGCTAACCTATGAGAGGGGTAGACCTCACAGTAGTGAAAAATGAAATAGACTGTTTGGTACTTACAGGACACGCGAACCACCAAAGTACATATCTTATTTTTTACTTACATAGCATCATGCACCTAGGACTACCTAGGGCCTACCTTAGGTGTAAATTATATGTAATAAAAGGGGAGTTTAAGGCTTGGCAAGTAGGCTGGGACTTCCCTGGGAGACCCCTGAGTCTATGCCCAGAACCATAACTCTGCCAGTCGAGTACTTACCTAAAAGCCGATAACTCACTTTTCTTCCATAGGCTAAAATTTCGTTGTTTCACTTGGAAATTCTTCTAAGTGGTGTGGAGTTTTGGAACTTTAAAATATTCATCTAAAATCAGCCGAACAACGAATTCTGATTTACTCACCTGTTATCAGGAGAGACCTCAGTGCTGCATCTTGGAGCTCAGTACTGACCCTGAAAAGTAATTTTAACCGTACTTACCAGTAACTCGAATTTCCTTCCATGGGATATCATTGCCTGCTTTTTGCTGAAAATTTTCTAAGTGTCGATTTATGAAACTTACAAATATTCTTTAAAAATCGTACCAACTGTGAAAACGTAATTGTTTACCTGTTTTAGAGAGATGTCCCAGTACTGAGCCTAGGAGCCCAGCACTGGATTACAAAAGTAACGAGAACGTACTTTACCCGTAACTTGAATTTTCTTCCATAGGAAACCATTGACTGTTTTTCTGTGAAATTTCTTCTAAGTATCGATTTTGCAAACATGTAAATATTCCTTAAAAATCGCCTGTATAACTTAAACGCAGTTTCTCAACTGCTTACAGGTGGTACAGTAGTGCTGGATCTAGGATCCAACACTGACCTAGAAAAAGTAACCATAACCCCACTTACCTGCTAAGTGAATTTCCTTCCATAGGATAACATTGGTAATTTGATCAGCAAAAGTTTCTAAGTGTCAACTTGTAAAATAGCAAAATATTGCTTAAAAATCACAACAGTAACTAAAACGAATGTACTCACTTGTTTCCAAGAACTGTCCCAGGACTGAATCTAGGATCCAGTCCTGGGTTTAGAAAAGTAATCCTGAAAGTAATTAATTGCATATAACTTAAAATTCCCATTGAGCTCAATGTATTATTGTGATTCAAATTGTGTTGCCTATTGCAATAAACTGTAACTATGACCTGCAAAAGTCAATTGCCTATTGCAAAGTATTTAACTAAAGCATCTCATTCTGAGAAAGTATATTTTGATACCTATTGTTGGTTCTAAAATAAAACAACAATATCTTTTGTATGCAAACCAATGGCCTAGAGTTCAGTTCTTGAGTGTGAGAGACCATTTGCTGACTGAGTGTGTACAACAAATGTTTTACACTGTACTCTGATACTGCCTTACTGCTCGGCAAGCTACCACTTTAGAGAGTAAGGTTATATCTAACTTTTGCCTCTGCCAAACCTCTGGGGACTGGGGACTCTGTGCACACTGTACCTATTTGGGAACAGTATATACAGAGCCACTTTCTCACAGTAGTGATAAAGTGATTAGAGTCCTAAGGCCAACATAAAGATACAGCAAAACGTGAGGTGAAAAGCAAAAAGGTTGCTGGTAGGCCACCTTAAGGATGCCAGGTCTACCAAAAACTGAACTAAGGATAACATGAGTAAAACATCAGGTTTCTCTACTGCATTTGGTGAGACAAGTGGGCCTTCTTTTATCTTCCATTCAAGCAATCTTTGACAGACCCCTTTATTATAGAGCTTTTCAAGGATTAAAGATAAGGCACTTACAAAGGAGTCCCAAATACTCAGAGATGGTTGACTTCTGTAATATGGGTCGTAGAATAAAAGCAGCGCAAAAACAGAGTGCAACAGGGTCCAAAAAACTTGAGTGCCACAAGAGAGTTTGAATGCAAGCGTATCCTTTTACAGATCCAGAGATATACTCATGCAATTTTTGTTTTTAGGACAGAACGTGCATGATGAAAAAAACATTGTTTTTAAAAAGCGCATTGCAGAATATCAGTACTTTGATGTGGGAAAACTTCAAAACTTTCAAACAAAATTTTTGTAGGCAGCTTACAGCAAGTTGTTGTGGCCGAGTGGTTAAGGCGATGGACTCGAAATCCATTGGGGTATCCCCGCGCAGGTTCGAATCCTGCCAACAACGAGAATCTTTTTATTATCGGCTACAATTTCAGAAGTTAACCTTTAGTATTTCTTCCATTTCAGTTTTATAAATAGGTGGCTTATTTTTGTGTCACTATTGCCTCTCCACATATTTGTTATCGCTACCTCTTTCATGTCTTTGCTACACCTCATTCCTACTTTAGCACTGGTGTAAACGCTTCAAATTATTATACCGTTGCTCTCTCATTCATACCTGCGCATGCACTTGAAAGTTACTTTACCAATAAAAGACGCAAAGAGAGAAATAGAACAAAAGTGCTGGCTGGATTGGCAAACACACTTCATAAAACTGCATTTTCTTTTTTATTCTCCCCCGTGTTACATGCTTAACCTCCCCATGTGTAATTTCTCTTAACCTGCTGTCCCAGGAAGAGAATTTCATCTACAGGCTCTTTCTGTGTTTTGTTCCCTAGTCTGTCTTTCCCATTTCTTAGATGTGTAACTGTTCCTTTACGCGCTCTATTTAAACGCCATCAATCTCATTTGAGCTCCTTGCTCCCGCTTCTGTTTTCTCCACCTCTCATACTGATAGTTCTCTCTTTCTCTGTGGTTGGTGGCTACTTTCCTGAGCTTCCGAAGCCACGTGGTTCCTGCCTCTTGTTGTCAGACTTGAATTGGAAAAGGAACCATATTAACAAGCCTTTACCACTCACACACGGCGGAAGTTTATACTTTAATTCAGTGAGCTAAGAAAAGCGTGTTGTGGGTCCCCTACGAGCCATGGTGCTTGCTTCATCATGATTTGGCACCAGTCATTAGCCGCAGCTCTGCTAATGAGCCACTGAGGTCAGTTTCAATATTTACTCAAAAACATAACCATGCAGCCCACCCCTCAACTGTGTATTTATCTTGCTTTTCTGCTGTTCGTGTGATTAGCTGGGAGGAGCTCACGGCGACATCCTCCCTATAAAAGTGTAGATGGATCACTCTCTAACTCTTTCTTGCTTCACATACAAATGGCTTGAAAGGTGCAGGGAAGATGCAGGTCTAATAGACAGAATAGAAGGTCTGTGCCAGGTGGGTTTCTCTGCATTGGTGTCCCATCACAGGTCCGCAAGTGTAATGTGTGATCTTTGACTCCTGGCATTTCACAAGCAGGCGGCTAGGAAACGGTTTCAGCCTATCAACCACTGAGGAGACGCAGCCTCTGAATGAGGAATGAGGAAGCAATGAATACATCCAGCCTATCACAGGAACAGCCCTGAGTGTTCCGAATTATAAATTCTCCATGTCACTGTATGTCGTTGAACCCAAGTAGCTTGCCGTGATCGTATAGTGGTTAGTACTCTGCGTTGTGGCCGCAGCAACCTCGGTTCAAATCTGAGTCACGGCATTGTGGTTGGCAATGTCACGGCAGTTGGGTGTTAATTTTACAGAATTAGCAAATGTACCAGTGGTTTTTGTGAAATGTCTATTAAAAACAGATCCTTTCAAATATTCAAACCATCTAACAACAAATGATTTAAACTCGCATGATTATAAGCTGTAGCTATAATGTATTAACTTACATAAATTATCGTTCTTGAACCTATTGGGGGTGGAGGGGGAGCGGAGCTCACCCCCCAGGTGCAGTTGAGTGACCTGTGTTGTGGCTCTCTAGAGGGAAGGCACAAATTTTGCTGTCACCCAGCCCAATCCAGACGTGTATTGGGGCCAGATTTCAGGCAAATAGAGCAGTAAGTGCAGAGAAATGTTCACTCTCTAAAAGTGGCATTTCTAAAATAGTAAAGTGAAATCCAACCTCACCAGTAAGTAGGATTTTCAATAAATAAATAAAGCTACTCCTCTCCGATATGGAATTACCAAATAACAAGTATAGGGGAATACACAGAGCTAACCTATGAGAGGGGTAGACCTCACAGTAGTGAAAAATGAAATAGACTGTTTGGTACTTACAGGACATGCGAACCACCAAAGTACATATCTTATTTTTTACTTACATAGCATCATGCACCTAGGACTACCTAGGGCCTACCTTAGGTGTAAATTATATGTAATAAAAGGGGAGTTTAAGGCTTGGCAAGTAGGCTGGGACTCCCCTGGGAGACCCCTGAGTCTATGCCCAGAACCATAACTCTGCCAGTCGAGTACTTACCTAAAAGCCGATAACTCACTTTTCTTCCATAGGCTAACATTGAGTGGTTTCACTTGGAAATTCTTCTAAGTGGTGTGGAGTTTTGGAACTTTAAAATATTCATCTAAAATCAGCCGAACAACGAATTCTGATTTACTCACCTGTTATCAGGAGAGACCTCAGTGCTGCATCTTGGAGCTCAGTACTGACCCTGAAAAGTAATTTTAACCGTACTTACCAGTAACTCGAATTTCCTTCCATGGGATATCATTGCCTGCTTTTTGCAGAAAATTTTCTAAGTGTCGATTTTTGAAACTTACAAATATTCTTTAAAAATCGTACCAACTGTGAAAACGTAATTGTTTACCTGTTTTAGATAGATGTCCCAGTACTGAGCCTAGGAGCCCAGCACTGGATTACAAAAGTAACAAGAACGTACTTTACCCGTAACTTGAATTTTCTTCCATAGGAAACCATTGACTGTTTTTCTGTGAAATTTCTTCTAAGTGTCGATTTTGCAAACATGTAAATATTCCTTAAAAATCGCCTGTATAACTTAAACGCAGTTTCTCAACTGCTTACAGGTGGTACAGTAGTGCTGGATCTAGGATCCAACACTGACCTAGAAAAAGTAACCATAACCCCACTTACCTGCTAAGTGAATTTCCTTCCATAGGATAACATTGGTAATTTGATCAGCAAAAGTTTCGAAGTGTCAACTTTTAAAATAGCGAAATATTGCTTAAAAATCACAACAGTAACTAAAACGAATTTACTCACTTGTTTCCAAGAACTGTCCCAGGACTGAATCTAGGATCCAGTCCTGGATTTAGAAAAGTAATCCTGAAAGTAATTAATTGCATATAACTTAAAATTCCCATTGAGCTCAATGTATTATTGTGATTCAAATTGTGTTGCCTATTGCAATAAACTGTAACTATGACCTGCAAAAGTCAATTGCCTATTGCAAAGTATTTAACTAAAGCATCTCATTCTGAGAAATTATATTTTGATACCTATTGTTGGTTCTAAAATAAAACAACAATATCTTTTGTATGCAAACCAATGGCCTAGAGTTCAGTTCTTGAGTGTGTGAGACCATTTGCTGACTGAGTGTGTACAACAAATGTTTTACACTGTACTCTGATACTGCCTTACTGCTCGGCAAGCTTCCACTTTAGAGAGTAAGGTTATATCTAACTTTAGCCTCTGCCAAACCTCTGGGGACTGGGGACTCTGTGCACACTGACCTTATTTGGGAACAGTATATACAGAGCCACTTTCTCACAGTAGTGATAAAGTGATTAGAGTCCTAAGGCCAACATAAAGATACAGCAAAACGTGAGGTGAAAAGCAAAAAGGTTGCTGGTAGGCCACCTTAAGGATGCCAGGTCTAACAAAAACTGAACTAAGGATAACATGAGTAAAACATCAGGTTTCTCTACTGCATTTGGTGAGACAAGTGGGCCTTCTTTTATCTTCCATTCAAGCAATCTTTGACAGACCCCTTTATTATAGAGCTTTTCAAGGATTAAAGATAAGGCACTTACAAAGGAGTCCCAAATACTCAGAGATGGTTGACTTCTGTAATATGGGTCGTAGACTAAAAGCAGCGCAAAAACAGAGTGCAACAGGGTCCAAAAAACTTGAGTGCCACAAGAGAGTTTGAATGCAAGCGTATCCTTTTACAGATCCAGAGATATACTCATGCAATTTTTGTTTTTAGGACAGAACGTGCATGATGAAAAAAACATTGTTTTTAAAAAGCGCATTGCAGAATATCAGTACTTTGATGTGGGAAAACTTCAAAACTTTCAAACAAAATATTTGTAGGTAGCTTACAGCAAGTTGTTGTGGCCGAGTGGTTAAGGCGATGGACTCGAAATCCATTGGGGTATCCCCGCGCAGGTTCGAATCCTGACAACAACGAGAATCTTTTTATTATCGGCTACAATTTCAGAAGTTAACCTTTAGTATTTCTTCCATTTCAGTTTTATAAATAGGTGGCTTATTTTTGTGTCACTATTGCCTCTCCACATATTTGTTATCGCTACCTCTTTCATGTCTTTGCTACACCTCATTCCTACTTAAGCACTGGTGTAAACGCTTCAAATTATTATACTGTTGCTCTCTCATTCATACCTGCGCATGCACTTGAAAGTTACTTTACCAATAAAAGACGCAAAGAGAGAAATAGAACAAAAGTGCTGGCTGGATTGGCAAACACACTTCATAAAACTGCATTTTCTTTTTTATTCTCCCCCGTGTTACATGCTTAACCTCCCCATGTGTAATTTCTCTTAACCTGCTGTCCCAGGAAGAGAATTTCATCTACAGGCTCTTTCTGTGTTTTTTTCCCTAGTCTGTCTTTCCCATTTCTTAGCTGTGTAACTGTTCCTTTACGCGCTCTATTTAAACGCCATCAATCTCATTTGAGCTCCTTGCTCCCGCTTCTGTTTTCTCCACCTCTCATACTGCCAGTTCTCTCTTTCTCTGTGGTTGGTGGCTACTTTCCTGAGCTTCCGAAGCCATGTGGTTCCTGCCTCTTGTTGTCAGACTTGAATTGGAAAAGGAACCATATTAACAAGCCTTTACCACTCACACACGGCGGAAGTTTATACTTTAATTCAGTGAGCTAAGAAAAGCGTGTTGTGGGTCCCCTACGAGCCATGGTGCTTGCTTCATCATGATTTGGCACCAGTCATTAGCCGCAGCTCTGCTAATGAGCCACTGAGGTCAGTTTCAATATTTACTCAAAAACATAACCATGCAGCCCACCCCTCAACTGTGTATTTATCTTGCTTTTCTGCTGTTCGTGTGATTAGCTGGGAGGAGCTCACGGCGACATCCTCCCTATAAAAGTGTAGATGGATCACTCTCTAACTCTTTCTTGCTTCACATACAAATGGCTTGAAAGGTGCAGGGAAGATGCAGGTCTAATAGACAGAATAGAAGGTCTGTGCCAGGTGGGTTTCTCTGCATTGGTGTCCCATCACAGGTCCGCAAGTGTAATGTGTGATCTTTGACTCCTGGCATTTCACAAGCAGGCGGCTAGGAAACGGTTTCAGCCTATCAACCACTGAGGAGACGCAGCCTCTGAATGAGGAATGAGGAAGCAATGAATACATCCAGCCTATCACAGGAACAGCCCTGAGTGTTCCGAATTATAAATTCTCCATGTCACTGTATGTCGTTGAACCCAAGTAGCTCGCCGTGATCGGATAGTGGTTAGTACTCTGCGTTGTGGCCGCAGCAACCTCGGTTCAAATCTGAGTCACGGCATTGTGGTTGGCAATGTCACGGCAGTTGGGTGTTAATTTTACAGAATTAGCAAATGTACCAGTGGTTTTTCTGAAATGTCTATTAAAAACAGATCCTTTCAAATATTTAAACCATCTAACAACAAATGATTTAAACTCGCATGATTATAAGCTGTAGCTATAATGTATTTACTTACATAAATTATCGTTCTTGAACCTATTGGGGGTGGAGGGGGAGCGGAGCTCACCCCCCAGGTGCAGTTGAGTGACCTGTGTTGTGGCTCTCTAGAGGGAAGGCACAAATTTTGCTGTCACCCAGCCCAATCCAGACGTGTATTGGGGCCAGGTTTCAGGCAAATAGAGCAGTAAGTGCAGAGAAATGTTCACTCTCTAAAAGTGGCATTTCTAAAATAGTAAAGTGAAATCCAACCTCACCAGTAAGTAGGATTTTCAATAAATAAATAAAGCTACTCCTCTCCGATATGGAATTACCAAATAAAAAGTATAGGGGAATACACAGAGCTAACCTATGAGAGGGGTAGACCTCACAGTAGTGAAAAATGAAATAGACAGTTTGGTACTTACAGGACACGCGAACCACCAAAGTACATATCTTATTTTTTACTTACATAGCATCATGCACCTAGGACTACCTAGGGCCTACCTTAGGTGTAAATTATATGTAATAAAAGGGGAGTTTAAGGCTTGGCAAGTAGGCTGGGACTCCCCTGGGAGACCCCTGAGTCTATGCCCAGAACCATAACTCTGCCAGTCGAGTACTTACCTAAAAGCCGATAACTCACTTTTCTTCCATAGGCTAACATTGAGTGGTTTCACTTGGAAATTCTTCTAAGTGGTGTGGAGTTTTGGAACTTTAAAATATTCATCTAAAATCAGCCGAACAACGAATTCTGATTTACTCACCTGTTATCAGGAGAGACCTCAGTGCTGCATCTTGGAGCTCAGTACTGACCCTGAAAAGTAATTTTAACCGTACTTACCAGTAACTCGAATTTCCTTCCATGGGATATCATTGCCTGCTTTTTGCTGAAAATTTTCTAAGTGTCGATTTTTGAAACTTACAAATATTCTTTAAAAATCGTACCAACTGTGAAAACGTAATTGTTTACCTGTTTTAGATAGATGTCCCAGTACTGAGCCTAGGAGCCCAGCACTGGATTACAAAAGTAACAAGAACGTACTTTACCCGTAACTTGAATTATCTTCCATAGGAAACCATTGACTGTTTTTCTGTGAAATTTCTTCTGTCGATTTTGCAAACATGTAAATATTCCTTAAAAATCGCCTGTATAACTTAAACGCAGTTTCTCAACTGCTTACAGGTGGTACAGTAGTGCTGGATCTAGGATCCAACACTGACCTAGAAAAAGTAACCATAACCCCACTTACCTGCTAAGTGAATTTCCTTCCATAGGATAACATTGGTAATTTGATCAGCAAAAGTTTCGAAGTGTCAACTTTTAAAATAGCAAAATATTGCTTAAAAATCACAACAGTAACTAAAACGAATTTACTCACTTGTTTCCAAGAACTGTCCCAGGACTGAATCTAGGATCCAGTCCTGGATTTAGAAAAGTAATCCTGAAAGTAATTAATTGCATATAACTTAAAATTCCCATTGAGCTCAATGTATTATTGTGATTCAAATTGTGTTGCCTATTGCAATAAACTGTAACTATGACCTGCAAAAGTCAATTGCCTATTGCAAAGTATTTAACTAAAGCATCTCATTCTGAGAAAGTATATTTTGATACCTATTGTTGGTTCTAAAAAAAAACAACAATATCTTTTGTATGCAAACCAATGGCCTAGAGTTCAGTTCTTGAGTGTGTGAGACCATTTGCTGACTGAGTGTTTACAACAAATGTTTTATACTGTACTCTGATACTGCCTTACTGCTCGGCAAGCTACCACTTTAGAGAGTAAGGTTATATCTAACTTTAGCCTCTGCCAAACCTCTGGGGACGGGGACTCTGTGCACACTGACCTTATTTGGGAACAGTATATACAGAGCCACTTTCTCACAGTAGTGATAAAGTGATTAGAGTCCTAAGGCCAACATAAAGATACAGCAAAACGTGAGGTGAAAAGCAAAAAGGTTGCTGGTAGGCCACCTTAAGGATGCCAGGTCTAACAAAAACTGAACTAAGGATAACATGAGTAAAACATCAGGTTTCTCTACTGCATTTGGTGAGACAAGTGGGCCTTCTTTTATCTTCCATTCAAGCAATCTTTGACAGACCCCTTTATTATAGAGCTTTTCAAGGATTAAAGATAAGGCACTTACAAAGGAGTCCCAAATACTCAGAGATGGTTGACTTCTGTAATATGGGTCGTAGACTAAAAGCAGCGCAAAAACAGAGTGCAACAGGGTCCAAAAAACTTGAGTGCCACAAGAGAGTTTGAATGCAAGCGTATCCTTTTACAGATCCAGAGATATACTCATGCAATTTTTGTTTTTAGGACAGAACGTGCATGATGAAAAAAACATTGTTTTTAAAAAGCGCATTGCAGAATATCAGTACTTTGATGTGGGAAAACTTCAAAACTTTCAAACAAAATATTTGTAGGCAGCTTACAGCAAGTTGTTGTGGCCGAGTGGTTAAGGCGATGGACTAGAAATCCATTGGGGTATCCCCGCGCAGGTTCGAATCCTGACAACAACGAGAATCTTTTTATTATCGGCTACAATTTCAGAAGTTAACCTTTAGTATTTCTTCCATTTCAGTTTTATAAATAGGTGGCTTATTTTTGTGTCACTATTGCCTCTCCACATATTTGTTATCGCTACCTCTTTCATGTCTTTGCTACACCTCATTCCTACTTTAGCACTGGTGTAAACGCTTCAAATTATTATACCGTTGCTCTCTCATTCATACCTGCGCATGCACTTGAAAGTTACTTTACCAATAAAAGACGCAAAGAGAGAAATAGAACAAAAGTGCTGGCTGGATTGGCAAACACACTTCATAAAACTGCATTTTCTTTTTTATTCTCCCCCGTGTTACATGCTTAACCTCCCCATGTGTAATTTCTCTTAACCTGCTGTCCCAGGAAGAGAATTTCATCTACAGGCTCTTTCTGTGTTTTTTTCCCTAGTCTGTCTTTCCCATTTCTTAGCTGTGTAACTGTTCCTTTACGCGCTCTATTTAAACGCCATCAATCTCATTTGAGCTCCTTGCTCCCGCTTCTGTTTTCTCCACCTCTCATACTGCCAGTTCTCTCTTTCTCTGTGGTTGGTGGCTACTTTCCTGAGCTTCCGAAGCCACGTGGTTCCTGCCTCTTGTTGTCAGACTTGAATTGGAAAAGGAACCATATTAACAAGCCTTTACCACTCACACACGGCGGAAGTTTATACTTTAATTCAGTGAGCTAAGAAAAGCGTGTTGTGGGTCCCCTACGAGCCATGGTGCTTGCTTCATCATGATTTGGCACCAGTCATTAGCCGCAGCTCTGCTAATGAGCCACTGAGGTCAGTTTCAATATTTACTCAAAAACATAACCATGCAGCCCACCCCTCAACTGTGTATTTATCTTGCTTTTCTGCTGTTCGTGTGATTAGCTGGGAGGAGCTCACGGCGACATCCTCCCTATAAAAGTGTAGATGGATCACTCTCTAACTCTTTCTTGCTTCACATACAAATGGCTTGAAAGGTGCAGGGAAGATGCAGGTCTAATAGACAGAATAGAAGGTCTGTGCCAGGTGGGTTTCTCTGCATTGGTGTCCCATCACAGGTCCGCAAGTGTAATGTGTGATCTTTGACTCCTGGCATTTCACAAGCAGGCGGCCAGGAAACGGTTTCAGCCTATCAACCACTGAGGAGACGCAGCCACTGAATGAGGAATGAGGAAGCAATGAATACATCCAGCCTATCACAGGAACAGCCCTGAGTGTTCCGAATTATAAATTCTCCATGTCACTGTATGTCGTTGAGCCCAAGTAGCTCGCCGTGATCGTATAGTGGTTAGTACTCTGCGTTGTGGCCGCAGCAACCTCGGTTTGAATCCGAGTCACGGCATTGTGGTTGGCAATGTCACAGCAGTTGGGTGTTAATTTTACAGAATTAGCAAATGTACCAGTGGTTTTTGTAAAGTCTATTAAAAACAGATCCTTTCAAATATTTAAACCATCTAACAACAAATGATTTAAACTCGCATGATTATAAGATGTAGCTATAATGTATTTACTTACATAAATTATCGTTCTTGAACCTATTGGGGGTGGAGGGGGAGCGGAGCTCACCCCCCAGGTGCAGTTGAGTGACCTGTGTTGTGGCTCTCTAGAGGGAAGGCACAAATTTTGCTGTCACCCAGCCCAATCCAGACGTGTATTGGGGCCAGGTTTCAGGCAAATAGAGCAGTAAGTGCAGAGAAATGTTCACTCTCTAAAAGTGGCATTTCTAAAATAGTAAAGTTAAATCCAACCTCACCAGTAAGTAGGATTTTCAATAAATAAATAAAGCTACTCCTCTCCGATATGGAATTACCAAATAAAAAGTATAGGGGAATACACAGAGCTAACCTATGAGAGGGGTAGACCTCACAGTAGTGAAAAATGAAATAGACTGTTTGGTACTTACAGGACACGCGAACCACCAAAGTACATATCTTATTTTTTACTTACATAGCATCATGCACCTAGGACTACCTAGGGCCTACCTTAGGTGTAAATTATATGTAATAAAAGGGGAGTTTAAGGCTTGGCAAGTAGGCTGGGACTCCCCTGGGAGACCCCTGAGTCTATGCCCAGAACCATAACTCTGCCAGTCGAGTACTTACCTAAAAGCCGATAACTCAATTTTCTTCCATAGGCTAAAATTTCGTTGTTTCACTTGGAAATTCTTCTAAGTGGTGTGGAGTTTTGGAACTTTAAAATATTCATCTAAAATCAGCCGAACAACGAATTCTGATTTACTCACCTGTTATCAGGAGAGACCTCAGTGCTGCATCTTGGAGCTCAGTACTGACCCTGAAAAGTAATTTTAACCGTACTTACCAGTAACTCGAATTTCCTTCCATGGGATATCATTGCCTGCTTTTTGCTGAAAATTTTCTAAGTGTCGATTTTTGAAACTTACAAATATTCTTTAAAAATCGTACCAACTGTGAAAACGTAATTGTTTACCTGTTTTAGATAGATGTCCCAGTACTGAGCCTAGGAGCCCAGCACTGGATTACAAAAGTAACGAGAACGTACTTTACCCGTAGCTTGAATTTTCTGCCATAGGAAACCATTGACTGTTTTTCTGTGAAATTTCTTCTAAGTGTCGATTTTGCAAACATGTAAATATTCCTTAAAAATAGCCTGTATAACTTAAACGCAGTTTCTCAACTGCTTACAGGTGGTACAGTAGTGCTGGATCTAGGATCCAACACTGACCTAGAAAAAGTAACCATAACCCCACTTACCTGCTAAGTGAATTTCCTTCCGTAGGATAACATTGGTAATTTGATCAGCAAAAGTTTCTAAGTGTCAACTTTTAAAATAGCAAAATATTGCTTAAAAATCACAACAGTAACTAAAACGAATTTACTCACTTGTTTCCAAGAACTGTCCCAGGACTGAATCTAGGATCCAGTCCTTGATTTAGAAAAGTAATCCTGAAAGTAATTAATTGCATATAACTTAAAATTCCCATTGAGCTCAATGTATTATTGTGATTCAAATTGTGTTGCCTATTGCAATAAACTGTAACTATGACCTGCAAAAGTCAATTGCCTATTGCAAAGTATTTAACTAAAGCATCTCATTCTGAGAAAGTATATTTTGATACCTATTGTTGGTTCTAAAATAAAACAACAATATCTTTTGTATGCAAACCAATGGCCTAGAGTTCAGTTCTTGAGTGTGTGAGACCATTTGCTGACTGAGTGTGTACAACAAATGTTTTACACTGTACTCTGATACTGCCTTACTGCTCGGCAAGCTACCACTTTAGAGAGTAAGGTTATATCTAACTTTAGCCTCTGCCAAACCTCTGGGGACTGGGGACTCTGTGCACACTGTACCTATTTGGGAACAGTATATACAGAGCCACTTTCTCACAGTAGTGATAAAGTGATTAGAGTCCTAAGGCCAACATAAAGATACAGCAAAACGTGAGGTGAAAAGCAAAAAGGTTGCTGGTAGGCCACCTTAAGGATGCCAGGTCTACCAAAAACTGAACTAAGGATAACATGAGTAAAACATCAGGTTTCTCTACTGCATTTGGTGAGACAAGTGGGCCTTCTTTTATCTTCCATTCAAGCAATCTTTGACAGACCCCTTTATTATAGAGCTTTTCAAGGATTAAAGATAAGGCACTTACAAAGGAGTCCCAAATACTCAGGGATGGTTGACTTCTGTAATATGGGTCGTAGACTAAAAGCAGCGCAAAAACAGAGTGCAACAGGGTCCAAAAAACTTGAGTGCCACAAGGGAGTTTGAATGCAAGCGTATCCTTTTAGAGATCCAGAGATATACTCATGCAATTTTTGTTTTTAGGACAGAACGTGCATGATGAAAAAAACATTGTTTTTAAAAAGCGCATTGCAGAATATCAGTACTTTGATGTGGGAAAACTTCAAAACTTTCAAACAAAATATTTGTAGGCAGCTTACAGCAAGTTGTTGTGGCCGAGTGGTTAAGGCGATGGACTTGAAATCCATTGGGGTATCCCCGCGCAGGTTCGAATCCTGCCAACAACGAGAATCTTTTTATTATCGGCTACAATTTCAGAAGTTAACCTTTAGTATTTCTTCCATTTCAGTTTTATAAATAGGTGGCTTATTTTTGTGTCACTATTGCCTCTCCACATATTTGTTATCGCTACCTCTTTCATGTCTTTGCTACACCTCATTCCTACTTTGGCACAGGTGTAAACGCTTCAAATTATTATACCGTTGCTCTCTCATTCATACCTGCGCATGCACTTGAAAGTTACTTTACCAATAAAAGACGCAAAGAGAGAAATAGAACAAAAGTGCTGGCTGGATTGGCAAACACACTTCATAAAACTGCATTTTCTTTTTTATTCTCCCCCGTGTTACATGCTTAACCTCCCCATGTGTAATTTCTCTTAACCTGCTGTCCCAGGAAGAGAATTTTATCTACAGGCTCTTTCTGTGTTTTTTTCCCTAGTCTGTCTTTCCCATTTCTTAGCTGTGTAACTGTTCCTTTACGCGCTCTATTTAAACGCCATCAATCTCATTTGAGCTCCTTGCTCCCGCTTCTGTTTTCTCCACCTCTCATACTGCCAGTTCTCTCTTTCTCTGTGGTTGGTGGCTACTTTCCTGAGCTTCCGAAGCCACGTGGTTCCTGCCTCTTGTTGTCAGACTTGAATTGGAAAAGGAACCATATTAACAAGCCTTTACCACTCACACACGGCGGAAGTTTATACTTTAATTCAGTGAGCTAAGAAAAGCGTGTTGTGGGTCCCCTACGAGCCATGGTGCTTGCTTCATCATGATTTGGCACCAGTCATTAGCCGCAGCTCTGCTAATGAGCCAGTGAGGTCAGTTTCAATATTTACTCAAAAACATAACCATGCAGCCCACCCCTCAACTGTGTATTTATCTTGCTTTTCTGCTGTTCGTGTGATTAGCTGGGAGGAGCTCACGGCGACATCCTCCCTATAAAAGTGTAGATGGATCACTCTCTAACTCTTTCTCGCTTCACATACAAATGGCTTGAAAGGTGCAGGGAAGATGCAGGTCTAATAGACAGAATAGAAGGTCTGTGCCAGGTGGGTTTCTCTGCATTGGTGTCCCATCACAGGTCCGCAAGTGTAATGTGTGATCTTTGACTCCTGGCATTTCACAAGCAGGCGGCCAGGAAACGGTTTCAGCCTATCAACCACTGAGGAGACGCAGCCTCTGAATGAGGAATGAGGAAGCAATGAATACATCCAGCCTATCACAGGAATAGCCCTGAGTGTTCCGAATTATAAATTCTCCATGTCACTGTATGTCGTTGAGCCCAAGTAGCTCGCCGTGATCGTATAGTGGTTAGTACTCTGCGTTGTGGCCGCAGCAACCTCGGTTTGAATGCGAGTCACAGCATTGTGGTTGGCAATGTCACGGCAGTTGGGTGTTAATTTTACAGAATTAGCAAATGTGCCAGTGGTTTTTGTAAAATGTCTATTAAAAACAGATCCTTTCAAATATTTAAACCATCTAACAACAAATGATTTAAACTCGCATGATTATAAGCTGTAGCTATAATGTATTTACTTACATAAATTATCGTTCTTGAACCTATTGGGGGTGGAGGGGGAGCGGAGCTCACCCCCCAGGTGCAGTTGAGTGACCTGTGTTGTGGCTCTCTAGAGGGAAGGCACAAATTTTGCTGTCACCCAGCCCAATCCAGACGTGTATTGGGGCCAGGTTTCAGGCAAATAGAGCAGTAAGTGCAGAGAAATGTTCACTCTCTAAAAGTGGCATTTCTAAAATAGTAAAGTTAAATCCAACCTCACCAGTAAGTAGGATTTTCAATAAATAAATAAAGCTACTCCTCTCCGATATGGAATTACCAAATAAAAAGTATAGGGGAATACACAGAGCTAACCTATGAGAGGGGTAGACCTCACAGTAGTGAAAAATGAAATAGACTGTTTGGTACTTACAGGACACGCGAACCACCAAAGTACATATCTTATTTTTTACTTACATAGCATCATGTACCTAGGACTACCTAGGGCCTACCTTAGGTGTAAATTATATGTAATAAAAGGGGAGTTTAAGGCTTGGCAAGTAGGCTGGGACTCCCCTGGGAGACCCCTGAGTCTATGCCCAGAACCATAACTCTGCCAGTCGAGTACTTACCTAAAAGCCGATAACTCACTTTTCTTCCATAGGCTAAAATTTCGTTGTTTCACTTGGAAATTCTTCTAAGTGGTGTGGAGTTTTGGAACTTTAAAATATTCATCTAAAATCAGCCGAACAACGAATTCTGATTTACTCACCTGTTATCAGGAGAGACCTCAGTGCTGCATCTTGGAGCTCAGTACTGACCCTGAAAAGTAATTTTAACCGTACTTACCAGTAACTCGAATTTCCTTACATGGGATATCATTGCCTGCTTTTTACTGAAAATTTTCTAAGTGTCGATTTTTGAAACTTACAAATATTCTTTAAAAATCGTACCAACTGTGAAAACGTAATTGTTTACCTGTTTTAGATAGATGTCCCAGTACTGAGCCCAGGAGCCCAGCACTGGATTACAAAAGTAACGAGAACGTACTTTACCCGTAACTTGAATTTTCTTCCATAGGAAACCATTGACTGTTTTTCTGTGAAATTTCTTCTAAGTGTCGATTTTGCAAACATGTAAATATTCCTTAAAAATCGCCTGTATAACTTAAACGCAGTTTCTCAACTGCTTACAGGTGGTACAGTAGTGCTGGATCTAGGATCCAACACTGACCTAGAAAAAGTAACCATAACCCCACTTACCTGCTAAGTGAATTTCCTTCCATAGGATAACATTGGTAATTTGATCAGCAAAAGTTTCGAAGTGTCAACTTTTAAAATAGCAAAATATTGCTTAAAAATCACAACAGTAACTAAAACGAATTTACTCACTTGTTTCCAAGAACTGTCCCAGGACTGAATCTAGGATCCAGTCCTGGATTTAGAAAAGTAATCCTGAAAGTAATTAATTGCATATAACTTAAAATTCCCATTGAGCTCAATGTATTATTGTGATTCAAATTGTGTTGCCTATTGCAATAAACTGTAACTATGACCTGCAAAAGTCAATTGCCTATTGCAAAGTATTTAACTAAAGCATCTCATTCTGAGAAAGTATAATTTGATACCTATTGTTGGTTCTAAAATAAAACAACAATATCTTTTGTATGCAAACCAATGGCCTAGAGTTCAGTTCTTGAGTGTGTGAGACCATTTGCTGACTGAGTGTGTACAACAAATGTTTTACACTGTACTCTGATACTGCCTTACTGCTCGGCAAGCTACCACTTTAGAGAGTAAGGTTATATCTAACTTTAGCCTCTGCCAAACCTCTGGGGACTCGGGACTCTGTGCACACTGTACCTATTTGGGAACAGTATATACAGAGCCACTTTCTCACAGTAGTGATAAAGTGATTAGAGTCCTAAGGCCAACATAAAGATACAGCAAAACTTGAGGTGAAAAGCAAAAAGGTTGCTGGTAGGCCACCTTAAGGATGCCAGGTCTAACAAAAACTGAACTAAGGATAACATGAGTAAAACATCAGGTTTCTCTACTGCATTTGGTGAGACAAGTGGGCCTTCTTTTATCTTCCATTCAAGCAATCTTTGACAGACCCCTTTATTATAGAGCTTTTCAAGGATTAAAGATAAGGCACTTACAAAGGAGTCCCAAATACTCAGAGATGGTTGACTTCTGTAATATGGGTCGTAGACTAAAAGCAGCGCAAAAACAGAGTGCAACAGGGTCCAAAAAACTTGAGTGCCACAAGAGAGTTTGAATGCAAGCGTATCCTTTTACAGATCCAGAGATATACTCATGCAATTTTTGTTTTTAGGACAGAACGTGCATGATGAAAAAAACATTGTTTTTAAAAAGCGCATTGCAGAATATCAGTACTTTGATGTGGGAAAACATCAAAACTTTCAAACAAAATATTTGTAGGCAGCTTACAGCAAGTTGTTGTGGCCGAGTGGTTAAGGCAATGGACTTGAAATCCATTGGGGTATTCCCGCGTAGGTTCGAATCCTGCCAACAACGAGGATCTTTTTATTATCGGCTACAATTTCAGAAGTTAACCTTTAGTATTTCTTCCATTTCAGTTTTATAACTAGGTGGCTTATTTTTGTGTCACTATTGCCTCTCCACATATTTGTTATCGCTACCTCTTTCATGTCTTTGCTACACCTCATTCCGACTTTAGCACTGGTGTAAACGCTTCAAATTATTATACCGTTGCTCTCTCATTCATACCTGCGCATGCACTTGAAAGTTACTTTACCAATAAAAGACGCAAAGAGAGAAATAGAACAAAAGTGCTGGCTGGATTGGCAAACACACTTCATAAAACTGCATTTTCTTTTTTATTCTCCCCCGTGTCACATGCTTAACCTCCCCATGTGTAATTTCTCTTAACCTGCTGTCCCAGGAAGAGAATTTCATCTACAGGCCCTTTCTGTGTTTTTTTCCCTAGTCTGTCTTTCCCATTTCTTAGCTGTGTAACTGTTCCTTTACGCGCTCTATTTAAACGCCATCAATCTCATTTGAGCTCCTTGCTCCCGCTTCTGTTTTCTCCACCTCTCATACTGCCAGTTCTCTCTTTCTCTGTGGTTGGTCGCTACTTTCCTGAGCTTCCGAAGCCACGTGGTTCCTGCCTCTTGTTGTCAGACTTGAATTGGAAAAGGAACCATATTAACAAGCCTTTACCACTCACACACGGCGGAAGTTTATACTTTAATTCAGTGAGCTAAGAAAAGCGTGTTGTGGGTCCCTTACGAGCCATGGTGCTTGCTTCATCATGATTTGGCACCAGTCATTAGCCGCAGCTCTGCTAATGAGCCACTGAGGTCAGTTTCAATATTTACTCAAAAATATAACCATGCAGCCCACCCCTCAACTGTGTATTTATCTTGCTTTTCTGCTGTTCGTGTGATTAGCTGGGAGGAGCTCACGGCGACATCCTCCCTATAAAAGTGTAGATGGATCACTCTCTAACTCTTTCTTGCTTCACATACAAATGGCTTGAAAGGTGCAGGGAAGATGCAGGTCTAATAGACAGAATAGAAGGTCTGTGCCAGGTGGGTTTATCTGCATTGGTGTCCCATCACAGGTCCGTAAGTGTAATGTGTGATCTTTGACTCCTGGCAATTCACAAGCAGGCGGCCAGGAAACGGTTTCAGCCTATCTACCACTGAGGAGACGCAGCCTCTGAATGAGGAATGAGGAAGCAATGAATACATCCAGTCTATCACAGGAACAGCCCTGAGTGTTCCGAATTATACATTCTCCATGTCACTGTATGTCGTTGAGCCCAAGTAGCTCGCCGTGATCGTATAGTGGTTAGTACTCTGCGTTGTGGCCGCAGCAACCTCGGTTCGAATCCGAGTCACGGCATTGTGGTTGGCAATGTCACGGCCGTTGGGTGTTAATTTTACAGAATTAGCAAATGTACCAGTGGTTTTTGTAAAATGTCTATTAAAAACAGATCCTTTCAAATATTTAAACCATCTAACAACAAATGATTTAAACTTGCATGATTATAAGCTGTAGCTATAATGTATTTACTTACATAAATTATCGTTCTTGAACCTATTGGGGGTGGAGGGGGAGCGGAGCTCACCCCCCAGGTGCAGTTGAGTGACCTGTGTTGTGGCTCTCTAGAGGGAAGGCACAAATTTTGCTGTCACCCAGCCCAATCCAGACGTGTATTGGGGCCAGGTTTCAGGCAAATAGAGCAGTAAGTGCAGAGAAATGTTCACTCTCTAAAAGTGGCATTTCTAAAATAGTAAAGTTAAATCCAACCTCACCAGTAAGTAGGATTTTCAATAAATAAATAAAGCTACTCCTCTCCGATATGGAATTACCAAATAAAAAGTATAGGGGAATACACAGAGCTAACCTATGAGAGGGGTAGACCTCACAGTAGTGAAAAATGAAATAGACTGTTTGGTACTTACAGGACACGCGAACCACCAAAGTACATATCTTATTTTTTACTTACATAGCATCATGCACCTAGGACTACCTAGGGCCTACCTTAGGTGTAAATTATATGTAATAAAAGGGGAGTTTAAGGCTTGGCAAGTAGGCTGGGACTCCCCTGGGAGACCCCTGAGTCTATGCCCAGAACCATAACTCTGCCAGTCGAGTACTTACCTAAAAGCCGATAACTCACTTTTCTTCCATAGGCTAAAATTTCGTTGTTTCACTTGGAAATTCTTCTAAGTGGTGTGGAGTTTTGGAACTTTAAAATATTCATCTAAAATCAGCCGAACAACGAATTCTGATTTACTCACCTGTTATCAGGAGAGACCTCAGTGCTGCATCTTGGAGCTCAGTACTGACCCTGAAAAGTAATTTTAACCGTACTTACCAGTAACTCGAATTTCCTTACATGGGATATCATTGCCTGCTTTTTGCTGAAAATTTTCTAAGTGTCGATTTTTGAAACTTACAAATATTCTTTAAAAATCGTACCAACTGTGAAAACGTAATTGTTTACCTGTTTTAGATAGATGTCCCAGTACTGAGCCTAGGAGCCCAGCACTGGATTACAAAAGTAACGAGAACGTACTTTACCCGTAACTTGAATTTTCTTCCATAGGAAACCATTGACTGTTTTTCTGTGAAATTTCTTCTAAGTGTCGATTTTGCAAACATGTAAATATTCCTTAAAAATCGCCTGTATAACTTAAACGCAGTTTCTCAACTGCTTACAGGTGGTACAGTAGTGCTGGATCTAGGATCCAACACTGACCTAGAAAAAGTAACCATAACCCCACTTACCTGCTAAGTGAATTTCCTTCCATAGGATAACATTGGTAATTTGATCAGCAAAAGTTTCTAAGTGTCAACTTTTAAAATAGCAAAATATTGCTTAAAAATCACAACAGTAACTAAAACGAATTTACTCACTTGTTTCCAAGAACTGTCCCAGGACTGAATCTAGGATCCAGTCATGGATTTAGAAAAGTAATCCTGAAAGTAATTAATTGCATATAACTTAAAATTCCCATTGAGCTCAATGTATTATTGTGATTCAAATTGTGTTGCCTATTGCAATAAACTGTAACTATGACCTGCAAAAGTCAATTGCCTATTGCAAAGTATTTAACTAAAGCATCTCATTCTGAGAAAGTATATTTTGATACCTATTGTTGGTTCTAAAATAAAACAACAATATCTTTTGTATGCAAACCAATGGCCTAGAGTTCAGTTCTTGAGTGTGTGAGACCATTTGCTGACTGAGTGTGTACAACAAATGTTTTATACTGTACTCTGATACTGCCTTACTGCTCGGCAAGCTACCACTTTAGAGAGTAAGGTTATATCTAACTTTAGCCTCTGCCAAACCTCTGGGGACTGGGGACTCTGTGCACACTGTACCTATTTGGGAACAGTATATACAGAGCCACTTTCTCACAGTAGTGATAAAGTGATTAGAGTCCTAAGGCCAACATAAAGATACAGCAAAACTTGAGGTGAAAAGCAAAAAGGTTGCTGGTAGGCCACCTTAAGGATGCCAGGTCTAACAAAAACTGAACTAAGGATAACATGAGTAAAACATCAGGTTTCTCTACTGCATTTGGTGAGACAAGTGGGCCTTCTTTTATCTTCCATTCAAGCAATCTTTGACAGACCCCTTTATTATAGAGCTTTTCAAGGATTAAAGATAAGGCACTTACAAAGGAGTCCCAAATACTCAGAGATGGTTGACTTCTGTAATATGGGTCGTAGACTAAAAGCAGCGCAAAAACAGAGTGCAACAGGGTCCAAAAAACTTGAGTGCCACAAGAGAGTTTGAATGCAAGCGTATCCTTTTACAGATCCAGAGATATACTCATGCAATTTTTGTTTTTAGGACAGAACGTGCATGATGAAAAAAACATTGTTTTTAAAAAGCGCATTGCAGAATATCAGTACTTTGATGTGGGAAAACATCAAAACTTTCAAACAAAATATTTGTAGGCAGCTTACAGCAAGTTGTTGTGGCCGAGTGGTTAAGGCAATGGACTCGAAATCCATTGGGGTATTCCCGCGTAGGTTCGAATCCTGCCAACAAAGAGGATCTTTTTATTATCGGCTACAATTTCAGAAGTTAACCTTTAGTATTTCTTCCATTTCAGTTTTATAACTAGGTGGCTTATTTTTGTGTCACTATTGCCTCTCCACATATTTGTTATCGCTACCTCTTTCATGTCTTTGCTACACCTCATTCCTACTTTAGCACTGGTGTAAACGCTTCAAATTATTATACCGTTGCTCTCTCATTCATACCTGCCCATGCACTTGAAAGTTACTTTACCAATAAAAGACGCAAAGAGAGAAATAGAACAAAAGTGCTGGCTGGATTGGCAAACACACTTCATAAAACTGCATTTTCTTTTTTATTCTCCCCCGTGTCACATGCTTAACCTCCCCATGTGTAATTTCTCTTAACCTGCTGTCCCAGGAAGAGAATTTCATCTACAGGCCCTTTCTGTGTTTTTTTCCCCAGTCTGTCTTTCCCATTTCTTAGCTGTGTAACTGTTCCTTTACGCGCTCTATTTAAACGGCTTCAATCTCATTTGAGCTCCTTGCTCCCGCTTCTGTTTTCTCCACCTCTCATACTGCCAGTTCTCTCTTTCTCTGTGGTTGGTGGCTACTTTCCTGAGCTTCCGAAGCCACGTGGTTCCTGCCTCTTGTTGTCAGACTTGAATTGGAAAAGGAACCATATTAACAAGCCTTTACCACTCACACACGGCGGAAGTTTATACTTTAATTCAGTGAGCTAAGAAAAGCGTGTTGTGGGTCCCCTACGAGCCATGGTGCTTGCTTCATCATGATTTGGCACCAGTCATTAGCCGCAGCTCTGCTAATGAGCCACTGAGGTCAGTTTCAATATTTACTCAAAAATATAACCATGCAGCCCACCCCTCAACTGTGTATTTATCTTGCTTTTCTGCTGTTCGTGTGATTAGCTGGGAGGAGCTCACGGCGACATCCTCCCTATAAAAGTGTAGATGGATCACTCTCTAACTCTTTCTTGCTTCACATACAAATGGCTTGAAAGGTGCAGGGAAGATGCAGGTCTAATAGACAGAATAGAAGGTCTGTGCCAGGTGGGTTTCTCTGCATTGGTGTCCCATCACAGGTCCGTAAGTGTAATGTGTGATCTTTGACTCCTGGCAATTCACAAGCAGGCGGCCAGGAAACGGTTTCAGCCTATCTACCACTGAGGAGACGCAGCCTCTGAATGAGGAATGAGGAAGCAATGAATACATCCAGCCTATCACAGGAACAGCCCTGAGTGTTCCGAATTATAAATTCTCCATGTCACTGTATGTCGTTGAGCCCAAGTAGCTCGCCGTGATCGTATAGTGGTTAGTACTCTGCGTTGTGGCCGCAGCAACCTCGGTTCGAATCCGAGTCACGGCATTGTGGTTGGCAATGTCACGGCAGTTGGGTGTTAATTTTACAGAATTAGCAAATGTACCAGTGGTTTTTGGAAAATGTCTATTAAAAACAGATCCTTTCAAATATTTAAACCATCTAACAACAAATGATTTAAACTCGCATGATTATAAGCTGTAGCTATAATGTATTTACTTACATAAATTATCGTTCTTGAACCTATTGGGGGTGGAGGGGGAGCGGAGCTCACCCCCCAGGTGCAGTTGAGTGACCTGTGTTGTGGCTCTCTAGAGGGAAGGCACAAATTTTGCTGTCACCCAGCCCAATCCAGACGTGTATTGGGGCCAGGTTTCAGGCAAATAGAGCAGTAAGTGCAGAGAAATGTTCACTCTCTAAAAGTGGCATTTCTAAAATAGTAAAGTTAAATCCAACCTCACCAGTAAGTAGGATTTTCAATAAATAAATAAAGCTACTCCTCTCCGATATGGAATTACCAAATAAAAAGTATAGGGGAATACACAGAGCTAACCTATGAGAGGGGTAGACCTCACAGTAGTGAAAAATGAAATAGACGGTTTGGTACTTACAGGACACGTGAACCACCAAAGTACATATCTTATTTTTTACTTACATAGCATCATGCACCTAGGACTACCTAGGGCCTACCTTAGGTGTAAATTATATGTAACAAAAGGGGAGTTTAAGGCTTGGCAAGTAGGCTGGGACTCCCCTGGGAGACCCCTGAGTCTATGCCCAGAACCATAACTCTGCCAGTCGAGTACTTACCTAAAAGCCGATAACTCACTTTTCTTCCATAGGCTAAAATTTCGTTGTTTCACTTGGAAATTCTTCTAAGTGGTGTGGAGTTTTGGAACTTTAAAATATTCATCTAAAATCAGCCGAACAACGAATTCTGATTTACTCACCTGTTATCAGGAGAGACCTCAGTGCTGCATCTTGGAGCTCAGTACTGACCCTGAAAAGTAATTTTAACCGTACTTACCAGTAACTCGAATTTCCTTCCATGGGATATCATTGCCTGCTTTTTGCTGAAAATTTTCTAAGTGTCGATTTTTGAAACTTACAAATATTCTTTAAAAATCGTACCAACTGTGAAAACGTAATTGTTTACCTGTTTTAGATAGATGTCCCAGTACTGAGCCTAGGAGCCCAGCACTGGATTACAAAAGTAACGAGAACGTACTTTACCCGTAACTTGAATTTTCTTCCATAGGAAACCATTGACTGTTTTTCTGTGAAATTTCTTCTAAGTGTCGATTTTGCAAACATGTAAATATTCCTTAAAAATCGCCTGTATAACTTAAACGCAGTTTCTCAACTGCTTACAGGTGGTACAGTAGTGCTGGATCTAGGATCCAACACTGACCTAGAAAAAGTAACCATAACCCCACTTACCTGCTAAGTGAATTTCCTTCCATAGGATAACATTGGTAATTTGATCAGCAAAAGTTTCGAAGTGTCAACTTTTAAAATAGCAAAATATTGCTTAAAAATCACAACAGTAACTAAAACGAATTTACTCACTTGTTTCCAAGAAATGTCCCAGGACTGAATCTAGGATCCAGTCCTGGATTTAGAAAAGTAATCCTGAAAGTAATTAATTGCATATAACTTAAAATTCCCATTGAGCTCAATGTATTATTGTGATTCAAATTGTGTTGCCTATTGCAATAAACTGTAACTATGACCTGCAAAAGTCAATTGCCTATTGCAAAGTATTTAACTAAAGCATCTCATTCTGAGAAAGTATATTTTGATACCTATTGTTGGTTCTAAAATAAAACAACAATATCTTTTGTATGCAAACCAATGGCCTAGAGTTCAGTTCTTGAGTGTGTGAGACCATTTGCTGACTGAGTGTGTACAACAAATGTTTTACACTGTACTCTGATACTGCCTTACTGCTCGGCAAGCTACCACTTTAGAGAGTAAGGTTATATCTAACTTTAGCCTCTGCCAAACCTCTGGGGACTGGGGACTCTGTGCACACTGTACCTATTTGGGAACAGTATATACAGAGCCACTTTCTCACAGTAGTGATAAAGTGATTAGAGTCCTAAGGCCAACATAAAGATACAGCAAAACGTGAGGTGAAAAGCAAAAAGGTTGCTGGTAGGCCACCTTAAGGAGGCCAGGTCTACCAAAAACTGAACTAAGGATAACATGAGTAAAACATCAGGTTTCTCTACTGCATTTGGTGAGACAAGTGGGCCTTCTTTTATCTTCCATTCAAGCAATCTTTGACAGACCCCTTTATTATAGAGCTTTTCAAGGATTAAAGATAAGGCACTTACAAAGGAGTCCCAAAAACACAGAGATGGTTGACTTCTGTAATATGGGTCGTAGACTAAAAGCAGCGCAAAAACAGAGTGCAACAGGGTCCAAAAAACTTGAGTGCCACAAGGGAGTTTGAATGCAAGCGTATCCTTTTACAGATCCAGAGATATACTCATGCAATTTTTGTTTTTAGGACAGAACGTGCATGATGAAAAAAACATTGTTTTTAAAAAGCGCATTGCAGAATATCAGTACTTTGATGTGGGAAAACTTCAAAACTTTCAAAAAAATATTTGTAGGCAGCTTACAGCAAGTTGTTGTGGCCGAGTGGTTAAGGCGATGGACTCGAAATCCATTGGGGTATCCCCGCGCAGGTTCGAATCCTGCCAACAACGAGAATCTTTTTATTATCGGCTACAATTTCAGAAGTTAACCTTTAGTATTTCTTCCATTTCAGTTTTATAAATAGGTGGCTTATTTTTGTGTCACTATTGCCTCTCCACATATTTGTTATCGCTACCTCTTTCATGTCTTTGCTACACCTCATTCCTACTTTAGCACTGGTGTAAACGCTTCAAATTATTATACCGTTGCTCTCTCATTCATACCTGCGCATGCACTTGAAAGTTACTTTACCAATAAAAGACGCAAAGAGAGAAATAGAACAAAAGTGCTGGCTGGATTGGCAAACACACTTCATAAAACTGCATTTTCTTTTTTATTCTCCCCCGTGTTACATGCTTAACCTCCCCATGTGTAATTTCTCTTAACCTGCTGTCCCAGGAAGAGAATTTCATCTACAGGCTCTTTCTGTGTTTTTTTCCCTAGTCTGTCTTTCCCATTTCTTAGCTGTGTAACTGTTCCTTTACGCGCTCTATTTAAACGCCATCAATCTCATTTGAGCTCCTTGCTCCCGCTTCTGTTTTCTCCACCTCTCATACTGCCAGTTCTCTCTTTCTCTGTGGTTGGTGGCTACTTTCCTGAGCTTCCGAAGCCACGTGGTTCCTGCCTCTTGTTGTCAGACTTGAATTGGAAAAGGAACCATATTAACAAGCCTTTACCACTCACACACGGCGGAAGTTTATACTTTAATTCAGTGAGCTAAGAAAAGCGTGTTGTGGGTCCCCTACGAGCCATGGTGCTTGCTTCATCATGATTTGGCACCAGTCATTAGCCGCAGCTCTGCTAATGAGCCACTGAGGTCAGTTTCAATATTTACTCAAAAACATAACCATGCAGCCCACCCCTCAACTGTGTATTTATCTTGCTTTTCTGCTGTTCGTGTGATTAGCTGGGAGGAGCTCACGGCGACATCCTCCCTATAAAAGTGTAGATGGATCACTTTCTAACTCTTTCTTGCTTCACATACAAATGGCTTGAAAGGTGCAGGGAAGATGCAGGTCTAATAGACAGAATAGAAGGTCTGTGCCAGGTGGGTTTCTCTGCATTGGTGTCCCATCACAGGTCCGCAAGTGTAATATGTGAACTTTGACTCCTGGCATTTCACAAGCAGGCGGCCAGGAAACGGTTTCAGCCTATCAACCACTGAGGAGACGCAGCCTCTGAATGAGGAATGAGGAAGCAATGAATACATCCAGCCTATCACAGGAACAGCCCTGAGTGTTCCGAATTATAAATTCTCCATGTCACTGTATGTCGTTGAGCCCAAGTAGCTCGCCGTGATCGTATAGTGGCTAGTACTCTGCGTTGTGGCCGCAGCAACCTCGGTTTAAATCCGAGTCACGGCATTGTGGTTGGCAATGTCACGGCAGTTGGGTGTTAATTTTACAGAATTAGCAAATGTGCCAGTGGTTTTTGTAAAATGTCTATTAAAAACAGATCCTTTCAAATATTTAAACCATCTAACAACAAATGATTTAAACTCGCATGATTATAAGCTGTAGCTATAATGTATTTACTTACATAAATTATCGTTCTTGAACCTATTGGGGGTGGAGGGGGAGCGGAGCTCACCCCCCAGGTGCAGTTGAGTGACCTGTGTTGTGGCTCTCTAGAGGGAAGGCACAAATTTTGCTGTCACCCAGCCCAATCCAGACGTGTATTGGGGCCAGGTTTCAGGCAAATAGAGCAGTAAGTGCAGAGAAATGTTCACTCTCTAAAAGTGGCATTTCTAAAATAGTAAAGTTAAATCCAACCTCACCAGTAAGTAGGATTTTCAATAAATAAATAAAGCTACTCCTCTCCGATATGGAATTACCAAATAAAAAGTATAGGGGAATACACAGAGCTAACCTATGAGAGGGGTAGACCTCACAGTAGTGAAAAATGAAATAGACTGTTTGGTACTTACAGGACACGCGAACCACCAAAGTACATATCTTATTTTTTACTTACATAGCATCATGTACCTAGGACTACCTAGGGCCTACCTTAGGTGTAAATTATATGTAATAAAAGGGGAGTTTAAGGCTTGGCAAGTAGGCTGGGACTCCCCTGGGAGACCCCTGAGTCTATGCCCAGAACCATAACTCTGCCAGTCGAGTACTTACCTAAAAGCCGATAACTCACTTTTCTTCCATAGGCTAAAATTTCGTTGTTTCACTTGGAAATTCTTCTAAGTGGTGTGGAGTTTTGGAACTTTAAAATATTCATCTAAAATCAGCCGAACAACGAATTCTGATTTACTCACCTGTTATCAGGAGAGACCTCAGTGCTGCATCTTGGAGCTCAGTACTGACCCTGAAAAGTAATTTTAACCGTACTTACCAGTAACTCGAATTTCCTTACATGGGATATCATTGCCTGCTTTTTACTGAAAATTTTCTAAGTGTCGATTTTTGAAACTTACAAATATTCTTTAAAAATCGTACCAACTGTGAAAACGTAATTGTTTACCTGTTTTAGATAGATGTCCCAGTACTGAGCCCAGGAGCCCAGCACTGGATTACAAAAGTAACGAGAACGTACTTTACCCGTAACTTGAATTTTCTTCCATAGGAAACCATTGACTGTTTTTCTGTGAAATTTCTTCTAAGTGTCGATTTTGCAAACATGTAAATATTCCTTAAAAATCGCCTGTATAACTTAAACGCAGTTTCTCAACTGCTTACAGGTGGTACAGTAGTGCTGGATCTAGGATCCAACACTGACCTAGAAAAAGTAACCATAACCCCACTTACCTGCTAAGTGAATTTCCTTCCATAGGATAACATTGGTAATTTGATCAGCAAAAGTTTCGAAGTGTCAACTTTTAAAATAGCAAAATATTGCTTAAAAATCACAACAGTAACTAAAACGAATTTACTCACTTGTTTCCAAGAACTGTCCCAGGACTGAATCTAGGATCCAGTCCTGGATTTAGAAAAGTAATCCTGAAAGTAATTAATTGCATATAACTTAAAATTCCCATTGAGCTCAATGTATTATTGTGATTCAAATTGTGTTGCCTATTGCAATAAACTGTAACTATGACCTGCAAAAGTCAATTGCCTATTGCAAAGTATTTAACTAAAGCATCTCATTCTGAGAAAGTATAATTTGATACCTATTGTTGGTTCTAAAATAAAACAACAATATCTTTTGTATGCAAACCAATGGCCTAGAGTTCAGTTCTTGAGTGTGTGAGACCATTTGCTGACTGAGTGTGTACAACAAATGTTTTACACTGTACTCTGATACTGCCTTACTGCTCGGCAAGCTACCACTTTAGAGAGTAAGGTTATATCTAACTTTAGCCTCTGCCAAACCTCTGGGGACTCGGGACTCTGTGCACACTGTACCTATTTGGGAACAGTATATACAGAGCCACTTTCTCACAGTAGTGATAAAGTGATTAGAGTCCTAAGGCCAACATAAAGATACAGCAAAACTTGAGGTGAAAAGCAAAAAGGTTGCTGGTAGGCCACCTTAAGGATGCCAGGTCTAACAAAAACTGAACTAAGGATAACATGAGTAAAACATCAGGTTTCTCTACTGCATTTGGTGAGACAAGTGGGCCTTCTTTTATCTTCCATTCAAGCAATCTTTGACAGACCCCTTTATTATAGAGCTTTTCAAGGATTAAAGATAAGGCACTTACAAAGGAGTCCCAAATACTCAGAGATGGTTGACTTCTGTAATATGGGTCGTAGACTAAAAGCAGCGCAAAAACAGAGTGCAACAGGGTCCAAAAAACTTGAGTGCCACAAGAGAGTTTGAATGCAAGCGTATCCTTTTACAGATCCAGAGATATACTCATGCAATTTTTGTTTTTAGGACAGAACGTGCATGATGAAAAAAACATTGTTTTTAAAAAGCGCATTGCAGAATATCAGTACTTTGATGTGGGAAAACATCAAAACTTTCAAACAAAATATTTGTAGGCAGCTTACAGCAAGTTGTTGTGGCCGAGTGGTTAAGGCAATGGACTTGAAATCCATTGGGGTATTCCCGCGTAGGTTCGAATCCTGCCAACAACGAGGATCTTTTTATTATCGGCTACAATTTCAGAAGTTAACCTTTAGTATTTCTTCCATTTCAGTTTTATAACTAGGTGGCTTATTTTTGTGTCACTATTGCCTCTCCACATATTTGTTATCGCTACCTCTTTCATGTCTTTGCTACACCTCATTCCGACTTTAGCACTGGTGTAAACGCTTCAAATTATTATACCGTTGCTCTCTCATTCATACCTGCGCATGCACTTGAAAGTTACTTTACCAATAAAAGACGCAAAGAGAGAAATAGAACAAAAGTGCTGGCTGGATTGGCAAACACACTTCATAAAACTGCATTTTCTTTTTTATTCTCCCCCGTGTCACATGCTTAACCTCCCCATGTGTAATTTCTCTTAACCTGCTGTCCCAGGAAGAGAATTTCATCTACAGGCCCTTTCTGTGTTTTTTTCCCTAGTCTGTCTTTCCCATTTCTTAGCTGTGTAACTGTTCCTTTACGCGCTCTATTTAAACGCCATCAATCTCATTTGAGCTCCTTGCTCCCGCTTCTGTTTTCTCCACCTCTCATACTGCCAGTTCTCTCTTTCTCTGTGGTTGGTCGCTACTTTCCTGAGCTTCCGAAGCCACGTGGTTCCTGCCTCTTGTTGTCAGACTTGAATTGGAAAAGGAACCATATTAACAAGCCTTTACCACTCACACACGGCGGAAGTTTATACTTTAATTCAGTGAGCTAAGAAAAGCGTGTTGTGGGTCCCTTACGAGCCATGGTGCTTGCTTCATCATGATTTGGCACCAGTCATTAGCCGCAGCTCTGCTAATGAGCCACTGAGGTCAGTTTCAATATTTACTCAAAAATATAACCATGCAGCCCACCCCTCAACTGTGTATTTATCTTGCTTTTCTGCTGTTCGTGTGATTAGCTGGGAGGAGCTCACGGCGACATCCTCCCTATAAAAGTGTAGATGGATCACTCTCTAACTCTTTCTTGCTTCACATACAAATGGCTTGAAAGGTGCAGGGAAGATGCAGGTCTAATAGACAGAATAGAAGGTCTGTGCCAGGTGGGTTTATCTGCATTGGTGTCCCATCACAGGTCCGTAAGTGTAATGTGTGATCTTTGACTCCTGGCAATTCACAAGCAGGCGGCCAGGAAACGGTTTCAGCCTATCTACCACTGAGGAGACGCAGCCTCTGAATGAGGAATGAGGAAGCAATGAATACATCCAGTCTATCACAGGAACAGCCCTGAGTGTTCCGAATTATACATTCTCCATGTCACTGTATGTCGTTGAGCCCAAGTAGCTCGCCGTGATCGTATAGTGGTTAGTACTCTGCGTTGTGGCCGCAGCAACCTCGGTTCGAATCCGAGTCACGGCATTGTGGTTGGCAATGTCACGGCCGTTGGGTGTTAATTTTACAGAATTAGCAAATGTACCAGTGGTTTTTGTAAAATGTCTATTAAAAACAGATCCTTTCAAATATTTAAACCATCTAACAACAAATGATTTAAACTTGCATGATTATAAGCTGTAGCTATAATGTATTTACTTACATAAATTATCGTTCTTGAACCTATTGGGGGTGGAGGGGGAGCGGAGCTCACCCCCCAGGTGCAGTTGAGTGACCTGTGTTGTGGCTCTCTAGAGGGAAGGCACAAATTTTGCTGTCACCCAGCCCAATCCAGACGTGTATTGGGGCCAGGTTTCAGGCAAATAGAGCAGTAAGTGCAGAGAAATGTTCACTCTCTAAAAGTGGCATTTCTAAAATAGTAAAGTTAAATCCAACCTCACCAGTAAGTAGGATTTTCAATAAATAAATAAAGCTACTCCTCTCCGATATGGAATTACCAAATAAAAAGTATAGGGGAATACACAGAGCTAACCTATGAGAGGGGTAGACCTCACAGTAGTGAAAAATGAAATAGACTGTTTGGTACTTACAGGACACGCGAACCACCAAAGTACATATCTTATTTTTTACTTACATAGCATCATGCACCTAGGACTACCTAGGGCCTACCTTAGGTGTAAATTATATGTAATAAAAGGGGAGTTTAAGGCTTGGCAAGTAGGCTGGGACTCCCCTGGGAGACCCCTGAGTCTATGCCCAGAACCATAACTCTGCCAGTCGAGTACTTACCTAAAAGCCGATAACTCACTTTTCTTCCATAGGCTAAAATTTCGTTGTTTCACTTGGAAATTCTTCTAAGTGGTGTGGAGTTTTGGAACTTTAAAATATTCATCTAAAATCAGCCGAACAACGAATTCTGATTTACTCACCTGTTATCAGGAGAGACCTCAGTGCTGCATCTTGGAGCTCAGTACTGACCCTGAAAAGTAATTTTAACCGTACTTACCAGTAACTCGAATTTCCTTCCATGGGATATCATTGCCTGCTTTTTGCTGAAAATTTTCTAAGTGTCGATTTTTGAAACTTACAAATATTCTTTAAAAATCGTACCAACTGTGAAAACGTAATTGTTTACCTGTTTTAGATAGATGTCCCAGTACTGAGCCTAGGAGCCCAGCACTGGATTACAAAAGTAACGAGAACGTACTTTACCCGTAACTTGAATTTTCTTCCATAGGAAACCATTGACTGTTTTTCTGTGAAATTTCTTCTAAGTGTCGATTTTGCAAACATGTAAATATTCCTTAAAAATCGCCTGTATAACTTAAACGCAGTTTCTCAACTGCTTACAGGTGGTACAGTAGTGCTGGATCTAGGATCCAACACTGACCTAGAAAAAGTAACCATAACCCCACTTACCTGCTAAGTGAATTTCCTTCCATAGGATAACATTGGTAATTTGATCAGCAAAAGTTTCTAAGTGTCAACTTTTAAAATAGCAAAATATTGCTTAAAAATCACAACAGTAACTAAAACGAATTTACTCACTTGTTTCCAAGAACTGTCCCAGGACTGAATCTAGGATCCAGTCATGGATTTAGAAAAGTAATCCTGAAAGTAATTAATTGCATATAACTTAAAATTCCCATTGAGCTCAATGTATTATTGTGATTCAAATTGTGTTGCCTATTGCAATAAACTGTAACTATGACCTGCAAAAGTCAATTGCCTATTGCAAAGTATTTAACTAAAGCATCTCATTCTGAGAAAGTATATTTTGATACCTATTGTTGGTTCTAAAATAAAACAACAATATCTTTTGTATGCAAACCAATGGCCTAGAGTTCAGTTCTTGAGTGTGTGAGACCATTTGCTGACTGAGTGTGTACAACAAATGTTTTATACTGTACTCTGATACTGCCTTACTGCTCGGCAAGCTACCACTTTAGAGAGTAAGGTTATATCTAACTTTAGCCTCTGCCAAACCTCTGGGGACTGGGGACTCTGTGCACACTGTACCTATTTGGGAACAGTATATACAGAGCCACTTTCTCACAGTAGTGATAAAGTGATTAGAGTCCTAAGGCCAACATAAAGATACAGCAAAACTTGAGGTGAAAAGCAAAAAGGTTGCTGGTAGGCCACCTTAAGGATGCCAGGTCTAACAAAAACTGAACTAAGGATAACATGAGTAAAACATCAGGTTTCTCTACTGCATTTGGTGAGACAAGTGGGCCTTCTTTTATCTTCCATTCAAGCAATCTTTGACAGACCCCTTTATTATAGAGCTTTTCAAGGATTAAAGATAAGGCACTTACAAAGGAGTCCCAAATACTCAGAGATGGTTGACTTCTGTAATATGGGTCGTAGACTAAAAGCAGCGCAAAAACAGAGTGCAACAGGGTCCAAAAAACTTGAGTGCCACAAGAGAGTTTGAATGCAAGCGTATCCTTTTACAGATCCAGAGATATACTCATGCAATTTTTGTTTTTAGGACAGAACGTGCATGATGAAAAAAACATTGTTTTTAAAAAGCGCATTGCAGAATATCAGTACTTTGATGTGGGAAAACATCAAAACTTTCAAACAAAATATTTGTAGGCAGCTTACAGCAAGTTGTTGTGGCCGAGTGGTTAAGGCAATGGACTCGAAATCCATTGGGGTATTCCCGCGTAGGTTCGAATCCTGCCAACAAAGAGGATCTTTTTATTATCGGCTACAATTTCAGAAGTTAACCTTTAGTATTTCTTCCATTTCAGTTTTATAACTAGGTGGCTTATTTTTGTGTCACTATTGCCTCTCCACATATTTGTTATCGCTACCTCTTTCATGTCTTTGCTACACCTCATTCCTACTTTAGCACTGGTGTAAACGCTTCAAATTATTATACCGTTGCTCTCTCATTCATACCTGCCCATGCACTTGAAAGTTACTTTACCAATAAAAGACGCAAAGAGAGAAATAGAACAAAAGTGCTGGCTGGATTGGCAAACACACTTCATAAAACTGCATTTTCTTTTTTATTCTCCCCCGTGTCACATGCTTAACCTCCCCATGTGTAATTTCTCTTAACCTGCTGTCCCAGGAAGAGAATTTCATCTACAGGCCCTTTCTGTGTTTTTTTCCCCAGTCTGTCTTTCCCATTTCTTAGCTGTGTAACTGTTCCTTTACGCGCTCTATTTAAACGGCTTCAATCTCATTTGAGCTCCTTGCTCCCGCTTCTGTTTTCTCCACCTCTCATACTGCCAGTTCTCTCTTTCTCTGTGGTTGGTGGCTACTTTCCTGAGCTTCCGAAGCCACGTGGTTCCTGCCTCTTGTTGTCAGACTTGAATTGGAAAAGGAACCATATTAACAAGCCTTTACCACTCACACACGGCGGAAGTTTATACTTTAATTCAGTGAGCTAAGAAAAGCGTGTTGTGGGTCCCCTACGAGCCATGGTGCTTGCTTCATCATGATTTGGCACCAGTCATTAGCCGCAGCTCTGCTAATGAGCCACTGAGGTCAGTTTCAATATTTACTCAAAAATATAACCATGCAGCCCACCCCTCAACTGTGTATTTATCTTGCTTTTCTGCTGTTCGTGTGATTAGCTGGGAGGAGCTCACGGCGACATCCTCCCTATAAAAGTGTAGATGGATCACTCTCTAACTCTTTCTTGCTTCACATACAAATGGCTTGAAAGGTGCAGGGAAGATGCAGGTCTAATAGACAGAATAGAAGGTCTGTGCCAGGTGGGTTTCTCTGCATTGGTGTCCCATCACAGGTCCGTAAGTGTAATGTGTGATCTTTGACTCCTGGCAATTCACAAGCAGGCGGCCAGGAAACGGTTTCAGCCTATCTACCACTGAGGAGACGCAGCCTCTGAATGAGGAATGAGGAAGCAATGAATACATCCAGCCTATCACAGGAACAGCCCTGAGTGTTCCGAATTATAAATTCTCCATGTCACTGTATGTCGTTGAGCCCAAGTAGCTCGCCGTGATCGTATAGTGGTTAGTACTCTGCGTTGTGGCCGCAGCAACCTCGGTTCGAATCCGAGTCACGGCATTGTGGTTGGCAATGTCACGGCAGTTGGGTGTTAATTTTACAGAATTAGCAAATGTACCAGTGGTTTTTGGAAAATGTCTATTAAAAACAGATCCTTTCAAATATTTAAACCATCTAACAACAAATGATTTAAACTCGCATGATTATAAGCTGTAGCTATAATGTATTTACTTACATAAATTATCGTTCTTGAACCTATTGGGGGTGGAGGGGGAGCGGAGCTCACCCCCCAGGTGCAGTTGAGTGACCTGTGTTGTGGCTCTCTAGAGGGAAGGCACAAATTTTGCTGTCACCCAGCCCAATCCAGACGTGTATTGGGGCCAGGTTTCAGGCAAATAGAGCAGTAAGTGCAGAGAAATGTTCACTCTCTAAAAGTGGCATTTCTAAAATAGTAAAGTTAAATCCAACCTCACCAGTAAGTAGGATTTTCAATAAATAAATAAAGCTACTCCTCTCCGATATGGAATTACCAAATAAAAAGTATAGGGGAATACACAGAGCTAACCTATGAGAGGGGTAGACCTCACAGTAGTGAAAAATGAAATAGACGGTTTGGTACTTACAGGACACGTGAACCACCAAAGTACATATCTTATTTTTTACTTACATAGCATCATGCACCTAGGACTACCTAGGGCCTACCTTAGGTGTAAATTATATGTAACAAAAGGGGAGTTTAAGGCTTGGCAAGTAGGCTGGGACTCCCCTGGGAGACCCCTGAGTCTATGCCCAGAACCATAACTCTGCCAGTCGAGTACTTACCTAAAAGCCGATAACTCACTTTTCTTCCATAGGCTAAAATTTCGTTGTTTCACTTGGAAATTCTTCTAAGTGGTGTGGAGTTTTGGAACTTTAAAATATTCATCTAAAATCAGCCGAACAACGAATTCTGATTTACTCACCTGTTATCAGGAGAGACCTCAGTGCTGCATCTTGGAGCTCAGTACTGACCCTGAAAAGTAATTTTAACCGTACTTACCAGTAACTCGAATTTCCTTCCATGGGATATCATTGCCTGCTTTTTGCTGAAAATTTTCTAAGTGTCGATTTTTGAAACTTACAAATATTCTTTAAAAATCGTACCAACTGTGAAAACGTAATTGTTTACCTGTTTTAGATAGATGTCCCAGTACTGAGCCTAGGAGCCCAGCACTGGATTACAAAAGTAACGAGAACGTACTTTACCCGTAACTTGAATTTTCTTCCATAGGAAACCATTGACTGTTTTTCTGTGAAATTTCTTCTAAGTGTCGATTTTGCAAACATGTAAATATTCCTTAAAAATCGCCTGTATAACTTAAACGCAGTTTCTCAACTGCTTACAGGTGGTACAGTAGTGCTGGATCTAGGATCCAACACTGACCTAGAAAAAGTAACCATAACCCCACTTACCTGCTAAGTGAATTTCCTTCCATAGGATAACATTGGTAATTTGATCAGCAAAAGTTTCGAAGTGTCAACTTTTAAAATAGCAAAATATTGCTTAAAAATCACAACAGTAACTAAAACGAATTTACTCACTTGTTTCCAAGAAATGTCCCAGGACTGAATCTAGGATCCAGTCCTGGATTTAGAAAAGTAATCCTGAAAGTAATTAATTGCATATAACTTAAAATTCCCATTGAGCTCAATGTATTATTGTGATTCAAATTGTGTTGCCTATTGCAATAAACTGTAACTATGACCTGCAAAAGTCAATTGCCTATTGCAAAGTATTTAACTAAAGCATCTCATTCTGAGAAAGTATATTTTGATACCTATTGTTGGTTCTAAAATAAAACAACAATATCTTTTGTATGCAAACCAATGGCCTAGAGTTCAGTTCTTGAGTGTGTGAGACCATTTGCTGACTGAGTGTGTACAACAAATGTTTTACACTGTACTCTGATACTGCCTTACTGCTCGGCAAGCTACCACTTTAGAGAGTAAGGTTATATCTAACTTTAGCCTCTGCCAAACCTCTGGGGACTGGGGACTCTGTGCACACTGTACCTATTTGGGAACAGTATATACAGAGCCACTTTCTCACAGTAGTGATAAAGTGATTAGAGTCCTAAGGCCAACATAAAGATACAGCAAAACGTGAGGTGAAAAGCAAAAAGGTTGCTGGTAGGCCACCTTAAGGAGGCCAGGTCTACCAAAAACTGAACTAAGGATAACATGAGTAAAACATCAGGTTTCTCTACTGCATTTGGTGAGACAAGTGGGCCTTCTTTTATCTTCCATTCAAGCAATCTTTGACAGACCCCTTTATTATAGAGCTTTTCAAGGATTAAAGATAAGGCACTTACAAAGGAGTCCCAAAAACACAGAGATGGTTGACTTCTGTAATATGGGTCGTAGACTAAAAGCAGCGCAAAAACAGAGTGCAACAGGGTCCAAAAAACTTGAGTGCCACAAGGGAGTTTGAATGCAAGCGTATCCTTTTACAGATCCAGAGATATACTCATGCAATTTTTGTTTTTAGGACAGAACGTGCATGATGAAAAAAACATTGTTTTTAAAAAGCGCATTGCAGAATATCAGTACTTTGATGTGGGAAAACTTCAAAACTTTCAAAAAAATATTTGTAGGCAGCTTACAGCAAGTTGTTGTGGCCGAGTGGTTAAGGCGATGGACTCGAAATCCATTGGGGTATCCCCGCGCAGGTTCGAATCCTGCCAACAACGAGAATCTTTTTATTATCGGCTACAATTTCAGAAGTTAACCTTTAGTATTTCTTCCATTTCAGTTTTATAAATAGGTGGCTTATTTTTGTGTCACTATTGCCTCTCCACATATTTGTTATCGCTACCTCTTTCATGTCTTTGCTACACCTCATTCCTACTTTAGCACTGGTGTAAACGCTTCAAATTATTATACCGTTGCTCTCTCATTCATACCTGCGCATGCACTTGAAAGTTACTTTACCAATAAAAGACGCAAAGAGAGAAATAGAACAAAAGTGCTGGCTGGATTGGCAAACACACTTCATAAAACTGCATTTTCTTTTTTATTCTCCCCCGTGTTACATGCTTAACCTCCCCATGTGTAATTTCTCTTAACCTGCTGTCCCAGGAAGAGAATTTCATCTACAGGCTCTTTCTGTGTTTTTTTCCCTAGTCTGTCTTTCCCATTTCTTAGCTGTGTAACTGTTCCTTTACGCGCTCTATTTAAACGCCATCAATCTCATTTGAGCTCCTTGCTCCCGCTTCTGTTTTCTCCACCTCTCATACTGCCAGTTCTCTCTTTCTCTGTGGTTGGTGGCTACTTTCCTGAGCTTCCGAAGCCACGTGGTTCCTGCCTCTTGTTGTCAGACTTGAATTGGAAAAGGAACCATATTAACAAGCCTTTACCACTCACACACGGCGGAAGTTTATACTTTAATTCAGTGAGCTAAGAAAAGCGTGTTGTGGGTCCCCTACGAGCCATGGTGCTTGCTTCATCATGATTTGGCACCAGTCATTAGCCGCAGCTCTGCTAATGAGCCACTGAGGTCAGTTTCAATATTTACTCAAAAACATAACCATGCAGCCCACCCCTCAACTGTGTATTTATCTTGCTTTTCTGCTGTTCGTGTGATTAGCTGGGAGGAGCTCACGGCGACATCCTCCCTATAAAAGTGTAGATGGATCACTTTCTAACTCTTTCTTGCTTCACATACAAATGGCTTGAAAGGTGCAGGGAAGATGCAGGTCTAATAGACAGAATAGAAGGTCTGTGCCAGGTGGGTTTCTCTGCATTGGTGTCCCATCACAGGTCCGCAAGTGTAATATGTGAACTTTGACTCCTGGCATTTCACAAGCAGGCGGCCAGGAAACGGTTTCAGCCTATCAACCACTGAGGAGACGCAGCCTCTGAATGAGGAATGAGGAAGCAATGAATACATCCAGCCTATCACAGGAACAGCCCTGAGTGTTCCGAATTATAAATTCTCCATGTCACTGTATGTCGTTGAGCCCAAGTAGCTCGCCGTGATCGTATAGTGGCTAGTACTCTGCGTTGTGGCCGCAGCAACCTCGGTTTAAATCCGAGTCACGGCATTGTGGTTGGCAATGTCACGGCAGTTGGGTGTTAATTTTACAGAATTAGCAAATGTGCCAGTGGTTTTTGTAAAATGTCTATTAAAAACAGATCCTTTCAAATATTTAAACCATCTAACAACACATGATTTAAACTTGCATGATTATAAGCTGTAGCTATAATGTATTTACTTACATAAATTATCGTTCTTGAACCTATTGGGGGTGGAGGGGGAGCGGAGCTCACCCCCCAGGTGCAGTTGAGTGACCTGTGTTGTGGCTCTCTAGAGGGAAGGCACAAATTTTGCTGTCACCCAGCCCAATCCAGACGTGTATTGGGGCCAGGTTTCAGGCAAATAGAGCAGTAAGTGCAGAGAAATGTTCACTCTCTAAAAGTGGCATTTCTAAAATAGTGAAGTTAAATCCAACCTCACCAGCAAGTAGGATTTTCAATAAATAAATAAAGCTACTCCTCTCCGATATGGAATTAACAAATAAAAAGTATAGGGGAATACACAGAGCTAACCTATGAGAGGGGTAGACCTCACAGTAGTGAAAAATGAAAAAGACTGTTTGGTACTTACAGGACACGCGAACCACCAAAGTACATATCTTATTTTTTACTTACATAGCATCATGCACCTAGGACTACCTAGGGCCTACCTTAGGTGTAAATTATATGTAATAAAAGGGGAGTTTAAGGCTTGGCAAGTAGGCTGGGACTCCCCTGGGAGACCCCTGAGTCTATGCCCAGAACCATAACTCTGCCAGTCGAGTACTTACCTAAAAGCCGATAACTCACTTTTCTTCCATAGGCTAAAATTTAGTTGTTTCACTTGGAAGTTTTTCTGAGTGGTGTGGAGTTTTGGAACTTTAAAATATTCATCTAAAATCAGCCGAACAACGAATTCTGATTTACTCACCTGTTATCAGGAGAGACCTCAGTGCTGCATCTTGGAGCTCAGTACTGACCCTGAAAAGTAATTTTAACCGTACTTACCAGTAACTCGAATTTCCTTCCATGGGATATCATTGCCTGCTTTTTGCTGAAAATTTTCTAAGTGTCGATTTTTGAAACTTACAAATATTCTTTAAAAATCGTACCAACTGTGAAAACGTAATTGTTTACCTGTTTTAGATAGATGTCCCAGTACTGAGCCCAGGAGCCCAGCACTGGATTACAAAAGTAACGAGAACGTACTTTACCCGTAACTTGAATTTTCTTCCATAGGAAACCATTGACTGTTTTTCTGTGAAATTTCTTCTAAGTGTCGATTTTGCAAACATGTAAATATTCCTTAAAAATCGCCTGTATAACTTAAACGCAGTTTCTCAACTGCTTACAGGTGGTACAGTAGTGCTGGATCTAGGATCCAACACTGACCTAGAAAAAGTAACCATAACCCCACTTACCTGCTAAGTGAATTTCCTTCCATAGGATAACATTGGTAATTTGATCAGCAAAAGTTTCGAAGTGTCAACTTTTAAAATAGCAAAATATTGGTTAAAAATCACAACAGTAACTAAAACGAATTTACTCACTTGTTTCCAAGAACTGTCCCAGGACTGAATCTAGGATCTAGTCCTGGATTTAGAAAAGTAATCCTGAAAGTAATTAATTGCATATAACTTAAAATTCCCATTGAGCTCAATGTATTATTGTGATTCAAATTGTGTTGCCTATTGCAATAAACTGTAACTATGACCTGCAAAAGTCAATTGCCTATTGCAAAGTATTTAACTAAAGCATCTCATTCTGAGAAAGTATATTTTGATACCTATTGTTGGTTCTAAAATAAAACAACAATATCTTTTGTATGCAAACCAATGGCCTAGAGTTCAGTTCTTGAGTGTGTGAGACCATTTGCTGACTGAGTGTGTACAACAAATGTTTTACACTGTACTCTGATACTGCCTTACTGCTCGGCAAGCTACCACTTTAGAGAGTAAGGTTATATCTAACTTTAGCCTCTGCCAAACCTCTGGGGACTGGGGACTCTGTGCACACTGTACCTATTTGGGAACAGTATATACAGTGCCACTTTCTCACAGTAGTGATAAAGTGATTAGAGTCCTAAGGCCAACATAAAGATACAGCAAAACTTGAGGTGAAAAGCAAAAATGTTGCTGGTAGGCCACCTTAAGGATGCCAGGTCTAACAAAAACTGAACTAAGGATAACATGAGTAAAACATCAGGTTTCTCTACTGCATTTGGTGAGACAAGTGGGCCTTCTTTTATCTTCCATTCAAGCAATCTTTGACAGACCCCTTTATTATAGAGCTTTTCAAGGATTAAAGATAAGGCACTTACAAAGGAGTCCCAAATACTCAGAGATGGTTGACTTCTGTAATATGGGTCGTAGACTAAAAGCAGCGCAAAAACAGAGTGCAACAGGGTCCAAAAAACTTGAGTGCCACAAGAGAGTTTGAATGCAAGCGTATCCTTTTACAGATCCAGAGATATACTCATGCAATTTTTGTTTTTAGGACAGAACGTGCATGATGAAAAAAGCATTGTTTTTAAAAAGCGCAATGCAGAATATCAGTACTTTGATGTGGGAAAACTTCAAAACTTTCAAACAAAATATTTGTAGGCAGCTTACAGCAAGTTGTTGTGGCCGAGTGGTTAAGGCGATGGACTAGAAATCCATTGGGGTATCCCCGCGCAGGTTCGAATCCTGCCAACAACAAGAATCTTTTTATTATCGGCTACAATTTCAGAAGTTAACCTTTAGTATTTCTTCCATTTCAGTTTTATAAATAGGTGGCTTATTTTTGTGTCACTATTGCCTCTCCACATATTTGTTATCGCTACCTCTTTCATGTCTTTGCTACACCTCATTCCTACTTTAGCACTGGTGTAAACGCTTCAAATTATTATACCGTTGCTCTCTCATTCATACCTGCGCATGCACTTGAAAGTTACTTTACCAATAAAAGACGCAAAGAGAGAAATAGAACAAAAGTGCTGGCTGGATTGGCAAACACACTTCATAAAACTGCATTTTCTTTTTTATTCTCCCCCGTGTTACATGCTTAACCTCCCCATGTGTAATTTCTCTTAACCTGCTGTCCCAGGAAGAGAATTTCATCTACAGGCTATTTCTGTGTTTTTTTCCCTAGTCTGTCTTTCCCATTTCTTAGCTGTGTAACTGTTCCTTTACGCGCTCTATTTAAACGCCATCAATCTCATTTGAGCTCCTTGCTCCCGCTTCTGTTTTCTCCACCTCTCATACTGCCAGTTCTCTCTTTCTCTGTGGTTGGTGGCTACTTTCCTGAGCTTCCGAAGCCACGTGGTTCCTGCCTCTTGTTGTCAGACTTGAATTGGAAAAGGAACCATATTAACAAGCCTTTACCACTCACACACGGCGGAAGTTTATACTTTAATTCAGTGAGCTAAGAAAAGCGTGTTGTGGGTCCCCTACGAGCCATGGTGCTTGCTTCATCATGATTTGGCACCAGTCATTAGCCGCAGCTCTGCTAATGAGCCACTGAGGTCAGTTTCAATATTTACTCAAAAACATAACCATGCAGCCCACCCCTCAACTGTGTATTTATCTTGCTTTTCTGCTGTTCGTGTGATTAGCTGGGAGGAGCTCACGGCGACATCCTCCCTATAAAAGTGTAGATGGATCACTTTCTAACTCTTTCTTGCTTCACATACAAATGGCTTGAAAGGTGCAGGGAAGATGCAGGTCTAATAGACAGAATAGAAGGTCTGTGCCAGGTGGGTTTCTCTGCATTGGTGTCCCATCACAGGTCCGCAAGTGTAATATGTGAACTTTGACTCCTGGCATTTCACAAGCAGGCGGCCAGGAAACGGTTTCAGCCTATCAACCACTGAGGAGACGCAGCCTCTGAATGAGGAATGAGGAAGCAATGAATACATCCAGCCTATCACAGGAACAGCCCTGAGTGTTCCGAATTATAAATTCTCCATGTCACTGTATGTCGTTGAGCCCAAGTAGCTCGCCGTGATCGTATAGTGGCTAGTACTCTGCGTTGTGGCCGCAGCAACCTCGGTTCGAATCCGAGTCACGGCATTGTGGTTGGCAATGTCACAGCAGTTGGCTGTTAATTTTACAGAATTAGCAAATGTACCAGTGGTTTTTGTAAAATGTCTATTAAAAACAGATCCTTTCAAATATTTAAACCATCTAACAACAAATGATTTAAACTTGCATGATTATAAGCTGTAGCTATAATGTATTTACTTACATAAATTATCGTTCTTGAACCTATTGGGGGTGGAGGGGGAGCGGAGCTCACCCCCCAGGTGCAGTTGAGTGACCTGTGTTGTGGCTCTCTAGAGGGAAGGCACAAATTTTGTTGTCACCCAGCCCAATCCAGACGTGTATTGGGGCCAGGTTTCAGGCAAATAGAGCAGTAAGTGCAGAGAAATGTTCACTCTCTAAAAGTGGCATTTCTAAAATAGTAAAGTTAAATCCAACCTCACCAGTAAGTAGGATTTTCAATAAATAAATAAAGCTACTCCTCTCCGATATGGAATTACCAAATAAAAAGTATAGGGGAATACACAGAGCTAACCTATGAGAGGGGTAGACCTCACAGTAGTGAAAAATGAAATAGACTGTTTGGTACTTACAGGACACGCGAACCACCAAAGTACATATCTTATTTTTTACTTACATAGCATCATGCACCTAGGACTACCTAGGGCCTACCTTAGGTGTAAATTATATGTAATAAAAGGGGAGTTTAAGGCTTGGCAAGTAGGCTGCGACTCCCCTGGGAGACCCCTGAGTCTATGCCCAGAACCATAACTCTGCCAGTCGAGTACTTACCTAAAAGCCGATAACTCACTTTTCTTCCATAGGCTAAAATTTCGTTGTTTCACTTGGAAATTCTTCTAAGTGGTGTGGAGTTTTGGAACTTTAAAATATTCATCTAAAATCAGCCGAACAACGAATTCTGATTTACTCACCTGTTATCAGGAGAGACCTCAGTGCTGCATCTTGGAGCTCAGTACTGACCCTGAAAAGTAATTTTAACCGTACTTACCAGTAACTCGAATTTCCTTCCATGGGATATCATTGCCTGCTTTTTGCTGAAAATTTTCTAAGTGTCAATTTTTGAAACTTACAAATATTCTTTAAAAATCGTACCAACTGTGAAAACGTAATTGTTTACCTGTTTTAGATAGATGTCCCAGTACTGAGCCTAGGAGCCCAGCACTGGATTACAAAAGTAACGAGAACGTACTTTACCCGTAACTTGAATTTTCTTCCATAGGAAACCATTGACTGTTTTTCTGTGAAATTTCTTCTAAGTGTCGATTTTGCAAACATGTAAATATTCCTTAAAAATCGCCTGTATAACTTAAACGCAGTTTCTCAACTGCTTACAGGTGGTACAGTAGTGCTGGATCTAGGATCCAACACTGACCTAGAAAAAGTAACCATAACCCCACTTACCTGCTAAGTGAATTTCCTTCCATAGGATAACATTGGTAATTTGATCAGCAAAAGTTTCGAAGTGTCAACTTTTAAAATAGCAAAATATTGCTTAAAAATCACAACAGTAACTAAAACGAATTTACTCACTTGTTTCCAAGAACTGTCCCAGGACTGAATCTAGGATCCAGTCCTGGATTTAGAAAAGTAATCCTGAAAGTAATTAATTGCATATAACTTAAAATTCCCATTGAGCTCAATGTATTATTGTGATTCAAATTGTGTTGCCTATTGCAATAAACTGTAACTATGACCTGCAAAAGTCAATTGCCTATTGCAAAGTATTTAACTAAAGCATCTCATTCTGAGAAAGTATATTTTGATACCTATTGTTGGTTCTAAAATAAAACAACAATATCTTTTGTATGCAAACCAATGGCCTAGAGTTCAGTTCTTGAGTGTGTGAGACCATTTGCTGACTGAGTGTGTACAACAAATGTTTTACACTGTACTCTGATACTGCCTTACTGCTCGGCAAGCTACCACTTTAGAGAGTAAGGTTATATCTAACTTTAGCCTCTGCCAAACCTCTGGGGACTGGGGACTCTGTGCACACTGTACCTATTTGGGAACAGTATATACAGAGCCACTTTCTCACAGTAGTGATAAAGTGATTAGAGTCCTAAGGCCAACATAAAGATACAGCAAAACGTGAGGTGAAAAGCAAAAAGGTTGCTGGTAGGCCACCTTAAGGAGGCCAGGTCTACCAAAAACTGAACTAAGGATAACATGAGTAAAACATCAGGTTTCTCTACTGCATTTGGTGAGACAAGTGGGCCTTCTTTTATCTTCCATTCAAGCAATCTTTGACAGACCCCTTTATTATAGAGCTTTTCAAGGATTAAAGATAAGGCACTTACAAAGGAGTCCCAAAAACACAGAGATGGTTGACTTCTGTAATATGGGTCGTAGACTAAAAGCAGCGCAAAAACAGAGTGCAACAGGGTCCAAAAAACTTGAGTGCCACAAGAGAGTTTGAATGCAAGCGTATCCTTTTACAGATCCAGAGATATACTCATGCAATTTTTGTTTTTAGGACAGAACGTGCATGATGAAAAAAACATTGTTTTTAAAAAGCGCATTGCAGAATATCAGTACTTTGATGTGGGAAAACTTCAAAACTTTCAAAAAAATATTTGTAGGCAGCTTACAGCAAGTTGTTGTGGCCGAGTGGTTAAGGCGATGGACTCCAAATCCATTGGGGTATCCCCGCGCAGGTTCGAATCCTGCCAACAACGAGAATCTTTTTATTATCGGCTACAATTTCAGAAGTTAACCTTTAGTATTTCTTCCATTTCAGTTTTATAAATAGGTTGCTTATTTTTGTGTCACTATTGCCTCTCCACATATTTGTTATCGCTACCTCTTTCATGTCTTTGCTACACCTCATTCCTACTTTAGCACTGGTGTAAACGCTTCAAATTATTATACCGTTGCTCTCTCATTCATACCTGCGCATGCACTTAAAAGTTACTTTACCAATAAAAGACGCAAAGAGAGAAATAGAACAAAAGTGCTGGCTGGATTGGCAAACACACTTCATAAAACTGCATTTTCTTTTTTATTCTCCCCCGTGTTACATGCTTAACCTCCCCATGTGTAATTTCTCTTAACCTGCTGTCCCAGGAAGAGAATTTCATCTACAGGCTCTTTCTGTGTTTTTTTCCCTAGTCTGTCTTTCCCATTTCTTAGCTGTGTAACTGTTCCTTTACGCGCTCTATTTAAACGCCATCAATCTCATTTGAGCTCCTTGCTCCCGCTTCTGTTTTCTCCACCTCTCATACTGCCAGTTCTCTCTTTCTCTGTGGTTGGTGGCTACTTTCCTGAGCTTCCGAAGCCACGTGGTTCCTGCCTCTTGTTGTCAGACTTGAATTGGAAAAGGAACCATATTAACAAGCCTTTACCACTCACACACGGCGGAAGTTTATACTTTAATTCAGTGAGCTAAGAAAAGCGTGTTGTGGGTCCCCTACGAGCCATGGTGCTTGCTTCATCATGATTTGGCACCAGTCATTAGCCGCAGCTCTGCTAATGAGCCACTGAGGTCAGTTTCAATATTTACTCAAAAACATAACCATGCAGCCCACCCCTCAACTGTGTATTTATCTTGCTTTTCTGCTGTTCGTGTGATTAGCTGGGAGGAGCTCACGGCGACATCCTCCCTATAAAAGTGTAGATGGATCACTTTCTAACTCTTTCTTGCTTCACATACAAATGGCTTGAAAGGTGCAGGGCAGATGCAGGTCTAATAGACAGAATAGAAGGTCTGTGCCAGGTGGGTTTCTCTGCATTGGTGTCCCATCACAGGTCCGCAAGTGTAATATGTGAACTTTGACTCCTGGCATTTCACAAGCAGGCGGCCAGGAAACGGTTTCAGCCTATCAACCACTGAGGAGACGCAGCCTCTGAATGAGGAATGAGGAAGCAATGAATACATCCAGCCTATCACAGGAACAGCCCTGAGTGTTCCGAATTATAAATTCTCCATGTCACTATATGTCGTTGAGCCCAAGTAGCTCGCCGTGATCGTATAGTGGCTAGTACTCTGCGTTGTGGCCGCAGCAACCTCGGTTTGAATCCGAGTCACGGCATTGTGGTTGGCAATGTCACGGCAGTTGGGTGTTAATTTTACAGAATTAGCAAATGTGCCAGTGGTTTTTGTAAAATGTCTATTAAAAACAGATCCTTTCAAATATTTAAACCATCTAACAACAAATGATTTAAACTCGCATGATTATAAGCTGTAGCTATAATGTATTTACTTACATAAATTATCGTTCTTGAAACTATTGGGGGTGGAGGGGGAGCGGAGCTCACCCCCCAGGTGCAGTTGAGTGACCTGTGTTGTGGCTCTCTAGAGGGAAGGCACAAATTTTGTTGTCACCCAGCCCAATCCAGACGTGTATTGGGGCCAGGTTTCAGGCAAATAGAGCAGTAAGTGCAGAGAAATGTTCACTCTCTAAAAGTGGCATTTCTAAAATAGTAAAGTTAAATCCAACCTCACCAGTAAGTAGGATTTTCAATAAATAAATAAAGCTACTCCTCTCCGATATGGAATTACCAAATAAAAAGTATAGGGGAATACACAGAGCTAACCTATGAGAGGGGTAGACCTCACAGTAGTGAAAAATGAAATAGACTGTTTGGTACTTACAGGACACGCGAACCACCAAAGTACATATCTTATTTTTTACTTACATAGCATCATGCACCTAGGACTACCTAGGGCCTACCTTAGGTGTAAATTATATGTAATAAAAGGGGAGTTTAAGGCTTGGCAAGTAGGCTGCGACTCCCCTGGGAGACCCCTGAGTCTATGCCCAGAACCATAACTCTGCCAGTCGAGTACTTACCTAAAAGCCGATAACTCACTTTTCTTCCATAGGCTAAAATTTCGTTGTTTCACTTGGAAATTCTTCTAAGTGGTGTGGAGTTTTGGAACTTTAAAATATTCATCTAAAATCAGCCGAACAACGAATTCTGATTTACTCACCTGTTATCAGGAGAGACCTCAGTGCTGCATCTTGGAGCTCAGTACTGACCCTGAAAAGTAATTTTAACCGTACTTACCAGTAACTCGAATTTCCTTCCATGGGATATCATTGCCTGCTTTTTGCTGAAAATTTTCTAAGTGTCGATTTTTGAAACTTACAAATATTCTTTAAAAATCGTACCAACTGTGAAAACGTAATTGTTTACCTGTTTTAGATAGATGTCCCAGTACTGAGCCTAGGAGCCCAGCACTGGATTACAAAAGTAACGAGAACGTACTTTACCCGTAACTTGAATTTTCTTCCATAGGAAACCATTGACTGTTTTTCTGTGAAATTTCTTCTAAGTGTCGATTTTGCAAACATGTAAATATTCCTTAAAAATCGCCTGTATAACTTAAACGCAGTTTCTCAACTGCTTACAGGTGGTACAGTAGTGCTGGATCTAGGATCCAACACTGACCTAGAAAAAGTAACCATAACCCCACTTACCTGCTAAGTGAATTTCCTTCCATAGGATAACATTGGTAATTTGATCAGCAAAAGTTTCGAAGTGTCAACTTTTAAAATAGCAAAATATTGCTTAAAAATCACAACAGTAACTAAAACGAATTTACTCACTTGTTTCCAAGAACTGTCCCAGGACTGAATCTAGGATCCAGTCCTGGATTTAGAAAAGTAATCCTGAAAGTAATTAATTGCATATAACTTAAAATTCCCATTGAGCTCAATGTATTATTGTGATTCAAATTGTGTTGCCTATTGCAATAAACTGTAACTATGACCTGCAAAAGTCAATTGCCTATTGCAAAGTATTTAACTAAAGCATCTCATTCTGAGAAAGTATATTTTGATACCTATTGTTGGTTCTAAAATAAAACAACAATATCTTTTGTATGCAAACCAATGGCCTAGAGTTCAGTTCTTGAGTGTGTGAGACCATTTGCTGACTGAGTGTGTACAACAAATGTTTTACACTGTACTCTGATACTGCCTTACTGCTCGGCAAGCTACCACTTTAGAGAGTAAGGTTATATCTAACGTTAGCCTCTGCCAAACCTCTGGGGACTGGGGACTCTGTGCACACTGTACCTATTTGGGAACAGTATATACAGAGCCACTTTCTCACAGTAGTGATAAAGTGATTAGAGTCCTAAGGCCAACATAAAGATACAGCAAAACGTGAGGTGAAAAGCAAAAAGGTTGCTGGTAGGCCACCTTAAGGATGCCAGGTCTACCAAAAACTGAACTAAGGATAACATGAGTAAAACATCAGGTTTCTCTACTGCATTTGGTGAGACAAGTGGGCCTTCTTTTATCTTCCATTCAAGCAATCTTTGACAGACCCCTTTATTATAGAGCTTTTCAAGGATTAAAGATAAGGCACTTACAAAGGAGTCCCAAATACTCAGAGATGGTTGACTTCTGTAATATGGGTCGTAGACTAAAAGCAGCGCAAAAACAGAGTGCAACAGGGTCCAAAAAACTTGAGTGCCACAAGGGAGTTTGAATGCAAGCGTATCCTTTTACAGATCCAGAGATATACTCATGCAATTTTTGTTTTTAGGACAGAACGTGCATGATGAAAAAAACATTGTTTTTAAAAAGCGCATTGCAGAATATCAGTACTTTGATGTGGGAAAACTTCAAAACTTTCAAACAAAATATTTGTAGGCAGCTTACAGCAAGTTGTTGTGGCCGAGTGGTTAAGGCGATGGACTCGAAATCCATTGGGGTATCCCCGCGCAGGTTCGAATCCTGCCAACAACGAGAATCTTTTTATTATCGGCTACAATTTCAGAAGTTAACCTTTAGTATTTCTTCCATTTCAGTTTTATAAATAGGTGGCTTATTTTTGTGTCACTATTGCCTCTCCACATATTTGTTATCGCTACCTCTTTCATGTCTTTGCTACACCTCATTCCTACTTTAGCACTGGTGTAAACGCTTCAAATTATTATACCGTTGCTCTCTCATTCATACCTGCGCATGCACTTGAAAGTTACTTTACCAATAAAAGACGCAAAGAGAGAAATAGAACAAAAGTGCTGGCTGGATTGGCAAACACACTTCATAAAACTGCATTTTCTTTTTTATTCTCCCCCGTGTTACATGCTTAACCTCCCCATGTGTAATTTCTCTTAACCTGCTGTCCCAGGAAAAGAATTTCATCTACAGGCTCTTTCTGTGTTTTTTTCCCTAGTCTGTCTTTCCCATTTCTTAGCTGTGTAACTGTTCCTTTACGCGCTCTATTTAAACGCCATCAATCTCATTTGAGCTCCTTGCTCCCGCTTCTGTTTTCTCCACCTCTCATACTGCCAGTTCTCTCTTTCTATGTGGTTGGTGGCTACTTTCCTGAGCTTCCGAAGCCACGTGGTTCCTGCCTCTTGTTGTCAGACTTGAATTGGAAAAGGAACCATATTAACAAGCCTTTACCACTCACACACGGCGGAAGTTTATACTTTAATTCAGTGAGCTAAGAAAAGCGTGTTGTGGGTCCCCTACGAGCCATGGTGCTTGCTTCATCATGATTTGGCACCAGTCATTAGCCGCAGCTCTGCTAATGAGCCACTGAGGTCAGTTTCAATATTTACTCAAAAACATAACCATGCAGCCCACCCCTCAACTGTGTATTTATCTTGCTTTTCTGCTGTTCGTGTGATTAGCTGGGAGGAGCTCACGGCGACATCCTCCCTATAAAAGTGTAGATGGATCACTCTCTAACTCTTTCTTGCTTCACATACAAATGGCTTGAAAGGTGCAGGGAAGATGCAGGTCTAATAGACAGAATAGAAGGTCTGTGCCAGGTGGGTTTCTCTGCATTGGTGTCCCATCACAGGTCCGCAAGGGTAATGTGTGAACTTTGACTCCTGGCATTTCACAAGCAGGCGGCCAGGAAACGGTTTCAGCCTATCAACCACTGAGGAGACGCAGCCTCTGAATGAGGAATGAGGAAGCAATGAATACATCCAGCCTATCACAGGAATAGCCCTGAGTGTTCCGAATTATAAATTCTCCATGTCACTGTATGTCGTTGAGCCCAAGTAGCTCGCCGTGATCGTATAGTGGTTAGTACTCTGCGTTGTGGCCGCAGCAACCTCGGTTTGAATCTGAGTCACGGCATTGTGGTTGGCAATGTCACGGCAGTTGGGTGTTAATTTTACAGAATTAGCAAATGTGCCAGTGGTTTTTGTAAAATGTCTATTAAAAACAGATCCTTTCAAATATTTAAACCATCTAACAACAAATGATTTAAACTCGCATGATTATAAGCTGTAGCTATAATGTATTTACTTACATAAATTATCGTTCTTGAACCTATTGGGGGTGGAGGGGGAGCGGAGCTCACCCCCCAGGTGCAGTTGAGTGACCTGTGTTGTGGCTCTCTAGAAGGAAGGCACAAATTTTGCTGTCACCCAGCCCAATCCAGACGTGTATTGGGGCCAGGTTTCAGGCAAATAGAGCAGTAAGTGCAGAGAAATGTTCACTCTCTAAAAGTGGCATTTCTAAAATAGTAAAGTTAAATCCAACCTCACCAGTAAGTAGGATTTTCAATAAATAAATAAAGCTACTCCTCTCCGATATGGAATTAACAAATAAAAAGTATAGGGGAATACACAGAGCTAACCTATGAGAGGGGTAGACCTCACAGTAGTGAAAAATGAAATAGACTGTTTGGTACTTACAGGACACGCGAACCACCAAAGTACATATCTTATTTTTTACTTACATAGCATCATGCACCTAGGACTACCTAGGGCCTACCTTAGGTGTAAATTATATGTAATAAAAGGGGAGTTTAAGGCTTGGCAAGTAGGCTGGGACTCCCCTGGGAGACCCCTGAGTCTATGCCCAGAACCATAACTCTGCCAGTCGAGTACTTACCTAAAAGCCGATAACTCACTTTTCTTCCATAGGCTAAAATTTTGTTGTTTCACTTGGAAATTCTTCTAAGTGGTGTGGAGTTTTGGAACTTTAAAATATTCATCTAAAATCAGCCGAACAACGAATTCTGATTTACTCACCTGTTATCAGGAGAGACCTCAGTGCTGCATCTTGGAGCTCAGTACTGACCCTGAAAAGTAATTTTAACCGTACTTACCAGTAACTCGAATTTCCTTCCATGGGATATCATTGCCTGCTTTTTGCTGAAAATTTTCTAAGTGTCGATTTTTGAAACTTACAAATATTCTTTAAAAATCGTACCAACTGTGAAAACGTAATTGTTTACCTGTTTTAGATAGATGTCCCAGTACTGAGCCCAGGAGCCCAGCACTGGATTACAAAAGTAACGAGAACGTACTTTACCCGTAACTTGAAATTTCTTCCATAGGAAACCATTGACTGTTTTTCTGTGAAATTTCTTCTAAGTGTCGATTTTGCAAACATGTAAATATTCCTTAAAAATCGCCTGTATAACTTAAACGCAGTTTCTCAACTGCTTACAGGTGGTACAGTAGTGCTGGATCTAGGATCCAACACTGACCTAGAAAAAGTAACCATAACCCCACTTACCTGCTAAGTGAATTTCCTTCCATAGGATAACATTGGTAATTTGATCAGCAAAAGTTTCGAAGTGTCAACTTTTAAAATAGCAAAATATTGCTTAAAAATCACAACCGTAACTAAAACGAATTTACTCACTTGTTTCCAAGAACTGTCCCAGGACTGAATCTAGGATCCAGTCCTGGATTTAGAAAAGTAATCCTGAAAGTAATTAATTGCATATAACTTAAAATTCCCATTGAGCTCAATGTATTATTGTGATTCAAATTGTGTTGCCTATTGCAATAAACTGTAACTATGACCTGCAAAAGTCAATTGCCTATTGCAAAGTATTTAACTAAAGCATCTCATTCTGAGAAAGTATATTTTGATACCTATTGTTGGTTCTAAAATAAAACAACAATATCTTTTGTATGCAAACCAATGGCCTAGAGTTCAGTTCTTGAGTGTGTGAGACCATTTGCTGACTGAGTGTGTACAACAAATGTTTTACACTGTACTCTGATACTGCCTTACTGCTCGGCAAGCTACCACTTTAGAGAGTAAGGTTATATCTAACTTTAGCCTCTGCCAAACCTCTGGGGACTGGGGACTCTGTGCACACTGTACCTATTTGGGAACAGTATATACAGAGCCACTTTCTCACAGTAGTGATAAAGTGATTAGAGTCCTAAGGCCAACATAAAGATACAGCAAAACTTGAGGTGAAAAGCAAAAAGGTTGCTGGTAGGCCACCTTAAGGATGCCAGGTCTAACAAAAACTGAACTAAGGATAACATGAGTAAAACATCAGGTTTCTCTACTGCATTTGGTGAGACAAGTGGGCCTTCTTTTATCTTCCATTCAAGCAATCTTTGACAGACCCCTTTATTATAGAGCTTTTCAAGGATTAAAGATAAGGCACTTACAAAGGAGTCCCAAATACTCAGAGATGGTTGACTTCTGTAATATGGGTCGTAGACTAAAAGCAGCGCAAAAACAGAGTGCAACAGGGTCCAAAAAACTTGAGTGCCACAAGGGAGTTTGAATGCAAGCGTATCCTTTTACAGATCCAGAGATGTACCCATGCAATTTTTGTTTTTAGGACAGAACGTGCATGATGAAAAAAACATTGTTTTTAAAAAGCGCATTGCAGAATATCAGTACTTTGATGTGGGAAAACTTCAAAACTTTCAAACAAAATATTTGTAGGCAGCTTACAGCAAGTTGTTGTGGCCGAGTGGTTAAGGCGATGGACTCGAAATCCATTGGGGTATCCCCGCGCAGGTTCGAATCCTGCCAACAACGAGAATATTTTTATTATCGGCTACAATTTCAGAAGTTAACCTTTAGTATTTCTTCCATTTCAGTTTTATAAATAGGTGGCTTATTTTTGTGTCACTATTGCCTCTCCACATATTTGTTATCGCTACCTCTTTCATGTCTTTGCTACACCTCATTCCTACTTTAGCACTGGTGTAAACGCTTCAAATTATTATACCGTTGCTCTCTCATTCATACCTGCGCATGCACTTGAAAGTTACTTTACCAATAAAAGACGCAAAGAGAGAAATAGAACAAAAGTGCTGGCTGGATTGGCAAACACACTTCATAAAACTGCATTTTCTTTTTTATTCTCCCCCGTGTTAAATGCTTAACCTCCCCATGTGTAATTTCTCTTAACCTGCTGTCCCAGGAAGAGAATTTCATCTACTGGCTCTTTCTGTGTTTTTTTCCCTAGTCTGTCTTTCCCATTTCTTAGCTGTGTAACTGTTCCTTTACGCGCTCTATTTAAACGCCATCAATCTCATTTGAGCTCCTTGCTCCCGCTTCTGTTTTCTCCACCTCTCATACTGCCAGTTCTCTCTTTCTCTGTGGTTGGTGGCTACTTTCCTGAGCTTCCGAAGCCACGTGGTTCCTGCCTCTTGTTGTCAGACTTGAATTGGAAAAGGAACCATATTAACAAGCCTTTACCACTCACACACGGCGGAAGTTTATACTTTAATTCAGTGAGCTAAGAAAAGCGTGTTGTGGGTCCCCTACAAGCCATGGTGCTTGCTTCATCATGATTTGGCACCAGTCATTAGCCGCAGCTCTGCTAATGAGCCACTGAGGTCAGTTTCAATATTTACTCAAAAACATAACCATGCAGCCCACCCCTCAACTGTGTATTTATCTTGCTTTTCTGCTGTTCGTGCGATTAGCTGGGAGGAGCTCACGGCGACATCCTCCCTATAAAAGTGTAGATGGATCACTCTCTAACTCTTTCTTGCTTCACATACAAATGGCTTGAAAGGTGCAGGGAAGATGCAGGTCTAATAGACAGAATAGAAGGTCTGTGCCAGGTGGGTTTCTCTGCATTGGTGTCCCATCACAGGTCCGCAAGTGTAATGTGTGAACTTTGACTCCTGGCATTTCACAAGCAGGCGGCCAGGAAACGGTTTCAGCCTATCAACCACTGAGGAGACGCAGCCTCTGAATGAGGAATGAGGAAGCAATGAATACATCCAGCCTATCACAGGAATAGCCCTGAGTGTTCCGAATTATAAATTCTCCATGTCACTGTATGTCGTTGAGCCCAAGTAGCTCGCCGTGATCGTATAGTGGATAGTACTCTGCGTTGTGGCCGCAGCAACCTCGGTTTGAATCCGAGTCACGGCATTGTGGTTGGCAATGTCACGGCAGTTAGGTGTTATTTTTACAGAATTAGCAAATGTGCCAGTGGTTTTTGTAAAATGTCTATTAAAAACAGATCCTTTCAAATATTTAAACCATCTAACAACAAATGATTTAAACTCGCATGATTATAAGCTGTAGCTATAATGTATTTACTTACATAAATTATCGTTCTTGAACCTATTGGGGGTGGAGGGGGAGCGGAGCTCACCCCCCAGGTGCAGTTGAGTGACCTGTGTTGTGGCTCTCTAGAGGGAAGGCACAAATTTTGCTGTCACCCAGCCCAATCCAGACGTGTATTGGGGCCAGGTTTCAGGCAAATAGAGCAGTAAGTGCAGAGAAATGTTCACTCTCTAAAAGTGGCATTTCTAAAATAGTAAAGTTAAATCCAACCTCACCAGTAAGTAGGATTTTCAATAAATAAATAAAGCTACTCCTCTCCGATATGGAATTACCAAATAAAAAGTATAGGGGAATACACAGAGCTAACCTATGAGAGGGGTAGACCTCACAGTAGTGAAAAATGAAATAGACTGTTTGGTACTTACAGGACACGCGAACCACCAAAGTACATATCTTATTTTTTACTTACATAGCATCATGCACCTAGGACTACCTAGGGCCTACCTTAGGTGTAAATTATATGTAATAAAAGGGGAGTTTAAGGCTTGGCAAGTAGGCTGCGACTCCCCTGGGAGACCCCTGAGTCTATGCCCAGAACCATAACTCTGCCAGTCGAGTACTTACCTAAAAGCCGATAACTCACTTTTCTTCCATAGGCTAAAATTTCGTTGTTTCACTTGGAAATTCTTCTAAGTGGTGTGGAGTTTTGGAACTTTAAAATATTCATCTAAAATCAGCCGAACTACGAATTCTGATTTACTCACCTGTTATCAGGAGAGACCTCAGTGCTGCATCTTGGAGCTCAGTACTGACCCTGAAAAGTAATTTTAACCGTACTTACAAGTAACTCGAATTTCCTTCCATGGGATATCATTGCCTGCTTTTCGCAGAAAATTTTCTAAGTGTCGATTTTTGAAACTTACAAATATTCTTTAAAAATCGTACCAACTGTGAAAACGTAATTGTTTACCTGTTTTAGATAGATGTCCCAGTACTGAGCCTAGGAGCCCAGCACTGGATTACAAAAGTAACGAGAACGTACTTTACCCGTAACTTGAATTTTCTTCCATAGGAAACCATTGACTGTTTTTCTGTGAAATTTCTTCTAAGTGTCGATTTTGCAAACATGTAAATATTCCTTAAAAATCGCCTGTATAACTTAAACGCAGTTTCTCACCTGCTTACAGGTGGTACAGTAGTGCTGGATCTAGGATCCAACACTGACCTAGAAAAAGGAACCATAACCCCACTTACCTGCTAAGTGAATTTCCTTCCATAGGATAACATTGGTAATTTGATCAGCAAAAGTTTCTAAGTGTCAACTTGTAAAATAGCAAAATATTGCTTAAAAATCACAACAGTAACTACAACGAATTTACTCACTTGTTTCCAAGAACTGTCCCAGGACTGAATCTAGGATCCAGTCCTGGATTTAGAAAAGTAATCCTGAAAGTAATTAATTGCATATAACTTAAAATTCCCATTGAGCTCAATGTATTATTGTGATTCAAATTGTGTTGCCTATTGCAATAAACTGTAACTATGACCTGCAAAAGTCAATTGCCTATTGCAAAGTATTTAACTAAAGCATCTCATTCTGAGAAAGTATATTTTGATACCTATTGTTGGTTCTAAAATAAAACAACAATATCTTTTGTATGCAAACCAATGGCCTAGAGTTCAGTTCTTGAGTGTGTGAGACCATTTGCTGACTGAGTGTGCACAACAAATGTTTTACACTGTACTCTGATACTGCCTTACTGCTCGGCAAGCTACCACTTTAGAGAGTAAGGTTATATCTAACTTTAGCCTCTGCCAAACCTCTGGGGACTGGGGACTCTGTGCACACTGTACCTATTTGGGAACAGTATATACAGAGCCACTTTCTCACAGTAGTGATAAAGTGATTAGAGTCCTAAGGCCAACATAAAGATACAGCAAAACGTGAGGTGAAAAGCAAAAAGGTTGCTGGTAGGCCACCTTAAGGATGCCAGGTCTACCAAAAACTGAACTAAGGATAACATGAGTAAAACATCAGGTTTCTCTACTGCATTTGGTGAGACAAGTGGGCCTTCTTTTATCTTCCATTCAAGCAATCTTTGACAGACCCCTTTATTATAGAGCTTTTCAAGGATTAAAGATAAGGCACTTACAAAGGAGTCCCAAATACTCAGAGATGGTTGACTTCTGTAATATGGGTCGTAGACTAAAAGCAGCGCAAAAACAGAGTGCAACAGGGTCCAAAAAACTTGAGTGCCACAAGGGAGTTTGAATGCAAGCGTATCCTTTTACAGATCCAGAGATATACTCATGCAATTTTTGTTTTTAGGACAGAACGTGCATGATGAAAAAAACATTGTTTTTAAAAAGCGCATTGCAGAATATCAGTACTTTGATGTGGGAAAACTTCAAAACTTTCAAACAAAATATTTGTAGGCATCTTACAGCAAGTTGTTGTGGCCGAGTGGTTAAGGCGATGGACTCGAAATCCATTGGGGTATCCCCGCGCAGGTTCGAATCCTGCCAACAACGAGAATCTTTTTATTATCGGCTACAATTTCAGAAGTTAACCTTTAGTATTTCTTCCATTTCAGTTTTATAAATAGGTGGCTTATTTTTGTGTCACTATTGCCTCTCCACATATTTGTTATCGCTACCTCTTTCATGTCTTTGCTACACCTCATTCCTACTTTAGCACTGGTGTAAACGCTTCAAATTATTATACCGTTGCTCTCTCATTCATACCTGCACATGCACTTGAAAGTTACTTTACCAATAAAAGACGCAAAGAGAGAAATAGAACAAAAGTGCTGGCTGGATTGGCAAACACACTTCATAAAACTGCATTTTCTTTTTTATTCTCCCCCGTGTTACATGCTTAACCTCCCCATGTGTAATTTCTCTTAACCTGCTGTCCCAGGAAGAGAATTTCATCTACTGGCTCTTTCTGTGTTTTTTTCCCTAGTCTGTCTTTCCCATTTCTTACCTGTGTAACTGTTCCTTTACGCGCTCTATTTAAACGCCATCAATCTCATTTGAGCTCCTTGCTCCCGCTTCTGTATTCTCCACCTCTCATACTGCCAGTTCTCTCTTTCTCTGTGGTTGGTGGCTACTTTCCTGAGCTTCCGAAGCCACGTGGTTCCTGCCTCTTGTTGTCAGACTTGAATTGGAAAAGTGAGCTAAGAAAAGCGTGTTGTGGGTCCCCTACGAGCCATGGTGCTTGCTTCATCATGATTTGGCACCAGTCATTAGCCGCAGCTCTGCTAATGAGCCACTGAGGTCAGTTTCAATATTTACTCAAAAACATAACCATGCAGCCCACCCCTCAACTGTGTATTTATCTTGCTTTTCTGCTGTTCGTGTGATTAGCTGGGAGGAGCTCACGGCGACATCCTCCCTATAAAAGTGTAGATGGATCACTCTCTAACTCTTTCTTGCTTCACATACAAATGGCTTGAAAGGTGCAGGGAAGATGCAGGTCTAATAGACAGAATAGAAGGTCTGTGCCAGGTGGGTTTCTCTGCATTGGTGTCCCATCACAGGTCCGCAAGTGTAATGTGTGATCTTTGACTCCTGGCATTTCACAAGCAGGCGGCCAGGAAACGGTTTCAGCCTATCAACCACTGAGGAGACGCAGCCTCTGAATGAGGAATGAGGAAGCAATGAATACATCCAGCCTATCACAGGAATAGCCCTGAGTGTTCCGAATTATAAATTCTCCATGTCACTGTATGTCGTTGAGCCCAAGTAGCTCGCCGTGATCGTATAGTGGATAGTACTCTGCGTTGTGGCCGCAGCAACCTCGGTTTGAATCCGAGTCACGGCATTGTGGTTGGCAATGTCACGGCAGTTGGGAGTTATTTTTACAGAATTAGCAAATGTGCCAGTGGTTTTTGTAAAATGTCTATTAAAAACAGATCCTTTCAAATATTTAAACCATCTAACAACAAATGATTTAAAGTCGCATGATTATAAGCTGTAGCTATAATGTATTTACTTACATAAATTATCGTTCTTGAACCTATTGGGGGTGGAGGGGGAGCCGAGTTCATCCCCCAGGTGCAGTTGAGTGACCTGTGTTGTGGCTCTCTAGAGGGAAGGCAGAAATTTTGCTGTCACCCAGCCCAATCCAGACGTGTATTGGGGCCAGGTTTCAGGCAAATAGAGCAGTAAGTGCAGAGAAATGTTCACTCTCTAAAAGTGGCATTTCTAAAATAGTAAAGTTAAATCCAACCTTACCAGTAAGTAGGATTTTCAATAAATAAATAAAGCTACTCCTCTCCGATATGGAATTACCAAATAAAAAGTATAGGGGAATACACAGAGCTAACCTATGAGAGGGGTAGACCTCACAGTAGTGAAAAATGAAATAGACTGTTTGGTACTTACAGGACACGCGAACCACCAAAGTACATATCTTATTTTTTACTTACATAGCATCATGCACCTAGGACTACCTAGGGCCTACCTTAGGTGTAAATTATATGTAATAAAAGGGGAGTTTAAGGCTTGGCAAGTAGGCTGCGACTCCCCTGGGAGACCCCTGAGTCTATGCCCAGAACCATAACTCTGCCAGTCGAGTACTTACCTAAAAGCCAATAACTCACTTTTCTTCCATAGGCTAAAATTTCGTTGTTTCACTTGGAAATTCTTCTAAGTGGTGTGGAGTTTTGGAACTTTAAAATATTCATCTAAAATCAGCCGAACAACGAATTCTGATTTACTCACCTGTTATCAGGAGAGACCTCAGTGCTGCATCTTGGAGCTCAGTACTGACCCTGAAAAGTAATTTTAACCGTACTTACCAGTAACTCGAATTTCCTTCCATGGGATATCATTGCCTGCTTTTTGCTGAAAATTTTCTAAGTGTCGATTTTTGAAACTTACAAATATTCTTTAAAAATCGTACCAACTGTGAAAACGTAATTGTTTACCTGTTTTAGATAGATGTCCCAGTACTGAGCCTAGGAGCCCAGCACTGGATTACAAAAGTAACGAGAACGTACTTGTTGTAATCGCCTACTTGGTACGTTCCTTTCCCCCCCCTCCTTCCTCCTCCCTTGGTTCTTCCCTCTCCCTGTCACCAACATTCCATTGCACCCTTCCTCTGACTAGGCTGGATCCTGTGGTGGTGTATGACCATTAAAGAAGAGTTCTTACTTACCTGCCTTCTGGTCATCTTTATAACACTGGCGACGTCTTGCTGTGTGGGGACGGCTCACCATCACCCCCAATTCTTCAATTCCAGCTCTCCTGTGTCGGCGTTCGTGAGTACCTGGGAGGCTCCGCTGTTTCTATATTCTTCAAAGTAAGACTGTTACTGTGCTGATTAAAGAGGCGTTTTATCCCTTCAATTTCGCAAGTGTGCTTCTGCCTGCATGTGGCTGAGAGAAGGAGGGAGTTTGCCACTTTAGCTTCGCCTCCGTGACCTTGTGACACTTGCTCTGTGTGTTGGCCTCTTAGCGCTGCCTTTCCTGTCCTGCCGTGGGTCCGTCTGTGAAGGGTATGATTTCGACTGTGTGATTAGTCGGGTTTCTCCCTGCTTCTGCGGACCTAAGGAGCGTTTCAGCCGCCTTTGTTGCAATTCGCCTCATTTGGAGTCAATTCCCTGCTTTTGGCCATCCAGCGCTACCGCACCGGTTACCACAGCACCTGCCTGAGGGTGCTACGGGGTTGGCTTTCAGTACTGCTTGGACCTCAGCAACGCTGTATTGGCTGTGGTTTGAAGCACCGTCAACATAGCTTCTGTTTCTTCGCCTTTGTCATAGCCGTGTGCGGCAGCCTCTGTGTTGTTTTCTTCAAGTGAGGCATTTCTGACAGGATTCCTGACGGCAGCCGAGCATTCCTTCTCGCGCGCTCGCAACTGATCCGTCATAATTGACACTCCTCTGCTGAGGTGAATGGGGGTGCGTTTCTGACTTCATCCACCAGGTGGCAGCGTGGCTCTTCTTAACGATCCGGTTGTGGGGAAAATACAACAATTTCTTCATCTTAAGGGCTCCAGTGAAATTCTCCACATATCCAGGATATAGCTGTGTAAATCCTTCTTTGTAATGTGTTTTCTTCGTTTTCGCTGATGGGCACAGCTTGTGGAATCTTCTGCCTGTCATTTCACGCTGACAGGCACAGCTGCACATAGTTTTTGTCACTGATGGGCACAGTTATCATCACTGTGGTCGCGCTTGTCTGCTCACGCTGACCAGCTCAGTTTCCCTTTGCTAACATTCTCAGTCACACGTTCTGTTGATCCTCCTGTGTGGTGTGTTCGCCAGAGTATTGTAGTGTATGTTGGTTATTCAATTGTATTTTTGATGACTGTCCAAACTGGTACCTGTGCTAATTTTCTGTACTGCTCCATCATATATTGAAATGTACATTGACTTTTGTATGGGGTGGGGTGTAAAACAATTTTGAGTATATTGGGTTTTCTCCTCTTCATTTTCCAACGTTGTTCATTGTTTTGTTTTGCTGTATTTTACCTCCTCCCTCATAGTTATTGTAAATTATGGCAGCTGCTAATATGTCGCAGCCCCCACCTTTCCTTAACGAGGCAGGAGAACCTATTCTGCCTTGGAAACAATGGTTTGGGTTACTGGAGTCCTATCTTATTGCTATTGGAGGGGAGAAGTTTTCCCATTTACGCAAGTTACAAACCCTGCTACACAATTTGGGCGTGGAGGGACGCAAGGTCTATGATGACATTTCGACTAATGCAGAAGGGGGAAGTGATAGTGATGACGATGAAAATGTGTATATTGTGGCAGTAAACAAACTAGAAAAGCATTTCAGTAAAAGGATAAACGTAGTGTTAGAGAGACATAAATTCTTCTCAAGAACACAGGGAAAAAATGAGAAGGTTAAACCATTTATTGCAGCCTTAAAGGGTCTAGCGAACACATGTGAGTTTGAGTCCCTTCAGGATTCCCTGATTAGAGACCAGTTGGTCAGGTGCACCAACAATCATAAGATTCAGGAGAGGCTGCTTGTGGCCAATCCTAACCTCAAGGAAGCCATAGATATAGCGGTAGGGATTGAGCACACGGCAGATTGTATGGTTGAAATGAAAGGTGAAGGGGGCAAAACCATGGAGGTCAATGCCATAAGCAAAGATCACAAAAGTAAGATAGCTAACACCCCACTTCAGGGAAATAAATTCAAGTGTTATAGATGTGGGAGCCCTACACACTTAGCCAATAACCCGATTTGCCAAGCACGTTCTGTTGTCTGCCACAAATGTGGGAAAAAGGACATTTGTCCAGGGTATGTCATGATCAGCGCTCTAAAGCGGTGTTGGAGATTGAGCCACAATTATTTCCTGATCCCAAGTTAATTTTTCAACTTAAAGACAAAAACAATACCGATAAATTCCCATCTTGCAACATTACCCTGGATAACAAAACCCTAACGGTCTTTGCTGATTCATGTTCCCCTTACACCCTGGTTGATGCCACCATATTTTCTCAACTGTTTCCCTCATGGGAAGAAACGGTACAACCTCCGGATATACAACCAGGAGGCTACAATGGGGACCCCATACCCCTATTAGGCATGACCACTAAGGAAATAGGGTTCAAAGGAAGGAACACGGTGGGCAAGATATACATTACCCAGAAGGGGTCCAACTTGTTGGGATGGAAACACCAGAGGGAACTCGGGATTAAGTTAGACCCCAACAGTCCCGACCAAGTCCTCTTAGTGGATCCTTCGGTGGGAGGGATGGATGTTTGCAATGATTTCCCCAAAGTGTTTTCTGATGACCTAGGATTACTCAAGAATTATCAGCATTCCATCAAATTGAAATCCAATGCCAAACTGGTAGCACACAAAGCCAGACCCATACCACATTTAATGCACGTGCCTCTTCAAAATGAGCTAGACAGATTGCTGTCGTTGGGGGTGATCGAACCCATAGAGTGTTCACAGTGGTTGGCCCCCATTGTTCTTACCACCAAGGCTACCAGTAAGGACATCAGGCTCTGTGTGGACCTCAGGGACCTTAACCAAAACATATGGGTAGACAGGCACCCCCTTCCACGTATTCATGAGGTGCTTACCCTCATTAATGGTGCGAGTTGTTTCAGCGTTCTCGACTTATCCTCTGCCTATCACCAGGTGGAGCTTCATCCCAACTCACGGCATCTCACCTCGTTTGTGACACCCCTAGGAGCCTTCTAATTCCGTCGCATGCCTTTTGGGTTGGCTTCTGCTGCGGCCGCCTTCCAGAGGATCATGCAGCATGTCTTGAAAGACCTTCCCAGAACACTCTGTTTTCAAGATGACATATTAATCTACGGGAAGGACTTAAACGAGCATAACGTCACCCTCAGGATGGTCTTGTCCAACTTGGAAAAATCAGGGCTCACTCTAAAAAAGGAGAAATGTCGTATAGGGGTGGGATCGGTTGAGTATCTAGGACACACCATCTCTCAAGATGGGATCAAACCCAAAATAGACCTAGTTAAGGCGATTAGGGACACTGAGGCCCCTAAAGGTGTTCAAGACCTTAAATCATTTTTGGGCCTTTCCGAATACTATTCAAAATTTGTGAGGAACTTTTCCTCAATAGTGGAACCTTTACGTAACCTACTCAAATCCAGAACCTTGTATGTGTGGTCCGATGCCTGTCAGAAGGCCTTTGATCTTGTCAAAGAAAGCATAATTTCTGCACCATCCCTGGGTAGGTTTGACCCGAACAAAACCACAATCCTTTCCACTGATGCAAGCAATAAAGGGTTGGGGGCCAGTCTCACCCAAATGGGGGAAGGCAAGGAACACATTGTGGCCTTTGCATCTCGAGCTCTTAAGGGGGCAGAAATCAACTACTCAGTGGTGGAGAAAGAAGCACTAGCTTGTTTCTGGGCGATTAAACACTTCCGCTTCTTTCTGTGGGGTATCCCTTTTACTGTAAAGACGGACCACAAACCACTGATGTTTGCTTTCACCACCAAAGGGGCTAACAAAACCACTCCCAGAATTGCTAGATGGATTCTGGGACTGGAAGGATACAATTTTTGTGTGAGATATATGCCAGGTCATCAAAACACGGTTGCTGACTTTCTGTCACGGTCTCCCTCAGAGGGAGAAAGTGCTCCTGTTAGCTGTGAATGTGATGATGTGATTTTGCAACTCACATGCCTAAAAAAAGAAGAATGGAATGACAGTATGCAAAATGATGCAGAGATGTGTTCAATTAAAGAGTTCATCAAGAATGGTTGGCCGGAAAACAAGAATGATATTCCTATCAGTTTAAGTAAATTCTGGGATGTCAGAGTAGAACTCAATATACAAGGCAATGTGGTTTGCAGAGGGGAGAAAGTGATTCCACTGGAGAACCTGAGAGAAAAGATTGTGGGGCTTGCGCATGCAGGACACTTAGGGCGAAGCCTAACCAAGAATAAAATCAGACTGGAATATTGGTGGCCAGGTATGGACGCCATGACGGAACAGGTGGTGAGAAATTGTGTAGACTGTAGCCGGAGTGACAAAACTCACCAGACCCGCAAGCCCCCCCTGTCGCCTGTCGAAGTGCCTAATCGACCATGGTCAAAGTTAGCCTTGGACATCATGGGTCCCCTCAACCTAAGAACATTAAAGGAACGGTTCATTCTGGTGCTAGTGGACTATCATTCAAGGTGGTTGGTCTACAAATGTGTCCAGCAGATAGACACAAGAGTCCTCATACAATTCTTAGAAAGTGTGTTCTTTGAGGAAGGGTTACCTGATACCCTTATAACAGACAATGGAGTACAGTTCACTTCGGACAAGATGAAAGAATTTCTGTATCACCGGGGCATCACTCACCTCAAATCTGCTTTGTACTGTCCCCGTGCAAACGGGTTAGTGGAAAGGATCAACTGGTTGTTCAAAGAGTGTTTGCAGAGAGCAGAAGTAATGGGGACACCAGCAAATTCAGCGTTAGTGGAAACAGTATGGGCCTATCGCACTTCTCCAAACAGTGTGACTGGGGTTTCTCCGTTCACCTCTCTCAAAGGAAGGATCCCAAAGACCAAATTAACTCCACCGGTAGGGCCAAGGAAGGACGCCGGTGTAGTAAACAGAGGTGAAATCTCAAGGAAAGTGGAGGAACACCAAGCTAAATACAAAGTCAGGTATGACCAGACCAAACATGTAAAAACACAAATGTTCAAAGAAGGTGATTGGGTCCGGGTGGATTTACCTAAAGCACGCAGGAAAGAAGCGTCAAGATTTTCGGATCCTTACAAAATAACTAGTGTGGGTAGGAATGTAGTCCATCTCGACAATGGCCAAACATGGAGCATGGACAGAATCATTCCTCATGGACAAGGGGGTGACTTGGACAACGAAAGTGACCCGGAGACAGAGTTGCAAACCCTCAGTCACAGAAGGTCTATGAGAGCAAGGAGCTCACCTGTATGGACCAGAGACTACTGTGTTAAATGAGAATTATTGTCAAATGTTCCTTGTGGTTCCTTACCTAGCTTTGTTGTTCTACTGCTGACATTGTTCTGCAGTGACCTTTCGCTGCTTGTTAAATCTGCTATGTCTCTCTTTGCCCTATGCAGGGAGGTGTGTTGTAATCGCCTACTTGGTACGTTCCTTTCCCCCCCCTCCTTCCTCCTCCCTTGGTTCTTCCCTCTCCCTGTCACCAACATTCCATTGCACCCTTCCTCTGACTAGGCTGGATCCTGTGGTGGTGTATGACCATTAAAGAAGAGTTCTTACTTACCTGCCTTCTGGTCATCTTTCTAACAGTACTTTACCCGTAACTTGAATTTTCTTCCATAGGAAACCATTGACTGTTTTTCTGTGAAATTTCTTCTAAGTGTCGATTTTGCAAACATGTAAATATTCCTTAAAAATCGCCTGTATAACTTAAACGCAGTTTCTCAACTGCTTACAGGTGGTACAGTAGTGCTGGATCTAGGATCCAACACTGACCTAGAAAAAGGAACCATAACCCCACTTACCTGCTAAGTGAATTTCCTTCCATAGGATAACATTGGTAATTTGATCAGCAAAAGTTTCTAAGTGTCAACTTGTAAAATAGCAAAATATTGCTTAAAAATCACAACAGTAACTAAAACGAATTTACTCACTTGTTTCCAAGAACTGTCCCAGGACTGAATCTAGGATCCAGTCCTGGATTTAGAAAAGTAATCCTGAAAGTAATTAATTGCATATAACTTAAAATTCCTATTGAGCTCAATGTATTATTGTGATTCAAATTGTGTTGCCTATTGCAATAAACTGTAACTATGACCTGCAAAAGTCAATTGCCTATTGCAAAGTATTTAACTAAAGCATCTCATTCTGAGAAAGTATATTTTGATACCTATTGTTGGTTCTAAAATAAAACAACAATATCTTTTGTATGCAAACCAATGGCCTAGAGTTCAGTTCTTGAGTGTGTGAGACCGTTTGCTGACTGAGTGTGTACAACAAATGTTTTACACTGTACTCTGATACTGCCTTACTGCTCGGCAAGCTACCACTTTAGAGAGTAAGGTTATATCTAACTTTAGCCTCTGCCAAACCTCTGGGGACTGGGGACTCTGTGCACACTGTACCTATTTGGGAACAGTATATACAGAGCCACTTTCTCACAGTAGTGATAAAGTGATTAGAGTCCTAAGGCCAACATAAAGATACAGCAAAACGTGAGGTGAAAAGCAAAAAGGTTGCTGGTAGGCCACCTTAAGGATGCCAGGTCTAACAAAAACTGAACTAAGGATAACATGAGTAAAACATCAGGTTTCTCTACTGCATTTGGTGAGACAAGTGGGCCTTCTTTTATCTTCCATTCAAGCAATCTTTGACAGACCCCTTTATTATAGAGCTTTTCAAGGATTAAAGATAAGGCACTTACAAAGGAGTCCCAAATACTCAGAGATGGTTGACTTCTGTAATATGGGTCGTAGACTAAAAGCAGCGCAAAAACAGAGTGCAACAGGGTCCAAAAAACTTGAGTGCCACAAGAGAGTTTGAATGCAAGCGTATCCTTTTACAGATCCAGAGATATACTCATGCAATTTTTGTTTTTAGGACAGAACGTGCATGATGAAAAAAACATTGTTTTTAAAAAGCGCATTGCAGAATATCAGTACTTTGATGTGGGAAAACATCAAAACTTTCAAACAAAATATTTGTAGGCAGCTTACAGCAAGTTGTTGTGGCCGAGTGGTTAAGGCGATGGACTCGAAATCCATTGGGGTATTCCCGCGCAGGTTCGAATCCTGCCAACAACGAGAATCTTTTTATTATCGGCTACAATTTCAGAAGTTAACCTTTAGTATTTCCTCCATTTCAGTTTTATAAATAGGTGGCTTATTTTTGTGTCACTATTGCCTCTCCACATATTTGTTATCGCTACCTCTTTCATGTCTTTGCTACACCTCATTCCTACTTTAGCACTGGTGTAAACGCTTCAAATTATTATACCGTTGCTCTCTCATTCATACCTGCGCATGCACTTGAAAGTTACTTTACTAATAAAAGACGCAAAGAGAGAAATAGAACAAAAGTGCTGGCTGGATTGGCAAACACACTTCATAAAACTGCATTTTCTTTTTATTCTCCCCCGTGTTACATGCTTAACCTCCCCATGTGTAATTTCTCTTAACCTGCTGTCCCAGGAAGAGAATTTCATCTACAGGCTCTTTCTGTGTTTTTTTCCCTAGTCTGTCTTTCCCATTTCTTAGCTGTGTAACTGTTCCTTTACGCGCTCTATTTAAACGCCATCAATCTCATTTGAGCTCCTTGCTCCCGCTTCTGTTTTCTCCACCTCTCATACTGCCAGTTCTCTCTTTCTCTGTGGTTGGTGGCTACTTTCCTGAGCTTCCGAAGCCACGTGGTTCCTGCCTCTTGTTGTCAGACTTGAATTGGAAAAGGAACCATATTAACAAGCCTTTACCACTCACACACGGCGGAAGTTTATACTTTAATTCAGTGAGCTAAGAAAAGCGTGTTGTGGGTCCCCTACGAGCCATGGTGCTTGCTTCATCATGATTTGGCACCAGTCATTAGCCGCAGCTCTGCTAATGAGCCACTGAGGTCAGTTTCAATATTTACTCAAAAACATAACCATGCAGCCCACCCCTCAACTGTGTATTTATCTTGCTTTTCTGCTGTTCGTGTGATTAGCTGGGAGGAGCTCACGGCGACATCCTCCCTATAAAAGTGTAGATGGATCACTCTCTAACTCTTTCTTGCTTCACATACAAATGGCTTGAAAGGTGCAGGGAAGATGCAGGTCTAATAGACAGAATAGAAGGTCTGTGCCAGGTGGGTTTCTCTGCATTGGTGTCCCATCACAGGTCCGCAAGTGTAATGTGTGATCTTTGACTCCTGGCATTTCACAAGCAGGCGGCCAGGAAACGGTTTCAGCCTATCAACCACTGAGGAGACGCAGCCTCTGAATGAGGAATGAGGAAGCAATGAATACATCCAGCCTATCACAGGAACAGCCCTGAGTGTTCCGAATTATAAATTCTCCGTGTCACTGTATGTCGTTGAGCCCAAGTAGCTCGCCGTGATCGTATAGTGGTTAGTACTCTGCGTTGTGGCCGCAGCAACCTCGGTTCAAATCCGAGTCACGGCATTGTGGTTGGCAATGTCACGGCAGTTGGGTGTTAATTTTACAGAATTAGCAAATGTACCAGTGGTTTTTGTAAAATGTCTATTAAAAACAGATCCTTTCAAATATTTAAACCATCTAACAACAAATGATTTAAACTCGCATGATTTTAAGCTGTAGCTATAATGTATTTACTTACATAAATTATCGTTCTTGAACCTATTGGGGGTGGAGGGGGAGTGGAGATCACCCCCCAGGTGCAATTGAGTGACCTGTGTTGTGGCTCTCTAGAGGGAAGGCACACATTTTGCTGTCACCCAGCCCAATCCAGACGTGTATTGGGGCCAGGTTTCAGGCAAATAGAGCAGTAAGTGCAGAGAAATGTTCACTCTCTAAAAGTGGCATTTCTAAAATAGTAAAGTTAAATCCAACCTCACCAGTAAGTAGGATTTTCAATAAATAAATAAAGCTACTCCTCTCCGATATGGAATTACCAAATAAAAAGTGTAGGGGAATACGCAGAGCTAACCTATGAGAGGGGTAGACCTCACAGTAGTGAAAAATGAAATAGACTGTTTGGTACTTACAGGACACGCGAACCACCAAAGTACATATCTTATTTTTTACTTACATAGCATCATGCACCTAGGACTACCTAGGGCCTACCTTAGGTGTAAATTATATGTAATAAAAGGGGAGTTTAAGGCTTGGCAAGTATGCTGGTGATTCCCCTGGGATACCCCGGAGTCTATGCCCAGAACCATAAATCTGCCAGTCGAGTACTTACCTAAAAGCCGATAACTCACTTTTCTTCCATAGGCTAACATTGAGTGGTTTCACTTGGAAATTCTTCTAAGTGGTGTGGAGTTTTGGAACTTTAAAATATTCATCTAAAATCAGCCGAACAACAAATTCTGATTTACTCACCTGTTATCAGGAGAGACCTCAGTGCTGCATCTTGGAGCTCAGTACTGACCCTGAAAAGTAATTTTACCGTACTTACAAGTAACTCGAATTTCCTTCCATGGGATATCATTGCCTGCTTTTCGCTGAAAATTTTCTAAGTGTCGATTTTTGAAACTTACAAATATTCTTTAAAAATCGTACCAACTGTGAAAACGTAATTGTTTACCTGTTTGAGATAGATGTCCCAGTACTGAGCCTAGGATCCCAGCACTGGATTACAAAAGTAACGAGAACGTACTTTACCCGTAACTTGAATTTTCTTCCATAGGAAACCATTGACTGTTTTTCTGTGAAATTTCTTCTAAGTGTCGATTTTGCAAACATGTAAATATTCCTTAAAAATCGCCTGTATAACTTAAACGCAGTTTCTCAACTGCTTACAGGTGGTACAGTAGTGCTGGATCTAGGATCCAACACTGACCTAGAAAAAGTAACCATAACCCCACTTACCTGCTAAGTGAATTGCCTTCCGTAGGATAACGTTGGTAATTTGATCAGCAAAAGTTTCTAAGTGTCAACTTTTAAAATAGCAAAATATTGCTTAAAAATCACAACAGTAACTAAAACGAATTTACTCACTTGTTTCCAAGAACTGTCCCAGGACTGAATCTAGGATCCAGTCCTGGATTTAGAAAAGTAATCCTGAAAGTAATTAATTGCATATAACTTAAAATTCCCATTGAGCTCAATGTATTATTGTGATTCAAATTGTGTTGCCTATTGCAATAAACTGTAACTATGACCTGCAAAAGTCAATTGCCTATTGCAAAGTATTTAACTAAAGCATCTCATTCTGAGAAAGTATATTTTGATACCTATTGTTGGTTCTAAAATAAAACAACAATATCTTTTGTATGCAAACCAATGGCCTAGAGTTCAGTTCTTGAGTGTGTGAGACCATTTGCTGACTGAGTGTGTACAACAAATGTTTTACACTGTACTCTGATACTGCCTTACTGCTCGGCAAGCTACCACTTTAGAGAGTAAGGTTATATCTAACTTTAGCCTCTGCCAAACCTCTGGGGACGGGGACTCTGTGCACACTGTACCGATTTGGGAACAGTATATACAGAGCCACTTTCTCACAGTAGTGATAAAGTGATTAGAGTCCTAAGGCCAACATAAAGATACAGCAAAACGTGAGGTGAAAAGCAAAAAGTTTGCTGGTAGGCCACCTTAAGGATGCCAGGTCTAACAAAAACTGAACTAAGGATAACATGAGTAAAACATCAGGTTTCTCTACTGCATTTGGTGAGACAAGTGGGCCTTCTTTTATCTTCCATTCAAGCAATCTTTGACAGACCCCTTTATTATAGAGCTTTTCAAGGATTAAAGATAAGGCACTTACAAAGGAGTCCCAAATACTCAGAGATGGTTGACTTCTGTAATATGGGTCGTAGACTAAAAGCAGCGCAAAAACAGAGTGCAACAGGGTCCAAAAAACTTGAGTGCCACAAGGGAGTTTGAATGCAAGCGTATCCTTTTACAGATCCAGAGATATACTCATGCAATTTTTGTTTTTAGGACAGAACGTGCATGATGAAAAAAACATTGTTTTTAAAAAGCGCATTGCAGAATATCAGTACTTTGATGTGGGAAAACTTCAAAACTTTCAAACAAAATATTTGTAGGCATCTTACAGCAAGTTGTTGTGGCCGAGTGGTTAAGGCGATGGACTCGAAATCCATTGGGGTATCCCCGCGCAGGTTCGAATCCTGCCAACAACGAGAATCTTTTTATTATCGGCTACAATTTCAGAAGTTAACCTTTAGTATTTCTTCCATTTCAGTTTTATAAATAGGTGGCTTATTTTTGTGTCACTATTGCCTCTCCACATATTTGTTATCGCTACCTCTTTCATGTCTTTGCTACACCTCATTCCTACTTTAGCACTGGTGTAAACGCTTCAAATTATTATACCGTTGCTCTCTCATTCATACCTGCGCATGCACTTGAAAGTTACTTTACCAATAAAAGACGCAAAGAGAGAAATAGAACAAAAGTGCTGGCTGGATTGGCAAACACACTTCATAAAACTGCATTTTCTTTTTTATTCTCCCCCGTGTTACATGCTTAACCTCCCCATGTGTAATTTCTCTTAACCTGCTGTCCCAGGAAGAGAATTTCATCTACTGGCTCTTTCTGTGTTTTTTTCCCTAGTCTGTCTTTCCCATTTCTTACCTGTGTAACTGTTCCTTTACGCGCTCTATTTAAACGCCATCAATCTCATTTGAGCTCCTTGCTCCCGCTTCTGTTTTCTCCACCTCTCATACTGCCAGTTCTCTCTTTCTCTGTGGTTGGTGGCTACTTTCCTGAGCTTCCGAAGCCACGTGGTTCCTGCCTCTTGTTGTCAGACTTGAATTGGAAAAGGAACTATATTAACAAGCCTTTACCACTCACACACGGCGGAAGTTTATACTTTAATTCAGTGAGCTAAGAAAAGCGTGTTGTGGGTCCCCTACGAGCCATGGTGCTTGCTTCATCATGATTTGGCACCAGTCATTAGCCGCAGCTCTGCTAATGAGCCACTGAGGTCAGTTTCAATATTTACTCAAAAACATAACCATGCAGCCCACCCCTCAACTGTGTATTTATCTTGCTTTTCTGCTGTTCGTGTGATTAGCTGGGAGGAGCTCACGGCGACATCCTCCCTATAAAAGTGTAGATGGATCACTCTCTAACTCTTTCTTGCTTCACATACAAATGGCTTGAAAGGTGCAGGGAAGATGCAGGTCTAATAGACAGAATAGAAGGTCTGTGCCAGGTGGGTTTCTCTGCATTGGTGTCCCATCACAGGTCCGCAAGTGTAATGTGTGATCTTTGACTCCTGGCATTTCACAAGCAGGCGGCCAGGAAACGGTTTCAGCCTATCAACCACTGAGGAGACGCAGCCTCTGAATGAGGAATGAGGAAGCAATGAATACATCCAGCCTATCACAGGAATAGCCCTGAGTGTTCCGAATTATAAATTCTCCATGTCACTGTATGTCGTTGAGCCCAAGTAGCTCGCCGTGATCGTATAGTGGATAGTACTCTGCGTTGTGGCCGCAGCAACCTCGGTTTGAATCCGAGTCACGGCATTGTGGTTGGCAATGTCACGGCAGTTGGGTGTTATTTTTACAGAATTAGCAAATGTGCCAGTGGTTTTTGTAAAATGTCTATTAAAAACAGATCCTTTCAAATATTTAAACCATCTAACAACAAATGATTTAAAGTCGCATGATTATAAGCTGTAGCTATAATGTATTTACTTACATAAATTATCGTTCTTGAACCTATTGGGGGTGGAGGGGGAGCGGAGTTCATCCCCCAGGTGCAGTTGAGTGACCTGTGTTGTGGCTCTCTAGAGGGAAGGCACAAATTTTGCTGTCACCCAGCCCAATCCAGACGTGTATTGGGGCCAGGTTTCAGGCAAATAGAGCAGTAAGTGCAGAGAAATGTTCACTCTCTAAAAGTGGCATTTCTAAAATAGTAAAGTTAAATCCAACCTTACCAGTAAGTAGGATTTTCAATAAATAAATAAAGCTACTCCTCTCCGATATGGAATTACCAAATAAAAAGTATAGGGGAATACACAGAGCTAACCTATGAGAGGGGTAGACCTCACAGTAGTGAAAAATGAAATAGACTGTTTGGTACTTACAGGACACGCGAACCACCAAAGTACATATCTTATTTTTTACTTACATAGCATCATGCACCTAGGACTACCTAGGGCCTACCTTAGGTGTAAATTATATGTAATAAAAGGGGAGTTTAAGGCTTGGCAAGTAGGCTGCGACTCCCCTGGGAGACCCCTGAGTCTATGCCCAGAACCATAACTCTGCCAGTCGAGTACTTACCTAAAAGCCAATAACTCACTTTTCTTCCATAGGCTAAAATTTCGTTGTTTCACTTGGAAATTCTTCTAAGTGGTGTGGAGTTTTGGAACTTTAAAATATTCATCTAAAATCAGCCGAACAACGAATTCTGATTTACTCACCTGTTATCAGGAGAGACCTCAGTGCTGCATCTTGGAGCTCAGTACTGACCCTGAAAAGTAATTTTAACCGTACTTACCAGTAACTCGAATTTCCTTCCATGGGATATCATTGCCTGCTTTTTGCTGAAAATTTTCTAAGTGTCGATTTTTGAAACTTACAAATATTCTTTAAAAATCGTACCAACTGTGAAAACGTAATTGTTTACCTGTTTTAGATAGATGTCCCAGTACTGAGCCTAGGAGCCCAGCACTGGATTACAAAAGTAACGAGAACGTACTTGTTGTAATCGCCTACTTGGTACGTTCCTTTCCCCCCCCTCCTTCCTCCTCCCTTGGTTCTTCCCTCTCCCTGTCACCAACATTCCATTGCACCCTTCCTCTGACTAGGCTGGATCCTGTGGTGGTGTATGACCATTAAAGAAGAGTTCTTACTTACCTGCCTTCTGGTCATCTTTATAACACTGGCGACGTCTTGCTGTGTGGGGACGGCTCACCATCACCCCCAATTCTTCAATTCCAGCTCTCCTGTGTCGGCGGTCGTGAGTACCTGGGAGGCTCCGCTGTTTCTATATTCTTCAAAGTAAGACTGTTACTGTGCTGATTAAAGAGGCGTTTTATCCCTTCAATTTCGCAAGTGTGCTTCTGCCTGCATGTGGCTGAGAGAAGGAGGGAGTTTGCCACTTTAGCTTCACCTCCGTGACCTTGTGACACTTGCTCTGTGTGTTGGCCTCTTAGCGCTGCCTTTCCTGTCCTGCCGTGGGTCCGTCTGTGAAGGGTATGATTTCGACTGTGTGATTAGTCGGGTTTCTCCCTGCTTCTGCGGACCTAAGGAGCGTTTCAGCCGCCTTTGTTGCAATTCGCCTCATTTGGAGTCAATTCCCTGCTTTTGGCCATCCAGCGCTACCGCACCGGTTACCACAGCACCTGCCTGAGGGTGCTACGGGGTTGGCTTTCAGTACTGCTTGGACCTCAGCAACGCTGTATTGGCTGTGGTTTGAAGCACCGTCAACATAGCTTCTGTTTCTTCGCCTTTGTCATAGCCGTGTGCGGCAGCCTCTGTGTTGTTTTCTTCAAGTGAGGCATTTCTGACAGGATTCCTGACGGCAGCCGAGCATTCCTTCTCGCGCGCTCGCAACTGATCCGTCATAATTGACACTCCTCTGCTGAGGTGAATGGGGGTGCGTTTCTGACTTCATCCACCAGGTGGCAGCGTGGCTCTTCTTAACGATCCGGTTGTGGGGAAAATACAACAATTTCTTCATCTTAAGGGCTCCAGTGAAATTCTCCACATATCCAGGATATAGCTGTGTAAATCCTTCTTTGTAATGTGTTTTCTTCGTTTTCGCTGATGGGCACAGCTTGTGGAATCTTCTGCCTGTCATTTCACGCTGACAGGCACAGCTGCACATAGTTTTTGTCACTGATGAGCACAGTTATCATCACTGTGGTCGCGCTTGTCTGCTCACGCTGACCAGCTCAGTTTCCCTTTGCTAACATTCTCAGTCACACGTTCTGTTGATCCTCCTGTGTGGTGTGTTCGCCAGAGTATTGTAGTGTATGTTGGTTATTCAATTGTATTTTTGATGACTGTCCAAACTGGTACCTGTGCTAATTTTCTGTACTGCTCCATCATATATTGAAATGTACATTGACTTTTGTATGGGGTGGGGTGTAAAACAATTTTGAGTATATTGGGTTTTCTCCTCTTCATTTTCCAACGTTGTTCATTGTTTTGTTTTGCTGTATTTTACCTCCTCCCTCATAGTTATTGTAAATTATGGCAGCTGCTAATATGTCGCAGCCCCCACCTTTCCTTAACGAGGCAGGAGAACCTATTCTGCCTTGGAAACAATGGTTTGGGTTACTGGAGTCCTATCTTATTGCTATTGGAGGGGAGAAGTTTTCCCATTTACGCAAGTTACAAACCCTGCTACACAATTTGGGCGTGGAGGGACGCAAGGTCTATGATGACATTTCGACTAATGCAGAAGGGGGAAGTGATAGTGATGACGATGAAAATGTGTATATTGTGGCAGTAAACAAACTAGAAAAGCATTTCAGTAAAAGGATAAACGTAGTGTTAGAGAGACATAAATTCTTCTCAAGAACACAGGGAAAAAATGAGAAGGTTAAACCATTTATTGCAGCCTTAAAGGGTCTAGCGAACACATGTGAGTTTGAGTCCCTTCAGGATTCCCTGATTAGAGACCAGTTGGTCAGGTGCACCAACAATCATAAGATTCAGGAGAGGCTGCTTGTGGCCAATCCTAACCTCAAGGAAGCCATAGATATAGCGGTAGGGATTGAGCACACGGCAGATTGTATGGTTGAAATGAAAGGTGAAGGGGGCAAAACCATGGAGGTCAATGCCATAAGCAAAGATCACAAAAGTAAGATAGCTAACACCCCACTTCAGGGAAATAAATTCAAGTGTTATAGATGTGGGAGTCCTACACACTTAGCCAATAACCCGATTTGCCAAGCACGTTCTGTTGTCTGCCACAAATGTGGGAAAAAGGACATTTGTCCAGGGTATGTCATGATCAGCGCTCTAAAGCGGTGTTGGAGATTGAGCCACAATTATTTCCTGATCCCAAGTTAATTTTTCAACTTAAAGACAAAAACAATACCGATAAATTCCCATCTTGCAACATTACCCTGGATAACAAAACCCTATCGGTCTTTGCTGATTCATGTTCCCCTTACACCCTGGTTGATGCCACCATATTTTCTCAACTGTTTCCCTCATGGGAAGAAACGGTACAACCTCCGGATATACAACCAGGAGGCTACAATGGGGACCCCATACCCCTATTAGGCATGACCACTAAGGAAATAGGGTTCAAAGGAAGGAACACGGTGGGCAAGATATACATTACCCAGAAGGGGTCCAACTTGTTGGGATGGAAACACCAGAGGGAACTCGGGATTAAGTTAGACCCCAACAGTCCCGACCAAGTCCTCTTAGTGGATCCTTCGGTGGGAGGGATGGATGTTTGCAATGATTTCCCCAAAGTGTTTTCTGATGACCTAGGATTACTCAAGAATTATCAGCATTCCATCAAATTGAAATCCAATGCCAAACTGGTAGCACACAAAGCCAGACCCATACCACATTTAATGCACGTGCCTCTTCAAAATGAGCTAGACAGATTGCTGTCGTTGGGGGTGATCGAACCCATAGAGTGTTCACAGTGGTTGGCCCCCATTGTTCTTACCACCAAGGCTACCAGTAAGGACATCAGGCTCTGTGTGGACCTCAGGGACCTTAACCAAAACATATGGGTAGACAGGCACCCCCTTCCACGTATTCATGAGGTGCTTACCCTCATTAATGGTGCGAGTTGTTTCAGCGTTCTCGACTTATCCTCTGCCTATCACCAGGTGGAGCTTCATCCCAACTCACGGCATCTCACCTCCTTTGTGACACCCCTAGGAGCCTTCTAATTCCGTCGCATGCCTTTTGGGTTGGCTTCTGCTGCGGCCGCCTTCCAGAGGATCATGCAGCATGTCTTGAAAGACCTTCCCAGAACACTCTGTTTTCAAGATGACATATTAATCTACGGGAAGGACTTAAACGAGCATAACGTCACCCTCAGGATGGTCTTGTCCAACTTGGAAAAATCAGGGCTCACTCTAAAAAAGGAGAAATGTCGTATAGGGGTGGGATCGGTTGAGTATCTAGGACACACCATCTCTCAAGATGGGATCAAACCCAAAATAGACCTAGTTAAGGCGATTAGGGACACTGAGGCCCCTAAAGGTGTTCAAGACCTTAAATCATTTTTGGGCCTTTCCGAATACTATTCAAAATTTGTGAGGAACTTTTCCTCAATAGTGGAACCTTTACGTAACCTACTCAAATCCAGAACCTTGTATGTGTGGTCCGATGCCTGTCAGAAGGCCTTTGATCTTGTCAAAGAAAGCATAATTTCTGCACCATCCCTGGGTAGGTTTGACCCGAACAAAACCACAATCCTTTCCACTGATGCAAGCAATAAAGGGTTGGGGGCCAGTCTCACCCAAATGGGGGAAGGCAAGGAACACATTGTGGCCTTTGCATCTCGAGCTCTTAAGGGGGCAGAAATCAACTACTCAGTGGTGGAGAAAGAAGCACTAGCTTGTTTCTGGGCGATTAAACACTTCCGCTTCTTTCTGTGGGGTATCCCTTTTACTGTAAAGACGGACCACAAACCACTGATGTTTGCTTTCACCACCAAAGGGGCTAACAAAACCACTCCCAGAATTGCTAGATGGATTCTGGGACTGGAAGGATACAATTTTTGTGTGAGATATATGCCAGGTCATCAAAACACGGTTGCTGACTTTCTGTCACGGTCTCCCTCAGAGGGAGAAAGTGCTCCTGTTAGCTGTGAATGTGATGATGTGATTTTGCAACTCACATGCCTAAAAAAAGAAGAATGGAATGACAGTATGCAAAATGATGCAGAGATGTGTTCAATTAAAGAGTTCATCAAGAATGGTTGGCCGGAAAACAAGAATGATATTCCTATCAGTTTAAGTAAATTCTGGGATGTCAGAGTAGAACTCAATATACAAGGCAATGTGGTTTGCAGAGGGGAGAAAGTGATTCCACTGGAGAACCTGAGAGAAAAGATTGTGGGGCTTGCGCATGCAGGACACTTAGGGCGAAGCCTAACCAAGAATAAAATCAGACTGGAATATTGGTGGCCAGGTATGGACGCCATGACGGAACAGGTGGTGAGAAATTGTGTAGACTGTAGCCGGAGTGACAAAACTCACCAGACCCGCAAGCCCCCCCTGTCGCCTGTCGAAGTGCCTAATCGACCATGGTCAAAGTTAGCCTTGGACATCATGGGTCCCCTCAACCTAAGAACATTAAAGGAACGGTTCATTCTGGTGCTAGTGGACTATCATTCAAGGTGGTTGGTCTACAAATGTGTCCAGCAGATAGACACAAGAGTCCTCATACAATTCTTAGAAAGTGTGTTCTTTGAGGAAGGGTTACCTGATACCCTTATAACAGACAATGGAGTACAGTTCACTTCGGACAAGATGAAAGAATTTCTGTATCACCGGGGCATCACTCACCTCAAATCTGCTTTGTACTGTCCCCGTGCAAACGGGTTAGTGGAAAGGATCAACTGGTTGTTCAAAGAGTGTTTGCAGAGAGCAGAAGTAATGGGGACACCAGCAAATTCAGCGTTAGTGGAAACAGTATGGGCCTATCGCACTTCTCCAAACAGTGTGACTGGGGTTTCTCCGTTCACCTCTCTCAAAGGAAGGATCCCAAAGACCAAATTAACTCCACCGGTAGGGCCAAGGAAGGACGCCGGTGTAGTAAACAGAGGTGAAATCTCAAGGAAAGTGGAGGAACACCAAGCTAAATACAAAGTCAGGTATGACCAGACCAAACATGTAAAAACACAAATGTTCAAAGAAGGTGATTGGGTCCGGGTGGATTTACCTAAAGCACGCAGGAAAGAAGCGTCAAGATTTTCGGATCCTTACAAAATAACTAGTGTGGGTAGGAATGTAGTCCATCTCGACAATGGCCAAACATGGAGCATGGACAGAATCATTCCTCATGGACAAGGGGGTGACTTGGACAACGAAAGTGACCCGGAGACAGAGTTGCAAACCCTCAGTCACAGAAGGTCTATGAGAGCAAGGAGCTCACCTGTATGGACCAGAGACTACTGTGTTAAATGAGAATTATTGTCAAATGTTCCTTGTGGTTCCTTACCTAGCTTTGTTGTTCTACTGCTGACATTGTTCTGCAGTGACCTTTCGCTGCTTGTTAAATCTGCTATGTCTCTCTTTGCCCTATGCAGGGAGGTGTGTTGTAATCGCCTACTTGGTACGTTCCTTTCCCCCCCCTCCTTCCTCCTCCCTTGGTTCTTCCCTCTCCCTGTCACCAACATTCCATTGCACCCTTCCTCTGACTAGGCTGGATCCTGTGGTGGTGTATGACCATTAAAGAAGAGTTCTTACTTACCTGCCTTCTGGTCATCTTTCTAACAGTACTTTACCCGTAACTTGAATTTTCTTCCATAGGAAACCATTGACTGTTTTTCTGTGAAATTTCTTCTAAGTGTCGATTTTGCAAACATGTAAATATTCCTTAAAAATCGCCTGTATAACTTAAACGCAGTTTCTCAACTGCTTACAGGTGGTACAGTAGTGCTGGATCTAGGATCCAACACTGACCTAGAAAAAGGAACCATAACCCCACTTACCTGCTAAGTGAATTTCCTTCCATAGGATAACATTGGTAATTTGATCAGCAAAAGTTTCTAAGTGTCAACTTGTAAAATAGCAAAATATTGCTTAAAAATCACAACAGTAACTAAAACGAATTTACTCACTTGTTTCCAAGAACTGTCCCAGGACTGAATCTAGGATCCAGTCCTGGATTTAGAAAAGTAATCCTGAAAGTAATTAATTGCATATAACTTAAAATTCCTATTGAGCTCAATGTATTATTGTGATTCAAATTGTGTTGCCTATTGCAATAAACTGTAACTATGACCTGCAAAAGTCAATTGCCTATTGCAAAGTATTTAACTAAAGCATCTCATTCTGAGAAAGTATATTTTGATACCTATTGTTGGTTCTAAAATAAAACAACAATATCTTTTGTATGCAAACCAATGGCCTAGAGTTCAGTTCTTGAGTGTGTGAGACCGTTTGCTGACTGAGTGTGTACAACAAATGTTTTACACTGTACTCTGATACTGCCTTACTGCTCGGCAAGCTACCACTTTAGAGAGTAAGGTTATATCTAACTTTAGCCTCTGCCAAACCTCTGGGGACTGGGGACTCTGTGCACACTGTACCTATTTGGGAACAGTATATACAGAGCCACTTTCTCACAGTAGTGATAAAGTGATTAGAGTCCTAAGGCCAACATAAAGATACAGCAAAACGTGAGGTGAAAAGCAAAAAGGTTGCTGGTAGGCCACCTTAAGGATGCCAGGTCTAACAAAAACTGAACTAAGGATAACATGAGTAAAACATCAGGTTTCTCTACTGCATTTGGTGAGACAAGTGGGCCTTCTTTTATCTTCCATTCAAGCAATCTTTGACAGACCCCTTTATTATAGAGCTTTTCAAGGATTAAAGATAAGGCACTTACAAAGGAGTCCCAAATACTCAGAGATGGTTGACTTCTGTAATATGGGTCGTAGACTAAAAGCAGCGCAAAAACAGAGTGCAACAGGGTCCAAAAAACTTGAGTGCCACAAGAGAGTTTGAATGCAAGCGTATCCTTTTACAGATCCAGAGATATACTCATGCAATTTTTGTTTTTAGGACAGAACGTGCATGATGAAAAAAACATTGTTTTTAAAAAGCGCATTGCAGAATATCAGTACTTTGATGTGGGAAAACATCAAAACTTTCAAACAAAATATTTGTAGGCAGCTTACAGCAAGTTGTTGTGGCCGAGTGGTTAAGGCGATGGACTCGAAATCCATTGGGGTGTTCCCGCGCAGGTTCGAATCCTGCCAACAACGAGAATCTTTTTATTATCGGCTACAATTTCAGAAGTTAACCTTTAGTATTTCCTCCATTTCAGTTTTATAAATAGGTGGCTTATTTTTGTGTCACTATTGCCTCTCCACATATTTGTTATCGCTACCTCTTTCATGTCTTTGCTACACCTCATTCCTACTTTAGCACTGGTGTAAACGCTTCAAATTATTATACCGTTGCTCTCTCATTCATACCTGCGCATGCACTTGAAAGTTACTTTACTAATAAAAGACGCAAAGAGAGAAATAGAACAAAAGTGCTGGCTGGATTGGCAAACACACTTCATAAAACTGCATTTTCTTTTTATTCTCCCCCGTGTTACATGCTTAACCTCCCCATGTGTAATTTCTCTTAACCTGCTGTCCCAGGAAGAGAATTTCATCTACAGGCTCTTTCTGTGTTTTTTTCCCTAGTCTGTCTTTCCCATTTCTTAGCTGTGTAACTGTTCCTTTACGCGCTCTATTTAAACGCCATCAATCTCATTTGAGCTCCTTGCTCCCGCTTCTGTTTTCTCCACCTCTCATACTGCCAGTTCTCTCTTTCTCTGTGGTTGGTGGCTACTTTCCTGAGCTTCCGAAGCCACGTGGTTCCTGCCTCTTGTTGTCAGACTTGAATTGGAAAAGGAACCATATTAACAAGCCTTTACCACTCACACACGGCGGAAGTTTATACTTTAATTCAGTGAGCTAAGAAAAGCGTGTTGTGGGTCCCCTACGAGCCATGGTGCTTGCTTCATCATGATTTGGCACCAGTCATTAGCCGCAGCTCTGCTAATGAGCCACTGAGGTCAGTTTCAATATTTACTCAAAAACATAACCATGCAGCCCACCCCTCAACTGTGTATTTATCTTGCTTTTCTGCTGTTCGTGTGATTAGCTGGGAGGAGCTCACGGCGACATCCTCCCTATAAAAGTGTAGATGGATCACTCTCTAACTCTTTCTTGCTTCACATACAAATGGCTTGAAAGGTGCAGGGAAGATGCAGGTCTAATAGACAGAATAGAAGGTCTGTGCCAGGTGGGTTTCTCTGCATTGGTGTCCCATCACAGGTCCGCAAGTGTAATGTGTGATCTTTGACTCCTGGCATTTCACAAGCAGGCGGCCAGGAAACGGTTTCAGCCTATCAACCACTGAGGAGACGCAGCCTCTGAATGAGGAATGAGGAAGCAATGAATACATCCAGACTATCACAGGAACAGCCCTGAGTGTTCCGAATTATAAATTCTCCATGTCACTGTATGTCGTTGAGCCCAAGTAGCTCGCCGTGATCGTATAGTGGTTAGTACTCTGCGTTGTGGCCGCAGCAACCTCGGTTCGAATCCGAGTCACAGCATTGTGGTTGGCAATGTCACGGCAGTTGGGTGTTAATTTTACAGAATTAGCAAATGTACCAGTGGTTTTTGTAAAATGTCTATTAAAAACAGATCCTTTCAAATATTTAAACCATCTAACAACAAATGATTTAAACTCGCATGATTATAAGCTGTAGCTATAATGTATTTACTTACATAAATTATCGTTCTTGAACCTATTGGGGGTGGAGGGGAAGCGGAGCTCACCCCCCAGGTGCAGTTGAGTGACCTGTGTTGTGGCTCTCTAGAGGGAAGGCACAAATTTTGCTGTCACCCAGCCCAATCCAGACGTGTATTGGGGCGAGGTTTCAGGCAAATAGAGCAGTAAGTGCAGAGACATGTTCACTCTCTAAAAGTGGCATTTCTAAAATAGTAAAGTTAAATCCAACCTCACCAGTAAGTAGGATTTTCAATAAATAAATAAAGCTACTCCTCTCCGATATGGAATTACCAAATAAAAAGTGTAGGGGAATACGCAGAGCTAACCTATGAGAGGGGTAGACCTCACAGTAGTGAAAAATGAAATAGACTGTTTGGTACTTACAGGACACGCGAACCACCAAAGTACATATCTTATTTTTTACTTACATAGCATCATGCACCTAGGACTACCTAGGGCCTACCTTAGGTGTAAATTATATGTAATAAAAGGGGAGTTTAAGGCTTGGCAAGTATGCTGGTGATTCCCCTGGGATACCCCGGAGTCTATGCCCAGAACCATAAATCTGCCAGTCGAGTACTTACCTAAAAGCCGATAACTCACTTTTCTTCCATAGGCTAACATTGAGTGGTTTCACTTGGAAATTCTTCTAAGTGGTGTGGAGTTTTGGAACTTTAAAATATTCATCTAAAATCAGCCGAACAACAAATTCTGATTTACTCACCTGTTATCAGGAGAGACCTCAGTGCTGCATCTTGGAGCTCAGTACTGACCCTGAAAAGTAATTTTACCGTACTTACAAGTAACTCGAATTTCCTTCCATGGGATATCATTGCCTGCTTTTCGCTGAAAATTTTCTAAGTGTCGATTTTTGAAACTTACAAATATTCTTTAAAAATCGTACCAACTGTGAAAACGTAATTGTTTACCTGTTTTAGATAGATGTCCCAGTACTGAGCCTAGGATCCCAGCACTGGATTACAAAAGTAACGAGAACGTACTTTACCCGTAACTTGAATTTTCTTCCATAGGAAACCATTGACTGTTTTTCTGTGAAATTTCTTCTAAGTGTCGATTTTGCAAACATGTAAATATTCCTTAAAAATCGCCTGTATAACTTAAACGCAGTTTCTCAACTGCTTACAGGTGGTACAGTAGTGCTGGATCTAGGATCCAACACTGACCTAGAAAAAGGAACCATAACCCCACTTACCTGCTAAGTGAATTTCCTTCCATAGGATAACATTGGTAATTTGATCAGCAAAAGTTTCTAAGTGTCAACTTGTAAAATAGCAAAATATTGCTTAAAAATCACAACAGTAACTAAAACGAATTTACTCACTTGTTTCCAAGAACTGTCCCAGGACTGAATCTAGGATCCAGTCCTGGATTTAGAAAAGTAATCCTGAAAGTAATTAATTGCATATAACTTAAAATTCCTATTGAGCTCAATGTATTATTGTGATTCAAATTGTGTTGCCTATTGCAATAAACTGTAACTATGACCTGCAAAAGTCAATTGCCTATTGCAAAGTATTTAACTAAAGCATCTCATTCTGAGAAAGTATATTTTGATACCTATTGTTGGTTCTAAAATAAAACAACAATATCTTTTGTATGCAAACCAATGGCCTAGAGTTCAGTTCTTGAGTGTGTGAGACCGTTTGCTGACTGAGTGTGTACAACAAATGTTTTACACTGTACTCTGATACTGCCTTACTGCTCGGCAAGCTACCACTTTAGAGAGTAAGGTTATATCTAACTTTAGCCTCTGCCAAACCTCTGGGGACTGGGGACTCTGTGCACACTGTACCTATTTGGGAACAGTATATACAGAGCCACTTTCTCACAGTAGTGATAAAGTGATTAGAGTCCTAAGGCCAACATAAAGATACAGCAAAACGTGAGGTGAAAAGCAAAAAGGTTGCTGGTAGGCCACCTTAAGGATGCCAGGTCTAACAAAAACTGAACTAAGGATAACATGAGTAAAACATCAGGTTTCTCTACTGCATTTGGTGAGACAAGTGGGCCTTCTTTTATCTTCCATTCAAGCAATCTTTGACAGACCCCTTTATTATAGAGCTTTTCAAGGATTAAAGATAAGGCACTTACAAAGGAGTCCCAAATACTCAGAGATGGTTGACTTCTGTAATATGGGTCGTAGACTAAAAGCAGCGCAAAAACAGAGTGCAACAGGGTCCAAAAAACTTGAGTGCCACAAGAGAGTTTGAATGCAAGCGTATCCTTTTACAGATCCAGAGATATACTCATGCAATTTTTGTTTTTAGGACAGAACGTGCATGATGAAAAAAACATTGTTTTTAAAAAGCGCATTGCAGAATATCAGTACTTTGATGTGGGAAAACATCAAAACTTTCAAACAAAATATTTGTAGGCAGCTTACAGCAAGTTGTTGTGGCCGAGTGGTTAAGGCGATGGACTCGAAATCCATTGGGGTATTCCCGCGCAGGTTCGAATCCTGCCAACAACGAGAATCTTTTTATTATCGGCTACAATTTCAGAAGTTAACCTTTAGTATTTCCTCCATTTCAGTTTTATAAATAGGTGGCTTATTTTTGTGTCACTATTGCCTCTCCACATATTTGTTATCGCTACCTCTTTCATGTCTTTGCTACACCTCATTCCTACTTTAGCACTGGTGTAAACGCTTCAAATTATTATACCGTTGCTCTCTCATTCATACCTGCGCATGCACTTGAAAGTTACTTTACTAATAAAAGACGCAAAGAGAGAAATAGAACAAAAGTGCTGGCTGGATTGGCAAACACACTTCATAAAACTGCATTTTCTTTTTATTCTCCCCCGTGTTACATGCTTAACCTCCCCATGTGTAATTTCTCTTAACCTGCTGTCCCAGGAAGAGAATTTCATCTACAGGCTCTTTCTGTGTTTTTTTCCCTAGTCTGTCTTTCCCATTTCTTAGCTGTGTAACTGTTCCTTTACGCGCTCTATTTAAACGCCATCAATCTCATTTGAGCTCCTTGCTCCCGCTTCTGTTTTCTCCACCTCTCATACTGCCAGTTCTCTCTTTCTCTGTGGTTGGTGGCTACTTTCCTGAGCTTCCGAAGCCACGTGGTTCCTGCCTCTTGTTGTCAGACTTGAATTGGAAAAGGAACCATATTAACAAGCCTTTACCACTCACACACGGCGGAAGTTTATACTTTAATTCAGTGAGCTAAGAAAAGCGTGTTGTGGGTCCCCTACGAGCCATGGTGCTTGCTTCATCATGATTTGGCACCAGTCATTAGCCGCAGCTCTGCTAATGAGCCACTGAGGTCAGTTTCAATATTTACTCAAAAACATAACCATGCAGCCCACCCCTCAACTGTGTATTTATCTTGCTTTTCTGCTGTTCGTGTGATTAGCTGGGAGGAGCTCACGGCGACATCCTCCCTATAAAAGTGTAGATGGATCACTCTCTAACTCTTTCTTGCTTCACATACAAATGGCTTGAAAGGTGCAGGGAAGATGCAGGTCTAATAGACAGAATAGAAGGTCTGTGCCAGGTGGGTTTCTCTGCATTGGTGTCCCATCACAGGTCCGCAAGTGTAATGTGTGATCTTTGACTCCTGGCATTTCACAAGCAGGCGGCCAGGAAACGGTTTCAGCCTATCAACCACTGAGGAGACGCAGCCTCTGAATGAGGAATGAGGAAGCAATGAATACATCCAGCCTATCACAGGAACAGCCCTGAGTGTTCCGAATTATAAATTCTCCGTGTCACTGTATGTCGTTGAGCCCAAGTAGCTCGCCGTGATCGTATAGTGGTTAGTACTCTGCGTTGTGGCCGCAGCAACCTCGGTTCGAATCCGAGTCACGGCATTGTGGTTGGCAATGTCACGGCAGTTGGGTGTTAATTTTACAGAATTAGCAAATGTACCAGTGGTTTTTGTAAAATGTCTATTAAAAACAGATCCTTTCAAATATTTAAACCATCTAACAACAAATGATTTAAACTCGCATGATTTTAAGCTGTAGCTATAATGTATTTACTTACATAAATTATCGTTCTTGAACCTATTGGGGGTGGAGGGGGAGCGGAGATCACCCCCCAGGTGCAATTGAGTGACCTGTGTTGTGGCTCTCTAGAGGGAAGGCACACATTTTGCTGTCACCCAGCCCAATCCAGACGTGTATTGGGGCCAGGTTTCAGGCAAATAGAGCAGTAAGTGCAGAGAAATGTTCACTCTCTAAAAGTGGCATTTCTAAAATAGTAAAGTTAAATCCAACCTCACCAGTAAGTAGGATTTTCAATAAATAAATAAAGCTACTCCTCTCCGATATGGAATTACCAAATAAAAAGTGTAGGGGAATACGCAGAGCTAACCTATGAGAGGGGTAGACCTCACAGTAGTGAAACATGAAATAGACTGTTTGGTACTTACAGGACACGCGAACCACCAAAGTACATATCTTATTTTTTACTTACATAGCATCATGCACCTAGGACTACCTAGGGCCTACCTTAGGTGTAAATTATATGTAATAAAAGGGGAGTTTAAGGCTTGGCAAGTATGCTGGTGATTCCCCTGGGATACCCCGGAGTCTATGCCCAGAACCATAAATCTGCCAGTCGAGTACTTACCTAAAAGCCGATAACTCACTTTTCTTCCATAGGCTAACATTGAGTGGTTTCACTTGGAAATTCTTCTAAGTGGTGTGGAGTTTTGGAACTTTAAAATATTCATCTAAAATCAGCCGAACAACAAATTCTGATTTACTCACCTGTTATCAGGAGAGACCTCAGTGCTGCATCTTGGAGCTCAGTACTGACCCTGAAAAGTAATTTTACCGTACTTACAAGTAACTCGAATTTCCTTCCATGGGATATCATTGCCTGCTTTTCGCTGAAAATTTTCTAAGTGTCGATTTTTGAAACTTACAAATATTCTTTAAAAATCGTACCAACTGTGAAAACGTAATTGTTTACCTGTTTTAGATAGATGTCCCAGTACTGAGCCTAGGATCCCAGCACTGGATTACAAAAGTAACGAGAACGTACTTTACCCGTAACTTGAATTTTCTTCCATAGGAAACCATTGACTGTTTTTCTGTGAAATTTCTTCTAAGTGTCGATTTTGCAAACATGTAAATATTCCTTAAAAATCGCCTGTATAACTTAAACGCAGTTTCTCAACTGCTTACAGGTGGTACAGTAGTGCTGGATCTAGGATCCAACACTGACCTAGAAAAAGTAACCATAACCCCACTTACCTGCTAAGTGAATTGCCTTCCGTAGGATAACGTTGGTAATTTGATCAGCAAAAGTTTCTAAGTGTCAACTTTTAAAATAGCAAAATATTGCTTAAAAATCACAACAGTAACTAAAACGAATTTACTCACTTGTTTCCAAGAACTGTCCCAGGACTGAATCTAGGATCCAGTCCTGGATTTAGAAAAGTAATCCTGAAAGTAATTAATTGCATATAACTTAAAATTCCCATTGAGCTCAATGTATTATTGTGATTCAAATTGTGTTGCCTATTGCAATAAACTGTAACTATGACCTGCAAAAGTCAATTGCCTATTGCAAAGTATTTAACTAAAGCATCTCATTCTGAGAAAGTATATTTTGATACCTATTGTTGGTTCTAAAATAAAACAACAATATCTTTTGTATGCAAACCAATGGCCTAGAGTTCAGTTCTTGAGTGTGTGAGACCATTTGCTGACTGAGTGTGTACAACAAATGTTTTACACTGTACTCTGATACTGCCTTACTGCTCGGCAAGCTACCACTTTAGAGAGTAAGGTTATATCTAACTTTAGCCTCTGCCAAACCTCTGGGGACGGGGACTCTGTGCACACTGTACCTATTTGGGAACAGTATATACAGAGCCACTTTCTCACAGTAGTGATAAAGTGATTAGAGTCCTAAGGCCAACATAAAGATACAGCAAAACGTGAGGTGAAAAGCAAAAAGTTTGCTGGTAGGCCACCTTAAGGATGCCAGGTCTAACAAAAACTGAACTAAGGATAACATGAGTAAAACATCAGGTTTCTCTACTGCATTTGGTGAGACAAGTGGGCCTTCTTTTATCTTCCATTCAAGCAATCTTTGACAGACCCCTTTATTATAGAGCTTTTCAAGGATTAAAGATAAGGCACTTACAAAGGAGTCCCAAATACTCAGAGATGGTTGACTTCTGTAATATGGGTCGTAGACTAAAAGCAGCGCAAAAACAGAGTGCAACAGGGTCCGAAAAACTTGAGTGCCACAAGGGAGTTTGAATGCAAGCGTATCCTTTTACAGATCCAGAGATATACTCATGCAATTTTTGTTTTTAGGACAGAACGTGCATGATGAAAAAAACATTGTTTTTAAAAAGCGCATTGCAGAATATCAGTACTTTGATGTGGGAAAACTTCAAAACTTTCAAACAAAATATTTGTAGACAGCTTATAGCAAGTTGTTGTGGCCGAGTGGTTAAGGCGATGGACTCGAAATCCATTGGGGTATCCCCGCGCAGGTTTGAATCCTGCCAACAACGAGAATCTTTTTATTATCGGCTACAATTTCAGAAGTTAACCTTTAGTATTTCTTCCATTTCAGTTTTATAAATAGGTGGCTTATTTTTGTGTCACTATTGCCTCTCCACATATTTGTTATCGCTACCTCTTTCATGTCTTTGCTACACCTCATTCCTACTTTAGCACTGGTGTAAACGCTTCAAATTATTATACCGTTGGTCTCTCATTCATACCTGCGCATGCACTTGAAAGTTACTTTACCAATAAAAGACGCAAAGAGAGAAATAGAACAAAAGTGCTGGCTGGATTGGCAAACACACTTCATAAAACTGCATTTTCTTTTTTATTCTCCCCCGTGTTACATGCTTAACCTCCCCATGTGTAATTTCTCTTAACCTGCTGTCCCAGGAAGAGAATTTCATCTACTGGCTCTTTCTGTGTTTTTTTCCCTAGTCTGTCTTTCCCATTTCTTACCTGTGTAACTGTTCCTTTACGCGCTCTATTTAAACGCCATCAATCTCATTTGAGCTCCTTGCTCCCGCTTCTGTTTTCTCCACCTCTCATACTGCCAGTTCTCTCTTTCTCTGTGGTTGGTGGCTACTTTCCTGAGCTTCCGAAGCCACGTGGTTCCTGCCTCTTGTTGTCAGACTTGAATTGGAAAAGGAACCATATTAACAAGCCTTTACCACTCACACACGGCGGAAGTTTATACTTTAATTCAGTGAGCTAAGAAAAGCGTGTTGTGGGTCCCCTACGAGCCATGGTGCTTGCTTCATCATGATTTGGCACCAGTCATTAGCCGCAGCTCTGCTAATGAGCCACTGAGGTCAGTTTCAATATTTACTCAAAAACATAACCATGCAGCCCACCCCTCAACTGTGTATTTATCTTGCTTTTCTGCTGTTCGTGTGATTAGCTGGGAGGAGCTCACGGCGACATCCTCCCTATAAAAGTGTAGATGGATCACTCTCTAACTCTTTCTTGCTTCACATACAAATGGCTTGAAAGGTGCAGGGAAGATGCAGGTCTAGTAGACAGAATAGAAGGTCTGTGCCAGGTGGGTTTCTCTGCATTGGTGTCCCATCACAGGTCCGCAAGTGTAATGTGTGATCTTTGACTCCTGGCATTTCACAAGCAGGCGGCCAGGAAACGGTTTCAGCCTATCAACCACTGAGGAGACGCAGCCTCTGAATGAGGAATGAGGAAGCAATGAATACATCCAGCCTATCACAGGAATAGCCCTGAGTGTTCCGAATTATAAATTCTCCATGTCACTGTATGTCGTTGAGCCCAAGTAGCTCGCCGTGATCGTATAGTGGATAGTACTCTGCGTTGTGGCCGCAGCAACCTCGGTTTGAATCCGAGTCACGGCATTGTGGTTGGCAATGTCACGGCAGTTGGGTGTTATTTTTACAGAATTAGCAAATGTGCCAGTGGTTTTTGTAAAATGTCTATTAAAAACAGATCCTTTCAAATATTTAAACCATCTAACAACAAATGATTTAAAGTCGCATGATTATAAGCTGTAGCTATAATGTATTTACTTACATAAATTATCGTTCTTGAACCTATTGGGGGTGGAGGGGGAGCGGAGTTCATCCCCCAGGTGCAGTTGAGTGACCTGTGTTGTGGCTCTCTAGAGGGAAGGCACAAATTTTGCTGTCACCCAGCCCAATCCAGACGTGTATTGGGGCCAGGTTTCAGGCAAATAGAGCAGTAAGTGCAGAGAAATGTTCACTCTCTAAAAGTGGCATTTCTAAAATAGTAAAGTTAAATCCAACCTTACCAGTAAGTAGGATTTTCAATAAATAAATAAAGCTACTCCTCTCCGATATGGAATTACCAAATAAAAAGTATAGGGGAATACACAGAGCTAACCTATGAGAGGGGTAGACCTCACAGTAGTGAAAAATGAAATAGACTGTTTGGTACTTACAGGACACGCGAACCACCAAAGTACATATCTTATTTTTTACTTACATAGCATCATGCACCTAGGACTACCTAGGGCCTACCTTAGGTGTAAATTATATGTAATAAAAGGGGAGTTTAAGGCTTGGCAAGTAGGCTGCGACTCCCCTGGGAGACCCCTGAGTCTATGCCCAGAACCATAACTCTGCCAGTCGAGTACTTACCTAAAAGCCAATAACTCACTTTTCTTCCATAGGCTAAAATTTAGTTGTTTCACTTGGAAATTCTTCTAAGTGGTGTGGAGTTTTGGAACTTTAAAATATTCATCTAAAATCAGCCGAACAACGAATTCTGATTTACTCACCTGTTATCAGGTGCTGCATCTTGGAGCTCAGTACTGACCCTGAAAAGTAATTTTAACCGTACTTACCAGTAACTCGAATTTCCTTCCATGGGATATCATTGCCTGCTTTTTGCTGAAAATTTTCTAAGTGTCGATTTTTGAAACTTACAAATATTCTTTAAAAATCGTACCAACTGTGAAAACGTAATTGTTTACCTGTTTTAGATAGATGTCCCAGTACTGAGCCTAGGAGCCCAGCACTGGATTACAAAAGTAACGAGAACGTACTTGTTGTAATCGCCTACTTGGTACGTTCCTTTCCCCCCCCTCCTTCCTCCTCCCTTGGTTCTTCCCTCTCCCTGTCACCAACATTCCATTGCACCCTTCCTCTGACTAGGCTGGATCCTGTGGTGGTGTATGACCATTAAAGAAGAGTTCTTACTTACCTGCCTTCTGTTCATCTTTATAACACTGGCGACGTCTTGCTGTGTGGGGACGGCTCACCATCACCCCCAATTCTTCAATTCCAGCTCTCCTGTGTCGGCGGTCGTGAGTACCTGGGAGGCTCCGCTGTTTCTATATTCTTCAAAGTAAGACTGTTACTGTGCTGATTAAAGAGGCGTTTTATCCCTTCAATTTCGCAAGTGTGCTTCTGCCTGCATGTGGCTGAGAGAAGGAGGGAGTTTGCCACTTTAGCTTCGCCTCCGTGACCTTGTGACACTTGCTCTGTGTGTTGGCCTCTTAGCGCTGCCTTTCCTGTCCTGCCGTGGGTCCGTCTGTGAAGGGTATGATTTCGACTGTGTGATTAGTCGGGTTTCTCCCTGCTTCTGCGGACCTAAGGAGCGTTTCAGCCGCCTTTGTTGCAATTCGCCTCATTTGGAGTCAATTCCCTGCTTTTGGCCATCCAGCGCTACCGCACCGGTTACCACAGCACCTGCCTGAGGGTGCTACGGGGTTGGCTTTCAGTACTGCTTGGACCTCAGCAACGCTGTATTGGCTGTGGTTTGAAGCACCGTCAACATAGCTTCTGTTTCTTCGCCTTTGTCATAGCCGTGTGCGGCAGCCTCTGTGTTGTTTTCTTCAAGTGAGGCATTTCTGACAGGATTCCTGACGGCAGCCGAGCATTCCTTCTCGCGCGCTCGCAACTGATCCGTCATAATTGACACTCCTCTGCTGAGGTGAATGGGGGTGCGTTTCTGACTTCATCCACCAGGTGGCAGCGTGGCTCTTCTTAACGATCCGGTTGTGGGGAAAATACAACAATTTCTTCATCTTAAGGGCTCCAGTGAAATTCTCCACATATCCAGGATATAGCTGTGTAAATCCTTCTTTGTAATGTGTTTTCTTCGTTTTCGCTGATGGGCACAGCTTGTGGAATCTTCTGCCTGTCATTTCACGCTGACAGGCACAGCTGCACATAGTTTTTGTCACTGATGGGCACAGTTATCATCACTGTGGTCGCGCTTGTCTGCTCACGCTGACCAGCTCAGTTTCCCTTTGCTAACATTCTCAGTCACACGTTCTGTTGATCCTCCTGTGTGGTGTGTTCGCCAGAGTATTGTAGTGTATGTTGGTTATTCAATTGTATTTTTGATGACTGTCCAAACTGGTACCTGTGCTAATTTTCTGTACTGCTCCATCATATATTGAAATGTACATTGACTTTTGTATGGGGTGGGGTGTAAAACAATTTTGAGTATATTGGGTTTTCTCCTCTTCATTTTCCAACGTTGTTCATTGTTTTGTTTTGCTGTATTTTACCTCCTCCCTCATAGTTATTGTAAATTATGGCAGCTGCTAATATGTCGCAGCCCCCACCTTTCCTTAACGAGGCAGGAGAACCTATTCTGCCTTGGAAACAATGGTTTGGGTTACTGGAGTCCTATCTTATTGCTATTGGAGGGGAGAAGTTTTCCCATTTACGCAAGTTACACACCCTGCTACACAATTTGGGCGTGGAGGGACGCAAGGTCTATGATGACATTTCGACTAATGCAGAAGGGGGAAGTGATAGTGATGACGATGAAAATGTGTATATTGTGGCAGTAAACAAACTAGAAAAGCATTTCAGTAAAAGGATAAACGTAGTGTTAGAGAGACATAAATTCTTCTCAAGAACACAGGGAAAAAATGAGAAGGTTAAACCATTTATTGCAGCCTTAAAGGGTCTAGCGAACACATGTGAGTTTGAGTCCCTTCAGGATTCCCTGATTAGAGACCAGTTGGTCAGGTGCACCAACAATCATAAGATTCAGGAGAGGCTGCTTGTGGCCAATCCTAACCTCAAGGAAGCCATAGATATAGCGGTAGGGATTGAGCACACGGCAGATTGTATGGTTGAAATGAAAGGTGAAGGGGGCAAAACCATGGAGGTCAATGCCATAAGCAAAGATCACAAAAGTAAGATAGCTAACACCCCACTTCAGGGAAATAAATTCAAGTGTTATAGATGTGGGAGCCCTACACACTTAGCCAATAACCCGATTTGCCAAGCACGTTCTGTTGTCTGCCACAAATGTGGGAAAAAGGACATTTGTCCAGGGTATGTCATGATCAGCGCTCTAAAGCGGTGTTGGAGATTGAGCCACAATTATTTCCTGATCCCAAGTTAATTTTTCAACTTAAAGACAAAAACAATACCGATAAATTCCCATCTTGCAACATTACCCTGGATAACAAAACCCTAACGGTCTTTGCTGATTCATGTTCCCCTTACACCCTGGTTGATGCCACCATATTTTCTCAACTGTTTCCCTCATGGGAAGAAACGGTACAACCTCCGGACATACAACCAGGAGGCTACAATGGGGACCCCATACCCCTATTAGGCATGACCACTAAGGAAATAGGGTTCAAAGGAAGGAACACGGTGGGCAAGATATACATTACCCAGAAGGGGTCCAACTTGTTGGGATGGAAACACCAGAGGGAACTCTGGATTAAGTTAGACCCCAACAGTCCCGACCAAGTCCTCTTAGTGGATCCTTCGGTGGGAGGGATGGATGTTTGCAATGATTTCCCCAAAGTGTTTTCTGATGACCTAGGATTACTCAAGAATTATCAGCATTCCATCAAATTGAAATCCAATGCCAAACTGGTAGCACACAAAGCCAGACCCATACCACATTTAATGCACGTGCCTCTTCAAAATGAGCTAGACAGATTGCTGTCGTTGGGGGTGATCGAACCCATAGAGTGTTCACAGTGGTTGGCCCCCATTGTTCTTACCACCAAGGCTACCAGTAAGGACATCAGGCTCTGTGTGGACCTCAGGGACCTTAACCAAAACATATGGGTAGACAGGCACCCCCTTCCACGTATTCATGAGGTGCTTACCCTCATTAATGGTGCGAGTTGTTTCAGCGTTCTCGACTTATCCTCTGCCTATCACCAGGTGGAGCTTCATCCCAACTCACGGCATCTCACCTCCTTTGTGACACCCCTAGGAGCCTTCTAATTCCGTCGCATGCCTTTTGGGTTGGCTTCTGCTGCGGCCGCCTTCCAGAGGATCATGCAGCATGTCTTGAAAGACCTTCCCAGAACACTCTGTTTTCAAGATGACATATTAATCTACGGGAAGGACTTAAACGAGCATAACGTCACCCTCAGGATGGTCTTGTCCAACTTGGAAAAATCAGGGCTCACTCTAAAAGAGGAGAAATGTCGTATAGGGGTGGGATCGGTTGAGTATCTAGGACACACCATCTCTCAAGATGGGATCAAACCCAAAATAGACCTAGTTAAGGCGATTAGGGACACTGAGGCCCCTAAAGGTGTTCAAGACCTTAAATCATTTTTGGGCCTTTCCGAATACTATTCAAAATTTGTGAGGAACTTTTCCTCAATAGTGGAACCTTTACGTAACCTACTCAAATCCAGAACCTTGTATGTGTGGTCCGATGCCTGTCAGAAGGCCTTTGATCTTGTCAAAGAAAGCATAATTTCTGCACCATCCCTGGGTAGGTTTGACCCGAACAAAACCACAATCCTTTCCACTGATGCAAGCAATAAAGGGTTGGGGGCCAGTCTCACCCAAATGGGGGAAGGCAAGGAACACATTGTGGCCTTTGCATCTCGAGCTCTTAAGGGGGCAGAAATCAACTACTCAGTGGTGGAGAAAGAAGCACTAGCTTGTTTCTGGGCGATTAAACACTTCCGCTTCTTTCTGTGGGGTATCCCGTTTACTGTAAAGACGGACCACAAACCACTGATGTTTGCTTTCACCACCAAAGGGGCTAACAAAACCACTCCCAGAATTGCTAGATGGATTCTGGGACTGGAAGGATACAATTTTTGTGTGAGATATATGCCAGGTCATCAAAACACGGTTGCTGACTTTCTGTCACGGTCTCCCTCAGAGGGAGAAAGTGCTCCTGTTAGCTGTGAATGTGATGATGTGATTTTGCAACTCACATGCCTAAAAAAAGAAGAATGGAATGACAGTATGCAAAATGATGCAGAGATGTGTTCAATTAAAGAGTTCATCAAGAATGGTTGGCCGGAAAACAAGAATGATATTCCTATCAGTTTAAGTAAATTCTGGGATGTCAGAGTAGAACTCAATATACAAGGCAATGTGGTTTGCAGAGGGGAGAAAGTGATTCCACTGGAGAACCTGAGAGAAAAGATTGTGGGGCTTGCGCATGCAGGACACTTAGGGCGAAGCCTAACCAAGAATAAAATCAGACTGGAATATTGGTGGCCAGGTATGGGCGCCATGACGGAACAGGTGGTGAGAAATTATGTAGACTGTAGCCGGAGTGACAAAACTCACCAGACCCGCAAGCCCCCCCTGTCGCCTGTCGAAGTGCCTAATCGACCATGGTCAAAGTTAGCCTTGGACATCATGGGTCCCCTCAACCTAAGAAAATTAAAGGAACGGTTCATTCTGGTGCTAGTGGACTATCATTCAAGGTGGTTGGTCTACAAATGTGTCCAGCAGATAGACACAAGAGTCCTCATACAATTCTTAGAAAGTGTGTTCTTTGAGGAAGGGTTACCTGATACCCTTATAACAGACAATGGAGTACAGTTCACTTCGGACAAGATGAAAGAATTTCTGTATCACCGGGGCATCACTCATCTCAAATCTGCTTTGTACTGTCCCCGTGCAAACGGGTTAGTGGAAAGGATCAACTGGTTGTTCAAAGAGTGTTTGCAGAGAGCAGAAGTAATGGGGACACCAGCAAATTCAGCGTTAGTGGAAACAGTATGGGCCTATCGCACTTCTCCAAACAGTGTGACTGGGGTTTCTCCGTTCACCTCTCTCAAAGGAAGGATCCCAAAGACCAAATTAACTCCACCGGTAGGGCCAAGGAAGGACGCCGGTGTAGTAAACAGAGGTGAAATCTCAAGGAAAGTGGAGGAACACCAAGCTAAATACAAAGTCAGGTATGACCAGACCAAACATGTAAAAACACAAATGTTCAAAGTATGTGATTGGGTCCGGGTGGATTTACCTAAAGCACGCAGGAAAGAAGCGTCAAGATTTTCGGATCCTTACAAAATAACTAGTGTGGGTAGGAATGTAGTCCATCTCGACAATGGCCAAACATGGAGCATGGACAGAATCATTCCTCATGGACAAGGGGGTGACTTGGACAACGAAAGTGACCCGGAGACAGAGTTGCAAACCCTCAGTCACAGAAGGTCTATGAGAGCAAGGAGCTCACCTGTATGGACCAGAGACTATTGTGTTAAATGAGAATTATTGTCAAATGTTCCTTGTGGTTCCTTACCTAGCTTTGTTGTTCTACTGCTGACATTGTTCTGCAGTGACCTTTCGCTGCTTGTTAAATCTGCTATGTCTCTCTTTGCCCTATGCAGGGAGGTGTGTTGTAATCGCCTACTTGGTACGTTCCTTTCCCCCCCCCACTCCTTCCTCCTCCCTTGGTTCTTCCCTCTCCCTGTCACCAACATTCCATTGCACCCTTCCTCTGACTAGGCTGGATCCTGTGGTGGTGTATGACCATTAAAGAAGAGTTCTTACTTACCTGCCTTCTGGTCATCTTTATAACAGTACTTTACCCGTAACTTGAATTTTCTTCCATAGGAAACCATTGACTGTTTTTCTGTGAAATTTCTTCTAAGTGTCGATTTTGCAAACATGTAAATATTCCTTAAAAATCGCCTGTATAACTTAAACGCAGTTTCTCAACTGCTTACAGGTGGTACAGTAGTGCTGGATCTAGGATCCAACACTGACCTAGAAAAAGTAACCATAACCCCACTTACCTGCTAAGTGAATTTCCTTCCATAGGATAACATTGGTAATTTGATCAGCAAAAGTTTCGAAGTGTCAACTTTTAAAATAGCAAAATATTGCTTAAAAATCACAACAGTAACTAAAACGAATTTACTCACTTGTTTCCAAGAACTGTCCCAGGACTGAATCTAGGATCCAGTCCTGGATTTAGAAAAGTAATCCTGAAAGTAATTAATTGCATATAACTTAAAATTCCCATTGAGCTCAATGTATTATTGTGATTCAAATTGTGTTGCCTATTGCAATAAACTGTAACTATGACCTGCAAAAGTCAATTGCCTATTGCAAAGTATTTAACTAAAGCATCTCATTCTGAGAAAGTATATTTTGATACCTATTGTTGGTTCTAAAATAAAACAACAATATCTTTTGTATGAAAACCAATGGCCTAGAGTTCAGTTCTTGAGTGTGTGAGACCATTTGCTGACTGAGTGTGTACAACAAATGTTTTACACTGTACTCTGATACTGCCTTACTGCTCGGCAAGCTACCACTTTAGAGAGTAAGGTTATATCTAACTTTAGCCTCTGCCAAACCTCTGGGGACTGGGGACTCTGTGCACACTGTACCTATTTGGGAACAGTATATACAGAGCCACTTTCTCACAGTAGTGATAAAGTGATTAGAGTCCTAAGGCCAACATAAAGATACAGCAAAACGTGAGGTGAAAAGCAAAAAGGTTGCTGGTAGGCCACCTTAAGGATGCCAGGTCTAACAAAAACTGAACTAAGGATAACATGAGTAAAACATCAGGTTTCTCTACTGCATTTGGTGAGACAAGTGGGCCTTCTTTTATCTTCCATTCAAGCAATCTTTGACAGACCCCTTTATTATAGAGCTTTTCAAGGATTAAAGATAAGGCACTTACAAAGGAGTCCCAAATACTCAGAGATGGTTGACTTCTGTAATATGGGTCGTAGACTAAAAGCAGCGCAAAAACAGAGTGCAACAGGGTCCAAAAAACTTGAGTGCCACAAGAGAGTGTGAATGCAAGCGTATCCTTTTACAGATCCAGAGATATACTCATGCAATTTTTGTTTTTAGGACAGAACGTGCATGATGAAAAAAACATTGTTTTTAAAAAGCGCATTGCAGAATATCAGTACTTTGATGTGGGAAAACATCAAAACTTTCAAACAAAATATTTGTAGGCAGCTTACAGCAAGTTGTTGTGGCCGAGTGGTTAAGGCGATGGACTCGAAATCCATTGGGGTATTCCCGCGCAGGTTCGAATCCTGCCAACAACGAGAATCTTTTTATTATCGGCTACAATTTCAGAAGTTAACCTTTAGTATTTCTTCCATTTCAGTTTTATAAATAGGTGGCTTATTTTTGTGTCACTATTGCCTCTCCACATATTTGTTATCGCTACCTCTTTCATGTCTTTGCTACACCTCATTCCTACTTTAGCACTGGTGTAAACGCTTCAAATTATTATACCGTTGCTCTCTCATTCATACCTGCGCATGCACTTGAAAGTTACTTTACTAATAAAAGACGCAAATAGAGAAATAGAACAAAAGTGCTGGCTGGATTGGCAAACACACTTCATAAAACTGCATTTTCTTTTTATTCTCCCCCGTGTTACATGCTTAACCTCCCCATGTGTAATTTCTCTTAACCTGCTGTCCCAGGAAGAGAATTTCATCTACAGGCTCTTTCTGTGTTTTTTTCCCTAGTCTGTCTTTCCCATTTCTTAGCTGTGTAACTGTTCCTTTACGCGCTCTATATAAACGCCATCAATCTCATTTGAGCTCCTTGCTCCCGCTTCTGTTTTCTCCACCTCTCATACTGCCAGTTCTCTCTTTCTCTGTGGTTGGTGGCTACTTTCCTGAGCTTCCGAAGCCACGTGGTTCCTGCCACTTGTTGTCAGACTTGAATTGGAAAAGGAACCATATTAACAAGCCTTTACCACTCACACACGGCGGAAGTTTATACTTTAATTCAGTGAGCTAAGAAAAGCGTGTTGTGGGTCCCCTACGAGCCATGGTGCTTGCTTCATCATGATTTGGCACCAGTCATTAGCCGCAGCTCTGCTAATGAGCCACTGAGGTCAGTTTCAATATTTACTCAAAAACATAACCATGCAGCCCACCCCTCAACTGTGTATTTATCTTGCTTTTCTGCTGTTCGTGTGATTAGCTGGGAGGAGCTCACGGCGACATCCTCCCTATAAAAGTGTAGATGGATCACTCTCTAACTCTTTCTTGCTTCACATACAAATGGCTTGAAAGGTGCAGGGAAGATGCAGGTCTAATAGACAGAATAGAAGGTCTGTGCCAGGTGGGTTTCTCTGCATTGGTGTCCCATCACAGGTCCGCAAGTGTAATGTGTGATCTTTGACTCCTGGCATTTCACAAGCAGGCGGCCAGGAAACGGTTTCAGCCTATCAACCACTGAGGAGACGCAGCCTCTGAATGAGGAATGAGGAAGCAATGAATACATCCAGCCTATCACAGGAACAGCCCTGAGTGTTCCGAATTATAAATTCTCCGTGTCACTGTATGTCGTTGAGCCCAAGTAGCTCGCCGTGATCGTATAGTGGTTAGTACTCTGCGTTGTGGCCGCACCAACCTCGGTTCGAATCCGAGTCACGGCATTGTGGTTGGCAATGTCACGGCAGTTGGGTGTTAATTTTACAGAATTAGCAAATGTACCAGTGGTTTTTGTAAAATGTCTATTAAAAACAGATCCTTTCAAATATTTAAACCATCTAACAACAAATGATTTAAACTCGCATGATTTTAAGCTGTAGCTATAATGTATTTACTTACATAAATTATCGTTCTTGAACCTATTGGGGGTGGAGGGGGAGCGGAGATCACCCCCCAGGTGCAGTTGAGTGACCTGTGTTGTGGCTCTCTAGAGGGAAGGCACACATTTTGCTGTCACCCAGCCCAATCCAGACGTGTATTGGGGCCAGGTTTCAGGCAAATAGAGCAGTAAGTGCAGAGAAATGTTCACTCTCTTAAAGTGGCATTTCTAAAATAGTAAAGTTAAATCCAACCTCACCAGTAAGTAGGATTTTCAATAAATAAATAAAGCTACTCCTCTCCGATATGGAATTACCAAATAAAAAGTATAGGGGAATACGCAGAGCTAACCTATGAGAGGGGTAGACCTCACAGTAGTGAAAAATGAAATAGACTGTTTGGTACTTACAGGACACGCGAACCACCAAAGTACATATCTTATTTTTTACTTACATAGCATCATGCACCTAGGACTACCTAGGGCCTACCTTAGGTGTAAATTATATGTAATAAAAGGGGAGTTTAAGGCTTGGCAAGTATGCTGGTGATTCCCCTGGGATACCCCTGAGTCTATGCCCAGAACCATAAATCTGCCAGTCGAGTACTTACCTAAAAGCCGATAACTCACTTTTCTTCCATAGGCTAACATTGAGTGGTTTCACTTGGAAATTCTTCTAAGTGGTGTGGAGTTTTGGAACTTTAAAATATTCATCTAAAATCAGCCGAACAACAAATTCTGATTTACTCACCTGTTATCAGGAGAGACCTCAGTGCTGCATCTTGGAGCTCAGTACTGACCCTGAAAAGTAATTTTAACCGTACTTACAAGTAACTCGAATTTCCTTCCATGGGATATCATTGCCTGCTTTTCGCTGAAAATTTTCTAAGTGTCGATTTTTGAAACTTACAAATATTCTTTAAAAATCGTACCAACTGTGAAAACGTAATTGTTTACCTGTTTTAGATAGATGTCCCAGTACTGAGCCTAGGAGCCCAGCACTGGATTACAAAAGTAACGAGAACGTACTTTACCCGTAACTTGAATTTTCTTCCATAGGAAACCATTGACTGTTTTTCTGTGAAATTTCTTCTAAGTGTCGATTTTGCAAACATGTAAATATTCCTTAAAAATCGCCTGTATAACTTAAACGCAGTTTCTCAACTGCTTACAGGTGGTACAGTAGTGCTGGATCTAGGATCCAACACTGACCTAGAAAAAGTAACCATAACCCCACTTACCTGCTAAGTGAATTGCCTTCCGTAGGATAACGTTGGTAATTTGATCAGCAAAAGTTTCTAAGTGTCAACTTTTAAAATAGCAAAATATTGCTTAAAAATCACAACAGTAACTAAAACGAATTTACTCACTTGTTTCCAAGAACTGTCCCAGGACTGAATCTAGGATCCAGTCCTGGATTTAGAAAAGTAATCCTGAAAGTAATTAATTGCATATAACTTAAAATTCCCATTGAGCTCAATGTATTATTGTGATTCAAATTGTGTTGCCTATTGCAATAAACTGTAACTATGACCTGCAAAAGTCAATTGCCTATTGCAAAGTATTTAACTAAAGCATCTCATTCTGAGAAAGTATATTTTGATACCTATTGTTGGTTCTAAAATAAAACAACAATATCTTTTGTATGCAAACCAATGGCCTAGAGTTCAGTTCTTGAGTGTGTGAGACCATTTGCTGACTGAGTGTGTACAACAAATGTTTTACACTGTACTCTGATACTGCCTTACTGCTCGGCAAGCTACCACTTTAGAGAGTAAGGTTATATCTAACTTTAGCCTCTGCCAAACCTCTGGGGACGGGGACTCTGTGCACACTGTACCTATTTGGGAACAGTATATACAGAGCCACTTTCTCACAGTAGTGATAAAGTGATTAGAGTCCTAAGGCCAACATAAAGATACAGCAAAACGTGAGGTGAAAAGCAAAAAGTTTGCTGGTAGGCCACCTTAAGGATGCCAGGTCTAACAAAAACTGAACTAAGGATAACATGAGTAAAACATCAGGTTTCTCTACTGCATTTGGTGAGACAAGTGGGCCTTCTTTTATCTTCCATTCAAGCAATCTTTGACAGACCCCTTTATTATAGAGCTTTTCAAGGATTAAAGATAAGGCACTTACAAAGGAGTCCCAAATACTCAGAGATGGTTGACTTCTGTAATATGGGTCGTAGACTAAAAGCAGCGCAAAAACAGAGTGCAACAGGGTCCAAAAAACTTGAGTGCCACAAGAGAGTTTGAATGCAAGCGTATCCTTTTACAGATCCAGAGATATACTCATGCAATTTTTGTTTTTAGGACAGAACGTGCATGATGAAAAAAACATTGTTTTTAAAAAGCGCATTGCAGAATAGCAGTACTTTGATGTGGGAAAACTTTCAAACAAAATATTTGTAAGCAGCTTACAGCAAGTTGTTGTGGCCGAGTGGTTAAGGCGATGGACTCGAAATCCATTGGGGTATCCCCGCGCAGGTTCGAATCCTGCCAACAACGAGAATCTTTTTATTATCGGCTACAATTTCAGAAGTTAACCTTTAGTATTTCTTCCATTTCAGTTTTATAAATAGGTGGCTTATTTTTGTGTCACTATTGCCTCTCCACATATTTGTTATCGCTACCTCTTTCATGTCTTTGCTACACCTCATTCCTACTTTAGCACTGGTGTAAACGCTTCAAATTATTATACCGTTGCTCTCTCATTCATACCTGCACATGCACTTGAAAATTACTTTACCAATAAAAGACGCATAGAGAGAAATAGAACAAAAGTGCTGGCTGGATTGGCAAACACACTTCATAAAACTGCATTTTCTTTTTTATTCTCCCCCGTGTTACATGCTTAACCTCCCCATGTGTAATTTCTCTTAACCTGCTGTCCCAGGAAGAGAATTTCATCTACAGGCTCTTTCTGTGTTTTTTTCCCTAGTCTGTCTTTCCCATTTCTTAGCTGTGTAACTGTTCCTTTACGCGCTCTATTTAAACGCCATCAATCTCATTTGAGCTCCTTGCTCCCGCTTCTGTTTTCTCCACCTCTCATACTGCCAGTTCTCTCTTTCTCTGTGGTTGGTGGCTACTTTCCTGAGCTTCCGAAGCCACGTGGTTCCTGCCTCTTGTTGTCAGACTTGAATTGGAAAAGGAACCATATTAACAAGCCTTTACCACTCACACACGGCGGAAGTTTATACTTTAATTCAGTGAGCTAAGAAAAGCGTGTTGTGGGTCCCCTACGAGCCATGGTGCTTGCTTCATCATGATTTGGCACCAGTCATTAGCCGCAGCTCTGCTAATGAGCCACTGAGGTCAGTTTCAATATTTACTCAAAAACATAACCATGCAGCCCACCCCTCAACTGTGTATTTATCTTGCTTTTCTGCTGTTCGTGTGATTAGCTGGGAGGAGCTCACGGCGACATCCTCCCTATAAAAGTGTAGATGGATCACTCTCTAACTCTTTCTTGCTTCACATACAAATGGCTTGAAAGGTGCAGGGAAGATGCAGGTCTAATAGACAGAATAGAAGGTCTGTGCCAGGTGGGTTTCTCTGCATTGGTGTCCCATCACAGGTCCGCAAGTGTAATGTGTGATCTTTGACTCCTGGCATTTCACAAGCAGGCGGCCAGGAAACGGTTTCAGCCTATCAACCACTGAGGAGACGCAGCCTCTGAATGAGGAATGAGGAAGCAATGAATACATCCAGCCTATCACAGGAATAGCCCTGAGTGTTCCGAATTATAAATTCTCCATGTCACTGTATGTCGTTGAGCCCAAGTAGCTCGCCGTGATCGTATAGTGGATAGTACTCTGCGTTGTGGCCGCAGCAACCTTGGTTTGAATCCGAGTCACGGCATTGTGGTTGGCAATGTCACGGCAGTTGGGTGTTAATTTTACAGAATTAGCAAATGTGCCAGTGGTTTTTGTAAAATGTCTATTAAAAACAGATCCTTTCAAATATTTAAACCATCTAACAGCAAATGATTTAAACTCGCATGATTATAAGCTGTAGCTATAATGTATTTACTTACATAAATTATCGTTCTTGAACCTATTGGGGGTGGAGGGGGAGCGGAGCTCACCCCCCAGGTGCAGTTGAGTGACCTGTGTTGTGGCTCTCTAGAGGGAAGGCACAAATTTTGCTGTCACCCAGCCCAATCCAGACGTGCATTGGGGCCAGGTTTCAGGCAAATAGAGCAGTAAGTGCAGAGAAATGTTCACTCTCTAAAAGTGGCATTTCTAAAATAGTAAAGTTAAATCCAACCTCACCAGTAAGTAGGATTTTCAATAAATAAATAAAGCTACTCCTCTCCGATATGGAATTACCAAATAAAAAGTATAGGGGAATACACAGAGCTAACCTATGAGAGGGGTAGACCTCACAGTAGTGAAAAATGAAATAGACTGTTTGGTACTTACAGGACACGCGAACCACCAAAGTACATATCTTATTTTTTACTTACATAGCATCATGCACCTAGGACTACCTAGGGCATACCTTAGGTGTAAATTATATGTAATAAAAGGGGAGTTTAAGGCTTGGCAAGTAGGCTGCGACTCCCCTGGGAGACCCCTGAGTCTATGCCCAGAACCATAACTCTGCCAGTCGAGTACTTACCTAAAAGCCGATAACTCACTTTTCTTCCATAGGCTAAAATTTTGTTGTTTCACTTGGAAATTCTTCTAAGTGGTGTGGAGTTTTGGAACTTTAAAATATTCATCTAAAATCAGCCGAACATCGAATTCTGATTTACTCACCTGTTATCAGGAGAGACCTCAGTGCTGCATCTTGGAGCTCAGTACTGACCCTGAAAAGTAATTTTAACCGTACTTACCAGTAACTCGAATTTCCTTCCATGGGATATCATTGCCTGCTTTTTGCTGAAAATTTTCTAAGTGTCGATTTTTGAAACTTACAAATATTCTTTAAAAATCGTACCAACTGTGAAAACGTAATTGTTTACCTGTTTTAGATAGATGTCCCAGTACTGAGCCTAGGAGCCCAGCACTGGATTACAAAAGTAACGAGAATGTACTTTACCCGTAACTTGAATTTTCTTCCATAGGAAACCATTGACTGTTTTTCTGTGAAATTTCTTCTAAGTGTCGATTTTGCAAACATGTAAATATTCCTTAAAAATCGCCTGTATAACTTAAACGCAGTTTCTCACCTGCTTACAGGTGGTACAGTAGTGCTGGATCTAGGATCCAACACTGACCTAGAAAAAGGAACCATAACCCCACTTACCTGCTAAGTGAATTTCCTTCCATAGGATAACATTGGTAATTTGATCAGCAAATGTTTCTAAGTGTCAACTTGTAAAATAGCAAAATATTGCTTAAAAATCACAACAGTAACTAAAACGAATTTACTCACTTGTTTCCAAGAACTGTCCCAGGACTGAATCTAGGATCCAGTCCTGGATTTAGAAAAGTAATCCTGAAAGTAATTAATTGCATATAACTTAAAATTCCCATTGAGCTCAATGTATTATTGTGATTCAAATTGTGTTGCCTATTGCAATAAACTGTAACTATGACCTGCAAAAGTCAATTGCCTATTGCAAAGTATTTAACTAAAGCATCTCATTCTGAGAAAGTATATTTTGATACCTATTGTTGGTTCTAAAATAAAACAACAATATCTTTTGTATGCAAACCAATGGCCTAGAGTTCAGTTCTTGAGTGTGTGAGACCATTTGCTGACTGAGTGTGTACAACAAATGTTTTACACTGTACTCTGATACTGCCTTACTGCTCGGCAAGCTACCACTTTAGAAAGTAAGGTTATATCTAACTTTAGCCTCTGCCAAACCTCTGGGGACTGGGGACTCTGTGCACACTGTACCTATTTGGGAACAGTATATACAGAGCCACTTTCTCACAGTAGTGATAAAGTGATTAGAGTCCTAAGGCCAACATAAAGATACAGCAAAACGTGAGGTGAAAAGCAAAAAGTTTGCTGGTAGGCCACCTTAAGGATGCCAGGTCTAACAAAAACTGAACTAAGGATAACATGAGTAAAACATCAGGTTTCTCTACTGCATTTGGTGAGACAAGTGGGCCTTCTTTTATCTTCCATTCAAGCAATCTTTGACAGACCCCTTTATTATAGAGCTTTTCAAGGATTAAAGATAAGGCACTTACAAAGGAGTCCCAAATACTCAGAGATGGTTGACTTCTGTAATATGGGTCGTAGACTAAAAGCAGCGCAAAAACAGAGTGCAACAGGGTCCAAAAAACTTGAGTGCCACAAGGGAGTTTGAATGCAAGCGTATCCTTTTACAGATCCAGAGATATACTCATGCAATTTTTGTTTTTAGGACAGAACGTGCATGATGAAAAAAACATTGTTTTTAAAAAGCGCATTGCAGAATATCAGTACTTTGATGTGGGAAAACTTCAAAACTTTCAAACAAAATATTTGTAGACAGCTTATAGCAAGTTGTTGTGGCCGAGTGGTTAAGGCGATGGACTCGAAATCCATTGGGGTATCCCCGCGCAGGTTCGAATCCTGCCAACAACGAGAATCTTTTTATTATCGGCTACAATTTCAGAAGTTAACCTTTAGTATTTCTTCCATTTCAGTTTTATAAATAGGTGGCTTATTTTTGTGCCACTATTGCCTCTCCACATATTTGTTATCGCTACCTCTTTCATGTCTTTGCTACACCTCATTCCTACTTTAGCACTGGTGTAAACGCTTCAAATTATTATACCGTTGCTCTCTCATTCATACCTGCGCATGCACTTGAAAGTTACTTTACCAATAAAAGACGCAAAGAGAGAAATAGAACAAAAGTGCTGGCTGGATTGGCAAACACACTTCATAAAACTGCATTTTCTTTTTTATTCTCCCCCGTGTTACATGCTTAACCTCCCCATGTGTAATTTCTCTTAACCTGCTGTCCCAGGAAGAGAATTTCATCTACTGGCTCTTTCTGTGTTTTTTTCCCTAGTCTGTCTTTCCCATTTCTTACCTGTGTAACTGTTCCTTTACGCGCTCTATTTAAACGCCATCAATCTCATTTGAGCTCCTTGCTCCCGCTTCTGTTTTCTCCACCTCTCATACTGCCAGTTCTCTCTTTCTCTGTGGTTGGTGGCTACTTTCCTGAGCTTCCGAAGCCACGTGGTTCCTGCCTCTTGTTGTCAGACTTGAATTGGAAAAGGAACCATATTAACAAGCCTTTACCACTCACACACGGCGGAAGTTTATACTTTAATTCAGTGAGCTAAGAAAAGCGTGTTGTGGGTCCCCTACGAGCCATGGTGCTTGCTTCATCATGATTTGGCACCAGTCATTAGCCGCAGCTCTGCTAATGAGCCACTGAGGTCAGTTTCAATATTTACTCAAAAACATAACCATGCAGCCCACCCCTCAACTGTGTATTTATCTTGCTTTTCTGCTGTTCGTGTGATTAGCTGGGAGGAGCTCACGGCGACATCCTCCCTATAAAAGTGTAGATGGATCACTCTCTAACTCTTTCTTGCTTCACATACAAATGGCTTGAAAGGTGCAGGGAAGATGCAGGTCTAATAGACAGAATAGAAGGTCTGTGCCAGGTGGGTTTCTCTGCATTGGTGTCCCATCACAGGTCCGCAAGTGTAATGTGTGATCTTTGACTCCTGGCATTTCACAAGCAGGCGGCCAGGAAACGGTTTCAGCCTATCAACCACTGAGGAGACGCAGCCTCTGAATGAGGAATGAGGAAGCAATGAATACATCCAGCCTATCACAGGAATAGCCCTGAGTGTTCCGAATTATAAATTCTCCATGTCACTGTATGTCGTTGAGCCCAAGTAGCTCGCCGTGATCGTGTAGTGGATAGTACTCTGCGTTGTGGCCGCAGCAACCTCGGTTTGAATCCGAGTCACGGCATTGTGGTTGGCAATGTCACGGCAGTTGGGTGTTATTTTTACAGAATTAGCAAATGTGCCAGTGGTTTTTGTAAAATGTCTATTAAAAACAGATCCTTTCAAATATTTAAACCATCTAACAACAAATGATTTAAACTCGCATGATTATAAGCTGTAGCTATAATGTATTTACTTACATAAATTATCGTTCTTGAACCTATTGGGGGTGGAGGGGGAGCGGAGTTCATCCCCCAGGTGCAGTTGAGTGACCTGTGTTGTGGCTCTCTAGAGGGAAGGCACAAATTTTGCTGTCACCCAGCCCAATCCAGACGTGTATTGGGGCCAGGTTTCAGGCAAATAGAGCAGTAAGTGCAGAGAAATGTTCACTCTCTAAAAGTGGCATTTCTAAAATAGTAAAGTTAAATCCAACCTCACCAGTAAGTAGGATTTTCAATAAATAAATAAAGCTACTCCTCTCCGATATGGAATTACCAAATAAAAAGTATAGGGGAATACACAGAGCTAACCTATGAGAGGGGTAGACCTCACAGTAGTGAAAAATGAAATAGACTGTTTGGTACTTACAGGACACGCGAACCACCAAAGTACATATCTTATTTTTTACTTACATTGCATCATGCACCTAGGACTACCTAGGGCCTACCTTAGGTGTAAATTATATGTAACAAAAGGGGAGTTTAAGGCTTGGCAAGTAGGCTGGGACTCCCCTGGGAGACCCCTGAGTCTATGCCCAGAACCATAACTCTGCCAGTCGAGTACTTACCTAAAAGCCGATAACTCACTTTTCTTCCATAGGCTAAAATTTCGTTGTTTCACTTGGAAATTCTTCTAAGTGGTGTGGAGTTTTGGAACTTTAAAATATTCATCTAAAATCAGCCGAACAACGAATTCTGATTTACTCACCTGTTATCAGGAGAGACCTCAGTGCTGCATCTTGGAGCTCAGTACTGACCTTGAAAAGTAATTTTAACGTACTTACCAGTAACTCGAATTTCCTTCCATGGGATATCATTGCCTGCTTTTTGCTGAAAATTTTCTAAGTGTCGATTTTTGAAACTTACAAATATTCTTTAAAAATCGTACCAACTGTGAAAACGTAATTGTTTACCTGTTTTAGATAGATGTCCCAGTACTGAGCCTAGGAGCCCAGCACTGGATTACAAAAGTAACGAGAACGTACTTGTTGTAATCGCCTACTTGGTACGTTCCTTTCCCCCCCCTCCTTCCTCCTCCCTTGGTTCTTCCCTCTCCCTGTCACCAACATTCCATTGCACCCTTCCTCTGACTAGGCTGGATCCTGTGGTGGTGTATGTCCATTAAAGAAGAGTTCTTACTTACCTGCCTTCTGGTCATCTTTATAACACTGGCGACGTCTTGCTGTGTGGGGACGGCTCACCATCACCCCCAATTCTTCAATTCCAGCTCTCCTGTGTCGGCGGTCGTGAGTACCTGGGAGGCTCCGCTGTTTCTAAATTCTTCAAAGTAAGACTGTTACTGTGCTGATTAAAGAGGTGTTTTATCCCTTCAATTTCGCAAGTGTGCTTCTGCCTGCATGTGGCTGAGAGAAGGAGGGAGTTTGCCACTTTAGCTTCGCCTTCGTGACCTTGTGACACTTGCTCTGTGTGTTGGCCTCTTAGCGCTGCCTTTCCTGTCCTGCCGTGGCTCCGTCTGTGAAGGGTATGATTTCGACTGTGTGATTAGTCGGGTTTCTCCCTGCTTCTGCGGACCTAAGGAGCGTTTCAGCCGCCTTTGTTGCAATTCGCCTCATTTGGAGTCAATTCCCTGCTTTTGGCCATCCAGCGCTACCGCACCGGTTACCACAGCGCCTGCCTGAGGGTGCTACGGGGTTGGCTTTCAGTACTGCTTGGACCTCAGCAACGCTGTATTGGCTGTGGTTTGAAGCACCGTCAACATAGCTTCTGTTTCTTCGCCTTTGTCATAGCCGTGTGCGGCAGCCTCTGTGTTGTTTTCTTCAAGTGAGGCATTTCTGACAGGATTCCTGACGGCAGCCGAGCATTCCTTCTCGCGCGCTCGCAACTGATCCGTCATAATTGACACTCCTCTGCTGAGGTGAATGGGGGTGCGTTTCTGACTTCATCCACCAGGTGGCAGCGTGGCTCTTCTTAACGATCCGGTTGTGGGGAAAATACAACAATTTCTTCATCTTAAGGGCTCCAGCGAAATTCTCCACATATCCAGGATATAGCTGTGTAAATCCTTCTTTGTAATGTGTTTTCTTCGTTTTCGCTGATGGGCACAGCTTGTGGAATCTTCTGCCTGTCATTTCACGCTGACAGGCACAGCTGCACATAGTTTTTGTCACTGATGGGCACAGTTATCATCACTGTGGTCGCGCTTGTCTGCTCACGCTGACCAGCTCAGTTTTCCTTTGCTAACATTCTCAGTCACACGTTCTGTTGATCCTCCTGTGTGGTGTGTTCGCCAGAGTATTGTAGTGTATGTTGGTTATTCAATTGTATTTTTGATGACTGTCCAAACTGGTACCTGTGCTAATTTTCTGTACTGCTCCATCATATATTGAAATGTACATTGACTTTTGTATGGGGTGGGGTGTAAAACAATTTTGAGTATATTGGGTTTTCTCCTCTTCATTTTCCAACGTTGTTCATTGTTTTGTTTTGCTGTATTTTACCTCCTCCCTCATAGTTATTGTAAATTATGGCAGCTGCTAATATGTCGCAGCCCCCACCTTTCCTTAACGAGGCAGGAGAACCTATTCTGCCTTGGAAACAATGGTTTGGGTTACTGGAGTCCTATCTTATTGCTATTGGAGGGGAGAAGTTTTCCCATTTACGCAAGTTACACACCCTGCTACACAATTTGGGCGTGGAGGGACGCAAGGTCTATGATGACATTTCGACTAATGCAGAAGGGGGAAGTGATAGTGATGACGATGAAAATGTGTATATTGTGGCAGTAAACAAACTAGAAAAGCATTTCAGTAAAAGGATAAACGTAGTGTTAGAGAGACATAAATTCTTCTCAAGAACACAGGGAAAAAATGAGAAGGTTAAACCATTTATTGCAGCCTTAAAGGGTCTAGCGAACACATGTGAGTTTGAGTCCCTTCAGGATTCCCTGATTAGAGACCAGTTGGTCAGGTGCACCAACAATCATAAGATTCAGGAGAGGCTGCTTGTGGCCAATCCTAACCTCAAGGAAGCCATAGATATAGCGGTAGGGATTGAGCACACGGCAGATTGTATGGTTGAAATGAAAGGTGAAGGGGGCAAAACCATGGAGGTCAATGCCATAAGCAAAGATCACAAAAGTAAGATAGCTAACACCCCACTTCAGGGAAATAAATTCAAGTGTTATAGATGTGGGAGCCCTACACACTTAGCCAATAACCCGATTTGCCAAGCACGTTCTGTTGTCTGCCACAAATGTGGGAAAAAAGGACATTTGTCCAGGGTATGTCATAATCAGCGCTCTAAAGCGGTGTTGGAGATTGAGCCACAATTATTTCCTGATCCAAAGTTAATTTTTCAACTTAAAGACAAAAACAATACCGATAAATTCCCATCTTGCAACATTACCCTGGATAACAAAACCCTAACGGTCTTTGCTGATTCATGTTCCCCTTACACCCTGGTTGATGCCACCATATTTTCTCAACTGTTTCCCTCATGGGAAGAAACGGTACAACCTCCGGACATACAACCAGGAGGCTACAATGGGGACCCCATACCCCTATTAGGCATGACCACTAAGGAAATAGGGTTCAAAGGAAGGAACACGGTCGGCAAGATATACATTACCCAGAAGGGGTCCAACTTGTTGGGATGGAAACACCAGAGGGAACTCGGGATTAAGTTAGACCCCAACAGTCCCGACCAAGTCCTCTTAGTGGATCCCTCGGTGGGAGGGATGGATGTTTGCAATGATTTCCCCAAAGTGTTTTCTGATGACCTAGGATTACTCAAGAATTATCAGCATTCCATCAAATTGAAATCCAATGCCAAACCGGTAGCACACAAAGCCAGACCCATACCACATTTAATGCACGTGCCTCTTCAAAATGAGCTAGACAGATTGCTGTCGTTGGGGGTGATCGAACCCATAGAGTGTTCACAGTGGTTGGCCCCCATTGTTCTTACCACCAAGGCTACCAGTAAGGACATCAGGCTCTGTGTGGACCTCAGGGACCTTAACCAAAACATATGGGTAGACAGGCACCCCCTTCCACGTATTCATGAGGTGCTTACCCTCATTAATGGTGCGAGTTGTTTCAGCGTTCTCGACTTATCCTCTGCCTATCACCAGGTGGAGCTTCATCCCAACTCACGGCATCTCACCTCCTTTGTGACACCCCTAGGAGCCTTCCAATTCCGTCGCATGCCTTTTGGGTTGGCTTCTGCTGCGGCCGCCTTCCAGAGGATCATGCAGCATGTCTTGAAAGACCTTCCCAGAACACTCTGTTTTCAAGATGACATATTAATCTACGGGAAGGACTTAAACGAGCATAACGTCACCCTCAGGATGGTCTTGTCCAACTTGGAAAAATCAGGGCTCACTCTAAAAAAGGAGAAATGTCGTATAGGGGTGGGATCGGTTGAGTATCTAGGACACACCATCTCTCAAGATGGGATCAAACCCAAAATAGACCTAGTTAAGGCGATTAGGGACACTGAGGCCCCTAAAGGTGTTCAAGACCTTAAATCATTTTTGGGCCTTTCCGAATACTATTCAAAATTTGTGAGGAACTATTCCTCAATAGTGGAACCTTTACGTAACCTACTCAAATCCAGAACCTTGTATGTGTGGTCCGATGCCTGTCAGAAGGCCTTTGATCTTGTCAAAGAAAGCATAATTTCTGCACCATCCCTGGGTAGGTTTGACCCGAACAAAACCACAATCCTTTCCACTGATGCAAGCAATAAAGGGTTGGGGGCCAGTCTCACCCAAATGGGGGAAGGCAAGGAACACATTGTGGCCTTTGCATCTCGAGCTCTTAAGGGGGCAGAAATCAACTACTCAGTGGTGGAGAAAGAAGCACTAGCTTGTTTCTGGGCGATTAAACACTTCCGCTTCTTTCTGTGGGGTATCCCTTTTACTGTAAAGACGGACCACAAACCACTGATGTTTGCTTTCACCACCAAAGGGGCTAACAAAACCACTCCCAGAATTGCTAGATGGATTCTGGGACTGGAAGGATACAATTTTTGTGTGAGATATATGCCAGGTCATCAAAACACGGTTGCTGACTTTCTGTCACGGTCTCCCTCAGAGGGAGAAAGTGCTCCTGTTAGCTGTGAATGTGATGATGTGATTTTGCAACTCACATGCCTAAAAAAAGAAGAATGGAATGACAGTATGCAAAATGATGCAGAGATGTGTTCAATTAAAGAGTTCATCAAGAATGGTTGGCCGGAAAACAAGAATGATATTCCTATCAGTTTAAGTAAATTCTGGGATGTCAGAGTAGAACTCAATATACAAGGCAATGTGGTTTGCAGAGGGGAGAAAGTGATTCCACCGGAGAACCTGAGAGAAAAGATTGTGGGGCTTGCGCATGCAGGACACTTAGGGCGAAGCCTAACCAAGAATAAAATCAGACTGGAATATTGGTGCCCAGGTATGGACGCCATGACGGAACAGGTGGTGAGAAATTGTGTAGACTGTAGCCGGAGTGACAAAACTCACCAGACCCACAAGCCCCCCCTGTCGCCTGTCGAAGTGCCTAATCGACCATGGTCAAAGTTAGCCTTGGACATCATGGGTCCCCTCAACCTAAGAACATTAAAGGAACGGTTCATTCTGGTGCTAGTGGACTATCATTCAAGGTGGTTGGTCTACAAATGTGTCCAGCAGATAGACACAAGAGTCCTCATACAATTCTTAGAAAGTGTGTTCTTTGAGGAAGGGTTACCTGATACCCTTATAACAGACAATGGAGTACAGTTCACTTCGGACAAGATGAAAGAATTTCTGTATCACCGGGGCATCACTCACCTCAAATCTGCTTTGTACTGTCCCCGTGCAAACGGGTTAGTGGAAAGGATCAACCGGTTGTTCAAAGAGTGTTTGCAGAGAGCAGAAGTAATGGGGACACCAGCAAATTCAGCGTTAGTGGAAACAGTATGGGCCTATCGCACTTCTCCAAACAGTGTGACTGGGGTTTCTCCGTTCACCTCTCTCAAAGGAAGGATCCCAAAGACCAAATTAACTCCACCGGTAGGGCCAAGGAAGGACGCCGGTGTAGTAAACAGAGGTGAAATCTCAAGGAAAGTGGAGGAACACCAAGCTAAATACAAAGTCAGGTATGACCAGACCAAACATGTAAAAACACAAATGTTCAAAGAAGGTGATTGGGTCCGGGTGGATTTACCTAAAGCACGCAGGAAAGAAGCGTCAAGATTTTCGGATCCTTACAAAATAACTAGTGTGGGTAGGAATGTAGTCCATCTCGACAATGGCCAAACATGGAGCATGGACAGAATCATTCCTCATGGACAAGGGGGTGACTTGGACAACGAAAGTGACCCGGAGACAGAGTTGCAAACCCTCAGTCACAGAAGGTCTATGAGAGCAAGGAGCTCACCTGTATGGACCAGAGACTACTGTGTTAAATGAGAATTATTGTCAAATGTTCCTTGTGGTTCCTTACCTAGCTTTGTTGTTCTACTGCTTACATTGTTCTGCAGTGACCTTTCGCTGCTTGTTAAATCTGCTATGTCTCTCTTTGCCCTATGCAGGGAGGTGTGTTGTAATCGCCTACTTGGTACGTTCCTTCCCCCCCCCTCCTTCCTCCTCCCTTGGTTCTTCCCTCTCCCTGTCACCAACATTCCATTGCACCCTTCCTCTGACTAGGCTGGATCCTGTGGTGGTGTATGACCATTAAAGAAGAGTTCTTACTTACCTGCCTTCTGGTCATCTTTATAACAGTACTTTACCCGTAACTTGAATTTTCTTCCATAGGAAACCATTGACTGTTTTTCTGTGAAATTTCTTCATAGTGTCGATTTTGCAAACATGTAAATATTCCTTAAAAATCGCCTGTATAACTTAAACGCAGTTTCTCAACTGCTTACAGGTGGTACAGTAGTGCTGGATCTAGGATCCAACACTGACCTAGAAAAAGGAACCATAACCCCACTTACCTGCTAAGTAAATTTCCTTCCATAGGATAACATTGGTAATTTGATCAGCAAAAGTTTCTAAGTGTCAACTTGTAAAATAGCAAAATATTGCTTAAAAATCACAACAGTAACTAAAACGAATTTACTCACTTGTTTCCAACAACTGTCCCAGGACTGAATCTAGGATCCAGTCCTGGATTTAGAAAAGTAATCCTGAAAGTAGTTAATTGCATATAACTTAAAATTCCTATTGAGCTCAATGTATTATTGTGATTCAAATTGTGTTGCCTATTGCAATAAACTGTAACTATGACCTGCAAAAGTCAATTGCCTATTGCAAAGTATTTAACTAAAGCATCTCATTCTGAGAAAGTATATTTTGATACCTATTGTTGGTTCTAAAATAAAACAACAATATCTTTTGTATGCAAACCAATGGCCTAGAGTTCAGTTCTTGAGTGTGTGAGACCATTTGCTGACTGAGTGTGTACAACAAATGTTTTACACTGTACTCTGATACTGCCTTACTGCTCGGCAAGCTACCACTTTAGAGAGTAAGGTTATATCTAACTTTAGCCTCTGCCAAACCTCTGGGGACTGGGGACTCTGTGCACACTGTACCTATTTGGGAACAGTATATACAGAGCCACTTTCTCACAGTAGTGATAAAGTGATTAGAGTCCTAAGGCCAACATAAAGATACAGCAAAACGTGAGGTGAAAAGCAAAAAGGTTGCTGGTAGGCCACCTTAAGGATGCCAGGTCTAACAAAAACTGAACTTAGGATAACATGAGTAAAACATCAGGTTTCTCTACTGCATTTGGTGAGACAAGTGGGCCTTCTTTTATCTTCCATTCAAGCAATCTTTGACAGACTCCTTTATTATAGAGCTTTTCAAGGATTAAAGATAATGCACTTACAAAGGAGTCCCAAATACTCAGAGATGGTTGACTTCTGTAATATGGGTCGTAGACTAAAAGCAGCGCAAAAACAGAGTGCAACAGGGTCCAAAAAACTTGAGTGCCACAAGAGAGATTGAATGCAAGCGTATCCTTTTACAGATCCAGAGATATACTCATGCAATTTTTGTTTTTAGGACAGAACGTGCATGATGAAAAAAACATTGTTTTTAAAAAGCGCATTGCAGAATATCAGTACTTTGATGTGGGAAAACATCAAAACTTTCAAACAAAATATTTGTAGGCAGCTTACAGCAAGTAGTTGTGGCCGAGTGGTTAAGGCGATGGACTCGAAATCCATTGGGGTATTCCCACGCAGCTTCGAATCCTGCCAACAACGAGAATCTTTTTATTATCGGCTACAATTTCAGAAGTTAACCTTTAGTATTTCTTCCATTTCAGTTTTATAAATAGGTGGCTTATTTTTGTGTCACTATTGCCTCTCCACATATTTGTTATCGCTACCTCTTTCATGTCTTTGCTACACCTCATTCCTACTTTAGCACTGGTGTAAACGCTTCAAATTATTATACCGTTGCTCTCTCATTCATACCTGCGCATGCACTTGAAAGTTACTTTACCAATAAAAGACGCAAAGAGAGAAATAGAACAAAAGTGCTGGCTGGATTGGCAAACACACTTCATAAAACTGCATTTTCTTTTTATTCTCCCCCGTGTTACATGCTTAACCTCCCCATTTGTAATTTCTCTTAACCTGCTGTCCCAGGAAGAGAATTTCATCTACAGGCTCTTTCTGTGTTTTTTTCCCTAGTCTGTCTTTCCCATTTCTTAGCTGTGTAACTGTTCCTTTACGCGCTCTATTTAAACGCCATCAATCTCATTTGAGCTCCTTGCTCCCGCTTCTGTTTTCTCCACCTCTCATACTGCCAGTTCTCTCTTTCTCTGTGGTTGGTGGCTACTTTCCTGAGCTTCCGAAGCCACGTGGTTCCTGCCTCTTGTTGTCAGACTTGAATTGGAAAAGGAACCATATTAACAAGCCTTTACCACTCACACACGGCGGAAGTTTATACTTTAATTCAGTGAGGTAAGAAAAGCGTGTTGTGGGTCCCCTACGAGCCATGGTGCTTGCTTCATCATGATTTGGCACCAGTCATTAGCCGCAGCTCTGCTAATGAGCCTCTGAGGTCAGTTTCAATATTTACTCAAAAACATAACCATGCAGCCCACCCCTCAACTGTGTATTTATCTTGCTTTTCTGCTGTTCGTGTGATTAGCTGGGAGGAGCTCACGGCGACATCCTCCCTATAAAAGTGTAGATGGATCACTCTCTAACTCTTTCTTGCTTCACATACAAATGGCTTGAAAGGTGCAGGGAAGATGCAGGTCTAATAGACAGAATAGAAGGTCTGTGCCAGGTGGGTTTCTCTGCATTGGTGTCCCATCACAGGTCCGCAAGTGTAATGTGTGATCTTTGACTCCTGGCATTTCACAAGCAGGCGGCCAGGAAACGGTTTCAGCCTATCAACCACTGAGGAGACGCAGCCTCTGAATGAGGAATGAGGAAGCATTAAATACATCCAGCCTATCACAGGAACAGCCCTGAGTGTTCCGAATTATAAATTCTCCATGTCACTGTATGTTGTTGAGCCCAAGTAGCTCGCCGTGATCGTATAGTGGTTAGTACTCTGCGTTGTGGCCGCAGCAACCTCGGTTCGAATCCGAGTCACGGCATTGTGGTTGGCAATGTCACGGCAGAAGGGTGTTAATTTTACAGAATTAGCAAATGTACCAGTGGTTTTTGTAAAATGTCTATTAAAAACAGATCCTTTCAAATATTTAAACCATCTAACAACAAATGATTTAAACTCGCATGTTTATAAGCTGTAGCTATAATGTATTTACTTACATAAATTATCGTTCTTGAACCTATTGGGGGTGGAGGGGGAGCGGAGATCACCCCCCAGGGTGCAGTTGAGTGACCTGTGTTGTGGCTCTCTAGAGGGAAGGCACACATTTTGCTGTCACCCAGCCCAATCCAGACGTGTATTGGGGCCAGGTTTCAGGCAAATAGAGCAGTAAGTGCAGAGAAATGTTCACTCTCTAAAAGTGGCATTTCTAAAATAGTAAAGTTAAATCCAACCTCACCAGTAAGTAGGATTTTCAATAAATAAATAAAGCTACTCCTCTCCGATATGGAATTACCAAATAAAAAGTATAGGGGAATACGCAGAGCTAACCTATGAGAGGGGTAGACCTCACAGTAGTGAAAAATGAAATAGACTGTTTGGTACTTACAGGACACGCGAACCACCAAAGTACATATCTTATTTTTTACTTACATAGCATCATGCACCTAGGACTACCTAGGGCCTACCTTAGGTGTAAATTATATGTAATAAAAGGGGAGTTTAAGGCTTGGCAAGTATGCTGGTGATTCCCCTGGGATACCCCTGAGTCTATGCCCAGAACCATAACTCTGCCAGTCGAGTACTTACCTAAAAGCCGATAACTCACTTTTCTTCCATAGGCTAACATTGAGTGGTTTCACTTGGAAATTCTTCTAAGTGGTGTGGAGTTTTGGAACTTTAAAATATTCATCTAAAATCAGCCGAACAACAAATTCTGATTTACTCACCTGTTATCAGGAGAGACCTCAGTGCTGCATCTTGGAGCTCAGTACTGACCCTGAAAAGTAATTTTAACCGTACTTACAAGTAACTCGAATTTCCTTCCATGGGATATCATTGCCTGCTTTTTGCTGAAAATTTTCTAAGTGTCGATTTTTGAAACTTACAAATATTCTTTAAAAATCGTACCAACTGTGAAAACGTAATTGTTTACCTGTTTTAGATAGATGTCCCAGTACTGAGCCTAGGAGCCCAGCACTGGATTACAAAAGTAACGAGAACGTACTTTACCCGTAACTTGAATTTTCTTCCATAGGAAACCATTGACTGTTTTTCTGTGAAATTTCTTCTAAGTGTCGATTTTGCAAACATGTAAATATTCCTTAAAAATCGCCTGTATAACTTAAACGCAGTTTCTCAACTGCTTACAGGTGGTACAGTAGTGCTGGATCTAGGATCCAACACTGACCTAGAAAAAGTAACCATAACCCCACTTACCTGCTAAGTGAATTTCCTTCCATAGGATAACGTTGGTAATTTGATCAGCAAAAGTTTCGAAGTGTCAACTTTTAAAATAGCAAAATATTGCTTAAAAATCACAACAGTAACTAAAACGAATTTACTCACTTGTTTCCAAGAACTGTCCCAGGACTGAATCTAGGATCCAGTCCTGGATTTAGAAAAGTAATCCTGAAAGTAATTAATTGCATATAACTTAAAATTCCCATTGAGCTCAATGTATTATTGTGATTCAAATTGTGTTGCCTATTGCAATAAACTGTAACTATGACCTGCAAAAGTCAATTGCCTATTGCAAAGTATTTAACTAAAGCATCTCATTCTGAGAAAGTATATTTTGATACCTATTGTTGGTTCTAAAATAAAACAACAATATCTTTTGTATGCAAACCAATGGCCTAGAGTTCAGTTCTTGAGTGTGTGAGACCATTTGCTGACTGAGTGTGTACAACAAATGTTTTACACTGTACTCTGATACTGCCTTACTGCTCGGCAAGCTACCACTTTAGAGAGTAAGGTTATATCTAACTTTAGCCTCTGCCTAACCTCTGGGGACGGGGACTCTGTGCACACTGTACCTATTTGGGAACAGTATATACAGAGCCACTTTCTCACAGTAGTGATAAAGTGATTAGAGTGCTAAGGCCAACATAAAGATACAGCAAAACGTGAGGTGAAAAGCAAAAAGGTTGCTGGTAGGCCACCTTAAGGATGCCAGGTCTAACAAAAACTGAACTAAGGATAACATGAGTAAAACATCAGGTTTCTCTACTGCATTTGGTGAAACAAGTGGGCCTTCTTTTATCTTCCATTCAAGCAATCTTTGACAGACCCCTTTATTATAGAGATTTTCAAGGATTAAAGATAAGGCACTTACAAAGGAGTCCCAAATACTCAGAGATGGTTGACTTCTGTAATATGGGTCGTAGACTTAAAGCAGCGCAAAAACAGAGTGCAACAGGGTCCAAAAAACTTGAGTGCCACAAGAGAGTTTGAATGCAAGCGTATCCTTTTACAGATCCAGAGATATACTCATGCAATTTTTGTTTTTAGGACAGAACGTGCATGATGAAAAAAACATTGTTTTTAAAAAGCGCATTGCAGAATATCAGTACTTTGATGTGGGAAAACTTCAAAACTTTCAAACAAAATATTTGTAGGCAGCTTACAGCAAGTTGTTGTGGCCGAGTGGTTAAGGCGATGGACTCGAAATCCATTGGGGTATCCCCGCGCAGGTTCGAATCCTGCCAACAACGAAAATCTTTTTATTATCGGCTACAATTTCAGAAGTTAACCTTTAGTATTTCTTCCATTTCAGTTTTATAAATAGGTGGCTTATTTTTGTGTCACTATTGCCTCTCCACATATTTGTTATCGCTACCTCTTTCATGTCTTTGCTACACCTCATTCCTACTTTAGCACTGGTGTAAACGCTTCAAATTATTATACCGTTGCTCTCTCATTCATACCTGCGCATGCACTTGAAAGTTACTTTACCAATAAAAGACGCAAAGAGAGAAATAGAACAAAAGTGCTGGCTGGATTGGCAAACACACTTCATAAAACTGCATTTTCTTTTTTATTCTCCCCCGTGTTACATGCTTAACCTCCCCATGTGTAATTTCTCTTAACCTGCTGTCCCAGGAAGAGAATTTCATCTACAGGCTCTTTCTGTGTTTTTTTCCCTAGTCTGTCTTTCCCATTTCTTAGCTGTGTAACTGTTCCTTTACGCGCTCTATTTAAACGCCATCAATCTCATTTGAGCTCCTTGCTCCCGCTTCTGTTTTCTCCACCTCTCATACTGCCAGTTCTCTCTTTCTCTGTGGTTGGTGGCTACTTTCCTGAGCTTCCGAAGCCACGTGGTTCCTGCCTCTTGTTGTCAGACTTGAATTGGAAAAGGAACCATATTAACAAGCCTTTACCACTCACACACGGCGGAAGTTTATACTTTAATTCAGTGAGCTAAGAAAAGCGTGTTGTGGGTCCCCTACGAGCCATGGTGCTTGCTTCATCATGATTTGGCACCAGTCATTAGCCGCAGCTCTGCTAATGAGCCACTGAGGTCAGTTTCAATATTTACTCAAAAACATAACCATGCAGCCCACCCCTCAACTGTGTATTTATCTTGCTTTTCTGCTGTTCGTGTGATTAGCTGGGAGGAGCTCACGGCGACATCCTCCCTATAAAAGTGTAGATGGATCACTCTCTAACTCTTTCTTGCTTCACATACAAATGGCTTGAAAGGTGCAGGGAAGATGCAGGTCTAATAGACAGAATAGAAGGTCTGTGCCAGGTGGGTTTCTCTGCATTGGTGTCCCATCACAGGTCCGCAAGTGTAATGTGTGAACTTTGACTCCTGGCATTTCACAAGCAGGCGGCCAGGAAACGGTTTCAGCCTATCTACCACTGAGGAGACGCAGCCTCTGAATGAGGAATGAGGAAGCAATGAATACATCCAGCCTATCACAGGAACAGCCCTGAGTGTTCCGAATTATAAATTCTCCATGTCACTGTATGTCGTTGAGCCCAAGTAGCTCGCCGTGATCGTATAGTGGTTAGTACTCTGCGTTGTGGCCGCAGCAACCTCGGTTCGAATCCGAGTCACGGCATTGTGGTTGGCAATGTCACGGCAGTTGGGTGTTAATTTTACAGAATTAGCAAATGTGCCAGTGGTTTTTGTAAAATGTCTATTAAAAACAGATCCTTTCAAATATTTAAACCATCTAACAACAAATGATTTAAACTCGCATGATTATAAGCTGTAGCTATAATGTATTTACTTACATAAATTATCGTCCTTGAACCTTGGGGGTGGAGGGGGAGCGGAGCTCACCCCCCAGGTGCAGTTGAGTGACCTGTGTTGTGGCTCTCTAGAGGGAAGGCACAAATTTTGCTGTCACCCAGCCCAATCCAGACGTGTATTGGGGCCAGGTTTCAGGCAAATAGAGCAGTAAGTGCAGAGAAATGTTCACTCTCTAAAAGTGGCATTTCTAAAATAGTAAAGTTAAATCCAACCTCACCAGTAAGTAGGATTTTCAATAAATAAATAAAGCTACTCCTCTCCGATATGGAATTACCAAATAAAAAGTATAGGGGAATACACAGAGCTAACCTATGAGAGGGGTAGACCTCACAGTAGTGAAAAATGAAACAGACTGTTTGGTACTTACAGGACACGCGAACCACCAAAGTACATATCTTATTTTTTACTTACATAGCATCATGCACCTAGGACTACCTAGGGCCTACCTTAGGTGTAAATTATTTGTAATAAAAGGGGAGTTTAAGGCTTGGCAAGTAGGCTGGGACTCCCCTGGGAGACCCCTGAGTCTATGCCCAGAACCATAACTCTGCCAGTCGAGTACTTACCTAAAAGCCGATAACTCACTTTTCTTCCATAGGCTAACATTGAGTGGTTTCACTTGGAAATTCTTCTAAGTGGTGTGGAGTTTTGGAACTTTAAAATATTCATCTAAAATCAGCCGAACAACGAATTCTGATTTACTCACCTGTTATCAGGAGAGACCTCAGTGCTGCATCTTGGAGCTCAGTACTGACCCTGAAAAGTGATTTTAACCGTACTTACCAGTAACTCGAATTTCCTTCCATGGGATATCATTGCCTGCTTTTTGCTGAAAATTTTCTAAGTGTCGATTTTTGAAACTTACAAATATTCTTTAAAAATCGTACCAACTGTGAAAACGTAATTGTTTACCTGTTTTAGATAGATGTCCCAGTACTGAGCCTAGGAGCCCAGCACTGGATTACAAAAGTAACGAGAATGTACTTTACCCGTAACTTGAATTTTCTTCCATAGGAAACCATTGACTGTTTTTCTGTGAAATTTCTTCTAAGTGTCGATTTTGCAAACATGTAAATATTCCTTAAAAATCGCCTGTATAACTTAAACGCAGTTTCTCAACTGCTTACAGGTGGTACAGTAGTGCTGGATCTAGGATCCAACACTGACCTAGAAAAAGTAACCATAACCCCACTTACCTGCTAAGTGAATTTCCTTCCATAGGATAACATTGGTAATTTGATCAGCAAAAGTTTCGAAGTGTCAACTTTTAAAATAGCAAAATATTGCTTAAAAATCACAACCGTAACTAAAACGAATTTACTCACTTGTTTCCAAGAACTGTCCCAGGACTGAATCTAGGATCCAGTCCTGGATTTAGAAAAGTAATCCTGAAAGTAATTAATTGCATATAACTTAAAATTCCCATTGAGCTCAATGTATTATTGTGATTCAAATTGTGTTGCCTATTGCAATAAACTGTAACTATGACCTGCAAAAGTCAATTGCCTATTGCAAAGTATTTAACTAAAGCATCTCATTCTGAGAAAGTATATTTTGATACCTATTGTTGGTTCTAAAATAAAACAACAATATCTTTTGTATGCAAACCAATGGCCTAGAGTTCAGTTCTTGAGTGTGTGAGACCATTTGCTGACTGAGTGTGTACAACAAATGTTTTACGCTGTACTCTGATACTGCCTTACTGCTCGGCAAGCTACCACTTTAGAGAGTAAGGTTATATCTAACTTTAGCCTCTGCCAAACCTCTGGGGACTGGGGACTCTGTGCACACTGTACCTATTTGGGAACAGTATATACAGAGCCACTTTCTCACAGTAGTGATAAAGTGATTAGAGTCCTAAGGCCAACATAAAGATACAGCAAAACTTGAGGTGAAAAGCAAAAAGGTTGCTGGTAGGCCACCTTAAGGATGCCAGGTCTAACAAAAACTGAACTAAGGATAACATGAGTAAAACATCAGGTTTCTCTACTGCATTTGGTGAGACAAGTGGGCCTTCTTTTATCTTCCATTCAAGCAATCTTTGACAGACCCCTTTATTATAGAGCTTTTCAAGGATTAGAGATAAGGCACTTACAAAGGAGTCCCAAATACTCAGAGATGGTTGACTTCTGTAATATGGGTCGTAGACTAAAAGCAGCGCAAAAACAGAGTGCAACAGGGTCCAAAAAACTTGAGTGCCACAAGAGAGTTTGAATGCAAGCGTATCCTTTTACAGATCCAGAGATATACTCATGCAATTTTTGTTTTTAGGACAGAACGTGCATGATGAAAAAAACATTGTTTTTAAAAAGCGCATTGCAGAATATCAGTACTTTGATGTGGGAAAACGTTCAAACAAAATATTTGTAAGCAGCTTACAGCAAGTTGTTGTGGCCGAGTGGTTAAGGCGATGGACTCGAAATCCATTGGGGTATCCCCGCGCAGGTTCGAATCCTGCCAACAACGAGAATCTTTTTATTATCGGCTACAATTTCAGAAGTTAACCTTTAGTATTTCTTCCATTTCAGTTTTATAAATAGGTGGCTTATTTTTGTGTCACTATTGCCTCTCCACATATTTGTTATCGCTACCTCTTTCATGTCTTTGCTACACCTCATTCCTACTTTAGCACTGGTGTAAACGCTTCAAATTATTATACCGTTGCTCTCTCATTCATACCTGCGCATGCACTTGAAAGTTACTTTACCAATAAAAGACGCATAGAGAGAAATAGAACAAAAGTGCTGGCTGGATTGGCAAACACACTTCATAAAACTGCATTTTCTTTTTTATTCTCCCCCGTGTTACATGCTTAACCTCCCCATGTGTAATTTCTCTTAACCTGCTGTCCCAGGAAGAGAATTTCATCTACAGGCTCTTTCTGTGTTTTTTTCCCTAGTCTGTCTTTCCCATTTCTTAGCTGTGTAACTGTTCCTTTACGCGCTCTATTTAAACGCCATCAATCTCATTTGAGCTCCTTGCTCCCGCTTCTGTTTTCTCCACCTCTCATACTGCCAGTTTTCTCTTTCTCTGTGGTTGGTGGCTACTTTCCTGAGCTTCCGAAGCCACGTGGTTCCTGCCTCTTGTTGTCAGACTTGAATTGGAAAAGGAACCATATTAACAAGCCTTTACCACTCACACACGGCGGAAGTTTATACTTTAATTCAGTGAGCTAAGAAAAGCGTGTTGTGGGTCCCCTACGAGCCATGGTGCATGCTTCATCATGATTTGGCACCAGTCATTAGCCGCAGCTCTGCTAATGAGCCACTGAGGTCAGTTTCAATATTTACTCAAAAACATAACCATGCAGCCCACCCCTCAACTGTGTATTTATCTTGCTTTTCTGCTGTTCGTGTGATTAGCTGGGAGGAGCTCACGGCGACATCCTCCCTATAAAAGTGTAGATGGATCACTCTCTAACTCTTTCTTGCTTCACATACAAATGGCTTGAAAGGTGCAGGGAAGATGCAGGTCTAATAGACAGAATAGAAGGCCTGTGCCAGGTGGGTTGCTCTGCATTGGTGTCCCATCACAGGTCCGCAAGTGTAATGTGTGATCTTTGACTCCTGGCATTTCACAAGCAGGCGGCCAGGAAACGGTTTCAGCCTATCAACCACTGAGGAGACGCAGCCTCTGAATGAGGAATGAGGAAGCAATGAATACATCCAGCCTATCACAGGAACAGCCCTGAGTGTTCCGAATTATAAATTCTCCATGTCATTGTATGTCGTTGAGCCCAAGTAGCTCGCCGTGATCGTATAGTGGTTAGTACTCTGCGTTGTGGCCGCAGCAACCTCGGTTCGAATCCGAGTCACGGCATTGTGGTTGGCAATGTCACGGCAGTTGGGTGTTAATTTTACAGAATTAGCAAATGTACCAGTGGTTTTTGTAAAATGTCTATTAAAAACAGATCCTTTCAAATATTTAAACCATCTAACAACAAATGATTTAAACTCGCATGATTATAAGCTGTAGCTATAATGTATTTACTTACATAAATTATCGTTCTTGAACCTATTGGGGGTGGAGGGGGAGCGGAGCTCACCCCCCAGGTGCAGTTGAGTGACCTGTGTTGTGGCTCTCTAGAGGGAAGGCACAAATTTTGCTGTCACCCATCCCAATCCAGACGTGTATTGGGGCCAGGTTTCAGGCAAATAGAGCAGTAAGTGCAGAGACATGTTCACTCTCTAAAAGTGGCATTTCTAAAATAGTAAAGTTAAATCCAACCTCACCAGTAAGTAGGATTTTCAATAAATAAATAAAGCTACTCCTCTCCGATATGGAATTACCAAATAAAAAGTATAGGGGAATACACAGAGCTAACCTATGAGAGGGGTAGACCTCACAGTAGTGAAAAATGAAATAGACTGTTTGGTACTTACAGGACACGCGAACCACCAAAGTACATATCTTATTTTTTACTTACATAGCATCATGCACCTAGGACTACCTAGGGCCTACCTTAGGTGTAAATTATATGTAATAAAAGGGGAGTTTAAGGCTTGGCAAGTAGGCTGGGACTCCCCTGGGAGACCCCTGAGTCTATGCCCAGAACCATAACTCTGCCAGTCGAGTACTTACCTAAAAGCCGATAACTCACTTTTCTTCCATAGGCTAACATTGAGTGGTTTCACTTGGAAATTCTTCTAAGTGGTGTGGAGTTTTGGAACTTTAAAATATTCATCTAAAATCAGCCGAACAACGAATTCTGATTTACTCACCTGTTATCAGGAGAGACCTCAGTGCTGCATCTTGGAGCTCGGTACTGACCCTGAAAAGTAATTTTAACCGTACTTACCAGTAACTCGAATTTCCTTCCATGGGATATAATTGCCTGCTTTTTGCTGAAAATTTTCTAAGTGTCGATTTTTGAAACTTACAAATATTCTTTAAAAATCGTACCAACTGTGAAAACGTAATTGTTTACCTGTTTTAGATAGATGTCCCAGTACTGAGCCTAGGAGCCCAGCACTGGATTACAAAAGTAACGAGAACGTACTTTACCCGTAACTTGAATTTTCTTCCATAGGAAACCATTGACTGTTTTTCTGTGAAATTTCTTCTAAGTGTCGATTTTGCAAACATGTAAATATTCCTTAAAAATCGCCTGTATAACTTAAACGCAGTTTCTCAACTGCTTACAAGTGGTACAGTAGTGCTGGATCTAGGATCCAACACTGACCTAGAAAACGTAACCATAACCCCACTTACCTGCTAAGTGAATTTCCTTCCATAGGATAACATTGGTAATTTGATCAGCAAAAGTTTCTAAGTGTCAACTTTTAAAATAGCAAAATATTGCTTAAAAATCACAACAGTAACTAAAACGAATTTACTCACTTGTTTCCAAGAACTGTCCCAGGACTGAATCTAGGATCCAGTCCTGGATTTAGAAAAGTAATCCTGAAAGTAATTAATTGCATATAACTTAAAATTCCCATTGAGCTCAATGTATTATTGTGATTCAAATTGTGTTGCCTATTGCAATAAACTGTAACTATGACCTGCAAAAGTCAATTGCCTATTGCAAAGTATTTAACTAAAGCATCTCATTCTGAGAAAGTATATTTTGATACCTATTGTTGGTTCTAAAATAAAACAACAATATCTTTTGTATTCAAACCAATGGCCTAGAGTTCAGTTCTTGAGTGTGTGAGACCATTTGCTGACTGAGTGTGTACAACAAATGTTTTACACTGTACTCTGATACTGCCTTACTGCTCGGCAAGCTACCACTTTAGAGAGTAAGGTTATATCTAACTTTAGCCTCTGCCAAACCTCTGGGGACTGGGGACTCTGTGCACACTGTACCTATTTGGGAACAGTATATACAGAGCCACTTTCTCACAGTAGTGATAAAGTGATTAGAGTCCTAAGGCCAACATAAAGATACAGCAAAACGTGAGGTGAAAAGCAAAAAGGTTGCTGGTAGGCCACCTTAAGGATGCCAGGTCTAACAAAAACTGAACTAAGGATAACATGAGTAAAACATCAGGTTTCTCTACTGCATTTGGTGAGACAAGTGGGCCTTCTTTTATCTTCCATTCAAGCAATCTTTGACAGACCCCTTTATTATAGAGCTTTTCAAGGATTAAAGATAAGGCACTTACAAAGGAGTCCCAAATAATCAGAGATGGTTGACTTCTGTAATATGGGTCGTAGACTAAAAGCAGCACAAAAACAGAGTGCAACAGGGTCCAAAAAACTTGAGTGCCACAAGAGAGTTTGAATGCAAGCGTATCCTTTTACAGATCCAGAGATATACTCATGCAATTTTTATTTTTAGGACAGAACGTGCATGATGAAAAAAACATTGTTTTTAAAAAGCGCATTGCAGAATATCAGTACTTTGATGTGGGAAAACTTCAAAACTTTCAAACAAAATATTTGTAGGCAGCTTACAGCAAGTTGTTGTGGCCGAGTGGTTAAGGCGATGGACTAGAAATCCATTGGGGTATCCCTGCGCAGGTTCGAATCCTGCCAACAACGAGAATCTTTTTATTATCGGCTACAATTTCAGAAGTTAACCTTTAGTATTTCTTCCATTTCAGTTTTATAAATAGGTGGCTTATTTTTGTGTCACTATTGCCTCTCCACATATTTGTTATCGCTACCTCTTTCATGTCTTTGCTACACCTCATTCCTACTTTAGCCCTGGTGTACACGCTTCAAATTATTATACCGTTGCTCTCTCATTCATACCTGCGCATGCACTTGAAAGTTACTTTACCAATAAAAGACTCAAAGAGAGACATAGAACAAAAGTGCTGGCTGGATTGGCAAACACACTTCATAAAACTGCATTTTCTTTTTTATTCTCCCCCGTGTTACATGCTTAACCTCCCCATGTGTAATTTCTCTTAACCTGCTGTCCCAGGAAGAGAATTTCATCTACAGGCTCTTTCTGTGTTTTTTTCCCTAGTCTGTCTTTCCCATTTCTTAGCTGTGTAACTGTTCCTTTACGCGCTCTATTTAAACGCCATCAATCTCATTTGAGCTCCTTGCTCCCGCTTCTGTTTTCTCCACCTCTCATACTGCCAGTTCTCTCTTTCTCTGTGGTTGGTGGCTACTTTCCTGAGCTTCCGAAGCCACGTGGTTCCTGCCTCTTGTTGTCAGACTTGAATTGGAAAAGGAACTATATTAACAAGCCTTTACCACTCACACACGGCGGAAGTTTATACTTTAATTCAGTGAGCTAAGAAAAGCGTGTTGTGGGTCCCCTACGAGCCATGGTGCTTGCTTCATCATGATTTGGCACCAGTCATTAGCCGCAGCTCTGCTAATGAGCCACTGAGGTCAGTTTCAATATTTACTCAAAAACATAACCATGCAGCCCACCCCTCAACTGTGTATTTATCTTGCTTTTCTGCTGTTCGTGTGATTAGCTGGGAGGAGCTCACGGCGACATCCTCCCTATAAAAGTGTAGATGGATCACTCTCTAACTCTTTCTTGCTTCACATACAAATGGCTTGAAAGGTGCAGGGAAGATGCAGGTCTAATAGACAGAATAGAAGGTCTGTGCCAGGTGGGTTTCTCTGCATTGGTGTCCCATCACAGGTCCGCAAGTGTAATGTGTGATCTTTGACTCCTGGCATTTCACAAGCAGGCGGCCAGGAAACGGTTTCAGCCTATCAACCACTGAGGAGACGCAGCCTCTGAATGAGGAATGAGGAAGCAATGAATACATCCAGCCTATCACAGGAACAGCCCTGAGTGTTCCGAATTATAAATTCTCCATGTCACTGTATGTCGTTGAGCCCAAGTAGCTCGCCGTGATCATATAGTGGTTAGTACTCTGCGTTGTGGCCGCAGTAACCTCGGTTCGAATCCGAGTCACGGCATTGTGGTTGGCAATGTCACGGCAGTTGGGTGTTAATTTTACAGAATTAGCAAATGTACCAGTGGTTTTTGTAAAATGTCTATTAAAAACAGATCCTTTCAAATATTTAAACCATCTAACAACAAATGATTTAAACTCGCATGATTATAAGCTGTAGCTATAATGTATTTACTTACATAAATTATCGTTCTTGAACCTATTGGAGGTGGAGGGGGAGCGGAGCTCACCCCCCAGGTGCAGTTGAGTGACCTGTGTTGTGGCTCTCTAGAGGGAAGGCACAAATTTTGCTGTCACCCAGCCCAATCCAGACGTGTATTGGGGCCAGGTTTCAGGCAAATAGAGCAGTAAGTGCAGAGACATGTTCACTCTCTAAAAGTGGCATTTCTAAAATAGTAAAGTTAAATCCAACCTCACCAGTAAGTAGGATTTTCAATAAATAAATAAAGCTACTCCTCTCCGATATGGAATTACCAAATAAAAAGTATAGGGGAATACACAGAGCTAACCTATGAGAGGGGTAGACCTCACAGTAGTGAAAAATGAAATAGACTGTTTGGTACTTACAGGACACGCGAACCACCAAAGTACATATCTTATTTTTTACTTACATAGCATCATGCACCTAGGACTACCTAGGGCCTACCTTAGGTGTAAATTATATGTAATAAAAAGGGAGTTTAAGGCTTGGCAAGTAGGCTGGGACTCCCCTGGGAGACCCCTGAGTCTATGCCCAGAACCATAACTCTGCCAGTCGAGTACTTACCTAAAAGCCGATAACTCACTTTTCTTCCATAGGCTAACATTGAGTGGTTTCACTTGGAAATTCTTCTAAGTGGTGTGGAGTTTTGGATCTTTAAAATATTCATCTAAAATCAGCCGAACAACGAATTCTGATTTACTCACCTGTTATCAGGAGAGACCTCAGTGCTGCATCTTGGAGCTCGGTACTGACCCTGAAAAGTAATTTTAACCGTACTTACCAGTAACTCGAATTTCCTTCCATGGGATATCATTGCCTGCTTTTTGCTGAAAATTTTCTAAGTGTCGATTTTTGAAACTTACAAATATTCTTTAAAAATCGTACCAACTGTGAAAACGTAATTGTTTACCTGTTTTAGATAGATGTCCCAGTACTGAGCCTAGGAGCCCAGCACTGGATTACAAAAGTAACGAGAACGTACTTTACCCGTAACTTGAATTTTCTTCCATAGGAAACCATTGACTGTTTTTCTGTGAAATTTCTTCTAAGTGTCGATTTTGCAAACATGTAAATATTCCTTAAAAATCGCCTGTATAACTTAAACGCAGTTTCTCAACTGCTTACAGGTGGTACAGTAGTGCTGGATCTAGGATCCAACACTGACCTAGAAAACGTAACCATAACCCCACTTACCTGCTAAGTGAATTTCCTTCCATAGGATAACATTGGTAATTTGATCAGCAAAAGTTTCTAAGTGTCAACTTTTAAAATAGCAAAATATTGCTTAAAAATCACAACAGTAACTAAAACGAATTTACTCACTTGTTTCCAAGAACTGTCCCAGGACTGAATCTAGGATCCAGTCCTGGATTTAGAAAAGTAATCCTGAAAGTAATTAATTGCATATAACTTAAAATTCCCATTGAGCTCAATGTATTATTGTGATTCAAATTGTGTTGCCTATTGCAATAAACTGTAACTATGACCTGCAAAAGTCAATTGCCTATTGCAAAGTATTTAACTAAAGCATCTCATTCTGAGAAAGTATATTTTGATACCTATTGTTGGTTCTAAAATAAAACAACAATATCTTTTGTATTCAAACCAATGGCCTAGAGTTCAGTTCTTGAGTGTGTGAGACCATTTGCTGACTGAGTGTGTACAACAAATGTTTTACACTGTACTCTGATACTGCCTTACTGCTCGGCAAGCTACCACTTTAGAGAGTAAGGTTATATCTAACTTTAGCCTCTGCCAAACCTCTGGGGACTGGGGACTCTGTGCACACTGTACCTATTTGGGAACAGTATATACAGAGCCACTTTCTCACAGTAGTGATAAAGTGATTAGAGTCCTAAGGCCAACATAAAGATACAGCAAAACGTGAGGTGAAAAGCAAAAAGGTTGCTGGTAGGCCACCTTAAGGATGCCAGGTCTAACAAAAACTGAACTAAGGATAACATGAGTAAAACATCAGGTTTCTCTACTGCATTTGGTGAGACAAGTGGGCCTTCTTTTATCTTCCATTCAAGCAATCTTTGACAGACCCCTTTATTATAGAGCTTTTCAAGGATTAAAGATAAGGCACTTACAAAGGAGTCCCAAATAATCAGAGATGGTTGACTTCTGTAATATAGGTCGTAGACTAAAAGCAGCACAAAAACAGAGTGCAACAGGGTCCAAAAAACTTGAGTGCCACAAGAGAGTTTGAATGCAAGCGTATCCTTTTACAGATCCAGAGATATACTCATGCAATTTTTATTTTTAGGACAGAACGTGCATGATGAAAAAAACATTGTTTTTAAAAAGCGCATTGCAGAATATCAGTACTTTGATGTGGGAAAACTTCAAAACTTTCAAACAAAATATTTGTAGGCAGCTTACAGCAAGTTGTTGTGGCCGAGTGGTTAAGGCGATGGACTAGAAATCCATTGGGGTATCCCCGCGCAGGTTCGAATCCTGCCAACAACGAGAATCTTTTTATTATCGGCTACAATTTCAGAAGTTAACCTTTAGTATTTCTTCCATTTCAGTTTTATAAATAGGTGGCTTATTTTTGTGTCACTATTGCCTCTCCACATATTTGTTATCGCTACCTCTTTCATGTCTTTGCTACACCTCATTCCTACTTTAGCACTGGTGTAAACGCTTCAAATTATTATACCGTTGCTCTCTCATTCATACCTGCGCATGCACTTGAAATTTACTTTACCAATAAAAGACGCAAAGAGAGAAATAGAACAAAAGTGCTGGCTGGATTGGCAAACACACTTCATAAAACTGCATTTTCTTTTTTATTCTCCCCCGTGTTACATGCTTAACCTCCCCATGTGTAATTTCTCTTAACCTGCTGTCCCAGGAAGAGAATTTCATGTACAGGCTCTTTCTGTGTTTTTTTCCCTAGTCTGTCTTTCCCATTTCTTAGCTGTGTAACTGTTCCTTTACGCGCTCTATTTAAACGCCATCCATCTCATTTGAGCTCCTTGCTCCCGCTTCTGTTTTCTCCACCTCTCATACTGCCAGTTCTCTCTTTCTCTGTGGTTGGTGGCTACTTTCCTGAGCTTCCGAAGCCACGTGGTTCCTGCCTCTTGTTGTCAGACTTGAATTGGAAAAGGAACCATATTAACAAGCCTTTACCACTCACACACAGCGGAAGTTTATACTTTAATTCAGTGAGCTAAGAAAAGCGTGTTGTGGGTCCCCTACGAGCCATTGTGCTTGCTTCATCATCATTTGGCACCAGTCATTAGCCGCAGCTCTGCTAATGAGCCACTGAGGTCAGTTTCAATATTTACTCAAAAACATAACCATGCAGCCCACCCCTCAACTGTGTATTTATCCTGCTTTTCTGCTGTTCGTGTGATTAGCTGGGAGGAGCTCACGGCGACATCCTCCCTATAAAAGTGTAGATGGATCACTCTCTAACTCTTTCTTGCTTCACATACAAATGGCTTGAAAGGTGCAGGGAAGATGCAGGTCTAATAGACAGAATAGAAGGCCTGTGCCAGGTGGGTTGCTCTGCATTGGTGTCCCATCACAGGTCCGCAAGTGTAATGTGTGATCTTTGACTCCTGGCATTTCACAAGCAGGCGGCCAGGAAACGGTTTCAGCCTATCAACCACTGAGGAGACGCAGCCTCTGAATGAGGAATGAGGAAGCAATGAATACATCCAGCCTATCACAGGAACAGCCCTGAGTGTTCCGAATTATAAATTCTCCATGTCATTGTATGTCGTTGAGCCCAAGTAGCTCGCCGTGATCGTATAGTGGTTAGTACTCTGCGTTGTGGCCGCAGCAACCTCGGTTCGAATCCGAGTCACGGCATTGTGGTTGGCAATGTCACGGCAGTTGGGTGTTAATTTTACAGAATTAGCAAATGTACCAGTGGTTTTTGTAAAATGTCTATTAAAAACAGATCCTTTCAAATATTTAAACCATCTAACAACAAATGATTTAAACTCGCATGATATAAGCTGTAGCTATAATGTATTTACTTACATAAATTATCGTTCTTGAACCTATTGGGGGTGGAGGGGGAGCGGAGCTCACCCCCCAGGTGCAGTTGAGTGACCTGTGTTGTGGCTCTCTAGAGGGAAGGCACAAATTTTGCTGTCACCCATCCCAATCCAGACGTGTATTGGGGCCAGGTTTCAGGCAAATAGAGCAGTAAGTGCAGAGACATGTTCACTCTCTAAAAGTGGCATTTCTAAAATAGTAAAGTTAAATCCAACCTCACCAGTAAGTAGGATTTTCAATAAATAAATAAAGCTACTCCTCTCCGATATGGAATTACCAAATAAAAAGTATAGGGGAATACACAGAGCTAACCTATGAGAGGGGTAGACCTCACAGTAGTGAAAAATGAAATAGACTGTTTGGTACTTACAGGACACGCGAACCACCAAAGTACATATCTTATTTTTTACTTACATAGCATCATGCACCTAGGACTACCTAGGGCCTACCTTAGGTGTAAATTATATGTAATAAAAGGGGAGTTTAAGGCTTGGCAAGTAGGCTGGGACTCCCCTGGGAGACCCCTGAGTCTATGCCCAGAACCATAACTCTGCCAGTCGAGTACTTACCTAAAAGCCGATAACTCACTTTTCTTCCATAGGCTAACATTGAGTGGTTTCACTTGGAAATTCTTCTAAGTGGTGTGGAGTTTTGGAACTTTAAAATATTCATCTAAAATCAGCCGAACAACGAATTCTGATTTACTCACCTGTTATCAGGAGAGACCTCAGTGCTGCATCTTGGAGCTCGGTACTGACCCTGAAAAGTAATTTTAACCGTACTTACCAGTAACTCGAATTTCCTTCCATGGGATATAATTGCCTGCTTTTTGCTGAAAATTTTCTAAGTGTCGATTTTTGAAACTTACAAATATTCTTTAAAAATCGTACCAACTGTGAAAACGTAATTGTTTACCTGTTTTAGATAGATGTCCCAGTACTGAGCCTAGGAGCCCAGCACTGGATTACAAAAGTAACGAGAACGTACTTTACCCGTAACTTGAATTTTCTTCCATAGGAAACCATTGACTGTTTTTCTGTGAAATTTCTTCTAAGTGTCGATTTTGCAAACATGTAAATATTCCTTAAAAATCGCCTGTATAACTTAAACGCAGTTTCTCAACTGCTTACAAGTGGTACAGTAGTGCTGGATCTAGGATCCAACACTGACCTAGAAAACGTAACCATAACCCCACTTACCTGCTAAGTGAATTTCCTTCCATAGGATAACATTGGTAATTTGATCAGCAAAAGTTTCTAAGTGTCAACTTTTAAAATAGCAAAATATTGCTTAAAAATCACAACAGTAACTAAAACGAATTTACTCACTTGTTTCCAAGAACTGTCCCAGGACTGAATCTAGGATCCAGTCCTGGATTTAGAAAAGTAATCCTGAAAGTAATTAATTGCATATAACTTAAAATTCCCATTGAGCTCAATGTATTATTGTGATTCAAATTGTGTTGCCTATTGCAATAAACTGTAACTATGACCTGCAAAAGTCAATTGCCTATTGCAAAGTATTTAACTAAAGCATCTCATTCTGAGAAAGTATATTTTGATACCTATTGTTGGTTCTAAAATAAAACAACAATATCTTTTGTATTCAAACCAATGGCCTAGAGTTCAGTTCTTGAGTGTGTGAGACCATTTGCTGACTGAGTGTGTACAACAAATGTTTTACACTGTACTCTGATACTGCCTTACTGCTCGGCAAGCTACCACTTTAGAGAGTAAGGTTATATCTAACTTTAGCCTCTGCCAAACCTCTGGGGACTGGGGACTCTGTGCACACTGTACCTATTTGGGAACAGTATATACAGAGCCACTTTCTCACAGTAGTGATAAAGTGATTAGAGTCCTAAGGCCAACATAAAGATACAGCAAAACGTGAGGTGAAAAGCAAAAAGGTTGCTGGTAGGCCACCTTAAGGATGCCAGGTCTAACAAAAACTGAACTAAGGATAACATGAGTAAAACATCAGGTTTCTCTACTGCATTTGGTGAGACAAGTGGGCCTTCTTTTATCTTCCATTCAAGCAATCTTTGACAGACCCCTTTATTATAGAGCTTTTCAAGGATTAAAGATAAGGCACTTACAAAGGAGTCCCAAATAATCAGAGATGGTTGACTTCTGTAATATAGGTCGTAGACTAAAAGCAGCACAAAAACAGAGTGCAACAGGGTCCAAAAAACTTGAGTGCCACAAGAGAGTTTGAATGCAAGCGTATCCTTTTACAGATCCAGAGATATACTCATGCAATTTTTATTTTTAGGACAGAACGTGCATGATGAAAAAAACATTGTTTTTAAAAAGCGCATTGCAGAATATCAGTACTTTGATGTGGGAAAACTTCAAAACTTTCAAACAAAATATTTGTAGGCAGCTTACAGCAAGTTGTTGTGGCCGAGTGGTTAAGGCGATGGACTAGAAATCCATTGGGGTATCCCCGCGCAGGTTCGAATCCTGCCAACAACGAGAATCTTTTTATTATCGGCTACAATTTCAGAAGTTAACCTTTAGTATTTCTTCCATTTCAGTTTTATAAATAGGTGGCTTATTTTTGTGTCACTATTGCCTCTCCACATATTTGTTATCGCTACCTCTTTCATGTCTTTGCTACACCTCATTCCTACTTTAGCACTGGTGTAAACGCTTCAAATTATTATACCGTTGCTCTCTCATTCATACCTGCGCATGCACTTGAAATTTACTTTACCAATAAAAGACGCAAAGAGAGAAATAGAACAAAAGTGCTGGCTGGATTGGCAAACACACTTCATAAAACTGCATTTTCTTTTTTATTCTCCCCCGTGTTACATGCTTAACCTCCCCATGTGTAATTTCTCTTAACCTGCTGTCCCAGGAAGAGAATTTCATGTACAGGCTCTTTCTGTGTTTTTTTCCCTAGTCTGTCTTTCCCATTTCTTAGCTGTGTAACTGTTCCTTTACGCGCTCTATTTAAACGCCATCCATCTCATTTGAGCTCCTTGCTCCCGCTTCTGTTTTCTCCACCTCTCATACTGCCAGTTCTCTCTTTCTCTGTGGTTGGTGGCTACTTTCCTGAGCTTCCGAAGCCACGTGGTTCCTGCCTCTTGTTGTCAGACTTGAATTGGAAAAGGAACCATATTAACAAGCCTTTACCACTCACACACAGCGGAAGTTTATACTTTAATTCAGTGAGCTAAGAAAAGCGTGTTGTGGGTCCCCTACGAGCCATTGTGCTTGCTTCATCATCATTTGGCACCAGTCATTAGCCGCAGCTCTGCTAATGAGCCACTGAGGTCAGTTTCAATATTTACTCAAAAACATAACCATGCAGCCCACCCCTCAACTGTGTATTTATCCTGCTTTTCTGCTGTTCGTGTGATTAGCTGGGAGGAGCTCACGGCGACATCCTCCCTATAAAAGTGTAGATGGATCACTCTCTAACTCTTTCTTGCTTCACATACAAATGGCTTGAAAGGTGCAGGGAAGATGCAGGTCTAATAGACAGAATAGAAGGCCTGTGCCAGGTGGGTTGCTCTGCATTGGTGTCCCATCACAGGTCCGCAAGTGTAATGTGTGATCTTTGACTCCTGGCATTTCACAAGCAGGCGGCCAGGAAACGGTTTCAGCCTATCAACCACTGAGGAGACGCAGCCTCTGAATGAGGAATGAGGAAGCAATGAATACATCCAGCCTATCACAGGAACAGCCCTGAGTGTTCCGAATTATAAATTCTCCATGTCATTGTATGTCGTTGAGCCCAAGTAGCTCGCCGTGATCGTATAGTGGTTAGTACTCTGCGTTGTGGCCGCAGCAACCTCGGTTCGAATCCGAGTCACGGCATTGTGGTTGGCAATGTCACGGCAGTTGGGTGTTAATTTTACAGAATTAGCAAATGTACCAGTGGTTTTTGTAAAATGTCTATTAAAAACAGATCCTTTCAAATATTTAAACCATCTAACAACAAATGATTTAAACTCGCATGATATAAGCTGTAGCTATAATGTATTTACTTACATAAATTATCGTTCTTGAACCTATTGGGGGTGGAGGGGGAGCGGAGCTCACCCCCCAGGTGCAGTTGAGTGACCTGTGTTGTGGCTCTCTAGAGGGAAGGCACAAATTTTGCTGTCACCCATCCCAATCCAGACGTGTATTGGGGCCAGGTTTCAGGCAAATAGAGCAGTAAGTGCAGAGACATGTTCACTCTCTAAAAGTGGCATTTCTAAAATAGTAAAGTTAAATCCAACCTCACCAGTAAGTAGGATTTTCAATAAATAAATAAAGCTACTCCTCTCCGATATGGAATTACCAAATAAAAAGTATAGGGGAATACACAGAGCTAACCTATGAGAGGGGTAGACCTCACAGTAGTGAAAAATGAAATAGACTGTTTGGTACTTACAGGACACGCGAACCACCAAAGTACATATCTTATTTTTTACTTACATAGCATCATGCACCTAGGACTACCTAGGGCCTACCTTAGGTGTAAATTATATGTAATAAAAGGGGAGTTTAAGGCTTGGCAAGTAGGCTGGGACTCCCCTGGGAGACCCCTGAGTCTATGCCCAGAACCATAACTCTGCCAGTCGAGTACTTACCTAAAAGCCGATAACTCACTTTTCTTCCATAGGCTAACATTGAGTGGTTTCACTTGGAAATTCTTCTAAGTGGTGTGGAGTTTTGGAACTTTAAAATATTCATCTAAAATCAGCCGAACAACGAATTCTGATTTACTCACCTGTTATCAGGAGAGACCTCAGTGCTGCATCTTGGAGCTCGGTACTGACCCTGAAAAGTAATTTTAACCGTACTTACCAGTAACTCGAATTTCCTTCCATGGGATATAATTGCCTGCTTTTTGCTGAAAATTTTCTAAGTGTCGATTTTTGAAACTTACAAATATTCTTTAAAAATCGTACCAACTGTGAAAACGTAATTGTTTACCTGTTTTAGATAGATGTCCCAGTACTGAGCCTAGGAGCCCAGCACTGGATTACAAAAGTAACGAGAACGTACTTTACCCGTAACTTGAATTTTCTTCCATAGGAAACCATTGACTGTTTTTCTGTGAAATTTCTTCTAAGTGTCGATTTTGCAAACATGTAAATATTCCTTAAAAATCGCCTGTATAACTTAAACGCAGTTTCTCAACTGCTTACAAGTGGTACAGTAGTGCTGGATCTAGGATCCAACACTGACCTAGAAAACGTAACCATAACCCCACTTACCTGCTAAGTGAATTTCCTTCCATAGGATAACATTGGTAATTTGATCAGCAAAAGTTTCTAAGTGTCAACTTTTAAAATAGCAAAATATTGCTTAAAAATCACAACAGTAACTAAAACGAATTTACTCACTTGTTTCCAAGAACTGTCCCAGGACTGAATCTAGGATCCAGTCCTGGATTTAGAAAAGTAATCCTGAAAGTAATTAATTGCATATAACTTAAAATTCCCATTGAGCTCAATGTATTATTGTGATTCAAATTGTGTTGCCTATTGCAATAAACTGTAACTATGACCTGCAAAAGTCAATTGCCTATTGCAAAGTATTTAACTAAAGCATCTCATTCTGAGAAAGTATATTTTGATACCTATTGTTGGTTCTAAAATAAAACAACAATATCTTTTGTATTCAAACCAATGGCCTAGAGTTCAGTTCTTGAGTGTGTGAGACCATTTGCTGACTGAGTGTGTACAACAAATGTTTTACACTGTACTCTGATACTGCCTTACTGCTCGGCAAGCTACCACTTTAGAGAGTAAGGTTATATCTAACTTTAGCCTCTGCCAAACCTCTGGGGACTGGGGACTCTGTGCACACTGTACCTATTTGGGAACAGTATATACAGAGCCACTTTCTCACAGTAGTGATAAAGTGATTAGAGTCCTAAGGCCAACATAAAGATACAGCAAAACGTGAGGTGAAAAGCAAAAAGGTTGCTGGTAGGCCACCTTAAGGATGCCAGGTCTAACAAAAACTGAACTAAGGATAACATGAGTAAAACATCAGGTTTCTCTACTGCATTTGGTGAGACAAGTGGGCCTTCTTTTATCTTCCATTCAAGCAATCTTTGACAGACCCCTTTATTATAGAGCTTTTCAAGGATTAAAGATAAGGCACTTACAAAGGAGTCCCAAATAATCAGAGATGGTTGACTTCTGTAATATAGGTCGTAGACTAAAAGCAGCACAAAAACAGAGTGCAACAGGGTCCAAAAAACTTGAGTGCCACAAGAGAGTTTGAATGCAAGCGTATCCTTTTACAGATCCAGAGATATACTCATGCAATTTTTATTTTTAGGACAGAACGTGCATGATGAAAAAAACATTGTTTTTAAAAAGCGCATTGCAGAATATCAGTACTTTGATGTGGGAAAACTTCAAAACTTTCAAACAAAATATTTGTAGGCAGCTTACAGCAAGTTGTTGTGGCCGAGTGGTTAAGGCGATGGACTAGAAATCCATTGGGGTATCCCCGCGCAGGTTCGAATCCTGCCAACAACGAGAATCTTTTTATTATCGGCTACAATTTCAGAAGTTAACCTTTAGTATTTCTTCCATTTCAGTTTTATAAATAGGTGGCTTATTTTTGTGTCACTATTGCCTCTCCACATATTTGTTATCGCTACCTCTTTCATGTCTTTGCTACACCTCATTCCTACTTTAGCACTGGTGTAAACGCTTCAAATTATTATACCGTTGCTCTCTCATTCATACCTGCGCATGCACTTGAAATTTACTTTACCAATAAAAGACGCAAAGAGAGAAATAGAACAAAAGTGCTGGCTGGATTGGCAAACACACTTCATAAAACTGCATTTTCTTTTTTATTCTCCCCCGTGTTACATGCTTAACCTCCCCATGTGTAATTTCTCTTAACCTGCTGTCCCAGGAAGAGAATTTCATGTACAGGCTCTTTCTGTGTTTTTTTCCCTAGTCTGTCTTTCCCATTTCTTAGCTGTGTAACTGTTCCTTTACGCGCTCTATTTAAACGCCATCCATCTCATTTGAGCTCCTTGCTCCCGCTTCTGTTTTCTCCACCTCTCATACTGCCAGTTCTCTCTTTCTCTGTGGTTGGTGGCTACTTTCCTGAGCTTCCGAAGCCACGTGGTTCCTGCCTCTTGTTGTCAGACTTGAATTGGAAAAGGAACCATATTAACAAGCCTTTACCACTCACACACAGCGGAAGTTTATACTTTAATTCAGTGAGCTAAGAAAAGCGTGTTGTGGGTCCCCTACGAGCCATTGTGCTTGCTTCATCATCATTTGGCACCAGTCATTAGCCGCAGCTCTGCTAATGAGCCACTGAGGTCAGTTTCAATATTTACTCAAAAACATAACCATGCAGCCCACCCCTCAACTGTGTATTTATCCTGCTTTTCTGCTGTTCGTGTGATTAGCTGGGAGGAGCTCACGGCGACATCCTCCCTATAAAAGTGTAGATGGATCACTCTCTAACTCTTTCTTGCTTCACATACAAATGGCTTGAAAGGTGCAGGGAAGATGCAGGTCTAATAGACAGAATAGAAGGCCTGTGCCAGGTGGGTTGCTCTGCATTGGTGTCCCATCACAGGTCCGCAAGTGTAATGTGTGATCTTTGACTCCTGGCATTTCACAAGCAGGCGGCCAGGAAACGGTTTCAGCCTATCAACCACTGAGGAGACGCAGCCTCTGAATGAGGAATGAGGAAGCAATGAATACATCCAGCCTATCACAGGAACAGCCCTGAGTGTTCCGAATTATAAATTCTCCATGTCATTGTATGTCGTTGAGCCCAAGTAGCTCGCCGTGATCGTATAGTGGTTAGTACTCTGCGTTGTGGCCGCAGCAACCTCGGTTCGAATCCGAGTCACGGCATTGTGGTTGGCAATGTCACGGCAGTTGGGTGTTAATTTTACAGAATTAGCAAATGTACCAGTGGTTTTTGTAAAATGTCTATTAAAAACAGATCCTTTCAAATATTTAAACCATCTAACAACAAATGATTTAAACTCGCATGATATAAGCTGTAGCTATAATGTATTTACTTACATAAATTATCGTTCTTGAACCTATTGGGGGTGGAGGGGGAGCGGAGCTCACCCCCCAGGTGCAGTTGAGTGACCTGTGTTGTGGCTCTCTAGAGGGAAGGCACAAATTTTGCTGTCACCCATCCCAATCCAGACGTGTATTGGGGCCAGGTTTCAGGCAAATAGAGCAGTAAGTGCAGAGACATGTTCACTCTCTAAAAGTGGCATTTCTAAAATAGTAAAGTTAAATCCAACCTCACCAGTAAGTAGGATTTTCAATAAATAAATAAAGCTACTCCTCTCCGATATGGAATTACCAAATAAAAAGTATAGGGGAATACACAGAGCTAACCTATGAGAGGGGTAGACCTCACAGTAGTGAAAAATGAAATAGACTGTTTGGTACTTACAGGACACGCGAACCACCAAAGTACATATCTTATTTTTTACTTACATAGCATCATGCACCTAGGACTACCTAGGGCCTACCTTAGGTGTAAATTATATGTAATAAAAGGGGAGTTTAAGGCTTGGCAAGTAGGCTGGGACTCCCCTGGGAGACCCCTGAGTCTATGCCCAGAACCATAACTCTGCCAGTCGAGTACTTACCTAAAAGCCGATAACTCACTTTTCTTCCATAGGCTAACATTGAGTGGTTTCACTTGGAAATTCTTCTAAGTGGTGTGGAGTTTTGGAACTTTAAAATATTCATCTAAAATCAGCCGAACAACGAATTCTGATTTACTCACCTGTTATCAGGAGAGACCTCAGTGCTGCATCTTGGAGCTCGGTACTGACCCTGAAAAGTAATTTTAACCGTACTTACCAGTAACTCGAATTTCCTTCCATGGGATATAATTGCCTGCTTTTTGCTGAAAATTTTCTAAGTGTCGATTTTTGAAACTTACAAATATTCTTTAAAAATCGTACCAACTGTGAAAACGTAATTGTTTACCTGTTTTAGATAGATGTCCCAGTACTGAGCCTAGGAGCCCAGCACTGGATTACAAAAGTAACGAGAACGTACTTTACCCGTAACTTGAATTTTCTTCCATAGGAAACCATTGACTGTTTTTCTGTGAAATTTCTTCTAAGTGTCGATTTTGCAAACATGTAAATATTCCTTAAAAATCGCCTGTATAACTTAAACGCAGTTTCTCAACTGCTTACAAGTGGTACAGTAGTGCTGGATCTAGGATCCAACACTGACCTAGAAAACGTAACCATAACCCCACTTACCTGCTAAGTGAATTTCCTTCCATAGGATAACATTGGTAATTTGATCAGCAAAAGTTTCTAAGTGTCAACTTTTAAAATAGCAAAATATTGCTTAAAAATCACAACAGTAACTAAAACGAATTTACTCACTTGTTTCCAAGAACTGTCCCAGGACTGAATCTAGGATCCAGTCCTGGATTTAGAAAAGTAATCCTGAAAGTAATTAATTGCATATAACTTAAAATTCCCATTGAGCTCAATGTATTATTGTGATTCAAATTGTGTTGCCTATTGCAATAAACTGTAACTATGACCTGCAAAAGTCAATTGCCTATTGCAAAGTATTTAACTAAAGCATCTCATTCTGAGAAAGTATATTTTGATACCTATTGTTGGTTCTAAAATAAAACAACAATATCTTTTGTATTCAAACCAATGGCCTAGAGTTCAGTTCTTGAGTGTGTGAGACCATTTGCTGACTGAGTGTGTACAACAAATGTTTTACACTGTACTCTGATACTGCCTTACTGCTCGGCAAGCTACCACTTTAGAGAGTAAGGTTATATCTAACTTTAGCCTCTGCCAAACCTCTGGGGACTGGGGACTCTGTGCACACTGTACCTATTTGGGAACAGTATATACAGAGCCACTTTCTCACAGTAGTGATAAAGTGATTAGAGTCCTAAGGCCAACATAAAGATACAGCAAAACGTGAGGTGAAAAGCAAAAAGGTTGCTGGTAGGCCACCTTAAGGATGCCAGGTCTAACAAAAACTGAACTAAGGATAACATGAGTAAAACATCAGGTTTCTCTACTGCATTTGGTGAGACAAGTGGGCCTTCTTTTATCTTCCATTCAAGCAATCTTTGACAGACCCCTTTATTATAGAGCTTTTCAAGGATTAAAGATAAGGCACTTACAAAGGAGTCCCAAATAATCAGAGATGGTTGACTTCTGTAATATGGGTCGTAGACTAAAAGCAGCACAAAAACAGAGTGCAACAGGGTCCAAAAAACTTGAGTGCCACAAGAGAGTTTGAATGCAAGCGTATCCTTTTACAGATCCAGAGATATACTCATGCAATTTTTATTTTTAGGACAGAACGTGCATGATGAAAAAAACATTGTTTTTAAAAAGCGCATTGCAGAATATCAGTACTTTGATGTGGGAAAACTTCAAAACTTTCAAACAAAATATTTGTAGGCAGCTTACAGCAAGTTGTTGTGGCCGAGTGGTTAAGGCGATGGACTAGAAATCCATTGGGGTATCCCCGCGCAGGTTCGAATCCTGCCAACAACGAGAATCTTTTTATTATCGGCTACAATTTCAGAAGTTAACCTTTAGTATTTCTTCCATTTCAGTTTTATAAATAGGTGGCTTATTTTTGTGTCACTATTGCCTCTCCACATATTTGTTATCGCTACCTCTTTCATGTCTTTGCTACACCTCATTCCTACTTTAGCACTGGTGTAAACGCTTCAAATTATTATACCGTTGCTCTCTCATTCATACCTGCGCATGCACTTGAAATTTACTTTACCAATAAAAGACGCAAAGAGAGAAATAGAACAAAAGTGCTGGCTGGATTGGCAAACACACTTCATAAAACTGCATTTTCTTTTTTATTCTCCCCCGTGTTACATGCTTAACCTCCCCATGTGTAATTTCTCTTAACCTGCTGTCCCAGGAAGAGAATTTCATGTACAGGCTCTTTCTGTGTTTTTTTCCCTAGTCTGTCTTTCCCATTTCTTAGCTGTGTAACTGTTCCTTTACGCGCTCTATTTAAACGCCATCCATCTCATTTGAGCTCCTTGCTCCCGCTTCTGTTTTCTCCACCTCTCATACTGCCAGTTCTCTCTTTCTCTGTGGTTGGTGGCTACTTTCCTGAGATTCCGAAGCCACGTGGTTCCTGCCTCTTGTTGTCAGACTTGAATTGGAAAAGGAACCATATTAACAAGCCTTTACCACTCACACACAGCGGAAGTTTATACTTTAATTCAGTGAGCTAAGAAAAGCGTGTTGTGGGTCCCCTACGAGCCATTGTGCTTGCTTCATCATCATTTGGCACCAGTCATTAGCCGCAGCTCTGCTAATGAGCCACTGAGGTCAGTTTCAATATTTACTCAAAAACATAACCATGCAGCCCACCCCTCAACTGTGTATTTATCCTGCTTTTCTGCTGTTCGTGTGATTAGCTGGGAGGAGCTCACGGCGACATCCTCCCTATAAAAGTGTAGATGGATCACTCTCTAACTCTTTCTTGCTTCACATACAAATGGCTTGAAAGGTGCAGGGAAGATGCAGGTCTAATAGACAGAATAGAAGGCCTGTGCCAGGTGGGTTGCTCTGCATTGGTGTCCCATCACAGGTCCGCAAGTGTAATGTGTGATCTTTGACTCCTGGCATTTCACAAGCAGGCGGCCAGGAAACGGTTTCAGCCTATCAACCACTGAGGAGACGCAGCCTCTGAATGAGGAATGAGGAAGCAATGAATACATCCAGCCTATCACAGGAACAGCCCTGAGTGTTCCGAATTATAAATTCTCCATGTCATTGTATGTTGTTGAGCCCAAGTAGCTCGCCGTGATCGTATAGTGGTTAGTACTCTGCGTTGTGGCCGCAGCAACCTCGGTTCGAATCCGAGTCACGGCATTGTGGTTGGCAATGTCACGGCAGTTGGGTGTTAATTTTACAGAATTAGCAAATGTACCAGTGGTTTTTGTAAAATGTCTATTAAAAACAGATCCTTTCAAATATTTAAACCATCTAACAACAAATGATTTAAACTCGCATGATTATAAGCTGTAGCTATAATGTATTTACTTACATAAATTATCGTTCTTGAACCTATTGGGGGTGGAGGGGGAGCGGAGCTCACCCCCCAGGTGCAGTTGAGTGACCTGTGTTGTGGCTCTCTAGAGGGAAGGCACAAATTTTGCTGTCACCCATCCCAATCCAGACGTGTATTGGGGCCAGGTTTCAGGCAAATAGAGCAGTAAGTGCAGAGACATGTTCACTCTCTAAAAGTGGCATTTCTAAAATAGTAAAGTTAAATCCAACCTCACCAGTAAGTAGGATTTTCAATAAATAAATAAAGCTACTCCTCTCCGATATGGAATTACCAAATAAAAAGTATAGGGGAATACACAGAGCTAACCTATGAGAGGGGTAGACCTCACAGTAGTGAAAAATGAAATAGACTGTTTGGTACTTACAGGACACGCGAACCACCAAAGTACATATCTTATTTTTTACTTACATAGCATCATGCACCTAGGACTACCTAGGGCCTACCTTAGGTGTAAATTATATGTAATAAAAGGGGAGTTTAAGGCTTGGCAAGTAGGCTGGGACTCCCCTGGGAGACCCCTGAGTCTATGCCCAGAACCATAACTCTGCCAGTCGAGTACTTACCTAAAAGCCGATAACTCACTTTTCTTCCATAGGCTAACATTGAGTGGTTTCACTTGGAAATTCTTCTAAGTGGTGTGGAGTTTTGGAACTTTAAAATATTCATCTAAAATCAGCCGAACAACGAATTCTGATTTACTCACCTGTTATCAGGAGAGACCTCAGTGCTGCATCCTGGAGCTCGGTACTGACCCTGAAAAGTAATTTTAACCGTACTTACCAGTAACTCGAATTTCCTTCCATGGGATATAATTGCCTGCTTTTTGCTGAAAATTTTCTAAGTGTCGATTTTTGAAACTTACAAATATTCTTTAAAAATCGTACCAACTGTGAAAACGTAATTGTTTACCTGTTTTAGATAGATGTCCCAGTACTGAGCCTAGGAGCCCAGCACTGGATTACAAAAGTAACGAGAACGTACTTTACCCGTAACTTGAATTTTCTTCCATAGGAAACCATTGACTGTTTTTCTGTGAAATTTCTTCTAAGTGTCGATTTTGCAAACATGTAAATATTCCTTAAAAATCGCCTGTATAACTTAAACGCAGTTTCTCAACTGCTTACAAGTGGTACAGTAGTGCTGGATCTAGGATCCAACACTGACCTAGAAAACGTAACCATAACCCCACTTACCTGCTAAGTGAATTTCCTTCCATAGGATAACATTGGTAATTTGATCAGCAAAAGTTTCTAAGTGTCAACTTTTAAAATAGCAAAATATTGCTTAAAAATCACAACAGTAACTAAAACGAATTTACTCACTTGTTTCCAAGAACTGTCCCAGGACTGAATCTAGGATCCAGTCCTGGATTTAGAAAAGTAATCCTGAAAGTAATTAATTGCATATAACTTAAAATTCCCATTGAGCTCAATGTATTATTGTGATTCAAATTGTGTTGCCTATTGCAATAAACTGTAACTATGACCTGCAAAAGTCAATTGCCTATTGCAAAGTATTTAACTAAAGCATCTCATTCTGAGAAAGTATATTTTGATACCTATTGTTGGTTCTAAAATAAAACAACAATATCTTTTGTATTCAAACCAATGGCCTAGAGTTCAGTTCTTGAGTGTGTGAGACCATTTGCTGACTGAGTGTGTACAACAAATGTTTTACACTGTACTCTGATACTGCCTTACTGCTCGGCAAGCTACCACTTTAGAGAGTAAGGTTATATCTAACTTTAGCCTCTGCCAAACCTCTGGGGACTGGGGACTCTGTGCACACTGTACCTATTTGGGAACAGTATATACAGAGCCACTTTCTCACAGTAGTGATAAAGTGATTAGAGTCCTAAGGCCAACATAAAGATACAGCAAAACGTGAGGTGAAAAGCAAAAAGGTTGCTGGTAGGCCACCTTAAGGATGCCAGGTCTAACAAAAACTGAACTAAGGATAACATGAGTAAAACATCAGGTTTCTCTACTGCATTTGGTGAGACAAGTGGGCCTTCTTTTATCTTCCATTCAAGCAATCTTTGACAGACCCCTTTATTATAGAGCTTTTCAAGGATTAAAGATAAGGCACTTACAAAGGAGTCCCAAATAATCAGAGATGGTTGACTTCTGTAATATGGGTCGTAGACTAAAAGCAGCACAAAAACAGAGTGCAACAGGGTCCAAAAAACTTGAGTGCCACAAGAGAGTTTGAATGCAAGCGTATCCTTTTACAGATCCAGAGATATACTCATGCAATTTTTATTTTTAGGACAGAACGTGCATGATGAAAAAAACATTGTTTTTAAAAAGCGCATTGCAGAATATCAGTACTTTGATGTGGGAAAACTTCAAAACTTTCAAACAAAATATTTGTAGGCAGCTTACAGCAAGTTGTTGTGGCCGAGTGGTTAAGGCGATGGACTAGAAATCCATTGGGGTATCCCCGCGCAGGTTCGAATCCTGCCAACAACGAGAATCTTTTTATTATCGGCTACAATTTCAGAAGTTAACCTTTAGTATTTCTTCCATTTCAGTTTTATAAATAGGTGGCTTATTTTTGTGTCACTATTGCCTCTCCACATATTTGTTATCGCTACCTCTTTCATGTCTTTGCTACACCTCATTCCTACTTTAGCACTGGTGTAAACGCTTCAAATTATTATACCGTTGCTCTCTCATTCATACCTGCGCATGCACTTGAAATTTACTTTACCAATAAAAGACGCAAAGAGAGAAATAGAACAAAAGTGCTGGCTGGATTGGCAAACACACTTCATAAAACTGCATTTTCTTTTTTATTCTCCCCCGTGTTACATGCTTAACCTCCCCATGTGTAATTTCTCTTAACCTGCTGTCCCAGGAAGAGAATTTCATGTACAGGCTCTTTCTGTGTTTTTTTCCCTAGTCTGTCTTTCCCATTTCTTAGCTGTGTAACTGTTCCTTTACGCGCTCTATTTAAACGCCATCCATCTCATTTGAGCTCCTTGCTCCCGCTTCTGTTTTCTCCACCTCTCATACTGCCAGTTCTCTCTTTCTCTGTGGTTGGTGGCTACTTTCCTGAGATTCCGAAGCCACGTGGTTCCTGCCTCTTGTTGTCAGACTTGAATTGGAAAAGGAACCATATTAACAAGCCTTTACCACTCACACACAGCGGAAGTTTATACTTTAATTCAGTGAGCTAAGAAAAGCGTGTTGTGGGTCCCCTACGAGCCATTGTGCTTGCTTCATCATCATTTGGCACCAGTCATTAGCCGCAGCTCTGCTAATGAGCCACTGAGGTCAGTTTCAATATTTACTCAAAAACATAACCATGCAGCCCACCCCTCAACTGTGTATTTATCCTGCTTTTCTGCTGTTCGTGTGATTAGCTGGGAGGAGCTCACGGCGACATCCTCCCTATAAAAGTGTAGATGGATCACTCTCTAACTCTTTCTTGCTTCACATACAAATGGCTTGAAAGGTGCAGGGAAGATGCAGGTCTAATAGACAGAATAGAAGGCCTGTGCCAGGTGGGTTGCTCTGCATTGGTGTCCCATCACAGGTCCGCAAGTGTAATGTGTGATCTTTGACTCCTGGCATTTCACAAGCAGGCGGCCAGGAAACGGTTTCAGCCTATCAACCACTGAGGAGACGCAGCCTCTGAATGAGGAATGAGGAAGCAATGAATACATCCAGCCTATCACAGGAACAGCCCTGAGTGTTCCGAATTATAAATTCTCCATGTCATTGTATGTTGTTGAGCCCAAGTAGCTCGCCGTGATCGTATAGTGGTTAGTACTCTGCGTTGTGGCCGCAGCAACCTCGGTTCGAATCCGAGTCACGGCATTGTGGTTGGCAATGTCACGGCAGTTGGGTGTTAATTTTACAGAATTAGCAAATGTACCAGTGGTTTTTGTAAAATGTCTATTAAAAACAGATCCTTTCAAATATTTAAACCATCTAACAACAAATGATTTAAACTCGCATGATTATAAGCTGTAGCTATAATGTATTTACTTACATAAATTATCGTTCTTGAACCTATTGGGGGTGGAGGGGGAGCGGAGCTCACCCCCCAGGTGCAGTTGAGTGACCTGTGTTGTGGCTCTCTAGAGGGAAGGCACAAATTTTGCTGTCACCCATCCCAATCCAGACGTGTATTGGGGCCAGGTTTCAGGCAAATAGAGCAGTAAGTGCAGAGACATGTTCACTCTCTAAAAGTGGCATTTCTAAAATAGTAAAGTTAAATCCAACCTCACCAGTAAGTAGGATTTTCAATAAATAAATAAAGCTACTCCTCTCCGATATGGAATTACCAAATAAAAAGTATAGGGGAATACACAGAGCTAACCTATGAGAGGGGTAGACCTCACAGTAGTGAAAAATGAAATAGACTGTTTGGTACTTACAGGACACGCGAACCACCAAAGTACATATCTTATTTTTTACTTACATAGCATCATGCACCTAGGACTACCTAGGGCCTACCTTAGGTGTAAATTATATGTAATAAAAGGGGAGTTTAAGGCTTGGCAAGTAGGCTGGGACTCCCCTGGGAGACCCCTGAGTCTATGCCCAGAACCATAACTCTGCCAGTCGAGTACTTACCTAAAAGCCGATAACTCACTTTTCTTCCATAGGCTAACATTGAGTGGTTTCACTTGGAAATTCTTCTAAGTGGTGTGGAGTTTTGGAACTTTAAAATATTCATCTAAAATCAGCCGAACAACGAATTCTGATTTACTCACCTGTTATCAGGAGAGACCTCAGTGCTGCATCCTGGAGCTCGGTACTGACCCTGAAAAGTAATTTTAACCGTACTTACCAGTAACTCGAATTTCCTTCCATGGGATATAATTGCCTGCTTTTTGCTGAAAATTTTCTAAGTGTCGATTTTTGAAACTTACAAATATTCTTTAAAAATCGTACCAACTGTGAAAACGTAATTGTTTACCTGTTTTAGATAGATGTCCCAGTACTGAGCCTAGGAGCCCAGCACTGGATTACAAAAGTAACGAGAACGTACTTTACCCGTAACTTGAATTTTCTTCCATAGGAAACCATTGACTGTTTTTCTGTGAAATTTCTTCTAAGTGTCGATTTTGCAAACATGTAAATATTCCTTAAAAATCGCCTGTATAACTTAAACGCAGTTTCTCAACTGCTTACAAGTGGTACAGTAGTGCTGGATCTAGGATCCAACACTGACCTAGAAAACGTAACCATAACCCCACTTACCTGCTAAGTGAATTTCCTTCCATAGGATAACATTGGTAATTTGATCAGCAAAAGTTTCTAAGTGTCAACTTTTAAAATAGCAAAATATTGCTTAAAAATCACAACAGTAACTAAAACGAATTTACTCACTTGTTTCCAAGAACTGTCCCAGGACTGAATCTAGGATCCAGTCCTGGATTTAGAAAAGTAATCCTGAAAGTAATTAATTGCATATAACTTAAAATTCCCATTGAGCTCAATGTATTATTGTGATTCAAATTGTGTTGCCTATTGCAATAAACTGTAACTATGACCTGCAAAAGTCAATTGCCTATTGCAAAGTATTTAACTAAAGCATCTCATTCTGAGAAAGTATATTTTGATACCTATTGTTGGTTCTAAAATAAAACAACAATATCTTTTGTATTCAAACCAATGGCCTAGAGTTCAGTTCTTGAGTGTGTGAGACCATTTGCTGACTGAGTGTGTACAACAAATGTTTTACACTGTACTCTGATACTGCCTTACTGCTCGGCAAGCTACCACTTTAGAGAGTAAGGTTATATCTAACTTTAGCCTCTGCCAAACCTCTGGGGACTGGGGACTCTGTGCACACTGTACCTATTTGGGAACAGTATATACAGAGCCACTTTCTCACAGTAGTGATAAAGTGATTAGAGTCCTAAGGCCAACATAAAGATACAGCAAAACGTGAGGTGAAAAGCAAAAAGGTTGCTGGTAGGCCACCTTAAGGATGCCAGGTCTAACAAAAACTGAACTAAGGATAACATGAGTAAAACATCAGGTTTCTCTACTGCATTTGGTGAGACAAGTGGGCCTTCTTTTATCTTCCATTCAAGCAATCTTTGACAGACCCCTTTATTATAGAGCTTTTCAAGGATTAAAGATAAGGCACTTACAAAGGAGTCCCAAATAATCAGAGATGGTTGACTTCTGTAATATGGGTCGTAGACTAAAAGCAGCACAAAAACAGAGTGCAACAGGGTCCAAAAAACTTGAGTGCCACAAGAGAGTTTGAATGCAAGCGTATCCTTTTACAGATCCAGAGATATACTCATGCAATTTTTATTTTTAGGACAGAACGTGCATGATGAAAAAAACATTGTTTTTAAAAAGCGCATTGCAGAATATCAGTACTTTGATGTGGGAAAACTTCAAAACTTTCAAACAAAATATTTGTAGGCAGCTTACAGCAAGTTGTTGTGGCCGAGTGGTTAAGGCGATGGACTAGAAATCCATTGGGGTATCCCCGCGCAGGTTCGAATCCTGCCAACAACGAGAATCTTTTTATTATCGGCTACAATTTCAGAAGTTAACCTTTAGTATTTCTTCCATTTCAGTTTTATAAATAGGTGGCTTATTTTTGTGTCACTATTGCCTCTCCACATATTTGTTATCGCTACCTCTTTCATGTCTTTGCTACACCTCATTCCTACTTTAGCACTGGTGTAAACGCTTCAAATTATTATACCGTTGCTCTCTCATTCATACCTGCGCATGCACTTGAAATTTACTTTACCAATAAAAGACGCAAAGAGAGAAATAGAACAAAAGTGCTGGCTGGATTGGCAAACACACTTCATAAAACTGCATTTTCTTTTTTATTCTCCCCCGTGTTACATGCTTAACCTCCCCATGTGTAATTTCTCTTAACCTGCTGTCCCAGGAAGAGAATTTCATGTACAGGCTCTTTCTGTGTTTTTTTCCCTAGTCTGTCTTTCCCATTTCTTAGCTGTGTAACTGTTCCTTTACGCGCTCTATTTAAACGCCATCCATCTCATTTGAGCTCCTTGCTCCCGCTTCTGTTTTCTCCACCTCTCATACTGCCAGTTCTCTCTTTCTCTGTGGTTGGTGGCTACTTTCCTGAGATTCCGAAGCCACGTGGTTCCTGCCTCTTGTTGTCAGACTTGAATTGGAAAAGGAACCATATTAACAAGCCTTTACCACTCACACACAGCGGAAGTTTATACTTTAATTCAGTGAGCTAAGAAAAGCGTGTTGTGGGTCCCCTACGAGCCATTGTGCTTGCTTCATCATCATTTGGCACCAGTCATTAGCCGCAGCTCTGCTAATGAGCCACTGAGGTCAGTTTCAATATTTACTCAAAAACATAACCATGCAGCCCACCCCTCAACTGTGTATTTATCCTGCTTTTCTGCTGTTCGTGTGATTAGCTGGGAGGAGCTCACGGCGACATCCTCCCTATAAAAGTGTAGATGGATCACTCTCTAACTCTTTCTTGCTTCACATACAAATGGCTTGAAAGGTGCAGGGAAGATGCAGGTCTAATAGACAGAATAGAAGGCCTGTGCCAGGTGGGTTGCTCTGCATTGGTGTCCCATCACAGGTCCGCAAGTGTAATGTGTGATCTTTGACTCCTGGCATTTCACAAGCAGGCGGCCAGGAAACGGTTTCAGCCTATCAACCACTGAGGAGACGCAGCCTCTGAATGAGGAATGAGGAAGCAATGAATACATCCAGCCTATCACAGGAACAGCCCTGAGTGTTCCGAATTATAAATTCTCCATGTCATTGTATGTCGTTGAGCCCAAGTAGCTCGCCGTGATCGTATAGTGGTTAGTACTCTGCGTTGTGGCCGCAGCAACCTCGGTTCGAATCCGAGTCACGGCATTGTGGTTGGCAATGTCACGGCAGTTGGGTGTTAATTTTACAGAATTAGCAAATGTACCAGTGGTTTTTGTAAAATGTCTATTAAAAACAGATCCTTTCAAATATTTAAACCATCTAACAACAAATGATTTAAACTCGCATGATTATAAGCTGTAGCTATAATGTATTTACTTACATAAATTATCGTTCTTGAACCTATTGGGGGTGGAGGGGGAGCGGAGCTCACCCCCCAGGTGCAGTTGAGTGACCTGTGTTGTGGCTCTCTAGAGGGAAGGCACAAATTTTGCTGTCACCCATCCCAATCCAGACGTGTATTGGGGCCAGGTTTCAGGCAAATAGAGCAGTAAGTGCAGAGACATGTTCACTCTCTAAAAGTGGCATTTCTAAAATAGTAAAGTTAAATCCAACCTCACCAGTAAGTAGGATTTTCAATAAATAAATAAAGCTACTCCTCTCCGATATGGAATTACCAAATAAAAAGTATAGGGGAATACACAGAGCTAACCTATGAGAGGGGTAGACCTCACAGTAGTGAAAAATGAAATAGACTGTTTGGTACTTACAGGACACGCGAACCACCAAAGTACATATCTTATTTTTTACTTACATAGCATCATGCACCTAGGACTACCTAGGGCCTACCTTAGGTGTAAATTATATGTAATAAAAGGGGAGTTTAAGGCTTGGCAAGTAGGCTGGGACTCCCCTGGGAGACCCCTGAGTCTATGCCCAGAACCATAACTCTGCCAGTCGAGTACTTACCTAAAAGCCGATAACTCACTTTTCTTCCATAGGCTAACATTGAGTGGTTTCACTTGGAAATTCTTCTAAGTGGTGTGGAGTTTTGGAACTTTAAAATATTCATCTAAAATCAGCCGAACAACGAATTCTGATTTACTCACCTGTTATCAGGAGAGACCTCAGTGCTGCATCCTGGAGCTCGGTACTGACCCTGAAAAGTAATTTTAACCGTACTTACCAGTAACTCGAATTTCCTTCCATGGGATATAATTGCCTGCTTTTTGCTGAAAATTTTCTAAGTGTCGATTTTTGAAACTTACAAATATTCTTTAAAAATCGTACCAACTGTGAAAACGTAATTGTTTACCTGTTTTAGATAGATGTCCCAGTACTGAGCCTAGGAGCCCAGCACTGGATTACAAAAGTAACGAGAACGTACTTTACCCGTAACTTGAATTTTCTTCCATAGGAAACCATTGACTGTTTTTCTGTGAAATTTCTTCTAAGTGTCGATTTTGCAAACATGTAAATATTCCTTAAAAATCGCCTGTATAACTTAAACGCAGTTTCTCAACTGCTTACAAGTGGTACAGTAGTGCTGGATCTAGGATCCAACACTGACCTAGAAAACGTAACCATAACCCCACTTACCTGCTAAGTGAATTTCCTTCCATAGGATAACATTGGTAATTTGATCAGCAAAAGTTTCTAAGTGTCAACTTTTAAAATAGCAAAATATTGCTTAAAAATCACAACAGTAACTAAAACGAATTTACTCACTTGTTTCCAAGAACTGTCCCAGGACTGAATCTAGGATCCAGTCCTGGATTTAGAAAAGTAATCCTGAAAGTAATTAATTGCATATAACTTAAAATTCCCATTGAGCTCAATGTATTATTGTGATTCAAATTGTGTTGCCTATTGCAATAAACTGTAACTATGACCTGCAAAAGTCAATTGCCTATTGCAAAGTATTTAACTAAAGCATCTCATTCTGAGAAAGTATATTTTGATACCTATTGTTGGTTCTAAAATAAAACAACAATATCTTTTGTATTCAAACCAATGGCCTAGAGTTCAGTTCTTGAGTGTGTGAGACCATTTGCTGACTGAGTGTGTACAACAAATGTTTTACACTGTACTCTGATACTGCCTTACTGCTCGGCAAGCTACCACTTTAGAGAGTAAGGTTATATCTAACTTTAGCCTCTGCCAAACCTCTGGGGACTGGGGACTCTGTGCACACTGTACCTATTTGGGAACAGTATATACAGAGCCACTTTCTCACAGTAGTGATAAAGTGATTAGAGTCCTAAGGCCAACATAAAGATACAGCAAAACGTGAGGTGAAAAGCAAAAAGGTTGCTGGTAGGCCACCTTAAGGATGCCAGGTCTAACAAAAACTGAACTAAGGATAACATGAGTAAAACATCAGGTTTCTCTACTGCATTTGGTGAGACAAGTGGGCCTTCTTTTATCTTCCATTCAAGCAATCTTTGACAGACCCCTTTATTATAGAGCTTTTCAAGGATTAAAGATAAGGCACTTACAAAGGAGTCCCAAATAATCAGAGATGGTTGACTTCTGTAATATGGGTCGTAGACTAAAAGCAGCACAAAAACAGAGTGCAACAGGGTCCAAAAAACTTGAGTGCCACAAGAGAGTTTGAATGCAAGCGTATCCTTTTACAGATCCAGAGATATACTCATGCAATTTTTATTTTTAGGACAGAACGTGCATGATGAAAAAAACATTGTTTTTAAAAAGCGCATTGCAGAATATCAGTACTTTGATGTGGGAAAACTTCAAAACTTTCAAACAAAATATTTGTAGGCAGCTTACAGCAAGTTGTTGTGGCCGAGTGGTTAAGGCGATGAACTAGAAATCCATTGGGGTATCCCTGCGCAGGTTCGAATCCTGCCAACAACGAGAATCTTTTTATTATCGGCTACAATTTCAGAAGTTAACCTTTAGTATTTCTTCCATTTCAGTTTTATAAATAGGTGGCTTATTTTTGTGTCACTATTGCCTCTCCACATATTTGTTATCGCTACCTCTTTCATGTCTTTGCTACACCTCATTCCTACTTTAGCCCTGGTGTACACGCTTCAAATTATTATACCGTTGCTCTCTCATTCATACCTGCGCATGCACTTGAAAGTTACTTTACCAATAAAAGACTCAAAGAGAGAAATAGAACAAAAGTGCTGGCTGGATTGGCAAACACACTTCATAAAACTGCATTTTCTTTTTTATTCTCCCCCGTGTTACATGCTTAACCTCCCCATGTGTAATTTCTCTTAACCTGCTGTCCCAGGAAGAGAATTTCATCTACAGGCTCTTTCTGTGTTTTTTTCCCTAGTCTGTCTTTCCCATTTCTTAGCTGTGTAACTGTTCCTTTACGCGCTCTATTTAAACGCCATCAATCTCATTTGAGCTCCTTGCTCCCGCTTCTGTTTTCTCCACCTCTCATACTGCCAGTTCTCTCTTTCTCTGTGGTTGGTGGCTACTTTCCTGAGCTTCCGAAGCCACGTGGTTCCTGCCTCTTGTTGTCAGACTTGAATTGGAAAAGGAACTATATTAACAAGCCTTTACCACTCACACACGGCGGAAGTTTATACTTTAATTCAGTGAGCTAAGAAAAGCGTGTTGTGGGTCCCCTACGAGCCATGGTGCTTGCTTCATCATGATTTGGCACCAGTCATTAGCCGCAGCTCTGCTAATGAGCCACTGAGGTCAGTTTCAATATTTACTCAAAAACATAACCATGCAGCCCACCCCTCAACTGTGTATTTATCTTGCTTTTCTGCTGTTCGTGTGATTAGCTGGGAGGAGCTCACGGCGACATCCTCCCTATAAAAGTGTAGATGGATCACTCTCTAACTCTTTCTTGCTTCACATACAAATGGCTTGAAAGGTGCAGGGAAGATGCAGGTCTAATAGACAGAATAGAAGGTCTGTGCCAGGTGGGTTTCTCTGCATTGGTGTCCCATCACAGGTCCGCAAGTGTAATGTGTGATCTTTGACTCCTGGCATTTCACAAGCAGGCGGCCAGGAAACGGTTTCAGCCTATCAACCACTGAGGAGACGCAGCCTCTGAATGAGGAATGAGGAAGCAATGAATACATCCAGCCTATCACAGGAACAGCCCTGAGTGTTCCGAATTATAAATTCTCCATGTCACTGTATGTCGTTGAGCCCAAGTAGCTCGCCGTGATCGTATAGTGGTTAGTACTCTGCGTTGTGGCCGCAGTAACCTCGGTTCGAATCCGAGTCACGGCATTGTGGTTGGCAATGTCACGGCAGTTGGGTGTTAATTTTACAGAATTAGCAAATGTACCAGTGGTTTTTGTAAAATGTCTATTAAAAACAGATCCTTTCAAATATTTAAACCATCTAACAACAAATGATTTAAACTCGCATGATTATAAGCTGTAGCTATAATGTATTTACTTACATAAATTATCGTTCTTGAACCTATTGGAGGTGGAGGGGGAGCGGAGCTCACCCCCCAGGTGCAGTTGAGTGACCTGTGTTGTGGCTCTCTAGAGGGAAGGCACAAATTTTGCTGTCACCCAGCCCAATCCAGACGTGTATTGGGGCCAGGTTTCAGGCAAATAGAGCAGTAAGTGCAGAGACATGTTCACTCTCTAAAAGTGGCATTTCTAAAATAGTAAAGTTAAATCCAACCTCACCAGTAAGTAGGATTTTCAATAAATAAATAAAGCTACTCCTCTCCGATATGGAATTACCAAATAAAAAGTATAGGGGAATACACAGAGCTAACCTATGAGAGGGGTAGACCTCACAGTAGTGAAAAATGAAATAGACTGTTTGGTACTTACAGGACACGCGAACCACCAAAGTACATATCTTATTTTTTACTTACATAGCATCATGCACCTAGGACTACCTAGGGCCTACCTTAGGTATAAATTATATGTAATAAAAGGGGAGTTTAAGGCTTGGCAAGTAGGCTGGGACTCCCCTGGGAGACCCCTGAGTCTATGCCCAGAACCATAACTCTGCCAGTCGAGTACTTACCTAAAAGCCGATAACTCACTTTTCTTCCATAGGCTAACATTGAGTGGTTTCACTTGGAAATTCTTCTAAGTGGTGTGGAGTTTTGGAACTTTAAAATATTCATCTAAAATCAGCCGAACAACGAATTCTGATTTACTCACCTGTTATCAGGAGAGACCTCAGTGCTGCATCTTGGAGCTCAGTACTGACCCTGAAAAGTAATTTTAACTGTACTTACCAGTAACTCGAATTTCCTTCCATGGGATATCATTGCCTGCTTTTTGCTGAAAATTTTCTAAGTGTCGATTTTTGAAACTTACAAATATTCTTTAAAAATCGTACCAACTGTGAAAACGTAATTGTTTACCTGTTTTAGATAGATGTCCCAGTACTGAGCCTAGGAGCCCAGCACTGGATTACAAAAGTAACGAGAACGTACTTTACCCGTAACTTGAATTTTCTTCCATAGGAAACCATTGACTGTTTTTCTGTGAAATTTCTTCTAAGTGTCGATTTTGCAAACATGTAAATATTCCTTAAAAATCGCCTGTATAACTTAAACGCAGTTTCTCAACTGCTTACAGGTGGTACAGTAGTGCTGGATCTAGGATCCAACACTGACCTAGAAAAAGTAACCATAACCCCACTTACCTGCTAAGTGAATTTCCTTCCATAGGATAACATTGGTAATTTGATCAGCAAATGTTTCTAAGTGTCAACTTTTAAAATAGCAAAATATTGCTTAAAAATCACAACAGTAACTAAAACGAATTTACTCACTTGTTTCCAAGAACTGTCCCAGGACTGAATCTAGGATCCAGTCCTGGATTTAGAAAAGTAATCCTGAAAGTAATTACTTGCATATAACTTAAAATTCCCGTTGAGCTCAATGTATTATTGTGATTCAAATTGTGTTGCCTATTGCAATAAACTGTAACTATGACCTGCAAAAGTCAATTGCCTATTGCAAAGTATTTAACTAAAGCATCTCATTCTGAGAAAGTATATTTTGATACCTATTGTTGGTTCTAAAATAAAACAACAATATCTTTTGTATGCAAACCAATGGCCTAGAGTTCAGTTCTTGAGTGTGTGAGACCATTTGCTGACTGAGTGTGTACAACAAATGTTTTACACTGTACTCTGATACTGCCTTACTGCTCGGCAAGCTACCACTTTAGAGAGTAAGGTTATATCTAACTTTAGCCTCTGCCAAACCTCTGGGGACTGGGGACTCTGTGCACACTGTACCTATTTGGGAACAGTATATACAGAGCCACTTTCTCACAGTAGTGATAAAGTGATTAGAGTCCTAAGGCCAACATAAAGATACAGCAAAACGTGAGGTGAAAAGCAAAAAGGTTGCTGGTAGGCCACCTTAAGGATGCCAGGTCTAACAAAAACTGAACTAAGGATAACATGAGTAAAACATCAGGTTTCTCTACTGCATTTGGTGAGACAAGTGGGCCTTCTTTTATCTTCCATTCAAGCAATCTTTGACAGACCCCTTTATTATAGAGCTTTTCAAGGATTAAAGATAAGGCACTTACAAAGGAGTCCCAAATACTCAGAGATGGTTGACTTCTGTAATATAGGTCGTAGACTAAAAGCAGCACAAAAACAGAGTGCAACAGGGTCCAAAAAACTTGAGTGCCACAAGAGAGTTTGAATGCAAGCGTATCCTTTTACAGATCCAGAGATATACTCATGCAATTTTTGTTTTTAGGACAGAACGTGCATGATGAAAAAAACATTGTTTTTAAAAAGCGCATTGCAGAATATCAGTACTTTGATGTCGGAAAACTTCAAAACTTTCAAACAAAATATTTGTAGGCAGCTTACAGCAAGTTGTTGTGGCCGAGTGGTTAAGGCGATGGACTAGAAATCCATTGGGGTATCCCCGCGCAGGTTCGAATCCTGCCAACAACGAGAATCTTTTTATTATCGGCTACAATTTCAGAAGTTAACCTTTAGTATTTCTTCCATTTCAGTTTTATAAATAGGTGGCTTATTTTTGTGTCACTATTGCCTCTCCACATATTTGTTATCGCTACCTCTTTCATGTCTTTGCTACACCTCATTCCTACTTTAGCACTGGTGTAAACGCTTCAAATTATTATACCGTTGCTCTCTCATTCATACCTGCGCATGCACTTGAAATTTACTTTACCAATAAAAGACGCAAAGAGAGAAATAGAACAAAAGTGCTGGCTGGATTGGCAAACACACTTCATAAAACTGCATTTTCTTTTTTATTCTCCCCCGTGTTACATGCTTAACCTCCCCATGTGTAATTTCTCTTAACCTGCTGTCCCAGGAAGAGAATTTCATGTACAGGCTCTTTCTGTGTTTTTTTCCCTAGTCTGTCTTTCCCATTTCTTAGCTGTGTAACTGTTCCTTTACGCGCTCTATTTAAACGCCATCAATCTCATTTGAGCTCCTTGCTCCCGCTTCTGTTTTCTCCACCTCTCATACTGCCAGTTCTCTCTTTCTCTGTGGTTGGTGGCTACTTTCCTGAGCTTCCGAAGCCACGTGGTTCCTGCCTCTTGTTGTCAGACTTGAATTGGAAAAGGAACCATATTAACAAGCCTTTACCACTCACACACGGCGGAAGTTTATACTTTAATTCAGTGAGCTAAGAAAAGCGTGTTGTGGGTCCCCTACGAGCCATTGTGCTTGCTTCATCATCATTTGGCACCAGTCATTAGCCGCAGCTCTGCTAATGAGCCACTGAGGTCAGTTTCAATATTTACTCAAAAACATAACCATGCAGCCCACCCCTCAACTGTGTATTTATCCTGCTTTTCTGCTGTTCGTGTGATTAGCTGGGAGGAGCTCACGGCGACATCCTCCCTATAAAAGTGTAGATGGATCACTCTCTAACTCTTTCTTGCTTCACATACAAATGGCTTGAAAGGTGCAGGGAAGATGCAGGTCTAATAGACAGAATAGAAGGCCTGTGCCAGGTGGGTTGCTCTGCATTGGTGTCCCATCACAGGTCCGCAAGTGTAATGTGTGATCTTTGACTCCTGGCATTTCACAAGCAGGCGGCCAGGAAACGGTTTCAGCCTATCAACCACTGAGGAGACGCAGCCTCTGAATGAGGAATGAGGAAGCAATGAATACATCCAGCCTATCACAGGAACAGCCCTGAGTGTTCCGAATTATAAATTCTCCATGTCATTGTATGTCGTTGAGCCCAAGTAGCTCGCCGTGATCGTATAGTGGTTAGTACTCTGCGTTGTGGCCGCAGCAACCTCGGTTCGAATCCGAGTCACGGCATTGTGGTTGGCAATGTCACGGCAGTTGGGTGTTAATTTTACAGAATTAGCAAATGTACCAGTGGTTTTTGTAAAATGTCTATTAAAAACAGATCCTTTCAAATATTTAAACCATCTAACAACAAATGATTTAAACTCGCATGATTATAAGCTGTAGCTATAATGTATTTACTTACATAAATTATCGTTCTTGAACCTATTGGGGGTGGAGGGGGAGCGGAGCTCACCCCCCAGGTGCAGTTGAGTGACCTGTGTTGTGGCTCTCTAGAGGGAAGGCACAAATTTTGCTGTCACCCAGCCCAATCCAGACGTGTATTGGGGCCAGGTTTCAGGCAAATAGAGCAGTAAGTGCAGAGACATGTTCACTCTCTAAAAGTGGCATTTCTAAAATAGTAAAGTTAAATCCAACCTCACCAGTAAGTAGGATTTTCAATAAATAAATAAAGCTACTCCTCTCCGATATGGAATTACCAAATAAAAAGTATAGGGGAATACACAGAGCTAACCTATGAGAGGGGTAGACCTCACAGTAGTGAAAAATGAAATAGACTGTTTGGTACTTACAGGACACGCGAACCACCAAAGTACATATCTTATTTTTTACTTACATAGCATCATGCACCTAGGACTACCTAGGGCCTACCTTAGGTGTAAATTATATGTAATAAAAGGGGAGTTTAAGGCTTGGCAAGTAGGCTGGGACTCCCCTGGGAGACCCCTGAGTCTATGCCCAGAACCATAACTCTGCCAGTCGAGTACTTACCTAAAAGCCGATAACTCACTTTTCTTCCATAGGCTAACATTGAGTGGTTTCACTTGGAAATTCTTCTAAGTGGTGTGGAGTTTTGGAACTTTAAAATATTCATCTAAAATCAGCCGAACAACGAATTCTGATTTACTCACCTGTTATCAGGAGAGACCTCAGTGCTGCATCTTGGAGCTCGGTACTGACCCTGAAAAGTAATTTTAACCGTACTTACCAGTAACTCGAATTTCCTTCCATGGGATATAATTGCCTGCTTTTTGCTGAAAATTTTCTAAGTGTCGATTTTTGAAACTTACAAATATTCTTTAAAAATCGTACCAACTGTGAAAACGTAATTGTTTACCTGTTTTAGATAGATGTCCCAGTACTGAGCCTAGGAGCCCAGCACTGGATTACAAAAGTAACGAGAACGTACTTTACCCGTAACTTGAATTTTCTTCCATAGGAAACCATTGACTGTTTTTCTGTGAAATTTCTTCTAAGTGTCGATTTTGCAAACATGTAAATATTCCTTAAAAATCGCCTGTATAACTTAAACGCAGTTTCTCAACTGCTTACAAGTGGTACAGTAGTGCTGGATCTAGGATCCAACACTGACCTAGAAAACGTAACCATAACCCCACTTACCTGCTAAGTGAATTTCCTTCCATAGGATAACATTGGTAATTTGATCAGCAAAAGTTTCTAAGTGTCAACTTTTAAAATAGCAAAATATTGCTTAAAAATCACAACAGTAACTAAAACGAATTTACTCACTTGTTTCCAAGAACTGTCCCAGGACTGAATCTAGGATCCAGTCCTGGATTTAGAAAAGTAATCCTGAAAGTAATTAATTGCATATAACTTAAAATTCCCATTGAGCTCAATGTATTATTGTGATTCAAATTGTGTTGCCTATTGCAATAAACTGTAACTATGACCTGCAAAAGTCAATTGCCTATTGCAAAGTATTTAACTAAAGCATCTCATTCTGAGAAAGTATATTTTGATACCTATTGTTGGTTCTAAAATAAAACAACAATATCTTTTGTATTCAAACCAATGGCCTAGAGTTCAGTTCTTGAGTGTGTGAGACCATTTGCTGACTGAGTGTGTACAACAAATGTTTTACACTGTACTCTGATACTGCCTTACTGCTCGGCAAGCTACCACTTTAGAGAGTAAGGTTATATCTAACTTTAGCCTCTGCCAAACCTCTGGGGACTGGGGACTCTGTGCACACTGTACCTATTTGGGAACAGTATATACAGAGCCACTTTCTCACAGTAGTGATAAAGTGATTAGAGTCCTAAGGCCAACATAAAGATACAGCAAAACGTGAGGTGAAAAGCAAAAAGGTTGCTGGTAGGCCACCTTAAGGATGCCAGGTCTAACAAAAACTGAACTAAGGATAACATGAGTAAAACATCAGGTTTCTCTACTGCATTTGGTGAGACAAGTGGGCCTTCTTTTATCTTCCATTCAAGCAATCTTTGACAGACCCCTTTATTATAGAGCTTTTCAAGGATTAAAGATAAGGCACTTACAAAGGAGTCCCAAATAATCAGAGATGGTTGACTTCTGTAATATGGGTCGTAGACTAAAAGCAGCACAAAAACAGAGTGCAACAGGGTCCAAAAAACTTGAGTGCCACAAGAGAGTTTGAATGCAAGCGTATCCTTTTACAGATCCAGAGATATACTCATGCAATTTTTATTTTTAGGACAGAACGTGCATGATGAAAAAAACATTGTTTTTAAAAAGCGCATTGCAGAATATCAGTACTTTGATGTGGGAAAACTTCAAAACTTTCAAACAAAATATTTGTAGGCAGCTTACAGCAAGTTGTTGTGGCCGAGTGGTTAAGGCGATGGACTAGAAATCCATTGGGGTATCCCTGCGCAGGTTCGAATCCAGCCAACAACGAGAATCTTTTTATTATCGGCTACAATTTCAGAAGTTAACCTTTAGTATTTCTTCCATTTCAGTTTTATAAATAGGTGGCTTATTTTTGTGTCACTATTGCCTCTCCACATATGTGTTATCGCTACCTCTTTCATGTCTTTGCTACACCTCATTCCTACTTTAGCCCTGGTGTACACGCTTCAAATTATTATACCGTTGCTCTCTCATTCATACCTGCGCATGCACTTGAAAGTTACTTTACCAATAAAAGACTCAAAGAGAGAAATAGAACAAAAGTGCTGGCTGGATTGGCAAACACACTTCATAAAACTGCATTTTCTTTTTTATTCTCCCCCGTGTTACATGCTTAACCTCCCCATGTGTAATTTCTCTTAACCTGCTGTCCCAGGAAGAGAATTTCATCTACAGGCTCTTTCTGTGTTTTTTTCCCTAGTCTGTCTTTCCCATTTCTTAGCTGTGTAACTGTTCCTTTACGCGCTCTATTTAAACGCCATCAATCTCATTTGAGCTCCTTGCTCCCGCTTCTGTTTTCTCCACCTCTCATACTGCCAGTTCTCTCTTTCTCTGTGGTTGGTGGCTACTTTCCTGAGCTTCCGAAGCCACGTGGTTCCTGCCTCTTGTTGTCAGACTTGAATTGGAAAAGGAACTATATTAACAAGCCTTTACCACTCACACACGGCGGAAGTTTATACTTTAATTCAGTGAGCTAAGAAAAGCGTGTTGTGGGTCCCCTACGAGCCATGGTGCTTGCTTCATCATGATTTGGCACCAGTCATTAGCCGCAGCTCTGCTAATGAGCCACTGAGGTCAGTTTCAATATTTACTCAAAAACATAACCATGCAGCCCACCCCTCAACTGTGTATTTATCTTGCTTTTCTGCTGTTCGTGTGATTAGCTGGGAGGAGCTCACGGCGACATCCTCCCTATAAAAGTGTAGATGGATCACTCTCTAACTCTTTCTTGCTTCACATACAAATGGCTTGAAAGGTGCAGGGAAGATGCAGGTCTAATAGACAGAATAGAAGGTCTGTGCCAGGTGGGTTTCTCTGCATTGGTGTCCCATCACAGGTCCGCAAGTGTAATGTGTGATCTTTGACTCCTGGCATTTCACAAGCAGGCGGCCAGGAAACGGTTTCAGCCTATCAACCACTGAGGAGACGCAGCCTCTGAATGAGGAATGAGGAAGCAATAAATACATCCAGCCTATCACAGGAACAGCCCTGAGTGTTCCGAATTATAAATTCTCCATGTCACTGTATGTCGTTGAGCCCAAGTAGCTCGCCGTGATCGTATAGTGGTTAGTACTCTGCGTTGTGGCCGCAGTAACCTCGGTTCGAATCCGAGTCACGGCATAGTGGTTGGCAATGTCACGGCAGTTGGGTGTTAATTTTACAGAATTAGCAAATGTACCAGTGGTTTTTGTAAAATGTCTATTAAAAACAGATCCTTTCAAATATTTAAACCATCTAACAACAAATGATTTAAACTCGCATGATTATAAGCTGTAGCTATAATGTATTTACTTACATAAATTATCGTTCTTGAACCTATTGGAGGTGGAGGGGGAGCGGAGCTCACCCCCCAGGTGCAGTTGAGTGACCTGTGTTGTGGCTCTCTAGAGGGAAGGCACAAATTTTGCTGTCACCCAGCCCAATCCAGACGTGTATTGGGGCCAGGTTTCAGGCAAATAGAGCAGTAAGTGCAGAGACATGTTCACTCTCTAAAAGTGGCATTTCTAAAATAGTAAAGTTAAATCCAACCTCACCAGTAAGTAGGATTTTCAATAAATAAATAAAGCTACTCCTCTCCGATATGGAATTACCAAATAAAAAGTATAGGGGAATACACAGAGCTAACCTATGAGAGGGGTAGACCTCACAGTAGTGAAAAATGAAATAGACTGTTTGGTACTTACAGGACACGCGAACCACCAAAGTACATATCTTATTTTTTACTTACATAGCATCATGCACCTAGGACTACCTAGGGCCTACCTTAGGTATAAATTATATGTAATAAAAGGGGAGTTTAAGGCTTGGCAAGTAGGCTGGGACTCCCCTGGGAGACCCCTGAGTCTATGCCCAGAACCATAACTCTGCCAGTCGAGTACTTACCTAAAAGCCGATAACTCACTTTTCTTCCATAGGCTAACATTGAGTGGTTTCACTTGGAAATTCTTCTAAGTGGTGTGGAGTTTTGGAACTTTAAAATATTCATCTAAAATCAGCCGAACAACGAATTCTGATTTACTCACCTGTTATCAGGAGAGACCTCAGTGCTGCATCTTGGAGCTCAGTACTGACCCTGAAAAGTAATTTTAACTGTACTTACCAGTAACTCGAATTTCCTTCCATGGGATATCATTGCCTGCTTTTTGCTGAAAATTTTCTAAGTGTCGATTTTTGAAACTTACAAATATTCTTTAAAAATCGTACCAACTGTGAAAACGTAATTGTTTACCTGTTTTAGATAGATGTCCCAGTACTGAGCCTAGGAGCCCAGCACTGGATTACAAAAGTAACGAGAACGTACTTTACCCGTAACTTGAATTTTCTTCCATAGGAAACCATTGACTGTTTTTCTGTGAAATTTCTTCTAAGTGTCGATTTTGCAAACATGTAAATATTCCTTAAAAATCGCCTGTATAACTTAAACGCAGTTTCTCAACTGCTTACAGGTGGTACAGTAGTGCTGGATCTAGGATCCAACACTGACCTAGAAAAAGTAACCATAACCCCACTTACCTGCTAAGTGAATTTCCTTCCATAGGATAACTTTGGTAATTTGATCAGCAAATGTTTCTAAGTGTCAACTTTTAAAATAGCAAAATATTGCTTAAAAATCACAACAGTAACTAAAACGAATTTACTCACTTGTTTCCAAGAACTGTCCCAGGACTGAATCTAGGATCCAGTCCTGGATTTAGAAAAGTAATCCTGAAAGTAATTACTTGCATATAACTTAAAATTCCCGTTGAGCTCAATGTATTATTGTGATTCAAATTGTGTTGCCTATTGCAATAAACTGTAACTATGACCTGCAAAAGTCAATTGCCTATTGCAAAGTATTTAACTAAAGCATCTCATTCTGAGAAAGTATATTTTGATACCTATTGTTGGTTCTAAAATAAAACAACAATATCTTTTGTATGCAAACCAATGGCCTAGAGTTCAGTTCTTGAGTGTGTGAGACCATTTGCTGACTGAGTGTGTACAACAAATGTTTTACACTGTACTCTGATACTGCCTTACTGCTCGGCAAGCTACCACTTTAGAGAGTAAGGTTATATCTAACTTTAGCCTCTGCCAAACCTCTGGGGACTGGGGACTCTGTGCACACTGTACCTATTTGGGAACAGTATATACAGAGCCACTTTCTCACAGTAGTGATAAAGTGATTAGAGTCCTAAGGCCAACATAAAGATACAGCAAAACGTGAGGTGAAAAGCAAAAAGGTTGCTGGTAGGCCACCTTAAGGATGCCAGGTCTAACAAAAACTGAACTAAGGATAACATGAGTAAAACATCAGGTTTCTCTACTGCATTTGGTGAGACAAGTGGGCCTTCTTTTATCTTCCATTCAAGCAATCTTTGACAGACCCCTTTATTATAGAGCTTTTCAAGGATTAAAGATAAGGCACTTACAAAGGAGTCCCAAATACTCAGAGATGGTTGACTTCTGTAATATGGGTCGTAGACTAAAAGCAGCGCAAAAACAGAGTGCAACAGGGTCCAAAAAACTTGAGTGCCACAAGAGAGTTTGAATGCAAGCGTATCCTTTTACAGATCCAGAGATATACTCATGCAATTTTTGTTTTTAGGACAGAACGTGCATGATGAAAAAAACATTGTTTTTAAAAAGCGCATTGCAGAATATCAGTACTTTGATGTGGGAAAACGTTCAAACAAAATATTTGTAAGCAGCTTACAGCAAGTTGTTGTGGCCGAGTGGTTAAGGCGATGGACTCGAAATCCATTGGGGTATCCCCGCGCAGGTTCGAATCCTACCAACAACGAGAATCTTTTTATTATCGGCTACAATTTCAGAAGTTAACCTTTAGTATTTCTTACATTTCAGTTTTATAAATAGGTGGCTTATTTTTGTGTCACTATTGCCTCTCCACATATTTGTTATCGCTACCTCTTTCATGTCTTTGCTACACCTCATTCCTACTTTAGCACTGGTGTAAACGCTTCAAATTATTATACCGTTGCTCTCTCATTCATACCTGCGCATGCACTTGAAAGTTACTTTACCAATAAAAGACGCAAAGAGAGAAATAGAACAAAAGTGCTGGCTGGATTGGCAAACACACTTCATAAAACTGCATTTTCTTTTTTATTCTCCCCCGTGTTACATGCTTAACCTCCCCATGTGTAATTTCTCTTAACCTGCTGTCCCAGGAAGAGAATTTCATGTACAGGCTCTTTCTGTGTTTTTTTCCCTAGTCTGTCTTTCCCATTTCTTAGCTGTGTAACTGTTCCTTTACGCGCTCTATTTAAACGCCATCAATCTCATTTGAGCTCCTTGCTCCCGCTTCTGTTTTCTCCACCTCTCATACTGCCAGTTCTCTCTTTCTCTGTGGTTGGTGGCTACTTTCCTGAGCTTCCGAAGCCACGTGGTTCCTGCCTCTTGTTGTCAGACTTGAATTGGAAAAGGAACCATATTAACAAGCCTTTACCACTCACACACGGCGGAAGTTTATACTTTAATTCAGTGAGCTAAGAAAAGCGTGTTGTGGGTCCCCTACGAGCCATTGTGCTTGCTTCATCATCATTTGGCACCAGTCATTAGCCGCAGCTCTGCTAATGAGCCACTGAGGTCAGTTTCAATATTTACTCAAAAACATAACCATGCAGCCCACCCCTCAACTGTGTATTTATCTTGCTTTTCTGCTGTTCGTGTGATTAGCTGGGAGGAGCTCACGGCGACATCCTCCCTATAAAAGTGTAGATGGATCACTCTCTAACTCTTTCTTGCTTCACATACAAATGGCTTGAAAGGTGCAGGGAAGATGCAGGTCTAATAGACAGAATAGAAGGTCTGTGCCAGGTGGGTTTCTCTGCATTGGTGTCCCATCACAGGTCCGCAAGTGTAATGTGTGATCTTTGACTCCTGGCATTTCACAAGCAGGCGGCCAGGAAACGGTTTCAGCCTATCAACCACTGAGGAGACGCAGCCTCTGAATGAGGAATGAGGAAGCAATGAATACATCCAGCCTATCACAGGAACAGCCCTGAGTGATCCGAATTATAAATTCTCCATGTCATTGTATGTCGTTGAGCCCAAGTAGCTCGCCGTGATCGTATAGTGGTTAGTACTCTGCGTTGTGGCCGCAGCAACCTCGGTTCGAATCCGAGTCACGGCATTGTGGTTGGCAATGTCACGGCAGTTGGGTGTTAATTTTACAGAATTAGCAAATGTACCAGTGGTTTTTGTAAAATGTCTATTAAAAACAGATCCTTTCAAATATTTAAACCATCTAACAACAAATGATTTAAACTCGCATGATTATAAGCTGTAGCTATAATGTATTTACTTACATAAATTATCGTTCTTGAACCTATTGGGGGTGGAGGGGGAGCGGAGCTCACCCCCCAGGTGCAGTTGAGTGACCTGTGTTGTGGCTCTCTAGAGGGAAGGCACAAATTTTGCTGTCACCCAGCCCAATCCAGACGTGTATTGGGGCCAGGTTTCAGGCAAATAGAGCAGTAAGTGCAGAGACATGTTCACTCTCTAAAAGTGGCATTTCTAAAATAGTAAAGTTAAATCCAACCTCACCAGTAAGTAGGATTTTCAATAAATAAATAAAGCTACTCCTCTCCGATATGGAATTACCAAATAAAAAGTATAGGGGAATACACAGAGCTAATCTATGAGAGGGGTAGACCTCACAGTAGTGAAAAATGAAATAGACTGTTTGGTACTTACAGGACACGCGAACCACCAAAGTACATATCTTATTTTTTACTTACATAGCATCATGCACCTAGGACTACCTAGGGCCTACCTTAGGTGTAAATTATATGTAATAAAAGGGGAGTTTAAGGCTTGGCAAGTAGGCTGGGACTCCCCTGGGAGACCCCTGAGTCTATGCCCAGAACCATAACTCTGCCAGTCGAGTACTTACCTAAAAGCCGATAACTCACTTTTCTTCCATAGGCTAACATTGAGTGGTTTCACTTGGAAATTCTTCTAAGTGGTGTGGAGTTTTGGATCTTTAAAATATTCATCTAAAATCAGCCGAACAACGAATTCTGATTTACTCACCTGTTATCAGGAGAGACCTCAGTGCTGCATCTTGGAGCTCGGTACTGACCCTGAAAAGTAATTTTAACCGTACTTACCAGTAACTCGAATTTCCTTCCATGGGATATCATTGCCTGCTTTTTGCTGAAAATTTTCTAAGTGTCGATTTTTGAAACTTACAAATATTCTTTAAAAATCGTACCAACTGTGAAAACGTAATTGTTTACCTGTTTTAGATAGATGTCCCAGTACTGAGCCTAGGAGCCCAGCACTGGATTACAAAAGTAACGAGAACGTACTTTACCCGTAACTTGAATTTTCTTCCATAGGAAACCATTGACTGTTTTTCTGTGAAATTTCTTCTAAGTGTCGATTTTGCAAACATGTAAATATTCCTTAAAAATCGCCTGTATAACTTAAACGCAGTTTCTCAACTGCTTACAGGTGGTACAGTAGTGCTGGATCTAGGATCCAACACTGACCTAGAAAACGTAACCATAACCCCACTTACCTGCTAAGTGAATTTCCTTCCATAGGATAACATTGGTAATTTGATCAGCAAAAGTTTCTAAGTGTCAACTTTTAAAATAGCAAAATATTGCTTAAAAATCACAACAGTAACTAAAACGAATTTACTCACTTGTTTCCAAGAACTGTCCCAGGACTGAATCTAGGATCCAGTCCTGGATTTAGAAAAGTAATCCTGAAAGTAATTAATTGCATATAACTTAAAATTCCCATTGAGCTCAATGTATTATTGTGATTCAAATTGTGTTGCCTATTGCAATAAACTGTAACTATGACCTGCAAAAGTCAATTGCCTATTGCAAAGTATTTAACTAAAGCATCTCATTCTGAGAAAGTATATTTTGATACCTATTGTTGGTTCTAAAATAAAACAACAATATCTTTTGTATTCAAACCAATGGCCTAGAGTTCAGTTCTTGAGTGTGTGAGACCATTTGCTGACTGAGTGTGTACAACAAATGTTTTACACTGTACTCTGATACTGCCTTACTGCTCGGCAAGCTACCACTTTAGAGAGTAAGGTTATATCTAACTTTAGCCTCTGCCAAACCTCTGGGGACTGGGGACTCTGTGCACACTGTACCTATTTGGGAACAGTATATACAGAGCCACTTTCTCACAGTAGTGATAAAGTGATTAGAGTCCTAAGGCCAACATAAAGATACAGCAAAACGTGAGGTGAAAAGCAAAAAGGTTGCTGGTAGGCCACCTTAAGGATGCCAGGTCTAACAAAAACTGAACTTAGGATAACATGAGTAAAACATCAGGTTTCTCTACTGCATTTGGTGAGACAAGTGGGCCTTCTTTTATCTTCCATTCAAGCAATCTTTGACAGACTCCTTTATTATAGAGCTTTTCAAGGATTAAAGATAAGGCACTTACAAAGGAGTCCCAAATAATCAGAGATGGTTGACTTCTGTAATATGGGTCGTAGACTAAAAGCAGCACAAAAACAGAGTGCAACAGGGTCCAAAAAACTTGAGTGCCACAAGAGAGTTTGAATGCAAGCGTATCCTTTTACAGATCCAGAGATATACTCATGCAATTTTTATTTTTAGGACAGAACGTGCATGATGAAAAAAACATTGTTTTTAAAAAGCGCATTGCAGAATATCAGTACTTTGATGTGGGAAAACTTCAAAACTTTCAAACAAAATATTTGTAGGCAGCTTACAGCAAGTTGTTGTGGCCGAGTGGTTAAGGCGATGGACTAGAAATCCATTGGGGTATCCCCGCGCAGGTTCGAATCCTGCCAACAACGAGAATCTTTTTATTATCGGCTACAATTTCAGAAGTTAACCTTTAGTATTTCTTCCATTTCAGTTTTATAAATAGGTGGCTTATTTTTGTGTCACTATTGCCTCTCCACATATTTGTTATCGCTACCTCTTTCATGTCTTTGCTACACCTCATTCCTACTTTAGCACTGGTGTAAACGCTTCAAATTATTATACCGTTGCTCTCTCATTCATACCTGCGCATGCACTTGAAAGTTACTTTACCAATAAAAGACGCAAAGAGAGAAATAGAACAAAAGTGCTGGCTGGATTGGCAAACACACTTCATAAAACTGCATTTTCTTTTTTATTCTCCCCCGTGTTACATGCTTAACCTCCCCATGTGTAATTTCTCTTAACCTGCTGTCCCAGGAAGAGAATTTCATGTACAGGCTCTTTCTGTGTTTTTTTCCCTAGTCTGTCTTTCCCATTTCTTAGCTGTGTAACTGTTCCTTTACGCGCTCTATTTAAACGCCATCAATCTCATTTGAGCTCCTTGCTCCCGCTTCTGTTTTCTCCACCTCTCATACTGCCAGTTCTCTCTTTCTCTGTGGTTGGTGGCTACTTTCCTGAGCTTCCGAAGCCACGTGGTTCCTGCCTCTTGTTGTCAGACTTGAATTGGAAAAGGAACCATATTAACAAGCCTTTACCACTCACACACGGCGGAAGTTTATACTTTAATTCAGTGAGCTAAGAAAAGCGTGTTGTGGGTCCCCTACGAGCCATTGTGCTTGCTTCATCATCATTTGGCACCAGTCATTAGCCGCAGCTCTGCTAATGAGCCACTGAGGTCAGTTTCAATATTTACTCAAAAACATAACCATGCAGCCCACCCCTCAACTGTGTATTTATCCTGCTTTTCTGCTGTTCGTGTGATTAGCTGGGAGGAGCTCACGGCGACATCCTCCCTATAAAAGTGTAGATGGATCACTCTCTAACTCTTTCTTGCTTCACATACAAATGGCTTGAAAGGTGCAGGGAAGATGCAGGTCTAATAGACAGAATAGAAGGCCTGTGCCAGGTGGGTTGCTCTGCATTGGTGTCCCATCACAGGTCCGCAAGTGTAATGTGTGATCTTTGACTCCTGGCATTTCACAAGCAGGCGGCCAGGAAACGGTTTCAGCCTATCAACCACTGAGGAGACGCAGCCTCTGAATGAGGAATGAGGAAGCAATGAATACATCCAGCCTATCACAGGAACAGCCCTGAGTGTTCCGAATTATAAATTCTCCATGTCATTGTATGTCGTTGAGCCCAAGTAGCTCGCCGTGATCGTATAGTGGTTAGTACTCTGCGTTGTGGCCGCAGCAACCTCGGTTCGAATCCGAGTCACGGCATTGTGGTTGGCAATGTCACGGCAGTTGGGTGTTAATTTTACAGAATTAGCAAATGTACCAGTGGTTTTTGTAAAATGTCTATTAAAAACAGATCCTTTCAAATATTTAAACCATCTAACAACAAATGATTTAAACTCGCATGATTATAAGCTGTAGCTATAATGTATTTACTTACATAAATTATCGTTCTTGAACCTATTGGCGGTGGAGGGGGAGCGGAGCTCACCCCCCAGGTGCAGTTGAGTGACCTGTGTTGTGGCTCTCTAGAGGGAAGGCACAAATTTTGCTGTCACCCAGCCCAATCCAGACGTGTATTGGGGCCAGGTTTCAGGCAAATAGAGCAGTAAGTGCAGAGACATGTTCACTCTCTAAAAGTGGCATTTCTAAAATAGTAAAGTTAAATCCAACCTCACCAGTAAGTAGGATTTTCAATAAATAAATAAAGCTACTCCTCTCCGATATGGAATTACCAAATAAAAAGTATAGGGGAATACACAGAGCTAACCTATGAGAGGGGTAGACCTCACAGTAGTGAAAAATGAAATAGACTGTTTGGTACTTACAGGACACGCGAACCACCAAAGTACATATCTTATTTTTTACTTACATAGCATCATGCACCTAGGACTACCTAGGGCCTACCTTAGGTGTAAATTATATGTAATAAAAGGGGAGTTTAAGGCTTGGCAAGTAGGCTGGGACTCCCCTGGGAGACCCCTGAGTCTATGCCCAGAACCATAACTCTGCCAGTCGAGTACTTACCTAAAAGCCGATAACTCACTTTTCTTCCATAGGCTAACATTGAGTGGTTTCACTTGGAAATTCTTCTAAGTGGTGTGGAGTTTTGGAACTTTAAAATATTCATCTAAAATCAGCCGAACAACGAATTCTGATTTACTCACCTGTTATCAGGAGAGACCTCAGTGCTGCATCTTGGAGCTCGGTACTGACCCTGAAAAGTAATTTTAACCGTACTTACCAGTAACTCGAATTTCCTTCCATGGGATATAATTGCCTGCTTTTTGCTGAAAATGTTCTAAGTGTCGATTTTTGAAACTTACAAATATTCTTTAAAAATCGTACCAACTGTGAAAACGTAATTGTTTACCTGTTTTAGATAGATGTCCCAGTACTGAGCCTAGGAGCCCAGCACTGGATTACAAAAGTAACGAGAACGTACTTTACCCGTAACTTGAATTTTCTTCCATAGGAAACCATTGACTGTTTTTCTGTGAAATTTCTTCTAAGTGTCGATTTTGCAAACATGTAAATATTCCTTAAAAATCGCCTGTATAACTTAAACGCAGTTTCTCAACTGCTTACAGGTGGTACAGTAGTGCTGGATCTAGGATCCAACACTGACCTAGAAAACGTAACCATAACCCCACTTACCTGCTAAGTGAATTTCCTTCCATAGGATAACATTGGTAATTTGATCAGCAAAAGTTTCTAAGTGTCAACTTTTAAAATAGCAAAATATTGCTTAAAAATCACAACAGTAACTAAAACGAATTTACTCACTTGTTTCCAAGAACTGTCCCAGGACTGAATCTAGGATCCAGTCCTGGATTTAGAAAAGTAATCCTGAAAGTAATTAATTGCATATAACTTAAAATTCCCATTGAGCTCAATGTATTATTGTGATTCAAATTGTGTTGCCTATTGCAATAAACTGTAACTATGACCTGCAAAAGTCAATTGCCTATTGCAAAGTATTTAACTAAAGCATCTCATTCTGAGAAAGTATATTTTGATACCTATTGTTGGTTCTAAAATAAAACAACAATATCTTTTGTATTCAAACCAATGGCCTAGAGTTCAGTTCTTGAGTGTGTGAGACCATTTGCTGACTGAGTGTGTACAACAAATGTTTTACACTGTACTCTGATACTGCCTTACTGCTCGGCAAGCTACCACTTTAGAGAGTAAGGTTATATCTAACTTTAGCCTCTGCCAAACCTCTGGGGACTGGGGACTCTGTGCACACTGTACCTATTTGGGAACAGTATATACAGAGCCACTTTCTCACAGTAGTGATAAAGTGATTAGAGTCCTAAGGCCAACATAAAGATACAGCAAAACATGAGGTGAAAAGCAAAAAGGTTGCTGGTAGGCCACCTTAAGGATGCCAGGTCTAACAAAAACTGAACTAAGGATAACATGAGTAAAACATCAGGTTTCTCTACTGCATTTGGTGAGACAAGTGGGCCTTCTTTTATCTTCCATTCAAGCAATCTTAGACAGACCCCTTTATTATAGAGCTTTTCAAGGATTAAAGATAAGGCACTTACAAAGGAGTCTCAAATAATCAGAGATGGTTGACTTCTGTAATATGGGTCGTAGACTAAAAGCAGCACAAAAACAGAGTGCAACAGGGTCCAAAAAACTTGAGTGCCACAAGAGAGTTTGAATGCAAGCGTATCCTTTTACAGATCCAGAGATATACTCATGCAATTTTTATTTTTAGGACAGAACGTGCATGATGAAAAAAACATTGTTTTTAAAAAGCGCATTGCAGAATATCAGTACTTTGATGTGGGAAAACTTCAAAACTTTCAAACAAAATATTTGTAGGCAGCTTACAGCAAGTTGTTGTGGCCGAGTGGTTAAGGCGATGGACTAGAAATCCATTGGGGTATCCCCGCGCAGGTTTGAATCCTGCCAACAACGAGAATCTTTTTATTATCGGCTACAATTTCAGAAGTTAACCTTTAGTATTTCTTCCATTTCAGTTTTATAAATAGGTGGCTTATTTTTGTGTCACTATTGCCTCTCCACATATTTGTTATCGCTACCTCTTTCATGTCTTTGCTACACCTCATTCCTACTTTAGCCCTGGTGTACACGCTTCAAATTATTATACCGTTGCTCTCTCATTCATACCTGCGCATGCACTTGAAAGTTACTTTACCAATAAAAGACTCAAAGAGAGAAATAGAACAAAAGTGCTGGCTGGATTGGCAAACACACTTCATAAAACTGCATTTTCTTTTTTATTCTCCCCCGTGTTACATGCTTAACCTCCCCATGTGTAATTTCTCTTAACCTGCTGTCCCAGGAAGAGAATTTCATCTACAGGCTCTTTCTGTGTTTTTTTCCCTAGTCTGTCTTTCCCATTTCTTAGCTGTGTAACTGTTCCTTTACGCGCTCTATTTAAACGCCATCAATCTCATTTGAGCTCCTTGCTCCCGCTTCTGTTTTCTCCACCTCTCATACTGCCAGTTCTCTCTTTCTCTGTGGTTGGTGGCTACTTTCCTGAGCTTCCGAAGCCACGTGGTTCCTGCCTCTTGTTGTCAGACTTGAATTGGAAAAGGAACTATATTAACAAGCCTTTACCACTCACACACGGCGGAAGTTTATACTTTAATTCAGTGAGCTAAGAAAAGCGTGTTGTGGGTCCCCTACGAGCCATGGTGCTTGCTTCATCATGATTTGGCACCAGTCATTAGCCGCAGCTCTGCTAATGAGCCACTGAGGTCAGTTTCAATATTTACTCAAAAACATAACCATGCAGCCCACCCCTCAACTGTGTATTTATCTTGCTTTTCTGCTGTTCGTGTGATTAGCTGGGAGGAGCTCACGGCGACATCCTCCCTATAAAAGTGTAGATGGATCACTCTCTAACTCTTTCTTGCTTCACATACAAATGGCTTGAAAGGTGCAGGGAAGATGCAGGTCTAATAGACAGAATAGAAGGTCTGTGCCAGGTGGGTTTCTCTGCATTGGTGTCCCATCACAGGTCCGCAAGTGTAATGTGTGATCTTTGACTCCTGGCATTTCACAAGCAGGCGGCCAGGAAACGGTTTCAGCCTATCAACCACTGAGGAGACGCAGCCTCTGAATGAGGAATGAGGAAGCAATGAATACATCCAGCCTATCACAGGAACAGCCCTGAGTGTTCCGAATTATAAATTCTCCATGTCACTGTATGTCGTTGAGCCCAAGTAGCTCGCCGTGATCGTATAGTGGTTAGTACTCTGCGTTGTGGCCGCAGTAACCTCGGTTCGAATCCGAGTCACGGCATAGTGGTTGGCAATGTCACGGCAGTTGGGTGTTAATTTTACAGAATTAGCAAATGTACCAGTGGTTTTTGTAAAATGTCAATTAAAAACAGATCCTTTCAAATATTTAAACCATCTAACAACAAATGATTTAAACTCGCATGATTATAAGCTGTAGCTATAATGTATTTACTTACATAAATTATCGTTCTTGAACCTATTGGAGGTGGAGGGGGAGCGGAGCTCACCCCCCAGGTGCAGTTGAGTGACCTGTGTTGTGGCTCTCTAGAGGGAAGGCACAAATTTTGCTGTCACCCAGCCCAATCCAGACGTGTATTGGGGCCAGGTTTCAGGCAAATAGAGCAGTAAGTGCAGAGACATGTTCACTCTCTAAAAGTGGCATTTCTAAAATAGTAAAGTTAAATCCAACCTCACCAGTAAGTAGGATTTTCAATAAATAAATAAAGCTACTCCTCTCCGATATGGAATTACCAAATAAAAAGTATAGGGGAATACACAGAGCTAACCTATGAGAGGGGTAGACCTCACAGTAGTGAAAAATGAAATAGACTGTTTGGTACTTACAGGACACGCGAACCACCAAAGTACATATCTTATTTTTTACTTACATAGCATCATGCACCTAGGACTACCTAGGGCCTACCTTAGGTATAAATTATATGTAATAAAAGGGGAGTTTAAGGCTTGGCAAGTAGGCTGGGACTCCCCTGGGAGACCCCTGAGTCTATGCCCAGAACCATAACTCTGCCAGTCGAGTACTTACCTAAAAGCCGATAACTCACTTTTCTTCCATAGGCTAACATTGAGTGGTTTCACTTGGAAATTCTTCTAAGTGGTGTGGAGTTTTGGAACTTTAAAATATTCATCTAAAATCAGCCGAACAACGAATTCTGATTTACTCACCTGTTATCAGGAGAGACCTCAGTGCTGCATCTTGGAGCTCAGTACTGACCCTGAAAAGTAATTTTAACTGTACTTACCAGTAACTCGAATTTCCTTCCATGGGATATCATTGCCTGCTTTTTGCTGAAAATTTTCTAAGTGTCGATTTTTGAAACTTACAAATATTCTTTAAAAATCGTACCAACTGTGAAAACGTAATTGTTTACCTGTTTTAGATAGATGTCCCAGTACTGAGCCTAGGAGCCCAGCACTGGATTACAAAAGTAACGAGAACGTACTTTACCCGTAACTTGAATTTTCTTCCATAGGAAACCATTGACTGTTTTTCTGTGAAATTTCTTCTAAGTGTCGATTTTGCAAACATGTAAATATTCCTTAAAAATCGCCTGTATAACTTAAACGCAGTTTCTCAACTGCTTACAGGTGGTACAGTAGTGCTGGATCTAGGATCCAACACTGACCTAGAAAAAGTAACCATAACCCCACTTACCTGCTAAGTGAATTTCCTTCCATAGGATAACTTTGGTAATTTGATCAGCAAATGTTTCTAAGTGTCAACTTTTAAAATAGCAAAATATTGCTTAAAAATCACAACAGTAACTAAAACGAATTTACTCACTTGTTTCCAAGAACTGTCCCAGGACTGAATCTAGGATCCAGTCCTGGATTTAGAAAAGTAATCCTGAAAGTAATTACTTGCATATAACTTAAAATTCCCGTTGAGCTCAATGTATTATTGTGATTCAAATTGTGTTGCCTATTGCAATAAACTGTAACTATGACCTGCAAAAGTCAATTGCCTATTGCAAAGTATTTAACTAAAGCATCTCATTCTGAGAAAGTATATTTTGATACCTATTGTTGGTTCTAAAATAAAACAACAATATCTTTTGTATGCAAACCAATGGCCTAGAGTTCAGTTCTTGAGTGTGTGAGACCATTTGCTGACTGAGTGTGTACAACAAATGTTTTACACTGTACTCTGATACTGCCTTACTGCTCGGCAAGCTACCACTTTAGAGAGTAAGGTTATATCTAACTTTAGCCTCTGCCAAACCTCTGGGGACTGGGGACTCTGTGCACACTGTACCTATTTGGGAACAGTATATACAGAGCCACTTTCTCACAGTAGTGATAAAGTGATTAGAGTCCTAAGGCCAACATAAAGATACAGCAAAACGTGAGGTGAAAAGCAAAAAGGTTGCTGGTAGGCCACCTTAAGGATGCCAGGTCTAACAAAAACTGAACTAAGGATAACATGAGTAAAACATCAGGTTTCTCTACTGCATTTGGTGAGACAAGTGGGCCTTCTTTTATCTTCCATTCAAGCAATCTTTGACAGACCCCTTTATTATAGAGCTTTTCAAGGATTAAAGATAAGGCACTTACAAAGGAGTCCCAAATACTCAGAGATGGTTGACTTCTGTAATATGGGTCGTAGACTAAAAGCAGCGCAAAAACAGAGTGCAACAGGGTCCAAAAAACTTGAGTGCCACAAGAGAGTTTGAATGCAAGCGTATCCTTTTACAGATCCAGAGATATACTCATGCAATTTTTGTTTTTAGGACAGAACGTGCATGATGAAAAAAACATTGTTTTTAAAAAGCGCATTGCAGAATATCAGTACTTTGATGTGGGAAAACGTTCAAACAAAATATTTGTAAGCAGCTTACAGCAAGTTGTTGTGGCCGAGTGGTTAAGGCGATGGACTCGAAATCCATTGGGGTATCCCCGCGCAGGTTCGAATCCTACCAACAACGAGAATCTTTTTATTATCGGCTACAATTTCAGAAGTTAACCTTTAGTATTTCTTACATTTCAGTTTTATAAATAGGTGGCTTATTTTTGTGTCACTATTGCCTCTCCACATATTTGTTATCGCTACCTCTTTCATGTCTTTGCTACACCTCATTCCTACTTTAGCACTGGTGTAAACGCTTCAAATTATTATACCGTTGCTCTCTCATTCATACCTGCGCATGCACTTGAAAGTTACTTTACCAATAAAAGACGCAAAGAGAGAAATAGAACAAAAGTGCTGGCTGGATTGGCAAACACACTTCATAAAACTGCATTTTCTTTTTTATTCTCCCCCGTGTTACATGCTTAACCTCCCCATGTGTAATTTCTCTTAACCTGCTGTCCCAGGAAGAGAATTTCATCTACAGGCTCTTTCTGTGTTTTTTTCCCTAGTCTGTCTTTCCCATTTCTTAGCTGTGTAACTGTTCCTTTACGCGCTCTATTTAAACGCCATCAATCTCATTTGAGCTCCTTGCTCCCGCTTCTGTTTTCTCCACCTCTCATACTGCCAGTTCTCTCTTTCTCTGTGGTTGGTGGCTACTTTCCTGAGCTTCCGAAGCCACGTGGTTCCTGCCTCTTGTTGTCAGACTTGAATTGGAAAAGGAACCATATTAACAAGCCTTTACCACTCACACACGGCGGAAGTTTATACTTTAATTCAGTGAGCTAAGAAAAGCGTGTTGTGGGTCCCCTACGAGCCATTGTGCTTGCTTCATCATCATTTGGCACCAGTCATTAGCCGCAGCTCTGCTAATGAGCCACTGAGGTCAGTTTCAATATTTACTCAAAAACATAACCATGCAGCCCACCCCTCAACTGTGTATTTATCTTGCTTTTCTGCTGTTCGTGTGATTAGCTGGGAGGAGCTCACGGCGACATCCTCCCTATAAAAGTGTAGATGGATCACTCTCTAACTCTTTCTTGCTTCACATACAAATGGCTTGAAAGGTGCAGGGAAGATGCAGGTCTAATAGACAGAATAGAAGGTCTGTGCCAGGTGGGTTTCTCTGCATTGTTGTTCCATCACAGGTCCGCAAGTGTAATGTGTGATCTTTGACTCCTGGCATTTCACAAGCAGGCGGCCAGGAAACGGTTTCAGCCTATCAACCACTGAGGAGACGCAGCCTCTGAATGAGGAATGAGGAAGCAATGAATACATCCAGCCTATCACAGGAACAGCCCTGAGTGTTCCGAATTATAAATTCTCCATGTCACTGTATGTCGTTGAGCCCAAGTAGCTCGCCGTGATCGTATAGTGGTTAGTACTCTGCGTTGTGGCCGCAGCAACCTCGGTTCGAATCCGAGTCACGGCATTGTGGTTGGCAATGTCACGGCGGGTGGGTGTTAATTTTACAGAATTAGCAAATGTACCAGTGGTTTTAGTAAAATGTCTATTAAAAACAGATCCTTTCAAATATTTAAACCATCTAACAACAAATGATTTAAACTCGCATGATTATAAGCTGTAGCTATAATGTATTTACTTACATAAATTATCGTTCTTGAACCTATTGGGGGTGGAGGGGGAGCGGAGCTCACCCCCCAGGTGCAGTTGAGTGACCTGTGTTGTGGCTCTCTAGAGGGAAGGCACAAATTTTGCTGTCACCCAGCCCAATCCAGACGTGTATTGGGGCCAGGTTTCAGGCAAATAGAGCAGTAAGTGCAGAGACATGTTCACTCTCTAAAAGTGGCATTTCTAAAATAGTAAAGTTAAATCCAACCTCACCAGTAAGTAGGATTTTCAATAAATAAATAAAGCTACTCCTCTCCGATATGGAATTACCAAATAAAAAGTATAGGGGAATACACAGAGCTAACCTATGAGAGGGGTAGACCTCACAGTAGTGAAAAATGAAATAGACTGTTTGGTACTTACAGGACACGCGAACCACCAAAGTACATATCTTATTTTTTACTTACATAGCATCATGCACCTAGGACTACCTAGGGCCTACCTTAGGTGTAAATTATATGTAATAAAAGGGGAGTTTAAGGCTTGGCAAGTAGGCTGGGACTCCCCTGGGAGACCCCTGAGTCTATGCCCAGAACCATAACTCTGCCAGTCGAGTACTTACCTAAAAGCCGATAACTCACTTTTCTTCCATAGGCTAACATTGAGTGGTTTCACTTGGAAATTCTTCTAAGTGGTGTGGAGTTTTGGATCTTTAAAATATTCATCTAAAATCAGCCGAACAACGAATTCTGATTTACTCACCTGTTATCAGGAGAGACCTCAGTGCTGCATCTTGGAGCTCGGTACTGACCCTGAAAAGTAATTTTAACCGTACTTACCAGTAACTCGAATTTCCTTCCATGGGATATCATTGCCTGCTTTTTGCTGAAAATTTTCTAAGTGTCGATTTTTGAAACTTACAAATATTCTTTAAAAATCGTACCAACTGTGAAAACGTAATTGTTTACCTGTTTTAGATAGATGTCCCAGTACTGAGCCTAGGAGCCCAGCACTGGATTACAAAAGTAACGAGAACGTACTTTACCCGTAACTTGAATTTTCTTCCATAGGAAACCATTGACTGTTTTTCTGTGAAATTTCTTCTAAGTGTCGATTTTGCAAACATGTAAATATTCCTTAAAAATCGCCTGTATAACTTAAACGCAGTTTCTCAACTGCTTACAGGTGGTACAGTAGTGCTGGATCTAGGATCCAACACTGACCTAGAAAACGTAACCATAACCCCACTTACCTGCTAAGTGAATTTCCTTCCATAGGATAACATTGGTAATTTGATCAGCAAAAGTTTCTAAGTGTCAACTTTTAAAATAGCAAAATATTGCTTAAAAATCACAACAGTAACTAAAACGAATTTACTCACTTGTTTCCAAGAACTGTCCCAGGACTGAATCTAGGATCCAGTCCTGGATTTAGAAAAGTAATCCTGAAAGTAATTAATTGCATATAACTTAAAATTCCCATTGAGCTCAATGTATTATTGTGATTCAAATTGTGTTGCCTATTGCAATAAACTGTAACTATGACCTGCAAAAGTCAATTGCCTATTGCAAAGTATTTAACTAAAGCATCTCATTCTGAGAAAGTATATTTTGATACCTATTGTTGGTTCTAAAATAAAACAACAATATCTTTTGTATTCAAACCAATGGCCTAGAGTTCAGTTCTTGAGTGTGTGAGACCATTTGCTGACTGAGTGTGTACAACAAATGTTTTACACTGTACTCTGATACTGCCTTACTGCTCGGCAAGCTACCACTTTAGAGAGTAAGGTTATATCTAACTTTAGCCTCTGCCAAACCTCTGGGGACTGGGGACTCTGTGCACACTGTACCTATTTGGGAACAGTATATACAGAGCCACTTTCTCACAGTAGTGATAAAGTGATTAGAGTCCTAAGGCCAACATAAAGATACAGCAAAACGTGAGGTGAAAAGCAAAAAGGTTGCTGGTAGGCCACCTTAAGGATGCCAGGTCTAACAAAAACTGAACTTAGGATAACATGAGTAAAACATCAGGTTTCTCTACTGCATTTGGTGAGACAAGTGGGCCTTCTTTTATCTTCCATTCAAGCAATCTTTGACAGACTCCTTTATTATAGAGCTTTTCAAGGATTAAAGATAAGGCACTTACAAAGGAGTCCCAAATAATCAGAGATGGTTGACTTCTGTAATATGGGTCGTAGACTAAAAGCAGCACAAAAACAGAGTGCAACAGGGTCCAAAAAACTTGAGTGCCACAAGAGAGTTTGAATGCAAGCGTATCCTTTTACAGATCCAGAGATATACTCATGCAATTTTTATTTTTAGGACAGAACGTGCATGATGAAAAAAACATTGTTTTTAAAAAGCGCATTGCAGAATATCAGTACTTTGATGTGGGAAAACTTCAAAACTTTCAAACAAAATATTTGTAGGCAGCTTACAGCAAGTTGTTGTGGCCGAGTGGTTAAGGCGATGGACTAGAAATCCATTGGGGTATCCCCGCGCAGGTTCGAATCCTGCCAACAACGAGAATCTTTTTATTATCGGCTACAATTTCAGAAGTTAACCTTTAGTATTTCTTCCATTTCAGTTTTATAAATAGGTGGCTTATTTTTGTGTCACTATTGCCTCTCCACATATTTGTTATCGCTACCTCTTTCATGTCTTTGCTACACCTCATTCCTACTTTAGCACTGGTGTAAACGCTTCAAATTATTATACCGTTGCTCTCTCATTCATACCTGCGCATGCACTTGAAAGTTACTTTACCAATAAAAGACGCAAAGAGAGAAATAGAACAAAAGTGCTGGCTGGATTGGCAAACACACTTCATAAAACTGCATTTTCTTTTTTATTCTCCCCCGTGTTACATGCTTAACCTCCCCATGTGTAATTTCTCTTAACCTGCTGTCCCAGGAAGAGAATTTCATGTACAGGCTCTTTCTGTGTTTTTTTCCCTAGTCTGTCTTTCCCATTTCTTAGCTGTGTAACTGTTCCTTTACGCGCTCTATTTAAACGCCATCAATCTCATTTGAGCTCCTTGCTCCCGCTTCTGTTTTCTCCACCTCTCATACTGCCAGTTCTCTCTTTCTCTGTGGTTGGTGGCTACTTTCCTGAGCTTCCGAAGCCACGTGGTTCCTGCCTCTTGTTGTCAGACTTGAATTGGAAAAGGAACCATATTAACAAGCCTTTACCACTCACACACGGCGGAAGTTTATACTTTAATTCAGTGAGCTAAGAAAAGCGTGTTGTGGGTCCCCTACGAGCCATTGTGCTTGCTTCATCATCATTTGGCACCAGTCATTAGCCGCAGCTCTGCTAATGAGCCACTGAGGTCAGTTTCAATATTTACTCAAAAACATAACCATGCAGCCCACCCCTCAACTGTGTATTTATCCTGCTTTTCTGCTGTTCGTGTGATTAGCTGGGAGGAGCTCACGGCGACATCCTCCCTATAAAAGTGTAGATGGATCACTCTCTAACTCTTTCTTGCTTCACATACAAATGGCTTGAAAGGTGCAGGGAAGATGCAGGTCTAATAGACAGAATAGAAGGCCTGTGCCAGGTGGGTTGCTCTGCATTGGTGTCCCATCACAGGTCCGCAAGTGTAATGTGTGATCTTTGACTCCTGGCATTTCACAAGCAGGCGGCCAGGAAACGGTTTCAGCCTATCAACCACTGAGGAGACGCAGCCTCTGAATGAGGAATGAGGAAGCAATGAATACATCCAGCCTATCACAGGAACAGCCCTGAGTGTTCCGAATTATAAATTCTCCATGTCATTGTATGTCGTTGAGCCCAAGTAGCTCGCCGTGATCGTATAGTGGTTAGTACTCTGCGTTGTGGCCGCAGCAACCTCGGTTCGAATCCGAGTCACGGCATTGTGGTTGGCAATGTCACGGCAGTTGGGTGTTAATTTTACAGAATTAGCAAATGTACCAGTGGTTTTTGTAAAATGTCTATTAAAAACAGATCCTTTCAAATATTTAAACCATCTAACAACAAATGATTTAAACTCGCATGATTATAAGCTGTAGCTATAATGTATTTACTTACATAAATTATCGTTCTTGAACCTATTGGGGGTGGAGGGGGAGCGGAGCTCACCCCCCAGGTGCAGTTGAGTGACCTGTGTTGTGGCTCTCTAGAGGGAAGGCACAAATTTTGCTGTCACCCAGCCCAATCCAGACGTGTATTGGGGCCAGGTTTCAGGCAAATAGAGCAGTAAGTGCAGAGACATGTTCACTCTCTAAAAGTGGCATTTCTAAAATAGTAAAGTTAAATCCAACCTCACCAGTAAGTAGGATTTTCAATAAATAAATAAAGCTACTCCTCTCCGATATGGAATTACCAAATAAAAAGTATAGGGGAATACACAGAGCTAACCTATGAGAGGGGTAGACCTCACAGTAGTGAAAAATGAAATAGACTGTTTGGTACTTACAGGACACGCGAACCACCAAAGTACATATCTTATTTTTTACTTACATAGCATCATGCACCTAGGACTACCTAGGGCCTACCTTAGGTGTAAATTATATGTAATAAAAGGGGAGTTTAAGGCTTGGCAAGTAGGCTGGGACTCCCCTGGGAGACCCCTGAGTCTATGCCCAGAACCATAACTCTGCCAGTCGAGTACTTACCTAAAAGCCGATAACTCACTTTTCTTCCATAGGCTAACATTGAGTGGTTTCACTTGGAAATTCTTCTAAGTGGTGTGGAGTTTTGGAACTTTAAAATATTCATCTAAAATCAGCCGAACAACGAATTCTGATTTACTCACCTGTTATCAGGAGAGACCTCAGTGCTGCATCTTGGAGCTCGGTACTGACCCTGAAAAGTAATTTTAACCGTACTTACCAGTAACTCGAATTTCCTTCCATGGGATATAATTGCCTGCTTTTTGCTGAAAATGTTCTAAGTGTCGATTTTTGAAACTTACAAATATTCTTTAAAAATCGTACCAACTGTGAAAACGTAATTGTTTACCTGTTTTAGATAGATGTCCCAGTACTGAGCCTAGGAGCCCAGCACTGGATTACAAAAGTAACGAGAACGTACTTTACCCGTAACTTGAATTTTCTTCCATAGGAAACCATTGACTGTTTTTCTGTGAAATTTCTTCTAAGTGTCGATTTTGCAAACATGTAAATATTCCTTAAAAATCGCCTGTATAACTTAAACGCAGTTTCTCAACTGCTTACAGGTGGTACAGTAGTGCTGGATCTAGGATCCAACACTGACCTAGAAAACGTAACCATAACCCCACTTACCTGCTAAGTGAATTTCCTTCCATAGGATAACATTGGTAATTTGATCAGCAAAAGTTTCTAAGTGTCAACTTTTAAAATAGCAAAATATTGCTTAAAAATCACAACAGTAACTAAAACGAATTTACTCACTTGTTTCCAAGAACTGTCCCAGGACTGAATCTAGGATCCAGTCCTGGATTTAGAAAAGTAATCCTGAAAGTAATTAATTGCATATAACTTAAAATTCCCATTGAGCTCAATGAATTATTGTGATTCAAATTGTGTTGCCTATTGCAATAAACTGTAACTATGACCTGCAAAAGTCAATTGCCTATTGCAAAGTATTTAACTAAAGCATCTCATTCTGAGAAAGTATATTTTGATACCTATTGTTGGTTCTAAAATAAAACAACAATATCTTTTGTATTCAAACCAATGGCCTAGAGTTCAGTTCTTGAGTGTGTGAGACCATTTGCTGACTGAGTGTGTACAACAAATGTTTTACACTGTACTCTGATACTGCCTTACTGCTCGGCAAGCTACCACTTTAGAGAGTAAGGTTATATCTAACTTTAGCCTCTGCCAAACCTCTGGGGACTGGGGACTCTGTGCACACTGTACCTATTTGGGAACAGTATATACAGAGCCACTTTCTCACAGTAGTGATAAAGTGATTAGAGTCCTAAGGCCAACATAAAGATACAGCAAAACATGAGGTGAAAAGCAAAAAGGTTGCTGGTAGGCCACCTTAAGGATGCCAGGTCTAACAAAAACTGAACTAAGGATAACATGAGTAAAACATCAGGTTTCTCTACTGCATTTGGTGAGACAAGTGGGCCTTCTTTTATCTTCCATTCAAGCAATCTTAGACAGACCCCTTTATTATAGAGCTTTTCAAGGATTAAAGATAAGGCACTTACAAAGGAGTCTCAAATAATCAGAGATGGTTGACTTCTGTAATATGGGTCGTAGACTAAAAGCAGCACAAAAACAGAGTGCAACAGGGTCCAAAAAACTTGAGTGCCACAAGAGAGTTTGAATGCAAGCGTATCCTTTTACAGATCCAGAGATATACTCATGCAATTTTTATTTTTAGGACAGAACGTGCATGATGAAAAAAACATTGTTTTTAAAAAGCGCATTGCAGAATATCAGTACTTTGATGTGGGAAAACTTCAAAACTTTCAAACAAAATATTTGTAGGCAGCTTACAGCAAGTTGTTGTGGCCGAGTGGTTAAGGCGATGGACTAGAAATCCATTGGGGTATCCCCGCGCAGGTTTGAATCCTGCCAACAACGAGAATCTTTTTATTATCGGCTACAATTTCAGAAGTTAACCTTTAGTATTTCTTCCATTTCAGTTTTATAAATAGGTGGCTTATTTTTGTGTCACTATTGCCTCTCCACATATTTGTTATCGCTACCTCTTTCATGTCTTTGCTACACCTCATTCCTACTTTAGCCCTGGTGTACACGCTTCAAATTATTATACCGTTGCTCTCTCATTCATACCTGCGCATGCACTTGAAAGTTACTTTACCAATAAAAGACTCAAAGAGAGAAATAGAACAAAAGTGCTGGCTGGATTGGCAAACACACTTCATAAAACTGCATTTTCTTTTTTATTCTCCCCCGTGTTACATGCTTAACCTCCCCATGTGTAATTTCTCTTAACCTGCTGTCCCAGGAAGAGAATTTCATCTACAGGCTCTTTCTGTGTTTTTTTCCCTAGTCTGTCTTTCCCATTTCTTAGCTGTGTAACTGTTCCTTTACGCGCTCTATTTAAACGCCATCAATCTCATTTGAGCTCCTTGCTCCCGCTTCTGTTTTCTCCACCTCTCATACTGCCAGTTCTCTCTTTCTCTGTGGTTGGTGGCTACTTTCCTGAGCTTCCGAAGCCACGTGGTTCCTGCCTCTTGTTGTCAGACTTGAATTGGAAAAGGAACTATATTAACAAGCCTTTACCACTCACACACGGCGGAAGTTTATACTTTAATTCAGTGAGCTAAGAAAAGCGTGTTGTGGGTCCCCTACGAGCCATGGTGCTTGCTTCATCATGATTTGGCACCAGTCATTAGCCGCAGCTCTGCTAATGAGCCACTGAGGTCAGTTTCAATATTTACTCAAAAACATAACCATGCAGCCCACCCCTCAACTGTGTATTTATCTTGCTTTTCTGCTGTTCGTGTGATTAGCTGGGAGGAGCTCACGGCGACATCCTCCCTATAAAAGTGTAGATGGATCACTCTCTAACTCTTTCTTGCTTCACATACAAATGGCTTGAAAGGTGCAGGGAAGATGCAGGTCTAATAGACAGAATAGAAGGTCTGTGCCAGGTGGGTTTCTCTGCATTGGTGTCCCATCACAGGTCCGCAAGTGTAATGTGTGATCTTTGACTCCTGGCATTTCACAAGCAGGCGGCCAGGAAACGGTTTCAGCCTATCAACCACTGAGGAGACGCAGCCTCTGAATGAGGAATGAGGAAGCAATGAATACATCCAGCCTATCACAGGAACAGCCCTGAGTGTTCCGAATTATAAATTCTCCATGTCACTGTATGTCGTTGAGCCCAAGTAGCTCGCCGTGATCGTATAGTGGTTAGTACTCTGCGTTGTGGCCGCAGTAACCTCGGTTCGAATCCGAGTCACGGCATAGTGGTTGGCAATGTCACGGCAGTTGGGTGTTAATTTTACAGAATTAGCAAATGTACCAGTGGTTTTTGTAAAATGTCTATTAAAAACAGATCCTTTCAAATATTTAAACCATCTAACAACAAATGATTTAAACTCGCATGATTATAAGCTGTAGCTATAATGTATTTACTTACATAAATTATCGTTCTTGAACCTATTGGAGGTGGAGGGGGAGCGGAGCTCACCCCCCAGGTGCAGTTGAGTGACCTGTGTTGTGGCTCTCTAGAGGGAAGGCACAAATTTTGCTGTCACCCAGCCCAATCCAGACGTGTATTGGGGCCAGGTTTCAGGCAAATAGAGCAGTAAGTGCAGAGACATGTTCACTCTCTAAAAGTGGCATTTCTAAAATAGTAAAGTTAAATCCAACCTCACCAGTAAGTAGGATTTTCAATAAATAAATAAAGCTACTCCTCTCCGATATGGAATTACCAAATAAAAAGTATAGGGGAATACACAGAGCTAACCTATGAGAGGGGTAGACCTCACAGTAGTGAAAAATGAAATAGACTGTTTGGTACTTACAGGACACGCGAACCACCAAAGTACATATCTTATTTTTTACTTACATAGCATCATGCACCTAGGACTACCTAGGGCCTACCTTAGGTATAAATTATATGTAATAAAAGGGGAGTTTAAGGCTTGGCAAGTAGGCTGGGACTCCCCTGGGAGACCCCTGAGTCTATGCCCAGAACCATAACTCTGCCAGTCGAGTACTTACCTAAAAGCCGATAACTCACTTTTCTTCCATAGGCTAACATTGAGTGGTTTCACTTGGAAATTCTTCTAAGTGGTGTGGAGTTTTGGAACTTTAAAATATTCATCTAAAATCAGCCGAACAACGAATTCTGATTTACTCACCTGTTATCAGGAGAGACCTCAGTGCTGCATCTTGGAGCTCAGTACTGACCCTGAAAAGTAATTTTAACTGTACTTACCAGTAACTCGAATTTCCTTCCATGGGATATCATTGCCTGCTTTTTGCTGAAAATTTTCTAAGTGTCGATTTTTGAAACTTACAAATATTCTTTAAAAATCGTACCAACTGTGAAAACGTAATTGTTTACCTGTTTTAGATAGATGTCCCAGTACTGAGCCTAGGAGCCCAGCACTGGATTACAAAAGTAACGAGAACGTACTTTACCCGTAACTTGAATTTTCTTCCATAGGAAACCATTGACTGTTTTTCTGTGAAATTTCTTCTAAGTGTCGATTTTGCAAACATGTAAATATTCCTTAAAAATCGCCTGTATAACTTAAACGCAGTTTCTCAACTGCTTACAGGTGGTACAGTAGTGCTGGATCTAGGATCCAACACTGACCTAGAAAAAGTAACCATAACCCCACTTACCTGCTAAGTGAATTTCCTTCCATAGGATAACTTTGGTAATTTGATCAGCAAATGTTTCTAAGTGTCAACTTTTAAAATAGCAAAATATTGCTTAAAAATCACAACAGTAACTAAAACGAATTTACTCACTTGTTTCCAAGAACTGTCCCAGGACTGAATCTAGGATCCAGTCCTGGATTTAGAAAAGTAATCCTGAAAGTAATTACTTGCATATAACTTAAAATTCCCGTTGAGCTCAATGTATTATTGTGATTCAAATTGTGTTGCCTATTGCAATAAACTGTAACTATGACCTGCAAAAGTCAATTGCCTATTGCAAAGTATTTAACTAAAGCATCTCATTCTGAGAAAGTATATTTTGATACCTATTGTTGGTTCTAAAATAAAACAACAATATCTTTTGTATGCAAACCAATGGCCTAGAGTTCAGTTCTTGAGTGTGTGAGACCATTTGCTGACTGAGTGTGTACAACAAATGTTTTACACTGTACTCTGATACTGCCTTACTGCTCGGCAAGCTACCACTTTAGAGAGTAAGGTTATATCTAACTTTAGCCTCTGCCAAACCTCTGGGGACTGGGGACTCTGTGCACACTGTACCTATTTGGGAACAGTATATACAGAGCCACTTTCTCACAGTAGTGATAAAGTGATTAGAGTCCTAAGGCCAACATAAAGATACAGCAAAACGTGAGGTGAAAAGCAAAAAGGTTGCTGGTAGGCCACCTTAAGGATGCCAGGTCTAACAAAAACTGAACTAAGGATAACATGAGTAAAACATCAGGTTTCTCTACTGCATTTGGTGAGACAAGTGGGCCTTCTTTTATCTTCCATTCAAGCAATCTTTGACAGACCCCTTTATTATAGAGCTTTTCAAGGATTAAAGATAAGGCACTTACAAAGGAGTCCCAAATACTCAGAGATGGTTGACTTCTGTAATATGGGTCGTAGACTAAAAGCAGCGCAAAAACAGAGTGCAACAGGGTCCAAAAAACTTGAGTGCCACAAGAGAGTTTGAATGCAAGCGTATCCTTTTACAGATCCAGAGATATACTCATGCAATTTTTGTTTTTAGGACAGAACGTGCATGATGAAAAAAACATTGTTTTTAAAAAGCGCATTGCAGAATATCAGTACTTTGATGTGGGAAAACGTTCAAACAAAATATTTGTAAGCAGCTTACAGCAAGTTGTTGTGGCCGAGTGGTTAAGGCGATGGACTCGAAATCCATTGGGGTATCCCCGCGCAGGTTCGAATCCTACCAACAACGAGAATCTTTTTATTATCGGCTACAATTTCAGAAGTTAACCTTTAGTATTTCTTACATTTCAGTTTTATAAATAGGTGGCTTATTTTTGTGTCACTATTGCCTCTCCACATATTTGTTATCGCTACCTCTTTCATGTCTTTGCTACACCTCATTCCTACTTTAGCACTGGTGTAAACGCTTCAAATTATTATACCGTTGCTCTCTCATTCATACCTGCGCATGCACTTGAAAGTTACTTTACCAATAAAAGACGCAAAGAGAGAAATAGAACAAAAGTGCTGGCTGGATTGGCAAACACACTTCATAAAACTGCATTTTCTTTTTTATTCTCCCCCGTGTTACATGCTTAACCTCCCCATGTGTAATTTCTCTTAACCTGCTGTCCCAGGAAGAGAATTTCATCTACAGGCTCTTTCTGTGTTTTTTTCCCTAGTCTGTCTTTCCCATTTCTTAGCTGTGTAACTGTTCCTTTACGCGCTCTATTTAAACGCCATCAATCTCATTTGAGCTCCTTGCTCCCGCTTCTGTTTTCTCCACCTCTCATACTGCCAGTTCTCTCTTTCTCTGTGGTTGGTGGCTACTTTCCTGAGCTTCCGAAGCCACGTGGTTCCTGCCTCTTGTTGTCAGACTTGAATTGGAAAAGGAACCATATTAACAAGCCTTTACCACTCACACACGGCGGAAGTTTATACTTTAATTCAGTGAGCTAAGAAAAGCGTGTTGTGGGTCCCCTACGAGCCATTGTGCTTGCTTCATCATCATTTGGCACCAGTCATTAGCCGCAGCTCTGCTAATGAGCCACTGAGGTCAGTTTCAATATTTACTCAAAAACATAACCATGCAGCCCACCCCTCAACTGTGTATTTATCTTGCTTTTCTGCTGTTCGTGTGATTAGCTGGGAGGAGCTCACGGCGACATCCTCCCTATAAAAGTGTAGATGGATCACTCTCTAACTCTTTCTTGCTTCACATACAAATGGCTTGAAAGGTGCAGGGAAGATGCAGGTCTAATAGACAGAATAGAAGGTCTGTGCCAGGTGGGTTTCTCTGCATTGGTGTCCCATCACAGGTCCGCAAGTGTAATGTGTGATCTTTGACTCCTGGCATTTCACAAGCAGGCGGCCAGGAAACGGTTTCAGCCTATCAACCACTGAGGAGACGCAGCCTCTGAATGAGGAATGAGGAAGCAATGAATACATCCAGCCTATCACAGGAACAGCCCTGAGTGTTCCGAATTATAAATTCTCCATGTCATTGTATGTCGTTGAGCCCAAGTAGCTCGCCGTGATCGTATAGTGGTTAGTACTCTGCGTTGTGGCCGCAGCAACCTCGGTTCGAATCCGAGTCACGGCATTGTGGTTGGCAATGTCACGGCAGTTGGGTGTTAATTTTACAGAATTAGCAAATGTACCAGTGGTTTTTGTAAAATGTCTATTAAAAACAGATCCTTTCAAATATTTAAACCATCTAACAACAAATGATTTAAACTCGCATGATTATAAGCTGTAGCTATAATGTATTTACTTACATAAATTATCGTTCTTGAACCTATTGGGGGTGGAGGGGGAGCGGAGCTCACCCCCCAGGTGCAGTTGAGTGACCTGTGTTGTGGCTCTCTAGAGGGAAGGCACAAATTTTGCTGTCACCCAGCCCAATCCAGACGTGTATTGGGGCCAGGTTTCAGGCAAATAGAGCAGTAAGTGCAGAGACATGTTCACTCTCTAAAAGTGGCATTTCTAAAATAGTAAAGTTAAATCCAACCTCACCAGTAAGTAGGATTTTCAATAAATAAATAAAGCTACTCCTCTCCGATATGGAATTACCAAATAAAAAGTATAGGGGAATACACAGAGCTAACCTATGAGAGGGGTAGACCTCACAGTAGTGAAAAATGAAATAGACTGTTTGGTACTTACAGGACACGCGAACCACCAAAGTACATATCTTATTTTTTACTTACATAGCATCATGCACCTAGGACTACCTAGGGCCTACCTTAGGTGTAAATTATATGTAATAAAAGGGGAGTTTAAGGCTTGGCAAGTAGGCTGGGACTCCCCTGGGAGACCCCTGAGTCTATGCCCAGAACCATAACTCTGCCAGTCGAGTACTTACCTAAAAGCCGATAACTCACTTTTCTTCCATAGGCTAACATTGAGTGGTTTCACTTGGAAATTCTTCTAAGTGGTGTGGAGTTTTGGATCTTTAAAATATTCATCTAAAATCAGCCGAACAACGAATTCTGATTTACTCACCTGTTATCAGGAGAGACCTCAGTGCTGCATCTTGGAGCTCGGTACTGACCCTGAAAAGTAATTTTAACCGTACTTACCAGTAACTCGAATTTCCTTCCATGGGATATCATTGCCTGCTTTTTGCTGAAAATTTTCTAAGTGTCGATTTTTGAAACTTACAAATATTCTTTAAAAATCGTACCAACTGTGAAAACGTAATTGTTTACCTGTTTTAGATAGATGTCCCAGTACTGAGCCTAGGAGCCCAGCACTGGATTACAAAAGTAACGAGAACGTACTTTACCCGTAACTTGAATTTTCTTCCATAGGAAACCATTGACTGTTTTTCTGTGAAATTTCTTCTAAGTGTCGATTTTGCAAACATGTAAATATTCCTTAAAAATCGCCTGTATAACTTAAACGCAGTTTCTCAACTGCTTACAGGTGGTACAGTAGTGCTGGATCTAGGATCCAACACTGACCTAGAAAACGTAACCATAACCCCACTTACCTGCTAAGTGAATTTCCTTCCATAGGATAACATTGGTAATTTGATCAGCAAAAGTTTCTAAGTGTCAACTTTTAAAATAGCAAAATATTGCTTAAAAATCACAACAGTAACTAAAACGAATTTACTCACTTGTTTCCAAGAACTGTCCCAGGACTGAATCTAGGATCCAGTCCTGGATTTAGAAAAGTAATCCTGAAAGTAATTAATTGCATATAACTTAAAATTCCCATTGAGCTCAATGTATTATTGTGATTCAAATTGTGTTGCCTATTGCAATAAACTGTAACTATGACCTGCAAAAGTCAATTGCCTATTGCAAAGTATTTAACTAAAGCATCTCATTCTGAGAAAGTATATTTTGATACCTATTGTTGGTTCTAAAATAAAACAACAATATCTTTTGTATTCAAACCAATGGCCTAGAGTTCAGTTCTTGAGTGTGTGAGACCATTTGCTGACTGAGTGTGTACAACAAATGTTTTACACTGTACTCTGATACTGCCTTACTGCTCGGCAAGCTACCACTTTAGAGAGTAAGGTTATATCTAACTTTAGCCTCTGCCAAACCTCTGGGGACTGGGGACTCTGTGCACACTGTACCTATTTGGGAACAGTATATACAGAGCCACTTTCTCACAGTAGTGATAAAGTGATTAGAGTCCTAAGGCCAACATAAAGATACAGCAAAACGTGAGGTGAAAAGCAAAAAGGTTGCTGGTAGGCCACCTTAAGGATGCCAGGTCTAACAAAAACTGAACTTAGGATAACATGAGTAAAACATCAGGTTTCTCTACTGCATTTGGTGAGACAAGTGGGCCTTCTTTTATCTTCCATTCAAGCAATCTTTGACAGACTCCTTTATTATAGAGCTTTTCAAGGATTAAAGATAAGGCACTTACAAAGGAGTCCCAAATAATCAGAGATGGTTGACTTCTGTAATATGGGTCGTAGACTAAAAGCAGCACAAAAACAGAGTGCAACAGGGTCCAAAAAACTTGAGTGCCACAAGAGAGTTTGAATGCAAGCGTATCCTTTTACAGATCCAGAGATATACTCATGCAATTTTTATTTTTAGGACAGAACGTGCATGATGAAAAAAACATTGTTTTTAAAAAGCGCATTGCAGAATATCAGTACTTTGATGTGGGAAAACTTCAAAACTTTCAAACAAAATATTTGTAGGCAGCTTACAGCAAGTTGTTGTGGCCGAGTGGTTAAGGCGATGGACTAGAAATCCATTGGGGTATCCCCGCGCAGGTTCGAATCCTGCCAACAACGAGAATCTTTTTATTATCGGCTACAATTTCAGAAGTTAACCTTTAGTATTTCTTCCATTTCAGTTTTATAAATAGGTGGCTTATTTTTGTGTCACTATTGCCTCTCCACATATTTGTTATCGCTACCTCTTTCATGTCTTTGCTACACCTCATTCCTACTTTAGCACTGGTGTAAACGCTTCAAATTATTATACCGTTGCTCTCTCATTCATACCTGCGCATGCACTTGAAAGTTACTTTACCAATAAAAGACGCAAAGAGAGAAATAGAACAAAAGTGCTGGCTGGATTGGCAAACACACTTCATAAAACTGCATTTTCTTTTTTATTCTCCCCCGTGTTACATGCTTAACCTCCCCATGTGTAATTTCTCTTAACCTGCTGTCCCAGGAAGAGAATTTCATGTACAGGCTCTTTCTGTGTTTTTTTCCCTAGTCTGTCTTTCCCATTTCTTAGCTGTGTAACTGTTCCTTTACGCGCTCTATTTAAACGCCATCAATCTCATTTGAGCTCCTTGCTCCCGCTTCTGTTTTCTCCACCTCTCATACTGCCAGTTCTCTCTTTCTCTGTGGTTGGTGGCTACTTTCCTGAGCTTCCGAAGCCACGTGGTTCCTGCCTCTTGTTGTCAGACTTGAATTGGAAAAGGAACCATATTAACAAGCCTTTACCACTCACACACGGCGGAAGTTTATACTTTAATTCAGTGAGCTAAGAAAAGCGTGTTGTGGGTCCCCTACGAGCCATTGTGCTTGCTTCATCATCATTTGGCACCAGTCATTAGCCGCAGCTCTGCTAATGAGCCACTGAGGTCAGTTTCAATATTTACTCAAAAACATAACCATGCAGCCCACCCCTCAACTGTGTATTTATCCTGCTTTTCTGCTGTTCGTGTGATTAGCTGGGAGGAGCTCACGGCGACATCCTCCCTATAAAAGTGTAGATGGATCACTCTCTAACTCTTTCTTGCTTCACATACAAATGGCTTGAAAGGTGCAGGGAAGATGCAGGTCTAATAGACAGAATAGAAGGCCTGTGCCAGGTGGGTTGCTCTGCATTGGTGTCCCATCACAGGTCCGCAAGTGTAATGTGTGATCTTTGACTCCTGGCATTTCACAAGCAGGCGGCCAGGAAACGGTTTCAGCCTATCAACCACTGAGGAGACGCAGCCTCTGAATGAGGAATGAGGAAGCAATGAATACATCCAGCCTATCACAGGAACAGCCCTGAGTGTTCCGAATTATAAATTCTCCATGTCATTGTATGTCGTTGAGCCCAAGTAGCTCGCCGTGATCGTATAGTGGTTAGTACTCTGCGTTGTGGCCGCAGCAACCTCGGTTCGAATCCGAGTCACGGCATTGTGGTTGGCAATGTCACGGCAGTTGGGTGTTAATTTTACAGAATTAGCAAATGTACCAGTGGTTTTTGTAAAATGTCTATTAAAAACAGATCCTTTCAAATATTTAAACCATCTAACAACAAATGATTTAAACTCGCATGATTATAAGCTGTAGCTATAATGTATTTACTTACATAAATTATCGTTCTTGAACCTATTGGGGGTGGAGGGGGAGCGGAGCTCACCCCCCAGGTGCAGTTGAGTGACCTGTGTTGTGGCTCTCTAGAGGGAAGGCACAAATTTTGCTGTCACCCAGCCCAATCCAGACGTGTATTGGGGCCAGGTTTCAGGCAAATAGAGCAGTAAGTGCAGAGACATGTTCCCTCTCTAAAAGTGGCATTTCTAAAATAGTAAAGTTAAATCCAACCTCACCAGTAAGTAGGATTTTCAATAAATAAATAAAGCTACTCCTCTCCGATATGGAATTACCAAATAAAAAGTATAGGGGAATACACAGAGCTAACCTATGAGAGGGGTAGACCTCACAGTAGTGAAAAATGAAATAGACTGTTTGGTACTTACAGGACACGCGAACCACCAAAGTACATATCTTATTTTTTACTTACATAGCATCATGCACCTAGGACTACCTAGGGCCTACCTTAGATGTAAATTATATGTAATAAAAGGGGAGTTTAAGGCTTGGCAAGTAGGCTGGGACTCCCCTGGGAGACCCCTGAGTCTATGCCCAGAACCATAACTCTGCCAGTCGAGTACTTACCTAAAAGCCGATAACTCACTTTTCTTCCATAGGCTAACATTGAGTGGTTTCACTTGGAAATTCTTCTAAGTGGTGTGGAGTTTTGGAACTTTAAAATATTGATCTAAAATCAGCCGAACAACGAATTCTGATTTACTCACCTGTTATCAGGAGAGACCTCAGTGCTGCATCTTGGAGCTCAGTACTGACCCTGAAAAGTAATTTTAACCGTACTTACCAGTAACTCGAATTTCCTTCCATGGGATATCATTGCCTGCTTTTTGCTGAAAATTTTCTAAGTGTCGATTTTGGAAACTTACAAATATTCTTTAAAAATCGTACCAACTGTGAAAACGTAATTGTTTACCTGTTTTAGATAGATGTCCCAGTACTGAGCCTAGGAGCCCAGCACTGGATTACAAAAGTAACGAGAACGTACTTTACCCGTAACTTGAATTTTCTTCCATAGGAAACCATTGACTGTTTTTCTGTGAACTTTCTTCTAAGTGTCGATTTTGCACACATGTAAATATTCCTTAAAAATCGCCTGTATAACTTAAACGCAGTTTCTCAACTGCTTACAGGTGGTACAGTAGTGCTGGATCTAGGATCCAACACTGACCTAGAAAAAGTAACCATAACCCCACTTACCTGCTAAGTGAATTTCCTTCCATAGGATAACATTGGTAATTTGATCAGCAAAAGTTTCAAAGTGTCAACTTTTAAAATAGCAAAATATTGCTTAAAAATCACAACAGTAACTAAAACGAATTTACTCACTTGTTTCCAAGAACTGTCCCAGGACTGAATCTAGGATCCAGTCCTGGATTTAGAAAAGTAATCCTGAAAGTAATTAATTGCATATAACTTAAAATTCCCATTGAGCTCAATGTATTATTGTGATTCAAATTGTGTTGCCTATTGCAATAAACTGTAACTATGACCTGCAAAAGTCAATTGCCTATTGCAAAGTATTTAACTAAAGCATCTCATTCTGAGAAAGTATATTTTGATACCTATTGTTGGTTCTAAAATAAAACAACAATATCTTTTGTATTCAAACCAATGGCCTAGAGTTCAGTTCTTGAGTGTGTGAGACCATTTGCTGACTGAGTGTGTACAACAAATGTTTTACACTGTACTCTGATACTGCCTTACTGCTCGGCAAGCTACCACTTTAGAGAGTAAGGTTATATCTAACTTTAGCCTCTGCCAAACCTCTGGGGACTGGGGACTCTGTGCACACTGTACCTATTTGGGAACAGTATATACAGAGCCACTTTCTCACAGTAGTGATAAAGTGATTAGAGTCCTAAGGCCAACATAAAGATACAGCAAAACGTGAGGTGAAAAGCAAAAAGGTTGCTGGTAGGCCACCTTAAGGATGCCAGGTCTAACAAAAACTGAACTAAGGATAACATGAGTAAAACATCAGGTTTCTCTACTGCATTTGGTGAGACAAGTGGGCCTTCTTTTATCTTCCATTCAAGCAATCTTTGACAGACCCCTTTATTATAGAGCTTTTCAAGGATTAAAGATAAGGCACTTACAAAGGAGTCCCAAATAATCAGAGATGGTTGACTTCTGTAATATGGGTCGTAGACTAAAAGCAGCACAAAAACAGAGTGCAACAGGGTCCAAAAAACTTGAGTGCCACAAGAGAGTTTGAATGCAAGCGTATCCTTTTACAGATCCAGAGATATACTCATGCAATTTTTATTTTTAGGACAGAACGTGCATGATGAAAAAAACATTGTTTTTAAAAAGCGCATTGCAGAATATCAGTACTTTGATGTGGGAAAACTTCAAAACTTTCAAACAAAATATTTGTAGGCAGCTTACAGCAAGTAGTTGTGGCCGAGTGGTTAAGGCGATGGACTAGAAATCCATTGGGGTATCCCTGCGCAGGTTCGAATCCTGCCAACAACGAGAATCTCTTTATTATCGGCTACAATTTCAGAAGTTAACCTTTAGTATTTCTTCCATTTCAGTTTTATAAATAGGTGGCTTATTTTTGTGTCACTATTGCCTCTCCACATATTTGTTATCGCTACCTCTTTCATGTCTTTGCTACACCTCATTCCTACTTTAGCCCTGGTGTACACGCTTCAAATTATTATACCGTTGCTCTCTCATTCATACCTGCGCATGCACTTGAAAGTTACTTTACCAATAAAAGACTCAAAGAGAGAAATAGAACAAAAGTGCTGGCTGGATTGGCAAACACACTTCATAAAACTGCATTTTCTTTTTTATTCTCCCCCGTGTTACATGCTTAACCTCCCCATGTGTAATTTCTCTTAACCTGCTGTCCCAGGAAGAGAATTTCATCTACAAGCTCTTTCTGTGTTTTTTTCCCTAGTCTGTCTTTCCCATTTCTTAGCTGTGTAACTGTTCCTTTACGCGCTCTATTTAAACGCCATCAATCTCATTTGAGCTCCTTGCTCCCGCTTCTGTTTTCTCCACCTCTCATACTGCCAGTTCTCTCTTTCTCTGTGGTTGTTGGCTACTTTCCTGAGCTTCCGAAGCCACGTGGTTCCTGCCTCTTGTTGTCAGACTTGAATTGGAAAAGGAACTATATTAACAAGCCTTTACCACTCACACACGGCGGAAGTTTATACTTTAATTCAGTGAGCTAAGAAAAGCGTGTTGTGGGTCCCCTACGAGCCATGGTGCTTGCTTCATCATGATTTGGCACCAGTCATTAGCCGCAGCTCTGCTAATGAGCCACTGAGGTCAGTTTCAATATTTACTCAAAAACATAACCATGCAGCCCACCCCTCAACTGTGTATTTATCTTGCTTTTCTGCTGTTCGTGTGATTAGCTGGGAGGAGCTCACGGCGACATCCTCCCTATAAAAGTGTAGATGGATCACTCTCTAACTCTTTCTTGCTTCACATACAAATGGCTTGAAAGGTGCAGGGAAGATGCAGGTCTAATAGACAGAATAGAAGGTCTGTGCCAGGTGGGTTTCTCTGCATTGGTGTCCCATCACAGGTCCGCAAGTGTAATGTGTGATCTTTGACTCCTGGCATTTCACAAGCAGGCGGCCAGGAAACGGTTTCAGCCTATCAACCACTGAGGAGACGCAGCCTCTGAATGAGGAATGAGGAAGCAATGAATACATCCAGCCTATCACAGGAACAGCCCTGAGTGTTCCGAATTATAAATTCTCCATGTCACTGTATGGCGTTGAGCCCAAGTAGCTCGCCGTGATCGTATAGTGGTTAGTACTCTGCGTTGTGGCCGCAGCAACCTCGGTTCGAATCCGAGTCACGGCATTGTGGATGGCAATGTCACGGCAGTTGGGTGTTAATTTTACAGAATTAGCAAATGTACCAGTGGTTTTTGTAAAATGTCTATTGAAAACAGATCCTTTCAAATATTTAAACCATCTAACAACAAATGATTTAAACTCGCATGATTATAAGCTGTAGCTATAATGTATTTACTTACATAAATTATCGTTCTTGAACCTATTGGGGGTGGAGGGGGAGCGGAGCTCACCCCCCAGGTGCAGTTGAGTGACCTGTGTTGTGGCTCTCTAGAGGGAAGGCACAAATTTTGCTGTCACCCAGCCCAATCCAGACATGTATTGGGGCCAGGTTTCAGGCAAATAGAGCAGTAAGTGCAGAGACATGTTCACTCTCTAAAAGTGGCATTTCTAAAATAGTAAAGTTAAATCCAACCTCACCAGTAAGTAGGATTTTCAATAAATAAATAAAGCTACTCCTCTCCGATATGGAATTACCAAATAAAAAGTATAGGGGAATACACAGAGCTAACCTATGAGAGGGGTAGACCTCACAGTAGTGAAAAATGAAATAGACTGTTTGGTACTTACAGGACACGCGAACCACCAAAGTACATATCTTATTTTTTACTTACATAGCATCATGCACCTAGGACTACCTAGGGCCTACCTTAGGTGTAAATTATATGTAATAAAAGGGGAGTTTAAGGCTTGGCAAGTAGGCTGGGACTCCCCTGGGAGACCCCTGAGTCTATGCCCAGAACCATAACTCTGCCAGTCGAGTACTTACCTAAAAGCCGATAACTCACTTTTCTTCCATAGGCTAACATTGAGTGGTTTCACTTGGAAATTCTTCTAAGTGGTGTGGAGTTTTGGAACTTTAAAATATTCATCTAAAATCAGCCGAACAACGAATTCTGATTTACTCACCTGTTATCAGGAGAGACCTCAGTGCTGCATCTTGGAGCTCGGTACTGACCCTGAAAAGTAATTTTAACCGTACTTACCAGTAACTCGAATTTCCTTCCATGGGATATCATTGCCTGCTTTTTGCTGAAAATTTTCTAAGTGTCGATTTTTGAAACTTACAAATATTCTTTAAAAATCGTACCAACTGTGAAAACGTAATTGTTTACCTGTTTTAGATAGATGTCCCAGTACTGAGCCTAGGAGCCCAGCACTGGATTACAAAAGTAACGAGAACGTACTTTACCCGTAACTTGAATTTTCTTCCATAGGAAACCATTGACTGTTTTTCTGTGAAATTTCTTCTAAGTGTCGATTTTGCAAACATGTAAATATTCCTTAAAAATCGCCTGTATAACTTAAACGCAGTTTCTCAACTGCTTACAGGTGGTACAGTAGTGCTGGATCTAGGATCCAACACTGACCTAGAAAAAGTAACCATAACCCCACTTACCTGCTAAGTGAATTTCCTTCCATAGGATAACATTGGTAATTTGATCAGCAAAAGTTTCAAAGTGTCAACTTTTAAAATAGCAAAATATTGCTTAAAAATCACAACAGTAACTAAAACGAATTTACTCACTTGTTTCCAAGAACTGTCCCAGGACTGAATCTAGGATCCAGTCCTGGATTTAGAAAAGTAATCCTGAAAGTAATTAATTGCATATAACTTAAAATTCCCGTTGAGCTCAATGTATTATTGTGATTCAAATTGTGTTGCCTATTGCAATAAACTGTAACTATGACCTGCAAAAGTCAATTGCCTATTGCAAAGTATTTAACTAAAGCATCTCATTCTGAGAAAGTATATTTTGATACCTATTGTTGGTTCTAAAATAAAACAACAATATCTTTTGTATGCAAACCAATGGCCTAGAGTTCAGTTCTTGAGTGTATGAGACCATTTGCTGACTGAGTGTGTACAACAAATGTTTTACACTGTACTCTGATACTGCCTTACTGCTCGGCAAGCTACCACTTTAGAGAGTAAGGTTATATCTAACTTTAGCCTCTGCCAAACCTCTGGGGACTGGGGACTCTGTGCACACTGTACCTATTTGGGAACAGTATATACAGAGCCACTTTCTCACAGTAGTGATAAAGTGATTAGAGTCCTAAGGCCAACATAAAGATACAGCAAAACGTGAGGTGAAAAGCAAAAAGGTTGCTGGTAGGCCACCTTAAGGATGCCAGGTCTAACAAAAACTGAACTAAGGATAACATGAGTAAAACATCAGGTTTCTCTACTGCATTTGGTGAGACAAGTGGGCCTTCTTTTATCTTCCATTCAAGCAATCTTTGACAGACCCCTTTATTATAGAGCTTTTCAAGGATTAAAGATAAGGCACTTACAAAGGAGTCCCAAATAATCAGAGATGGTTGACTTCTGTAATATGGGTCGTAGACTAAAAGCAGCACAAAAACAGAGTGCAACAGGGTCCAAAAAACTTGAGTGCCACAAGAGAGTTTGAATGCAAGCGTATCCTTTTACAGATCCAGAGATATACTCATGCAATTTTTATTTTTAGGACAGAACGTGCATGATGAAAAAAACATTGTTTTTAAAAAGCGCATTGCAGAATATCAGTACTTTGATGTGGGAAAACTTCAAAACTTTCAAACAAAATATTTGTAGGCAGCTTACAGCAAGTTGTTGTGGCCGAGTGGTTAAGGCGATGGACTAGAAATCCATTGGGGTATCCCCGCGCAGGTTCGAATCCTGCCAACAACGAGAATCTTTTTATTATCGGCTACAATTTCAGAAGTTAACCTTTAGTATTTCTTCCATTTCAGTTTTATAAATAGGTGGCTTATTTTTGTGTCACTATTGCCTCTCCACATATTTGTTATCGCTACCTCTTTCATGTCTTTGCTACACCTCATTCCTACTTTAGCACTGGTGTAAACGCTTCAAATTATTATACCGTTGCTCTCTCATTCATACCTGCGCATGCACTTGAAAGTTACTTTACCAATAAAAGATGCAAAGAGAGAAATAGAACAAAAGTGCTGGCTGGATTGGCAAACACACTTCATAAAACTGCATTTTCTTTTTTATTCTCCCCCGTGTTACATGCTTAACCTCCCCATGTGTAATTTCTCTTAACCTGCTGTCCCAGGAAGAGAATTTCATGTACAGGCTCTTTCTGTGTTTTTTTCCCTAGTCTGTCTTTCCCATTTCTTAGCTGTGTAACTGTTCCTTTACGCGCTCTATTTAAACGCCATCAATCTCATTTGAGCTCCTTGCTCCCGCTTCTGTTTTCTCCACCTCTCATACTGCCAGTTCTCTCTTTCTCTGTGGTTGGTGGCTACTTTCCTGAGCTTCCGAAGCCACGTGGTTCCTGCCTCTTGTTGTCAGACTTGAATTGGAAAAGGAACCATATTAACAAGCCTTTACCACTCACACACGGCGGAAGTTTATACTTTAATTCAGTGAGCTAAGAAAAGCGTGTTGTGGGTCCCCTACGAGCCATTGTGCTTGCTTCATCATCATTTGGCACCAGTCATTAGCCGCAGCTCTGCTAATGAGCCACTGAGGTCAGTTTCAATATTTACTCAAAAACATAACCATGCAGCCCACCCCTCAACTGTGTATTTATCCTGCTTTTCTGCTGTTCGTGTGATTAGCTGGGAGGAGCTCACGGCGACATCCTCCCTATAAAAGTGTAGATGGATCACTCTCTAACTCTTTCTTGCTTCACATACAAATGGCTTGAAAGGTGCAGGGAAGATGCAGGTCTAATAGACAGAATAGAAGGTCTGTGCCAGGTGGGTTTCTCTGCATTGGTGTCCCATCACAGGTCCGCAAGTGTAATGTGTGATCTTTGACTCCTGGCATTTCACAAGCAGACGGCCAGGAAACGGTTTCAGCCTATCAACCACTGAGGAGACGCAGCCTCTGAATGAGGAATGAGGAAGCAATGAATACATCCAGCCTATCACAGGAACAGCCCTGAGTGTTCCGAATTATAAATTCTCCATGTCACTGTATGTCGTTGAGCCCAAGTAGCTCGCCGTGATCGTATAGTGGTTAGTACTCTGCGTTGTGGCCGCAGCAACCTCGGTTCGAATCCGAGTCACGGCATTGTGGTTGGCAATGTCACGGCAGTTGGGTGTTAATTTTACAGAATTAGCAAATGTACCAGTGGTTTTTGTAAAATGTCTATTGAAAACAGATCCTTTCAAATATTTAAACCATCTAACAACAAATGATTTAAACTCGCATGATTATAAGCTGTAGCTATAATGTATTTACTTACATAAATTATCGTTCTTGAACCTATTGGGGGTGGAGGGGGAGCGGAGCTCACCCCCCAGGTGCAGTTGAGTGACCTGTGTTGTGGCTCTCTAGAGGGAAGGCACAAATTTTGCTGTCACCCAGCCCAATCCAGACGTGTATTGGGGCCAGGTTTCAGGCAAATAGAGCAGTAAGTGCAGAGACATGTTCAATCTCTAAAAGTGGCATTTCTAAAATAGTAAAGTTAAATCCAACCTCACCAGTAAGTAGGATTTTCAATAAATAAATAAAGCTACTCCTCTCCGATATGGAATTACCAAATAAAAAGTATAGGGGAATACACAGAGCTAACCTATGAGAGGGGTAGACCTCACAGTAGTGAAAAATGAAATAGACTGTTTGGTACTTACAGGACACGCGAACCACCAAAGTACATATCTTATTTTTTACTTACATAGCATCATGCACCTAGGACTACCTAGGGCCTACCTTAGGTGTAAATTATATGTAATAAAAGGGGAGTTTAAGGCTTGGCAAGTAGGCTGGGACTCCCCTGGGAGACCCCTGAGTCTATGCCCAGAACCATAACTCTGCCAGTCGAGTACTTACCTAAAGCCGATAACTCACTTTTCTTCCATAGGCTAACATTGAGTGGTTTCACTTGGAAATTCTTCTAAGTGGTGTGGAGTTTTGGAACTTTAAAATATTCATCTAAAATCAGCCGAACAACGAATTCTGATTTACTCACCTGTTATCAGGAGAGACCTCAGTGCTGCATCTTGGAGCTCAGTACTGACCCTGAAAAGTAATTTTAACCGTACTTACCAGTAACTCGAATTTCCTTCCATGGGATATCATTGCCTGCTTTTTGCTGAAAATTTTCTAAGTGTCGATTTTGGAAACTTACAAATATTCTTTAAAAATCGTACCAACTGTGAAAACGTAATTGTTTACCTGTTTTAGATAGATGTCCCAGTACTGAGTCTAGGAGCCCAGCACTGGATTACAAAAGTAACGAGAACGTACTTTACCCGTAACTTGAATTTTCTTCCTTAGGAAACCATTGACTGTTTTTCTGTGAAATTTCTTCTAAGTGTCGATTTTGCAAACATGTAAATATTCCTTAAAAATCGCCTGTATAACTTAAACGCAGTTTCTCAACTGCTTACAGGTGGTACAGTAGTGCTGGATCTAGGATCCAACACTGACCTAGAAAAAGTAACCATAACCCCACTTACCTGCTAAGTGAATTTCCTTCCATAGGATAACATTGGTAATTTGATCAGCAAAAGTTTCAAAGTGTCAACTTTTAAAATAGCAAAATATTGCTTAAAAATCACAACAGTAACTAAAACGAATTTACTCACTTGTTTCCAAGAACTGTCCCAGGACTGAATCTAGGATCCAGTCCTGGATTTAGAAAAGTAATCCTGAAAGTAATTAATTGCATATAACTTAAAATTCCCATTGAGCTCAATGTATTATTGTGATTCAAATTGTGTTGCCTATTGCAATAAACTGTAACTATGACCTGCAAAAGTCAATTGCCTATTGCAAAGTATTTAACTAAAGCATCTCATTCTGAGAAAGTATATTTTGATACCTATTGTTGGTTCTAAAATAAAACAACAATATCTTTTGTATGCAAACCAATGGCCTAGAGTTCAGTTCTTGAGTGTGTGAGACCATTTGCTGACTGAGTGTGTACAACAAATGTTTTACACTGTACTCTGATACTGCCTTACTGCTCGGCAAGCTACCACTTTAGAGAGTAAGGTTATATCTAACTTTAGCCTCTGCCAAACCTCTGGGGACTGGGGACTCTGTGCACACTCTACCTATTTGGGAACAGTATATACAGAGCCACTTTCTCACAGTAGTGATAAAGTGATTAGAGTCCTAAGGCTAACATAAAGATACAACAAAACGTGAGGTGAAAAGCAAAAAGGTTGCTGGTAGGCCACCTTAAGGATGCCAGGTCTAACAAACACTGAACTAAGGATAACATGAGTAAAACATCAGGTTTCTCTACTGCATTTGGTGAGACAAGTGGGCCTTCTTTTATCTTCCATTCAAGCAATCTTTGACAGACCCCTTTATTATAGAGCTTTTCAAGGATTAAAGATAAGGCACTTACAAAGGAGTCCCAAATACTCAGAGATGGTTGACTTCTGTAATATGGGTCGTAGACTAAAAGCAGCGCAAAAACAGAGTGCAACAGGGTCCAAAAAACTTGAGTGCCACAAGAGAGTTTGAATGCAAGCGTATCCTTTTACAGATCCAGAGATATACTCATGCAATTTTTGTTTTTAGGACAGAACGTGCATGATGAAAAAAACATTGTTTTTAAAAAGCGCATTGCAGAATATCAGTACTTTGATGTGGGAAAACTTCAAAACTTTCAAACAAAATATTTGTAGGCAGCTTACAGCAAGTTGTTGTGGCCGAGTGGTTAAGGCGATGGACTAGAAATCTATTGGGGTATCCCCGCGCAGGTTCGAATCCTGCCAACAACAAGAATCTTTTTATTATCGGCTACAATTTCAGAAGTTAACCTTTAGTATTTCTTCCATTTCAGTTTTATAAATAGGTGGCTTATTTTTGTGTCACTATTGCCTCTCCACATATTTGTTATCGCTACCTCTTTCATGTCTTTGCTACACCTCATTCCTACTTTAGCACTGGTGTAAACGCTTCAAATTATTATACGGTTGCCTTCTCATTCATACCTGCGCATGCACTTGAAAGTTACTTTACCAATAAAAGACGCAAAGAGAGAAATAGAAGAAAAGTGCTGGCTGGATTGGCAAACACACTTCATAAAACTGCATTTTCTTTTTTATTCTCCCCCGTGTTACATGCTTAACCTCCCCATGTGTAATTTCTCTTAACCTGCTGTCCCAGGAAGAGAATTTCATGTACAGGCTCTTTCTGTGTTTTTTTCCCTAGTCTGTCTTTCCCATTTCTTAGCTGTGTAACTGTTCCTTTACGCGCTCTATTTAAACGCCATCAATCTCATTTGAGCTCCTTGCTCCCCCTTCTGTTTTCTCCACCTCTCATACTGCCAGTTCTCTCTTTCTCTGTGGTTGTTGGCTACTTTCCTGAGCTTCCGAAGCCACGTGGTTCCTGCCTCTTGTTGTCAGACTTGAATTGGAAAAGGAACTATATTAACAAGCCTTTACCACTCACACACGGCGGAAGTTTATACTTTAATTCAGTGAGCTAAGAAAAGCGTGTTGTGGGTCCCCTACGAGCCATGGTGCTTGCTTCATCATGATTTGGCACCAGTCATTAGCCGCAGCTCTGCTAATGAGCCACTGAGGTCAGTTTCAATATTTACTCAAAAACATAACCATGCAGCCCACCCCTCAACTGTGTATTTATCTTGCTTTTCTGCTGTTCGTGTGATTAGCTGGGAGGAGCTCACGGCGACATCCTCCCTATAAAAGTGTAGATGGATCACTCTCTAACTCTTTCTTGCTTCACATACAAATGGCTTGAAAGGTGCAGGGAAGATGCAGGTCTAATAGACAGAATAGAAGGTCTGTGCCAGGTGGGTTTCTCTGCATTGGTGTCCCATCACAGGTCCGCAAGTGTAATGTGTGATCTTTGACTCCTGGCATTTCACAAGCAGGCGGCCAGGAAACGGTTTCAGCCTATCAACCACTGAGGAGACGCAGCCTCTGAATGAGGAATGAGGAAGCAATGAATACATCCAGCCTATCACAGGAACAGCCCTGAGTGTTCCGAATTATAAATTCTCCATGTCACTGTATGGCGTTGAGCCCAAGTAGCTCGCCGTGATCGTATAGTGGTTAGTACTCTGCGTTGTGGCCGCAGCAACCTCGGTTCGAATCCGAGTCACGGCATTGTGGATGGCAATGTCACGGCAGTTGGGTGTTAATTTTACAGAATTAGCAAATGTACCAGTGGTTTTTGTAAAATGTCTATTGAAAACAGATCCTTTCAAATATTTAAACCATCTAACAACAAATGATTTAAACTCGCATGATTATAAGCTGTAGCTATAATGTATTTACTTACATAAATTATCGTTCTTGAACCTATTGGGGGTGGAGGGGGAGCGGAGCTCACCCCCCAGGTGCAGTTGAGTGACCTGTGTTGTGGCTCTCTAGAGGGAAGGCACAAATTTTGCTGTCACCCAGCCCAATCCAGACGTGTATTGGGGCCAGGTTTCAGGCAAATAGAGCAGTAAGTGCAGAGACATGTTCACTCTCTAAAAGTGGCATTTCTAAAATAGTAAAGTTAAATCCAACCTCACCAGTAAGTAGGATTTTCAATAAATAAATAAAGCTACTCCTCTCCGATATGGAATTACCAAATAAAAAGTATAGGGGAATACACAGAGCTAACCTATGAGAGGGGTAGACCTCACAGTAGTGAAAAATGAAATAGACTGTTTGGTACTTACAGGACACGCGAACCACCAAAGTACATATCTTATTTTTTACTTACATAGCATCATGCACCTAGGACTACCTAGGGCCTACCTTAGGTGTAAATTATATGTAATAAAAGGGGAGTTTAAGGCTTGGCAAGTAGGCTGGGACTCCCCTGGGAGACCCCTGAGTCTATGCCCAGAACCATAACTCTGCCAGTCGAGTACTTACCTAAAAGCCGATAACTCACTTTTCTTCCATAGGCTAACATTGAGTGGTTTCACTTGGAAATTCTTCTAAGTGGTGTGGAGTTTTGGAACTTTAAAATATTCATCTAAAATCAGCCGAACAACGAATTCTGATTTACTCACCTGTTATCAGGAGAGACCTCAGTGCTGCATCTTGGAGCTCGGTACTGACCCTGAAAAGTAATTTTAACCGTACTTACCAGTAACTCGAATTTCCTTCCATGGGATATCATTGCCTGCTTTTTGCTGAAAATTTTCTAAGTGTCGATTTTTGAAACTTACAAATATTCTTTAAAAATCGTACCAACTGTGAAAACGTAATTGTTTACCTGTTTTAGATAGATGTCCCAGTACTGAGCCTAGGAGCCCAGCACTGGATTACAAAAGTAACGAGAACGTACTTTACCCGTAACTTGAATTTTCTTCCATAGGAAACCATTGACTGTTTTTCTGTGAAATTTCTTCTAAGTGTCGATTTTGCAAACATGTAAATATTCCTTAAAAATCGCCTGTATAACTTAAACGCAGTTTCTCAACTGCTTACAGGTGGTACAGTAGTGCTGGATCTAGGATCCAACACTGACCTAGAAAAAGTAACCATAACCCCACTTACCTGCTAAGTGAATTTCCTTCCATAGGATAACATTGGTAATTTGATCAGCAAAAGTTTCAAAGTGTCAACTTTTAAAATAGCAAAATATTGCTTAAAAATCACAACAGTAACTAAAACGAATTTACTCACTTGTTTCCAAGAACTGTCCCAGGACTGAATCTAGGATCCAGTCCTGGATTTAGAAAAGTAATCCTGAAAGTAATTAATTGCATATAACTTAAAATTCCCATTGAGCTCAATGTATTATTGTGATTCAAATTGTGTTGCCTATTGCAATAAACTGTAACTATGACCTGCAAAAGTCAATTGCCTATTGCAAAGTATTTAACTAAAGCATCTCATTCTGAGAAAGTATATTTTGATACCTATTGTTGGTTCTAAAATAAAACAACAATATCTTTTGTATGCAAACCAATGGCCTAGAGTTCAGTTCTTGAGTGTATGAGACCATTTGCTGACTGAGTGTGTACAACAAATGTTTTACACTGTACTCTGATACTGCCTTACTGCTCGGCAAGCTACCACTTTAGAGAGTAAGGTTATATCTAACTTTAGCCTCTGCCAAACCTCTGGGGACTGGGGACTCTGTGCACACTGTACCTATTTGGGAACAGTATATACAGAGCCACTTTCTCACAGTAGTGATAAAGTGATTAGAGTCCTAAGGCCAACATAAAGATACAGCAAAACGTGAGGTGAAAAGCAAAAAGGTTGCTGGTAGGCCACCTTAAGGATGCCAGGTCTAACAAAAACTGAACTAAGGATAACATGAGTAAAACATCAGGTTTCTCTACTGCATTTGGTGAGACAAGTGGGCCTTCTTTTATCTTCCATTCAAGCAATCTTTGACAGACCCCTTTATTATAGAGCTTTTCAAGGATTAAAGATAAGGCACTTACAAAGGAGTCCCAAATAATCAGAGATGGTTGACTTCTGTAATATGGGTCGTAGACTAAAAGCAGCACAAAAACAGAGTGCAACAGGGTCCAAAAAACTTGAGTGCCACAAGAGAGTTTGAATGCAAGCGTATCCTTTTACAGATCCAGAGATATACTCATGCAATTTTTATTTTTAGGACAGAACGTGCATGATGAAAAAAACATTGTTTTTAAAAAGCGCATTGCAGAATATCAGTACTTTGATGTGGGAAAACTTCAAAACTTTCAAACAAAATATTTGTAGGCAGCTTACAGCAAGTTGTTGTGGCCGAGTGGTTAAGGCGATGGACTAGAAATCCATTGGGGTATCCCCGCGCAGGTTCGAATCCTGCCAACAACGAGAATCTTTTTATTATCGGCTACAATTTCAGAAGTTAACCTTTAGTATTTCTTCCATTTCAGTTTTATAAATAGGTGGCTTATTTTTGTGTCACTATTGCCTCTCCACATATTTGTTATCGCTACCTCTTTCATGTCTTTGCTACACCTCATTCCTACTTTAGCACTGGTGTAAACGCTTCAAATTATTATACCGTTGCTCTCTCATTCATACCTGCGCATGCACTTGAAAGTTACTTTACCAATAAAAGATGCAAAGAGAGAAATAGAACAAAAGTGCTGGCTGGATTGGCAAACACACTTCATAAAACTGCATTTTCTTTTTTATTCTCCCCCGTGTTACATGCTTAACCTCCCCATGTGTAATTTCTCTTAACCTGCTGTCCCAGGAAGAGAATTTCATGTACAGGCTCTTTCTGTGTTTTTTTCCCTAGTCTGTCTTTCCCATTTCTTAGCTGTGTAACTGTTCCTTTACGCGCTCTATTTAAACGCCATCAATCTCATTTGAGCTCCTTGCTCCCGCTTCTGTTTTCTCCACCTCTCATACTGCCAGTTCTCTCTTTCTCTGTGGTTGGTGGCTACTTTCCTGAGCTTCCGAAGCCACGTGGTTCCTGCCTCTTGTTGTCAGACTTGAATTGGAAAAGGAACCATATTAACAAGCCTTTACCACTCACACACGGCGGAAGTTTATACTTTAATTCAGTGAGCTAAGAAAAGCGTGTTGTGGGTCCCCTACGAGCCATTGTGCTTGCTTCATCATCATTTGGCACCAGTCATTAGCCGCAGCTCTGCTAATGAGCCACTGAGGTCAGTTTCAATATTTACTCAAAAACATAACCATGCAGCCCACCCCTCAACTGTGTATTTATCCTGCTTTTCTGCTGTTCGTGTGATTAGCTGGGAGGAGCTCACGGCGACATCCTCCCTATAAAAGTGTAGATGGATCACTCTCTAACTCTTTCTTGCTTCACATACAAATGGCTTGAAAGGTGCAGGGAAGATGCAGGTCTAATAGACAGAATAGAAGGTCTGTGCCAGGTGGGTTTCTCTGCATTGGTGTCCCATCACAGGTCCGCAAGTGTAATGTGTGATCTTTGACTCCTGGCATTTCACAAGCAGACGGCCAGGAAACGGTTTCAGCCTATCAACCACTGAGGAGACGCAGCCTCTGAATGAGGAATGAGGAAGCAATGAATACATCCAGCCTATCACAGGAACAGCCCTGAGTGTTCCGAATTATAAATTCTCCATGTCACTGTATGTCGTTGAGCCCAAGTAGCTCGCCGTGATCGTATAGTGGTTAGTACTCTGCGTTGTGGCCGCAGCAACCTCGGTTCGAATCCGAGTCACGGCATTGTGGTTGGCAATGTCACGGCAGTTGGGTGTTAATTTTACAGAATTAGCAAATGTACCAGTGGTTTTTGTAAAATGTCTATTGAAAACAGATCCTTTCAAATATTTAAACCATCTAACAACAAATGATTTAAACTCGCATGATTATAAGCTGTAGCTATAATGTATTTACTTACATAAATTATCGTTCTTGAACCTATTGGGGGTGGAGGGGGAGCGGAGCTCACCCCCCAGGTGCAGTTGAGTGACCTGTGTTGTGGCTCTCTAGAGGGAAGGCACAAATTTTGCTGTCACCCAGCCCAATCCAGACGTGTATTGGGGCCAGGTTTCAGGCAAATAGAGCAGTAAGTGCAGAGACATGTTCAATCTCTAAAAGTGGCATTTCTAAAATAGTAAAGTTAAATCCAACCTCACCAGTAAGTAGGATTTTCAATAAATAAATAAAGCTACTCCTCTCCGATATGGAATTACCAAATAAAAAGTATAGGGGAATACACAGAGCTAACCTATGAGAGGGGTAGACCTCACAGTAGTGAAAAATGAAATAGACTGTTTGGTACTTACAGGACACGCGAACCACCAAAGTACATATCTTATTTTTTACTTACATAGCATCATGCACCTAGGACTACCTAGGGCCTACCTTAGGTGTAAATTATATGTAATAAAAGGGGAGTTTAAGGCTTGGCAAGTAGGCTGGGACTCCCCTGGGAGACCCCTGAGTCTATGCCCAGAACCATAACTCTGCCAGTCGAGTACTTACCTAAAGCCGATAACTCACTTTTCTTCCATAGGCTAACATTGAGTGGTTTCACTTGGAAATTCTTCTAAGTGGTGTGGAGTTTTGGAACTTTAAAATATTCATCTAAAATCAGCCGAACAACGAATTCTGATTTACTCACCTGTTATCAGGAGAGACCTCAGTGCTGCATCTTGGAGCTCAGTACTGACCCTGAAAAGTAATTTTAACCGTACTTACCAGTAACTCGAATTTCCTTCCATGGGATATCATTGCCTGCTTTTTGCTGAAAATTTTCTAAGTGTCGATTTTGGAAACTTACAAATATTCTTTAAAAATCGTACCAACTGTGAAAACGTAATTGTTTACCTGTTTTAGATAGATGTCCCAGTACTGAGTCTAGGAGCCCAGCACTGGATTACAAAAGTAACGAGAACGTACTTTACCCGTAACTTGAATTTTCTTCCTTAGGAAACCATTGACTGTTTTTCTGTGAAATTTCTTCTAAGTGTCGATTTTGCAAACATGTAAATATTCCTTAAAAATCGCCTGTATAACTTAAACGCAGTTTCTCAACTGCTTACAGGTGGTACAGTAGTGCTGGATCTAGGATCCAACACTGACCTAGAAAAAGTAACCATAACCCCACTTACCTGCTAAGTGAATTTCCTTCCATAGGATAACATTGGTAATTTGATCAGCAAAAGTTTCAAAGTGTCAACTTTTAAAATAGCAAAATATTGCTTAAAAATCACAACAGTAACTAAAACGAATTTACTCACTTGTTTCCAAGAACTGTCCCAGGACTGAATCTAGGATCCAGTCCTGGATTTAGAAAAGTAATCCTGAAAGTAATTAATTGCATATAACTTAAAATTCCCATTGAGCTCAATGTATTATTGTGATTCAAATTGTGTTGCCTATTGCAATAAACTGTAACTATGACCTGCAAAAGTCAATTGCCTATTGCAAAGTATTTAACTAAAGCATCTCATTCTGAGAAAGTATATTTTGATACCTATTGTTGGTTCTAAAATAAAACAACAATATCTTTTGTATGCAAACCAATGGCCTAGAGTTCAGTTCTTGAGTGTGTGAGACCATTTGCTGACTGAGTGTGTACAACAAATGTTTTACACTGTACTCTGATACTGCCTTACTGCTCGGCAAGCTACCACTTTAGAGAGTAAGGTTATATCTAACTTTAGCCTCTGCCAAACCTCTGGGGACTGGGGACTCTGTGCACACTCTACCTATTTGGGAACAGTATATACAGAGCCACTTTCTCACAGTAGTGATAAAGTGATTAGAGTCCTAAGGCTAACATAAAGATACAACAAAACGTGAGGTGAAAAGCAAAAAGGTTGCTGGTAGGCCACCTTAAGGATGCCAGGTCTAACAAACACTGAACTAAGGATAACATGAGTAAAACATCAGGTTTCTCTACTGCATTTGGTGAGACAAGTGGGCCTTCTTTTATCTTCCATTCAAGCAATCTTTGACAGACCCCTTTATTATAGAGCTTTTCAAGGATTAAAGATAAGGCACTTACAAAGGAGTCCCAAATACTCAGAGATGGTTGACTTCTGTAATATGGGTCGTAGACTAAAAGCAGCGCAAAAACAGAGTGCAACAGGGTCCAAAAAACTTGAGTGCCACAAGAGAGTTTGAATGCAAGCGTATCCTTTTACAGATCCAGAGATATACTCATGCAATTTTTGTTTTTAGGACAGAACGTGCATGATGAAAAAAACATTGTTTTTAAAAAGCGCATTGCAGAATATCAGTACTTTGATGTGGGAAAACTTCAAAACTTTCAAACAAAATATTTGTAGGCAGCTTACAGCAAGTTGTTGTGGCCGAGTGGTTAAGGCGATGGACTAGAAATCTATTGGGGTATCCCCGCGCAGGTTCGAATCCTGCCAACAACAAGAATCTTTTTATTATCGGCTACAATTTCAGAAGTTAACCTTTAGTATTTCTTCCATTTCAGTTTTATAAATAGGTGGCTTATTTTTGTGTCACTATTGCCTCTCCACATATTTGTTATCGCTACCTCTTTCATGTCTTTGCTACACCTCATTCCTACTTTAGCACTGGTGTAAACGCTTCAAATTATTATACGGTTGCCTTCTCATTCATACCTGCGCATGCACTTGAAAGTTACTTTACCAATAAAAGACGCAAAGAGAGAAATAGAAGAAAAGTGCTGGCTGGATTGGCAAACACACTTCATAAAACTGCATTTTCTTTTTTATTCTCCCCCGTGTTACATGCTTAACCTCCCCATGTGTAATTTCTCTTAACCTGCTGTCCCAGGAAGAGAATTTCATGTACAGGCTCTTTCTGTGTTTTTTTCCCTAGTCTGTCTTTCCCATTTCTTAGCTGTGTAACTGTTCCTTTACGCGCTCTATTTAAACGCCATCAATCTCATTTGAGCTCCTTGCTCCCGCTTCTGTTTTCTCCACCTCTCATACTGCCAGTTCTCTCTTTCTCTGTGGTTGGTGGCTACTTTCCTGAGCTTCCGAAGCCACGTGGTTCCTGCCTCTTGTTGTCAGACTTGAATTGGAAAAGGAACCATATTAACAAGCCTTTACCACTCACACACGGCGGAAGTTTATACTTTAATTCAGTGAGCTAAAAAAAGCGTGTTGTGGGTCCCCTACGAGCCATGGTGCTTGCTTCATCATGATTTGGCACCAGTCATTAGCCGCAGCTCTGCTAATGAGCCACTGAGGTCAGTTTCAATATTTACTCAAAAACATAACCATGCAGCCCACCCCTCAACTGTGTATTTATCTTGCTTTTCTGCTGTTCGTGTGATTAGCTGGGAGGAGCTCACAGCGACATCCTCCCTATAAAAGTGTAGATGGATCACTCTCTAACTCTTTCTTACTTCACATACAAATGGCTTGAAAGGTGCAGGGAAGATGCAGGTCTAATAGACAGAATAGAAGGTCTGTGCCAGGTGGGTTTCTCTGCATTGGTGTCCCATCACAGGTCCGCAAGTGTAATGTGTGATCTTTGACTCCTGGCATTTCACAAGCAGGCGGCCAGGAAACGGTTTCAGCCTATCAACCACTGAGGAGACGCAGCCTCTGAATGAGGAATGAGGAAGCAATGAATACATCCAGCCTATCACAGGAACAGCCCTGAGTGTTCCGAATTATAAATTCTCCATGTCACTGTATGTCGTTGAGCCCAAGTAGCTCGCCGTGATCGTATAGTGGTTAGTACTCTGCGTTGTGGCCGCAGCAACCTCGGTTCGAATCCGAGTCACGGCATTGTGGTTGGCAATGTCACGGCAGTTGGGTGTTAATTTTACAGAATTAGCAAATGTACCAGTGGTTTTTGTAAAATGTCTATTAAAAACAGATCCTTTCAAATATTTAAACCATCTAACAACAAATGATTTAAACTCGCATGATTATAAGCTGTAACTATAATGTATTTACTTACATAAATTATCGTTCTTGAACCTATTGGGGGTGGAGGGGGAGCGGAGCTCACCCCCCAGGTGCAGTTGAGTGACCTGTGTTGTGCCTCTCTAGAGGGAAGGCACAAATTTTGCTGTCACCCAGCCCAATCCAGACGTGTATTGGGGCCAGGTTTCAGGCAAATAGAGCAGTAAGTGCAGAGAAATGTTCACTCTCTAAAAGTGGCATTTCTAAAATAGTAAAGTTAAATCCAACCTCACCAGTAAGTAGGATTTTCAATAAATAAATAAAGCTACTCCTCTCCTATATTGAATTACCAAATTAAAAGTATAGGGGAATACACAGAGCTAACCTATGAGAGGGGTAGACCTCACAGTAGTGAAAAATGAAATAGACTGTTTGGTACTTACAGGACACGCGAACCACCAAAGTACATATCTTATTTTTTACTTACATAGCATCATGCACCTAGGACTACCTAGGGCCTACCTTAGGTGTAAATTATATGTAATAAAAGGGGAGTTTAAGGCTTGGCAAGTAGGCTGGGACTCCCCTGGGAGACCCCTGAGTCTATGCCCAGAACCATAACTCTGCCAGTCGAGTACTTACCTAAAAGCCGATAACTCACTTTTCTTCCATAGGCTAACATTGAGTGATTTCACTTGGAAATTCTTCTAAGTGGTGTGGAGTTTTGGAACTTTAAAATATTCATCTAAAATCAGCCGAACAACGAATTCTGATTTACTCACCTGTTATCAGGAGAGACCTCAGTGCTGCATCTTGGAGCTCGGTACTGACCCTGAAAAGTAATTTTAACCGTACTTACCAGTAACTCGAATTTCCTTCCATGGGATATCATTGCCTGCTTTTTGCTGAAAATTTTCTAAGTGTCGATTTTTGAAACTTAAAATATTCTTTAAAAATCGTACCAACTGTGAAAACGTAATTGTTTACCTGTTTTAGATAGATGTCCCAGTACTGAGCCTAGGAGCCCAGCACTGGATTACAAAAGTAACGAGAACGTACTTTACCCGTAACTTGAATTTTCTTCCATAGGAAACCATTGACTGTTTTTCTGTGAAATTTCTTCTAAGTGTCGATTTTGCAAACATGTAAATATTCCTTAAAAATCGCCTGTATAACTTAAACGCAGTTTCTCAACTGCTTACAGGTGGTACAGTAGTGCTGGATCTAGGATCCAACACTGACCTAGAAAACGTAACCATAACCCCACTTACCTGCTAAGTGAATTTCCTTCCATAGGATAACATTGGTAATTTGATCAGCAAAAGTTTCTAAGTGTCAACTTTTAAAATAGCAAAATATTGCTTAAAAATCACAACAGTAACTAAAACGAATTTACTCACTTGTTTCCAAGAATTGTCCCAGGACTGAATCTAGGATCCAGTCCTGGATTTAGAAAAGTAATCCTGAAAGTAATTAATTGCATATAACTTAAAATTCCCATTGAGCTCAATGTATTATTGTGATTCAAATTGTGTTGCCTATTGCAATAAACTGTAACTATGACCTGCAAAAGTCAATTGCCTATTGCAAAGTATTTAACTAAAGCATCTCATTCTGAGAAAGTATATTTTGATACCTATTGTTGGTTCTAAAATAAAACAACAATATCTTTTGTATGCAAACCAATGGCCTAGAGTTCAGTTCTTGAGTGTGTGAGACCATTTGCTGACTGAGTGTGTACAACAAATGTTTTACACTGTACTCTGATACTGCCTTACTGCTCGGCAAGCTACCACTTTAGAGAGTAAGGTTATATCTAACTTTAGCCTCTGCCAAACCTCTGGGGACTGGGGACTCTGTGCACACTGTACCTATTTGGGAACAGTATATACAGAGCCACTTTCTCACAGTAGTGATAAAGTGATTAGAGTCCTAAGGCTAACATAAAGATACAACAAAACGTGAGGTGAAAAGCAAAAAGGTTGCTGGTAGGCCACCTTAAGGATGCCAGGTCTAACAAACACTGAACTAAGGATAACGTGAGTAAAACATCAGGTTTCTCTACTGCATTTGGTGAGACAAGTGGGCCTTCTTTTATCTTCCATTCAAGCAATCTTTGACAGACCCCTTTATTATAGAGCTTTTCAAGGATTAAAGATAAGGCACTTACAAAGGAGTCCCAAATACTCAGAGATGGTTGACTTCTGTAATATGGGTCGTAGACTAAAAGCAGCGCAAAAACAGAGTGCAACAGGGTCCAAAAAACTTGAGTGCCACAAGAGAGTTTGAATGCAAGCGTATCCTTTTACAGATCCAGAGATATACTCATGCAATTTTTGTTTTTAGGACAGAACGTGCATGATGAAAAAAACATTGTTTTTAAAAAGCGCATTGCAGAATAGCAGTACTTTGATGTGGGAAAACTTTCAAACAAAATATTTGTAAGCAGCTTACAGCAAGTTGTTGTGGCCGAGTGGTTAAGGCGATGGACTCGAAATCCATTGGGGTATCCCCGCGCAGGTTCGAATCCTGCCAACAACGAGAATCTTTTTATTATCGGCTACAATTTCAGAAGTTAACCTTTAGTATTTCTTCCATTTCAGTTTTATAAATAGGTGGCTTATTTTTGTGCCACTATTGCCTCTCCACATATTTGTTATCGCTACCTCTTTCATGTCTTTGCTACACCTCATTCCTACTTTAGCACTGGTGTAAACGCTTCAAATTATTATACCGTTGCTCTCTCATTCATACCTGCGCATGCACTTGAAAGTTACTTTACCAATAAAAGACGCAAAGAGAGAAATAGAACAAAAGTGCTGGCTGGATTGGCAAACACACTTCATAAAACTGCATTTTCTTTTTTATTCTCCCCCGTGTTACATGCTTAACCTCCCCATGTGTAATTTCTCTTAACCTGCTGTCCCAGGAAGAGAATTTCATGTACAGGCTCTTTCTGTGTTTTTTTCCCTAGTCTGTCTTTCCCATTTCTTAGCTGTGTAACTGTTCCTTTACGCGCTCTATTTAAACGCCATCAATCTCATTTGAGCTCCTTGCTCCCGCTTCTGTTTTCTCCACCTCTCATACTGCCAGTTCTCTCTTTCTCTGTGGTTGGTGGCTACTTTCCTGAGCTTCCGAAGCCACGTGGTTCCTGCCTCTTGTTGTCAGACTTGAATTGGAAAAGGAACCATATTAACAAGCCTTTACCACTCACACACGGCGGAAGTTTATACTTTAATTCAGTGAGCTAAGAAAAGCGTGTTGTGGGTCCCCTACGAGCCATTGTGCTTGCTTCATCATCATTTGGCACCAGTCATTAGCCGCAGCTCTGCTAATGAGCCACTGAGGTCAGTTTCAATATTTACTCAAAAACATAACCATGCAGCCCACCCCTCAACTGTGTATTTATCTTGCTTTTCTGCTGTTCGTGTGATTAGCTGGGAGGAGCTCACGGCGACATCCTCCCTATAAAAGTGTAGATGGATCACTCTCTAACTCTTTCTTGCTTCACATACAAATGGCTTGAAAGGTGCAGGGAAGATGCAGGTCTAATAGACAGAAGAGAAGGCCTGTGCCAGGTGGGTTTCTCTGCATTGGTGTCCCATCACAGGTCCGCAAGTGTAATGTGTGATCTTTGACTCCTGGCATTTCACAAGCAGGCGGCCAGGAAATGGTTTCAGCCTATCAACCACTGAGGAGACGCAGCCTCTGAATGAGGAATGAGGAAGCAATGAATACATCCAGCCTATCACAGGAACAGCCCTGAGTGTTCCGAATTATAAATTCTCCATGTCATTGTATGTCGTTGAGCCCAAGTAGCTCGCCGTGATCGTATAGTGGTTAGTACTCTGCGTTGTGGCCGCAGCAACCTCGGTTCGAATCCGAATCACGGCATTGTGGTTGGCAATGTCACGGCAGTTGGGTGTTAATTTTACAGAATTAGCAAATGTACCAGTGGTTTTTGTAAAATGTCTATTAAAAACAGATCCTTTCAAATATTTAAACCATCTAACAACAAATGATTTAAACTCGCATGATTATAAGCTGTAGCTATAATGTATTTACTTACATAAATTATCGTTCTTGAACCTATTGGGGGTGGAGGGGGAGCGGAGCTCACCCCCCAGGTGCAGTTGAGTGACCTGTGTTGTGGCTCTCTAGAGGGAAGGCACAAATTTTGCTGTCACCCAGCCCAATCCAGACGTGTATTGGGGCCAGGTTTCAGGCAAATAGAGCAGTAAGTGCAGAGACATGTTCACTCTCTAAAAGTGGCATTTCTAAAATAGTAAAGTTAAATCCAACCTCACCAGTAAGTAGGATTTTCAATAAATAAATAAAGCTACTCCTCTCCGATATGGAATTACCAAATAAAAAGTATAGGGGAATACACAGAGCTAACCTATGAGAGGGGTAGACCTCACAGTAGTGAAAAATGAAATAGACTGTTTGGTACTTACAGGACACGCGAACCACCAAAGTACATATCTTATTTTTTACTTACATAGCATCATGCACCTAGGACTACCTAGGGCCTACCTTAGGTGTAAATTATATGTAATAAAAGGGGAGTTTAAGGCTTGGCAAGTAGGCTGGGACTCCCCTGGGAGACCCCTGAGTCTATGCCCAGAACCATAACTCTGCCAGTCGAGTACTTACCTAAAAGCCGATAACTCACTTTTCTTCCATAGGCTAACATTGAGTGGTTTCACTTGGAAATTCTTCTAAGTGGTGTGGAGTTTTGGAACTTTAAAATATTCATCTAAAATCAGCCGAACAACGAATTCTGATTTACTCACCTGTTATCAGGAGAGACCTCAGTGCTGCATCTTGGAGCTCGGTACTGACCCTGAAAAGTAATTTTAACCGTACTTACCAGTAACTCGAATTTCCTTCCATGGGACATCATTGCCTGCTTTTTGCTGAAAATTTTCTAAGTGTCGATTTTTGAAACTTACAAATATTCTTTAAAAATCGTACCAACTGTGAAAACGTAATTGTTTACCTGTTTTAGATAGATGTCCCAGTACTGAGCCTAGGAGCCCAGCACTGGATTACAAAAGTAACGAGAACGTACTTTACCCGTAACTTGAATTTTCTTCCATAGGAAACCATTGACTGTTTTTCTGTGAAATTTCTTCTAAGTGTCGATTTTGCAAGCATGTAAATATTCCTTAAAAATCGCCTGTATAACTTAAACGCAGTTTCTCAACTGCTTACAGGTGGTACAGTAGTGCTGAATCTAGGATCCAACACTGACCTTGAAAAAGTAACCATAACCCCACTTACCTGCTAAGTGAATTTCCTTCCATAGGATAACATTGGTAATTTGATCAGCAAAAGTTTCTAAGTGTCAACTTTTAAAATAGCAAAATATTGCTTAAAAATCACAACCGTAACTAAAACGAATTTACTCACTTGTTTCCAAGAACTGTCCCAGGACTGAATCTAGGATCCAGTCCTGGGTTTAGAAAAGTAATCCTGAAAGTAATTAATTGCATATAACTTAAAATTCCCATTGAGCTCAATGTATTATTGTGATTCAAATTGCGTTGCCTATTGCAATAAACTGTAACTATGACCTGCAAAAGTCAATTGCCTTTTGCAAAGTATTTAACTAAAGCATCTCATTCTGAGAAAGTATATTTTGATACCTATTGTTGGTTCTAAAATAAAACAACAATATCTTTTGTATGCAAACCAATGGCCTAGAGTTCAGTTCTTGAGTGTGTGAGACCATTTGCTGACTGAGTGTGTACAACAAATGTTTTACACTGTACTCTGATACTGCCTTACTGCTCGGCAAGCTACCACTTTAGAGAGTAAGGTTATATCCAACTTTAGCCTCTGCCAAACCTCTGGGGACTGGGGACTCTGTGCACACTGTACCTATTTGGGAACAGTATATACAGAGCCACTTTCTCACAGTAGTGATAAAGTGATTAGAGTCCTAAGGCCAACATAATGATACAGCAAAACGTGAGGTGAAAAGCAAAAAGGTTGCTGGTAGGCCACCTTAAGGATGCCAGGTCTAACAAACACTGAACTAAGGATAACATGAGTAAAACATCAGGTTTCTCTACTGCATTTGGTGAGACAAGTGGGCCTTCTTTTATCTTCCATTCAAGCAATCTTTGACAGACCCCTTTATTATAGAGCTTTTCAAGGATTAAAGATAAGGCACTTACAAAGGAGTCCCAAATACTCAGAGATGGTTGACTTCTGTAATATGGGTCGTAGACTAAAAGCAGCGCAAAAACAGAGTGCAACAGGGTCCAAAAAACTTGAGTGCCACAAGAGAGTTTGAATGCAAGCGTATCCTTTTACAGATCCAGAGATATACTCATGCAATTTTTGTTTTTAGGACAGAACGTGCATGATGAAAAAAACATTGTTTTTAAAAAGCGCATTGCAGAATATCAGTACTTTGATGTGGGAAAACTTCAAAACTTTCAAACAAAATATTTGTAGGCAGCTTACAGCAAGTTGTTGTGGCCGAGTGGTTAAGGCGATGGACTAGAAATCCATTGGGGTATCCCCGCGCAGGTTCGAATCCTGCCAACAACGAGAGTCTTTTTATTATCGGCTACAATTTCAGAAGTTAACCTTTAGTATTTCTTCCATTTCAGTTTTATAAATAGGTGGCTTATTTTTGTGTCACTATTGCCTCTCCACATATTTGTTATCGCTACCTCTTTCATGTCTTTGCTACACCTCATTCCTACTTTAGCACTGGTGTAAACGCTTCAAATTATTATACGGTTGCCCTCTCATTCATACCTGCGCATGCACTTGAAAGTTACTTTACCAATAAAAGACGCAAAGAGAGAAATAGAACAAAAGTGCTGGCTGGATTGGCAAACACACTTCATAAAACTGCATTTTCTTTTTTATTCTCCCCCGTGTTACATGCTTAACCTCCCCATGTGTAATTTCTCTTAACCTGCTGTCCCAGGAAGAGAATTTCATGTACAGGCTCTTTCTGTGTTTTTTTCCCTAGTCTGTCTTTCCCATTTCTTAGCTGTGTAACTGTTCCTTTACGCGCTCTATTTAAACGCCATCAATCTCATTTGAGCTCCTTGCTCCCGCTTCTGTTTTCTCCACCTCTCATACTGCCAGTTCTCTCTTTCTCTGTGGTTGGTGGCTACTTTCCTGAGCTTCCGAAGCCACGTGGTTCCTGCCTCTTGTTGTCAGACTTGAATTGGAAAAGGAACCATATTAACAAGCCTTTACCACTCACACACGGCGGAAGTTTATACTTTAATTCAGTGAGCTAAAAAAAGCGTGTTGTGGGTCCCCTACGAGCCATGGTGCTTGCTTCATCATGATTTGGTACCAGTCATTAGCCGCAGCTCTGCTAATGAGCCACTGAGGTCAGTTTCAATATTTACTCAAAAACATAACCATGCAGCCCACCCCTCAACTGTGTATTTATCTTGCTTTTCACCTGTTCGTGTGATTAGCTGGGAGGAGCTCACGGCGACATCCTCCCTATAAAAGTGTAGATGGATCACTCTCTAACTCTTTCTTACTTCACATACAAATGGCTTGAAAGGTGCAGGGAAGATGCAGGTCTAATAGACAGAATAGAAGGTCTGTACCAGGTGGGTTTCTCTGCATTGGTGTCCCATCACAGGTCCGCAAGTGTAATGTGTGATCTTTGACTCCTGGCATTTCACAAGCAGGCGGCCAGGAAACGGTTTCAGCCTATCAACCACTGAGGAGACGCAGCCTCTGAATGAGGAATGAGGAAGCAATGAATACATCCAGCCTATCACAGGAACAGCCCTGAGTGTTCCGAATTATAAATTCTCCATGTCACTGTATGTCGTTGAGCCCAAGTAGCTTGCCGTGATCGTATAGTGGTTAGTACTCTGCGTTGTGGCCGCAGCAACCTCGGTTCGAATCCGAGTCACGGCATTGTGATTGGCAATGTCACGGCAGTTGGGTGTTAATTTTACAGAATTAGCAAATGTACCAGTGGTTTTTGTAAAATGTCTATTAAAAACAGATCCTTTCAAATATTTAAACCATCTAACAACAAATGATTTAAACTCGCATGATTATAAGCTGTAACTATAATGTATTTACTTACATAAATTATCGTTCTTGAACCTATTGGGGGTGGAGGGGGAGCGGAGCTCACCCCCCAGGTGCAGTTGAGTGACCTGTGTTGTGCCTCTCTAGAGGGAAGGCACAAATTTTGCTGTCACCCAGCCCAATCCAGACGTGTATTGGGGCCAGGTTTCAGGCAAATAGAGCAGTAAGTGCAGAGAAATGTTCACTCTCTAAAAGTGGCATTTCTAAAATAGTAAAGTTAAATCCAACCTCACCAGTAAGTAGGATTTTCAATAAATAAATAAAGCTACTCCTCTCCTATATTGAATTACCAAATTAAAAGTATAGGGGAATACACAGAGCTAACCTATGAGAGGGGTAGACCTCGCAGTAGTGAAAAATGAAATAGACTGTTTGGTACTTACAGGACACGCGAACCACCAAAGTACATATCTTATTTTTTACTTACATAGCATCATGCACCTAGGACTACCTAGGGCCTACCTTAGGTGTAAATTATATGTAATAAAAGGGGAGTTTAAGGCTTGGCAAGTAGGCTGGGACTCCCCTGGGAGACCCCTGAGTCTATGCCCAGAACCATAACTCTGCCAGTCGAGTACTTACCTAAAAGCCGATAACTCACTTTTCTTCCATAGGCTAACATTGAGTGGTTTCACTTGGAAATTCTTCTAAGTGGTGTGGAGTTTTGGAACTTTAAAATATTCATCTAAAATCAGCCGAACAACGAATTCTGATTTACTCACCTGTTATCAGGAGAGACCTCAGTGCTGCATCTTGGAGCTCGGTACTGACCCTGAAAAGTAATTTTAACCGTACTTACCAGTAACTCGAATTTCCTTCCATGGGATATCATTGCCTGCTTTTTGCTGAAAATTTTCTAAGTGTCGATTTTTGAAACTTACAAATATTCTTTAAAAATCGTACCAACTGTGAAAACGTAATTGTTTACCTGTTTTAGATAGATGTCCCAGTACTGAGCCTAGGAGCCCAGCACTGGATTACAAAAGTAACGAGAACGTACTTTACCCGTAACTTGAATTTTCTTCCATAGGAAACCATTGACTGTTTTTCTGTGAAATTTCTTCTAAGTGTCGATTTTGCAAACATGTAAATATTCCTTAAAAATCGCCTGTATAACTTAAACGCAGTTTCTCAACTGCTTACAGGTGGTACAGTAGTGATGGATCTAGGATCCAACACTGACCTAGAAAACGTAACCATAACCCCACTTACCTGCTAAGTGAATTTCCTTCCATAGGATAACATTGGTAATTTGATCAGCAAAAGTTTCTAAGTGTCAACTTTTAAAATAGCAAAATATTGCTTAAAAATCACAACAGTAACTAAAACGAATTTACTCACTTGTTTCCAAGAATTGTCCCAGGACTGAATCTAGGATCCAGTCCTGGATTTAGAAAAGTAATCCTGAAAGTAATTAATTGCATATAACTTAAAATTCCCATTGAGCTCAATGTATTATTGTGATTCAAATTGTGTTGCCTATTGCAATAAACTGTAACTATGACCTGCAAAAGTCAATTGCCTATTGCAAAGTATTTAACTAAAGCATCTCATTCTGAGAAAGTATATTTTGATACCTATTGTTGGTTCTAAAATAAAACAACAATATCTTTTGTATGCAAACCAATGGCCTAGAGTTCAGTTCTTGAGTGTGTGAGACCATTTGCTGACTGAGTGTGTACAACAAATGTTTTACACTGTACTCTGATACTGCCTTACTGCTCGGCAAGCTACCACTTTAGAGAGTAAGGTTATATCTAACTTTAGCCTCTGCCAAACCTCTGGGGACTGGGGACTCTGTGCACACTGTACCTATTTGGGAACAGTATATACAGAGCCACTTTCTCACAGTAGTGATAAAGTGATTAGAGTCCTAAGGCTAACATAAAGATACAACAAAACGTGAGGTGAAAAGCAAAAAGGTTGCTGGTAGGCCACCTTAAGGATGCCAGGTCTAACAAACACTGAACTAAGGATAACATGAGTAAAACATCAGGTTTCTCTACTGCATTTGGTGAGACAAGTGGGCCTTCTTTTATCTTCCATTCAAGCAATCTTTGACAGACCCCTTTATTATAGAGCTTTTCAAGGATTAAAGATAAGGCACTTACAAAGGAGTCCCAAATACTCAGAGATGGTTGACTTCTGTAATATGGGTCGTAGACTAAAAGCAGCGCAAAAACAGAGTGCAACAGGGTCCAAAAAACTTGAGTGCCACAAGAGAGTTTGAATGCAAGCGTATCCTTTTACAGATCCAGAGATATACTCATGCAATTTTTGTTTTTAGGACAGAACGTGCATGATGAAAAAAACATTGTTTTTAAAAAGCGCATTGCAGAATATCAGTACTTTGATGTGGGAAAACTTCAAAACTTTCAAACAAAATATTTGTAGGCAGCTTACAGCAAGTTGTTGTGGCCGAGTGGTTAAGGCGATGGACTAGAAATCCATTGGGGTATCCCCGCGCAGGTTCGAATCCTGCCAACAACGAGAATCTTTTTATTATCGGCTACAATTTCAGAAGTTAACCTTTAGTATTTCTTCCATTTCAGTTTTATAAATAGGTGGCTTATTTTTGTGTCACTATTGCCTCTCCACATATTTGTTATCGCTACCTCTTTCATGTCTTTGCTACACCTCATTCCTACTTTAGCACTGGTGTAAACGCTTCAAATTATTATACCGTTGCTCTCTCATTCATACCTGCGCATGCACTTGAAAGTTACTTTACCAATAAAAGACGCAAAGAGAGAAATAGAACAAAAGTGCTGGCTGGATTGGCAAACACACTTCATAAAACTGCATTTTCTTTTTTATTCTCCCCCGTGTTACATGCTTAACCTCCCCATGTGTAATTTCTCTTAACCTGCTGTCCCAGGAAGAGAATTTCATGTACAGGCTCTTTCTGTGTTTTTTCCCTAGTCTGTCTTTCCCATTTCTTAGCTGTGTAACTGTTCCTTTACGTGCTCTATTTAAACGCCATCAATCTCATTTGAGCTCCTTGCTCCCGCTTCTGTTTTCTCCACCTCTCATACTGCCAGTTCTCTCTTTCTCTGTGGTTGGTGGCTACTTTCCTGAGCTTCCGAAGCCACGTGGTTCCTGCCTCTTGTTGTCAGACTTGAATTGGAAAAGGAACCATATTAACAAGCCTTTACCACTCACACACGGCGGAAGTTTATACTTTAATTCAGTGAGCTAAGAAAAGCGTGTTGTGGGTCCCCTACGAGCCATTGTGCTTGCTTCATCATCATTTGGCACCAGTCATTAGCCGCAGCTCTGCTAATGAGCCACTGAGGTCAGTTTCAATATTTACTCAAAAACATAACCATGCAGCCCACCCCTCAACTGTGTATTTATCTTGCTTTTCTGCTGTTCGTGTGATTAGCTGGGAGGAGCTCACGGCGACATCCTCCCTATAAAAGTGTAGATGGATCACTCTCTAACTCTTTCTTGCTTCACATACAAATGGCTTGAAAGGTGCAGGGAAGATGCAGGTCTAATAGACAGAATAGAAGGCCTGTGCCAGGTGGGTTTCTCTGCATTGGTGTCCCATCACAGGTCCGCAAGTGTAATGTGTGATCTTTGACTCCTGGCATTTCACAAGCAGGCGGCCAGGAAACGGTTTCAGCCTATCAACCACTGAGGAGACGCAGCCTCTGAATGAGGAATGAGGAAGCAATGAATACATCCAGCCTATCACAGGAACAGCCCTGAGTGTTCCGAATTATAAATTCTCCATGTCATTGTATGTCGTTGAGCCCAAGTAGCTCGCCGTGATCGTATAGTGGTTAGTACTCTGCGTTGTGGCCGCAGCAACCTCGGTTCGAATCCGAGTCACGGCATTGTGGTTGGCAATGTCACGGCAGTTGGGTGTTAATTTTACAGAATTAGCAAATGTACCAGAGGTTTTTGTAAAATGTCTATTAAAAACAGATCCTTTCAAATATTTAAACCATCTAACAACAAATGATTTAAACTCGCATGATTATAAGCTGTAACTATAATGTATTTACTTACATAAATTATCGTTCTTGAACCTATTGGGGGTGGAGGGGGAGCGGAGCTCACCCCCCAGGTGCAGTTGAGTGACCTGTGTTGTGCCTCTCTAGAGGGAAGGCACAAATTTTGCTGTCACCCAGCCCAATCCAGACGTGTATTGGGGCCAGGTTTCAGGCAAATAGAGCAGTAAGTGCAGAGAAATGTTCACTCTCTAAAAGTGGCATTTCTAAAATAGTAAAGTTAAATCCAACCTCACCAGTAAGTAGGATTTTCAATAAATAAATAAAGCTACTCCTCTCCTATATTGAATTACCAAATTAAAAGTATAGGGGAATACACAGAGCTAACCTATGAGAGGGGTAGACCTCGCAGTAGTGAAAAATGAAATAGACTGTTTGGTACTTACAGGACACGCGAACCACCAAAGTACATATCTTATTTTTTACTTACATAGCATCATGCACCTAGGACTACCTAGGGCCTACCTTAGGTGTAAATTATATGTAATAAAAGGGGAGTTTAAGGCTTGGCAAGTAGGCTGGGACTCCCCTGGGAGACCCCTGAGTCTATGCCCAGAACCATAACTCTGCCAGTCGAGTACTTACCTAAAAGCCGATAACTCACTTTTCTTCCATAGGCTAACATTGAGTGGTTTCACTTGGAAATTCTTCTAAGTGGTGTGGAGTTTTGGAACTTTAAAATATTCATCTAAAATCAGCCGAACAACGAATTCTGATTTACTCACCTGTTATCAGGAGAGACCTCAGTGCTGCATCTTGGAGCTCGGTACTGACCCTGAAAAGTAATTTTAACCGTACTTACCAGTAACTCGAATTTCCTTCCATGGGATATCATTGCCTGCTTTTTGCTGAAAATTTTCTAAGTGTCGATTTTTGAAACTTACAAATATTCTTTAAAAATCGTACCAACTGTGAAAACGTAATTGTTTACCTGTTTTAGATAGATGTCCCAGTACTGAGCCTAGGAGCCCAGCACTGGATTACAAAAGTAACGAGAACGTACTTTACCCGTAACTTGAATTTTCTTCCATAGGAAACCATTGACTGTTTTTCTGTGAAATTTCTTCTAAGTGTCGATTTTGCAAACATGTAAATATTCCTTAAAAATCGCCTGTATAACTTAAACGCAGTTTCTCAACTGCTTACAGGTGGTACAGTAGTGATGGATCTAGGATCCAACACTGACCTAGAAAACGTAACCATAACCCCACTTACCTGCTAAGTGAATTTCCTTCCATAGGATAACATTGGTAATTTGATCAGCAAAAGTTTCTAAGTGTCAACTTTTAAAATAGCAAAATATTGCTTAAAAATCACAACAGTAACTAAAACGAATTTACTCACTTGTTTCCAAGAATTGTCCCAGGACTGAATCTAGGATCCAGTCCTGGATTTAGAAAAGTAATCCTGAAAGTAATTAATTGCATATAACTTAAAATTCCCATTGAGCTCAATGTATTATTGTGATTCAAATTGTGTTGCCTATTGCAATAAACTGTAACTATGACCTGCAAAAGTCAATTGCCTATTGCAAAGTATTTAACTAAAGCATCTCATTCTGAGAAAGTATATTTTGATACCTATTGTTGGTTCTAAAATAAAACAACAATATCTTTTGTATGCAAACCAATGGCCTAGAGTTCAGTTCTTGAGTGTGTGAGACCATTTGCTGACTGAGTGTGTACAACAAATGTTTTACACTGTACTCTGATACTGCCTTACTGCTCGGCAAGCTACCACTTTAGAGAGTAAGGTTATATCTAACTTTAGCCTCTGCCAAACCTCTGGGGACTGGGGACTCTGTGCACACTGTACCTATTTGGGAACAGTATATACAGAGCCACTTTCTCACAGTAGTGATAAAGTGATTAGAGTCCTAAGGCTAACATAAAGATACAACAAAACGTGAGGTGAAAAGCAAAAAGGTTGCTGGTAGGCCACCTTAAGGATGCCAGGTCTAACAAACACTGAACTAAGGATAACATGAGTAAAACATCAGGTTTCTCTACTGCATTTGGTGAGACAAGTGGGCCTTCTTTTATCTTCCATTCAAGCAATCTTTGACAGACCCCTTTATTATAGAGCTTTTCAAGGATTAAAGATAAGGCACTTACAAAGGAGTCCCAAATACTCAGAGATGGTTGACTTCTGTAATATGGGTCGTAGACTAAAAGCAGCGCAAAAACAGAGTGCAACAGGGTCCAAAAAACTTGAGTGCCACAAGAGAGTTTGAATGCAAGCGTATCCTTTTACAGATCCAGAGATATACTCATGCAATTTTTGTTTTTAGGACAGAACGTGCATGATGAAAAAAACATTGTTTTTAAAAAGCGCATTGCAGAATATCAGTACTTTGATGTGGGAAAACTTCAAAACTTTCAAACAAAATATTTGTAGGCAGCTTACAGCAAGTTGTTGTGGCCGAGTGGTTAAGGCGATGGACTAGAAATCCATTGGGGTATCCCCGCGCAGGTTCGAATCCTGCCAACAACGAGAATCTTTTTATTATCGGCTACAATTTCAGAAGTTAACCTTTAGTATTTCTTCCATTTCAGTTTTATAAATAGGTGGCTTATTTTTGTGTCACTATTGCCTCTCCACATATTTGTTATCGCTACCTCTTTCATGTCTTTGCTACACCTCATTCCTACTTTAGCACTGGTGTAAACGCTTCAAATTATTATACCGTTGCTCTCTCATTCATACCTGCGCATGCACTTGAAAGTTACTTTACCAATAAAAGACGCAAAGAGAGAAATAGAACAAAAGTGCTGGCTGGATTGGCAAACACACTTCATAAAACTGCATTTTCTTTTTTATTCTCCCCCGTGTTACATGCTTAACCTCCCCATGTGTAATTTCTCTTAACCTGCTGTCCCAGGAAGAGAATTTCATGTACAGGCTCTTTCTGTGTTTTTTCCCTAGTCTGTCTTTCCCATTTCTTAGCTGTGTAACTGTTCCTTTACGCGCTCTATTTAAACGCCATCAATCTCATTTGAGCTCCTTGCTCCCGCTTCTGTTTTCTCCACCTCTCATACTGCCAGTTCTCTCTTTCTCTGTGGTTGGTGGCTACTTTCCTGAGCTTCCGAAGCCACGTGGTTCCTGCCTCTTGTTGTCAGACTTGAATTGGAAAAGGAACCATATTAACAAGCCTTTACCACTCACACACGGCGGAAGTTTATACTTTAATTCAGTGAGCTAAGAAAAGCGTGTTGTGGGTCCCCTACGAGCCATTGTGCTTGCTTCATCATCATTTGGCACCAGTCATTAGCCGCAGCTCTGCTAATGAGCCACTGAGGTCAGTTTCAATATTTACTCAAAAACATAACCATGCAGCCCACCCCTCAACTGTGTATTTATCTTGCTTTTCTGCTGTTCGTGTGATTAGCTGGGAGGAGCTCACGGCGACATCCTCCCTATAAAAGTGTAGATGGATCACTCTCTAACTCTTTCTTGCTTCACATACAAATGGCTTGAAAGGTGCAGGGAAGATGCAGGTCTAATAGACAGAATAGAAGGCCTGTGCCAGGTGGGTTTCTCTGCATTGGTGTCCCATCACAGGTCCGCAAGTGTAATGTGTGATCTTTGACTCCTGGCATTTCACAAGCAGGCGGCCAGGAAACGGTTTCAGCCTATCAACCACTGAGGAGACGCAGCCTCTGAATGAGGAATGAGGAAGCAATGAATACATCCAGCCTATCACAGGAACAGCCCTGAGTGTTCCGAATTATAAATTCTCCATGTCATTGTATGTCGTTGAGCCCAAGTAGCTCGCCGTGATCGTATAGTGGTTAGTACTCTGCGTTGTGGCCGCAGCAACCTCGGTTCGAATCCGAGTCACGGCATTGTGGTTGGCAATGTCACGGCAGTTGGGTGTTAATTTTACAGAATTAGCAAATGTACCAGTGGTTTTTGTAAAATGTCTATTAAAAACAGATCCTTTCAAATATTTAAACCATCTAACAACAAATGATTTAAACTCGCATGATTATAAGCTGTAGCTATAATGTATTTACTTACATAAATTATCGTTCTTGAACCTATTGGGGGTGGAGGGGGAGCGGAGCTCACCCCCCAGGTGCAGTTGAGTGACCTGTGTTGTGGCTCTCTAGAGGGAAGGCACAAATTTTGCTGTCACCCAGCCCAATCCAGACGTGTATTGGGGCCAGGTTTCAGGCAAATAGAGCAGTAAGTGCAGAGACATGTTCACTCTCTAAAAGTGGCATTTCTAAAATAGTAAAGTTAAATCCAACCTCACCAGTAAGTAGGATTTTCAATAAATAAATAAAGCTACTCCTCTCCGATATGGAATTACCAAATAAAAAGTATAGGGGAATACACAGAGCTAACCTATGAGAGGGGTAGACCTCACAGTAGTGAAAAATGAAATAGACTGTTTGGTACTTACAGGACACGCGAACCACCAAAGTACATATCTTATTTTTTACTTACATAGCATCATGCACCTAGGACTACCTAGGGCCTACCTTAGGTGTAAATTATATGTAATAAAAGGGGAGTTTAAGGCTTGGCAAGTAGGCTGGGACTCCCCTGGGAGACCCCTGAGTCTATGCCCAGAACCATAACTCTGCCAGTCGAGTACTTACCTAAAAGCCGATAACTCACTTTTCTTCCATAGGCTAACATTGAGTGGTTTCACTTGGAAATTCTTCTAAGTGGTGTGGAGTTTTGGAACTTTAAAATATTCATCTAAAATCAGCCGAACAACGAATTCTGATTTACTCACCTGTTATCAGGAGAGACCTCAGTGCTGCATCTTGGAGCTCAGTACTGACCCTGAAAAGTAATTTTAACCGTACTTACCAGTAACTCGAATTTCCTTCCATGGGATATCATTGCCTGCTTTTTGCTGAAAATTTTCTAAGTGTCGATTTTTGAAACTTACAAATATTCTTTAAAAATCGTACCAACTGTGAAAACGTAATTGTTTACCTGTTTTAGATAGATGTCCCAGTACTGAGCCTAGGAGCCCAGCACTGGATTACAAAAGTAACGAGAACGTACTTTACCCGTAACTTGAATTTTCTTCCATAGGAAACCATTGACTGTTTTTCTGTGAAATTTCTTCTAAGTGTTGATTTTGCAAACATGTAAATATTCCTTAAAAATCGCCTGTATAACTTAAACGCAGTTTCTCAACTGCTTACAGGTGGTACAGTAGTGCTGAATCTAGGATCCAACACTGACCTTGAAAACGTAACCATAACCCCACTTACCTGCTAAGTGAATTTCCTTCCATAGGATAACATTGGTAATTTGATCAGCAAAAGTTTCTAAGTGTCAACTTTTAAAATAGCAAAATATTGCTTAAAAATCACAACCGTAACTAAAACGAATTTACTCACTTGTTTCCAAGAACTGTCCCAGGACTGAATCTAGGATCCAGTCCTGGATTTAGAAAAGTAATCCTGAAAGTAATTAATTGCATATAACTTAAAATTCCCATTGAGCTCAATGTATTATTGTGATTCAAATTGTGTTGCCTATTGCAATAAACTGTAACTATGACCTGCAAAAGTCAATTGCCTATTGCAAAGTATTTAACTAAAGCATCTCATTCTGAGAAAGTATATTTTGATACCTATTGTTGGTTCTAAAATAAAACAACAATATCTTTTGTATGCAAACCAATGGCCTAGAGTTCAGTTCTTGAGTGTGTGAGACCATTTGCTGACTGAGTGTGTACAACAAATGTTTTACACTGTACTCTGATACTGCCTTACTGCTCGGCAAGCTACCACTTTAGAGAGTAAGGTTATATCTAACTTTAGCCTCTGCCAAACCTCTGGGGACTGGGGACTCTGTGCACACTGTACCTATTTGGGAACAGTATATACAGAGCCACTTTCTCACAGTAGTGATAAAGTGATTAGAGTCCTAAGGCCAACATAATGATACAGCAAAACGTGAGGTGAAAAGCAAAAAGGTTGCTGGTAGGCCACCTTAAGGATGCCAGGTCTAACAAACACTGAACTAAGGATAACATGAGTAAAACATCAGGTTTCTCTACTGCATTTGGTGAGACAAGTGGGCCTTCTTTTATCTTCCATTCAAGCAATCTTTGACAGACCCCTTTATTATAGAGCTTTTCAAGGATTAAAGATAAGGCACTTACAAAGGAGTCCCAAATACTCAGAGATGGTTGACTTCTGTAATATGGGTCGTAGACTAAAAGCAGGGCAAAAACAGAGTGCAACAGGGTCCAAAAAACTTGAGTGCCACAAGAGAGTTTGAATGCAAGCGTATCCTTTTACAGATCCAGAGATATACTCATGCAATTTTTGTTTTTAGGACAGAACGTGCATGATGAAAAAAACATTGTTTTTAAAAAGCGCATTGCAGAATATCAGTACTTTGATGTGGGAAAACTTCAAAACTTTCAAACAAAATATTTGTAGGCAGCTTACAGCAAGTTGTTGTGGCCGAGTGGTTAAGGCGATGGACTAGAAATCCATTGGGGTATCCCCGCGCAGGTTCGAATCCTGCCAACAACGAGAATCTTTTTATTATCGGCTACAATTTCAGAAGTTAACCTTTAGTATTTCTTCCATTTCAGTTTTATAAATAGGTGGCTTATTTTTGTGTCACTATTGCCTCTCCACATATTTGTTATCGCTACCTCTTTCATGTCTTTGCTACACCTCATTCCTACTTTAGCACTGGTGTAAACGCTTCAAATTATTATACGGTTGCTCTCTCATTCATACCTGCGCATGCACTTGAAAGTTACTTTACCAATAAAAGACGCAAAGAGAGAAATAGAACAAAAGTGCTGGCTGGATTGGCAAACACACTTCATAAAACTGCATTTTCTTTTTTATTCTCCCCCGTGTTACATGCTTAACCTCCCCATGTGTAATTTCTCTTAACCTGCTGTCCCAGGAAGAGAATTTCATGTACAGGCTCTTTCTGTGTTTTTTTCCCTAGTCTGTCTTTCCCATTTCTTAGCTGTGTAACTGTTCCTTTACGCGCTCTATTTAAACGCCATCAATCTCATTTGAGCTCCTTGCTCCCGCTTCTGTTTTCTCCACCTCTCATACTGCCAGTTCTCTCTTTCTCTGTGGTTGGTGGCTACTTTCCTGAGCTTCCGAAGCCACGTGGTTCCTGCCTCTTGTTGTCAGACTTGAATTGGAAAAGGAACGATATTAACAAGCCTTTACCACTCACACACGGCGGAAGTTTATACTTTAATTCAGTGAGCTAAGAAAAGCGTGTTGTGGGTCCCCTACGAGCCATGTTGCTTGCTTCATCATGATTTGGCACCAGTCATTAGCCGCAGCTCTGCTAATGAGCCACTGAGGTCAGTTTCAATATTTACTCAAAAACATAACCATGCAGCCCACCCCTCAACTGTGTATTTATCTTGCTTTTCTGCTGTTCGTGTGATTAGCTGGGAGGAGATCACGGCGACATCCTCCCTATAAAAGTGTAGATGGATCACTCTCTAACTCTTTCTTGCTTCACATACAAATGGCTTGAAAGGTGCAGGGAAGATGCAGGTCTAATAGACAGAATAGAAGGTCTGTGCCAGGTGGGTTTCTCTGCATTGGTGTCCCATCACAGGTCCGCAAGTGTAATGTGTGATCTTTGACTCCTGGCATTTCACAAGCAGGCGGCCAGGAAACGGTTTCAGCCTATCAACCACTGAGGAGACGCAGCCTCTGAATGAGGAATGAGGAAGCAATGAATACATCCAGCCTATCACAGGAACAGCCCTGAGTGTTCCGAATTATAAATTCTCCATGTCACTGTATGTCGTTGAGCCCAAGTAGCTTGCCGTGATCGTATAGTGGTTAGTACTCTGCGTTGTGGCCGCAGCAACCTCGGTTCGAATCTGAGTCACGGCATTGTGGTTGGCAATGTCATGGCAGTTGGGTGTTAATTTTACAGAATTAGCAAATGTACCAGTGGTTTTTGTAAAATGTCTATTAAAAACAGATCCTTTCAAATATTTAAACCATCTAACAACAAATGATTTAAACTCGCATGATTATAAGCTGTAACTATAATGTATTTACTTACATAAATTATCGTTCTTGAACCTATTGGGGTGGAGGGGGAGCGGAGCTCACCCCCCAGGTGCAGTTGAGTGACCTGTGTTGTGGCTCTCTAGAGGGAAGGCACAAATTTTGCTGTCACCCAGCCCAATCCAGACGTGTATTGGGGCCAGGTTTCAGGCAAATAGAGCAGTAAGTGCAGAGAAATGTTCACTCTCTAAAAGTGGCATTTCTAAAATAGTAAAGTTAAATCCAACCTCACCAGTAAGTAGGATTTTCAATAAATAAATAAAGCTACTCCTCTCCGATATGGAATTACCAAATAAAAAGTATAGGGGAATACACAGAGCTAACCTATGAGAGGGGTAGACCTCACAGTAGTGAAAAATGAAATAGACTGTTTGGTACTTACAGGACACGCGAACCACCAAAGTACATATCTTATTTTTTACTTACATAGCATCATGCACCTAGGACTACCTAGGGCCTACCTTAGGTGTAAATTATATGTAATAAAAGGGGAGTTTAAGGCTTGGCAAGTAGGCTGGGACTCCCCTGGGAGACCCCTGAGTCTATGCCCAGAACCATAACTCTGCCAGTCGAGTACTTACCTAAAAGCCGATAACTCACTTTTCTTCCATAGGCTAACATTGAGTGGTTTCACTTGGAAATTCTTCTAAGTGGTGTGGAGTTTTGGAACTTTAAAATATTCATCTAAAATCAGCCGAACAACGAATTCTGATTTACTCACCTGTTATCAGGAGAGACCTCAGTGCTGCATCTTGGAGCTCGGTACTGACCCTAAAAAGTAATTTTAACCGTACTTACCAGTAACTCGAATTTCCTTCCATGGGATATCATTGCCTGCTTTTTGCTGAAAATGTTCTAAGTGTCGATTTTTGAAACTTACAAATATTCTTTAAAAATCGTACCAACTGTGAAAACGTAATTGTTTACCTGTTTTAGATAGATGTCCCAGTACTGAGCCTAGGAGCCCAGCACTGGATTACAAAAGTAACGAGAACGTACTTTACCCGTAACTTGAATTTTCTTCCATAGGAAACCATTGACTGTTTTTCTGTGAAATTTCTTCTAAGTGTCGATTTTGCAAACATGTAAATATTCCTTAAAAATCGCCTGTATAACTTAAACGCAGTTTCTCAACTGCTTACAGGTGGTACAGTAGTGCTGGATCTAGGATCCAACACTGACCTAGAAAACGTAACCATAACCCCACTTACCTGCTAAGTGAATTTCCTTCCATAGGATAACATTGGTAATTTGATCAGCAAAAGTTTGTAAGTGTCAACTTTTAAAATAGCAAAATATTGCTTAAAAGTCACAACAGTAACTAAAACGAATTTACTCACTTGTTTCCAAGAACTGTCCCAGGACTGAATCTAGGATCCAGTCCTGGATTTAGAAAAGTAATCCTGAAAGTAATTAATTGCATATAACTTAAAATTCCCATTGAGCTCAATGTATTATTGTTATTCAAATTGTGTTGCCTATTGCAATAAACTGTAACTATGACCTGCAAAAGTCAATTGCCTATTGCAAAGTATTTAACTAAAGCATCTCATTCTGAGAAAGTATATTTTGATACCTATTGTTGGTTCTAAAATAAAACAACAATATCTTTTGTATGCAAACCAATGGCCTAGAGTTCAGTTCTTGAGTGTGTGAGACCATTTGCTGACTGAGTGTGTACAACAAATGTTTTACACTGTACTCTGATACTGCCTTACTGCTCGGCAAGCTACCACTTTAGAGAGTAAGGTTATATCTAACTTTAGCCTCTGCCAAACCTCTGGGGACTGGGGACTCTGTGCACACTGTACCTATTTGGGAACAGTATATACAGAGCCACTTTCTCACAGTAGTGATAAAGTGATTAGAGTCCTAAGGCCAACATAATGATACAGCAAAACGTGAGGTGAAAAGCAAAAAGGTTGCTGGTAGGCCACCTTAAGGATGCCAGGTCTAACAAACACTGAACTAAGGATAACATGAGTAAAACATCAGGTTTCTCTACTGCATTTGGTGAGACAAGTGGGCCTTCTTTTATCTTCCATTCAAGCAATCTTTGACAGACCCCTTTATTATAGAGCTTTTCAAGGATTAAAGATAAGGCACTTACAAAGGAGTCCCAAATACTCAGAGATGGTTGACTTCTGTAATATGGGTCGTAGACTAAAAGCAGGGCAAAAACAGAGTGCAACAGGGTCCAAAAAACTTGAGTGCCACAAGAGAGTTTGAATGCAAGCGTATCCTTTTACAGATCCAGAGATATACTCATGCAATTTTTGTTTTTAGGACAGAACGTGCATGATGAAAAAAACATTGTTTTTAAAAAGCGCATTGCAGAATATCAGTACTTTGATGTGGGAAAACTTCAAAACTTTCAAACAAAATATTTGTAGGCAGCTTACAGCAAGTTGTTGTGGCCGAGTGGTTAAGGCGATGGACTAGAAATCCATTGGGGTATCCCTGCGCAGCTTCGAATCCTGCCAACAACGAGAATCTTTTTATTATCGGCTACAATTTCAGAAGTTAACCTTTAGTATTTCTTCCATTTCAGTTTTATAAATAGGTGGCTTATTTTTGTGTCACTATTGCCTCTCCACATATTTGTTATCGCTACCTCTTTCATGTCTTTGCTACACCTCATTCCTACTTTAGCACTGGTGTAAACGCTTCAAATTATTATACGGTTGCTCTCTCATTCATACCTGCGCATGCACTTGAAAGTTACTTTACCAATAAAAGACGCAAAGAGAGAAATAGAACAAAAGTGCTGGCTGGATTGGCAAACACACTTCATAAAACTGCATTTTCTTTTTTATTCTCCCCCGTGTTACATGCTTAACCTCCCCATGTGTAATTTCTCTTAACCTGCTGTCCCAGGAAGAGAATTTCATGTATAGGCTCTTTCTGTGTTTTTTTCCCTAGTCTGTCTTTCCCATTTCTTAGCTGTGTAACTGTTCCTTTACGCGCTCTATTTAAACGCCATCAATCTCATTTGAGCTCCTTGCTCCCGCTTCTGTTTTCTCCACCTCTCATACTGCCAGTTCTCTCTTTCTCTGTGGTTGGTGGCTACTTTCCTGAGCTTCCGAAGCCACGTGGTTCCTGCCTCTTGTTGTCAGACTTGAATTGGAAAAGGAACGATATTAACAAGCCTTTACCACTCACACACGGCGGAAGTTTATACTTTAATTCAGTGAGCTAAGAAAAGCGTGTTGTGGGTCCCCTACGAGCCATGGTGCTTGCTTCATCATGATTTGGCACCAGTCATTAGCCGCAGCTCTGCTAATGAGCCACTGAGGTCAGTTTCAATATTTACTCAAAAACATAACCATGCAGCCCACCCCTCAACTGTGTATTTATCTTGCTTTTCTGCTGTTCGTGTGATTAGCTGGGAGGAGATCACGGCGACATCCTCCCTATAAAAGTGTAGATGGATCACTCTCTAACTCTTTCTTGCTTCACATACAAATGGCTTGAAAGGTGCAGGGAAGATGCAGGTCTAATAGACAGAATAGAAGGTCTGTGCCAGGTGGGTTTCTCTGCATTGGTGTCCCATCACAGGTCCGCAAGTGTAATGTGTGATCTTTGACTCCTGGCATTTCACAAGCAGGCGGCCAGGAAACGGTTTCAGCCTATCAACCACTGAGGAGACGCAGCCTCTGAATGAGGAATGAGGAAGCAATGAATACATCCAGCCTATCACAGGAACAGCCCTGAGTGTTCCGAATTATAAATTCTCCATGTCACTGTATGTCGTTGAGCCCAAGTAGCTTGCCGTGATCGTATAGTGGTTAGTACTCTGCGTTGTGGCCGCAGCAACCTCGGTTCGAATCTGAGTCACGGCATTGTGGTTGGCAATGTCACGGCAGTTGGGTGTTATTTTTACAGAATTAGCAAATGTACCAGTGGTTTTTGTAAAATGTCTATTAAAAACAGATCCTTTCAAATATTTAAACCATCTAACAACAAATGATTTAAACTCGCATGATTATAAGCTGTAATTATAATGTATTTACTTACATAAATTATCGTTCTTGAACCTATTGGGGTGGAGGGGGAGCGGAGCTCACCCCCCAGGTGCAGTTGAGTGACCTGTGTTGTGGCTCTCTAGAGGGAAGGCACAAATTTTGCTGTCACCCAGCCCAATCCAGACGTGTATTGGGGCCAGGTTTCAGGCAAATAGAGCAGTAAGTGCAGAGAAATGTTCACTCTCTAAAAGTGGCATTTCTAAAATAGTAAAGTTAAATCCAACCTCACCAGTAAGTAGGATTTTCAATAAATAAATAAAGCTACTCCTCTCCGATATGGAATTACCAAATTAAAAGTATAGGGGAATACACAGAGCTAACCTATGAGAGGGGTAGACCTCACAGTAGTGAAAAATGAAATAGACTGTTTGGTACTTACAGGACACGCGAACCACCAAAGTACATATCTTATTTTTTACTTACATAGCATCATGCACCTAGGACTACCTAGGGCCTACCTTAGGTGTAAATTATATGTAATAAAAGGGGAGTTTAAGGCTTGGCAAGTAGGCTGGGACTCCCCTGGGAGACCCCTGAGTCTATGCCCAGAACCATAACTCTGCCAGTCGAGTACTTACCTAAAAGCCGATAACTCACTTTTCTTCCATAGGCTAACATTGAGTGGTTTCACTTGGAAATTCTTCTAAGTGGTGTGGAGTTTTGGAACTTTAAAATATTCATCTAAAATCAGCCGAACAACGAATTCTGATTTACTCACCTGTTATCAGGAGAGACCTCAGTGCTGCATCTTGGAGCTCGGTACTGACCCTAAAAAGTAATTTTAACCGTACTTACCAGTAACTCGAATTTCCTTCCATGGGATATCATTGCCTGCTTTTTGCTGAAAATGTTCTAAGTGTCGATTTTTGAAACTTACAAATATTCTTTAAAAATCGTACCAACTGTGAAAACGTAATTGTTTACCTGTTTTAGATAGATGTCCCAGTACTGAGCCTAGGAGCCAAGCACTGGATTACAAAAGTAACGAGAACGTACTTTACCCGTAACTTGAATTTTCTTCCATAGGAAACCATTGACTGTTTTTCTGTAAAATTTCTTCTAAGTGTCGATTTTGCAAACATGTAAATATTCCTTAAAAATCGCCTGTATAACTTAAACGCAGTTTCTCAACTGCTTACAGGTGGTACAGTAGTGCTGGATCTAGGATCCAACACTGACCTAGAAAACGTAACCATAACCCCACTTACCTGCTAAGTGAATTTCCTTCCATAGGATAACATTGGTAATTTGATCAGCAAAAGTTTGTAAGTGTCAACTTTTAAAATAGCAAAATATTGCTTAAAAGTCACAACAGTAACTAAAACGAATTTACTCACTTGTTTCCAAGAACTGTCCCAGGACTGAATCTAGGATCCAGTCCTGGATTTAGAAAAGTAATCCTGAAAGTAATTAATTGCATATAACTTAAAATTCCCATTGAGCTCAATGTATTATTGTTATTCAAATTGTGTTGCCTATTGCAATAAACTGTAACTATGACCTGCAAAAGTCAATTGCCTATTGCAAAGTATTTAACTAAAGCATCTCATTCTGAGAAAGTATATTTTGATACCTATTGTTGGTTCTAAAATAAAACAACAATATCTTTTGTATGCAAACCAATGGCCTAGAGTTCAGTTCTTGAGTGTGTGAGACCATTTGCTGACTGAGTGTGTACAACAAATGTTTTACACTGTACTCTGATACTGCCTTACTGCTCGGCAAGCTACCACTTTAGAGAGTAAGGTTATATCTAACTTTAGCCTCTGCCAAACCTCTGGGGACTGGGGACTCTGTGCACACTGTACCTATTTGGGAACAGTATATACAGAGCCACTTTCTCACAGTAGTGATAAAGTGATTAGAGTCCTAAGGCCAACATAATGATACAGCAAAACGTGAGGTGAAAAGCAAAAAGGTTGCTGGTAGGCCACCTTAAGGATGCCAGGTCTAACAAACACTGAACTAAGGATAACATGAGTAAAACATCAGGTTTCTCTACTGCATTTGGTGAGACAAGTGGGCCTTCTTTTATCTTCCATTCAAGCAATCTTTGACAGACCCCTTTATTATAGAGCTTTTCAAGGATTAAAGATAAGGCACTTACAAAGGAGTCCCAAATACTCAGAGATGGTTGACTTCTGTAATATGGGTCGTAGACTAAAAGCAGGGCAAAAACAGAGTGCAACAGGGTCCAAAAAACTTGAGTGCCACAAGAGAGTTTGAATGCAAGCGTATCCTTTTACAGATCCAGAGATATACTCATGCAATTTTTGTTTTTAGGACAGAACGTGCATGATGAAAAAAACATTGTTTTTAAAAAGCGCATTGCAGAATATCAGTACTTTGATGTGGGAAAACTTCAAAACTTTCAAACAAAATATTTGTAGGCAGTTTACAGCAAGTTGTTGTGGCCGAGTGGTTAAGGCGATGGACTAGAAATCCATTGGGGTATCCCCGCGCAGGTTCGAATCCTGCCAACAACGAGAATCTTTTTATTATCGTCTACAATTTCAGAAGTTAACCTTTAGTATTTCTTCCATTTCAGTTTTATAAATAGGTGGCTTATTTTTGTGTCACTATTGCCTCTCCACATATTTGTTATCGCTACCTCTTTCATGTCTTTGCTACACCTCATTCCTACTTTAGCACTGGTGTAAACGCTTCAAATTATTATACCGTTGCTCTCTCATTCATACCTGCGCATGCACTTGAAAGTTACTTTACCAATAAAAGACGCAAAGAGAGAAATAGAACAAAAGTGCTGGCTGGATTGGCAAACACACTTCATAAAACTGCATTTTCTTTTTTATTCTCCCCCGTGTTACATGCTTAACCTCCCCATGTGTAATTTCTCTTAACCTGCTGTCCCAGGAAGAGAATTTCATGTACAGGCTCTTTCTGTGTTTTTTCCCTAGTCTGTCTTTCCCATTTCTTAGCTGTGTAACTGTTCCTTTACGCGCTCTATTTAAACGCCATCAATCTCATTTGAGCTCCTTGCTCCCGCTTCTGTTTTCTCCACCTCTCATACTGCCAGTTCTCTCTTTCTCTGTGGTTGGTGGCTACTTTCCTGAGCTTCCGAAGCCACGTGGTTCCTGCCTCTTGTTGTCAGACTTGAATTGGAAAAGGAACCATATTAACAAGCCTTTACCACTCACACACGGCGGAAGTTTATACTTTAATTCAGTGAGCTAAGAAAAGCGTGTTGTGGGTCCCCTACGAGCCATTGTGCTTGCTTCATCATCATTTGGCACCAGTCATTAGCCGCAGCTCTGCTAATGAGCCACTGAGGTCAGTTTCAATATTTACTCAAAAACATAACCATGCAGCCCACCCCTCAACTGTGTATTTATCTTGCTTTTCTGCTGTTCGTGTGATTAGCTGGGAGGAGCTCACGGCGACATCCTCCCTATAAAAGTGTAGATGGATCACTCTCTAACTCTTTCTTGCTTCACATACAAATGGCTTGAAAGGTGCAGGGAAGATGCAGGTCTAATAGACAGAATAGAAGGCCTGTGCCAGGTGGGTTTCTCTGCATTGGTGTCCCATCACAGGTCCGCAAGTGTAATGTGTGATCTTTGACTCCTGGCATTTCACAAGCAGGCGGCCAGGAAACGGTTTCAGCCTATCAACCACTGAGGAGACGCAGCCTCTGAATGAGGAATGAGGAAGCAATGAATACATCCAGCCTATCACAGGAACAGCCCTGAGTGTTCCGAATTATAAATTCTCCATGTCATTGTATGTCGTTGAGCCCAAGTAGCTCGCCGTGATCGTATAGTGGTTAGTACTCTGCGTTGTGGCCGCAGCAACCTCGGTTCGAATCCGAGTCACGGCATTGTGGTTGGCAATGTCACGGCAGTTGGGTGTTAATTTTACAGAATTAGCAAATGTACCAGTGGTTTTTGTAAAATGTCTATTAAAAACAGATCCTTTCAAATATTTAAACCATCTAACAACAAATGATTTAAACTCGCATGATTATAAGCTGTAGCTATAATGTATTTACTTACATAAATTATCATTCTTGAACCTATTGGGGGTGGAGGGGGAGCGGAGCTCACCCCCCAGGTGCAGTTGAGTGACCTGTGTTGTGGCTCTCTAGAGGGAAGGCACAAATTTTGCTGTCACCCAGCCCAATCCAGACGTGTATTGGGGCCAGGTTTCAGGCAAATAGAGCAGTAAGTGCAGAGACATGTTCACTCTCTAAAAGTGGCATTTCTAAAATAGTAAAGTTAAATCCAACCTCACCAGTAAGTAGGATTTTCAATAAATAAATAAAGCTACTCCTCTCCGATATGGAATTACCAAATAAAAAGTATAGGGGAATACACAGAGCTAACCTATGAGAGGGGTAGACCTCACAGTAGTGAAAAATGAAATAGACTGTTTGGTACTTACAGGACACGCGAACCACCAAAGTACATATCTTATTTTTTACTTACATAGCATCATGCACCTAGGACTACCTAGGGCCTACCTTAGGTGTAAATTATATGTAATAAAAGGGGAGTTTAAGGCTTGGCAAGTAGGCTGGGACTCCCCTGGGAGACCCCTGAGTCTATGCCCAGAACCATAACTCTGCCAGTCGAGTACTTACCTAAAAGCCGATAACTCACTTTTCTTCCATAGGCTAACATTGAGTGGTTTCACTTGGAAATTCTTCTAAGTGGTGTGGAGTTTTGGAACTTTAAAATATTCATCTAAAATCAGCCGAACAACGAATTCTGATTTACTCACCTGTTATCAGGAGAGACCTCAGTGCTGCATCTTGGAGCTCAGTACTGACCCTGAAAAGTAATTTTAACCGTACTTACCAGTAACTCGAATTTCCTTCCATGGGATATCATTGCCTGCTTTTTGCTGAAAATTTTCTAAGTGTCGATTTTTGAAACTTACAAATATTCTTTAAAAATCGTACCAACTGTGAAAACGTAATTGTTTACCTGTTTTAGATAGATGTCCCAGTACTGAGCCTAGGAGCCCAGCACTGGATTACAAAAGTAACGAGAACGTACTTTACCCGTAACTTGAATTTTCTTCCATAGGAAACCATTGACTGTTTTTCTGTGAAATTTCTTCTAAGTGTCGATTTTGCAAACATGTAAATATTCCTTAAAAATCGCCTGTATAACTTAAACGCAGTTTCTCAACTGCTTACAGGTGGTACAGTAGTGCTGAATCTAGGATCCAACACTGACCTTGAAAAAGTAACCATAACCCCACTTACCTGCTAAGTGAATTTCCTTCCATAGGATAACATTGGTAATTTGATCAGCAAAAGTTTCTAAGTGTCAACTTTTAAAATAGCAAAATATTGCTTAAAAATCACAACCGTAACTAAAACGAATTTACTCACTTGTTTCCAAGAACTGTCCCAGGACTGAATCTAGGATCCAGTCCTGGATTTAGAAAAGTAATCCTGAAAGTAATTAATTGCATATAACTTAAAATTCCCATTGAGCTCAATGTATTATTGTGATTCAAATTGTGTTGCCTATTGCAATAAACTGTAACTATGACCTGCAAAAGTCAATTGCCTATTGCAAAGTATTTAACTAAAGCATCTCATTCTGAGAAAGTATATTTTGATACCTATTGTTGGTTCTAAAATAAAACAACAATATCTTTTGTATGCAAACCAATGGCCTAGAGTTCAGTTCTTGAGTGTGTGAGACCATTTGCTGACTGAGTGTGTACAACAAATGTTTTACACTGTACTCTGATACTGCCTTACTGCTCGGCAAGCTACCACTTTAGAGAGTAAGGTTATATCTAACTTTAGCCTCTGCCAAACCTCTGGGGACTGGGGACTCTGTGCACACTGTACCTTTTTGGGAACAGTATATACAGAGCCACTTTCTCACAGTAGTGATAAAGTGATTAGAGTCCTAAGGCCAACATAATGATACAGCAAAACGTGAGGTGAAAAGCAAAAAGGTTGCTGGTAGGCCACCTTAAGGATGCCAGGTCTAACAAACACTGAACTAAGGATAACATGAGTAAAACATCAGGTTTCTCTACTGCATTTGGTGAGACAAGTGGGCCTTCTTTTATCTTCCATTCAAGCAATCTTTGACAGACCCCTTTATTATAGAGCTTTTCAAGGATTAAAGATAAGGCACTTACAAAGGAGTCCCAAATACTCAGAGATGGTTGACTTCTGTAATATGGGTCGTAGACTAAAAGCAGCGCAAAAACAGAGTGCAACAGGGTCCAAAAAACTTGAGTGCCACAAGAGAGTTTGAATGCAAGCGTATCCTTTTACAGATCCAGAGATATACTCATGCAATTTTTGTTTTTAGGACAGAACGTGCATGATGAAAAAAACATTGTTTTTAAAAAGCGCATTGCAGAATATCAGTACTTTGATGTGGGAAAACTTCAAAACTTTCAAACAAAATATTTGTAGGCAGCTTACAGCAAGTTGTTGTGGCCGAGTGGTTAAGGCGATGGACTAGAAATCCATTGGGGTATCCCCGCGCAGGTTCGAATCCTGCCAACAACGAGAATCTTTTTATTATCGGCTACAATTTCAGAAGTTAACCTTTAGTATTTCTTCCATTTCAGTTTTATAAATAGGTGGCTTATTTTTGTGTCACTATTGCCTCTCCACATATTTGTTATCGCTACCTCTTTCATGTCTTTGCTACACCTCATTCCTACTTTAGCACTGGTGTAAACGCTTCAAATTATTATACGGTTGCCCTCTCATTCATACCTGCGCATGCACTTGAAAGTTACTTTACCAATAAAAGACGCAAAGAGAGAAATAGAACAAAAGTGCTGGCTGGATTGGCAAACACACTTCATAAAACTGCATTTTCTTTTTTATTCTCCCCCGTGTTACATGCTTAACCTCCCCATGTGTAATTTCTCTTAACCTGCCGTCCCAGGAAGAGAATTTCATGTACAGGCTCTTTCTGTGTTTTTTTCCCTAGTCTGTCTTTCCCATTTCTTAGCTGTGTAACTGTTCCTTTACGCGCTCTATTTAAACGCCATCAATCTCATTTGAGCTCCTTGCTCCCGCTTCTGTTTTCTCCACCTCTCATACTGCCAGTTCTCTCTTTCTCTGTGGTTGGTGGCTACTTTCCTGAGCTTCCGAAGCCACGTGGTTCCTGCCTCTTGTTGTCAGACTTGAATTGGAAAAGGAACCATATTAACAAGCCTTTACCACTCACACACGGCGGAAGTTTATACTTTAATTCAGTGAGCTAAGAAAAGCGTGTTGTGGGTCCCCTACGAGCCATGGTGCTTGCTTCATCATGATTTGGCACCAGTCATTAGCCGCAGCTCTGCTAATGAGCCACTGAGGTCAGTTTCAATATTTACTCAAAAACATAACCATGCAGCCCACCCCTCAACTGTGTATTTATCTTGCTTTTCTGCTGTTCGTGTGATTAGCTGGGAGGAGCTCACGGCGACATCCTCCCTATAAAAGTGTAGATGGATCACTCTCTAACTCTTTCTTGCTTCACATACAAATGGCTTGAAAGGTGCAGGGAAGATGCAGGTCTAATAGACAGAATAGAAGGTCTGTGCCAGGTGGGTTTCTCTGCATTGGTGTCCCATCACAGGTCCGCAAGTGTAATGTGTGATCTTTGACTCCTGGCATTTCACAAGCAGGCGGCCAGGAAACGGTTTCAGCCTATCAACCACTGAGGAGACGCAGCCTCTGAATGAGGAATGAGGAAGCAATGAATACATCCAGCCTATCACAGGAACAGCCCTGAGTGTTCCGAATTATAAATTCTCCATGTCACTGTATGTCGTTGAGCCCAAGTAGCTCGCCGTGATCGTATAGTGGTTAGTACTCTGCGTTGTGGCCGCAGCAACCTTGGCTCGAATCCGAGTCACGGCATTGTGGTTGGCAATGTCACGGCAGTTGGGTGTTAATTTTACAGAATTAGCAAATGTACCAGTGGTTTTTGTAAAATGTCTATTAAAAACAGATCCTTTCAAATATTTAAACCATCTAACAACAAATGATTTAAACTCGCATGATTATAAGCTGTAGCTATAATGTATTTACTTACATAAATTATCGTTCTTGAACCTATTGGGGGTGGAGGGGGAGCGGAGCTCACCCCCCAGGTGCAGTTGAGTGACCTGTGTTGTGGCTCTCTAGAGGGAAGGCACAAATTTTGCTGTCACCCAGCCCAATCCAGACGTGTATTGGGGCCAGGTTTCAGGCAAATAGAGCAGTAAGTGCAGAGACATGTTCACTCTCTAAAAGTGGCATTTCTAAAATAGTAAAGTTAAATCCAACCTCACCAGTAAGTAGGATTTTCAATAAATAAATAAAGCTACTCCTCTCCGATATGGAATTACCAAATTAAAAGTATAGGGGAATACACAGAGCTAACCTATGAGAGGGGTAGACCTCACAGTAGTGAAAAATGAAATAGACTGTTTGGTACTTACAGGACACGCGAACCACCAAAGTACATATCTTATTTTTTACTTACATAGCATCATGCACCTAGGACTACCTAGGGCCTACCTTAGGTGTAAATTATATGTAATAAAAGGGGAGTTTAAGGCTTGGCAAGTAGGCTGGGACTCCCCTGGGAGACCCCTGAGTCTATGCCCAGAATCATAACTCTGCCAGTCGAGTACTTACCTAAAAGCCGATAACTCACTTTTCTTCCATAGGCTAACATTGAGTGGTTTCACTTGAAAATTCTTCTAAGTGGTGTGGAGTTTTGGAACTTTAAAATATTCATCTAAAATCAGCCGAATAACGAATTCTGATTTACTCACCTGTTATCAGGAGAGACCTCAGTGCTGCATCTTGGAGCTCAGTACTGACCCTGAAAAGTAATTTTAACCGTACTTACCAGTAACTCGAATTTCCTTCCATGGGATATCATTGCCTGCTTTTTGCTGAAAATTTTCTAAGTGTCGATTTTTGAAACTTACAAATATTCTTTAAAAATCGTACCAACTGTGAAAACGTAATTGTTTACCTGTTTTAGATAGATGTCCCAGTACTGAGCCTAGGAGCCCAGCACTGGATTACAAAAGTAACGAGAACGTACTTTACCCGTAACTTGAATTTTCTTCCATAGGAAACCATTGACTGTTTTTCTGTGAAATTTCTTCTAAGTGTCGATTTTGCAAACATGTAAATATTCCTTAAAAATCGCCTGTATAACTTAAACGCAGTTTCTCAACTGCTTACAGGTGCTACAGTAGTGCTGGATCTAGGATCCAACACTGACCTAGAAAACGTAACCATAACCCCACTTACCTGCTAAGTGAATTTCCTTCCATAGGATAACATTGGTAATTTGATCAGCAAAAGTTTCTAAGTGTCAACTTTTAAAATAGCAAAATATTGCTTAAAAATCACAACAGTAACTAAAACGAATTTACTCACTTGTTTCCAAGAACTGTCCCAGGACTGAATCTAGGATCCAGTCCTGGATTTAGAAAAGTAATCCTGAAAGTAATTAATTGCATATAACTTAAAATTCCCATTGAGCTCAATGTATTGTTGTGATTCAAATTGTGTTGCCTATTGCAATAAACTGTAACTATGACCTGCAAAAGTCAATTGCCTATTGCAAAGTATTTAACTAAAGCATCTCATTCTGAGAAAGTATATTTTGATACCTATTGTTGGTTCTAAAATAAAACAACAATATCTTTTGTATGCAAACCAATGGCCTAGAGTTCAGTTCTTGAGTGTGTGAGACCAATTGCTGATTGAGTGTGTACAACAAATGTTTTACACTGTACTCTGATACTGCCTTACTGCTCGGCAAGCTACCACTTTAGAGAGTAAGGTTATATCTAACTTTAGCCTCTGCCAAACCTCTGGGGACTGGGGACTCTGTGCACACTGTACCTATTTGGGAACAGTATATACAGAGCCACTTTCTCACAGTAGTGATAAAGTGATTAGAGTCCTACGGCCAACATAAAGATACAGCAAAACGTGAGGTGAAAAGCAAAAAGGTTGCTGGTAGGCCACCTTAAGGATGCCAGGTCTAACAAACACTGAACTAAGGATAACATGAGTAAAACATCAGGTTTCTCTACTGCATTTGGTGAGACAAGTGGGCCTTCTTTTATCTTCCATTCAAGCAATCTTTGACAGACCCCTTTATTATAGAGCTTTTCAAGGATTAAAGATAAGGCACTTACAAAGGAGTCCCAAATACTCAGAGATGGTTGACTTCTGTAATATGGGTCGTAGACTAAAAGCAGCGCAAAAACAGAGTGCAACAGGGTCCAAAAAACTTGAGTGCCACAAGAGAGTTTGAATGCAAGCGTATCCTTTTACAGATCCAGAGATATACTCATGCAATTTTTGTTTTTAGGACAGAACGTGCATGATGAAAAAAACATTGTTTTTAAAAAGCGCATTGCAGAATATCAGTACTTTGATGTGGGAAAACTTCAAAACTTTCAAACAAAATATTTGTAGGCAGCTTACAGCAAGTTGTTGTGGCCGAGTGGTTAAGGCGATGGACTAGAAATCCATTGGGGTATCCCCGCGCAGGTTCGAATCCTGCCAACAACGAGAATCTTTTTATTATCGGCTACAATTTCAGAAGTTAACCTTTAGTATTTCTTCCATTTCAGTTTTATAAATAGGTGGCTTATTTTTGTGTCACTATTGCCTCTCCACATATTTGTTATCGCTACCTCTTTCATGTCTTTGCTACATCTCATTCCTACTTTAGCACTGGTGTAAACGCTTCAAATTATTATACCGTTGCTCTCTCATTCATACCTGCGCATGCACTTGAAAGTTACTTTACCAATAAGAGACGCAAAGAGAGAAATAGAACAAAAGTGCTGGCTGGATTGGCAAACACACTTCATAAAACTGCATTTTCTTTTTTATTCTCCCCCGTGTTACATGCTTAACCTCCCCATGTGTAATTTCTCTTAACCTGCTGTCCCAGGAAGAGAATTTCATGTACAGGCTCTTTCTGTGTTTTTTTCCCTAGTCTGTCTTTCCCATTTCTTAGCTGTGTAACTGTTCCTTTACGCGCTCTATTTAAACGCCATCAATCTCATTTGAGCTCCTTGCTCCCGCTTCTGTTTTCTCCACCTCTCATACTGCCAGTTCTCTCTTTCTCTGTGATTGGTGGCTACTTTCCTGAGCTTCCGAAGCCACGTGGTTCCTGCCTCTTGTTGTCAGACTTGAATTGGAAAAGGAACTATATTAACAAGCCTTTACCACTCACACACGGCGGAAGTTTATACTTTAATTCAGTGAGCTAAGAAAAGCGTGTTGTGGGTCCCCTACGAGCCATGGTGCTTGCTTCATCATGATTTGGCACCAGTCATTAGCCGCAGCTCTGCTAATGAGCCACTGAGGTCAGTTTCAATATTTACTCAAAAACATAACCATGCAGCCCACCCCTCAACTGTGTATTTATCTTGCTTTTCTGCTGTTCGTGTGATTAGCTGGGAGGAGCTCACGGCGACATCCTCCCTATAAAAGTGTAGATGGATCACTCTCTAACTCTTTCTTGCTTCACATACAAATGGCTTGAAAGGTGCAGGGAAGATGCAGGTCTAATAGACAGAATAGAAGGTCTGTGCCAGGTGGGTTTCTCTGCATTGGTGTCCCATCACAGGTCCGCAAGTGTAATGTGTGATCTTTGACTCCTGGCATTTCACAAGCAGGCGGCCAGGAAACGGTTTCAGCCTATCAACCACTGAGGAGACGCAGCCTCTGAATGAGGAATGAGGAAGCAATGAATACATCCAGCCTATCACAGGAACAGCCCTGAGTGTTCCGAATTATAAATTCTCCATGTCACTGTATGTCGTTGAGCCCAAGTAGCTCGCCGTGATCGTATAGTGGTTAGTACTCTGCGTTGTGGCTGCAGCAACCTCGGTTCGAATCCGAGTCACAGCATTGTGGTTGGCAATGTCACGGCAGTTGGGTGTTAATTTTACAGAATTAGCAAATGTACCAGTGGTTTTTGTAAAATGTCTATTAAAAACAGATCCTTTCAAATATTTAAACCATCTAACAACAAATGATTTAAACTCGCATGATTATAAGCTGTAGCTATAATGTATTTACTTACATAAATTATCGTTCTTGAACCTATTGGGGGTGGAGGGGGAGCGGAGCTCACCCCCCAGGTGCAGTTGAGTGACCTGTGTTGTGGCTCTCTAGAGGGAAGGCACAAATTTTGCTGTCACCCAGCCCAATCCAGACGTGTATTGGGGCCAGGTTTCAGGCAAATAGAGCAGTAAGTGCAGAGACATGTTCACTCTCTAAAAGTGGCATTTCTAAAATAGTAAAGTTAAATCCAACCTCACCAGTAAGTAGGATTTTCAATAAATAAATAAAGCTACTCCTCTCCGATATGGAATTACCAAATAAAAAGTATAGGGGAATACACAGAGCTAACCTATGAGAGGGGTAGACCTCACAGTAGTGAAAAATGAAATAGACTGTTTGGTACTTACAGGACACGCGAACCACCAAAGTACATATCTTATTTTTTACTTACACAGCATCATGCACCTAGGACTACCTAGGGCCTACCTAAGGTGTAAATGATATGTAATAAAAGGGGAGTTTAAGGCTTGGCAAGTAGGCTGGGACTCCCCTGGGAGACCCCTGAGTCTATGCCCAGAACCATAACTCTGCCAGTCGAGTACTTACCTAAAAGCCGATAACTCACTTTTCTTCCATAGGCTAACAGTGAGTGGTTTCACTTGGAAATTCTTCTAAGTGGTGTGGAGTTTTGGAACTTTAAAATATTCATCTAAAATCAGCCGAACAACGAATTCTGATTTACTCACCTGTTATCAGGAGAGACCTCAGTGCTGCATCTTGGAGCTCAGTACTGACCCTGAAAAGTAATTTTAACCGTACTTACCAGTAACTCGAATTTCCTTCCATGGGATATCATTGCCTGCTTTTTGCTGAAAATTTTCTAAGTGTCGATTTTTGAAACTTACAAATATTCTTTAAAAATCGTACCAACTGTGAAAACGTAATTGTTTACCTGTTTTAGATAGATGTCCCAGTACTGAGCCTAGGAGCCCAGCACTGGATTACAAAAGTAACGAGAACGTACTTTACCCGTAACTTGAATTTTCTTCCATTGGAAACCATTGACTGTTTTTCTGTGAAATTTCTTCTAAGTGTCGATTTTGCAAACATGTAAATATTCCTTAAAAATCGCCTGTATAACTTAAACGCAGTTTCTCAACTGCTTACAGGTGGTACAGTAGTGCTGGATCTAGGATCCAACACTGACCTAGAAAAAGTAACCATAACCCCACTTACCTGCTAAGTGAATTTCCTTCCATAGGATAACATTGGTAATTTGATCAGCAAAAGTTTCTAAGTGTCAACTTTTAAAATAGCAAAATATTGCTTAAAAATCACAACAGTAACTAAAACGAATTTACTCACTTGTTTCCAAGAACTGTCCCAGGACTGAATCTAGGATCCAGTCCTGGATTTAGAAAAGTAATCCTGAAAGTAATTAATTGCATATAACTTAAAATTCCCATTGAGCTCAATGTATTATTGTGATTCAAATTGTGTTGCCTATTGCAATAAACTGTAACTATGACCTGCAAAAGTCAATTGCCTATTGCAAAGTATTTAACTAAAGCATCTCATTCTGAGAAAGTATATTTTGATACCTATTGTTGGTTCTAAAATAAAACAACAATATCTTTTGTATGCAAACCAATGGCCTAGAGTTCAGTTCTTGAGTGTGTGAGACCATTTGCTGACTGAGTGTGTACAACAAATGTTTTACACTGTACTCTGATACTGCCTTACTGCTCGGCAAGCTACCACTTTAGAGAGTAAGGTTATATCTAACTTTAGCCTCTGCCAAACCTCTGGGGACTGGGGACTCTGTGCACACTGTACCTATTTGGGAACAGTATATACAGAGCCACTTTCTCACAGTAGTGATAAAGTGATTAGAGTCCTAAGGCCAACATAAAGATACAGCAAAACGTGAGGTGAAAAGCAAAAAGGTTGCTGGTAGGCCACCTTAAGGATGCCAGGTCTAACAAAAACTGAACTAAGGATAACATGAGTAAAACATCAGGTTTCTCTACTGCATTTGGTGAGACAAGTGGGCCTTCTTTTATCTTCCATTCAAGCAATCTTTGACAGACCCCTTTATTATAGAGCTTTTCAAGGATTAAAGATAAGGCACTTACAAAGGAGTCCCAAATACTCAGAGATGGTTGACTTCTGTAATATGGGTCGTAGACTAAAAGCAGCGCAAAAACAGAGTGCAACAGGGTCCAAAAAACTTGAGTGCCACAAGAGAGTTTGAATGCAAGCGTATCCTTTTACAGATCCAGAGATATACTCATGCAATTTTTGTTTTTAGGACAGAACGTGCATGATGAAAAAAACATTGTTTTTAAAAAGCGCATTGCAGAATATCAGTACTTTGATGTGGGAAAACTTCAAAACTTTCAAACAAAATATTTGTAGGCAGCTTACAGCAAGTTGTTGTGGCCGAGTGGTTAAGGCGATGGACTAGAAATCCATTGGGGTATCCCCGCGCAGGTTCGAATCCTGCCAACAACGAGAATCTTTTTATTATCGGCTACAATTTCAGAAGTTAACCTTTAGTATTTCTTCCATTTCAGTTTTATAAATAGGTGGCTTATTTTTGTGTCACTATTGCCTCTCCACATATTTGTTATCGCTACCTCTTTCATGTCTTTGCTACACCTCATTCCTACTTTAGCACTGGTGTAAACGCTTCAAATTATTATACGGTTGCTCTCTCATTCATACCTGCGCATGCACTTGAAAGTTACTTTACCAATAAAAGACGCAAAGAGAGAAATAGAACAAAAGTGCTGGCTGGATTGGCAAACACACTTCATAAAACTGCATTTTCTTTTTTATTCTCCCCCGTGTTACATGCTTAACCTCCCCATGTGTAATTTCTCTTAACCTGCTGTCCCAGGAAGAGAATTTCATCTACAGGCTCTTTCTGTGTTTTTTTCCCTAGTCTGTCTTTCCCATTTCTTAGCTGTGTAACTGTTCCTTTACGCGCTCTATTTAAACGCCATCAATCTCATTTGAGCTCCTTGCTCCCGCTTCTGTTTTCTCCACCTCTCATACTGCCAGTTCTCTCTTTCTCTGTGGTTGGTGGCTACTTTCCTGAGCTTCCGAAGCCACGTGGTTCCTGCCTCTTGTTGTCAGACTTGAATTGGAAAAGGAACCATATTAACAAGCCTTTACCACTCACACACGGCGGAAGTTTATACTTTAATTCAGTGAGCTAAGAAAAGCGTGTTGTGGGTCCCCTACGAGCCATGGTGCTTGCTTCATCATGATTTGGCACCAGTCATTAGCCGCAGCTCTGCTAATGAGCCACTGAGGTCAGTTTCAATATTTACTCAAAAACATAACCATGCAGCCCACCCCTCAACTGTGTATTTATCTTGCTTTTCTGCTGTTCGTGTGATTAGCTGGGAGGAGATCACGGCGACATCCTCCCTATAAAAGTGTAGATGGATCACTCTCTAACTCTTTCTTGCTTCACATACAAATGGCTTGAAAGGTGCAGGGAAGATGCAGGTCTAATAGACAGAATAGAAGGTCTGTGCCAGGTGGGTTTCTCTGCATTGGTGTCCCATCACAGGTCCGCAAGTGTAATGTGTGATCTTTGACTCCTGGCATTTCACAAGCAGGCGGCCAGGAAACGGTTTCAGCCTATCAACCACTGAGGAGACGCAGCCTCTGAATGAGGAATGAGGAAGCAATGAATACATCCAGCCTATCACAGGAACAGCCCTGAGTGTTCCGAATTATAAATTCTCCATGTCACTGTATGTCGTTGAGCCCAAGTAGCTTGCCGTGATCGTATAGTGGTTAGTACTCTGCGTTGTGGCCGCAGCAACCTCGGTTCGAATCTGAGTCACGGCATTGTGGTTGGCAATGTCACGGCAGTTGGGTGTTAATTTTACAGAATTAGCAAATGTACCAGTGGTTTTTGTAAAATGTCTATTAAAAACAGATCCTTTCAAATATTTAAACCATCTAACCACAAATGATTTAAACTCGCATGATTATAAGCTGTAACTATAATGTATTTACTTACATAAATTATCGTTCTTGAACCTATTGGGGGTGGAGGGGGAGCGGAGCTCACCCCCCAGGTGCAGTTGAGTGACCTGTGTTGTGGCTCTCTAGAGGGAAGGCACACATTTTGCTGTCACCCAGCCCAATCCAGACGTGTATTGGGGCCAGGTTTCAGGCAAATAGAGCAGTAAGTGCAGAGAAATGTTCACTCTCTAAAAGTGGCATTTCTAAAATAGTAAAGTTAAATCCAACCTCACCAGTAAGTAGGATTTTCAATAAATAAATAAAGCTACTCCTCTCCGATATGGAATTACCAAATTAAAAGTATAGGGGAATACACAGAGCTAACCTATGAGAGGGGTAGACCTCACAGTAGTGAAAAATGAAATAGACTGTTTGGTACTTACAGGACACGCGAACCACCAAAGTACATATCTTATTTTTTACTTACATAGCATCATGCACCTAGGACTACCTAGGGCCTACCTTAGGTGTAAATTATATGTAATAAAAGGGGAGTTTAAGGCTTGGCAAGTAGGCTGGGACTCCCCTGGGAGACCCCTGAGTCTATGCCCAGAACCATAACTCTGCCAGTCGAGTACTTACCTAAAAGCCGATAACTCACTTTTCTTCCATAGGCTAACATTGAGTGGTTTCACTTGGAAATTCTTCTAAGTGGTGTGGAGTTTTGGAACTTTAAAATATTCATCTAAAATCAGCCGAACAACGAATTCTGATTTACTCACCTGTTATCAGGAGAGACCTCAGTGCTGCATCTTGGAGCTCGGTACTGACCCTAAAAAGTAATTTTAACCGTACTTACCAGTAACTCGAATTTCCTTCCATGGGATATCATTGCCTGCTTTTTGCTGAAAATGTTCTAAGTGTCGATTTTTGAAACTTACAAATATTCTTTAAAAATCGTACCAACTGTGAAAACGTAATTGTTTACCTGTTTTAGATAGATGTCCCAGTACTGAGCCTAGGAGCCAAGCACTGGATTACAAAAGTAACGAGAACGTACTTTACCCGTAACTTGAATTTTCTTCCATAGGAAACCATTGACTGTTTTTCTGTAAAATTTCTTCTAAGTGTCGATTTTGCAAACATGTAAATATTCCTTAAAAATCGCCTGTATAACTTAAACGCAGTTTCTCAACTGCTTACAGGTGGTACAGTAGTGCTGGATCTAGGATCCAACACTGACCTAGAAAACGTAACCATAACCCCACTTACCTGCTAAGTGAATTTCCTTCCATAGGATAACATTGGTAATTTGATCAGCAAAAGTTTGTAAGTGTCAACTTTTAAAATAGCAAAATATTGCTTAAAAGTCACAACAGTAACTAAAACGAATTTACTCACTTGTTTCCAAGAACTGTCCCAGGACTGAATCTAGGATCCAGTCCTGGATTTAGAAAAGTAATCCTGAAAGTAATTAATTGCATATAACTTAAAATTCCCATTGAGCTCAATGTATTATTGTTATTCAAATTGTGTTGCCTATTGCAATAAACTGTAACTATGACCTGCAAAAGTCAATTGCCTATTGCAAAGTATTTAACTAAAGCATCTCATTCTGAGAAAGTATATTTTGATACCTATTGTTGGTTCTAAAATAAAACAACAATATCTTTTGTATGCAAACCAATGGCCTAGAGTTCAGTTCTTGAGTGTGTGAGACCATTTGCTGACTGAGTGTGTACAACAAATGTTTTACACTGTACTCTGATACTGCCTTACTGCTCGGCAAGCTACCACTTTAGAGAGTAAGGTTATATCTAACTTTAGCCTCTGCCAAACCTCTGGGGACTGGGGACTCTGTGCACACTGTACCTATTTGGGAACAGTATATACAGAGCCACTTTCTCACAGTAGTGATAAAGTGATTAGAGTCCTAAGGCCAACATAATGATACAGCAAAACGTGAGGTGAAAAGCAAAAAGGTTGCTGGTAGGCCACCTTAAGGATGCCAGGTCTAACAAACACTGAACTAAGGATAACATGAGTAAAACATCAGGTTTCTCTACTGCATTTGGTGAGACAAGTGGGCCTTCTTTTATCTTCCATTCAAGCAATCTTTGACAGACCCCTTTATTATAGAGCTTTTCAAGGATTAAAGATAAGGCACTTACAAAGGAGTCCCAAATACTCAGAGATGGTTGACTTCTGTAATATGGGTCGTAGACTAAAAGCAGGGCAAAAACAGAGTGCAACAGGGTCCAAAAAACTTGAGTGCCACAAGAGAGTTTGAATGCAAGCGTATCCTTTTACAGATCCAGAGATATACTCATGCAATTTTTGTTTTTAGGACAGAACGTGCATGATGAAAAAAACATTGTTTTTAAAAAGCGCATTGCAGAATATCAGTACTTTGATGTGGGAAAACTTCAAAACTTTCAAACAAAATATTTGTAGGCAGTTTACAGCAAGTTGTTGTGGCCGAGTGGTTAAGGCGATGGACTAGAAATCCATTGGGGTATCCCCGCGCAGGTTCGAATCCTGCCAACAACGAGAATCTTTTTATTATCGTCTACAATTTCAGAAGTTAACCTTTAGTATTTCTTCCATTTCAGTTTTATAAATAGGTGGCTTATTTTTGTGTCACTATTGCCTCTCCACATATTTGTTATCGCTACCTCTTTCATGTCTTTGCTACACCTCATTCCTACTTTAGCACTGGTGTAAACGCTTCAAATTATTATACCGTTGCTCTCTCATTCATACCTGCGCATGCACTTGAAAGTTACTTTACCAATAAAAGACGCAAAGAGAGAAATAGAACAAAAGTGCTGGCTGGATTGGCAAACACACTTCATAAAACTGCATTTTCTTTTTTATTCTCCCCCGTGTTACATGCTTAACCTCCCCATGTGTAATTTCTCTTAACCTGCTGTCCCAGGAAGAGAATTTCATGTACAGGCTCTTTCTGTGTTTTTTCCCTAGTCTGTCTTTCCCATTTCTTAGCTGTGTAACTGTTCCTTTACGCGCTCTATTTAAACGCCATCAATCTCATTTGAGCTCCTTGCTCCCGCTTCTGTTTTCTCCACCTCTCATACTGCCAGTTCTCTCTTTCTCTGTGGTTGGTGGCTACTTTCCTGAGCTTCCGAAGCCACGTGGTTCCTGCCTCTTGTTGTCAGACTTGAATTGGAAAAGGAACCATATTAACAAGCCTTTACCACTCACACACGGCGGAAGTTTATACTTTAATTCAGTGAGCTAAGAAAAGCGTGTTGTGGGTCCCCTACGAGCCATTGTGCTTGCTTCATCATCATTTGGCACCAGTCATTAGCCGCAGCTCTGCTAATGAGCCACTGAGGTCAGTTTCAATATTTACTCAAAAACATAACCATGCAGCCCACCCCTCAACTGTGTATTTATCTTGCTTTTCTGCTGTTCGTGTGATTAGCTGGGAGGAGCTCACGGCGACATCCTCCCTATAAAAGTGTAGATGGATCACTCTCTAACTCTTTCTTGCTTCACATACAAATGGCTTGAAAGGTGCAGGGAAGATGCAGGTCTAATAGACAGAATAGAAGGCCTGTGCCAGGTGGGTTTCTCTGCATTGGTGTCCCATCACAGGTCCGCAAGTGTAATGTGTGATCTTTGACTCCTGGCATTTCACAAGCAGGCGGCCAGGAAACGGTTTCAGCCTATCAACCACTGAGGAGACGCAGCCTCTGAATGAGGAATGAGGAAGCAATGAATACATCCAGCCTATCACAGGAACAGCCCTGAGTGTTCCGAATTATAAATTCTCCATGTCATTGTATGTCGTTGAGCCCAAGTAGCTCGCCGTGATCGTATAGTGGTTAGTACTCTGCGTTGTGGCCGCAGCAACCTCGGTTCGAATCCGAGTCACGGCATTGTGGTTGGCAATGTCACGGCAGTTGGGTGTTAATTTTACAGAATTAGCAAATGTACCAGTGGTTTTTGTAAAATGTCTATTAAAAACAGATCCTTTCAAATATTTAAACCATCTAACAACAAATGATTTAAACTCGCATGATTATAAGCTGTAGCTATAATGTATTTACTTACATAAATTATCATTCTTGAACCTATTGGGGGTGGAGGGGGAGCGGAGCTCACCCCCCAGGTGCAGTTGAGTGACCTGTGTTGTGGCTCTCTAGAGGGAAGGCACAAATTTTGCTGTCACCCAGCCCAATCCAGACGTGTATTGGGGCCAGGTTTCAGGCAAATAGAGCAGTAAGTGCAGAGACATGTTCACTCTCTAAAAGTGGCATTTCTAAAATAGTAAAGTTAAATCCAACCTCACCAGTAAGTAGGATTTTCAATAAATAAATAAAGCTACTCCTCTCCGATATGGAATTACCAAATAAAAAGTATAGGGGAATACACAGAGCTAACCTATGAGAGGGGTAGACCTCACAGTAGTGAAAAATGAAATAGACTGTTTGGTACTTACAGGACACGCGAACCACCAAAGTACATATCTTATTTTTTACTTACATAGCATCATGCACCTAGGACTACCTAGGGCCTACCTTAGGTGTAAATTATATGTAATAAAAGGGGAGTTTAAGGCTTGGCAAGTAGGCTGGGACTCCCCTGGGAGACCCCTGAGTCTATGCCCAGAACCATAACTCTGCCAGTCGAGTACTTACCTAAAAGCCGATAACTCACTTTTCTTCCATAGGCTAACATTGAGTGGTTTCACTTGGAAATTCTTCTAAGTGGTGTGGAGTTTTGGAACTTTAAAATATTCATCTAAAATCAGCCGAACAACGAATTCTGATTTACTCACCTGTTATCAGGAGAGACCTCAGTGCTGCATCTTGGAGCTCAGTACTGACCCTGAAAAGTAATTTTAACCGTACTTACCAGTAACTCGAATTTCCTTCCATGGGATATCATTGCCTGCTTTTTGCTGAAAATTTTCTAAGTGTCGATTTTTGAAACTTACAAATATTCTTTAAAAATCGTACCAACTGTGAAAACGTAATTGTTTACCTGTTTTAGATAGATGTCCCAGTACTGAGCCTAGGAGCCCAGCACTGGATTACAAAAGTAACGAGAACGTACTTTACCCGTAACTTGAATTTTCTTCCATAGGAAACCATTGACTGTTTTTCTGTGAAATTTCTTCTAAGTGTCGATTTTGCAAACATGTAAATATTCCTTAAAAATCGCCTGTATAACTTAAACGCAGTTTCTCAACTGCTTACAGGTGGTACAGTAGTGCTGAATCTAGGATCCAACACTGACCTTGAAAAAGTAACCATAACCCCACTTACCTGCTAAGTGAATTTCCTTCCATAGGATAACATTGGTAATTTGATCAGCAAAAGTTTCTAAGTGTCAACTTTTAAAATAGCAAAATATTGCTTAAAAATCACAACCGTAACTAAAACGAATTTACTCACTTGTTTCCAAGAACTGTCCCAGGACTGAATCTAGGATCCAGTCCTGGATTTAGAAAAGTAATCCTGAAAGTAATTAATTGCATATAACTTAAAATTCCCATTGAGCTCAATGTATTATTGTGATTCAAATTGTGTTGCCTATTGCAATAAACTGTAACTATGACCTGCAAAAGTCAATTGCCTATTGCAAAGTATTTAACTAAAGCATCTCATTCTGAGAAAGTATATTTTGATACCTATTGTTGGTTCTAAAATAAAACAACAATATCTTTTGTATGCAAACCAATGGCCTAGAGTTCAGTTCTTGAGTGTGTGAGACCATTTGCTGACTGAGTGTGTACAACAAATGTTTTACACTGTACTCTGATACTGCCTTACTGCTCGGCAAGCTACCACTTTAGAGAGTAAGGTTATATCTAACTTTAGCCTCTGCCAAACCTCTGGGGACTGGGGACTCTGTGCACACTGTACCTATTTGGGAACAGTATATACAGAGCCACTTTCTCACAGTAGTGATAAAGTGATTAGAGTCCTACGGCCAACATAAAGATACAGCAAAACGTGAGGTGAAAAGCAAAAAGGTTGCTGGTAGGCCACCTTAAGGATGCCAGGTCTAACAAACACTGAACTAAGGATAACATGAGTAAAACATCAGGTTTCTCTACTGCATTTGGTGAGACAAGTGGGCCTTCTTTTATCTTCCATTCAAGCAATCTTTGACAGACCCCTTTATTATAGAGCTTTTCAAGGATTAAAGATAAGGCACTTACAAAGGAGTCCCAAATACTCAGAGATGGTTGACTTCTGTAATATGGGTCGTAGACTAAAAGCAGCGCAAAAACAGAGTGCAACAGGGTCCAAAAAACTTGAGTGCCACAAGAGAGTTTGAATGCAAGCGTATCCTTTTACAGATCCAGAGATATACTCATGCAATTTTTGTTTTTAGGACAGAACGTGCATGATGAAAAAAACATTGTTTTTAAAAAGCGCATTGCAGAATATCAGTACTTTGATGTGGGAAAACTTCAAAACTTTCAAACAAAATATTTGTAGGCAGCTTACAGCAAGTTGTTGTGGCCGAGTGGTTAAGGCGATGGACTAGAAATCCATTGGGGTATCCCCGCGCAGGTTCGAATCCTGCCAACAACGAGAATCTTTTTATTATCGGCTACAATTTCAGAAGTTAACCTTTAGTATTTCTTCCATTTCAGTTTTATAAATAGGTGGCTTATTTTTGTGTCACTATTGCCTCTCCACATATTTGTTATCGCTACCTCTTTCATGTCTTTGCTACATCTCATTCCTACTTTAGCACTGGTGTAAACGCTTCAAATTATTATACCGTTGCTCTCTCATTCATACCTGCGCATGCACTTGAAAGTTACTTTACCAATAAAAGACGCAAAGAGAGAAATAGAACAAAAGTGCTGGCTGGATTGGCAAACACACTTCATAAAACTGCATTTTCTTTTTTATTCTCCCCCGTGTTACATGCTTAACCTCCCCATGTGTAATTTCTCTTAACCTGCTGTCCCAGGAAGAGAATTTCATGTACAGGCTCTTTCTGTGTTTTTTTCCCTAGTCTGTCTTTCCCATTTCTTAGCTGTGTAACTGTTCCTTTACGCGCTCTATTTAAACGCCATCAATCTCATTTGAGCTCCTTGCTCCCGCTTCTGTTTTCTCCACCTCTCATACTGCCAGTTCTCTCTTTCTCTGTGATTGGTGGCTACTTTCCTGAGCTTCCGAAGCCACGTGGTTCCTGCCTCTTGTTGTCAGACTTGAATTGGAAAAGGAACTATATTAACAAGCCTTTACCACTCACACACGGCGGAAGTTTATACTTTAATTCAGTGAGCTAAGAAAAGCGTGTTGTGGGTCCCCTACGAGCCATGGTGCTTGCTTCATCATGATTTGGCACCAGTCATTAGCCGCAGCTCTGCTAATGAGCCACTTAGGTCAGTTTCAATATTTATTCAAAAACATAACCATGCAGCCCACCCCTCAACTGTGTATTTATCTTGCTTTTCTGCTGTTCGTGTGATTAGCTGGGAGGAGCTCACGGCGACATCCTCCCTATAAAAGTGTAGATGGATCACTCTCTAACTCTTTCTTGCTTCACATACAAATGGCTTGAAAGGTGCAGGGAAGATGCAGGTCTAATAGACAGAATAGAAGGTCTGTGCCAGGTGGGTTTCTCTGCATTGGTGTCCCATCACAGGTCCGCAAGTGTAATGTGTGATCTTTGACTCCTGGCATTTCACAAGCAGGCGGCCAGGAAACGGTTTCAGCCTATCAACCACTGAGGAGACGCAGCCTCTGAATGAGGAATGAGGAAGCAATGAATACATCCAGCCTATCACAGGAACAGCCCTGAGTGTTCCGAATTATAAATTCTCCATGTCACTGTATGTCGTTGAGCCCAAGTAGCTCGCCGTGATCGTATAGTGGTTAGTACTCTGCGTTGTGGCCGCAGCAACCTCGGTTCGAATCCGAGTCACAGCATTGTGGTTGGCAATGTCATGGCAGTTGGGTGTTAATTTTACAGAATTAGCAAATGTACCAGTGGTTTTTGTAAAATGTCTATTAAAAACAGATCCTTTCAAATATTTAAACCATCTAACAACAAATGATTTAAACTCGCATGATTATAAGCTGTAGCTATAATGTATTTACTTACATAAATTATCGTTCTTGAACCTATTGGGGGTGGAGGGGGAGCGGAGCTCACCCCCCAGGTGCAGTTGAGTGACCTGTGTTGTGGCTCTCTAGAGGGAAGGCACAAATTTTGCTGTCACCCAGCCCAATCCAGACGTGTATTGGGGCCAGGTTTCAGGCAAATAGAGCAGTAAGTGCAGAGACATGTTCACTCTCTAAAAGTGGCATTTCTAAAATAGTAAAGTTAAATCCAACCTCACCAGTAAGTAGGATTTTCAATAAATAAATAAAGCTACTCCTCTCCGATATGGAATTACCAAATAAAAAGTATAGGGGAATACACAGAGCTAACCTATGAGAGGGGTAGACCTCACAGTAGTGAAAAATGAAATAGACTGTTTGGTACTTACAGGACACGCGAACCACCAAAGTACATATCTTATTTTTTACTTACACAGCATCATGCACCTAGGACTACCTAGGGCCTACCTAAGGTGTAAATTATATGTAATAAAAGGGGAGTTTAAGGCTTGGCAAGTAGGCTGGGACTCCCCTGGGAGACCCCTGAGTCTATGCCCAGAACCATAACTCTGCCAGTCGAGTACTTACCTAAAAGCCGATAACTCACTTTTCTTCCATAGGCTAACAGTGAGTGGTTTCACTTGGAAATTCTTCTAAGTGGTGTGGAGTTTTGGAACTTTAAAATATTCATCTAAAATCAGCCGAACAACGAATTCTGATTTACTCACCTGTTATCAGGAGAGACCTCAGTGCTGCATCTTGGAGCTCAGTACTGACCCTGAAAAGTAATTTTAACCGTACTTACCAGTAACTCGAATTTCCTTCCATGGGATATCATTGCCTGCTTTTTGCTGAAAATTTTCTAAGTGTCGATTTTTGAAACTTACAAATATTCTTTAAAAATCGTACCAACTGTGAAAACGTAATTGTTTACCTGTTTTAGATAGATGTCCCAGTACTGAGCCTAGGAGCCCAGCACTGGATTACAAAAGTAACGAGAACGTACTTTACCCGTAACTTGAATTTTCTTCCATTGGAAACCATTGACTGTTTTTCTGTGAAATTTCTTCTAAGTGTCGATTTTGCAAACATGTAAATATTCCTTAAAAATCGCCTGTATAACTTAAACGCAGTTTCTCAACTGCTTACAGGTGGTACAGTAGTGCTGGATCTAGGATCCAACACTGACCTAGAAAAAGTAACCATAACCCCACTTACCTGCTAAGTGAATTTCCTTCCATAGGATAACATTGGTAATTTGATCAGCAAAAGTTTCTAAGTGTCAACTTTTAAAATAGCAAAATATTGCTTAAAAATCACAACAGTAACTAAAACGAATTTACTCACTTGTTTCCAAGAACTGTCCCAGGACTGAATCTAGGATCCAGTCCTGGATTTAGAAAAGTAATCCTGAAAGTAATTAATTGCATATAACTTAAAATTCCCATTGAGCTCAATGTATTATTGTGATTCAAATTGTGTTGCCTATTGCAATAAACTGTAACTATGACCTGCAAAAGTCAATTGCCTATTGCAAAGTATTTAACTAAAGCATCTCATTCTGAGAAAGTATATTTTGATACCTATTGTTGGTTCTAAAATAAAACAACAATATCTTTTGTATGCAAACCAATGGCCTAGAGTTCAGTTCTTGAGTGTGTGAGACCATTTGCTGACTGAGTGTGTACAACAAATGTTTTACACTGTACTCTGATACTGCCTTACTGCTCGGCAAGCTACCACTTTAGAGAGTAAGGTTATATCTAACTTTAGCCTCTGCCAAACCTCTGGGGACTGGGGACTCTGTGCACACTGTACCTATTTGGGAACAGTATATACAGAGCCACTTTCTCACAGTAGTGATAAAGTGATTAGAGTCCTAAGGCCAACATAAAGATACAGCAAAACGTGAGGTGAAAAGCAAAAAGGTTGCTGGTAGGCCACCTTAAGGATGCCAGGTCTAACAAAAACTGAACTAAGGATAACATGAGTAAAACATCAGGTTTCTCTACTGCATTTGGTGAGACAAGTGGGCCTTCTTTTATCTTCCATTCAAGCAATCTTTGACAGACCCCTTTATTATAGAGCTTTTCAAGGATTAAAGATAAGGCACTTACAAAGGAGTCCCAAATACTCAGAGATGGTTGACTTCTGTAATATGGGTCGTAGACTAAAAGCAGCGCAAAAACAGAGTGCAACAGGGTCCAAAAAACTTGAGTGCCACAAGAGAGTTTGAATGCAAGCGTATCCTTTTACAGATCCAGAGATATACTCATGCAATTTTTGTTTTTAGGACAGAACGTGCATGATGAAAAAAACATTGTTTTTAAAAAGCGCATTGCAGAATATCAGTACTTTGATGTGGGAAAACTTCAAAACTTTCAAACAAAATATTTGTAGGCAGCTTACAGCAAGTTGTTGTGGCCGAGTGGTTAAGGCGATGGACTAGAAATCCATTGGGGTATCCCCGCGCAGGTTCGAATCCTGCCAACAACGAGAATCTTTTTATTATCGGCTACAATTTCAGAAGTTAACCTTTAGTATTTCTTCCATTTCAGTTTTATAAATAGGTGGCTTATTTTTGTGTCACTATTGCCTCTCCACATATTTGTTATCGCTACCTCTTTCATGTCTTTGCTACACCTCATTCCTACTTTAGCACTGGTGTAAACGCTTCAAATTATTATACGGTTGCTCTCTCATTCATACCTGCGCATGCACTTGAAAGTTACTTTACCAATAAAAGACGCAAAGAGAGAAATAGAACAAAAGTGCTGGCTGGATTGGCAAACACACTTCATAAAACTGCATTTTCTTTTTTATTCTCCCCCGTGTTACATGCTTAACCTCCCCATGTGTAATTTCTCTTAACCTGCTGTCCCAGGAAGAGAATTTCATCTACAGGCTCTTTCTGTGTTTTTTTCCCTAGTCTGTCTTTCCCATTTCTTAGCTGTGTAACTGTTCCTTTACGCGCTCTATTTAAACGCCATCAATCTCATTTGAGCTCCTTGCTCCCGCTTCTGTTTTCTCCACCTCTCATACTGCCAGTTCTCTCTTTCTCTGTGGTTGGTGGCTACTTTCCTGAGCTTCCGAAGCCACGTGGTTCCTGCCTCTTGTTGTCAGACTTGAATTGGAAAAGGAACCATATTAACAAGCCTTTACCACTCACACACGGCGGAAGTTTATACTTTAATTCAGTGAGCTAAGAAAAGCGTGTTGTGGGTCCCCTACGAGCCATGGTGCTTGCTTCATCATGATTTGGCACCAGTCATTAGCCGCAGCTCTGCTAATGAGCCACTGAGGTCAGTTTCAATATTTACTCAAAAACATAACCATGCAGCCCACCCCTCAACTGTGTATTTATCTTGCTTTTCTGCTGTTCGTGTGATTAGCTGGGAGGAGATCACGGCGACATCCTCCCTATAAAAGTGTAGATGGATCACTCTCTAACTCTTTCTTGCTTCACATACAAATGGCTTGAAAGGTGCAGGGAAGATGCAGGTCTAATAGACAGAATAGAAGGTCTGTGCCAGGTGGGTTTCTCTGCATTGGTGTCCCATCACAGGTCCGCAAGTGTAATGTGTGATCTTTGACTCCTGGCATTTCACAAGCAGGCGGCCAGGAAACGGTTTCAGCCTATCAACCACTGAGGAGACGCAGCCTCTGAATGAGGAATGAGGAAGCAATGAATACATCCAGCCTATCACAGGAACAGCCCTGAGTGTTCCGAATTATAAATTCTCCATGTCACTGTATGTCGTTGAGCCCAAGTAGCTTGCCGTGATCGTATAGTGGTTAGTACTCTGCGTTGTGGCCGCAGCAACCTCGGTTCGAATCTGAGTCACGGCATTGTGGTTGGCAATGTCACGGCAGTTGGGTGTTAATTTTACAGAATTAGCAAATGTACCAGTGGTTTTTGTAAAATGTCTATTAAAAACAGATCCTTTCAAATATTTAAACCATCTAACAACAAATGATTTAAACTCGCATGATTATAAGCTGTAGCTATAATGTATTTACTTACATAAATTATCGTTCTTGAACCTATTGGGGGTGGAGGGGGAGCGGAGCTCACCCCCCAGGTGCAGTTGAGTGACCTGTGTTGTGGCTCTCTAGAGGGAAGGCACACATTTTGCTGTCACCCAGCCCAATCCAGACGTGTATTGGGGCCAGGTTTCAGGCAAATAGAGCAGTAAGTGCAGAGACATGTTCACTCTCTAAAAGTGGCATTTCTAAAATAGTAAAGTTAAATCCAACCTCACCAGTAAGTAGGATTTTCAATAAATAAATAAACCTACTCCTCTCCGATATGGAATTACCAAATAAAAAGTATAGGGGAATACACAGAGCTAACCTATGAGAGGGGTAGACCTCACAGTAGTGAAAAATGAAATAGACTGTTTGGTACTTACAGGACACGCGAACCACCAAAGTACATATCTTATTTTTTACTTACATAGCATCATGCACCTAGGACCTACCTTAGGTGTAAATTATATGTAATAAAAGGGGAGTTTAAGGCTTGGCAAGTAGGCTGGGACTCCCCTGGGAGACCCCTGAGTCTATGCCCAGAACCATAACTCTGCCAGTCGAGTACTTACCTAAAAGCCGATAACTCACTTTTCTTCCATAGGCTAACATTGAGTGGTTTCACTTGGAAATTCTTCTAAGTGGTGTGGAGTTTTGGAACTTTAAAATATTCATCTAAAATCAGCCGAACAACGAATTCTGATTTACTCACCTGTTATCAGGAGAGACCTCAGTGCTGCATCTTGGAGCTCAGTACTGACCCTGAAAAGTAATTTTAACCGTACTTACCAGTAACTCGAATTTCCTTTCATGGGATATCATTGCCTGCTTTTTGCTGAAAATTTTCTAAGTGTCGATTTTTGAAACTTACAAATATTCTTTAAAAATCGTACCAACTGTGAAAACGTAATTGTTTACCTGTTTTAGATAGATGTCCCAGTACTGAGCCTAGGAGCCCAGCACTGGATTACAAAAGTAACGAGAACGTACTTTACCCGTAACTTGAATTTTCTTCCATAGGAAACCATTGACTGTTTTTCTGTGAAATTTCTTCTAAGTGTCGATTTTGCAAACATGTAAATATTCCTTAAAAATCGCCTGTATAACTTAAACGCAGTTTCTCAACTGCTTACAGGTGGTACAGTAGTGCTGGATCTAGGATCCAACACTGACCTAGAAAAAGTAACCATAATCCCACTTACCTGCTAAGTGAATTTCCTTCCATAGGATAACGTTGGTATTTTGATCAGCAAAAGTTTCTAAGTGTCAACTTTTAAAATAGCAAAATATTGCTTAAAAATCACAACAGTAACTAAAACGAATTTACTCACTTGTTTCCAAGAACTGTCCCAGGACTGAATCTAGGATCCAGTCCTGGATTTAGAAAAGTAATCCTGAAAGTAATTAATTGCATATAACTTAAAATTCCCATTGAGCTCAATGTATTATTGTGATTCAAATTGTGTTGCCTATTGCAATAAACTGTAACTATGACCTGCAAAAGTCAATTGCCTATTGCAAAGTATTTAACTAAAGCATCTCATTCTGAGAAAGTATATTTTGATACCTATTGTTGGTTCTAAAATAAAACAACAATATCTTTTGTATGCAAACCAATGGCCTAGAGTTCAGTTCTTGAGTGTGTGAGACCATTTGCTGACTGAGTGTGTACAACAAATGTTTTACACTGTACTCTGATACTGCCTTACTGCTCGGCAAGCTACCACTTTAGAGAGTAAGGTTATATCTAACTTTAGCCTCTGCCAAACCTCTGGGGACTGGGGACTCTGTGCACACTGTACCTATTTGGGAACAGTATATACAGAGCCACTTTTTCTCAGTAGTGATAAAGTGATTAGAGTCCTAAGGCCAACATAAAGATACAGCAAAACGTGAGGTGAAAAGCAAAAAGGTTGCTGGTAGGCCACCTTAAGGATGCCAGGTCTAACAAAAACTGAACTAAGGATAACATGAGTAAAACATCAGGTTATTCTACTGCATTTGGTGAGACAAGTGGGCCTTCTTTTATCTTCCATTCAAGCAATCTTTGACAGACCCCTTTATTATAGAGCTTTTCAAGGATTAAAGATAAGGCACTTACAAAGGAGTCCCAAATACTCAGAGATGGTTGACTTCTGTAATATGGGTCGTAGACTAAAAGCAGCGCAAAAACAGATTGCAACAGGGTCCAAAAAATTGAGTGCCACACGAGAGTTTGAATGCAAGCGTATCCTTTTACAGATCCAGAGATATACTCATGCAATTTTTGTTTTTAGGACAGAACGTGCATGATGAAAAAAACATTGTTTTTAAAAAGCGCATTGCAGAATATCAGTACTTTGATGTGGGAAAACTTCAAAACTTTCAAACAAAATATTTGTAGGCAGCTTACAGCAAGTTGTTGTGGGCGAGTGGTTAAGGCGATGGACTAGAAATCCATTGGGGTATCCCCGCGCAGGTTCGAATCCTGCCAACAACGAGAAGCTTTTTATTATCGGCTACAATTTCAGAAGTTAACCTTTAGTATTTCTTCCATTTCAGTTTTATAAATAGGTGGCTTATTTTTGTGTCACTATTGCCTCTCCACATATTTGTTATCGTTACCTCTTTCATGTCTTTGCTACACCTCATTCCTACTTTAGCACTGGTGTAAACGCTTCAAATTATTATACGGTTGCTCTCTCATTCATACCTGCGCATGCACTTGAAAGTTACTTTACCAATAAAAGACGCAAAGAGAGAAATAGAACAAAAGTGCTGGCTGGATTGGCAAACACACTTCATAAAACTGCATTTTCTTTTTTATTCTCCCCCGTGTTACATGCTTAACCTCCCCATGTGTAATTTCTCTTAACCTGCTGTCCCAGGAAGAGAATGTCATCTACAGGCTCTTTCTGTGTTTTTTTCCCTAGTCTGTCTTTCCCATTTCTTAGCTGTGTAACTGTTCCTTTACGCGCTCTATTTAAACGCCATCAATCTCATTTGAGCTCCTTGCTCCCGCTTCTGTTTTCTCCACCTCTCATACTGCCAGTTCTCTCTTTCTCTGTGGTTGGTGGCTACTTTCCTGAGCTTCCGAAGCCACGTGGTTCCTGCCTCTTGTTGTCAGACTTGAATTGGAAAAGGAACCATATTAACAAGCCTTTACCACTCACACACGGCGGAAGTTTATACTTTAATTCAGTGAGCTAAAAAAAGCGTGTTGTGGGTCCCCTACGAGCCATGGTGCTTGCTTCATCATGATTTGGCACCAGTCATTAGCCGCAGCTCTGCTAATGAGCCACTGAGGTCAGTTTCAATATTTACTCAAAAACATAACCATGCAGCCCACCCCTCAACTGTGTATTTATCTTGCTTTTCTGCTGTTCGTGTGATTAGCTGGGAGGAGCTCACGGCGACATCCTCCCTATAAAAGTGTAGATGCATCACTCTCTAACTCTTTCTTACTTCACATACAAATGGCTTGAAAGGTGCAGGGAAGATGCAGGTCTAATAGACAGAATAGAAGGTCTGTGCCAGGTGGGTTTCTCTGCATTGGTGTCCCATCACAGGTCCGCAAGTGTAATGTGTGATCTTTGACTCCTGGCATTTCACAAGCAGGCGGCCAGGAAACGGTTTCAGCCTATCAACCACTGAGGAGACGCAGCCTCTGAATGAGGAATGAGGAAGCAATGAATACATCCAGCCTATCACAGGAACAGCCCTGAGTGTTCCGAATTATAAATTCTCCATGTCACTGTATGTCGTTGAGCCCAAGTAGCTTGCCGTGATCGTATAGTGGTTAGTACTCTGCGTTGTGGCCGCAGCAACCTCGGTTCGAATCCGAGTCACGGCATTGTGGTTGGCAATGTCACGGCAGTTGGGTGTTAATTTTACAGAATTAGCAAATGTACCAGTGGTTTTTGTAAAATGTCTATTAAAAACAGATCCTTTCAAATATTTAAACCATCTAACAACAAATGATTTAAACTCGCATGATTATAAGCTGTAACTATAATGTATTTACTTACATAAATTATCGTTCTTGAACCTATTGGGGGTGGAGGGGGAGCGGAGCTCACCCCCCAGGTGCATTTGAGTGACCTGTGTTGTGCCTCTCTAGAGGGAAGGCACAAATTTTGCTGTCACCCAGCCCAATCCAGACGTGTATTGGGGCCAGGTTTCAGGCAAATAGAGCAGTAAGTGCAGAGAAATGTTCACTCTCTAAAAGTGGCATTTCTAAAATAGTAAAGTTAAATCCAACCTCACCAGTAAGTAGGATTTTCAATAAATAAATAAAGCTACTCCTCTCCTATATTGAATTACCAAATTAAAAGTATAGGGGAATACACAGAGCTAACCTATGAGAGGGGTAGACCTCACAGTAGTGAAAAATGAAATAGACTGTTTGGTACTTACAGGACACGCGAACCACCAAAGTACATATCTTATTTTTTACTTACATAGCATCATGCACCTAGGACTACCTAGGGCCTACCTTAGGTGTAAATTATATGTAATAAAAGGGGAGTTTAAGGCTTGGCAAGTAGGCTGGGACTCCCCTGGGAGACCCCTGAGTCTATGCCCAGAACCATAACTCTGCCAGTCGAGTACTTACCTAAAAGCCGATAACTCACTTTTCTTCCATAGGCTAACATTGAGTGGTTTCACTTGGAAATTCTTCTAAGTGGTATGGAGTTTTGGAACTTTAAAATATTCATCTAAAATCAGCCGAACAACGAATTCTGATTTACTCACCTGTTATCAGGAGAGACCTCAGTGCTGCATCTTGGAGCTCGGTACTGACCCTGAAAAGTAATTTTAACCGTACTTACCAGTAACTCGAATTTCCTTCCATGGGATATCATTGCCTGCTTTTTGCTGAAAATTTTCTAAGTGTCGATTTTTGAAACTTACAAATATTCTTTAAAAATCGTACCAACTGTGAAAACGTAATTGTTTACCTGTTTTAGATAGATGTCCCAGTACTGAGCCTAGGAGCCCAGCACTGGATTACAAAAGTAACGAGAACGTACTTTACCCGTAACTTGAATTTTCTTCCATAGGAAACCATTGACTGTTTTTCTGTGAAATTTCTTCTAAGTGTCGATTTTGCAAACATGTAAATATTCCTTAAAAATCGCCTGTATAACTTAAACGCAGTTTCTCAACTGCTTACAGGTGGTACAGTAGTGCTGGATCTAGGATCCAACACTGACCTAGAAAACGTAACCATAACCCCACTTACCTGCTAAGTGAATTTCCTTCCATAGGATAACATTGGTAATTTGATCAGCAAAAGTTTCTAAGTGTCAACTTTTAAAATAGCAAAATATTGCTTAAAAATCACAACAGTAACTAAAACGAATTTACTCACTTGTTTCCAAGAATTGTCCCAGGACTGAATCTAGGATCCAGTCCTGGATTTAGAAAAGTAATCCTGAAAGTAATGAATTGCATATAACTTAAAATTCCCATTGAGCTCAATGTATTATTGTGATTCAAATTGTGTTGCCTATTGCAATAAACTGTAACTATGACCTGCAAAAATCAATTGCCTATTGCAAAGTATTTAACTAAAGCATCTCATTCTGAGAAAGTATATTTTGATACCTATTGTTGGTTCTAAAATAAAACAACAATATCTTTTGTATGCAAACCAATGGCCTAGAGTTCAGTTCTTGAGTGTGTGAGACCATTTGCTGACTGAGTGTGTACAACAAATGTTTTACACTGTACTCTGATACTGCCTTACTGCTCGGCAAGCTACCACTTTAGAGAGTAAGGTTATATCTAACTTTAGCCTCTGCCAAACCTCTGGGGACTGGGGACTCTGTGCACACTGTACCTATTTGGGAACAGTATATACAGAGCCACTTTCTCACAGTAGTGATAAAGTGATTAGAGTCCTAAGGCTAACATAAAGATACAACAAAACGTGAGGTGAAAAGCAAAAAGGTTGCTGGTAGGCCACCTTAAGGATGCCAGGTCTAACAAACACTGAACTAAGGATAACATGAGTAAAACATCAGGTTTCTCTACTGCATTTGGTGAGACAAGTGGGCCTTCTTTTATCTTCCATTCAAGCAATCTTTGACAGACCCCTTTATTATAGAGCTTTTCAAGGATTAAAGATAAGGCACTTACAAAGGAGTCCCAAATACTCAGAGATGGTTGACTTCTGTAATATGGGTCGTAGACTAAAAGCAGCGCAAAAACAGAGTGCAACAGGGTCCAAAAAACTTGAGTGCCACAAGAGAGTTTGAATGCAAGCGTATCCTTTTACAGATCCAGAGATATACTCATGCAATTTTTGTTTTTAGGACAGAACGTGCATGATGAAAAAAACATTGTTTTTAAAAAGCGCATTGCAGAATATCAGTACTTTGATGTGGGAAAACTTCAAAACTTTCAAACAAAATATTTGTAGGCAGCTTACAGCAAGTTGTTGTGGCCGAGTGGTTAAGGCGATGGACTAGAAATCCATTGGGGTATCCCCGCGCAGGCTCGAATCCTGCCAACAACGAGTATCTTTTTATTATCGTCTACAATTTCAGAAGTTAACCTTTAGTATTTCTTCCATTTCAGTTTTATAAATAGGTGGCTTATTTTTGTGTCACTATTGCCTCTCCATATATTTGTTATCGCTACCTCTTTCATGTCTTTGCTACACCTCATTCCTACTTTAGCACTGGTGTAAACGCTTCAAATTATTATACCGTTGCTCTCTCATTCATACCTGCGCATGCACTTGAAAGTTACTTTACCAATAAAAGACGCAAAGAGAGAAATAGAACAAAAGTGCTGGCTGGATTGGCAAACACACTTCATAAAACTGCATTTTCTTTTTTATTCTCCCCCGTGTTACATGCTTAACCTCCCCGTGTGTAATTTCTCTTAACCTGCTGTCCCAGGAAGAGAATTTCATGTACAGGCTCTTTCTGTGTTTTTTTCCCTAGTCTGTCTTTCCCATTTCTTAGCTGTGTAACTGTTCCTTTACGCGCTCTATTTAAACGCCATCAATCTCATTTGAGCTCCTTGCTCCCGCTTCTGTTTTCTCCACCTCTCATACTGCCAGTTCTCTCTTTCTCTGTGGTTGGTGGCTACTTTCCTGAGCTTCCGAAGCCACATGGTTCCTGCCTCTTGTTGTCAGACTTGAATTGGAAAAGGAACTATATTAACAAGCCTTTACCACTCACACACGGCGGAAGTTTATACTTTAATTCAGTGAGCTAAGAAAAGCGTGTTGTGGGTCCCCTACGAGCCATGGTGCTTGCTTCATCATGATTTGGCACCAGTCATTAGCCGCAGCTCTGCTAATGAGCCACTGAGGTCAGTTTCAATATTTACTCAAAAACATAACCATGCAGCCCACCCCTCAACTGTGTATTTATCTTGCTTTTCTGCTGTTCGTGTGATTAGCTGGGAGGAGCTCACGGCGACATCCTCCCTATAAAAGTGTAGATGGATCACTCTCTAACTCTTTCTTGCTTCACATACAAATGGCTTGAAAGGTGCAGGGAAGATGCAGGTCTAATAGACAGAATAGAAGGTCTGTGCCAGGTGGGTTTCTCTGCATTGGTGTCCCATCACAGGTCCGCAAGTGTAATGTGTGATCTTTGACTCCTGGCATTTCACAAGCAGGCGGCCAGGAAACGGTTTCAGCCTATCAACCACTGAGGAGACGCAGCCTCTGAATGAGGAATGAGGAAGCAATGAATACATCCAGCCTATCACAGGAACAGCCCTGAGTGTTCCGAATTATAAATTCTCCATGTCACTGTATGTCGTTGAGCCCAAGTAGCTCGCCGTGATCGTATAGTGGTTAGTACTCTGCGTTGTGGCAGCAGCAACCTTGGCTCGAATCCGAGTCACGGCATTGTGGTTGGCAATGTCACGGCAGTTGGGTGTTAATTTTACAGAATTAGCAAATGTACCAGTGGTTTTTGTAAAATGTCTATTAAAAACAGATCCTTTCAAATATTTAAACCATCTAACAACAAATGATTTAAACTCGCATGATTATAAGCTGTAGCTATAATGTATTTACTTACATAAATTATCGTTCTTGAACCTATTGGGGGTGGAGGGGGAGCGGAGCTCACCCCCCAGGTGCAGTTGAGTGACCTGTGTTGTGGCTCTCTAGAGGGAAGGCACAAATTTTGCTGTCACCCAGCCCAATCCAGACGTGTATTGGGGCCAGGTTTCAGGCAAATAGAGCAGTAAGTGCAGAGACATGTTCACTCTCTAAAAGTGGCATTTCTAAAATAGTAAAGTTAAATCCAACCTCACCAGTAAGTAGGATTTTCAATAAATAAATAAAGCTACTCCTCTCCGATATGGAATTACCAAATTAAAAGTATAGGGGAATACACAGAGCTAACCTATGAGAGGGGTAGACCTCACAGTAGTGAAAAATGAAATAGACTGTTTGGTACTTACAGGACACGCGAACCACCAAAGTACATATCTTATTTTTTACTTACATAGCATCATGCACCTAGGACTACCTAGGGCCTACCTTAGGTGTAAATTATATGTAATAAAAGGGGAGTTTAAGGCTTGGCAAGTAGGCTGGGACTCCCCTGGGAGACCCCTGAGTCTATGCCCAGAACCATAACTCTGCCAGTCGAGTACTTACCTAAAAGCCGATAACTCACTTTTCTTCCATAGGCTAACATTGAGTGGTTTCACTTGGAAATTCTTCTAAGTGGTGTGGAGTTTTGGAACTTTAAAATATTCATCTAAAATCAGCCGAACAACGAATTCTGATTTACTCACCTGTTATCAGGAGAGACCTCAGTGCTGCATCTTGGAGCTCGGTACTGACCCTGAAAAGTAATTTTAACCGTACTTACCAGTAACTCGAATTTCCTTCCATGGGATATCATTGCCTGCTTTTTGCTGAAAATTTTCTAAGTGTCGATTTTAGAAACTTACAAATATTCTTTAAAAATCGTACCAACTGTGAAAACGTAATTGTTTACCTGTTTTAGATAGATGTCCCAGTACTGAGCCTAGGAGCCCAGCACTGGATTACAAAAGTAACGAGAACGTACTTTACCCGTAACTTGAATTTTCTTCCATAGGAAACCATTGACTGTTTTTCTGTGAAATTTCTTCTAAGTGTCGATTTTGCAAACATGTAAATATTCCTTAAAAATCGCCTGTATAACTTAAACGCAGTTTCTCAACTGCTTACAGGTGGTACAGTAGTGCTGGATCTAGGATCCAACACTGACCTAGAAAACGTAACCATAACCCCACTTACCTGCTAAGTGAATTTCCTTCCATAGGATAACATTGGTAATTTGATCAGCAAAAGTTTCTAAGTGTCAACTTTTAAAATAGCAAAATATTGCTTAAAAATCACAACAGTAACTAAAACGAATTTACTCACTTGTTTCCAAGAATTGTCCCAGGACTGAATCTAGGATCCAGTCCTGGATTTAGAAAAGTAATCCTGAAAGTAATTAATTGCATATAACTTAAAATTCCCATTGAGCTCAATGTATTATTGTGATTCAAATTGTGTTGCCTATTGCAATAAACTGTAACTATGACCTGCAAAAATCAATTGCCTATTGCAAAGTATTTAACTAAAGCATCTCATTCTGAGAAAGTATATTTTGATACCTATTGTTGGTTCTAAAATAAAACAACAATATCTTTTGTATGCAAACCAATGGCCTAGAGTTCAGTTCTTGAGTGTGTGAGACCATTTGCTGACTGAGTGTGTACAACAAATGTTTTACACTGTACTCTGATACTGCCTTACTGCTCGGCAAGCTACCACTTTAGAGAGTAAGGTTATATCTAACTTTAGCCTCTGCCAAACCTCTGGGGACTGGGGACTCTGTGCACACTGTACCTATTTGGGAACAGTATATACAGAGCCACTTTCTCACAGTAGTGATAAAGTGATTAGAGTCCTAAGGCTAACATAAAGATACAACAAAACGTGAGGTGAAAAGCAAAAAGGTTGCTGGTAGGCCACCTTAAGGATGCCAGGTCTAACAAACACTGAACTAAGGATAACATGAGTAAAACATCAGGTTTCTCTACTGCATTTGGTGAGACAAGTGGGCCTTCTTTTATCTTCCATTCAAGCAATCTTTGACAGACCCCTTTATTATAGAGCTTTTCAAGGATTAAAGATAAGGCACTTACAAAGGAGTCCCAAATACTCAGAGATGGTTGACTTCTGTAATATGGGTCGTAGACTAAAAGCAGCGCAAAAACAGAGTGCAACAGGGTCCAAAAAACTTGAGTGCCACAAGAGAGTTTGAATGCAAGCGTATCCTTTTACAGATCCAGAGATATACTCATGCAATTTTTGTTTTTAGGACAGAACGTGCATGATGAAAAAAACATTGTTTTTAAAAAGCGCATTGCAGAATATCAGTACTTTGATGTGGGAAAACTTCAAAACTTTCAAACAAAATATTTGTAGGCAGCTTACAGCAAGTTGTTGTGGCCGAGTGGTTAAGGCGATGAACTAGAAATCCATTGGGGTATCCCCGCGCATGTTCGAATCCTGCCAACAACGAGTATCTTTTTATTATCGTCTACAATTTCAGAAGTTAACCTTTAGTATTTCTTCCATTTCAGTTTTATAAATAGGTGGCTTATTTTTGTGTCACTATTGCCTCTCCATATATTTGTTATCGCTACCTCTTTCATGTCTTTGCTACACCTCATTCCTACTTTAGCACTGGTGTAAACGCTTCAAATTATTATACCGTTGCTCTCTCATTCATACCTGCGCATGCACTTGAAAGTTACTTTACCAATAAAAGACGCAAAGAGAGAAATAGAACAAAAGTGCTGGCTGGATTGGCAAACACACTTCATAAAACTGCATTTTCTTTTTTATTCTCCCCCGTGTTACATGCTTAACCTCCCCGTGTGTAATTTCTCTTAACCTGCTGTCCCAGGAAGAGAATTTCATGTACAGGCTCTTTCTGTGTTTTTTTCCCTAGTCTGTCTTTCCCATTTCTTAGCTGTGTAACTGTTCCTTTACGCGCTCTATTTAAACGCCATCAATCTCATTTGAGCTCCTTGCTCCCGCTTCTGTTTTCTCCACCTCTCATACTGCCAGTTCTCTCTTTCTCTGTGGTTGGTGGCTACTTTCCTGAGCTTCCGAAGCCACATGGTTCCTGCCTCTTGTTGTCAGACTTGAATTGGAAAAGGAACTATATTAACAAGCCTTTACCACTCACACACGGCGGAAGTTTATACTTTAATTCAGTGAGCTAAGAAAAGCGTGTTGTGGGTCCCCTACGAGCCATGGTGCTTGCTTCATCATGATTTGGCACCAGTCATTAGCCGCAGCTCTGCTAATGAGCCACTGAGGTCAGTTTCAATATTTACTCAAAAACATAACCATGCAGCCCACCCCTCAACTGTGTATTTATCTTGCTTTTCTGCTGTTCGTGTGATTAGCTGGGAGGAGCTCACGGCGACATCCTCCCTATAAAAGTGTAGATGGATCACTCTCTAACTCTTTCTTGCTTCACATACAAATGGCTTGAAAGGTGCAGGGAAGATGCAGGTCTAATAGACAGAATAGAAGGTCTGTGCCAGGTGGGTTTCTCTGCATTGGTGTCCCATCACAGGTCCGCAAGTGTAATCTGTGATCTTTGACTCCTGGCATTTCACAAGCAGGCGGCCAGGAAACGGTTTCAGCCTATCAACCACTGAGGAGACGCAGCCTCTGAATGAGGAATGAGGAAGCAATGAATACATCCAGCCTATCACAGGAACAGCCCTGAGTGTTCCGAATTATAAATTCTCCATGTCACTGTATGTCGTTGAGCCCAAGTAGCTCGCCGTGATCGTATAGTGGTTAGTACTCTGCGTTGTGGCAGCAGCAACCTTGGCTCGAATCCGAGTCACGGCATTGTGGTTGGCAATGTCACGGCAGTTGGGTGTTAATTTTACAGAATTAGCAAATGTACCAGTGGTTTTTGTAAAATGTCTATTAAAAACAGATCCTTTCAAATATTTAAACCATCTAACAACAAATGATTTAAACTCGCATGATTATAAGCTGTAGCTATAATGTATTTACTTACATAAATTATCGTTCTTGAACCTATTGGGGGTGGAGGGGGAGCGGAGCTCACCCCCCAGGTGCAGTTGAGTGACCTGTGTTGTGGCTCTCTAGAGGGAAGGCACAAATTTTGCTGTCACCCAGCCCAATCCAGACGTGTATTGGGGCCAGGTTTCAGGCAAATAGAGCAGTAAGTGCAGAGACATGTTCACTCTCTAAAAGTGGCATTTCTAAAATAGTAAAGTTAAATCCAACCTCACCAGTAAGTAGGATTTTCAATAAATAAATAAAGCTACTCCTCTCCGATATGGAATTACCAAATTAAAAGTATAGGGGAATACACAGAGCTAACCTATGAGAGGGGTAGACCTCACAGTAGTGAAAAATGAAATAGACTGTTTGGTACTTACAGGACACGCGAACCACCAAAGTACATATCTTATTTTTTACTTACATAGCATCATGCACCTAGGACTACCTAGGGCCTACCTTAGGTGTAAATTATATGTAATAAAAGGGGAGTTTAAGGCTTGGCAAGTAGGCTGGGACTCCCCTGGGAGACCCCTGAGTCTATGCCCAGAACCATAACTCTGCCAGTCGAGTACTTACCTAAAAGCCGATAACTCACTTTTCTTCCATAGGCTAACATTGAGTGGTTTCACTTGGAAATTCTTCTAAGTGGTGTGGAGTTTTGGAACTTTAAAATATTCATCTAAAATCAGCCGAACAACGAATTCTGATTTACTCACCTGTTATCAGGAGAGACCTCAGTGCTGCATCTTGGAGCTCGGTACTGACCCTGAAAAGTAATTTTAACCGTACTTACCAGTAACTCGAATTTCCTTCCATGGGATATCATTGCCTGCTTTTTGCTGAAAATTTTCTAAGTGTCGATTTTTGAAACTTACAAATATTCTTTAAAAATCGTACCAACTGTGAAAACGTAATTGTTTACCTGTTTTAGATAGATGTCCCAGTACTGAGCCTAGGAGCCCAGCACTGGATTACAAAAGTAACGAGAACGTACTTTACCCGTAACTTGAATTTTCTTCCATAGGAAACCATTGACTGTTTTTCTGTGAAATTTCTTCTAAGTGTCGATTTTGCAAACATGTAAATATTCCTTAAAAATCGCCTGTATAACTTAAACGCAGTTTCTCAACTGCTTACAGGTGGTACAGTAGTGCTGGATCTAGGATCCAACACTGACCTAGAAAACGTAACCATAACCCCACTTACCTGCTAAGTGAATTTCCTTCCATAGGATAACATTGGTAATTTGATCAGCAAAAGTTTCTAAGTGTCAACTTTTAAAATAGCAAAATATTGCTTAAAAATCACAACAGTAACTAAAACGAATTTACTCACTTGTTTCCAAGAATTGTCCCAGGACTGAATCTAGGATCCAGTCCTGGATTTAGAAAAGTAATCCTGAAAGTAATTAATTGCATATAACTTAAAATTCCCATTGAGCTCAATGTATTATTGTGATTCAAATTGTGTTGCCTATTGCAATAAACTGTAACTATGACCTGCAAAAATCAATTGCCTATTGCAAAGTATTTAACTAAAGCATCTCATTCTGAGAAAGTATATTTTGATACCTATTGTTGGTTCTAAAATAAAACAACAATATCTTTTGTATGCAAACCAATGGCCTAGAGTTCAGTTCTTGAGTGTGTGAGACCATTTGCTGACTGAGTGTGTACAACAAATGTTTTACACTGTACTCTGATACTGCCTTACTGCTCGGCAAGCTACCACTTTAGAGAGTAAGGTTATATCTAACTTTAGCCTCTGCCAAACCTCTGGGGACTGGGGACTCTGTGCACACTGTACCTATTTGGGAACAGTATATACAGAGCCACTTTCTCACAGTAGTGATAAAGTGATTAGAGTCCTAAGGCTAACATAAAGATACAACAAAACGTGAGGTGAAAAGCAAAAAGGTTGCTGGTAGGCCACCTTAAGGATGCCAGGTCTAACAAACACTGAACTAAGGATAACATGAGTAAAACATCAGGTTTCTCTACTGCATTTGGTGAGACAAGTGGGCCTTCTTTTATCTTCCATTCAAGCAATCTTTGACAGACCCCTTTATTATAGAGCTTTTCAAGGATTAAAGATAAGGCACTTACAAAGGAGTCCCAAATACTCAGAGATGGTTGACTTCTGTAATATGGGTCGTAGACTAAAAGCAGCGCAAAAACAGAGTGCAACAGGGTCCAAAAAACTTGAGTGCCACAAGAGAGTTTGAATGCAAGCGTATCCTTTTACAGATCCAGAGATATACTCATGCAATTTTTGTTTTTAGGACAGAACGTGCATGATGAAAAAAACATTGTTTTTAAAAAGCGCATTGCAGAATATCAGTACTTTGATGTGGGAAAACTTCAAAACTTTCAAACAAAATATTTGTAGGCAGCTTACAGCAAGTTGTTGTGGCCGAGTGGTTAAGGCGATGGACTAGAAATCCATTGGGGTATCCCCGCGCATGTTCGAATCCTGCCAACAACGAGTATCTTTTTATTATCGTCTACAATTTCAGAAGTTAACCTTTAGTATTTCTTCCATTTCAGTTTTATAAATAGGTGGCTTATTTTTGTGTCACTATTGCCTCGCCATATATTTGTTATCGCTACCTCTTTCATGTCTTTGCTACACCTCATTCCTACTTTAGCACTGGTGTAAACGCTTCAAATTATTATACCGTTGCTCTCTCATTCATACCTGCGCATGCACTTGAAAGTTACTTTACCAATAAAAGACGCAAAGAGAGAAATAGAACAAAAGTGCTGGCTGGATTGGCAAACACACTTCATAAAACTGCATTTTCTTTTTTATTCTCCCCCGTGTTACATGCTTAACCTCCCCGTGTGTAATTTCTCTTAACCTGCTGTCCCAGGAAGAGAATTTCATGTACAGGCTCTTTCTGTGTTTTTTTCCCTAGTCTGTCTTTCCCATTTCTTAGCTGTGTAACTGTTCCTTTACGCGCTCTATTTAAACGCCATCAATCTCATTTGAGCTCCTTGCTCCCGCTTCTGTTTTCTCCACCTCTCATACTGCCAGTTCTCTCTTTCTCTGTGGTTGGTGGCTACTTTCCTGAGCTTCCGAAGCCACATGGTTCCTGCCTCTTGTTGTCAGACTTGAATTGGAAAAGGAACTATATTAACAAGCCTTTACCACTCACACACGGCGGAAGTTTATACTTTAATTCAGTGAGCTAAGAAAAGCGTGTTGTGGGTCCCCTACGAGCCATGGTGCTTGCTTCATCATGATTTGGCACCAGTCATTAGCCGCAGCTCTGCTAATGAGCCACTGAGGTCAGTTTCAATATTTACTCAAAAACATAACCATGCAGCCCACCCCTCAACTGTGTATTTATCTTGCTTTTCTGCTGTTCGTGTGATTAGCTGGGAGGAGCTCACGGCGACATCCTCCCTATAAAAGTGTAGTTGGATCACTCTCTAACTCTTTCTTGCTTCACATACAAATGGCTTGAAAGGTGCAGGGAAGATGCAGGTCTAATAGACAGAATAGAAGGTCTGTGCCAGGTGGGTTTCTCTGCATTGGTGTCCCATCACAGGTCCGCAAGTGTAATGTGTGATCTTTGACTCCTGGCATTTCACAAGCAGGCGGCCAGGAAACGGTTTCAGCCTATCAACCACTGAGGAGACGCAGCCTCTGAATGAGGAATGAGGAAGCTATGAATACATCCAGCCTATCACAGGAACAGCCCTGAGTGTTCCGAATTATAAATTCTCCATGTCACTGTATGTCGTTGAGCCCAAGTAGCTCGCCGTGATCGTATAGTGGTTAGTACTCTGCGTTGTGGCAGCAGCAACCTTGGCTCGAATCCGAGTCACGGCATTGTGGTTGGCAATGTCACAGCAGTTGGGTGTTAATTTTACAGAATTAGCAAATGTACCAGTGGTTTTTGTAAAATGTCTATTAAAAACAGATCCTTTCAAATATTTAAACCATCTAACAACAAATGATTTAAACTCGCATGATTATAAGCTGTAGCTATAATGTATTTACTTACATAAATTATCGTTCTTGAACCTATTGGGGGTGGAGGGGGAGCGGAGCTCACCCCCCAGGTGCAGTTGAGTGACCTATGTTGTGGCTCTCTAGAGGGAAGGCACAAATTTTGCTGTCACCCAGCCCAATCCAGACGTGTATTGGGGCCAGGTTTCAGGCAAATAGAGCAGTAAGTGCAGAGACATGTTCACTCTCTAAAAGTGGCATTTCTAAAATAGTAAAGTTAAATCCAACCTCACCAGTAAGTAGGATTTTCAATAAATAAATAAAGCTACTCCTCTCCGATATGGAATTACCAAATTAAAAGTATAGGGGAATACACAGAGCTAACCTATGAGAGGGGTAGACCTCACAGTAGTGAAAAATGAAATAGACTGTTTGGTACTTACAGGACACGCGAACCACCAAAGTACATATCTTATTTTTTACTTACATAGCATCATGCACCTAGGACTACCTAGGGCCTACCTTAGGTGTAAATTATATGTAATAAAAGGGGAGTTTAAGGCTTGGCAAGTAGGCTGGGACTCCCCTGGGAGACCCCTGAGTCTATGCCCAGAACCATAACTCTGCCAGTCGAGTACTTACCTAAAAGCCGATAACTCACTTTTCTTCCATAGGCTAACATTGAGTGGTTTCACTTGAAAATTCTTCTAAGTGGTGTGGAGTTTTGGAACTTTAAAATATTCATCTAAAATCAGCCGAACAACGAATTCTGATTTACTCACCTGTTATCAGGAGAGACCTCAGTGCTGCATCTTGGAGCTCAGTACTGACCCTGAAAAGTAATTTTAACCGTACTTACCAGTAACTCGAATTTCCTTCCATGGGATATCATTGCCTGCTTTTTGCTGAAAATTTTCTAAGTGTCGATTTTTGAAACTTACAAATATTCTTTAAAAATCGTACCAACTGTGAAAACGTAATTGTTTACCTGTTTTAGATAGATGTCCCAGTACTGAGCCTAGGAGCCCAGCACTGGATTACAAAAGTAACGAGAACGTACTTTACCCGTAACTTGAATTTTCTTCCATAGGAAACCATTGACTGTTTTTCTGTGAAATTTCTTCTAAGTGTCGATTTTGCAAACATGTAAATATTCCTTAAAAATCGCCTGTATAACTTAAACGCAGTTTCTCAACTGCTTACAGGTGCTACAGTAGTGCTGGATCTAGGATCCAACACTGACCTAGAAAACGTAACCATAACCCCACTTACCTGCTAAGTGAATTTCCTTCCATAGGATAACATTGGTAATTTGATCAGCAAAAGTTTCTAAGTGTCAACTTTTAAAATAGCAAAATATTGCTTAAAAATCACAACAGTAACTAAAACGAATTTACTCACTTGTTTCCAAGAACTGTCCCAGGACTGAATCTAGGATCCAGTCCTGGATTTAGAAAAGTAATCCTGAAAGTAATTAATTGCATATAACTTAAAATTCCCATTGAGCTCAATGTATTGTTGTGATTCAAATTGTGTTGCCTATTGCAATAAACTGTAACTATGACCTGCAAAAGTCAATTGCCTATTGCAAAGTATTTAACTAAAGCATCTCATTCTGAGAAAGTATATTTTGATACCTATTGTTGGTTCTAAAATAAAACAACAATATCTTTTGTATGCAAACCAATGGCCTAGAGTTCAGTTCTTGAGTGTGTGAGACCATTTGCTGACTGAGTGTGTACAACAAATGTTTTACACTGTACTCTGATACTGCCTTACTGCTCGGCAAGCTACCACTTTAGAGAGTAAGGTTATATCTAACTTTAGCCTCTGCCAAACCTCTGGGGACTGGGGACTCTGTGCACACTGTACCTATTTGGGAACAGTATATACAGAGCCACTTTCTCACAGTAGTGATAAAGTGATTAGAGTCCTACGGCCAACATAAAGATACAGCAAAACGTGAGGTGAAAAGCAAAAAGGTTGCTGGTAGGCCACCTTAAGGATGCCAGGTCTAACAAACACTGAACTAAGGATAACATGAGTAAAACATCAGGTTTCTCTACTGCATTTGGTGAGACAAGTGGGCCTTCTTTTATCTTCCATTCAAGCAATCTTTGACAGACCCCTTTATTATAGAGCTTTTCAAGGATTAAAGATAAGGCACTTACAAAGGAGTCCCAAATACTCAGAGATGGTTGACTTCTGTAATATGGGTCGTAGACTAAAAGCAGCGCAAAAACAGAGTGCAACAGGGTCCAAAAAACTTGAGTGCCACAAGAGAGTTTGAATGCAAGCGTATCCTTTTACAGATCCAGAGATATACTCATGCAATTTTTGTTTTTAGGACAGAACGTGCATGATGAAAAAAACATTGTTTTTAAAAAGCGCATTGCAGAATATCAGTACTTTGATGTGGGAAAACTTCAAAACTTTCAAACAAAATATTTGTAGGCAGCTTACAGCAAGTTGTTGTGGCCGAGTGGTTAAGGCGATGGACTAGAAATCCATTGGGGTATCCCCGCGCAGGTTCGAATCCTGCCAACAACGAGAATCTTTTTATTATCGGCTACAATTTCAGAAGTTAACCTTTAGTATTTCTTCCATTTCAGTTTTATAAATAGGTGGCTTATTTTTGTGTCACTATTGCCTCTCCACATATTTGTTATCGCTACCTCTTTCATGTCTTTGCTACACCTCATTCCTACTTTAGCACTGGTGTAAACGCTTCAAATTATTATACCGTTGCTCTCTCATTCATACCTGCGCATGCACTTGAAAGTTACTTTACCAATAAAAGACGCAAAGAGAGAAATAGAACAAAAGTGCTGGCTGGATTGGCAAACACACTTCATAAAACTGCATTTTCTTTTTTATTCTCCCCCGTGTTACATGCTTAACCTCCCCATGTGTAATTTCTCTTAACCTGCTGTCCCAGGAAGAGAATTTCATGTACAGGCTCTTTCTGTGTTTTTTTCCCTAGTCTGTCTTTCCCATTTCTTAGCTGTGTAACTGTTCCTTTACGCGCTCTATTTAAACGCCATCAATCTCATTTGAGCTCCTTGCTCCCGCTTCTGTTTTCTCCACCTCTCATACTGCCAGTTCTCTCTTTCTCTGTGATTGGTGGCTACTTTCCTGAGCTTCCGAAGCCACGTGGTTCCTGCCTCTTGTTGTCAGACTTGAATTGGAAAAGGAACTATATTAACAAGCCTTTACCACTCACACACGGCGGAAGTTTATACTTTAATTCAGTGAGCTAAGAAAAGCGTGTTGTGGGTCCCCTACGAGCCATGGTGCTTGCTTCATCATGATTTGGCACCAGTCATTAGCCGCAGCTCTGCTAATGAGCCACTGAGGTCAGTTTCAATATTTACTCAAAAACATAACCATGCAGCCCACCCCTCAACTGTGTATTTATCTTGCTTTTCTGCTGTTCGTGTGATTAGCTGGGAGGAGCTCACGGCGACATCCTCCCTATAAAAGTGTAGATGGATCACTCTCTAACTCTTTCTTGCTTCACATACAAATGGCTTGAAAGGTGCAGGGAAGATGCAGGTCTAATAGACAGAATAGAAGGTCTGTGCCAGGTGGGTTTCTCTGCATTGGTGTCCCATCACAGGTCCGCAAGTGTAATGTGTGATCTTTGACTCCTGGCATTTCACAAGCAGGCGGCCAGGAAACGGTTTCAGCCTATCAACCACTGAGGAGACGCAGCCTCTGAATGAGGAATGAGGAAGCAATGAATACATCCAGCCTATCACAGGAACAGCCCTGAGTGTTCCGAATTATAAATTCTCCATGTCACTGTATGTCGTTGAGCCCAAGTAGCTCGCCGTGATCGTATAGTGGTTAGTACTCTGCGTTGTGGCCGCAGCAACCTCGGTTCGAATCCGAGTCACAGCATTGTGGTTGGCAATGTCACGGCAGTTGGGTGTTAATTTTACAGAATTAGCAAATGTACCAGTGGTTTTTGTAAAATGTCTATTAAAAACAGATCCTTTCAAATATTTAAACCATCTAACAACAAATGATTTAAACTCGCATGATTATAAGCTGTAGCTATAATGTATTTACTTACATAAATTATCGTTCTTGAACCTATTGGGGGTGGAGGGGGAGCGGAGCTCACCCCCCAGGTGCAGTTGAGTGACCTGCGTTGTGGCTCTCTAGAGGGAAGGCACAAATTTTGCTGTCACCCAGCCCAATCCAGACGTGTATTGGGGCCAGGTTTCAGGCAAATAGAGCAGTAAGTGCAGAGACATGTTCACTCTCTAAAAGTGGCATTTCTAAAATAGTAAAGTTAAATCCAACCTCACCAGTAAGTAGGATTTTCAATAAATAAATAAAGCTACTCCTCTCCGATATGGAATTACCAAATAAAAAGTATAGGGGAATACACAGAGCTAACCTATGAGAGGGGTAGACCTCACAGTAGTGAAAAATGAAATAGACTGTTTGGTACTTACAGGACACGCGAACCACCAAAGTACATATCTTATTTTTTACTTACACAGCATCATGCACCTAGGACTACCTAGGGCCTACCTAAGGTGTAAATTATATGTAATAAAAGGGGAGTTTAAGGCTTGGCAAGTAGGCTGGGACTCCCCTGGGAGACCCCTGAGTCTATGCCCAGAACCATAACTCTGCCAGTCGAGTACTTACCTAAAAGCCGATAACTCACTTTTCTTCCATAGGCTAACAGTGAGTGGTTTCCCTTGGAAATTCTTCTAAGTGGTGTGGAGTTTTGGAACTTTAAAATATTCATCTAAAATCAGCCGAACAACGAATTCTGATTTACTCACCTGTTATCAGGAGAGACCTCAGTGCTGCATCTTGGAGCTCAGTACTGACCCTGAAAAGTAATTTTAACCGTACTTACCAGTAACTCGAATTTCCTTCCATGGGATATCATTGCCTGCTTTTTGCTGGAAATTTTCTAAGTGTCGATTTTTGAAACTTACAAATATTCTTTAAAAATCGTACCAACTGTGAAAACGTAATTGTTTACCTGTTTTAGATAGATGTCCCAGTACTGAGCCTAGGAGCCCAGCACTGGATTACAAAAGTAACGAGAACGTACTTTACCCGTAACTTGAATTTTCTTCCATTGGAAACCATTGACTGTTTTTCTGTGAAATTTCTTCTAAGTGTCGATTTTGCAAACATGTAAATATTCCTTAAAAATCGCCTGTATAACTTAAACGCAGTTTCTCAACTGCTTACAGGTGGTACAGTAGTGCTGGATCTAGGATCCAACACTGACCTAGAAAAAGTAACCATAACCCCACTTACCTGCTAAGTGAATTTCCTTCCATAGGATAACATTGGTAATTTGATCAGCAAAAGTTTCTAAGTGTCAACTTTTAAAATAGCAAAATATTGCTTAAAAATCACAACAGTAACTAAAACGAATTTACTCACTTGTTTCCAAGAACTGTCCCAGGACTGAATCTAGGATCCAGTCCTGGATTTAGAAAAGTAATCCTGAAAGTAATTAATTGCATATAACTTAAAATTCCCATTGAGCTCAATGTATTATTGTGATTCAAATTGTGTTGCCTATTGCAATAAACTGTAACTATGACCTGCAAAAGTCAATTGCCTATTGCAAAGTATTTAACTAAAGCATCTCATTCTGAGAAAGTATATTTTGATACCTATTGTTGGTTCTAAAATAAAACAACAATATCTTTTGTATGCAAACCAATGGCCTAGAGTTCAGTTCTTGAGTGTGTGAGACCATTTGCTGACTGAGTGTGTACAACAAATGTTTTACACTGTACTCTGATACTGCCTTACTGCTCGGCAAGCTACCACTTTAGAGAGTAAGGTTATATCTAACTTTAGCCTCTGCCAAACCTCTGGGGACTGGGGACTCTGTGCACACTGTACCTATTTGGGAACAGTATATACAGAGCCACTTTCTCACAGTAGTGATAAAGTGATTAGAGTCCTAAGGCCAACATAAAGATACAGCAAAACGTGAGGTGAAAAGCAAAAAGGTTGCTGGTAGGCCACCTTAAGGATGCCAGGTCTAACAAAAACTGAACTAAGGATAACATGAGTAAAACATCAGGTTTCTCTACTGCATTTGGTGAGACAAGTGGGCCTTCTTTTATCTTCCATTCAAGCAATCTTTGACAGACCCCTTTATTATAGAGCTTTTCAAGGATTAAAGATAAGGCACTTACAAAGGAGTCCCAAATACTCAGAGATGGTTGACTTCTGTAATATGGGTCGTAGACTAAAAGCAGCGCAAAAACAGAGTGCAACAGGGTCCAAAAAACTTGAGTGCCACAAGAGAGTTTGAATGCAAGCGTATCCTTTTACAGATCCAGAGATATACTCATGCAATTTTTTTTTTAGGACAGAACGTGCATGATGAAAAAAACATTGTTTTTAAAAAGCGCATTGCAGAATATCAGTACTTTGATGTGGGAAAACTTCAAAACTTTCAAACAAAATATTTGTAGGCAGCTTACAGCAAGTTGTTGTGGCCGAGTGGTTAAGGCGATGGACTAGAAATCCATTGGGGTATCCCCGCGCAGGTTCGAATCCTGCCAACAACGAGAATCTTTTTATTATCGGCTACAATTTCAGAAGTTAACCTTTAGTATTTCTTCCATTTCAGTTTTATAAATAGGTGGCTTATTTTTGTGTCACTATTGCCTCTCCACATATTTGTTATCGCTACCTCTTTCATGTCTTTGCTACACCTCATTCCTACTTTAGCACTGGTGTAAACGCTTCAAATTATTATACGGTTGCTCTCTCATTCATACCTGCGCATGCACTTGAAAGTTACTTTACCAATAAAAGACGCAAAGAGAGAAATAGAACAAAAGTGCTGGCTGGATTGGCAAACACACTTCATAAAACTGCATTTTCTTTTTTATTCTCCCCCGTGTTACATGCTTAACCTCCCCATGTGTAATTTCTCTTAACCTGCTGTCCCAGGAAGAGAATTTCATCTACAGGCTCTTTCTGTGTTTTTTTCCCTAGTCTGTCTTTCCCATTTCTTAGCTGTGTAACTGTTCCTTTACGCGCTCTATTTAAACGCCATCAATCTCATTTGAGCTCCTTGCTCCCGCTTCTGTTTTCTCCACCTCTCATACTGCCAGTTCTCTCTTTCTCTGTGGTTGGTGGCTACTTTCCTGAGCTTCCGAAGCCACGTGGTTCCTGCCTCTTGTTGTCAGACTTGAATTGGAAAAGGAACCATATTAACAAGCCTTTACCACTCACACACGGCGGAAGTTTATACTTTAATTCAGTGAGCTAAGAAAAGCGTGTTGTGGGTCCCCTACGAGCCATGGTGCTTGCTTCATCATGATTTGGCACCAGTCATTAGCCGCAGCTCTGCTAATGAGCCACTGAGGTCAGTTTCAATATTTACTCAAAAACATAACCATGCAGCCCACCCCTCAACTGTGTATTTATCTTGCTTTTCTGCTGTTCGTGTGATTAGCTGGGAGGAGATCACGGCGACATCCTCCCTATAAAAGTGTAGATGGATCACTCTCTAACTCTTTCTTGCTTCACATACAAATGGCTTGAAAGGTGCAGGGAAGATGCAGGTCTAATAGACAGAATAGAAGGTCTGTGCCAGGTGGGTTTCTCTGCATTGGTGTCCCATCACAGGTCCGCAAGTGTAATGTGTGATCTTTGACTCCTGGCATTTCACAAGCAGGCGGCCAGGAAACGGTTTCAGCCTATCAACCACTGAGGAGACGCAGCCTCTGAATGAGGAATGAGGAAGCAATGAATACATCCAGCCTATCACAGGAACAGCCCTGAGTGTTCCGAATTATAAATTCTCCATGCCACTGTATGTCGTTGAGCCCAAGTAGCTTGCCGTGATCGTATAGTGGTTAGTACTCTGCGTTGTGGCCGCAGCAACCTCGGTTCGAATCTGAGTCACGGCATTGTGGTTGGCAATGTCACGGCAGTTGGGTGTTAATTTTACAGAATTAGCAAATGTACCAGTGGTTTTTGTAAAATGTCTATTAAAAACAGATCCTTTCAAATATTTAAACCATCTAACCACAAATGATTTAAACTCGCATGATTATAAGCTGTAACTATAATGTATTTACTTACATAAATTATCGTTCTTGAACCTATTGGGGGTGGAGGGGGAGCGGAGCTCACCCCCCAGGTGCAGTTGAGTGACCTGTGTTGTGGCTCTCTAGAGGGAAGGCACACATTTTGCTGTCACCCAGCCCAATCCAGACGTGTATTGGGGCCAGGTTTCAGGCAAATAGAGCAGTAAGTGCAGAGACATGTTCACTCTCTAAAAGTGGCATTTCTAAAATAGTAAAGTTAAATCCAACCTCACCAGTAAGTAGGATTTTCAATAAATAAATAAACCTACTCCTCTCCGATATGGAATTACCAAATAAAAAGTATAGGGGAATACACAGAGCTAACCTATGAGAGGGGTAGACCTCACAGTAGTGAAAAATGAAATAGACTGTTTGGTACTTACAGGACACGCGAACCACCAAAGTACATATCTTATTTTTTACTTACATAGCATCATGCACCTAGGACTACCTAGGGCCTACCTTAGGTGTAAATTATATGTAATAAAAGGGGAGTTTAAGGCTTGGCAAGTAGGCTGGGACTCCCCTGGGAGACCCCTGAGTCTATGCCCAGAGCCATAACTCTGCCAGTCGAGTACTTACCTAAAAGCCGATAACTCACTTTTCTTCCATAGGCTAACATTGAGTGGTTTCACTTGGAAATTCTTCTAAGTGGTGTGGAGTTTTGGAACTTTAAAATATTCATCTAAAATCAGCCGAACAACGAATTCTGATTTACTCACCTGTTATCAGGAGAGACCTCAGTGCTGCATCTTGGAGCTCAGTACTGACCCTGAAAAGTAATTTTAACCGTACTTACCAGTAACTCGAATTTCCTTCCATGGGATATCATTGCCTGCTTTTTGCTGAAAATTTTCTAAGTGTCGATTTTTGAAACTTACAAATATTCTTTAAAAATTGTACCAACTGTGAAAACGTAATTGTTTACCTGTTTTAGATAGATGTCCCAGTACTGAGCCTAGGAGCCCAGCACTGGATTACAAAAGTAACGAGAACGTACTTTACCCGTAACTTGAATTTTCTTCCATAGGAAACCATTGACTGTTTTTCTGTGAAATTTCTTCTAAGTGTCGATTTTGCAAACATGTAAATATTCCTTAAAAATCGCCTGTATAACTTAAACGCAGTTTCTCAACTGCTTACAGGTGGTACAGTAGTGCTGGATCTAGGATCCAACACTGACCTAGAAAAAGTAACCATAATCCCACTTACCTGCTAAGTGAATTTCCTTCCGTAGGATAACGTTGGTATTTTGATCAGCAAAAGTTTCTAAGTGTCAACTTTTAAAATAGCAAAATATTGCTTAAAAATCACAACAGTAACTAAAACGAATTTACTCACTTGTTTCCAAGAACTGTCCCAGGACTGAATCTAGGATCCAGTCCTGGATTTAGAAAAGTAATCCTGAAAGTAATTAATTGCATATAACTTAAAATTCCCATTGAGCTCAATGTATTATTGTGATTCAAATTGTGTTGCCTATTGCAATAAACTGTAACTATGACCTGCAAAAGTCAATTGCCTATTGCAAAGTATTTAACTAAAGCATCTCATTCTGAGAAAGTATATTTTGATACCTATTGTTGGTTCTAAAATAAAACAACAATATCTTTTGTATGCAAACCAATGGCCTAGAGTTCAGTTCTTGAGTGTGTGAGACCATTTGCTGACTGAGTGTGTACAACAAATGTTTTACACTGTACTCTGATACTGCCTTACTGCTCGGCAAGCTACCACTTTAGAGAGTAAGGTTATATCTAACTTTAGCCTCTGCCAAACCTCTGGGGACTGGGGACTCTGTGCACACTGTACCTATTTGGGAACAGTATATACAGAGCCACTTTCTCACAGTAGTGATAAAGTGATTAGAGTCCTAAGGCCAACATAAAGATACAGCAAAACGTGAGGTGAAAAGCAAAAAGGTTGCTGGTAGGCCACCTTAAGGATGCCAGGTCTAACAAAAACTGAACTAAGGATAACATGAGTAAAACATCAGGTTATTCTACTGCATTTGGTGAGACAAGTGGGCCTTCTTTTATCTTCCATTCAAGCAATCTTTGACAGACCCCTTTATTATAGAGCTTTTCAAGGATTAAAGATAAGGCACTTACAAAGGAGTCCCAAATACTCAGAGATGGTTGACTTCTGTAATATGGGTCGTAGACTAAAAGCAGCGCAAAAACAGAGTGCAACAGGGTCCAAAAAATTGAGTGCCACACGAGAGTTTGAATGCAAGCGTATCCTTTTACAGATCCAGAGATATACTCATGCAATTTTTGTTTTTAGGACAGAACGTGCATGATGAAAAAAACATTGTTTTTAAAAAGCGCATTGCAGAATATCAGTACTTTGATGTGGGAAAACTTCAAAACTTTCAAACAAAATATTTGTAGGCAGCTTACAGCAAGTTGTTGTGGGCGAGTGGTTAAGGCGATGGACTAGAAATCCATTGGGGTATCCCCACGCAGGTTCGAATCCTGCCAACAACGAGAAGCTTTTTATTATCGGCTACAATTTCAGAAGTTAACCTTTAGTATTTCTTCCATTTCAGTTTTATAAATAGGTGGCTTATTTTTGTGTCACTATTGCCTCTCCACATATTTGTTATCGTTACCTCTTTCATGTCTTTGCTACACCTCATTCCTACTTTAGCACTGGTGTAAACGCTTCAAATTATTATACGGTTGCTCTCTCATTCATACCTGCGCATGCACTTGAAAGTTACTTTACCAATAAAAGACGCAAAGAGAGAAATAGAACAAAAGTGCTGGCTGGATTGGCAAACACACTTCGTAAAACTGCATTTTCTTTTTTATTCTCCCCCGTGTTACATGCTTAACCTCCCCATGTGTAATTTCTCTTAACCTGCTGTCCCAGGAAGAGAATTTCATCTACAGGCTCTTTCTGTGTTTTTTTCCCTAGTCTGTCTTTCCCATTTCTTAGCTGTGTAACTATTCCTTTACGCGCTCTATTTAAACGCCATCAATCTCATTTGAGCTCCTTGCTCCCGCTTCTGTTTTCTCCACCTCTCATACTGCCAGTTCTCTCTTTCTCTGTGGTTGGTGGCTACTTTCCTGAGCTTCCGAAGCCACGTGGTTCCTGCCTCTTGTTGTCAGACTTGAATTGGAAAAGGAACCATATTAACAAGCCTTTACCACTCACACACGGCGGAAGTTTATACTTTAATTCAGTGAGCTAAGAAAAGCGTGTTGTGGGTCCCCTACGAGCCATGGTGCTTGCTTCATCATGATTTGGCACCAGTCATTAGCCGCAGCTCTGCTAATGAGCCACTGAGGTCAGTTTCAATATTTACTCAAAAACATAACCATGCAGCCCACCCCTCAACTGTGTATTTATCTTGCTTTTCTGCTGTTCGTGTGATTAGCTGGGAGGAGCTCACGGCGACATCCTCCCTATAAAAGTGTAGATGGATCACTCTCTAACTCTTTCTTGCTTCACATACAAATGGCTTGAAAGGTGCAGGGAAGATGCAGGTCTAATAGACAGAATAGAAGGTCTGTGCCAGGTGGGTTTCTCTGCATTGGTGTCCCATCACAGGTCCGCAAGTGTAATGTGTGATCTTTGACTCCTGGCATTTCACAAGCAGGCGGCCAGGAAACGGTTTCAGCCTATCAACCACTGAGGAGACGCAGCCTCTGAATGAGGAATGAGGAAGCAATGAATACATCCAGCCTATCACAGGAACAGCCCTGAGTGTTCCGAATTATAAATTCTCCATGTCACTGTATGTAGTTGAGCCCAAGTAGCTCGCCGTGATTGTATAGTGGTTAGTACTCTGCGTTGTGGCCGCAGCAACCTCGGTTCGAATCCGAGTCACGGCATTGTGGTTGGCAATGTCACGGCAGTTGGGTGTTAATTTTACAGAATTAGCAAATGAGCCAGTGGTTTTTGTAAAATGTCTATTAAAAACAGATCCTTTCAAATATTTAAACCAACTAACAACAAATGATTTAAACTCGCATGATTATAAGCTGTAGCTATAATGTATTTACTTACATAAATTATCGTTCTTGAACCTATTGGGGGTGGAGGGGGAGCGGAGATCACCCCCCAGGTGCAGTTGAGTGACCTGTGTTGTGGCTCTCTAGAGGGAAGGCACACATTTTGCTGTCACCCAGCCCAATCCAGACGTGTATTGGGGCCAGGTTTCAGGCAAATAGAGCAGTAAGTGCAGAGAAATGTTCACTCTCTAAAAGTGGCATTTCTAAAATAGTAAAGTTAAATCCAACCTCACCAGTAAGTAGGATTTTCAATAAATAAATAAAGCTACTCCTCTCCGATATGGAATTACCAAATTAAAAGTATAGGGGAATACACAGAGCTAACCTATGAGAGGGGTAGACCTCACAGTAGTGAAAAATGAAATAGACTGTTTGGTACTTACAGGACACGCGAACCACCAAAGTACATATCTTATTTTTTACTTACATAGCATCATGCACCTAGGACTACCTAGGGCCTACCTTAGGTGTAAATTATATGTAATAAAAGGGGAGTTTAAGGCTTGGCAAGTAGGCTGGGACTCCCCTGGGAGACCCCTGAGTCTATGCCCAGAACCATAACTCTGCCAGTCGAGTACTTACCTAAAAGCCGATAACTCACTTTTCTTCCATAGGCTAACATTGAGTGGTTTCACTTGGAAATTCTTCTAAGTGGTGTGGAGTTTTGGAACTTTAAAATATTCATCTAAAATCAGCCGAACAACGAATTCTGATTTACTCACCTGTTATCAGGAGAGACCTCAGTGATGCATCTTGGAGCTCGGTACTGACCCTGAAAAGTAATTTTAACCGTACTTACCAGTAACACGAATTTCCTTCCATGGGATATCATTGCCTGCTTTTTGCTGAAAATTTTCTAAGTGTCGATTTTTGAAACTTACAAATATTCTTTAAAAATCGTACCAACTGTGAAAACGTAATTGTTTACCTGTTTTAGATAGATGTCCCAGTACTGAGCCTAGGAGCCCAGCACTGGATTACAAAAGTAACGAGAACGTACTTTACCCGTAACTTGAATTTTCTTCCATAGGAAACCATTGACTGTTTTTCTGTAAAATTTCTTCTAAGTGTCGATTTTGCAAACATGTAAATATTCCTTAAAAATCGCCTGTATAACTTAAACGCAGTTTCTCAACTGCTTACAGGTGGTACAGTAGTGCTGGATCTAGGATCCAACACTGACCTAGAAAACGTAACCATAACCCCACTTACCTGCTAAGTGAATTTCCTTCCATAGGATAACATTGGTAATTTGATCAGCAAAAGTTTGTAAGTGTCAACTTTTAAAATAGCAAAATATTGCTTAAAAGTCACAACAGTAACTAAAACGAATTTACTCACTTGTTTCCAAGAACTGTCCCAGGACTGAATCTAGGATCCAGTCCTGGATTTAGAAAAGTAATCCTGAAAGTAATTAATTGCATATAACTTAAAATTCACATTGAGCTCAATGTATTATTGTGATTCAAATTGTGTTGCCTATTGCAATAAACTGTAACTATGACCTGCAAAAGTCAATTGCCTATTGCAAAGTATTTAACTAAAGCATCTCATTCTGAGAAAGTATATTTTGATACCTATTGTTGGTTCTAAAATAAAACAACAATATCTTTTGTATGCAAACCAATGGCCTAGAGTTCAGTTCTTGAGTGTGTGAGACCATTTGCTGACTGAGTGTGTACAACAAATGTTTTACACTGTACTCTGATACTGCCTTACTGCTCGGCAAGCTACCACTTTAGAGAGTAAGGTTATATCTAACTTTAGCCTCTGCCAAACCTCTGGGGACTGGGGACTCTGTGCACACTGTACCTATTTGGGAACAGTATATACAGAGCCACTTTCTCACAGTAGTGATAAAGTGATTAGAGTCCTAAGGCCAACATAAAGATACAGCAAAACGTGAGGTGAAAAGCAAAAAGGTTGCTGGTAGGCCACCTTAAGGATGCCAGGTCTAACAAAAACTGAACTAAGGATAACATGAGTAAAACATCAGGTTTCTCTACTGCATTTGGTGAGACAAGTGGGCCTTCTTTTATCTTCCATTCAAGCAATCTTTGACAGACCCCTTTATTATAGAGCTTTTCAAGGATTAAAGATAAGGCACTTACAAAGGAGTCCCAAATAATCAGAGATGGTTGACTTCTGTAATATGGGTCGTAGACTAAAAGCAGCACAAAAACAGAGTGCAACAGGGTCCAAAAAACTTGAGTGCCACAAGAGAGTTTGAATGCAAGCGTATCCTTTTACAGATCCAGAGATATACTCATGCAATTTTTGTTTTTAGGACAGAACGTGCATGATGAAAAAAACATTGTTTTTAAAAAGCGCATTGCAGAATATCAGTACTTTGATGTGGGAAAACTTCAAAACTTTCAAACAAAATATTTGTAGGCAGCTTACAGCAAGTTGTTGTGGCCGAGTGGTTAAGGCGATGGACTAGAAATCCATTGGGGTATCCCCGCGCAGGTTCGAATCCTGCCAACAACGAGAATCTTTTTATTATCGGCTACAATTTCAGAAGTTAACCTTTAGTATTTCTTCCATTTCAGTTTTATAAATAGGTGGCTTATTTTTGTGTCACTATTGCCTCTCCACATATTTGTTATCGCTACCTCTTTCATGTCTTTGCTACACCTCATTCCTACTTTAGCACTGGTGTAAACGCTTCAAATTATTATACGGTTGCTCTCTCATTCATACCTGCGCATGCACTTGAAAGTTACTTTACCAATAAAAGACGCAAAGAGAGAAATAGAACAAAAGTGCTGGCTGGATTGGCAAACACACTTCATAAAACTGCATTTTCTTTTTTATTCTCCCCCGTGTTACATGCTTAACCTCCCCATGTGTAATTTCTCTTAACCTGCTGTCCCAGGAAGAGAATTTCATCTACAGGCTCTTTCTGTGTTTTTTTCCCTAGTCTGTCTTTCCCATTTCTTAGCTGTGTAACTGTTCCTTTACGCGCTCTATTTAAACGCCATCAATCTCATTTGAGCTCCTTGCTCCCGCTTCTGTTTTCTCTACCTCTCATACTGCCAGTTCTCTCTTTCTCTGTGGTTGGTGGCTACTTTCCTGAGCTTCCGAAGCCACGTGGTTCCTGCCTCTTGTTGTCAGACTTGAATTGGAAAAGGAACCATATTAACAAGCCTTTACCACTCACACACGGCGGAAGTTTATACTTTAATTCAGTGAGCTAAGAAAAGCGTGTTGTGGGTCCCCTACGAGCCATTGTGCTTGCTTCATCATGATTTGGCACCAGTCATTAGCCGCAGCTCTGCTAATGAGCCACTGAGGTCAGTTTCAATATTTACTCAAAAACATAACCATGCAGCCCACCCCTCAACTGTGTATTTATCTTGCTTTTCTGCTGTTCGTGTGATTAGCTGGGAGGAGCTCACGGCGACATCCTCCCTATAAAAGTGTAGATGGATCACTCTCTAACTCTTTCTTGCTTCACATACAAATGGCTTGAAAGGTGCAGGGAAGATGCAGGTCTGATAGACAGAATAGAAGGCCTGTGCCAGGTGGGTTTCTCTGCATTGGTGTCCCATCACAGGTCCGCAAGTGTAATGTGTGATCTTTGACTCCTGGCATTTCACAAGCAGGCGGCCAGGAAACGGTTTCAGCCTATCAACCACTGAGGAGACGCAGCCTCTGAATGAGGAATGAGGAAGCAATGAATACATCCAGCCTATCACAGGAACAGCCCTGAGTGTTCCGAATTATAAATTTTCCATGTCATTATACGTCGTTGATCCCAAGTAGCTCGCCGTGATCGTATAGTGGTTAGTACTCTGCGTTGTGGCCGCAGCAACCTCGGTTCGAATCCGAGTCACGGCATTGTGGTTGGCAATGTCACGGCAGTTGGGTGTTAATTTTACAGAATTAGCAAATGTACCAGTGGTTTTTGTAAAATGTCTATTAAAAACAGATCCTTTCAAATATTTAAACCATCTAACAACAAATGATTTAAACTCGCATGATTATAAGCTGTAGCTATAATGTATTTACTTACATAAATTATCGTTCTTGAACCTATTGGGGGTGGAGGGGGAGCGGAGCTCACCCCCCAGGTGCAGTTGAGTGACCTGTGTTGTGGCTCTCTAGAGGGAAGGCACACATTTTGCTGTCACCCAGCCCAATCCAGACGTGTATTGGGGCCAGGTTTCAGGCAAATAGAGCAGTAAGTGCAGAGACATGTTCACTCTCTAAAAGTGGCATTTCTAAAATAGTAAAGTTAAATCCAACCTCACCAGTAAGTAGGATTTTCAATAAATAAATAAACCTACTCCTCTCCGATATGGAATTACCAAATAAAAAGTATAGGGGAATACACAGAGCTAACCTATGAGAGGGGTAGACCTCACAGTAGTGAAAAATGAAATAGACTGTTTGGTACTTACAGGACACGCGAACCACCAAAGTACATATCTTATTTTTTACTTACATAGCATCATGCACCTAGGACTACCTAGGGCCTACCTTAGGTGTAAATTATATGTAATAAAAGGGGAGTTTAAGGCTTGGCAAGTAGGCTGGGACTCCCCTGGGAGACCCCTGAGTCTATGCCCAGAACCATAACTCTGCCAGTCGAGTACTTACCTAAAAGCCGATAACTCACTTTTCTTCCATAGGCTAACATTGAGTGGTTTCACTTGGAAATTCTTCTAAGTGGTGTGGAGTTTTGGAACTTTAAAATATTCATCTAAAATCAGCCGAACAACGAATTCTGATTTACTCACCTGTTATCAGGAGAGACCTCAGTGCTGCATCTTGGAGCTCAGTACTGACCCTGAAAAGTAATTTTAACCGTACTTACCAGTAACTCGAATTTCCTTCCATGGGATATCATTGCCTGCTTTTTGCTGAAAATTTTCGAAGTGTCGATTTTTGAAACTTACAAATATTCTTTAAAAATCGTACCAACTGTGAAAACGTAATTGTTTACCTGTTTTAGATAGATGTCCCAGTACTGAGCCTAGGAGCCCAGCACTGGATTACAAAAGTAACGAGAACGTACTTTACCCGTAACTTGAATTTTCTTCCATAGGAAACCATTGACTGTTTTTCTGTGAAATTTCTTCTAAGTGTCGATTTTGCAAACATGTAAATATTCCTTAAAAATCGCCTGTATAACTTAAACGCAGTTTCTCAACTGCTTACAGGTGGTACAGTAGTGCTGGATCTAGGATCCAACACTGACCTAGAAAAAGTAACCATAATCCCACTTACCTGCTAAGTGAATTTCCTTCCATAGGATAACGTTGGTATTTTGATCAGCAAAAGTTTCTAAGTGTCAACTTTTAAAATAGCAAAATATTGCTTAAAAATCACAACAGTAACTAAAACGAATTTACTCACTTGTTTCCAAGAACTGTCCCAGGACTGAATCTAGGATCCAGTCCTGGATTTAGAAAAGTAATCCTGAAAGTAATTAATTGCATATAACTTAAAATTCCCATTGAGCTCAATGTATTATTGTGATTCAAATTGTGTTGCCTATTGCAATAAACTGTAACTATGACCTGCAAAAGTCAATTGCCTATTGCAAAGTATTTAACTAAAGCATCTCATTCTGAGAAAGTATATTTTGATACCTATTGTTGGTTCTAAAATAAAACAACAATATCTTTTGTATGCAAACCAATGGCCTAGAGTTCAGTTCTTGAGTGTGTGAGACCATTTGCTGACTGAGTGTGTACAACAAATGTTTTACACTGTACTCTGATACTGCCTTACTGCTCGGCAAGCTACCACTTTAGAGAGTAAGGTTATATCTAACTTTAGCCTCTGCCAAACCTCTGGGGACTGGGGACTCTGTGCACACTGTACCTATTTGGGAACAGTATATACAGAGCCACTTTCTCACAGTAGTGATAAAGTGATTAGAGTCCTAAGGCCAACATAAAGATACAGCAAAACGTGAGGTGAAAAGCAAAAAGGTTGCTGGTAGGCCACCTTAAGGATGCCAGGTCTAACAAAAACTGAACTAAGGATAACATGAGTAAAACATCAGGTTTCTCTACTGCATTTGGTGAGACAAGTGGGCCTTCTTTTATCTTCCATTCAAGCAATCTTTGACAGACCCCTTTATTATAGAGCTTTTCAAGGATTAAAGATAAGGCACTTACAAAGGAGTCCCAAATACTCAGAGATGGTTGACTTCTGTAATATGGGTCGTAGACTAAAAGCAGCGCAAAAACAGAGTGCAACAGGGTCCAAAAAACTTGAGTGCCACAAGAGAGTTTGAATGCAAGCGTATCCTTTTACAGATCCAGAGATATACTCATGCAATTTTTGTTTTTAGGACAGAACGTGCATGATGAAAAAAACATTGTTTTTAAAAAGCGCATTGCAGAATATCAGTACTTTGATGTGGGAAAACTTCAAAACTTTCAAACAAAATATTTGTAGGCAGCTTACAGCAAGTTGTTGTGGCCGAGTGGTTAAGGCGATGGACTAGAAATCCATTGGGGTATCCCCGCGCAGGTTCGAATCCTGCCAACAACGAGAATCTTTTTATTATCGGCTACAATTTCAGAAGTTAACCTTTAGTATTTCTTCCATTTCAGTTTTATAAATAGGTGGCTTATTTTTGTGTCACTATTGCCTCTCCACATATTTGTTATCGCTACCTCTTTCATGTCTTTGCTACACCTCATTCCTACTTTAGCACTGGTGTAAACGCTTCAAATTATTATACGGTTGCTCTCTCATTCATACCTGCGCATGCACTTGAAAGTTACTTTACCAATAAAAGACACAAAGAGAGAAATAGAACAAAAGTGCTGGCTGGATTGGCAAACACACTTCATAAAACTGCATTTTCTTTTTTATTCTCCCCCGTGTTACATGCTTAACCTCCCCATGTGTAATTTCTCTTAACCTGCTGTCCCAGGAAGAGAATTTCATCTACAGGCTCTTTCTGTGTTTTTTTCCCTAGTCTGTCTTTCCCATTTCTTAGCTGTGTAACTGTTCCTTTACGCGCTCTATTTAAACGCCATCAATCTCATTTGAGCTCCTTGCTCCCGCTTCTGTTTTCTCCACCTCTCATACTGCCAGTTCTCTCTTTCTCTGTGGTTGGTGGCTACTTTCCTGAGCTTCCGAAGCCACGTGGTTCCTGCCTCTTGTTGTCAGACTTGAATTGGAAAAGGAACCATATTAACAAGCCTTTACCACTCACACACGGCGGAAGTTTATACTTTAATTCAGTGAGCTAAGAAAAGCGTGTTGTGGGTCCCCTACGAGCCATGGTGCTTGCTTCATCATGATTTGGCACCAGTCATTAGCCGCAGCTCTGCTAATGAGCCACTGAGGTCAGTTTCAATATTTACTCAAAAACATAACCATGCAGCCCACCCCTCAACTGTGTATTTATCTTGCTTTTCTGCTGTTCGTGTGATTAGCTGGGAGGAGCTCACGGCGACATCCTCCCTATAAAAGTGTAGATGGATCACTCTCTAACTCTTTCTTGCTTCACATACAAATGGCTTGAAAGGTGCAGGGAAGATGCAGGTCTAATAGACAGAATAGAAGGTCTGTGCCAGGTGGGTTTCTCTGCATTGGTGTCCCATCACAGGTCCGCAAGTGTAATGTGTGATCTTTGACTCCTGGCATTTCACAAGCAGGCGGCCAGGAAACGGTTTCAGCCTATCAACCACTGAGGAGACGCAGCCTCTGAATGAGGAATGAGGAAGCAATGAATACATCCAGCCTATCACAGGAACAGCCCTGAGTGTTCCGAATTATAAATTCTCCATGTCACTGTATGTCGTTGAGCCCAAGTAGCTCGCCGTGATTGTATAGTGGTTAGTACTCTGCGTTGTGGCCGCAGCAACCTCGGTTCGAATCCGAGTCACGGCATTGTGGTTGGCAATGTCACGGCAGTTGGGTGTTAATTTTACAGAATTAGAAAATTACCAGTGATTTTTGTAAAATGTCTATTAAAAACAGATCCTTTCAAATATTTAAACCATCTAACAACAAATGATTTAAACTCGCATGATTATAAGCTGTAGCTATAATGTATTTACTTACATAAATTATCGTTCTTGAACCTATTGGGGGTGGAGGGGGAGCGGAGATCACCCCCCAGGTGCAGTTGAGTGACCTGTGTTGTGGCTCTCTAGAGGGAAGGCACACATTTTGCTGTCACCCAGCCCAATCCAGACGTGTATTGGGGCCAGGTTTCAGGCAAATAGAGCAGTAAGTGCAGAGAAATGTTCACTCTCTAAAAGTGGCATTTCTAAAATAGTAAAGTTAAATCCAACCTCACCAGTAAGTAGGATTTTCAATAAATAAATAAAGCTACTCCTCTCCGATATGGAATTACCAAATTAAAAGTATAGGGGAATACACAGAGCTAACCTATGAGAGGGGTAGACCTCACAGTAGTGAAAAATGAAATAGACTGTTTGGTACTTACAGGACACGCGAACCACCAAAGTACATATCTTATTTTTTACTTACATAGCATCATGCACCTAGGACTACCTAGGGCCTACCTTAGGTGTAAATTATATGTAATAAAAGGGGAGTTTAAGGCTTGGCAAGTAGGCTGGGACTCCCCTGGGAGACCCCTGAGTCTATGCCCAGAACCATAACTCTGCCAGTCGAGTACTTACCTAAAAGCCGATAACTCACTTTTCTTCCATAGGCTAACATTGAGTGGTTTCACTTGGAAATTCTTCTAAGTGGTGTGGAGTTTTGGAACTTTAAAATATTCATCTAAAATCAGCCGAACAACGAATTCTGATTTACTCACCTGTTATCAGGAGAGACCTCAGTGATGCATCTTGGAGCTCGGTACTGACCCTGAAAAGTAATTTTAACCGTACTTACCAGTAACACGAATTTCCTTCCATGGGATATCATTGCCTGCTTTTTGCTGAAAATTTTCTAAGTGTCGATTTTTGAAACTTACAAATATTCTTTAAAAATCGTACCAACTGTGAAAACGTAATTGTTTACCTGTTTTAGATAGATGTCCCAGTACTGAGCCTAGGAGCCCAGCACTGGATTACAAAAGTAACGAGAACGTACTTTACCCGTAACTTGAATTTTCTTCCATAGGAAACCATTGACTGTTTTTCTGTGAAATTTCTTCTAAGTGTCGATTTTGCAAACATGTAAATATTCCTTAAAAATCGCCTGTATAACTTAAACGCAGTTTCTCAACTGCTTACAGGTGGTACAGTAGTGCTGGATCTAGGATCCAACACTGACCTAGAAAAAGTAACCATAATCCCACTTACCTGCTAAGTGAATTTCCTTCCATAGGATAACGTTGGTATTTTGATCAGCAAAAGTTTCTAAGTGTCAACTTTTAAAATAGCAAAATATTGCTTAAAAATCACAACAGTAACTAAAACGAATTTACTCACTTGTTTCCAAGAACTGTCCCAGGACTGAATCTAGGATCCAGTCCTGGATTTAGAAAAGTAATCCTGAAAGTAATTAATTGCATATAACTTAAAATTCCCATTGAGCTCAATGTATTATTGTGATTCAAATTGTGTTGCCTATTGCAATAAACTGTAACTATGACCTGCAAAAGTCAATTGCCTATTGCAAAGTATTTAACTAAAGCATCTCATTCTGAGAAAGTATATTTTGATACCTATTGTTGGTTCTAAAATAAAACAACAATATCTTTTGTATGCAAACCAATGGCCTAGAGTTCAGTTCTTGAGTGTGTGAGACCATTTGCTGACTGAGTGTGTACAACAAATGTTTTACACTGTACTCTGATACTGCCTTACTGCTCGGCAAGCTACCACTTTAGAGAGTAAGGTTATATCTAACTTTAGCCTCTGCCAAACCTCTGGGGACTGGGGACTCTGTGCACACTGTACCTATTTGGGAACAGTATATACAGAGCCACTTTCTCACAGTAGTGATAAAGTGATTAGAGTCCTAAGGCCAACATAAAGATACAGCAAAACGTGAGGTGAAAAGCAAAAAGGTTGCTGGTAGGCCACCTTAAGGATGCCAGGTCTAACAAAAACTGAACTAAGGATAACATGAGTAAAACATCAGGTTTCTCTACTGCATTTGGTGAGACAAGTGGGCCTTCTTTTATCTTCCATTCAAGCAATCTTTGACAGACCCCTTTATTATAGAGCTTTTCAAGGATTAAAGATAAGGCACTTACAAAGGAGTCCCAAATACTCAGAGATGGTTGACTTCTGTAATATGGGTCGTAGACTAAAAGCAGCGCAAAAACAGAGTGCAACAGGGTCCAAAAAACTTGAGTGCCACAAGAGAGTTTGAATGCAAGCGTATCCTTTTACAGATCCAGAGATATACTCATGCAATTTTTGTTTTTAGGACAGAACGTGCATGATGAAAAAAACATTGTTTTTAAAAAGCGCATTGCAGAATATCAGTACTTTGATGTGGGAAAACTTCAAAACTTTCAAACAAAATATTTGTAGGCAGCTTACAGCAAGTTGTTGTGGCCGAGTGGTTAAGGCGATGGACTAGAAATCCATTGGGGTATCCCCGCGCAGGTTCGAATCCTGCCAACAACGAGAATCTTTTTATTATCGGCTACAATTTCAGAAGTTAACCTTTAGTATTTCTTCCATTTCAGTTTTATAAATAGGTGGCTTATTTTTGTGTCACTATTGCCTCTCCACATATTTGTTATCGCTACCTCTTTCATGTCTTTGCTACACCTCATTCCTACTTTAGCACTGGTGTAAACGCTTCAAATTATTATACGGTTGCTCTCTCATTCATACCTGCGCATGCACTTGAAAGTTACTTTACCAATAAAAGACGCAAAGAGAGAAATAGAACAAAAGTGCTGGCTGGATTGGCAAACACACTTCATAAAACTGCATTTTCTTTTTTATTCTCCCCCGTGTTACATGCTTAACCTCCCCATGTGTAATTTCTCTTAACCTGCTGTCCCAGGAAGAGAATTTCATCTACAGGCTCTTTCTGTGTTTTTTTCCCTAGTCTGTCTTTCCCATTTCTTAGCTGTGTAACTGTTCCTTTACGCGCTCTATTTAAACGCCATCAATCTCATTTGAGCTCCTTGCTCCCGCTTCTGTTTTCTCCACCTCTCATACTGCCAGTTCTCTCTTTCTCTGTGGTTGGTGGCTACTTTCCTGAGCTTCCGAAGCCACGTGGTTCCTGCCTCTTGTTGTCAGACTTGAATTGGAAAAGGAACCATATTAACAAGCCTTTACCACTCACACACGGCGGAAGTTTATACTTTAATTCAGTGAGCTAAGAAAAGCGTGTTGTGGGTCCCCTACGAGCCATGGTGCTTGCTTCATCATGATTTGGCACCAGTCATTAGCCGCAGCTCTGCTAATGAGCCACTGAGGTCAGTTTCAATATTTACTCAAAAACATAACCATGCAGCCCACCCCTCAACTGTGTATTTATCTTGCTTTTCTGCTGTTCGTGTGATTAGCTGGGAGGAGATCACGGCGACATCCTCCCTATAAAAGTGTAGATGGATCACTCTCTAACTCTTTCTTGCTTCACATACAAATGGCTTGAAAGGTGCAGGGAAGATGCAGGTCTAATAGACAGAATAGAAGGTCTGTGCCAGGTGGGTTTCTCTGCATTGGTGTCCCATCACAGGTCCGCAAGTGTAATGTGTGATCTTTGACTCCTGGCATTTCACAAGCAGGCGGCCAGGAAAAGGTTTCAGCCTATCAACCACTGAGGAGACGCAGCCTCTGAATGAGGAATGAGGAAGCAATGAATACATCCAGCCTATCACAGGAACAGCCCTGAGTGTTCCGAATTATAAATTCTCCATGTCACTGTATGTCGTTGAGCCCAAGTAGCTCGCCGTGATTGTATAGTGGTTAGTACTCTGCGTTGTGGCCGCAGCAACCTCGGTTCGAATCCGAGTCACGGCATTGTGGTTGGCAATGTCACGGCAGTTCGGTGTTAATTTTACAGAATTAGCAAATGTACCAGTGGTTTTTGTAAAATGTCTATTAAAAACAGATCCTTTCAAATATTTAAACCATCTAACAACAAATGATTTAAACTCGCATGATTATAAGCTGTAGCTATAATGTATTTACTTACATAAATTATCGTTCTTGAACCTATTGGGGGTGGAGGGGGAGCGGAGATCACCCCCCAGGTGCAGTTGAGTGACCTGTGTTGTGGCTCTCTAGAGGGAAGGCACACATTTTGCTGTCACCCAGCCCAATCCAGACGTGTATTGGGGCCAGGTTTCAGGCAAATAGAGCAGTAAGTGCAGAGAAATGTTCACTCTCTAAAAGTGGCATTTCTAAAATAGTAAAGTTAAATCCAACCTCACCAGTAAGTAGGATTTTCAATAAATAAATAAAGCTACTCCTCTCCGATATGGAATTACCAAATTAAAAGTATAGGGGAATACACAGAGCTAACCTATGAGAGGGGTAGACCTCACAGTAGTGAAAAATGAAATAGACTGTTTGGTACTTACAGGACACGCGAACCACCAAAGTACATATCTTATTTTTTACTTACATAGCATCATGCACCTAGGACTACCTAGGGCCTACCTTAGGTGTAAATTATATGTAATAAAAGGGGAGTTTAAGGCTTGGCAAGTAGGCTGGGACTCCCCTGGGAGACCCCTGAGTCTATGCCCAGAACCATAACTCTGCCAGTCGAGTACTTACCTAAAAGCCGATAACTCACTTTTCTTCCATAGGCTAACATTGAGTGGTTTCACTTGGAAATTCTTCTAAGTGGTGTGGAGTTTTGGAACTTTAAAATATTCATCTAAAATCAGCCGAACAACGAATTCTGATTTACTCACCTGTTATCAGGAGAGACCTCAGTGATGCATCTTGGAGCTCGGTACTGACCCTGAAAAGTAATTTTAACCGTACTTACCAGTAACGCGAATTTCCTTCCATGGGATATCATTGCCTGCTTTTTGCTGAAAATTTTCTAAGTGTCGATTTTTGAAACTTACAAATATTCTTTAAAAATCGTACCAACTGTGAAAACGTAATTGTTTACCTGTTTTAGATAGATGTCCCAGTACTGAGCCTAGGAGCCCAGCACTGGATTACAAAAGTAACGAGAACGTACTTTACCCGTAACTTGAATTTTCTTCCATAGGAAACCATTGACTGTTTTTCTGTGAAATTTCTTCTAAGTGTCGATTTTGCAAACATGTAAATATTCCTTAAAAATCGCCTGTATAACTTAAACGCAGTTTCTCAACTGCTTACAGGTGGTACAGTAGTGCTGGATCTAGGATCCAACACTGACCTAGAAAAAGTAACCATAATCCCACTTACCTGCTAAGTGAATTTCCTTCCATAGGATAACGTTGGTATTTTGATCAGCAAAAGTTTCTAAGTGTCAACTTTTAAAATAGCAAAATATTGCTTAAAAATCACAACAGTAACTAAAACGAATTTACTCACTTGTTTCCAAGAACTGTCCCAGGACTGAATCTAGGATCCAGTCCTGGATTTAGAAAAGTAATCCTGAAAGTAATTAATTGCATATAACTTAAAATTCCCATTGAGCTCAATGTATTATTGTGATTCAAATTGTGTTGCCTATTGCAATAAACTGTAACTATGACCTGCAAAAGTCAATTGCCTATTGCAAAGTATTTAACTAAAGCATCTCATTCTGAGAAAGTATATTTTGATACCTATTGTTGGTTCTAAAATAAAACAACAATATCTTTTGTATGCAAACCAATGGCCTAGAGTTCAGTTCTTGAGTGTGTGAGACCATTTGCTGACTGAGTGTGTACAACAAATGTTTTACACTGTACTCTGATACTGCCTTACTGCTCGGCAAGCTACCACTTTAGAGAGTAAGGTTATATCTAACTTTAGCCTCTGCCAAACCTCTGGGGACTGGGGACTCTGTGCACACTGTACCTATTTGGGAACAGTATATACAGAGCCACTTTCTCACAGTAGTGATAAAGTGATTAGAGTCCTAAGGCCAACATAAAGATACAGCAAAACGTGAGGTGAAAAGCAAAAAGGTTGCTGGTAGGCCACCTTAAGGATGCCAGGTCTAACAAAAACTGAACTAAGGATAACATGAGTAAAACATCAGGTTTCTCTACTGCATTTGGTGAGACAAGTGGGCCTTCTTTTATCTTCCATTCAAGCAATCTTTGACAGACCCCTTTATTATAGAGCTTTTCAAGGATTAAAGATAAGGCACTTACAAAGGAGTCCCAAATACTCAGAGATGGTTGACTTCTGTAATATGGGTCGTAGACTAAAAGCAGCGCAAAAACAGAGTGCAACAGGGTCCAAAAAACTTGAGTGCCACAAGAGAGTTTGAATGCAAGCGTATCCTTTTACAGATCCAGAGATATACTCATGCAATTTTTGTTTTTAGGACAGAACGTGCATGATGAAAAAAACATTGTTTTTAAAAAGCGCATTGCAGAATATCAGTACTTTGATGTGGGAAAACTTCAAAACTTTCAAACAAAATATTTGTAGGCAGCTTACAGCAAGTTGTTGTGGCCGAGTGGTTAAGGTGATGGACTAGAAATCCATTGGGGTATCCCCGCGCAGGTTCGAATCCTGCCAACAACGAGAAGCTTTTTATTATCGGCTACAATTTCAGAAGTTAACCTTTAGTATTTCTTCCATTTCAGTTTTATAAATAGGTGGCTTATTTTTGTGTCACTATTGCCTCTCCACATATTTGTTATCGCTACCTCTTTCATGTCTTTGCTACACCTCATTCCTACTTTAGCACTGGTGTAAACGCTTCAAATTATTATACGGTTGTTCTCTCATTCATACCTGCGCATGCACTTGAAAGTTACTTTACCAATAAAAGACACAAAGAGAGAAATAGAACAAAAGTGCTGGCTGGATTGGCAAACACACATCATAAAACTGCATTTTCTTTTTTATTCTCCCCCGTGTTACATGCTTAACCTCCCCATGTGTAATTTCTCTTAACCTGCTGTCCCAGGAAGAGAATTTCATCTACAGGCTCTTTCTGTGTTTTTTTCCCTAGTCTGTCTTTCCCATTTCTTAGCTGTGTAACTGTTCCTTTACGCGCTCTATTTAAACGCCATCAATCTCATTTGAGCTCCTTGCTCCCGCTTCTGTTTTCTCCACCTCTCATACTGCCAGTTCTCTCTTTCTCTGTGGTTGGTGGCTACTTTCCTGAGCTTCCGAAGCCACGTGGTTCCTGCCTCTTGTTGTCAGACTTGAATTGGAAAAGGAACCATATTAACAAGCCTTTACCACTCACACACGGCGGAAGTTTATACTTTAATTCAGTGAGCTAAGAAAAGCGTGTTGTGGGTCCCCTACGAGCCATGGTGCTTGCTTCATCATGATTTGGCACCAGTCATTAGCCGCAGCTCTGCTAATGAGCCACTGAGGTCAGTTTCAATATTTACTCAAAAACATAACCATGCAGCCCACCCCTCAACTGTGTATTTATCTTGCTTTTCTGCTGTTCGTGTGATTAGCTGGGAGGAGCTCACGGCGACATCCTCCCTATAAAAGTGTAGATGGATCACTCTCTAACTCTTTCTTGCTTCACATACAAATGGCTTGAAAGGTGCAGGGAAGATGCAGGTCTAATAGACAGAATAGAAGGTCTGTGCCAGGTGGGTTTCTCTGCATTGGTGTCCCATCACAGGTCCGCAAGTGTAATGTGTGATCTTTGACTCCTGGCATTTCACAAGCAGGCGGCCAGGAAACGGTTTCAGCCTATCAACCACTGAGGAGACGCAGCCTCTGAATGAGGAATGAGGAAGCAATGAATACATCCAGCCTATCACAGGAACAGCCCTGAGTGTTCCGAATTATAAATTCTCCATGTCACTGTATGTCGTTGAGCCCAAGTAGCTCGCCGTGATTGTATAGTGGTTAGTACTCTGCGTTGTGGCCGCAGCAACCTCGGTTCGAATCCGAGTCACGGCATTGTGGTTGGCAATGTCACGGCAGTTGGGTGTTAATTTTACAGAATTAGCAAATTACCAGTGGTTTTTGTAAAATGTCTATTAAAAACAGATCCTTTCAAATATTTAAACCATCTAACAACAAATGATTTAAACTCGCATGATTATAAGCTGTAGCTATAATGTATTTACTTACATAAATTATCGTTCTTGAACCTATTGGGGGTGGAGGGGGAGCGGAGATCACCCCCCAGGTGCAGTTGAGTGACCTGTGTTGTGGCTCTCTAGAGGGAAGGCACACATTTTGCTGTCACCCAGCCCAATCCAGACGTGTATTGGGGCCAGGTTTCAGGCAAATAGAGCAGTAAGTGCAGAGAAATGTTCACTCTCTAAAAGTGGCATTTCTAAAATAGTAAAGTTAAATCCAACCTCACCAGTAAGTAGGATTTTCAATAAATAAATAAAGCTACTCCTCTCCGATATGGAATTACCAAATTAAAAGTATAGGGGAATACACAGAGCTAACCTATGAGAGGGGTAGACCTCACAGTAGTGAAAAATGAAATAGACTGTTTGGTACTTACAGGACACGCGAACCACCAAAGTACATATCTTATTTTTTACTTACATAGCATCATGCACCTAGGACTACCTAGGGCCTACCTTAGGTGTAAATTATATGTAATAAAAGGGGAGTTTAAGGCTTGGCAAGTAGGCTGGGACTCCCCTGGGAGACCCCTGAGTCTATGCCCAGAACCATAACTCTGCCAGTCGAGTACTTACCTAAAAGCCGATAACTCACTTTTCTTCCATAGGCTAACATTGAGTGGTTTCACTTGGAAATTCTTCTAAGTGGTGTGGAGTTTTGGAACTTTAAAATATTCATCTAAAATCAGCCGAACAACGAATTCTGATTTACTCACCTGTTATCAGGAGAGACCTCAGTGATGCATCTTGGAGCTCGGTACTGACCCTGAAAAGTAATTTTAACCGTACTTACCAGTAACACGAATTTCCTTCCATGGGATATCATTGCCTGCTTTTTGCTGAAAATTTTCTAAGTGTCGATTTTTGAAACTTACAAATATTCTTTAAAAATCGTACCAACTGTGAAAACGTAATTGTTTACCTGTTTTAGATAGATGTCCCAGTACTGAGCCTAGGAGCCCAGCACTGGATTACAAAAGTAACGAGAACGTACTTTACCCGTAACTTGAATTTTCTTCCATAGGAAACCATTGACTGTTTTTCTGTGAAATTTCTTCTAAGTGTCGATTTTGCAAACATGTAAATATTCCTTAAAAATCGCCTGTATAACTTAAACGCAGTTTCTCAACTGCTTACAGGTGGTACAGTAGTGCTGGATCTAGGATCCAACACTGACCTAGAAAAAGTAACCATAATCCCACTTACCTGCTAAGTGAATTTCCTTCCATAGGATAACGTTGGTATTTTGATCAGCAAAAGTTTCTAAGTGTCAACTTTTAAAATAGCAAAATATTGCTTAAAAATCACAACAGTAACTAAAACGAATTTACTCACTTGTTTCCAAGAACTGTCCCAGGACTGAATCTAGGATCCAGTCCTGGATTTAGAAAAGTAATCCTGAAAGTAATTAATTGCATATAACTTAAAATTCCCATTGAGCTCAATGTATTATTGTGATTCAAATTGTGTTGCCTATTGCAATAAACTGTAACTATGACCTGCAAAAGTCAATTGCCTATTGCAAAGTATTTAACTAAAGCATCTCATTCTGAGAAAGTATATTTTGATACCTATTGTTGGTTCTAAAATAAAACAACAATATCTTTTGTATGCAAACCAATGGCCTAGAGTTCAGTTCTTGAGTGTGTGAGACCATTTGCTGACTGAGTGTGTACAACAAATGTTTTACACTGTACTCTGATACTGCCTTACTGCTCGGCAAGCTACCACTTTAGAGAGTAAGGTTATATCTAACTTTAGCCTCTGCCAAACCTCTGGGGACTGGGGACTCTGTGCACACTGTACCTATTTGGGAACAGTATATACAGAGCCACTTTCTCACAGTAGTGATAAAGTGATTAGAGTCCTAAGGCCAACATAAAGATACAGCAAAACGTGAGGTGAAAAGCAAAAAGGTTGCTGGTAGGCCACCTTAAGGATGCCAGGTCTAACAAAAACTGAACTAAGGATAACATGAGTAAAACATCAGGTTTCTCTACTGCATTTGGTGAGACAAGTGGGCCTTCTTTTATCTTCCATTCAAGCAATCTTTGACAGACCCCTTTATTATAGAGCTTTTCAAGGATTAAAGATAAGGCACTTACAAAGGAGTCCCAAATACTCAGAGATGGTTGACTTCTGTAATATGGGTCGTAGACTAAAAGCAGCGCAAAAACAGAGTGCAACAGGGTCCAAAAAACTTGAGTGCCACAAGAGAGTTTGAATGCAAGCGTATCCTTTTACAGATCCAGAGATATACTCATGCAATTTTTGTTTTTAGGACAGAACGTGCATGATGAAAAAAACATTGTTTTTAAAAAGCGCATTGCAGAATATCAGTACTTTGATGTGGGAAAACTTCAAAACTTTCAAACAAAATATTTGTAGGCAGCTTACAGCAAGTTGTTGTGGCCGAGTGGTTAAGGCGATGGACTAGAAATCCATTGGGGTATCCCCGCGCAGGTTCGAATCCTGCCAACAACGAGAATCTTTTTATTATCGGCTACAATTTCAGAAGTTAACCTTTAGTATTTCTTCCATTTCAGTTTTATAAATAGGTGGCTTATTTTTGTGTCACTATTGCCTCTCCACATATTTGTTATCGCTACCTCTTTCATGTCTTTGCTACACCTCATTCCTACTTTAGCACTGGTGTAAACGCTTCAAATTATTATACGGTTGTTCTCTCATTCATACCTGCGCATGCACTTGAAAGTTACTTTACCAATAAAAGACGCAAAGAGAGAAATAGAACAAAAGTGCTGGCTGGATTGGCAAACACACTTCATAAAACTGCATTTTCTTTTTTATGCTCCCCCGTGTTACATGCTTAACCTCCCCATGTGTAATTTCTCTTAACCTGCTGTCCCAGGAAGAGAATTTCATCTACAGGCTCTTTCTGTGTTTTTTTCCCTAGTCTGTCTTTCCCATTTCTTAGCTGTGTAACTGTTCCTTTACGCGCTCTATTTAAACGCCATCAATCTCATTTGAGCTCCTTGCTCCCGCTTCTGTTTTCTCCACCTCTCATACTGCCAGTTCTCTCTTTCTCTGTGGTTGGTGGCTACTTTCCTGAGCTTCCGAAGCCACGTGGTTCCTGCCTCTTGTTGTCAGACTTGAATTGGAAAAGGAACCATATTAACAAGCCTTTACCACTCACACACGGCGGAAGTTTATACTTTAATTCAGTGAGCTAAGAAAAGCGTGTTGTGGGTCCCCTACGAGCCATGGTGCTTGCTTCATCATGATTTGGCACCAGTCATTAGCCGCAGCTCTGCTAATGAGCCACTGAGGTCAGTTTCAATATTTACTCAAAAACATAACCATGCAGCCCACCCCTCAACTGTGTATTTATCTTGCTTTTCTGCTGTTCGTGTGATTAGCTGGGAGGAGATCACGGCGACATCCTCCCTATAAAAGTGTAGATGGATCACTCTCTAACTCTTTCTTGCTTCACATACAAATGGCTTGAAAGGTGCAGGGAAGATGCAGGTCTAATAGACAGAATAGAAGGTCTGTGCCAGGTGGGTTTCTCTGCATTGGTGTCCCATCACAGGTCCGCAAGTGTAATGTGTGATCTTTGACTCCTGGCATTTCACAAGCAGGCGGCCAGGAAACGGTTTCAGCCTATCAACCACTGAGGAGACGCAGCCTCTGAATGAGGAATGAGGAAGCAATGAATACATCCAGCCTATCACAGGAACAGCCCTGAGTGTTCCGAATTATAAATTCTCCATGCCACTGTATGTCGTTGAGCCCAAGTAGCTTGCCGTGATCGTATAGTGGTTAGTACTCTGCGTTGTGGCCGCAGCAACCTCGGTTCGAATCTGAGTCACGGCATTGTGGTTGGCAATGTCACGGCAGTTGGGTGTTAATTTTACAGAATTAGCAAATGTACCAGTGGTTTTTGTAAAATGTCTATTAAAAACAGATCCTTTCAAATATTTAAACCATCTAACCACAAATGATTTAAACTCGCATGATTATAAGCTGTAGCTATAATGTATTTACTTACATAAATTATCGTTCTTGAACCTATTGGGGGTGGAGGGGGAGCGGAGCTCTCCCCCCAGGTGCAGTTGAGTGACCTGTGTTGTGGCTCTCTAGAGGGAAGGCACACATTTTGCTGTCACCCAGCCCAATCCAGACGTGTATTGGGGCCAGGTTTCAGGCAAATAGAGCAGTAAGTGCAGAGACATGTTCACTCTCTAAAAGTGGCATTTCTAAAATAGTAAAGTTAAATCCAACCTCACCAGTAAGTAGGATTTTCAATAAATAAATAAACCTACTCCTCTCCGATATGGAATTACCAAATAAAAAGTATAGGGGAATACACAGAGCTAACCTATGAGAGGGGTAGACCTCACAGTAGTGAAAAATGAAATAGACTGTTTGGTACTTACAGGACACGCGAACCACCAAAGTACATATCTTATTTTTTACTTACATAGCATCATGCACCTAGGACTACCTAGGGCCTACCTTAGGTGTAAATTATATGTAATAAAAGGGGAGTTTAAGGCTTGGCAAGTAGGCTGGGACTCCCCTGGGAGACCCCTGAGTCTATGCCCAGAACCATAACTCTGCCAGTCGAGTACTTACCTAAAAGCCGATAACTCACTTTTCTTCCATAGGCTAACATTGAGTGGTTTCACTTGGAAATTCTTCTAAGTGGTGTGGAGTTTTGGAACTTTAAAATATTCATCTAAAATCAGCCGAACAACGAATTCTGATTTACTCACCTGTTATCAGGAGAGACCTCAGTGCTGCATCTTGGAGCTCAGTACTGACCCTGAAAAGTAATTTTAACCGTACTTACCAGTAACTCGAATTTCCTTCCATGGGATATCATTGCCTGCTTTTTGCTGAAAATTTTCTAAGTGTCGATTTTTGAAACTTACAAATATTCTTTAAAAATTGTACCAACTGTGAAAACGTAATTGTTTACCTGTTTTAGATAGATGTCCCAGTACTGAGCCTAGGAGCCCAGCACTGGATTACAAAAGTAACGAGAACGTACTTTACCCGTAACTTGAATTTTCTTCCATAGGAAACCATTGACTGTTTTTCTGTGAAATTTCTTCTAAGTGTCGATTTTGCAAACATGTAAATATTCCTTAAAAATCGCCTGTATAACTTAAACGCAGTTTCTCAACTGCTTACAGGTGGTACAGTAGTGCTGGATCTAGGATCCAACACTGACCTAGAAAAAGTAACCATAATCCCACTTACCTGCTAAGTGAATTTCCTTCCGTAGGATAACGTTGGTATTTTGATCAGCAAAAGTTTCTAAGTGTCAACTTTTAAAATAGCAAAATATTGCTTAAAAATCACAACAGTAACTAAAACGAATTTACTCACTTGTTTCCAAGAACTGTCCCAGGACTGAATCTAGGATCCAGTCCTGGATTTAGAAAAGTAATCCTGAAAGTAATTAATTGCATATAACTTAAAATTCCCATTGAGCTCAATGTATTATTGTGATTCAAATTGTGTTGCCTATTGCAATAAACTGTAACTATGACCTGCAAAAGTCAATTGCCTATTGCAAAGTATTTAACTAAAGCATCTCATTCTGAGAAAGTATATTTTGATACCTATTGTTGGTTCTAAAATAAAACAACAATATCTTTTGTATGCAAACCAATGGCCTAGAGTTCAGTTCTTGAGTGTGTGAGACCATTTGCTGACTGAGTGTGTACAACAAATGTTTTACACTGTACTCTGATACTGCCTTACTGCTCGGCAAGCTACCACTTTAGAGAGTAAGGTTATATCTAACTTTAGCCTCTGCCAAACCTCTGGGGACTGGGGACTCTGTGCACACTGTACCTATTTGGGAACAGTATATACAGAGCCACTTTCTCACAGTAGTGATAAAGTGATTAGAGTCCTAAGGCCAACATAAAGATACAGCAAAACGTGAGGTGAAAAGCAAAAAGGTTGCTGGTAGGCCACCTTAAGGATGCCAGGTCTAACAAAAACTGAACTAAGGATAACATGAGTAAAACATCAGGTTATTCTACTGCATTTGGTGAGACAAGTGGGCCTTCTTTTATCTTCCATTCAAGCAATCTTTGACAGACCCCTTTATTATAGAGCTTTTCAAGGATTAAAGATAAGGCACTTACAAAGGAGTCCCAAATACTCAGAGATGGTTGACTTCTGTAATATGGGTCGTAGACTAAAAGCAGCGCAAAAACAGAGTGCAACAGGGTCCAAAAAATTGAGTGCCACACGAGAGTTTGAATGCAAGCGTATCCTTTTACAGATCCAGAGATATACTCATGCAATTTTTGTTTTTAGGACAGAACGTGCATGATGAAAAAAACATTGTTTTTAAAAAGCGCATTGCAGAATATCAGTACTTTGATGTGGGAAAACTTCAAAACTTTCAAACAAAATATTTGTAGGCAGCTTACAGCAAGTTGTTGTGGGCGAGTGGTTAAGGCGATGGACTAGAAATCCATTGGGGTATCCCCACGCAGGTTCGAATCCTGCCAACAACGAGAAGCTTTTTATTATCGGCTACAATTTCAGAAGTTAACCTTTAGTATTTCTTCCATTTCAGTTTTATAAATAGGTGGCTTATTTTTGTGTCACTATTGCCTCTCCACATATTTGTTATCGTTACCTCTTTCATGTCTTTGCTACACCTCATTCCTACTTTAGCACTGGTGTAAACGCTTCAAATTATTATACGGTTGCTCTCTCATTCATACCTGCGCATGCACTTGAAAGTTACTTTACCAATAAAAGACGCAAAGAGAGAAATAGAACAAAAGTGCTGGCTGGATTGGCAAACACACTTCGTAAAACTGCATTTTCTTTTTTATTCTCCCCCGTGTTACATGCTTAACCTCCCCATGTGTAATTTCTCTTAACCTGCTGTCCCAGGAAGAGAATTTCATCTACAGGCTCTTTCTGTGTTTTTTTCCCTAGTCTGTCTTTCCCATTTCTTAGCTGTGTAACTATTCCTTTACGCGCTCTATTTAAACGCCATCAATCTCATTTGAGCTCCTTGCTCCCGCTTCTGTTTTCTCCACCTCTCATACTGCCAGTTCTCTCTTTCTCTGTGGTTGGTGGCTACTTTCCTGAGCTTCCGAAGCCACGTGGTTCCTGCCTCTTGTTGTCAGACTTGAATTGGAAAAGGAACCATATTAACAAGCCTTTACCACTCACACACGGCGGAAGTTTATACTTTAATTCAGTGAGCTAAGAAAAGCGTGTTGTGGGTCCCCTACGAGCCATGGTGCTTGCTTCATCATGATTTGGCACCAGTCATTAGCCGCAGCTCTGCTAATGAGCCACTGAGGTCAGTTTCAATATTTACTCAAAAACATAACCATGCAGCCCACCCCTCAACTGTGTATTTATCTTGCTTTTCTGCTGTTCGTGTGATTAGCTGGGAGGAGCTCACGGCGACATCCTCCCTATAAAAGTGTAGATGGATCACTCTCTAACTCTTTCTTGCTTCACATACAAATGGCTTGAAAGGTGCAGGGAAGATGCAGGTCTAATAGACAGAATAGAAGGTCTGTGCCAGGTGGGTTTCTCTGCATTGGTGTCCCATCACAGGTCCGCAAGTGTAATGTGTGATCTTTGACTCCTGGCATTTCACAAGCAGGCGGCCAGGAAACGGTTTCAGCCTATCAACCACTGAGGAGACGCAGCCTCTGAATGAGGAATGAGGAAGCAATGAATACATCCAGCCTATCACAGGAACAGCCCTGAGTGTTCCGAATTATAAATTCTCCATGTCACTGTATGTAGTTGAGCCCAAGTAGCTCGCCGTGATTGTATAGTGGTTAGTACTCTGCGTTGTGGCCGCAGCAACCTCGGTTCGAATCCGAGTCACGGCATTGTGGTTGGCAATGTCACGGCAGTTGGGTGTTAATTTTACAGAATTAGCAAATGAGCCAGTGGTTTTTGTAAAATGTCTATTAAAAACAGATCCTTTCAAATATTTAAACCATCTAACAACAAATGATTTAAACTCGCATGATTATAAGCTGTAGCTATAATGTATTTACTTACATAAATTATCGTTCTTGAACCTATTGGGGGTGGAGGGGGAGCGGAGATCACCCCCCAGGTGCAGTTGAGTGACCTGTGTTGTGGCTCTCTAGAGGGAAGGCACACATTTTGCTGTCACCCAGCCCAATCCAGACGTGTATTGGGGCCAGGTTTCAGGCAAATAGAGCAGTAAGTGCAGAGAAATGTTCACTCTCTAAAAGTGGCATTTCTAAAATAGTAAAGTTAAATCCAACCTCACCAGTAAGTAGGATTTTCAATAAATAAATAAAGCTACTCCTCTCCGATATGGAATTACCAAATTAAAAGTATAGGGGAATACACAGAGCTAACCTATGAGAGGGGTAGACCTCACAGTAGTGAAAAATGAAATAGACTGTTTGGTACTTACAGGACACGCGAACCACCAAAGTACATATCTTATTTTTTACTTACATAGCATCATGCACCTAGGACTACCTAGGGCCTACCTTAGGTGTAAATTATATGTAATAAAAGGGGAGTTTAAGGCTTGGCAAGTAGGCTGGGACTCCCCTGGGAGACCCCTGAGTCTATGCCCAGAACCATAACTCTGCCAGTCGAGTACTTACCTAAAAGCCGATAACTCACTTTTCTTCCATAGGCTAACATTGAGTGGTTTCACTTGGAAATTCTTCTAAGTGGTGTGGAGTTTTGGAACTTTAAAATATTCATCTAAAATCAGCCGAACAACGAATTCTGATTTACTCACCTGTTATCAGGAGAGACCTCAGTGATGCATCTTGGAGCTCGGTACTGACCCTGAAAAGTAATTTTAACCGTACTTACCAGTAACACGAATTTCCTTCCATGGGATATCATTGCCTGCTTTTTGCTGAAAATTTTCTAAGTGTCGATTTTTGAAACTTACAAATATTCTTTAAAAATCGTACCAACTGTGAAAACGTAATTGTTTACCTGTTTTAGATAGATGTCCCAGTACTGAGCCTAGGAGCCCAGCACTGGATTACAAAAGTAACGAGAACGTACTTTACCCGTAACTTGAATTTTCTTCCATAGGAAACCATTGACTGTTTTTCTGTAAAATTTCTTCTAAGTGTCGATTTTGCAAACATGTAAATATTCCTTAAAAATCGCCTGTATAACTTAAACGCAGTTTCTCAACTGCTTACAGGTGGTACAGTAGTGCTGGATCTAGGATCCAACACTGACCTAGAAAACGTAACCATAACCCCACTTACCTGCTAAGTGAATTTCCTTCCATAGGATAACATTGGTAATTTGATCAGCAAAAGTTTGTAAGTGTCAACTTTTAAAATAGCAAAATATTGCTTAAAAGTCACAACAGTAACTAAAACGAATTTACTCACTTGTTTCCAAGAACTGTCCCAGGACTGAATCTAGGATCCAGTCCTGGATTTAGAAAAGTAATCCTGAAAGTAATTAATTGCATATAACTTAAAATTCACATTGAGCTCAATGTATTATTGTGATTCAAATTGTGTTGCCTATTGCAATAAACTGTAACTATGACCTGCAAAAGTCAATTGCCTATTGCAAAGTATTTAACTAAAGCATCTCATTCTGAGAAAGTATATTTTGATACCTATTGTTGGTTCTAAAATAAAACAACAATATCTTTTGTATGCAAACCAATGGCCTAGAGTTCAGTTCTTGAGTGTGTGAGACCATTTGCTGACTGAGTGTGTACAACAAATGTTTTACACTGTACTCTGATACTGCCTTACTGCTCGGCAAGCTACCACTTTAGAGAGTAAGGTTATATCTAACTTTAGCCTCTGCCAAACCTCTGGGGACTGGGGACTCTGTGCACACTGTACCTATTTGGGAACAGTATATACAGAGCCACTTTCTCACAGTAGTGATAAAGTGATTAGAGTCCTAAGGCCAACATAAAGATACAGCAAAACGTGAGGTGAAAAGCAAAAAGGTTGCTGGTAGGCCACCTTAAGGATGCCAGGTCTAACAAAAACTGAACTAAGGATAACATGAGTAAAACATCAGGTTTCTCTACTGCATTTGGTGAGACAAGTGGGCCTTCTTTTATCTTCCATTCAAGCAATCTTTGACAGACCCCTTTATTATAGAGCTTTTCAAGGATTAAAGATAAGGCACTTACAAAGGAGTCCCAAATACTCAGAGATGGTTGACTTCTGTAATATGGGTCGTAGACTAAAAGCAGCGCAAAAACAGAGTGCAACAGGGTCCAAAAAACTTGAGTGCCACAAGAGAGTTTGAATGCAAGCGTATCCTTTTACAGATCCAGAGATATACTCATGCAATTTTTGTTTTTAGGACAGAACGTGCATGATGAAAAAAACATTGTTTTTAAAAAGCGCATTGCAGAATATCAGTACTTTGATGTGGGAAAACTTCAAAACTTTCAAACAAAATATTTGTAGGCAGCTTACAGCAAGTTGTTGTGGCCGAGTGGTTAAGGCGATGGACTAGAAATCCATTGGGGTATCCCCGCGCAGGTTCGAATCCTGCCAACAACGAGAAGCTTTTTATTATCGGCTACAATTTCAGAAGTTAACCTTTAGTATTTCTTCCATTTCAGTTTTATAAATAGGTGGCTTATTTTTGTGTCACTATTGCCTCTCCACATATTTGTTATCGCTACCTCTTTCATTTCTTTGCTACACCTCATTCCTACTTTAGCACTGGTGTAAACGCTTCAAATTATTATACGGTTGTTCTCTCATTCATACCTGCGCATGCACTTGAAAGTTACTTTACCAATAAAAGACGCAAAGAGAGAAATAGAACAAAAGTGCTGGCTGGATTGGCAAACACACTTCATAAAACTGCATTTTCTTTTTTATTCTCCCCCGTGTTACATGCTTAACCTCCCCATGTGTAATTTCTCTTAACCTGCTGTCCCAGGAAGAGAATTTCATCTACAGGCTCTTTCTGTGTTTTTTTCCCTAGTCTGTCTTTCCCATTTCTTAGCTGTGTAACTGTTCCTTTACGCGCTCTATTTAAACGCCATCAATCTCATTTGAGCTCCTTGCTCCCGCTTCTGTTTTCTCCACCTCTCATACTGCCAGTTCTCTCTTTCTCTGTGGTTGGTGGCTACTTTCCTGAGCTTCCGAAGCCACGTGGTTCCTGCCTCTTGTTGTCAGACTTGAATTGGAAAAGGAACCATATTAACAAGCCTTTACCACTCACACACGGCGGAAGTTTATACTTTAATTCAGTGAGCTAAGAAAAGCGTGTTGTGGGTCCCCTACGAGCCATGGTGCTTGCTTCATCATGATTTGGCACCAGTCATTAGCCGCAGCTCTGCTAATGAGCCACTGAGGTCAGTTTCAATATTTACTCAAAAACATAACCATGCAGCCCACCCCTCAACTGTGTATTTATCTTGCTTTTCTGCTGTTCGTGTGATTAGCTGGGAGGAGCTCACGGCGACATCCTCCCTATAAAAGTGTAGATGGATCACTCTCTAACTCTTTCTTGCTTCACATACAAATGGCTTGAAAGGTGCAGGGAAGATGCAGGTCTAATAGACAGAATAGAAGGTCTGTGCCAGGTGGGTTTCTCTGCATTGGTGTCCCATCACAGGTCCGCAAGTGTAATGTGTGATCTTTGACTCCTGGCATTTCACAAGCAGGCGGCCAGGAAACGGTTTCAGCCTATCAACCACTGAGGAGACGCAGCCTCTGAATGAGGAATGAGGAAGCAATGAATACATCCAGCCTATCACAGGAACAGCCCTGAGTGTTCCGAATTATAAATTCTCCATGTCACTGTATGTCGTTGAGCCCAAGTAGCTCGCCGTGATTGTATAGTGGTTAGTACTCTGCGTTGTGGCCGCAGCAACCTCGGTTCGAATCCGAGTCACGGCATTGTGGTTGGCAATGTCACGGCAGTTGGGTGTTAATTTTACAGAATTAGCAAATGTACCAGTGGTTTTTGTAAAATGTCTATTAAAAACAGATCCTTTCAAATATTTAAACCATCTAACAACAAATGATTTAAACTCGCATGATTATAAGCTGTAGCTATAATGTATTTACTTACATAAATTATCGTTCTTGAACCTATTGGGGGTGGAGGGGGAGCGGAGATCACCCCCCAGGTGCAGTTGAGTGACCTGTGTTGTGGCTCTCTAGAGGGAAGGCACACATTTTGCTGTCACCCAGCCCAATCCAGACGTGTATTGGGGCCAGGTTTCAGGCAAATAGAGCAGTAAGTGCAGAGAAATGTTCACTCTCTAAAAGTGGCATTTCTAAAATAGTAAAGTTAAATCCAACCTCACCAGTAAGTAGGATTTTCAATAAATAAATAAAGCTACTCCTCTCCGATATGGAATTACCAAATTAAAAGTATAGGGGAATACACAGAGCTAACCTATGAGAGGGGTAGACCTCACAGTAGTGAAAAATGAAATAGACTGTTTGGTACTTACAGGACACGCGAACCACCAAAGTACATATCTTATTTTTTACTTACATAGCATCATGCACCTAGGACTACCTAGGGCCTACCTTAGGTGTAAATTATATGTAATAAAAGGGGAGTTTAAGGCTTGGCAAGTAGGCTGGGACTCCCCTGGGAGACCCCTGAGTCTATGCCCAGAACCATAACTCTGCCAGTCGAGTACTTACCTAAAAGCCGATAACTCACTTTTCTTCCATAGGCTAACATTGAGTGGTTTCACTTGGAAATTCTTCTAAGTGGTGTGGAGTTTTGGAACTTTAAAATATTCATCTAAAATCAGCCGAACAACGAATTCTGATTTACTCACCTGTTATCAGGAGAGACCTCAGTGATGCATCTTGGAGCTCGGTACTGACCCTGAAAAGTAATTTTAACCGTACTTACCAGTAACACGAATTTCCTTCCATGGGATATCATTGCCTGCTTTTTGCTGAAAATTTTCTAAGTGTCGATTTTTGAAACTTACAAATATTCTTTAAAAATCGTACCAACTGTGAAAACGTAATTGTTTACCTGTTTTAGATAGATGTCCCAGTACTGAGCCTAGGAGCCCAGCACTGGATTACAAAAGTAACGAGAACGTACTTTACCCGTAACTTGAATTTTCTTCCATAGGAAACCATTGACTGTTTTTCTGTGAAATTTCTTCTAAGTGTCGATTTTGCAAACATGTAAATATTCCTTAAAAATCGCCTGTATAACTTAAACGCAGTTTCTCAACTGCTTACAGGTGGTACAGTAGTGCTGGATCTAGGATCCAACACTGACCTAGAAAAAGTAACCATAATCCCACTTACCTGCTAAGTGAATTTCCTTCCATAGGATAACTGTTAGAACCGGCGGTCTCTAGTTGGCAGAGGTATACACTTCTGACAAATAGGGACCAACCAACTCTAGTCAGGGCAAGGGGATTACACACTCAGATAACCCCTGCTACCCCCTTGGTAGCTTGGCAGAGCAGACAGGCTTATCTCAGAGGCAGTGTGTTAAGCATTTATGACCACATACAGTAATAAAGTGGATGCACTACAGATGGACACGACACAGAAGTTATTATAAAAATAGTATTTTTATATAAGGCTTAGCACAAGACCAAATAACGACAAAAATATACCACAGTCTTAATAAATACTCTTCGGAAGGAAAAATAATAGTTCAAGTAAGGTTTCTTCTTGGCAAATAGTTCTTTAGCAAAGTATTCTTCTGAGCACAGTTCTTTGGCAACAATGTAACCCCCACAGGAGTCACACGACGTCGAGTCTACAAGATTCCCAAGGTTCGGCGTCGACCGCGAGGAGCGCTACGTCGAGCCTGGAGTTGCAACAGACCCCACAAGTACAGTACCTTGAGAAACGAAGAAAACGATGATCCACGGCGTCGAGATGTCGGCGTCGAGGTCGGCGTCGATCGTGCCTCGGAGTCGGGTCAATCCGCAGCGGCGTCGAGGGATGTCGGGCCGGAGCAGCGCTCACGGCGTCGAGAAGGGCGTCGAGTCGATGCGATCAGCAGCGGCGTCGGGACGGGGTCGCTTGGATGTAGAGCCGATACTCACTCCTCACTGGCGTTGATACCGGCGTCGAGACGGGGTCACTTGGAGCCGGGGCCGATACCCACTGCTCACTGGTGTTGCTGCTGGCGTCGATCGGGCCCGGCGGCCGGCGTCGAAGGCTCGGGACACTGGAGCCGTTACTCACGATGTCGAGCTGGATTCGGCGGCGTCGGCGGCGTCGAGACTGCAGATTTTCCCTTGTGTACTGGAAACAACACTTTCCAGCAATTCAGCAAATGGTGAAGTCCTTTGGCCCTGTGACTTCAGCAGGAGACTGGCACTCTTCCAGTCCTTGGAGATTTCCTAGCAAGTGTTCAGAGAGTACACACCAAGTTCCTCTCTCCTTGTTCCTTGGCAAAAATAAAGAAGCAGCTTTCAGGTTCCTCCACAGCAAAACAGCACTCTGGCAGAAAGGGGAGGCAAGTCCTTAGATCAGCAGGCTTCTTGTCCTTGGTACAGGTTTCCTTGTCAGAAGTGATCTGAGTTCTTGGTTCAGGGGTCCTTCTCTTATACCCCTTTTTCCCTTTGTTCCCTTTGTCCAAGCAGGGCGATTCCCACCATCTCAGGTTTGTTGTGGGTGTTGCCAGGCAGAGGCACCTGGCCTATTCACTGGGCAGGGCAGAGTCCTCAGCCGCCCAGCAGGAGGCGGAGCCAGTATTGTCACTGGTAGGAGCAGGGCTATCAGTCGCCCAGCAGGAGGCGGGGCCAGTATTGTGTCAGGCAGGGCAGGCTACTCTTCCCTCACTCTACGTGTAAACGCCCCATTCACCCCACACTGACTCACTCAGACCTCTGGAGCCACCCAGCCCCTGACACACACACCAAACCAGCAGAGACCGGTAGATAGTTGGACAAGAAAATAGCCACTTTCTAAAAGTGCTATTTTCAAACATAGAATTTAAAAACCATCCATCCTAAAGGGTGTGTTATTAAATTCTGAGTTCAGGGATACTAAACTCGACTTGCTACCATGCTCCCTGAGTCAGATAGATTATAATGGAGTTAATAATCAGTCTGCCCAGTCTGGCCTATTGGAGGCAGGTAGCCCTTCAATAGTGAAAAACGAAAATGGCTGTAATTCACTATTAGGTCATGCCACACACATCAGGGCATGACCTACCTTTTACCAACAATGCACCCTGCCCTAGGGCCTACCATAGAGGTGTCTGAAATGTGGCAAAGGGAAGGTTTAGAGACTGGTAAGTAGGTTTCCTTACCAAGTCGACATGGCAGTCAGGGACTGCACGCAGGCGCCGCGGTGGCAGGCCTGAGACACATTTTGCACGCTGCTTCTGTGGGTGGCACAACCAGTGCTGCAAGCCCACCAGCAGCAGTTAACTTACACGCCCTTGGCACGCGCAGTGCACTAGACTAGGGTCTGAACAGTAAGTCAACCAAGCCAATCATGGTAACACCAATCAACGTAACAATTTAACATAGGGAGCACTTGCACTGTGGCACTGATCAGCAGTGGCACAGTGCCCAAAGCAATAATCCAGCAAAAACATCGTAAACAGAGGAGGCAAACAGAAAAAAATGGAGGAGAGACTCATGCCAATGATGCCAGGTCTAACACGTGTCCCCTCCAGCTGAAATGTGGGGAGAACTACCCTTCACCCAGGGAGTCCTCATCACTAAGGCGGAAAAATCTGGACAGACCATCAGCATTGGCGTGATCTGTACCAGGGCGGTGTTCCACCGTAAAGTCCATCCCCTGTAGGGAAATGGACCACCTCAACAGCTTTGGGTTCTCGCCCCTCATCTGCATTAACCATCTGAGGGGCCTGTGGTCTGTCTGAACCCGGAAGTGAGACCCAAACAAGTAGGGTCTTAGCTTCTTCAGCGCCCAGACCACAGCAAATGCCTCACGCTCTATCGCACTCCACCTTTGTTCCCTGGGAAGTAACCTCCGGCTGATGAAGGCTACAGGTAAGTCTCGGCCCTCCTCATTCATCTGTGCTAGAACAGCCCCCACACCATGCTCTGAAGCGTCTGTCTGGACAATGAATTCTTTTGAAAAGTCGGGTGCCTGGAGGACCGGTGCTGTACACATTGCAGTTTTCAGGGTGTCAAAGGCGTTCTGACAGGCGTCAGTCCAGATCACAAGTCTCGGCTGCTTCCTGGAAGTCAGCGAGGTCAGGGGGTGCACAATGTTGCCATACCCCTTGACAAACCTCCTGTAGTAACCCGTGAGACCCAAGAAGGCTCTCACCTGAGTCTGGGTTTTGGGCGGTTCCCAAGCCAGGATGGTATCTATCTTGGGTTGCAGGGGGGCCACCTTGCCGCTCCCTACTTGGTGCCCCAAGTACACCACTGAACCCTGCCCAATCTGGCACTTACTAGCCTTGATTGTGAGGCCTGCTCTGCGCAGGGCCAACAACACTTCCTGGAGGTGGCGCAAGTGTTCCTCCCAGCTGGCGCTGAACACTGCTATATCGTCCAGGTAGGCGGCGCTGAAATCTTCCAGCCCGGCCAATACCTGGTTAACCAACCTCTGGAATGTGGCAGGGGCATTCTTCATCCCAAAGGGCATCACACGGAACTGGTAGTGCCCATCTGGTGTGGAGAATGCAGACCTCTCTTTTGCCCATCAGTCAAGGCAATCTGCCAGTACCCAGACGTTAGATCAAACGTACTAAGGTACCGGGCAGCCCCCAACCGATCGATGAGCTCATCAGCTCTGGGGATGGGGTGCGCGTCAGTCTTGGTGACCGAATTGAGTCCTCGGTAATCCACACAGAACCGAAGTTCTGGTGAAGCACCAGGCGCTGCAGCCTTTGGGACCAAGACCACTGGGCTGGCCCAAGGACTGCTAGAGGACTCAACCACCCCTAAGGCAAACATCTTGGAGACCTCCTCCTTGATGTATGCTCTGACCTTGTCAGTCACCCTGTAGGCCTTGTGCCTCACAGGAGTGCTGTCCCCGGTGTCCACATCATGGACACACCACTGAGTGACACCAGGGATTAAGGAGAACAGATCAGGGAATTGTACCAACAGATGGCGACAATCTTGCTGCTGCTCAGGGGTCAGTGTGTCAGAGAGGGCAACACCATCCACTGACCCATCTTTTTCTTTTGCACACAGGAGGTCAGGAAGAGGCTCACTCTCCTCCTCCATCCCAGCATCTGTGGCAAGGAGCATGCCCACTTCGGACCTTTCTAAGTGGGGCTTTAACCGGTTGACATGCAGGACCCTTAAGGGGTTCCTGGGAGATTTCAAGTCCACCAAGTAGGTGACATCGCTCTTCTTCTCCACAACCTCAAACGGTCCAGTCCACCTGTCCTTGAGCGCACAAGGTTCCACAGGGGCCATGACCCAAACTTTCTGACCAGGTTGAAGCTCAACCAGAGTGGCATTCTGATCGTACCACCGCTTCATCTCTTCCTGGCTGGCCTCCAGATTTGCCTGAGCAAGATCTCTGAAGCGCCGAGTCTGGTTCCTAAAGGCCAGCATGTAACTATATACATCCTGGGGAGGTTTCCTGGGAGATTGCTCCCAGCCTTCTTTGACCAGACTCAAAGGTCCTCTTACCGGGTGACCATACAAAAGCTCAAAGGGGCTGAACCCTAGAGACTTCTGTGGCACCTCACGGTAAGCAAACAGCAGGCATGGCAAGAGGACGTCCCATTTACGCCTCATCGGTTCTTCAAGACCCATGATCATGCCTTTTAGGGTCCGGTTGAATCTCTCAACCAGCCCATTACCTTGAGGGTGGTAAGGAGTGGTAAACTTGTAGGTTACCCCACACTCCTTCCACAGGGACTTCATATAATTCGAAATGAAGTTGGTGCCCCGGTCTGACACCACCTCTCTGGGGAACCCCATGCGGGAGAAAACACCCATCAGTGCCCGTCCCACCACGGGGGCCGTCACTGTTCGGAGAGGGATGGCTTCCGGGTACCGGGTGGCATGGTCCACCAAGACCAGGATAAACCTGTTGCCCATGGCTGTCTTGGGGTCCAGTGGCCCCACAATGTCAATTCCCACTCGCTCAAAGGGGGTACTGACGACGGGAAAAGGTTGGAGGGGAGCCTTCTGCTTCCGCCCACTTTTCCCACTTGCCTGGCAAGTTTGACAGGTCCTACAATGGATATCTGAATCCCTTCTCATCTGGGGCCAATAAAAATGGGTGACCAGCCTGTCATAGGTCTTGTCCTGCCCCAGATGTCCAGCTAACGGAACGTCATGAGCCAACCCCAGTAGGAAGGCTCTGAAGCGCTGGGGTACCACCAGCACACGGGCTGACCCAGGTTCAGCAGCCTTAGGCTCGCTATACAGGAGGTCGTTCTCCCAGTAGACCCAATGTGATCCTGACTGATCACCTGTCGTTTGGGCTGAGGCCTGCTGCCTCATACCCACAAGAGAAGGGCACACTTTCTGTTCAGCACAAAATTCCTCCCTGGAGGGACCACCATCCTGCTGCCAATGGGTCAGCTCGGGCAGGTCTCCCAGTTCGGCCACTTGTTCTCCTGTCGGTTCCAGGGCATCCCCCTCAGGGTCTGCTCCCTCCTGGACCGCGGGAACGATGGGGGACGGTTTCCCGCGCCCCCTGCCTCTTCTCTTCACGGTTGGGACCTGGGCCATACTTCCAGGCTCCGGGCCCCCATCAACACCCTTACTGACTGACATGGACCGGGTGGTCGCACACACCCACTCAGGCAGACCCAACATTTCCAGATGCGCTTTTCTCTCCACCTTAGCCCAAGGGGAGTCCTCCAAATCATTGCCCAAGAGACAATCAACAGGCATGGCGGGCCTCACAGCAACCTGAAGAGTACCTGAGACCCCCCCCCACTCAAAAGGAACTTGAGCTACCTCACACTTACTCTGTGAGTTGTCAGCAGCTACAACGGGGTAGAATGCATGAGGGACCACCTGCTCTCTGGACACCAAGTGACACTTGACAGCTGTCACACTCGCTCCGGTGTCTCTGAGAGCTTCCACCCTATGGCCATTAATGGTCACCCACTGCCTATATTTCTTAGTGTTACTAGGCAGAGGGGTTGGAGGGACCATTTCCACGTCTCCTAAAGAGACCAGGGACATTTCTGCGGGACCCCACCCACCGGGGGCACCCATCTCCTCCCCTCCCAGGGCTACACTCGCTACCTGACGAGGGGGTGCACGCGGCGGTGCATTCGAATCCTTCATGGGACACTGGGGATCATAATAACGGTGTCCCACCTGCTTACAGGCATAGCAGGTCATGGGGCCCCTGTGAACAGGTTTACCTGTCGGGGCCTCTGGCTTCTTTACAGGGGGAGGCTGGGAACCCTTCCCTTGGTTCCCTTGGGGACTACTTTGGGGCCCTTTCTGAAACTCCCTCTGTTTACCCCTGTCCCCCCCACTCTTCTGCTGGGGACCCTGCCCACCTTTGGCTGAGTCTCCCACTGGACCCTTGTGGACCCTGGTACTGACCCAGCGGTCCGCCTCCTCAGCAAGTTTTCTAGGGTTAGATAGCTTGCTGTCAACAAGGTGCTGGCGTAGCTCTGGAAAACAGTTATTAGACAAGTGCTCCCAAGCAAACAAATCATAAAGAGCATCATAACTATCAACCTTGCTACCCTTTATCCAACCATCCATGGTTCTGCAGAAAAAAGACACATATTCAACCCACGTAGTACCAGGCAACTTCTTACATTCTCTAAAGGTTTGTCTGTACTTTTCTGGGGTTAAGCCATATCTCAGCATTAAAGCATCTTTCATATGAGTATAAGACATCCTATCCTCAGCAGGAAGGCTCAACAAGGTATCTCTCCCCTCGTTTGTAAAGCGGCTCCACAACCCCGTTCCCCAATCCTTCTCAGGGACCCGGTGGGCCAACAATGCTAACTCATACGCTTTAAACCATTGGCTAATATCTTCATTCTTACTGTAATCTTTGATCACATCCTTAGGAAAATAAAACCTACTTTCTGCAGGCACGGATGGAGTGCTGCCACCAGAGGGATTCAACTCTAAACTCTTAGTTTTAAGCTCCATCTCCCTCACCATCTTCTCACGTTCAAACGCTAATTTCTCTCTCTCAAAATCTAATCTTTTGCTCTCCATTTCAGCTTCTCTCTTGCTTCTTGCATTCTCTAATTCCAACTGCCCTCCTAATTTAAGTTTTGCCATTTCTAACTTGTACCCCCTCTCCTTCTCCCTGTCTTCTAATTCTTCGGGGGAAAGGCTCCTAGAGGACGCACTACTGCCTGGAGATGACACTGGCCCACCTGTGGGCTCTTCCTCTTCCTCTTCTTCTTCCTCTTCCGGTACCACCACCGGATCAGAGGGATTTCTGGCCTCTAACCAGGCCTTCAGCGCTTTGAGGAAGCCCTCTTTCTTTGAGACACCTGTGGTAGGAACTTTAAACTGCTTGCAAAATCCTTTTAGATCTTTTAGCGTGTAGGAATCTATCTTCTCCTTATCGAACTCCCCCACAACATTCTCCACAGGTGTAGCAGCTCCGGCATTCTCCATGGTCAAAACTGGCAGTGTTTAAGAAAATAAGCTCCAGGAAAGCGGAGAACAAAAATAGAATATCCTACCAAAAACAGATTGTGGCTGCGTTATGGTCTGCTTTCACTATGTAGCGTACACTAATCACTGCACATGAGTCATAAATGCAAAGTTCAAATCCCACCGCTGCCACCAATGTTAGAACCGGCGGTCTCTAGTTGGCAGAGGTATACACTTCTGACAAATAGGGACCAACCAACTCTAGTCAGGGCAAGGGGATTACACACTCAGATAACCCCTGCTACCCCCTTGGTAGCTTGGCAGAGCAGACAGGCTTATCTCAGAGGCAGTGTGTTAAGCATTTATGACCACATACAGTAATAAAGTGGATGCACTACAGATGGACACGACACAGAAGTTATTATAAAAATAGTATTTTTATATAAGGCTTAGCACAAGACCAAATAACGACAAAAATATACCACAGTCTTAATAAATACTCTTCGGAAGGAAAAATAATAGTTCAAGTAAGGTTTCTTCTTGGCAAATAGTTCTTTAGCAAAGTATTCTTCTGAGCACAGTTCTTTGGCAACAATGTAACCCCCACAGGAGTCACACGACGTCGAGTCTACAAGATTCCCAAGGTTCGGCGTCGACCGCGAGGAGCGCTACGTCGAGCCTGGAGTTGCAACAGACCCCACAAGTACAGTACCTTGAGAAACGAAGAAAACGATGATCCACGGCGTCGAGATGTCGGCGTCGAGGTCGGCGTCGATCGTGCCTCGGAGTCGGGTCAATCCGCAGCGGCGTCGAGGGATGTCGGGCCGGAGCAGCGCTCACGGCGTCGAGAAGGGCGTCGAGTCGATGCGATCAGCAGCGGCGTCGGGACGGGGTCGCTTGGAGGTAGAGCCGATACTCACTCCTCACTGGCGTTGATACCGGCGTCGAGACGGGGTCACTTGGAGCCGGGGCCGATACCCACTGCTCACTGGTGTTGCTGCTGGCGTCGATCGGGCCCGGCGGCCGGCGTCGAAGGCTCGGGACACTGGAGCCGTTACTCACGATGTCGAGCTGGATTCGGCGGCGTCGGCGGCGTCGAGACTGCAGATTTTCCCTTGTGTACTGGAAACAACACTTTCCAGCAATTCAGCAAATGGTGAAGTCCTTTGGCCCTGTGACTTCAGCAGGAGACTGGCACTCTTCCAGTCCTTGGAGATTTCCTAGCAAGTGTTCAGAGAGTACACACCAAGTTCCTCTCTCCTTGTTCCTTGGCAAAAATAAAGAAGCAGCTTTCAGGTTCCTCCACAGCAAAACAGCACTCTGGCAGAAAGGGGAGGCAAGTCCTTAGATCAGCAGGCTTCTTGTCCTTGGTACAGGTTTCCTTGTCAGAAGTGATCTGAGTTCTTGGTTCAGGGGTCCTTCTCTTATACCCCTTTTTCCCTTTGTTCCCTTTGTCCAAGCAGGGCGATTCCCACCATCTCAGGTTTGTTGTGGGTGTTGCCAGGCAGAGGCACCTGGCCTATTCACTGGGCAGGGCAGAGTCCTCAGCCGCCCAGCAGGAGGCGGAGCCAGTATTGTCACTGGTAGGAGCAGGGCTATCAGTCGCCCAGCAGGAGGCGGGGCCAGTATTGTGTCAGGCAGGGCAGGCTACTCTTCCCTCACTCTACGTGTAAACGCCCCATTCACCCCACACTGACTCACTCAGACCTCTGGAGCCACCCAGCCCCTGACACACACACCAAACCAGCAGAGACCGGTAGATAGTTGGACAAGAAAATAGCCACTTTCTAAAAGTGCTATTTTCAAACATAGAATTTAAAAACCATCCATCCTAAAGGGTGTGTTATTAAATTCTGAGTTCAGGGATACTAAACTCGACTTGCTACCATGCTCCCTGAGTCAGATAGATTATAATGGAGTTAATAATCAGTCTGCCCAGTCTGGCCTATTGGAGGCAGGTAGCCCTTCAATAGTGAAAAACGAAAATGGCTGTAATTCACTATTAGGTCATGCCACACACATCAGGGCATGACCTACCTTTTACCAACAATGCACCCTGCCCTAGGGCCTACCATAGAGGTGTCTGAAATGTGGCAAAGGGAAGGTTTAGAGACTGGTAAGTAGGTTTCCTTACCAAGTCGACATGGCAGTCAGGGACTGCACGCAGGCGCCGCGGTGGCAGGCCTGAGACACATTTTGCACGCTGCTTCTGTGGGTGGCACAACCAGTGCTGCAAGCCCACCAGCAGCAGTTAACTTACACGCCCTTGGCACGCGCAGTGCACTAGACTAGGGTCTGAACAGTAAGTCAACCAAGCCAATCATGGTAACACCAATCAACGTAACAATTTAACATAGGGAGCACTTGCACTGTGGCACTGATCAGCAGTGGCACAGTGCCCAAAGCAATAATCCAGCAAAAACATCGTAAACAGAGGAGGCAAACAGAAAAAAATGGAGGAGAGACTCATGCCAATGATGCCAGGTCTAACAATAACGTTGGTATTTTGATCAGCAAAAGTTTCTAAGTGTCAACTTTTAAAATAGCAAAATATTGCTTAAAAATCACAACAGTAACTAAAACGAATTTACTCACTTGTTTCCAAGAACTGTCCCAGGACTGAATCTAGGATCCAGTCCTGGATTTAGAAAAGTAATCCTGAAAGTAATTAATTGCATATAACTTAAAATTCCCATTGAGCTCAATGTATTATTGTGATTCAAATTGTGTTGCCTATTGCAATAAACTATAACTATGACCTGCAAAAGTCAATTGCCTATTGCAAAGTATTTAACTAAAGCATCTCATTCTGAGAAAGTATATTTTGATACCTATTGTTGGTTCTAAAATAAAACAACAATATCTTTTGTATGCAAACCAATGGCCTAGAGTTCAGTTCTTGAGTGTGTGAGACCATTTGCTGACTGAGTGTGTACAACAAATGTTTTACACTGTACTCTGATACTGCCTTACTGCTCGGCAAGCTACCACTTTAGAGAGTAAGGTTATATCTAACTTTAGCCTCTGCCAAACCTCTGGGGACTGGGGACTCTGTGCACACTGTACCTATTTGGGAACAGTATATACAGAGCCACTTTCTCACAGTAGTGATAAAGTGATTAGAGTCCTAAGGCCAACATAAAGATACAGCAAAACGTGAGGTGAAAAGCAAAAAGGTTGCTGGTAGGCCACCTTAAGGATGCCAGGTCTAACAAAAACTGAACTAAGGATAACATGAGTAAAACATCAGGTTTCTCTACTGCATTTGGTGAGACAAGTGGGCCTTCTTTTATCTTCCATTCAAGCAATCTTTGACAGACCCCTTTATTATAGAGCTTTTCAAGGATTAAAGATAAGGCACTTACAAAGGAGTCCCAAATACTCAGAGATGGTTGACTTCTGTAATATGGGTCGTAGACTAAAAGCAGCGCAAAAACAGAGTGCAACAGGGTCCAAAAAACTTGAGTGCCACAAGAGAGTTTGAATGCAAGCGTATCCTTTTACAGATCCAGAGATATACTCATGCAATTTTTGTTTTTAGGACAGAACGTGCATGATGAAAAAAACATTGTTTTTAAAAAGCGCATTGCAGAATATCAGTACTTTGATGTGGGAAAACTTCAAAACTTTCAAACAAAATATTTGTAGGCAGCTTACAGCAAGTTGTTGTGGCCGAGTGGTTAAGGCGATGGACTAGAAATCCATTGGGGTATCCCCGCGCAGGTTCGAATCCTGCCAACAACGAGAAGCTTTTTATTATCGGCTACAATTTCAGAAGTTAACCTTTAGTATTTCTTCCATTTCAGTTTTATAAATAGGTGGCTTATTTTTGTGTCACTATTGCCTCTCCACATATTTGTTATCGCTACCTCTTTCATGTCTTTGCTACACCTCATTCCTACTTTAGCACTGGTGTAAACGCTTCAAATTATTATACGGTTGTTCTCTCATTCATACCTGCGCATGCACTTGAAAGTTACTTTACCAATAAAAGACGCAAAGAGAGAAATAGAACAAAAGTGCTGGCTGGATTGGCAAACACACTTCATAAAACTGCATTTTCTTTTTTATTCTCCCCCGTGTTACATGCTTAACCTCCCCATGTGTAATTTCTCTTAACCTGCTGTCCCAGGAAGAGAATTTCATCTACAGGCTCTTTCTGTGTTTTTTTCCCTAGTCTGTCTTTCCCATTTCTTAGCTGTGTAACTGTTCCTTTACGCGCTCTATTTAAACGCCATCAATCTCATTTGAGCTCCTTGCTCCCGCTTCTGTTTTCTCCACCTCTCATACTGCCAGTTCTCTCTTTCTCTGTGGTTGGTGGCTACTTTCCTGAGCTTCCGAAGCCACGTGGTTCCTGCCTCTTGTTGTCAGACTTGAATTGGAAAAGGAACCATATTAACAAGCCTTTACCACTCACACACGGCGGAAGTTTATACTTTAATTCAGTGAGCTAAGAAAAGCGTGTTGTGGGTCCCCTACGAGCCATGGTGCTTGCTTCATCATGATTTGGCACCAGTCATTAGCCGCAGCTCTGCTAATGAGCCACTGAGGTCAGTTTCAATATTTACTCAAAAACATAACCATGCAGCCCACCCCTCAACTGTGTATTTATCTTGCTTTTCTGCTGTTCGTGTGATTAGCTGGGAGGAGCTCACGGCGACATCCTCCCTATAAAAGTGTAGATGGATCACTCTCTAACTCTTTCTTGCTTCACATACAAATGGCTTGAAAGGTGCAGGGAAGATGCAGGTCTAATAGACAGAATAGAAGGTCTGTGCCAGGTGGGTTTCTCTGCATTGGTGTCCCATCACAGGTCCGCAAGTGTAATGTGTGATCTTTGACTCCTGGCATTTCACAAGCAGGCGGCCAGGAAACGGTTTCAGCCTATCAACCACTGAGGAGACGCAGCCTCTGAATGAGGAATGAGGAAGCAATGAATACATCCAGCCTATCACAGGAACAGCCCTGAGTGTTCCGAATTATAAATTCTCCATGTCACTGTATGTCGTTGAGCCCAAGTAGCTCGCCGTGATCGTATAGTGGTTAGTACTCTGCGTTGTGGCCGCAGCACCCTCGGTTTGAATCTGAGTCACGGCATTGTGGTTGGCAATGTCACGGCAGTTGGGTGTTAATTGTACAGAATTAGCAAATGTACCAGTGGTTTTTGTAAAATGTCTATTAAAAACAGATCATTTCAAATATTTAAACCATCTAACAACAAATGATTTAAACTCGCATGATTATAAGCTGTAGCTATAATGTATTTACTTACATAAATTATCGTTCTTGAACCTATTGGGGGTGGAGGGGGAGCGGAGATCACCCCCCAGGTGCAGTTGAGTGACTTGTGTTGTGGCTCTCTAGAGGGAAGGCACACATTTTGCTGTCACCCAGCCCAATCCAGATGTGTATTGGGGCCAGGTTTCAGGCAAATAGAGCAGTAAGTGCAGAGAAATGTTCACTCTCTAAAAGTGGCATTTCTAAAATAGTAAAGTTAAATCCAACCTCACCAGTAAGTAGGATTTTCAATAAATAAATAAAGCTACTCCTCTCCGATATGGAATTACCAAATTAAAAGTATAGGGGAATACACAGAGCTAACCTATGAGAGGGGTAGACCTCACAGTAGTGAAAAATGAAATAGACTGTTTGGTACTTACAGGACACGCGAACCACCAAAGTACATAGCTTATTTTTTACTTACATAGCATCATGCACCTAGGACTACCTAGGGCCTACCTTAGGTGTAAATTATATGTAATAAAAGGGGAGTTTAAGGCTTGGCAAGTAGGCTGGGACTCCCCTGGGAGACCCCTGAGTCTATGCCCAGAACCATAACTCTGCCAGTCGAGTACTTACCTAAAAGCCGATAACTCACTTTTCTTCCATAGGCTAACATTGAGTGGTTTCACTTGGAAATTCTTCTAAGTGGTGTGGAGTTTTGGAACTTTAAAATATTCATCTAAAATCAGCCGAACAACGAATTCTGATTTACTCACCTGTTATCAGGAGAGACCTCAGTGCTGCATCTTGGAGCTCAGTACTGACCCTGAAAAGTAATTTTAACCGTACTTACCAGTAACTCGAATTTCCTTCCATGGGATATCATTGCCTGCTTTTTGCTGAAAATTTTCTAAGTGTCGATTTTTGAAACTTACAAATATTCTTTAAAAATCGTACCAACTGTGAAAACGTAATTGTTTACCTGTTTTAGATAGATGTCCCAGTACTGAGCCTAGGAGCCCAGCACTGGATTACAAAAGTAACGAGCACGTACTTTACCCGTAACTTGAATTTTCTTCCATAGGAAACCATTGACTGTTTTTCTGTGAAATTTCTTCTAAGTGTCGATTTTGCAAACATGTAAATATTCCTTAAAAATCGCCTGTATAACTTAAACGCAGTTTCTCAACTGCTTACAGGTGGTACAGTAGTGCTGGATCTAGGATCCAACACTGACCTAGAAAAAGTAACCATAATCCCACTTACCTGCTAAGTGAATTTCCTTCCATAGGATAACGTTGGTATTTTGATCAGCAAAAGTTTCTAAGTGTCAACTTTTAAAATAGCAAAATATTGCTTAAAAATCACAACAGTAACTAAAACGAATTTACTCACTTGTTTCCAAGAACTGTCCCAGGACTGAATCTAGGATCCAGTCCTGGATTTAGAAAAGTAATCCTGAAAGTAATTAATTGCATATAACTTAAAATTCCCATTGAGCTCAATGTATTATTGTGATTCAAATTGTGTTGCCTATTGCAATAAACCGTAACTATGACCTGCAAAAGTCAATTGCCTATTGCAAAGTATTTAACTAAAGCATCTCATTCTGAGAAAGTATATTTTGATACCTATTGTTGGTTCTAAAATAAAACAACAATATCTTTTGTATGCAAACCAATGGCCTAGAGTTCAGTTCTTGAGTGTGTGAGACCATTTGCTGACTGAGTGTGTACAACAAATGTTTTACACTGTACTCTGATACTGCCTTACTGCTCGGCAAGCTACCACTTTAGAGAGTAAGGTTATATCTAACTTTAGCCTCTGCCAAACCTCTGGGGACTGGGGACTCTGTGCACACTGTACCTATTTGGGAACAGTATATACAGAGCCACTTTCTCACAGTAGTGATAAAGTGATTAGAGTCCTAAGGCCAACATAAAGATACAGCAAAACGTGAGGTGAAAAGCAAAAAGGTTGCTGGTAGGCCACCTTAAGGATGCCAGGTCTAACAAAAACTGAACTAAGGATAACATGAGTAAAACATCAGGTTTCTCTACTGCATTTGGTGAGACAAGTGGGCCTTCTTTTATCTTCCATTCAAGCAATCTTTGACAGACCCCTTTATTATAGAGCTTTTCAAGGATTAAAGATAAGGCACTTACAAAGGAGTCCCAAATACTCAGAGATGGTTGACTTCTGTAATATGGGTCGTAGACTAAAAGCAGCGCAAAAACAGAGTGCAACAGGGTATAAAAAACTTGAGTGCCACAAGAGAGTTTGAATGCAAGCGTATCCTTTTACAGATCCAGAGATATACTCATGCATTTTTTGTTTTTAGGACAGAACGTGCATGATGAAAAAAACATTGTTTTTAAAAAGCACATTGCAGAATATCAGTACTTTGATGTGGGAAAACTTCAAAACTTTCAAACAAAATATTTGTAGGCAGCTTACAGCAAGTTGTTGTGGGCGAGTGGTTAAGGCGATGGACTAGAAATCCATTGGGGTATCCCCGCGCAGGTTTGAATCCAGCCAACAACGAGAAGCTTTTTATTATCGGCTACAATTTCAGAAGTTAACCTTTAGTATTTCTTCCATTTCAGTTTTATAAATAGGTGGCTTATTTTTGTGTCACTATTGCCTCTCCACATATTTGTTATCGCTACCTCTTTCATGTCTTTGCTACACCTCATTCCTACTTTAGCACTGGTGTAAACGCTTCAAATTATTATACGGTTGCTCTCTCATTCATACCTGCGCATGCACTTGAAAGTTACTTTACCAATAAAAGACGCAAAGAGAGAAATAGAACAAAAGTGCTGGCTGGATTGGCAAACACACTTCATAAAACTGCATTTCCTTTTTTATTCTCCCCCGTGTTACATGCTTAACCTCCCCATGTGTAATTTCTCTTAACCTGCTGTCCCAGGAAGAGAATTTCATCTACAGGCTCTTTCTGTGTTTTTTTCCCTAGTCTGTCTTTCCCATTTCTTAGCTGTGTAACTGTTCCTTTACGCGCTCTATTTAAACGCCATCAATCTCATTTGAGCTCCTTGCTCCCGCTTCTGTTTTCTCCACCTCTCATACTGCCAGTTCTCTCTTTCTCTGTGGTTGGTGGCTACTTTCCTGAGCTTCCGAAGCCACGTGGTTCCTGCCTCTTGTTGTCAGACTTGAATTGGAAAAGGAACCATATTAACAAGCCTTTACCACTCACACACGGCGGAAGTTTATACTTTAATTCAGTGAGCTAAGAAAAGCGTGTTTTGGGTCCCCTACGAGCCATGGTGCTTGCTTCATCATGATTTGGCACCAGTCATTAGCCGCAGCTCTGCTAATGAGCCACTGAGGTCAGTTTCAATATTTACTCAAAAACATAACCAAGCAGCCCACCCCTCAACTGTGTATTTATCTTGCTTTTCTGCTGTTCGTGTGATTAGCTGGGAGGAGCTCACGGCGACATCCTCCCTATAAAAGTGTAGATGGATCACTCTCTAACTCTTTCTTGCTTCACATACAAATGGCTTGAAAGGTGCAGGGAAGATGCAGGTCTAATAGACAGAATAGAAGGTCTGTGCCAGGTGGGTTTCTCTGCATTGGTGTCCCATCACAGGTCCACAAGTGTAATGTGTGATCTTTGACTCCTGGCATTTCACAAGCAGGCGGCCAGGAAACGGTTTCAGCCTATCAACCACTGAGGAGACGCAGCCTCTGAATGAGGAATGAGGAAGCAATGAATACATCCAGCCTATCACAGGAACAGCCCTGAGTGTTCCGAATTATAAATTCTCCATGTCACTGTATGTCGTTGAGCCCAAGTAGCTTGCCGTGATCGTATAGTGGTTAGTACTCTGCGTTGTGGCCGCAGCAACCTCGGTTCGAATCCGAGTCACGGCATTGTGGTTGGCAATGTCACGGCAGTTGGGTGTTAATTTTACAGAATTAGCAAATGTACCAGTGGTTTTTGTAAAATGTCTATTAAAAACAGATCCTTTCAAATATTTAAACCATCTAACAACAAATGATTTAAACTCGCATGATTATAAGCTGTAGCTATAATGTATTTACTTACATAAATTATCGTTCTTGAACCTATTGGGGGTGGAGGGGGAGCGGAGATCACCCCCCAGGTGCAGTTGAGTGACTTGTGTTGTGGCTCTCTAGAGGGAAGGCACACATTTTGCTGTCACCCAGCCCAATCCAGATGTGTATTGGGGCCAGGTTTCAGTCAAATAGAGCAGTAAGTGCAGAGAAATGTTCACTCTCTAAAAGTGGCATTTCTAAAATAGTAAAGTTAAATCCAACCTCACCAGTAAGTAGGATTTTCAATAAATAAATAAAGCTACTCCTCTCCGATATGGAATTACCAAATTAAAAGTATAGGGGAATACACAGAGCTAACCTATGAGAGGGGTAGACCTCACAGTAGTGAAAAATGAAATAGACTGTTTGGTACTTACAGGACACGCGAACCACCAAAGTACATATCTTATTTTTTACTTACATAGCATCATGCACCTAGGACTACCTAGGGCCTACCTTAGGTGTAAATTATATGTAATAAAAGGGGAGTTTAAGGCTTGGCAAGTAGGCTGGGACTCCCCTGGGAGACCCCTGAGTCTATGCCCAGAACCATAACTCTGCCAGTCGAGTACTTACCTAAAAGCCGATAACTCACTTTTCTTCCATAGGCTAACATTGAGTGGTTTCACTTGGAAATTCTTCTAAGTGGTGTGGAGTTTTGGAACTTTAAAATATTCATCTAAAATCAGCCGAACAACGAATTCTGATTTACTCACCTGTTATCAGGAGAGACCTCAGTGATGCATCTTGGAGCTCGGTACTGACCCTGAAAAGTAATTTTAACCGTACTTACCAGTAACACGAATTTCCTTCCATGGGATATCATTGCCTGCTTTTTGCTGAAAATTTTCTAAGTGTCGATTTTTGAAACTTACAAATATTCTTTAAAAATCGTACCAACTGTGAAAACGTAATTGTTTACCTGTTTTAGATAGATGTCCCAGTACTGAGCCTAGGAGCCCAGCACTGGATTACAAAAGTAACGAGAACGTACTTTACCCGTAACTTGAATTTTCTTCCATAGGAAACCATTGACTGTTTTTCTGTGAAATTTCTTCTAAGTGTCGATTTTGCAAACATGTAAATATTCCTTAAAAATCGCCTGTATAACTTAAACGCAGTTTCTCAACTGCTTACAGGTGGTACAGTAGTGCTGGATCTAGGATCCAACACTGACCTAGAAAAAGTAACCATAATCCCACTTACCTGCTAAGTGAATTTCCTTCCATAGGATAACGTTGGTATTTTGATCAGCAAAAGTTTCTAAGTGTCAACTTTTAAAATAGCAAAATATTGCTTAAAAATCACAACAGTAACTAAAACGAATTTACTCACTTGTTTCCAAGAACTGTCCCAGGACTGAATCTAGGATCCAGTCCTGGATTTAGAAAAGTAATCCTGAAAGTAATTAATTGCATATAACTTAAAATTCCCATTGAGCTCAATGTATTATTGTGATTCAAATTGTGTTGCCTATTGCAATAAACTGTAACTATGACCTGCAAAAGTCAATTGCCTATTGAAAAGTATTTAACTAAAGCATCTCATTCTGAGAAAGTATATTTTGATACCTATTGTTGGTTCTAAAATAAAACAACAATATCTTTTGTATGCAAACCAATGGCCTAGAGTTCAGTTCTTGAGTGTGTGAGACCATTTGCTGACTGAGTGTGTACAACAAATGTTTTACACTGTACTCTGATACTGCCTTACTGCTCGGCAAGCTACCACTTTAGAGAGTAAGGTTATATCTAACTTTAGCCTCTGCCAAACCTCTGGGGACTGGGGACTCTGTGCACACTGTACCTATTTGGGAACAGTATATACAGAGCCACTTTCTCACAGTAGTGATAAAGTGATTAGAGTCCTAAGGCCAACATAAAGATACAGCAAAACGTGAGGTGAAAAGCAAAAAGGTTGCTGGTAGGCCACCTTAAGGATGCCAGGTCTAACAAAAACTGAACTAAGGATAACATGAGTAAAACATCAGGTTTCTCTACTGCATTTGGTGAGACAAGTGGGCCTTCTTTTATCTTCCATTCAAGCAATCTTTGACAGACCCCTTTATTATAGAGCTTTTCAAGGATTAAAGATAAGGCACTTACAAAGGAGTCCCAAATACTCAGAGATGGTTGACTTCTGTAATATGGGTCGTAGACTAAAAGCAGCGCAAAAACAGAGTGCAACAGGGTCCAAAAAACTTGAGTGCCACAAGAGAGTTTGAATGCAAGCGTATCCTTTTACAGATCCAGAGATATACTCATGCATTTTTTGTTTTTAGGACAGAACGTGCATGATGAAAAAAACATTGTTTTTAAAAAGCGCATTGCAGAATATCAGTACTTTGATGTGGGAAAACTTCAAAACTTTCAAACAAAATATTTGTAGGCAGCTTACAGCAAGTTGTTGTGGGCGAGTGGTTAAGGCGATGGACTAGAAATCCATTGGGGTATCCCCGCGCAGGTTTGAATCCAGCCAACAACGAGAAGCTTTTTATTATCGGCTACAATTTCAGAAGTTAACCTTTAGTATTTCTTCCATTTCAGTTTTATAAATAGGTGGCTTATTTTTGTGTCACTATTGCCTCTCCACATATTTGTTATCGCTACCTCTTTCATGTCTTTGCTACACCTCATTCCTACTTTAGCACTGGTGTAAACGCTTCAAATTATTATACGGTTGCTCTCTCATTCATACCTGCGCATGCACTTGAAAGTTACTTTACCAATAAAAGACGCAAAGAGAGAAATAGAACAAAAGTGCTGGCTGGATTGGCAAACACACTTCATAAAACTGCATTTCCTTTTTTATTCTCCCCCGTGTTACATGCTTAACCTCCCCATGTGTAATTTCTCTTAACCTGCTGTCCCAGGAAGAGAATTTCATCTACAGGCTCTTTCTGTGTTTTTTTCCCTAGTCTGTCTTTCCCATTTCTTAGCTGTGTAACTGTTCCTTTACGCGCTCTATTTAAACGCCATCAATCTCATTTGAGCTCCTTGCTCCCGCTTCTGTTTTCTCCACCTCTCATACTGCCAGTTCTCTCTTTCTCTGTGGTTGGTGGCTACTTTCCTGAGCTTCCGAAGCCACGTGGTTCCTGCCTCTTGTTGTCAGACTTGAATTGGAAAAGGAACCATATTAACAAGCCTTTACCACTCACACACGGCGGAAGTTTATACTTTAATTCAGTGAGCTAAGAAAAGCGTGTTGTGGGTCCCCTACGAGCCATGGTGCTTGCTTCATCATGATTTGGCACCAGTCATTAGCCGCAGCTCTGCTAATGAGCCACTGAGGTCAGTTTCAATATTTACTCAAAAACATAACCAAGCAGCCCACCCCTCAACTGTGTATTTATCTTGCTTTTCTGCTGTTCGTGTGATTAGCTGGGAGGAGCTCACGGCGACATCCTCCCTATAAAAGTGTAGATGGATCACTCTCTAACTCTTTCTTGCTTCACATACAAATGGCTTGAAAGGTGCAGGGAAGATGCAGGTCTAATAGACAGAATAGAAGGTCTGTGCCAGGTGGGTTTCTCTGCATTGGTGTCCCATCACAGGTCCGCAAGTGTAATGTGTGATCTTTGACTCCTGGCATTTCACAAGCAGGCGGCCAGGAAACGGTTTCAGCCTATCAACCACTGAGGAGACGCAGCCTCTGAATGAGGAATGAGGAAGCAATGAATACATCCAGCCTATCACAGGAACAGCCCTGAGTGTTCCGAATTATAAATTCTCCATGTCACTGTATGTCGTTGAGCCCAAGTAGCTCGCCGTGATCGTATAGTGGTTAGTACACTGCGTTGTGGCCGCAGCAACCTCGGTTCGAATCCGAGTCACGGCATTGTGGTTGGCAATGTCACGGCAGTTGGGTGTTAATTTTACAGAATTAGCAAATGTACCAGTGGTTTTTGTAAAATGTCTATTAAAAACAGATCCTTTCAAATATTTAAACCATCTAACAACAAATGATTTAAACTCGCATGATTATAAGCTGTAGCTATAATGTATTTACTTACATAAATTATCGTTCTTGAACCTATTGGGGTGGAGGGGGAGCGGAGATCACCCCCCAGGTGCAGTTGAGTGACCTGTGTTGTGGCTCTCTAGAGGGAAGGCACACATTTTGCTGTCACCCAGCCCAATCCAGACGTGTATTGGGGCCAGGTTTCAGTCAAATAGAGCAGTAAGTACAGAGAAATGTTCACTCTCTAAAAGTGGCATTTCTAAAATAGTAAAGTTAAATCCAACCTCACCAGTAAGTAGGATTTTCAATAAATAAATAAAGCTACTCCTCTCCGATATGGAATTACCAAATTAAAAGTATAGGGGAATACACAGAGCTAACCTATGAGAGGGGTAGACCTCACAGTAGTGAAAAATGAAATAGACTGTTTGGTACTTACAGGACACGCGAACCACCAAAGTACATATCTTATTTTTTACTTACATAGCATCATGCACCTAGGACTACCTAGGGCCTACCTAAGGTGTAAATTATATGTAATAAAAGGGGAGTTTAAGGCTTGGCAAGTAGGCTGGGACTCCCCTGGGAGACCCCTGAGTCTATGCCCAGAACCATAACTCTGCCAGTCGAGTACTTACCTAAAAGCCGATAACTCACTTTTCTTCCATAGGCTAACATTGAGTGGTTTCACTTGGAAATTCTTCTAAGTGGTGTGGAGTTTTGGAACTTTAAAATATTCATCTAAAATCAGCCGAACAACGAATTCTGATTTACTCACCTGTTATCAGGAGAGACCTCAGTGATGCATCTTGGAGCTCGGTACTGACCCTGAAAAGTAATTTTAACCGTACTTACCAGTAACGCGAATTTCCTTCCATGGGATATCATTGCCTGCTTTTTGCTGAAAATTTTCTAAGTGTCGATTTTTGAAACTTACAAATATTCTTTAAAAATCGTACCAACTGTGAAAACGTAATTGTTTACCTGTTTTAGATAGATGTCCCAGTACTGAGCCTAGGAGCCCAGCACTGGATTACAAAAGTAACGAGAACGTACTTTACCCGTAACTTGAATTTTCTTCCATTGGAAACCATTGACTGTTTTTCTGTGAAATTTCTTCTAAGTGTCGATTTTGCAAACATGTAAATATTCCTTAAAAATCGCCTGTATAACTTAAACGCAGTTTCTCAACTGCTTACAGGTGGTACAGTAGTGCTGGATCTAGGATCCAACACTGACCTAGAAAAAGTAACCATAATCCCATTTACCTGCTAAGTGAATTTCCTTCCATAGGATAACGTTGGTATTTTGATCAGCAAAAGTTTCTAAGTGTCAACTTTTAAAATAGCAAAATATTGCTTAAAAATCACAACAGTAACTAAAACGAATTTACTCACTTGTTTCCAAGAACTGTCCCAGGACTGAATCTAGGATCCAGTCCTGGATTTAGAAAAGTAATCCTGAAAGTAATTAATTGCATATAACTTAAAATTCCCATTGAGCTCAATGTATTATTGTGATTCAAATTGTGTTGCCTATTGCAATAAACTGTAACTATGACCTGCAAAAGTCAATTGCCTATTGCAAAGTATTTAACTAAAGCATCTCATTCTGAGAAAGTATATTTTGATACCTATTGTTGGTTCTAAAATAAAACAACAATATCTTTTGTATGCAAACCAATGGCCTAGAGTTCAGTTCTTGAGTGTGTGAGACCATTTGCTGACTGAGTGTGTACAACAAATGTTTTACACTGTACTCTGATACTGCCTTACTGCTCGGCAAGCTACCACTTTAGAGAGTAAGGTTATATCTAACTTTAGCCTCTGCCAAACCTCTGGGGACTGGGGACTCTGTGCACACTGTACCTATTTGGGAACAGTATATACAGAGCCACTTTCTCACAGTAGTGATAAAGTGATTAGAGTCCTAAGGCCAACATAAAGATACAGCAAAACGTGAGGTGAAAAACAAAAAGGTTGCTGGTAGGCCACCTTAAGGATGCCAGGTCTAACAAAAACTGAACTAAGGATAACATGAGTAAAACATCAGGTTTCTCTACTGCATTTGGTGAGACAAGTGGGCCTTCTTTTATCTTCCATTCAAGCAATCTTTGACAGACCCCTTTATTATAGAGCTTTTCAAGGATTAAAGATAAGGCACTTACAAAGGAGTCCCAAATACTCAGAGATGGTTGACTTCTGTAATATGGGTCGTAGACTAAAAGCAGCGCAAAAACAGAGTGCAACAGGGTCCAAAAAACTTGAGTGCCACAAGAGAGTTTGAATGCAAGCGTATCCTTTTACAGATCCAGAGATATACTCATGCATTTTTTGTTTTTAGGACAGAACGTGCATGATGAAAAAAACATTGTTTTTAAAAAGCGCATTGCAGAATATCAGTACTTTGATGTGGGAAAACTTCAAAACTTTCAAACAAAATATTTGTAGGCAGCTTACAGCAAGTTGTTGTGGGCGAGTGGTTAAGGCGATGGACTAGAAATCCATTGGGGTATCCCCGCGCAGGTTCGAATCCTGCCAACAACGAGAAGCTTTTTATTATCGGCTACAATTTCAGAAGTTAACCTTTAGTATTTCTTCCATTTCAGTTTTATAAATAGGTGGCTTATTTTTGTGTCACTATTGCCTCTCCACATATTTGTTATCGCTACCTCTTTCATGTCTTTGCTACACCTCATTCCTACTTTAGCACTGGTGTAAACGCTTCAAATTATTATACGGTTGCTCTCTCATTCATACCTGCGCATGCACTTGAAAGTTACTTTACCAATAAAAGACGCAAAGAGAGAAATAGAACAAAAGTGCTGGCTGGATTGGCAAACACACTTCATAAAACTGCATTTTCTTTTTTATTCGTCCCCGTGTTACATGCTTAACCTCCCCATGTGTAATTTCTCTTAACCTGCTGTCCCAGGAAGAGAATTTCATCTACAGTCTCTTTCTGTGTTTTTTTCCCTAGTCTGTCTTTCCCATTTCTTAGCTGTGTAACTGTTCCTTTACGCGCTCTATTTAAACGCCATCAATCTCATTTGAGCTCCTTGCTCCCGCTTCTGTTTTCTCCACCTCTCATACTGCCAGTTCTCTCTTTCTCTGTGGTTGGTGGCTACTTTCCTGAGCTTCCGAAGCCACGTGGTTCCTGCCTCTTGTTGTCAGACTTGAATTGGAAAAGGAACCATATTAACAAGCCTTTACCACTCACACACGGCGGAAGTTTATACTTTAATTCAGTGAGCTAAGAAAAGCGTGTTGTGGGTCCCCTACGAGCCATGGTGCTTGCTTCATCATGATTTGGCACCAGTCATTAGCCGCAGCTCTGCTAATGAGCCACTGAGGTCAGTTTCAATATTTACTCAAAAACATAACCATGCAGCCCACCCCTCAACTGTGTATTTATCTTGCTTTTCTGCTGTTCGTGTGATTAGCTGGGAGGAGCTCACGGCGACATCCTCCCTATAAAAGTGTAGATGGATCACTCTCTAACTCTTTCTTGCTTCACATACAAATGGCTTGAAAGGTGCAGGGAAGATGCAGGTCTAATAGACAGAATAGAAGGTCTGTGCCAGGTGGGTTTCTTTGCATTGGTGTCCCATCACAGGTCCGCAAGTGTAATGTGTGATCTTTGACTCCTGGCATTTCACAAGCAGGCGGCCAGGAAACGGTTTCAGCCTATCAACCACTGAGGAGACGCAGCCTCTGAATGAGGAATGAGGAAGCAATGAATACATCCAGCCTATCACAGGAACAGCCCTGAGTGTTCCGAATTATAAATTCTCCATGTCACTGTATGTCGTTGAGCCCAAGTAGCTCGCCGTGATCGTATAGTGGTTAGTACTCTGCGTTGTGGCCGCAGCAACCTCGGTTCGAATCCGAGTCACGGCATTGTGGTTGGCAATGTCACGGCAGTTGGGTGTTAATTTTACAGAATTAGCAAATGTACCAGTGGTTTTTGTAAAATGTCTATTAAAAACAGATCCTTTCAAATATTTAAACCATCTAACAACAAATGATTTAAACTCGCATGATTATAAGCTGTAGCTATAATGTATTTACTTACATAAATTATCGTTCTTGAACCTATTGGGGGTGGAGGGGGAGCGGAGATCACCCCCCAGGTGCAGTTGAGTGACCTGTGTTGTGGCTCTCTAGAGGGAAGGCACACATTTTGCTGTCACCCAGCCCAATCCAGACGTGTATTGGGGCCAGGTTTCAGGCAAATAGAGCAGTAAGTGCAGAGAAATGTTCACTCTCTAAAAGTGGCATTTCTAAAATAGTAAAGTTAAATCCAACCTCACCAGTAAGTAGGATTTTCAATAAATAAATAAAGCTACTCCTCTCCGATATGGAATTACCAAATTAAAAGTATAGGGGAATACACAGAGCTAACCTATGAGAGGGGTAGACCTCACAGTAGTGAAAAATGAAATAGACTGTTTGGTACTTACAGGACACGCGAACCACCAAAGTACATAGCTTATTTTTTACTTACAGAGCATCATGCACCTAGGACTACCTAGGGCCTACCTTAGGTGTAAATTATATGTAATAAAAGGGGAGTTTAAGGCTTGGCAAGTAGGCTGGGACTCCCCTGGGAGACCCCTGAGTCTATGCCCAGAACCATAACTCTGCCAGTCGAGTACTTACCTAAAAGCCGATAACTCACTTTTCTTCCATAGGCTAACATTGAGTGGTTTCACTTGGAAATTCTTCTAAGTGGTGTGGAGTTTTGGAACTTTAAAATATTCATCTAAAATCAGCCGAACAACGAATTCTGATTTACTCACCTGTTATCAGGAGAGACCTCAGTGCTGCATCTTGGAGCTCAGTACTGACCCTGAAAAGTAATTTTAACCGTACTTACCAGTAACTCGAATTTCCTTCCATGGGATATCATTGCCTGCTTTTTGCTGAAAATTTTCTAAGTGTCGATTTTTGAAACTTACAAATATTCTTTAAAAATCGTACCAACTGTGAAAACGTAATTGTTTACCTGTTTTAGATAGATGTCCCAGTACTGAGCCTAGGAGCCCAGCACTGGATTACAAAAGTAACGAGAACGTACTTTACACGTAACTTGAATTTTCTTCCATAGGAAACCATTGACTGTTTTTCTGTGAAATTTCTTCTAAGTGTCGATTTTGCAAACATGTAAATATTCCTTAAAAATCGCCTGTATAACTTAAACGCAGTTTCTCAACTGCTTACAGGTGGTACAGTAGTGCTGGATCTAGGATCCAACACTGACCTAGAAAAAGTAACCATAATCCCACTTACCTGCTAAGTGAATTTCCTTCCATAGGATAACGTTGGTATTTTGATCAGCAAAAGTTTCTAAGTGTCAACTTTTAAAATAGCAAAATATTGCTTAAAAATCACAACAGTAACTAAAACGAATTTACTCACTTGTTTCCAAGAACTGTCCCAGGACTGAATCTAGGATCCAGTCCTGGATTTAGAAAAGTAATCCTGAAAGTAATTAATTGCATATAACTTAAAATTCCCATTGAGCTCAATGTATTATTGTGATTCAAATTGTGTTGCCTATTGCAATAAACTGTAACTATGACCTGCAAAAGTCAATTGCCTATTGCAAAGTATTTAACTAAAGCATCTCATTCTGAGAAAGTATATTTTGATACCTATTGTTGGTTCTAAAATAAAACAACAATATCTTTTGTATGCAAACCAATGGCCTAGAGTTCAGTTCTTGAGTGTGTGAGACCATTTGCTGACTGAGTGTGTACAACAAATGTTTTACACTGTACTCTGATACTGCCTTACTGCTCGGCAAGCTACCACTTTAGAGAGTAAGGTTATATCTAACTTTAGCCTCTGCCAAACCTCTGGGGACTGGGGACTCTGTGCACACTGTACCTATTTGGGAACAGTATATACAGAGCCACTTTCTCACAGTAGTGATAAAGTGATTAGAGTCCTAAGGCCAACATAAAGATACAGCAAAACGTGAGGTGAAAAGCAAAAAGGTTGCTGGTAGGCCCCCTTAAGGATGCCAGGTCTAACAAAAACTGAACTAAGGATAACATGAGTAAAACATCAGGTTTCTCTACTGCATTTGGTGAGACAAGTGGGCCTTCTTTTATCTTCCATTCAAGCAATCTTTGACAGACCCCTTTATTATAGAGCTTTTCAAGGATTAAAGATAAGGCACTTACAAAGGAGTCCCAAATACTCAGAGATGGTTGACTTCTGTAATATGGGTCGTAGACTAAAAGCAGCGCAAAAACAGAGTGCAACAGGATCCAAAAAACTTGAGTGCCACAAGGGAGTTTGAATGCAAGCGTATCCTTTTACAGATCCAGAGATATACTCATGAAATTTTTGTTTTTAGGACAGAACGCGCATGATGAAAAAAACATTGTTTTTAAAAAGCGCATTGCAGAATATCAGTACTTTGATGTGGGAAAACTTCAAAACTTTCAAACAAAATATTTGTAGGCATCTTACAGCAAGTTGTTGTGGCCGAGTGGTTAAGGCGATGGACTAGAAATCCATTGGGGTATCCCCGCGCAGGTTCGAATCCTGCCAACAACGAGAAGATTTTTATTATCGGCTACAATTTCAGAAGTTAACCTTTAGTATTTCTTCCATTTCAGTTTTATAAATAGGTGGCTTATTTTTGTGTCACTATTGCCTCTCCACATATTTGTTATCGCTACCTCTTTCATGTCTTTGCTACACCTCATTCCTACTTTAGCACTGGTGTAAACGCTTCAAATTATTATACGGTTGCTCTCTCATTCATACCTGCGCATGCACTTGAAAGTTACTTTACCAATAAAAGACGCAAAGAGAGAAATAGAACAAAAGTGCTGGCTGGATTGGCAAACACACTTCATAAAACTGCATTTTCTTTTTTATTCTCCCCCGTGTTACATGCTTAACCTCCCCATGTATAATTTCTCTTAACCTGCTGTCCCAGGAAGAGAATTTCATCTACAGGCTCTTTCTGTGTTTTTTTCCCTAGTCTGTCTTTCCCATTTCTTAGCTGTGTAACTGTTCCTTTACGCGCTCTATTTAAACGCCATCAATCTCATTTGAGCTCCTTGCTCCCGCTTCTGTTTTCTCCACCTCTCATACTGCCAGTTCTCTCTTTCTCTGTGGTTGGTGGCTACTTTCCTGAGCTTCCGAAGCCACGTGGTTCCTGCCTCTTGTTGTCAGACTTGAATTGGAAAAGGAACCATATTAACAAGCCTTTACCACTCACACACGGCGGAAGTTTATACTTTAATTCAGTGAGCTAAGAAAAGCGTGTTGTGGGTCCCCTACGAGCCATGGTGCTTGCTTCATCATGATTTGGCACCAGTCATTAGCCGCAGCTCTGCTAATGAGCCACTGAGGTCAGTTTCAATATTTACTCAAAAACATAACCATGCAGCCCACCCCTCAACTGTGTATTTATCTTGCTTTTCTGCTGTTCGTGTGATTAGCTGGGAGGAGCTCACGGCGACATCCTCCCTATAAAAGTGTAGATGGATCACTCTCTAACTCTTTCTTGCTTCACATACAAATGGCTTGAAAGGTGCAGGGAAGATGCAGGTCTAATAGACAGAATAGAAGGTCTGTGCCAGGTGGGTTTCTTTGCATTGGTGTCCCATCACAGGTCCGCAAGTGTAATGTGTGATCTTTGACTCCTGGCATTTCACAAGCAGGCGGCCAGGAAACGGTTTCAGCCTATCAACCACTGAGGAGACGCAGCCTCTGAATGAGGAATGAGGAAGCAATGAATACATCCAGCCTATCACAGGAACAGCCCTGAGTGTTCCGAATTATAAATTCTCCATGTCACTGTATGTCGTTGAGCCCAAGTAGCTCGCCGTGATCGTATAGTGGTTAGTACTCTGCGTTGTGGCCGCAGCAACCTCGGTTCGAATCCGAGTCATGGCATTGTGGTTGGCAATGTCACGGCAGTTGGGTGTTAATTTTACAGAATTAGCAAATGTACCAGTGGTTTTTGTAAAATGTCTATTAAAAACAGATCCTTTCAAATATTTAAACCATCTAACAACAAATGATTTAAACTCGCATGATTATAAGCTGTAGCTATAATGTATTTACTTACATAAATTATCGTTCTTGAACCTATTGGGGGTGGAGGGGGAGCGGAGATCACCCCCCAGGTGCAGTTGAGTGACCTGTGTTGTGGCTCTCTAGAGGGAAGGCACACATTTTGCTGTCACCCAGCCCAATCCAGACGTGTATTGGGTCCAGGTTTCAGGCAAATAGAGCAGTAAGTGCAGAGAAATGTTCACTCTCTAAAAGTGGCATTTCTAAAATAGTAAAGTTAAATCCAACCTCACCAGTAAGTAGGATTTTCAATAAATAAATAAAGCTACTCCTCTCCGATATGGAATTACCAAATTAAAAGTATAGGGGAATACACAGAGCTAACCTATGAGAGGGGTAGACCTCACAGTAGTGAAAAATGAAATAGACTGTTTGGTACTTACAGGACACGCGAACCACCAAAGTACATAGCTTATTTTTTACTTACAGAGCATCATGCACCTAGGACTACCTAGGGCCTACCTTAGGTGTAAATTATATGTAATAAAAGGGGAGTTTAAGGCTTGGCAAGTAGGCTGGGACTCCCCTGGGAGACCCCTGAGTCTATGCCCAGAACCATAACTCTGCCAGTCGAGTACTTACCTAAAAGCCGATAACTCACTTTTCTTCCATAGGCTAACATTGAGTGGTTTCACTTGGAAATTCTTCTAAGTGGTGTGGAGTTTTGGAACTTTAAAATATTCATCTAAAATCAGCCGAACAACGAATTCTGATTTACTCACCTGTTATCAGGAGAGACCTCAGTGCTGCATCTTGGAGCTCAGTACTGACCCTGAAAAGTAATTTTAACCGTACTTACCAGTAACTCGAATTTCCTTCCATGGGATATCATTGCCTGCTTTTTGCTGAAAATTTTCTAAGTGTCGATTTTTGAAACTTACAAATATTCTTTAAAAATCGTACCAACTGTGAAAACGTAATTGTTTACCTGTTTTAGATAGATGTCCCAGTACTGAGCCTAGGAGCCCAGCACTGGATTACAAAAGTAACGAGAACGTACTTTACACGTAACTTGAATTTTCTTCCACAGGAAACCATTGACTGTTTTTCTGTGAAATTTCTTCTAAGTGTCGATTTTGCAAACATGTAAATATTCCTTAAAAATCGCCTGTATAACTTAAACGCAGTTTCTCAACTGCTTACAGGTGGTACAGTAGTGCTGGATCTAGGATCCAACACTGACCTAGAAAAAGTAACCATAATCCCACTTACCTGCTAAGTGAATTTCCTTCCATAGGATAACGTTGGTATTTTGATCAGCAAAAGTTTCTAAGTGTCAACTTTTAAAATAGCAAAATATTGCTTAAAAATCACAACAGTAACTAAAACGAATTTACTCACTTGTTTCCAAGAACTGTCCCAGGACTGAATCTAGGATCCAGTCCTGGATTTAGAAAAGTAATCCTGAAAGTAATTAATTGCATATAACTTAAAATTCCCATTGAGCTCAATGTATTATTGTGATTCAAATTGTGTTGCCTATTGCAATAAACTGTAACTATGACCTGCAAAAGTCAATTGCCTATTGCAAAGTATTTAACTAAAGCATCTCATTCTGAGAAAGTATATTTTTATACCTATTGTTGGTTCTAAAATAAAACAACAATATCTTTTGTATGCAAACCAATGGCCTAGAGTTCAGTTCTTGAGTGTGTGAGACCATTTGCTGACTGAGTGTGTACAACAAATGTTTTACACTGTACTCTGATACTGCCTTACTGCTCGGCAAGCTACCACTTTAGAGAGTAAGGTTATATCTAACTTTAGCCTCTGCCAAACCTCTGGGGACTGGGGACTCTGTGCACACTGTACCTATTTGGGAACAGTATATACAGAGCCACTTTCTCACAGTAGTGATAAAGTGATTAGAGTCCTAAGGCCAACATAAAGATACAGCAAAACGTGAGGTGAAAAGCAAAAAGGTTGCTGGTAGGCCACCTTAAGGATGCCAGGTCTAACAAAAACTGAACTAAGGATAACATGAGTAAAACATCAGGTTTCTCTACTGCATTTGGTGAGACAAGTGGGCCTTCTTTTATCTTCCATTCAAGCAATCTTTGACAGACCCCTTTATTATAGAGCTTTTCAAGGATTAAAGATAAGGCACTTACAAAGGAGTCCCAAATACTCAGAGATGGTTGACTTCTGTAATATGGGTCGTAGACTAAAAGCAGCGCAAAAACAGAGTGCAACAGGATCCAAAAAACTTGAGTGCCACAAGGGAGTTTGAATGCAAGCGTATCCTTTTACAGATCCAGAGATATACTCATGCAATTTTTGTTTTTAGGACAGAACGTGCATGATGAAAAAACATTGTTTTTAAAAAGCGCATTGCAGAATATCAGTACTTTGATGTGGGAAAACTTCAAAACTTTCAAACAAAATATTTGTAGGCAGCTTACAGCAAGTTGTTGTGGCCGAGTGGTTAAGGCGATGGACTAGAAATCCATTGGGGTATCCCCGCGCAGGTTCGAATCCTGCCAACAACGAGAAGCTTTTTATTATCGGCTACAATTTCAGAAGTTAACCTTTAGTATTTCTTCCATTTCAGTTTTATAAATAGGTGGCTTATTTTTGTGTCACTATTGCCTCTCCACATATTTGTTATCGCTACCTCTTTCATGTCTTTGCTACACCTCATTCCTACTTTAGCACTGGTGTAAACGCTTCAAATTATTATACGGTTGCTCTCTCATTCATACCTGCGCATGCACTTGAAAGTTACTTTATCAATAAAAGACGCAAAGAGAGAAATAGAACAAAAGTGCTGGCTGGATTGGCAAACACACTTCATAAAACTGCATTTTCTTTTTTATTCTCCCCCGTGTTACATGCTTAACCTCCCCATGTATAATTTCTCTTAACCTGCTGTCCCAGGAAGAGAATTTCATCTACAGGCTCTTTCTGTGTTTTTTTCCCTAGTCTGTCTTTCCCATTTCTTAGCTGTGTAACTGTTCCTTTACGCGCTCTATTTAAACGCCATCAATCTCATTTGAGCTCCTTGCTCCCGCTTCTGTTTTCTCCACCTCTCATACTGCCAGTTCTCTCTTTCTCTGTGGTTGGTGGCTACTTTCCTGAGCTTCCGAAGCCACGTGGTTCCTGCCTCTTGTTGTCAGACTTGAATTGGAAAAGGAACCATATTAACAAGCCTTTACCACTCACACACGGCGGAAGTTTATACTTTAATTCAGTGAGCTAAGAAAAGCGTGTTGTGGGTCCCCTACGAGCCATGGTGCTTGCTTCATCATGATTTGGCACCAGTCATTAGCCGCAGCTCTGCTAATGAGCCACTGAGGTCAGTTTCAATATTTACTCAAAAACATAACCATGCAGCCCACCCCTCAACTGTGTATTTATCTTGCTTTTCTGCTGTTCGTGTGATTAGCTGGGAGGAGCTCACGGCGACATCCTCCCTATAAAAGTGTAGATGGATCACTCTCTAACTCTTTCTTGCTTCACATACAAATGGCTTGAAAGGTGCAGGGAAGATGCAGGTCTAATAGACAGAATAGAAGGTCTGTGCCAGGTGGGTTTCTTTGCATTGGTGTCCCATCACAGGTCCGCAAGTGTAATGTGTGATCTTTGACTCCTGGCATTTCACAAGCAGGCGGCCAGGAAACGGTTTCAGCCTATCAACCACTGAGGAGACGCAGCCTCTGAATGAGGAATGAGGAAGCAATGAATACATCCAGCCTATCACAGGAACAGCCCTGAGTGTTCCGAATTATAAATTCTCCATGTCACTGTATGTCGTTGAGCCCAAGTAGCTCGCCGTGATCGTATAGTGGTTAGTACTCTGCGTTGTGGCCGCAGCAACCTCGGTTCGAATCCGAGTCACGGCATTGTGGTTGGCAATGTCACGGCAGTTGGGTGTTAATTTTACAGAATTAGCAAATGTACCAGTGGTTTTTGTAAAATGTCTATTAAAAACAGATCCTTTCAAATATTTAAACCATCTAACAACAAATGATTTAAACTCGCATGATTATAAGCTGTAGCTATAATGTATTTACTTACATAAATTATCGTTCTTGAACCTATTGGGGGTGGAGGGGGAGCGGAGATCACCCCCCAGGTGCAGTTGAGTGACCTGTGTTGTGGCTCTCTAGAGGGAAGGCACACATTTTGCTGTCACCCAGCCCAATCCAGACGTGTATTGGGGCCAGGTTTCAGGCAAATAGAGCAGTAAGTGCAGAGAAATGTTCACTCTCTAAAAGTGGCATTTCTAAAATAGTAAAGTTAAATCCAACCTCACCAGTAAGTAGGATTTTCAATAAATAAATAAAGCTACTCCTCTCCGATATGGAATTACCAAATTAAAAGTATAGGGGAATACACAGAGCTAACCTATGAGAGGGGTAGACCTCACAGTAGTGAAAAATGAAATAGACTGTTTGGTACTTACAGGACACGCGAACCACCAAAGTACATAGCTTATTTTTTACTTACAGAGCATCATGCACCTAGGACTACCTAGGGCCTACCTTAGGTGTAAATTATATGTAATAAAAGGGGAGTTTAAGGCTTGGCAAGTAGGCTGGGACTCCCCTGGGAGACCCCTGAGTCTATGCCCAGAACCATAACTCTGCCAGTCGAGTACTTACCTAAAAGCCGATAACTCACTTTTCTTCCATAGGCTAACATTGAGTGGTTTCACTTGGAAATTCTTCTAAGTGGTGTGGAGTTTTGGAACTTTAAAATATTCATCTAAAATCAGCCGAACAACGAATTCTGATTTACTCACCTGTTATCAGGAGAGACCTCAGTGCTGCATCTTGGAGCTCAGTACTGACCCTGAAAAGTAATTTTAACCGTACTTACCAGTAACTCGAATTTCCTTCCATGGGATATCATTGCCTGCTTTTTGCTGAAAATTTTCTAAGTGTCGATTTTTGAAACTTACAAATATTCTTTAAAAATCGTACCAACTGTGAAAACGTAATTGTTTACCTGTTTTAGATAGATGTCCCAGTACTGAGCCTAGGAGCCCAGCACTGGATTACAAAAGTAACGAGAACGTACTTTACACGTAACTTGAATTTTCTTCCATAGGAAACCATTGACTGTTTTTCTGTGAAATTTCTTCTAAGTGTCGATTTTGCAAACATGTAAATATTCCTTAAAAATCGCCTGTATAACTTAAACGCAGTTTCTCAACTGCTTACAGGTGGTACAGTAGTGCTGGATCTAGGATCCAACACTGACCTAGAAAAAGTAACCATAATCCCACTTACCTGCTAAGTGAATTTCCTTCCATAGGATAACGTTGGTATTTTGATCAGCAAAAGTTTCTAAGTGTCAACTTTTAAAATAGCAAAATATTGCTTAAAAATCACAACAGTAACTAAAACGAATTTACTCACTTGTTTCCAAGAACTGTCCCAGGACTGAATCTAGGATCCAGTCCTGGATTTAGAAAAGTAATCCTGAAAGTAATTAATTGCATATAACTTAAAATTCCCATTGAGCTCAATGTATTATTGTGATTCAAATTGTGTTGCCTATTGCAATAAACTGTAACTATGACCTGCAAAAGTCAATTGCCTATTGCAAAGTATTTAACTAAAGCATCTCATTCTGAGAAAGTATATTTTGATACCTATTGTTGGTTCTAAAATAAAACAACAATATCTTTTGTATGCAAACCAATGGCCTAGAGTTCAGTTCTTGAGTGTGTGAGACCATTTGCTGACTGAGTGTGTACAACAAATGTTTTACACTGTACTCTGATACTGCCTTACTGCTCGGCAAGCTACCACTTTAGAGAGTAAGGTTATATCTAACTTTAGCCTCTGCCAAACCTCTGGGGACTGGGGACTCTGTGCACACTGTACCTATTTGGGAACAGTATATACAGAGCCACTTTCTCACAGTAGTGATAAAGTGATTAGAGTCCTAAGGCCAACATAAAGATACAGCAAAACGTGAGGTGAAAAGCAAAAAGGTTGCTGGTAGGCCACCTTAAGGATGCCAGGTCTAACAAAAACTGAACTAAGGATAACATGAGTAAAACATCAGGTTTCTCTACTGCATTTGGTGAGACAAGTGGGCCTTCTTTTATCTTCCATTCAAGCAATCTTTGACAGACCCCTTTATTATAGAGCTTTTCAAGGATTAAAGATAAGGCACTTACAAAGGAGTCCCAAATACTCAGAGATGGTTGACTTCTGTAATATGGGTCGTAGACTAAAAGCAGCGCAAAAACAGAGTGCAACAGGATCCAAAAAACTTGAGTGCCACAAGGGAGTTTGAATGCAAGCGTATCCTTTTACAGATCCAGAGATATACTCATGCAATTTTTGTTTTTAGGACAGAACGTGCATGATGAAAAAAACATTGTTTTTAAAAAGCGCATTGCAGAATATCAGTACTTTGATGTGGGAAAACTTCAAAACTTTCAAACAAAATATTTGTAGGCATCTTACAGCAAGTTGTTGTGGCCGAGTGGTTAAGGCGATGGACTAGAAATCCATTGGGGTATCCCCGCGCAGGTTCGAATCCTGCCAACAACGAGAAGCTTTTTATTATCGGCTACAATTTCAGAAGTTAACCTTTAGTATTTCTTCCATTTCAGTTTTATAAATAGGTGGCTTATTTTTGTGTCACTATTGCCTCTCCACATATTTGTTATCGCTACCTCTTTCATGTCTTTGCTACACCTCATTCCTACTTTAGCACTGGTGTAAACGCTTCAAATTATTATACGGTTGCTCTCTCATTCATACCTGCGCATGCACTTGAAAGTTACTTTACCAATAAAAGACGCAAAGAGAGAAATAGAACAAAAGTGCTGGCTGGATTGGCAAACACACTTCATAAAACTGCATTTTCTTTTTTATTCTCCCCCGTGTTACATGCTTAACCTCCCCATGTATAATTTCTCTTAACCTGCTGTCCCAGGAAGAGAATTTCATCTACAGGCTCTTTCTGTGTTTTTTTCCCTAGTCTGTCTTTCCCATTTCTTAGCTGTGTAACTGTTCCTTTACGCGCTCTATTTAAACGCCATCAATCTCATTTGAGCTCCTTGCTCCCGCTTCTGTTTTCTCCACCTCTCATACTGCCAGTTCTCTCTTTCTCTGTGGTTGGTGGCTACTTTCCTGAGCTTCCGAAGCCACGTGGTTCCTGCCTCTTGTTGTCAGACTTGAATTGGAAAAGGAACCATATTAACAAGCCTTTACCACTCACACACGGCGGAAGTTTATACTTTAATTCAGTGAGCTAAGAAAAGCGTGTTGTGGGTCCCCTACGAGCCATGGTGCTTGCTTCATCATGATTTGGCACCAGTCATTAGCCGCAGCTCTGCTAATGAGCCACTGAGGTCAGTTTCAATATTTACTCAAAAACATAACCATGCAGCCCACCCCTCAACTGTGTATTTATCTTGCTTTTCTGCTGTTCGTGTGATTAGCTGGGAGGAGCTCACGGCGACATCCTCCCTATAAAAGTGTAGATGGATCACTCTCTAACTCTTTCTTGCTTCACATACAAATGGCTTGAAAGGTGCAGGGAAGATGCAGGTCTAATAGACAGAATAGAAGGTCTGTGCCAGGTGGGTTTCTTTGCATTGGTGTCCCATCACAGGTCCGCAAGTGTAATGTGTGATCTTTGACTCCTGGCATTTCACAAGCAGGCGGCCAGGAAACGGTTTCAGCCTATCAACCACTGAGGAGACGCAGCCTCTGAATGAGGAATGAGGAAGCAATGAATACATCCAACCTATCACAGGAACAGCCCTGAGTGTTCCGAATTATAAATTCTCCATGTCACTGTATGTCGTTGAGCCCAAGTAGCTCGCCGTGATCGTATAGTGGTTAGTACTCTGCGTTGTGGCCGCAGCAACCTCGGTTCGAATCCGAGTCACGGCATTGTGGTTGGCAATGTCACGGCAGTTGGGTGTTAATTTTACAGAATTAGCAAATGTACCAGTGGTTTTTGTAAAATGTCTATTAAAAACAGATCCTTTCAAATATTTAAACCATCTAACAACAAATGATTTAAACTCGCATGATTATAAGCTGTAGCTATAATGTATTTACTTACATAAATTATCGTTCTTGAACCTATTGGGGGTGGAGGGGGAGCGGAGATCACCCCCCAGGTGCAGTTGAGTGACCTGTGTTGTGGCTCTCTAGAGGGAAGGCACACATTTTGCTGTCACCCAGCCCAATCCAGACGTGTATTGGGGCCAGGTTTCAGGCAAATAGAGCAGTAAGTGCAGAGAAATGTTCACTCTCTAAAAGTGGCATTTCTAAAATAGTAAAGTTAAATCCAACCTCACCAGTAAGTAGGATTTTCAATAAATAAATAAAGCTACTCCTCTCCGATATGGAATTACCAAATTAAAAGTATAGGGGAATACACAGAGCTAACCTATGAGAGGGGTAGACCTCACAGTAGTGAAAAATGAAATAGACTGTTTGGTACTTACAGGACACGCGAACCACCAAAGTACATAGCTTATTTTTTACTTACAGAGCATCATGCACCTAGGACTACCTAGGGCCTACCTTAGGTGTAAATTATATGTAATAAAAGGGGAGTTTAAGGCTTGGCAAGTAGGCTGGGACTCCCCTGGGAGACCCCTGAGTCTATGCCCAGAACCATAACTCTGCCAGTCGAGTACTTACCTAAAAGCCGATAACTCACTTTTCTTCCATAGGCTAACATTGAGTGGTTTCACTTGGAAATTCTTCTAAGTGGTGTGGAGTTTTGGAACTTTAAAATATTCATCTAAAATCAGCCGAACAACGAATTCTGATTTACTCACCTGTTATCAGGAGAGACCTCAGTGCTGCATCTTGGAGCTCAGTACTGACCCTGAAAAGTAATTTTAACCGTACTTACCAGTAACTCGAATTTCCTTCCATGGGATATCATTGCCTGCTTTTTGCTGAAAATTTTCTAAGTGTCGATTTTTGAAACTTACAAATATTCTTTAAAAATCGTACCAACTGTGAAAACGTAATTGTTTACCTGTTTTAGATAGATGTCCCAGTACTGAGCCTAGGAGCCCAGCACTGGATTACAAAAGTAACGAGAACGTACTTTACACGTAACTTGAATTTTCTTCCATAGGAAACCATTGACTGTTTTTCTGTGAAATTTCTTCTAAGTGTCGATTTTGCAAACATGTAAATATTCCTTAAAAATCGCCTGTATAACTTAAACGCAGTTTCTCAACTGCTTACAGGTGGTACAGTAGTGCTGGATCTAGGATCCAACACTGACCTAGAAAAAGTAACCATATTCCCACTTACCTGCTAAGTGAATTTCCTTCCATAGGATAACGTTGGTATTTTGATCAGCAAAAGTTTCTAAGTGTCAACTTTTAAAATAGCAAAATATTGCTTAAAAATCACAACAGTAACTAAAACGAATTTACTCACTTGTTTCCAAGAACTGTCCCAGGACTGAATCTAGGATCCAGTCCTGGATTTAGAAAAGTAATCCTGAAAGTAATTAATTGCATATAACTTAAAATTCCCATTGAGCTCAATGTATTATTGTGATTCAAATTGTGTTGCCTATTGCAATAAACTGTAACTATGACCTGCAAAAGTCAATTGCCTATTGCAAAGTATTTAACTAAAGCATCTCATTCTGAGAAAGTATATTTTGATACCTATTGTTGGTTCTAAAATAAAACAACAATATCTTTTGTATGCAAACCAATGGCCTAGAGTTCAGTTCTTGAGTGTGTGAGACCATTTGCTGACTGAGTGTGTACAACAAATGTTTTACACTGTACTCTGATACTGCCTTACTGCTCGGCAAGCTACCACTTTAGAGAGTAAGGTTATATCTAACTTTAGCCTCTGCCAAACCTCTGGGGACTGGGGACTCTGTGCACACTGTACCTATTTGGGAACAGTATATACAGAGCCACTTTCTCACAGTAGTGATAAAGTGATTAGAGTCCTAAGGCCAACATAAAGATACAGCAAAACGTGAGGTGAAAAGCAAAAAGGTTGCTGGTAGGCCACCTTAAGGATGCCAGGTCTAACAAAAACTGAACTAAGGATAACATGAGTAAAACATCAGGTTTCTCTACTGCATTTGGTGAGACAAGTGGGCCTTCTTTTATCTTCCATTCAAGCAATCTTTGACAGACCCCTTTATTATAGAGCTTTTCAAGGATTAAAGATAAGGCACTTACAAAGGAGTCCCAAATACTCAGAGATGGTTGACTTCTGTAATATGGGTCGTAGACTAAAAGCAGCGCAAAAACAGAGTGCAACAGGATCCAAAAAACTTGAGTGCCACAAGGGAGTTTGAATGCAAGCGTATCCTTTTACAGATCCAGAGATATACTCATGCAATTTTTGTTTTTAGGACAGAACGTGCATGATGAAAAAAACATTGTTTTTAAAAAGCGCATTGCAGAATATCAGTACTTTGATGTGGGAAAACTTCAAAACTTTCAAACAAAATATTTGTAGGCAGCTTACAGCAAGTTGTTGTGGCCGAGTGGTTAAGGCGATGGACTAGAAATCCATTGGGGTATCCCCGCGCAGGTTCGAATCCTGCCAACAACGAGAAGCTTTTTATTATCGGCTACAATTTCAGAAGTTAACCTTTAGTATTTCTTCCATTTCAGTTTTATAAATAGGTGGCTTATTTTTGTGTCACTATTGCCTCTCCACATATTTGTTATCGCTACCTCTTTCATGTCTTTGCTACACCTCATTCCTACTTTAGCACTGGTGTAAACGCTTCAAATTATTATACGGTTGCTCTCTCATTCATACCTGCGCATGCACTTGAAAGTTACTTTACCAATAAAAGACGCAAAGAGAGAAATAGAACAAAAGTGCTGGCTGGATTGGCAAACACACTTCATAAAACTGCATTTTCTTTTTTATTCTCCCCCGTGTTACATGCTTAACCTCCCCATGTATAATTTCTCTTAACCTGCTGTCCCAGGAAGAGAATTTCATCTACAGGCTCTTTCTGTGTTTTTTTCCCTAGTCTGTCTTTCCCATTTCTTAGCTGTGTAACTGTTCCTTTACGCGCTCTATTTAAACGCCATCAATCTCATTTGAGCTCCTTGCTCCCGCTTCTGTTTTCTCCACCTCTCATACTGCCAGTTCTCTCTTTCTCTGTGGTTGGTGGCTACTTTCCTGAGCTTCCGAAGCCACGTGGTTCCTGCCTCTTGTTGTCAGACTTGAATTGGAAAAGGAACCATATTAACAAGCCTTTACCACTCACACACGGCGGAAGTTTATACTTTAATTCAGTGAGCTAAGAAAAGCGTGTTGTGGGTCCCCTACGAGCCATGGTGCTTGCTTCATCATGATTTGGCACCAGTCATTAGCCGCAGCTCTGCTAATGAGCCACTGAGGTCAGTTTCAATATTTACTCAAAAACATAACCATGCAGCCCACCCCTCAACTGTGTATTTATCTTGCTTTTCTGCTGTTCGTGTGATTAGCTGGGAGGAGCTCACGGCGACATCCTCCCTATAAAAGTGTAGATGGATCACTCTCTAACTCTTTCTTGCTTCACATACAAATGGCTTGAAAGGTGCAGGGAAGATGCAGGTCTAATAGACAGAATAGAAGGTCTGTGCCAGGTGGGTTTCTTTGCATTGGTGTCCCATCACAGGTCCGCAAGTGTAATGTGTGATCTTTGACTCCTGGCATTTCACAAGCAGGCGGCCAGGAAACGGTTTCAGCCTATCAACCACTGAGGAGACGCAGCCTCTGAATGAGGAATGAGGAAGCAATGAATACATCCAGCCTATCACAGGAACAGCCCTGAGTGTTCCGAATTATAAATTCTCCATGTCACTGTATGTCGTTGAGCCCAAGTAGCTCTCCCTGATCGTATAGTGGTTAGTACTCTGCGTTGTGGCCGCAGCAACCTCGGTTCGAATCCGAGTCACGGCATTGTGGTTGGCAATGTCACGGCAGTTGGGTGTTAATTTTACAGAATTAGCAAATGTACCAGTGGTTTTTGTAAAATGTCTATTAAAAACAGATCCTTTCAAATATTTAAACCATCTAACAACAAATGATTTAAACTCGCATGATTATAAGCTGTAGCTATAATGTATTTACTTACATAAATTATCGTTCTTGAACCTATTGGGGGTGGAGGGGGAGCGGAGATCACCCCCCAGGTGCAGTTGAGTGACCTGTGTTGTGGCTCTCTAGAGGGAAGGCACACATTTTGCTGTCACCCAGCCCAATCCAGACGTGTATTGGGGCCAGGTTTCAGGCAAATAGAGCAGTAAGTGCAGAGAAATGTTCACTCTCTAAAAGTGGCATTTCTAAAATAGTAAAGTTAAATCCAACCTCACCAGTAAGTAGGATTTTCAATAAATAAATAAAGCTACTCCTCTCTGATATGGAATTACCAAATTAAAAGTATAGGGGAATACACAGAGCTAACCTATGAGAGGGGTAGACCTCACAGTAGTGAAAAATGAAATAGACTGTTTGGTACTTACAGGACACGCGAACCACCAAAGTACATAGCTTATTTTTTACTTACAGAGCATCATGCACCTAGGACTACCTAGGGCCTACCTTAGGTGTAAATTATATGTAATAAAAGGGGAGTTTAAGGCTTGGCAAGTAGGCTGGGACTCCCCTGGGAGACCCCTGAGTCTATGCCCAGAACCATAACTCTGCCAGTCGAGTACTTACCTAAAAGCCGATAACTCACTTTTCTTCCATAGGCTAACATTTAGTGGTTTCACTTGGAAATTCTTCTAAGTGGTGTGGAGTTTTGGAACTTTAAAATATTCATCTAAAATCAGCCGAACAACGAATTCTGATTTACTCACCTGTTATCAGGAGAGACCTCAGTGCTGCATCTTGGAGCTCAGTACTGACCCTGAAAAGTAATTTTAACCGTACTTACCAGTAACTCGAATTTCCTTCCATGGGATATCATTGCCTGCTTTTTGCTGAAAATTTTCTAAGTGTCGATTTTTGAAACTTACAAATATTCTTTAAAAATCGTACCAACTGTGAAAACGTAATTGTTTACCTGTTTTAGATAGATGTCCCAGTACTGAGCCTAGGAGCCCAGCACTGGATTACAAAAGTAACGAGAACGTACTTTACACGTAACTTGAATTTTCTTCCATAGGAAACCATTGACTGTTTTTCTGTGAAATTTCTTCTAAGTGTCGATTTTGCAAACATGTAAATATTCCTTAAAAATCGCCTGTATAACTTAAACGCAGTTTCTCAACTGCTTACAGGTGGTACAGTAGTGCTGGATCTAGGATCCAACACTGACCTAGAAAAAGTAACCATAATCCCACTTACCTGCTAAGTGAATTTCCTTCCATAGGATAACGTTGGTATTTTGATCAGCAAAAGTTTCTAAGTGTCAACTTTTAAAATAGCAAAATATTGCTTAAAAATCACAACAGTAACTAAAACGAATTTACTCACTTGTTTCCAAGAACTGTCCCAGGACTGAATCTAGGATCCAGTCCTGGATTTAGAAAAGTAATCCTGAAAGTAATTAATTGCATATAACTTAAAATTCCCATTGAGCTCAATGTATTATTGTGATTCAAATTGTGTTGCCTATTGCAATAAACTGTAACTATGACCTGCAAAAGTCAATTGCCTATTGCAAAGTATTTAACTAAAGCATCTCATTCTGAGAAAGTATATTTTGATACCTATTGTTGGTTCTAAAATAAAACAACAATATCTTTTGTATGCAAACCAATGGCCTAGAGTTCAGTTCTTGAGTGTGTGAGACCATTTGCTGACTGAGTGTGTACAACAAATGTTTTACACTGTACTCTGATACTGCCTTACTGCTCGGCAAGCTACCACTTTAGAGAGTAAGGTTATATCTAACGTTAGCCTCTGCCAAACCTCTGGGGACTGGGGACTCTGTGCACACTGTACCTATTTGGGAACAGTATATACAGAGCCACTTTCTCACAGTAGTGATAAAGTGATTAGAGTCCTAAGGCCAACATAAAGATACAGCAAAACGTGAGGTGAAAAGCAAAAAGGTTGCTGGTAGGCCACCTTAAGGATGCCAGGTCTAACAAAAACTGAACTAAGGATAACATGAGTAAAACATCAGGTTTCTCTACTGCATTTGGTGAGACAAGTGGGCCTTCTTTTATCTTCCATTCAAGCAATCTTTGACAGACCCCTTTATTATAGAGCTTTTCAAGGATTAAAGATAAGGCACTTACAAAGGAGTCCCAAATACTCAGAGATGGTTGACTTCTGTAATATGGGTCGTAGACTAAAAGCAGCGCAAAAACAGAGTGCAACAGGATCCAAAAAACTTGAGTGCCACAAGGGAGTTTGAATGCAAGCGTATCCTTTTACAGATCCAGAGATATACTCATGCAATTTTTGTTTTTAGGACAGAACGTGCATGATGAAAAAAACATTGTTTTTAAAAAGCGCATTGCAGAATATCAGTACTTTGATGTGGGAAAACTTCAAAACTTTCAAACAAAATATTTGTAGGTAGCTTACAGCAAGTTGTTGTGGCCGAGTGGTTAAGGCGATGGACTAGAAATCCATTGGGGTATCCCCGCGCAGGTTCGAATCCTGCCAACAACGAGAAGCTTTTTATTATCGGCTACAATTTCAGAAGTTAACCTTTAGTATTTCTTCCATTTCAGTTTTATAAATAGGTGGCTTATTTTTGTGTCACTATTGCCTCTCCACATATTTGTTATCGCTACCTCTTTCATGTCTTTGCTACACCTCATTCCTACTTTAGCACTGGTGTAAACGCTTCAAATTATTATACGGTTGCTCTCTCATTCATACCTGCGCATGCACTTGAAAGTTACTTTACCAATAAAAGACGCAAAGAGAGAAATAGAACAAAAGTGCTGGCTGGATTGGCAAACACACTTCATAAAACTGCATTTTCTTTTTTATTCTCCCCCGTGTTACATGCTTAACCTCCCCATGTATAATTTCTCTTAACCTGCTGTCCCAGGAAGAGAATTTCATCTACAGGCTCTTTCTGTGTTTTTTTCCCTAGTCTGTCTTTCCCATTTCTTAGCTGTGTAACTGTTCCTTTACGCGCTCTATTTAAACGCCATCAATCTCATTTGAGCTCCTTGCTCCCGCTTCTGTTTTCTCCACCTCTCATACTGCCAGTTCTCTCTTTCTCTGTGGTTGGTGACTACTTTCCTGAGCTTCCGAAGCCACGTGGTTCCTGCCTCTTGTTGTCAGACTTGAATTGGAAAAGGAACCATATTAACAAGCCTTTACCACTCACACACGGCGGAAGTTTATACTTTAATTCAGTGAGCTAAGAAAAGCGTGTTGTGGGTCCCCTACGAGCCATGGTGCTTGCTTCATCATGATTTGGCACCGGTCATTAGCCGCAGCTCTGCTAATGAGCCACTGAGGTCAGTTTCAATATTTACTCAAAAACATAACCATGCAGCCCACCCCTCAACTGTGTATTTATCTTGCTTTTCTGCTGTTCGTGTGATTAGCTGGGAGGAGCTCACGGCGACATCCTCCCTATAAAAGTGTAGATGGATCACTCTCTAACTCTTTCTTGCTTCACATACAAATGGCTTGAAAGGTGCAGGGAAGATGCAGGTCTAATAGACAGAATAGAAGGTCTGTGCCAGGTGGGTTTCTCTGCATTGGTGTCCCATCACAGGTCCGCAAGTGTAATGTGTGATCTTTGACTCCTGGCATTTCACAAGCAGGCGGCCAGGAAACGGTTTCAGCCTATCAACCACTGAGGAGACGCAGCCTCTGAATGAGGAATGAGGAAGCAATGAATACATCCAGCCTATCACAGGAACAGCCCTGAGTGTTCCGAATTATAAATTCTCCATGTCACTGTATGTCGTTGAGCCCAAGTAGCTCGCCGTGATCGTATAGTGGTTAGTACTCTGCGTTGTGGCCGCAGCAACCTCGGTTCGAATCCGAGTCACGGCATTGTGGTTGGCAATGTCACGGCAGTTGGGTGTTAATTTTACAGAATTAGCAAATGTACCAGTGGTTTTTGTAAAATGTCTATTAAAAACAGATCCTTTCAAATATTTAAACCATCTAACAACAAATGATTTAAACTCGCATGATTATAAGCTGTAGCTATAATGTATTTACTTACATAAATTATCGTTCTTGAACCTATTGGGGGTGGAGGGGGAGCGGAGATCACCCCCCAGGTGCAGTTGAGTGACCTGTGTTGTGGCTCTCTAGAGGGAAGGCACACATTTTGCTGTCACCCAGCCCAATCCAGACGTGTATTGGGGCCAGGTTTCAGGCAAATAGAGCAGTAAGTGCAGAGAAATGTTCACTCTCTAAAAGTGGCATTTCTAAAATAGTAAAGTTAAATCCAACCTCACCAGTAAGTAGGATTTTCAATAAATAAATAAAGCTACTCCTCTCCGATATGGAATTACCAAATTAAAAGTATAGGGGAATACACAGAGCTAACCTATGAGAGGGGTAGACCTCACAGTAGTGAAAAATGAAATAGACTGTTTGGTACTTACAGGACACGCAAACCACCAAAGTACATAGCTTATTTTTTACTTACATAGCATCATGCACCTAGGACTACCTAGGGCCTACCTTAGGTGTAAATTATATGTAATAAAAGGGGAGTTTAAGGCTTGGCAAGTAGGCTGGGACTCCCCTGGGAGACCCCTGAGTCTATGCCCAGAACCATAACTCTGCCAGTCGAGTACTTACCTAAAAGCCGATAACTCACTTTTCTTCCATAGGCTAACATTGAGTGGTTTCACTTGGAAATTCTTCTAAGTGGTGTGGAGTTTTGGAACTTTAAAATATTCATCTAAAATCAGCCGAACAACGAATTCTGATTTACTCACCTGTTATCAGGAGAGACCTCAGTGCTGCATCTTGGAGCTCGGTACTGACCCTAAAAAGTAATTTTAACCGTACTTACCAGTAACTCGAATTTCCTTCCATGGGATATCATTGCCTGCTTTTTGCTGAAAATTTTCTAAGAGTCGATTTTTGAAACTTACAAATATTCTTTAAAAATCGTACCAACTGTGAAAACATAATTGTTTACCTGTTTTAGATAGATGTCCCAGTACTGAGCCTAGGAGCCCAGCACTGGATTACAAAAGTAACGAGAACGTACTTTACCCGTAACTTGAATTTTCTTCCATAGGAAACCATTGACTGTTTTTCTGTGAAATTTCTTCTAAGTGTCGATTTTGCAAACATGTAAATATTCCTTAAAAATCGCCTGTATAACTTAAACGCAGTTTCTCAACTGCTTACAGGTGGTACAGTAGTGCTGGATCTAGGATCCAACACTGACCTAGAAAAAGTAACCATAATCCCACTTACCTGCTAAGTGAATTTCCTTCCATAGGATAACGTTGGTATTTTGATCAGCAAAAGTTTCTAAGTGTCAACTTTTAAAATAGCAAAATATTGCTTAAAAATCACAACAGTAACTAAAACGAATTTACTCACTTGTTTCCAAGAACTGTCCCAGGAAAGAATCTAGGATCCAGTCCTGGATTTAGAAAAGTAATCCTGAAAGTAATTAATTGCATATAACTTAAAATTCCCATTGAGCTCAATGTATTATTGTGATTCAAATTGTGTTGCCTATTGCAATAAACTGTAACTATGACCTGCAAAAGTCAATTGCCTATTGCAAAGTATTTAACTAAAGCATCTCATTCTGAGAAAGTATATTTTGATACCTATTGTTGGTTCTAAAATAAAACAACAATATCTTTTGTATGCAAACCAATGGCCTAGAGTTCAGTTCTTGAGTGTGTGAGACCATTTGCTGACTGAGTGTGTACAACAAATGTTTTACACTGTACTCTGATACTGCCTTACTGCTCGGCAAGCTACCACTTTAGAGAGTAAGGTTATATCTAACTTTAGCCTCTGCCAAACCTCTGGGGACTAGGGACTCTGTGCACACTGTACCTATTTGGGAACAGTATATACAGAGCCACTTTCTCACAGTAGTGATAAAGTGATTAGAGTCCTAAGGCCAACATAAAGATACAGCAAAACGTGAGGTGAAAAGCAAAAAGGTTGCTGGTAGGCCACCTTAAGGATGCCAGGTCTAACAAAAACTGAACTAAGGATAACATGAGTAAAACATCAGGTTTCTCTACTGCATTTGGTGAGACAAGTGGGCCTTCTTTTATCTTCCATTCAAGCAATCTTTGACAGACCCCTTTATTATAGAGCTTTTCAAGGATTAAAGATAAGGCACTTACAAAGGAGTCCCAAATACTCAGAGATGGTTGACTTCTGTAATATGGGTCGTAGACTAAAAGCAGCGCAAAAACAGAGTGCAACAGGGTCCAAAAAACTTGAGTGCCACAAGAGAGTTTGAATGCAAGCGTATCCTTTTACAGATCCAGAGATATACTCATGCAATTTTTGTTTTTAGGACAGAACGTGCATGATGAAAAAAACATTGTTTTTAAAAAGCGCATTGCAGAATATCAGTACTTTGATGTGGGAAAACTTCAAAACTTTCAAACAAAATATTTGTAGGCAGCTTACAGCAAGTTGTTGTGGGCGAGTGGTTAAGGCGATGGACTAGAAATCCATTGGGGTATCCCCGCGCAGGTTCGAATCCTGCCAACAGCGAGAAGCTTTTTATTATCGGCTACAATTTCAGAAGTTAACCTTTAGTATTTCTTCCATTTCAGTTTTATAAATAGGTGGCTTATTTTTGTGTCACTATTGCCTCTCCACATATTTGTTATCGCTACCTCTTTCATGTCTTTGCTACACCTCATTCCTACTTTAGCACTGGTGTAAACGCTTCAAATTATTATACGGTTGCTCTCTCATTCATACCTGCGCATGCACTTGAAAGTTACTTTACCAATAAAAGACGCAAAGAGAGAAATAGAACAAAAGTGCTGGCTGGATTGGCAAACACACTTCATAAAACTGCATTTTCTTTTTTATTCTCCCCCGTGTTACATGCTTAACCTCCCCATGTGTAATTTCTCTTAACCTGCTGTCCCAGGAAGAGAATTTCATCTACAGGCTCTTTCTGTGTTTTTTTCCCTAGTCTGTCTTTCCCATTTCTTAGCTGTGTAACTGTTCCTTTACGCGCTCTATTTAAACGCCATCAATCTCATTTGAGCTCCTTGCTCCCGCTTCTGTTTTCTCCACCTCTCATACTGCCAGTTCTCTCTTTCTCTGTGGTTGGTGGCTACTTTCCTGAGCTTCCGAAGCCACGTGGTTCCTGCCTCTTGTTGTCAGACTTGAATTGGAAAAGAAACCATATTAACAAGCCTTTACCACTCACACACGGCCGAAGTTTATACTTTAATTCAGTGAGCTAAGAAAAGCGTGTTGTGGGTCCCCTACGAGCCATGGTGCTTGCTTCATCATGATTTGGCACCAGTCATTAGCCGCAGCTCTGCTAATGAGCCACTGAGGTCAGTTTCAATATTTACTCAAAAACATAACCATGCAGCCCACCCCTCAACTGTGTATTTATCTTGCTTTTCTGCTGTTCGTGTGATTAGCTGGGAGGAGCTCACGGCGACATCCTCCCTATAAAAGTGTAGATGGATCACTCTCTAACTCTTTCTTGCTTCACATACAAATGGCTTGAAAGGTGCAGGGAAGATGCAGGTCTAATAGACAGAATAGAAGGTCTGTGCCAGGTGGGTTTCTCTGCATTGGTGTCCCATCACAGGTCCGCAAGTGTAATGTGTGATCTTTGACTCCTGGCATTTCACAAGCAGGCGGCCAGGAAACGGTTTCAGCCTATCAACCACTGAGGAGACGCAGCCTCTGAATGAGGAATGAGGAAGCAATGAATACATCCAGCCTATCACAGGAACAGCCCTGAGTGTTCCGAATTATAAATTCTCCATGTCACTGTATGTCGTTGAGCCCAAGTAGCTCGCGTTGATCGTATAGTGGTTAGTACTCTGCGTTGTGGACGCAGCAACCTCGGTTCGAATCCGAGTCACGGCATTGTGGTTGGCAATGTCACGGCAGTTGGGTGTTAATTTTACAGAATTAGCAAATGTACCAGTGGTTTTTGTAAAATGTCTATTAAAAACAGATCCTTTCAAATATTTAAACCATCTAACAACAAATGATTTAAACTCGCATGATTATAAGCTGTAGCTATAATGTATTTACTTACATAAATTATCGTTCTTGAACCTATTGGGGGTGGAGGGGGAGCGGAGATCACCCCCCAGGTGCAGTTGAGTGACCTGTGTTGTGGCTCTCTAGAGGGAAGGCACACATTTTGCTGTCACCCAGCCCAATCCAGACGTGAATTGGGGCCAGGTTTCAGGCAAATAGAGCAGTAAGTGCAGAGAAATGTTCACTCTCTAAAAGTGGCATTTCTAAAATAGTAAAGTTAAATCCAACCTCACCAGTAAGTAGGATTTTCAATAAATAAATAAAGCTACTCCTCTCCGATATGGAATTACCAAATTAAAAGTATAGGGGAATACACAGAGCTAACCTATGAGAGGGGTAGACCTCACAGTAGTGAAAAATGAAATAGACTGTTTGGTACTTACAGGACACGCGAACCACCAAAGTTCATAGCTTATTTTTTACTTACATAGCATCATGCACCTAGGACTACCTAGGGCCTACCTTAGGTGTAAATTATATGTAATAAAAGGGGAGTTTAAGGCTTGGCAAGTAGGCTGGGACTCCCCTGGGAGACCCCTGAGTCTATGCCCAGAACCATAACTCTGCCAGTCGAGTACTTACCTAAAAGCCGATAACTCACTTTTCTTCCATAGGCTAACATTGAGTGGTTTCACTTGGAAATTCTTCTAAGTGGTGTGGAGTTTTGGAACTTTAAAATATTCATCTAAAATCAGCCGAACAACGAATTCTGATTTACTCACCTGTTATCAGGAGAGACCTCAGTGCTGCATCTTGGAGCTCGGTACTGACCCTGAAAAGTAATTTTAACCGTACTTACCAGTAACACGAATTTCCTTCCATGGGATATCATTGCCTGCTTTTTGCTGAAAATTTTCTAAGAGTCGATTTTTGAAACTTACAAATATTCTTTAAAAATCGTACCAACTGTGAAAACATAATTGTTTACCTGTTTTAGATAGATGTCCCAGTACTGAGCCTAGGAGCCCAGCACTGGATTACAAAAGTAACGAGAACGTACTTTACCCGTAACTTGAATTTTCTTCCATAGGAAACCATTGACTGTTTTTCTGTGAAATTTCTTCTAAGTGTCGATTTTGCAAACATGTAAATATTCCTTAAAAATCGCCTGTATAACTTAAACGCAGTTTCTCAACTGCTTACAGGTGGTACAGTAGTGCTGGATCTAGGATCCAACACTGACCTAGAAAAAGTAACCATAATCCCACTTACCTGCTAAGTGAATTTCCTTCCATAGGATAACGTTGGTATTTTGATCAGCAAAAGTTTCTAAGTGTCAACTTTTAAAATAGCAAAATATTGCTTAAAAATCACAACAGTAACTAAAACGAATTTACTCACTTGTTTCCAAGAACTGTCCCAGGACTGAATCTAGGATCCAGTCCTGGATTTAGAAAAGTAATCCTGAAAGTAATTAATTGCATATAACTTAAAATTCCCATTGAGCTCAATGTATTATTGTGATTCAAATTGTGTTGCCTATTGCAATAAACTGTAACTATGACCTGCAAAAGTCAATTGCCTATTGCAAAGTATTTAACTAAAGCATCTCATTCTGAGAAAGTATATTTTGATACCTATTGTTGGTTCTAAAATAAAACAACAATATCTTTTGTATGCAAACCAATGGCCTAGAGTTCAGTTCTTGAGTGTGTGAGACCATTTGCTGACTGAGTGTGTACAACAAATGTTTTACACTGTACTCTGATACTGCCTTACAGCTCGGTAAGCTACCACTTTAGAGAGTAAGGTTATATCTAACTTTAGCCTCTGCCAAACCTCTGGGGACTAGGGACTCTGTGCACACTGTACCTATTTGGGAACAGTATATACAGAGCCACTTTCTCACAGTAGTGATAAAGTGATTAGAGTCCTAAGGCCAACATAAAGATACAGCAAAACGTGAGGTGAAAAGCAAAAAGGTTGCTGGTAGGCCACCTTAAGGATGCCAGGTCTAACAAAAACTGAACTAAGGATAACATGAGTAAAACATCAGGTTTCTCTACTGCATTTGGTGAGACAAGTGGGCCTTCTTTTATCTTCCATTCAAGCAATCTTTGACAGACCCCTTTATTATAGAGCTTTTCAAGGATTAAAGATAAGGCACTTACAAAGGAGTCCCAAATACTCAGAGATGGTTGACTTCTGTAATATGGGTCGTAGACTAAAAGCAGCGCAAAAACAGAGTGCAACAGGGTCCAAAAAACTTGAGTGCCACAAGAGAGTTTGAATGCAAGCGTATCCTTTTACAGATCCAGAGATATACTCATGCAATTTTTGTTTTTAGGACAGAACGTGCATGATGAAAAAAACATTGTTTTTAAAAAGCGCATTGCAGAATATCAGTACTTTGATGTGGGAAAACTTCAAAACTTTCAAACAAAATATTTGTAGGCAGCTTACAGCAAGTTGTTGTGGGCGAGTGGTTAAGGCGATGGACTAGAAATCCATTGGGGTATCCCCGCGCAGGTTCGAATCCTGCCAACAGCGAGAAGCTTTTTATTATCGGCTACAATTTCAGAAGTTAACCTTTAGTATTTCTTCCATTTCAGTTTTATAAATAGGTGGCTTATTTTTGTGTCACTATTGCCTCTCCACATATTTGTTATCGCTACCTCTTTCATGTCTTTGCTACACCTCATTCCTACTTTAGCACTGGTGTAAACGCTTCAAATTATTATACGGTTGCTCTCTCATTCATACCTGCGCATGCACTTGAAAGTTACTTTACCAATAAAAGACGCAAAGAGAGAAATAGAACAAAAGTGCTGGCTGGATTGGCAAACACACTTCATAAAACTGCATTTTCTTTTTTATTCTCCCCCGTGTTACATGCTTAACCTCCCCATGTGTAATTTCTCTTAACCTGCTGTCCCAGGAAGAGAATTTCATCTACAGGCTCTTTCTGTGTTTTTTTCCCTAGTCTGTCTTTCCCATTTCTTAGCTGTGTAACTGTTCCTTTACGCGCTCTATTTAAACGCCATCAATCTCATTTGAGCTCCTTGCTCCCGCTTCTGTTTTCTCCACCTCTCATACTGCCAGTTCTCTCTTTCTCTGTGGTTGGTGGCTACTTTCCTGAGCTTCCGAAGCCACGTGGTTCCTGCCTCTTGTTGTCAGACTTGAATTGGAAAAGAAACCATATTAACAAGCCTTTACCACTCACACACGGCCGAAGTTTATACTTTAATTCAGTGAGCTAAGAAAAGCGTGTTGTGGGTCCCCTACGAGCCATGGTGCTTGCTTCATCATGATTTGGCACCAGTCATTAGCCGCAGCTCTGCTAATGAGCCACTGAGGTCAGTTTCAATATTTACTCAAAAACATAACCATGCAGCCCACCCCTCAACTGTGTATTTATCTTGCTTTTCTGCTGTTCGTGTGATTAGCTGGGAGGAGCTCACGGCGACATCCTCCCTATAAAAGTGTAGATGGATCACTCTCTAACTCTTTCTTGCTTCACATACAAATGGCTTGAAAGGTGCAGGGAAGATGCAGGTCTAATAGACAGAATAGAAGGTCTGTGCCAGGTGGGTTTCTCTGCATTGGTGTCCCATCACAGGTCCGCAAGTGTAATGTGTGATCTTTGACTCCTGGCATTTCACAAGCAGGCGGCCAGGAAACGGTTTCAGCCTATCAACCACTGAGGAGACGCAGCCTCTGAATGAGGAATGAGGAAGCAATGAATACATCCAGCCTATCACAGGAACAGCCCTGAGTGTTCCGAATTATAAATTCTCCATGTCACTGTATGTCGTTGAGCCCAAGTAGCTCGCCGTGATCGTATAGTGGTTAGTACTCTGCTTTGTGGCCGCAGCAACCTCGGTTCGAATCTGAGTCACGGCATTGTGGTTGGCAATGTCACGGCAGTTGGGTGTTAATTTTACAGAATTAGCAAATGTACCAGTGGTTTTTGTAAAATGTCTATTAAAAACAGATCCTTTCAAATATTTAAACCATCTAACAACAAATGATTTAAACTCGCATGATTATAAGCTGTAGCTATAATGTATTTACTTACATAAATTATCGTTCTTGAACCTATTGGGGGTGGAGGGGGAGCGGAGATCACCCCCCAGGTGCAGTTGAGTGACCTGTGTTGTGGCTCTCTAGAGGGAAGGCACACATTTTGCTGTCACCCAGCCCAATCCAGACGTGAATTGGGGCCAGGTTTCAGGCAAATAGAGCAGTAAGTGCAGAGAAATGTTCACTCTCTAAAAGTGGCATTTCTAAAATAGTAAAGTTAAATCCAACCTCACCAGTAAGTAGGATTTTCAATAAATAAATAAAGCTACTCCTCTCCGATATGGAATTACCAAATTAAAAGTATAGGGGAATACACAGAGCTAACCTATGAGAGGGGTAGACCTCACAGTAGTGAAAAATGAAATAGACTGTTTGGTACTTACAGGACACGCGAACCACCAAAGTTCATAGCTTATTTTTTACTTACATAGCATCATGCACCTAGGACTACCTAGGGCCTACCTTAGGTGTAAATTATATGTAATAAAAGGGGAGTTTAAGGCTTGGCAAGTAGGCTGGGACTCCCCTGGGAGACCCCTGAGTCTATGCCCAGAACCATAACTCTGCCAGTCGAGTACTTACCTAAAAGCCGATAACTCACTTTTCTTCCATAGGCTAACATTGAGTGGTTTCACTTGGAAATTCTTCTAAGTGGTGTGGAGTTTTGGAACTTTAAAATATTCATCTAAAATCAGCCGAACAACGAATTCTGATTTACTCACCTGTTATCAGGAGAGACCTCAGTGCTGCATCTTGGAGCTCGGTACTGACCCTGAAAAGTAATTTTAACCGTACTTACCAGTAACACGAATTTCCTTCCATGGGATATCATTGCCTGCTTTTTGCTGAAAATTTTCTAAGTGTCGATTTTTGAAACTTACAAATATTCTTTAAAAATCGTACCAACTGTGAAAACGTAATTGTTTACCTGTTTTAGATAGATGTCCCAGTACTGAGCCTAGGAGCCCAGCACTGGATTACAAAAGTAACGAGAACGTACTTTACCCGTAACTTGAATTTTCTTCCATTGGAAACCATTGACTGTTTTTCTGTGAAATTTCTTCTAAGTGTCGATTTTGCAAACATGTAAATATTCCTTAAAAATCGCCTGTATAACTTAAACGCAGTTTCTCAACTGCTTACAGGTGGTACAGTAGTGCTGGATCTAGGATCCAACACTGACCTAGAAAAAGTAACCATAATCCCACTTACCTGCTAAGTGAATTTCCTTCCATAGGATAACGTTGGTATTTTGATCAGCAAAAGTGTCTAAGTGTCAACTTTTAAAATAGCAAAATATTGCTTAAAAATCACAACAGTAACTAAAACGAATTTACTCACTTGTTTCCAAGAACTGTCCCAGGACTGAATCTAGGATCCAGTCCTGGATTTAGAAAAGTAATCCTGAAAGTAATTAATTGCATATAACTTAAAATTCCCATTGAGCTCAATGTATTATTGTGATTCAAATTGTGTTGCCTATTGCAATAAACTGTAACTATGACCTGCAAAAGTCAATTGCCTATTGCAAAGTATTTAACTAAAGCATCTCATTCTGAGAAAGTATATTTTGATACCTATTGTTGGTTCTAAAATAAAACAACAATATCTTTTGTATGCAAACCAATGGCCTAGAGTTCAGTTCTTGAGTGTGTGAGACCATTTGCTGACTGAGTGTGTACAACAAATGTTTTACACTGTACTCTGATACTGCCTTACTGCTCGGCAAGCTACCACTTTAGAGAGTAAGGTTATATCTAACTTTAGCCTCTGCCAAACCTCTGGGGACTGGGGACTCTGTGCACACTGTACCTATTTGGGAACAGTATATACAGAGCCACTTTCTCACAGTAGTGATAAAGTGATTAGAGTCCTAAGGCCAACATAAAGATACAGCAAAACGTGAGGTGAAAAGCAAAAAGGTTGCTGGTAGGCCACCTTAAGGATGCCAGGTCTAACAAAAACTGAACTAAGGATAACATGAGTAAAACATCAGGTTTCTCTACTGCATTTGGTGAGACAAGTGGGCCTTCTTTTATCTTCCATTCAAGCAATCTTTGACAGACCCCTTTATTATAGAGCTTTTCAAGGATTAAAGATAAGGCACTTACAAAGGAGTCCCAAATACTCAGAGATGGTTGACTTCTGTAATATGGGTCGTAGACTAAAAGCAGCGCAAAAACAGAGTGCAACAGGGTCCAAAAAACTTGAGTGCCACAAGAGAGTTTGAATGCAAGCGTATCCTTTTACAGATCCAGAGATATACTCATGCAATTTTTGTTTTTAGGACAGAACGTGCATGATGAAAAAAACATTGTTTTTAAAAAGCGCATTGCAGAATATCAGTACTTTGATGTGGGAAAACTTCAAAACATTCAAACAAAATATTTGTAGGCAGCTTACAGCAAGGTGTTGTGGCCGAGTGGTTAAGGCGATGGACTAGAAATCCATTGGGGTATCCCCGCGCAGGTTCGAATCCTGCCAACAACGAGAATCTTTTTATTATCGGCTACAATTTCAGAAGTTAACCTTTAGTATTTCTTCCATTTCAGTTTTATAAATAGGTGGCTTATTTTTGTGTCACTATTGCCTCTCCACATATTTGTTATCGCTACCTCTTTCATGTCTTTGCTACACCTCATTCCTACTTTAGCACTGGTGTAAACGCTTCAAATTATTATACGGTTGCTCTCTCATTCATACCTGCGCATGCACTTGAAAGTTACTTTACCAATAAAAGACGCAAAGAGAGAAATAGAACAAAAGTGCTGGCTGGATTGGCAAACACACTTCATAAAACTGCATTTTCTTTTTTATTCTCCCCCGTGTTACATGCTTAACCTCCCCATGTGTAATTTCTCTTAACCTGCTGTCCCAGGAAGAGAATTTCTTCTACAGGCTCTTTCTGTGTTTTTTTCCCTAGTCTGTCTTTCCCATTTCTTAGCTGTGTAACTGTTCCTTTACGCGCTCTATTTAAACGCCATCAATCTCATTTGAGCTCCTTGCTCCCGCTTCTGTTTTCTCCACCTCTCATACTGCCAGTTCTCTCTTTCTCTGTGGTTGGTGGCTACTTTCCTGAGCTTCCGAAGCCACGTGGTTCCTGCCTCTTGTTGTCAGACTTGAATTGGAAAAGAAACCATATTAACAAGCCTTTACCACTCACACACGGCCGAAGTTTATACTTTAATTCAGTGAGCTAAGAAAAGCGTGTTGTGGGTCCCCTACGAGCCATGGTGCTTGCTTCATCATGATTTGGCACCAGTCATTAGCCGCAGCTCTGCTAATGAGCCACTGAGGTCAGTTTCAATATTTACTCAAAAACATAACCATGCAGCCCACCCCTCAACTGTGTATTTATCTTGCTTTTCTGCTGTTCGTGTGATTAGCTGGGAGGAGCTCACGGCGACATCCTCCCTATAAAAGTGTAGATGGATCACTCTCTAACTCTTTCTTGCTTCACATACAAATGGCTTGAAAGGTGCAGGGAAGATGCAGGTCTAATAGACAGAATAGAAGGTCTGTGCCAGGTGGGTTTCTCTGCATTGGTGTCCCATCACAGGTCCGCAAGTGTAATGTGTGATCTTTGACTCCTGGCATTTCACAAGCAGGCGGCCAGGAAACGGTTTCAGCCTATCAACCACTGAGGAGACGCAGCCTCTGAATGAGGAATGAGGAAGCAATGAATACATCCAGCCTATCACAGGAACAGCCCTGAGTGTTCCGAATTATAAATTCTCCATGTCACTGTATGTCGTTGAGCCCAAGTAGCTCGCCGTGATCGTATAGTGGTTAGTACTCTGCGTTGTGGCCGCAGCAACCTCGGTTCGAATCCGAGTCACGGCATTGTGGTTGGCAATGTCACGGCAGTTGGGTGTTAATTTTACAGAATTAGCAAATGTACCAGTGGTTTTTGTAAAATGTCTATTAAAAACAGATCCTTTCAAATATTTAAACCATCTAACAACAAATGATTTAAACTCGCATGATTATAAGCTGTAGCTATAATGTATTTACTTACATAAATTATCGTTCTTGAACCTATTGGGGGTGGAGGGGGAGCGGAGATCACCCCCCAGGTGCAGTTGAGTGACCTGTGTTGTGGCTCTCTAGAGGGAAGGCACACATTTTGCTGTCACCCAGCCCAATCCAGACGTGAATTGGGGCCAGGTTTCAGGCAAATAGAGCAGTAAGTGCAGAGAAATGTTCACTCTCTAAAAGTGGCATTTCTAAAATAGTAAAGTTAAATCCAACCTCACCAGTAAGTAGGATTTTCAATAAATAAATAAAGCTACTCCTCTCCGATATGGAATTACCAAATTAAAAGTATAGGGGAATACACAGAGCTAACCTATGAGAGGGGTAGACCTCACAGTAGTGAAAAATGAAATAGACTGTTTGGTACTTACAGGACACGCGAACCACCAAAGTTCATAGCTTATTTTTTACTTACATAGCATCATGCACCTAGGACTACCTAGGGCCTACCTTAGGTGTAAATTATATGTAATAAAAGGGGAGTTTAAGGCTTGGCAAGTAGGCTGGGACTCCCCTGGGAGACCCCTGAGTCTATGCCCAGAACCATAACTCTGCCAGTCGAGTACTTACCTAAAAGCCGATAACTCACTTTTCTTCCATAGGCTAACATTGAGTGGTTTCACTTGGAAATTCTTCTAAGTGGTGTGGAGTTTTGGAACTTTAAAATATTCATCTAAAATCAGCCGAACAACGAATTCTGATTTACTCACCTGTTATCAGGAGAGACCTCAGTGCTGCATCTTGGAGCTCGGTACTGACCCTGAAAAGTAATTTTAACCGTACTTACCAGTAACACGAATTTCCTTCCATGGGATATCATTGCCTGCTTTTTGCTGAAAATTTTCTAAGTGTCGATTTTTGAAACTTACAAATATTCTTTAAAAATCGTACCAACTGTGAAAACGTAATTGTTTACCTGTTTTAGATAGATGTCCCAGTACTGAGCCTAGGAGCCCAGCACTGGATTACAAAAGTAACGAGAACGTACTTTACCCGTAACTTGAATTTTCTTCCATTGGAAACCATTGACTGTTTTTCTGTGAAATTTCTTCTAAGTGTCGATTTTGCAAACATGTAAATATTCCTTAAAAATCGCCTGTATAACTTAAACGCAGTTTCTCAACTGCTTACAGGTGGTACAGTAGTGCTGGATCTAGGATCCAACACTGACCTAGAAAAAGTAACCATAATCCCACTTACCTGCTAAGTGAATTTCCTTCCATAGGATAACGTTGGTATTTTGATCAGCAAAAGTGTCTAAGTGTCAACTTTTAAAATAGCAAAATATTGCTTAAAAATCACAACAGTAACTAAAACGAATTTACTCACTTGTTTCCAAGAACTGTCCCAGGACTGAATCTAGGATCCAGTCCTGGATTTAGAAAAGTAATCCTGAAAGTAATTAATTGCATATAACTTAAAATTCCCATTGAGCTCAATGTATTATTGTGATTCAAATTGTGTTGCCTATTGCAATAAACTGTAACTATGACCTGCAAAAGTCAATTGCCTATTGCAAAGTATTTAACTAAAGCATCTCATTCTGAGAAAGTATATTTTGATACCTATTGTTGGTTCTAAAATAAAACAACAATATCTTTTGTATGCAAACCAATGGCCTAGAGTTCAGTTCTTGAGTGTGTGAGACCATTTGCTGACTGAGTGTGTACAACAAATGTTTTACACTGTACTCTGATACTGCCTTACTGCTCGGCAAGCTACCACTTTAGAGAGTAAGGTTATATCTAACTTTAGCCTCTGCCAAACCTCTGGGGACTGGGGACTCTGTGCACACTGTACCTATTTGGGAACAGTATATACAGAGCCACTTTCTCACAGTAGTGATAAAGTGATTAGAGTCCTAAGGCCAACATAAAGATACAGCAAAACGTGAGGTGAAAAGCAAAAAGGTTGCTGGTAGGCCACCTTAAGGATGCCAGGTCTAACAAAAACTGAACTAAGGATAACATGAGTAAAACATCAGGTTTCTCTACTGCATTTGGTGAGACAAGTGGGCCTTCTTTTATCTTCCATTCAAGCAATCTTTGACAGACCCCTTTATTATAGAGCTTTTCAAGGATTAAAGATAAGGCACTTACAAAGGAGTCCCAAATACTCAGAGATGGTTGACTTCTGTAATATGGGTCGTAGACTAAAAGCAGCGCAAAAACAGAGTGCAACAGGGTCCAAAAAACTTGAGTGCCACAAGAGAGTTTGAATGCAAGCGTATCCTTTTACAGATCCAGAGATATACTCATGCAATTTTTGTTTTTAGGACAGAACGTGCATGATGAAAAAAACATTGTTTTTAAAAAGCGCATTGCAGAATATCAGTACTTTGATGTGGGAAAACTTCAAAACTTTCAAACAAAATATTTGTAGGCAGCTTACAGCAAGTTGTTGTGGGCGAGTGGTTAAGGCGATGGACTAGAAATCCATTGGGGTATCCCCGCGCAGGTTCGAATCCTGCCAACAGCGAGAAGCTTTTTATTATCGGCTACAATTTCAGAAGTTAACCTTTAGTATTTCTTCCATTTCAGTTTTATAAATAGGTGGCTTATTTTTGTGTCACTATTGCCTCTCCACATATTTGTTATCGCTACCTCTTTCATGTCTTTGCTACACCTCATTCCTACTTTAGCACTGGTGTAAACGCTTCAAATTATTATACGGTTGCTCTCTCATTCATACCTGCGCATGCACTTGAAAGTTACTTTACCAATAAAAGACGCAAAGAGAGAAATAGAACAAAAGTGCTGGCTGGATTGGCAAACACACTTCATAAAACTGCATTTTCTTTTTTATTCTCCCCCGTGTTACATGCTTAACCTCCAAATGTGTAATTTCTCTTAACCTGCTGTCCCAGGAAGAGAATTTCATCTACAGGCTCTTTCTGTGTTTTTTTCCCTAGTCTGTCTTTCCCATTTCTTAGCTGTGTAACTGTTCCTTTACGCGCTCTATTTAAACGCCATCAATCTCATTTGAGCTCCTTGCTCCCGCTTCTGTTTTCTCCACCTCTCATACTGCCAGTTCTCTCTTTCTCTGTGGTTGGTGGCTACTTTCCTGAGCTTCCGAAGCCACGTGGTTCCTGCCTCTTGTTGTCAGACTTGAATTGGAAAAGAAACCATATTAACAAGCCTTTACCACTCACACACGGCCGAAGTTTATACTTTAATTCAGTGAGCTAAGAAAAGCGTGTTGTGGGTCCCCTACGAGCCATGGTGCTTGCTTCATCATGATTTGGCACCAGTCATTAGCCGCAGCTCTGCTAATGAGCCACTGAGGTCAGTTTCAATATTTACTCAAAAACATAACCATGCAGCCCACCCCTCAACTGTGTATTTATCTTGCTTTTCTGCTGTTCGTTTGATTAGCTGGGAGGAGCTCACTGCGACATCCTCCCTATAAAAGTGTAGATGGATCACTCTCTAACTCTTTCTTGCTTCACATACAAATGGCTTGAAAGGTGCAGGGAAGATGCAGGTCTAATAGACAGAATAGAAGGTCTGTGCCAGGTGGGTTTCTCTGCATTGGTGTCCCATCACAGGTCCGCAAGTGTAATGTGTGATCTTTGACTCCTGGCATTTCACAAGCAGGCGGCCAGGAAACGGTTTCAGCCTATCAACCACTGAGGAGACGCAGCCTCTGAATGAGGAATGAGGAAGCAATGAATACATCCAGCCTATCACAGGAACAGCCCTGAGTGTTCCGAATTATAAATTCTCCATGTCACTGTATGTCGTTGAGCCCAAGTAGCTCGCCGTGATCGTATAGTGGTTAGTACTCTGCGTTGTGGCCGCAGCAACCTCGGTTCGAATCCGAGTCACGGCATTGTGGTTGGCAATGTCACGGCAGTTGGGTGTTAATTTTACAGAATTAGCAAATGTACCAGTGGTTTTTGTAAAATGTCTATTAAAAACAGATCCTTTCAAATATTTAAACCATCTAACAACAAATGATTTAAACTCGCATGATTATAAGCTGTAGCTATAATGTATTTACTTACATAAATTATCGTTCTTGAACCTATTGGGGGTGGAGGGGGAGCGGAGATCACCCCCCAGGTGCAGTTGAGTGACCTGTGTTGTGGCTCTCTAGAGGGAAGGCACACATTTTGCTGTCACCCAGCCCAATCCAGACGTGAATTGGGGCCAGGTTTCAGGCAAATAGAGCAGTAAGTGCAGAGAAATGTTCACTCTCTAAAAGTGGCATTTCTAAAATAGTAAAGTTAAATCCAACCTCACCAGTAAGTAGGATTTTCAATAAATAAATAAAGCTACTCCTCTCCGATATGGAATTACCAAATTAAAAGTATAGGGGAATACACAGAGCTAACCTATGAGAGGGGTAGACCTCACAGTAGTGAAAAATGAAATAGACTGTTTGGTACTTACAGGACACGCGAACCACCAAAGTTCATAGCTTATTTTTTACTTACATAGCATCATGCACCTAGGACTACCTAGGGCCTACCTTAGGTGTAAATTATATGTAATAAAAGGGGAGTTTAAGGCTTGGCAAGTAGGCTGGGACTCCCCTGGGAGACCCCTGAGTCTATGCCCAGAACCATAACTCTGCCAGTCGAGTACTTACCTAAAAGCCGATAACTCACTTTTCTTCCATAGGCTAACATTGAGTGGTTTCACTTGGAAATTCTTCTAAGTGGTGTGGAGTTTTGGAACTTTAAAATATTCATCTAAAATCAGCCGAACAACGAATTCTGATTTACTCACCTGTTATCAGGAGAGACCTCAGTGCTGCATCTTGGAGCTCGGTACTGACCCTGAAAAGTAATTTTAACCGTACTTACCAGTAACACGAATTTCCTTCCATGGGATATCATTGCCTGCTTTTTGCTGAAAATTTTCTAAGTGTCGATTTTTGAAACTTACAAATATTCTTTAAAAATCGTACCAACTGTGAAAACGTAATTGTTTACCTGTTTTAGATAGATGTCCCAGTACTGAGCCTAGGAGCCCAGCACTGGATTACAAAAGTAACGAGAACGTACTTTACCCGTAACTTGAATTTTCTTCCATTGGAAACCATTGACTGTTTTTCTGTGAAATTTCTTCTAAGTGTCGATTTTGCAAACATGTAAATATTCCTTAAAAATCGCCTGTATAACTTAAACGCAGTTTCTCAACTGCTTACAGGTGGTACAGTAGTGCTGGATCTAGGATCCAACACTGACCTAGAAAAAGTAACCATAATCCCACTTACCTGCTAAGTGAATTTCCTTCCATAGGATAACGTTGGTATTTTGATCAGCAAAAGTGTCTAAGTGTCAACTTTTAAAATAGCAAAATATTGCTTAAAAATCACAACAGTAACTAAAACGAATTTACTCACTTGTTTCCAAGAACTGTCCCAGGACTGAATCTAGGATCCAGTCCTGGATTTAGAAAAGTAATCCTGAAAGTAATTAATTGCATATAACTTAAAATTCCCATTGAGCTCAATGTATTATTGTGATTCAAATTGTGTTGCCTATTGCAATAAACTGTAACTATGACCTGCAAAAGTCAATTGCCTATTGCAAAGTATTTAACTAAAGCATCTCATTCTGAGAAAGTATATTTTGATACCTATTGTTGGTTCTAAAATAAAACAACAATATCTTTTGTATGCAAACCAATGGCCTAGAGTTCAGTTCTTGAGTGTGTGAGACCATTTGCTGACTGAGTGTGTACAACAAATGTTTTACACTGTACTCTGATACTGCCTTACTGCTCGGCAAGCTACCACTTTAGAGAGTAAGGTTATATCTAACTTTAGCCTCTGCCAAACCTCTGGGGACTGGGGACTCTGTGCACACTGTACCTATTTGGGAACAGTATATACAGAGCCACTTTCTCACAGTAGTGATAAAGTGATTAGAGTCCTAAGGCCAACATAAAGATACAGCAAAACGTGAGGTGAAAAGCAAAAAGGTTGCTGGTAGGCCACCTTAAGGATGCCAGGTCTAACAAAAACTGAACTAAGGATAACATGAGTAAAACATCAGGTTTCTCTACTGCATTTGGTGAGACAAGTGGGCCTTCTTTTATCTTCCATTCAAGCAATCTTTGACAGACCCCTTTATTATAGAGCTTTTCAAGGATTAAAGATAAGGCACTTACAAAGGAGTCCCAAATACTCAGAGATGGTTGACTTCTGTAATATGGGTCGTAGACTAAAAGCAGCGCAAAAACAGAGTGCAACAGGGTCCAAAAAACTTGAGTGCCACAAGAGAGTTTGAATGCAAGCGTATCCTTTTACAGATCCAGAGATATACTCATGCAATTTTTGTTTTTAGGACAGAACGTGCATGATGAAAAAAACATTGTTTTTAAAAAGCGCATTGCAGAATATCAGTACTTTGATGTGGGAAAACTTCAAAACATTCAAACAAAATATTTGTAGGCAGCTTACAGCAAGGTGTTGTGGCCGAGTGGTTAAGGCGATGGACTAGAAATCCATTGGGGTATCCCCGCGCAGGTTCGAATCCTGCCAACAACGAGAATCTTTTTATTATCGGCTACAATTTCAGAAGTTAACCTTTAGTATTTCTTCCATTTCAGTTTTATAAATAGGTGGCTTATTTTTGTGTCACTATTGCCTCTCCACATATTTGTTATCGCTACCTCTTTCATGTCTTTGCTACACCTCATTCCTACTTTAGCACTGGTGTAAACGCTTCAAATTATTATACGGTTGCTCTCTCATTCATACCTGCGCATGCACTTGAAAGTTACTTTACCAATAAAAGACGCAAAGAGAGAAATAGAACAAAAGTGCTGGCTGGATTGGCAAACACACTTCATAAAACTGCATTTTCTTTTTTATTCTCCCCCGTGTTACATGCTTAACCTCCCCATGTGTAATTTCTCTTAACCTGCTGTCCCAGGAAGAGAATTTCTTCTACAGGCTCTTTCTGTGTTTTTTTCCCTAGTCTGTCTTTCCCATTTCTTAGCTGTGTAACTGTTCCTTTACGCGCTCTATTTAAACGCCATCAATCTCATTTGAGCTCCTTGCTCCCGCTTCTGTTTTCTCCACCTCTCATACTGCCAGTTCTCTCTTTCTCTGTGGTTGGTGGCTACTTTCCTGAGCTTCCGAAGCCACGTGGTTCCTGCCTCTTGTTGTCAGACTTGAATTGGAAAAGAAACCATATTAACAAGCCTTTACCACTCACACACGGCCGAAGTTTATACTTTAATTCAGTGAGCTAAGAAAAGCGTGTTGTGGGTCCCCTACGAGCCATGGTGCTTGCTTCATCATGATTTGGCACCAGTCATTAGCCGCAGCTCTGCTAATGAGCCACTGAGGTCAGTTTCAATATTTACTCAAAAACATAACCATGCAGCCCACCCCTCAACTGTGTATTTATCTTGCTTTTCTGCTGTTCGTGTGATTAGCTGGGAGGAGCTCACGGCGACATCCTCCCTATAAAAGTGTAGATGGATCACTCTCTAACTCTTTCTTGCTTCACATACAAATGGCTTGAAAGGTGCAGGGAAGATGCAGGTCTAATAGACAGAATAGAAGGTCTGTGCCAGGTGGGTTTCTCTGCATTGGTGTCCCATCACAGGTCCGCAAGTGTAATGTGTGATCTTTGACTCCTGGCATTTCACAAGCAGGCGGCCAGGAAACGGTTTCAGCCTATCAACCACTGAGGAGACGCAGCCTCTGAATGAGGAATGAGGAAGCAATGAATACATCCAGCCTATCACAGGAACAGCCCTGAGTGTTCCGAATTATAAATTCTCCATGTCACTGTATGTCGTTGAGCCCAAGTAGCTCGCCGTGATTGTATAGTGGTTAGTACTCTGCGTTGTGGCCGCAGCAACCTCGGTTCGAATCCGAGTCACGGCATTGTGGTTGGCAATGTCACGGCAGTTGGGTGTTAATTTTACAGAATTAGCAAATGTACCAGTGGTTTTTGTAAAATGTCTATTAAAAACAGATCCTTTCAAATATTTAAACCATCTAACAACAAATGATTTAAACTCGCATGATTATAAGCTGTAGCTATAATGTATTTACTTACATAAATTATCGTTCTTGAACCTATTGGGGGTGGAGGGGGAGCGGAGATCACCCCCCAGGTGCAGTTGAGTGACCTGTGTTGTGGCTCTCTAGAGGGAAGGCACACATTTTGCTGTCACCCAGCCCAATCCAGACGTGAATTGGGGCCAGGTTTCAGGCAAATAGAGCAGTAAGTGCAGAGAAATGTTCACTCTCTAAAAGTGGCATTTCTAAAATAGTAAAGTTAAATCCAACCTCACCAGTAAGTAGGATTTTCAATAAATAAATAAAGCTACTCCTCTCCGATATGGAATTACCAAATTAAAAGTATAGGGGAATACACAGAGCTAACCTATGAGAGGGGTAGACCTCACAGTAGTGAAAAATGAAATAGACTGTTTGGTACTTACAGGACACGCGAACCACCAAAGTTCATAGCTTATTTTTTACTTACATAGCATCATGCACCTAGGACTACCTAGGGCCTACCTTAGGTGTAAATTATATGTAATAAAAGGGGAGTTTAAGGCTTGGCAAGTAGGCTGGGACTCCCCTGGGAGACCCCTGAGTCTATGCCCAGAACCATAACTCTGCCAGTCGAGTACTTACCTAAAAGCCGATAACTCACTTTTCTTCCATAGGCTAACATTGAGTGGTTTCACTTGGAAATTCTTCTAAGTGGTGTGGAGTTTTGGAACTTTAAAATATTCATCTAAAATCAGCCGAACAACGAATTCTGATTTACTCACCTGTTATCAGGAGAGACCTCAGTGCTGCATCTTGGAGCTCGGTACTGACCCTGAAAAGTAATTTTAACCGTACTTACCAGTAACACGAATTTCCTTCCATGGGATATCATTGCCTGCTTTTTGCTGAAAATTTTCTAAGTGTCGATTTTTGAAACTTACAAATATTCTTTAAAAATCGTACCAACTGTGAAAACGTAATTGTTTACCTGTTTTAGATAGATGTCCCAGTACTGAGCCTAGGAGCCCAGCACTGGATTACAAAAGTAACGAGAACGTACTTTACCCGTAACTTGAATTTTCTTCCATTGGAAACCATTGACTGTTTTTCTGTGAAATTTCTTCTAAGTGTCGATTTTGCAAACATGTAAATATTCCTTAAAAATCGCCTGTATAACTTAAACGCAGTTTCTCAACTGCTTACAGGTGGTACAGTAGTGCTGGATCTAGGATCCAACACTGACCTAGAAAAAGTAACCATAATCCCACTTACCTGCTAAGTGAATTTCCTTCCATAGGATAACGTTGGTATTTTGATCAGCAAAAGTGTCTAAGTGTCAACTTTTAAAATAGCAAAATATTGCTTAAAAATCACAACAGTAACTAAAACGAATTTACTCACTTGTTTCCAAGAACTGTCCCAGGACTGAATCTAGGATCCAGTCCTGGATTTAGAAAAGTAATCCTGAAAGTAATTAATTGCATATAACTTAAAATTCCCATTGAGCTCAATGTATTATTGTGATTCAAATTGTGTTGCCTATTGCAATAAACTGTAACTATGACCTGCAAAAGTCAATTGCCTATTGCAAAGTATTTAACTAAAGCATCTCATTCTGAGAAAGTATATTTTGATACCTATTGTTGGTTCTAAAATAAAACAACAATATCTTTTGTATGCAAACCAATGGCCTAGAGTTCAGTTCTTGAGTGTGTGAGACCATTTGCTGACTGAGTGTGTACAACAAATGTTTTACACTGTACTCTGATACTGCCTTACTGCTCGGCAAGCTACCACTTTAGAGAGTAAGGTTATATCTAACTTTAGCCTCTGCCAAACCTCTGGGGACTGGGGACTCTGTGCACACTGTACCTATTTGGGAACAGTATATACAGAGCCACTTTCTCACAGTAGTGATAAAGTGATTAGAGTCCTAAGGCCAACATAAAGATACAGCAAAACGTGAGGTGAAAAGCAAAAAGGTTGCTGGTAGGCCACCTTAAGGATGCCAGGTCTAACAAAAACTGAACTAAGGATAACATGAGTAAAACATCAGGTTTCTCTACTGCATTTGGTGAGACAAGTGGGCCTTCTTTTATCTTCCATTCAAGCAATCTTTGACAGACCCCTTTATTATAGAGCTTTTCAAGGATTAAAGATAAGGCACTTACAAAGGAGTCCCAAATACTCAGAGATGGTTGACTTCTGTAATATGGGTCGTAGACTAAAAGCAGCGCAAAAACAGAGTGCAACAGGGTCCAAAAAACTTGAGTGCCACAAGAGAGTTTGAATGCAAGCGTATCCTTTTACAGATCCAGAGATATACTCATGCAATTTTTGTTTTTAGGACAGAACGTGCATGATGAAAAAAACATTGTTTTTAAAAAGCGCATTGCAGAATATCAGTACTTTGATGTGGGAAAACTTCAAAACATTCAAACAAAATATTTGTAGGCAGCTTACAGCAAGGTGTTGTGGCCGAGTGGTTAAGGCGATGGACTAGAAATCCATTGGGGTATCCCCGCGCAGGTTCGAATCCTGCCAACAACGAGAATCTTTTTATTATCGGCTACAATTTCAGAAGTTAACCTTTAGTATTTCTTCCATTTCAGTTTTATAAATAGGTGGCTTATTTTTGTGTCACTATTGCCTCTCCACATATTTGTTATCGCTACCTCTTTCATGTCTTTGCTACACCTCATTCCTACTTTAGCACTGGTGTAAACGCTTCAAATTATTATACGGTTGCTCTCTCATTCATACCTGCGCATGCACTTGAAAGTTACTTTACCAATAAAAGACGCAAAGAGAGAAATAGAACAAAAGTGCTGGCTGGATTGGCAAACACACTTCATAAAACTGCATTTTCTTTTTTATTCTCCCCCGTGTTACATGCTTAACCTCCCCATGTGTAATTTCTCTTAACCTGCTGTCCCAGGAAGAGAATTTCTTCTACAGGCTCTTTCTGTGTTTTTTTCCCTAGTCTGTCTTTCCCATTTCTTAGCTGTGTAACTGTTCCTTTACGCGCTCTATTTAAACGCCATCAATCTCATTTGAGCTCCTTGCTCCCGCTTCTGTTTTCTCCACCTCTCATACTGCCAGTTCTCTCTTTCTCTGTGGTTGGTGGCTACTTTCCTGAGCTTCCGAAGCCACGTGGTTCCTGCCTCTTGTTGTCAGACTTGAATTGGAAAAGAAACCATATTAACAAGCCTTTACCACTCACACACGGCCGAAGTTTATACTTTAATTCAGTGAGCTAAGAAAAGCGTGTTGTGGGTCCCCTACGAGCCATGGTGCTTGCTTCATCATGATTTGGCACCAGTCATTAGCCGCAGCTCTGCTAATGAGCCACTGAGGTCAGTTTCAATATTTACTCAAAAACATAACCATGCAGCCCACCCCTCAACTGTGTATTTATCTTGCTTTTCTGCTGTTCGTGTGATTAGCTGGGAGGAGCTCACGGCGACATCCTCCCTATAAAAGTGTAGATGGATCACTCTCTAACTCTTTCTTGCTTCACATACAAATGGCTTGAAAGGTGCAGGGAAGATGCAGGTCTAATAGACAGAATAGAAGGTCTGTGCCAGGTGGGTTTCTCTGCATTGGTGTCCCATCACAGGTCCGCAAGTGTAATGTGTGATCTTTGACTCCTGGCATTTCACAAGCAGGCGGCCAGGAAACGGTTTCAGCCTATCAACCACTGAGGAGACGCAGCCTCTGAATGAGGAATGAGGAAGCAATGAATACATCCAGCCTATCACAGGAACAGCCCTGAGTGTTCCGAATTATAAATTCTCCATGTCACTGTATGTCGTTGAGCCCAAGTAGCTCGCCGTGATCGTATAGTGGTTAGTACTCTGCGTTGTGGCCGCAGCAACCTCGGTTCGAATCCGAGTCACGGCATTGTGGTTGGCAATGTCACGGCAGTTGGGTGTTAATTTTACAGAATTAGCAAATGTACCAGTGGTTTTTGTAAAATGTCTATTAAAAACAGATCCTTTCAAATATTTAAACCATCTAACAACAAATGATTTAAACTCGCATGATTATAAGCTGTAGCTATAATGTATTTACTTACATAAATTATCGTTCTTGAACCTATTGGGGGTGGAGGGGGAGCGGAGATCACCCCCCAGGTGCAGTTGAGTGACCTGTGTTGTGGCTCTCTAGAGGGAAGGCACACATTTTGCTGTCACCCAGCCCAATCCAGACGTGAATTGGGGCCAGGTTTCAGGCAAATAGAGCAGTAAGTGCAGAGAAATGTTCACTCTCTAAAAGTGGCATTTCTAAAATAGTAAAGTTAAATCCAACCTCACCAGTAAGTAGGATTTTCAATAAATAAATAAAGCTACTCCTCTCCGATATGGAATTACCAAATTAAAAGTATAGGGGAATACACAGAGCTAACCTATGAGAGGGGTAGACCTCACAGTAGTGAAAAATGAAATAGACTGTTTGGTACTTACAGGACACGCGAACCACCAAAGTTCATAGCTTATTTTTTACTTACATAGCATCATGCACCTAGGACTACCTAGGGCCTACCTTAGGTGTAAATTATATGTAATAAAAGGGGAGTTTAAGGCTTGGCAAGTAGGCTGGGACTCCCCTGGGAGACCCCTGAGTCTATGCCCAGAACCATAACTCTGCCAGTCGAGTACTTACCTAAAAGCCGATAACGCACTTTTCTTCCATAGGCTAACATTGAGTGGTTTCACTTGGAAATTCTTCTAAGTGGTGTGGAGTTTTGGAACTTTAAAATATTCATCTAAAATCAGCCGAACAACGAATTCTGATTTACTCACCTGTTATCAGGAGAGACCTCAGTGCTGCATCTTGGAGCTCGGTACTGACCCTGAAAAGTAATTTTAACCGTACTTACCAGTAACACGAATTTCCTTCCATGGGATATCATTGCCTGCTTTTTGCTGAAAATTTTCTAAGTGTCGATTTTTGAAACTTACAAATATTCTTTAAAAATCGTACCAACTGTGAAAACGTAATTGTTTACCTGTTTTAGATAGATGTCCCAGTACTGAGCCTAGGAGCCCAGCACTGGATTACAAAAGTAACGAGAACGTACTTTACCCGTAACTTGAATTTTCTTCCATTGGAAACCATTGACTGTTTTTCTGTGAAATTTCTTCTAAGTGTCGATTTTGCAAACATGTAAATATTCCTTAAAAATCGCCTGTATAACTTAAACGCAGTTTCTCAACTGCTTACAGGTGGTACAGTAGTGCTGGATCTAGGATCCAACACTGACCTAGAAAAAGTAACCATAATCCCACTTACCTGCTAAGTGAATTTCCTTCCATAGGATAACGTTGGTATTTTGATCAGCAAAAGTGTCTAAGTGTCAACTTTTAAAATAGCAAAATATTGCTTAAAAATCACAACAGTAACTAAAACGAATTTACTCACTTGTTTCCAAGAACTGTCCCAGGACTGAATCTAGGATCCAGTCCTGGATTTAGAAAAGTAATCCTGAAAGTAATTAATTGCATATAACTTAAAATTCCCATTGAGCTCAATGTATTATTGTGATTCAAATTGTGTTGCCTATTGCAATAAACTGTAACTATGACCTGCAAAAGTCAATTGCCTATTGCAAAGTATTTAACTAAAGCATCTCATTCTGAGAAAGTATATTTTGATACCTATTGTTGGTTCTAAAATAAAACAACAATATCTTTTGTATGCAAACCAATGGCCTAGAGTTCAGTTCTTGAGTGTGTGAGACCATTTGCTGACTGAGTGTGTACAACAAATGTTTTACACTGTACTCTGATACTGCCTTACTGCTCGGCAAGCTACCACTTTAGAGAGTAAGGTTATATCTAACTTTAGCCTCTGCCAAACCTCTGGGGACTGGGGACTCTGTGCACACTGTACCTATTTGGGAACAGTATATACAGAGCCACTTTCTCACAGTAGTGATAAAGTGATTAGAGTCCTAAGGCCAACATAAAGATACAGCAAAACGTGAGGTGAAAAGCAAAAAGGTTGCTGGTAGGCCACCTTAAGGATGCCAGGTCTAACAAAAACTGAACTAAGGATAACATGAGTAAAACATCAGGTTTCTCTACTGCATTTGGTGAGACAAGTGGGCCTTCTTTTATCTTCCATTCAAGCAATCTTTGACAGACCCCTTTATTATAGAGCTTTTCAAGGATTAAAGATAAGGCACTTACAAAGGAGTCCCAAATACTCAGAGATGGTTGACTTCTGTAATATGGGTCGTAGACTAAAAGCAGCGCAAAAACAGAGTGCAACAGGGTCCAAAAAACTTGAGTGCCACAAGAGAGTTTGAATGCAAGCGTATCCTTTTACAGATCCAGAGATATACTCATGCAATTTTTGTTTTTAGGACAGAACGTGCATGATGAAAAAAACATTGTTTTTAAAAAGCGCATTGCAGAATATCAGTACTTTGATGTGGGAAAACTTCAAAACTTTCAAACAAAATATTTGTAGGCAGCTTACAGCAAGTTGTTGTGGGCGAGTGGTTAAGGCGATGGACTAGAAATCCATTGGGGTATCCCCGCGCAGGTTCGAATCCTGCCAACAGCGAGAAGCTTTTTATTATCGGCTACAATTTCAGAAGTTAACCTTTAGTATTTCTTCCATTTCAGTTTTATAAATAGGTGGCTTATTTTTGTGTCACTATTGCCTCTCCACATATTTGTTATCGCTACCTCTTTCATGTCTTTGCTACACCTCATTCCTACTTTAGCACTGGTGTAAACGCTTCAAATTATTATACGGTTGCTCTCTCATTCATACCTGCGCATGCACTTGAAAGTTACTTTACCAATAAAAGACGCAAAGAGAGAAATAGAACAAAAGTGCTGGCTGGATTGGCAAACACACTTCATAAAACTGCATTTTCTTTTTTATTCTCCCCCGTGTTACATGCTTAACCTCCAAATGTGTAATTTCTCTTAACCTGCTGTCCCAGGAAGAGAATTTCATCTACAGGCTCTTTCTGTGTTTTTTTCCCTAGTCTGTCTTTCCCATTTCTTAGCTGTGTAACTGTTCCTTTACGCGCTCTATTTAAACGCCATCAATCTCATTTGAGCTCCTTGCTCCCGCTTCTGTTTTCTCCACCTCTCATACTGCCAGTTCTCTCTTTCTCTGTGGTTGGTGGCTACTTTCCTGAGCTTCCGAAGCCACGTGGTTCCTGCCTCTTGTTGTCAGACTTGAATTGGAAAAGAAACCATATTAACAAGCCTTTACCACTCACACACGGCCGAAGTTTATACTTTAATTCAGTGAGCTAAGAAAAGCGTGTTGTGGGTCCCCTACGAGCCATGGTGCTTGCTTCATCATGATTTGGCACCAGTCATTAGCCGCAGCTCTGCTAATGAGCCACTGAGGTCAGTTTCAATATTTACTCAAAAACATAACCATGCAGCCCACCCCTCAACTGTGTATTTATCTTGCTTTTCTGCTGTTCGTTTGATTAGCTGGGAGGAGCTCACTGCGACATCCTCCCTATAAAAGTGTAGATGGATCACTCTCTAACTCTTTCTTGCTTCACATACAAATGGCTTGAAAGGTGCAGGGAAGATGCAGGTCTAATAGACAGAATAGAAGGTCTGTGCCAGGTGGGTTTCTCTGCATTGGTGTCCCATCACAGGTCCGCAAGTGTAATGTGTGATCTTTGACTCCTGGCATTTCACAAGCAGGCGGCCAGGAAACGGTTTCAGCCTATCAACCACTGAGGAGACGCAGCCTCTGAATGAGGAATGAGGAAGCAATGAATACATCCAGCCTATCACAGGAACAGCCCTGAGTGTTCCGAATTATAAATTCTCCATGTCACTGTATGTCGTTGAGCCCAAGTAGCTCGCCGTGATCGTATAGTGGTTAGTACTCTGCGTTGTGGCCGCAGCAACCTCGGTTCGAATCCGAGTCACGGCATTGTGGTTGGCAATGTCACGGCAGTTGGGTGTTAATTTTACAGAATTAGCAAATGTACCAGTGGTTTTTGTAAAATGTCTATTAAAAACAGATCCTTTCAAATATTTAAACCATCTAACAACAAATGATTTAAACTCGCATGATTATAAGCTGTAGCTATAATGTATTTACTTACATAAATTATCGTTCTTGAACCTATTGGGGGTGGAGGGGGAGCGGAGATCACCCCCCAGGTGCAGTTGAGTGACCTGTGTTGTGGCTCTCTAGAGGGAAGGCACACATTTTGCTGTCACCCAGCCCAATCCAGACGTGAATTGGGGCCAGGTTTCAGGCAAATAGAGCAGTAAGTGCAGAGAAATGTTCACTCTCTAAAAGTGGCATTTCTAAAATAGTAAAGTTAAATCCAACCTCACCAGTAAGTAGGATTTTCAATAAATAAATAAAGCTACTCCTCTCCGATATGGAATTACCAAATTAAAAGTATAGGGGAATACACAGAGCTAACCTATGAGAGGGGTAGACCTCACAGTAGTGAAAAATGAAATAGACTGTTTGGTACTTACAGGACACGCGAACCACCAAAGTTCATAGCTTATTTTTTACTTACATAGCATCATGCACCTAGGACTACCTAGGGCCTACCTTAGGTGTAAATTATATGTAATAAAAGGGGAGTTTAAGGCTTGGCAAGTAGGCTGGGACTCCCCTGGGAGACCCCTGAGTCTATGCCCAGAACCATAACTCTGCCAGTCGAGTACTTACCTAAAAGCCGATAACTCACTTTTCTTCCATAGGCTAACATTGAGTGGTTTCACTTGGAAATTCTTCTAAGTGGTGTGGAGTTTTGGAACTTTAAAATATTCATCTAAAATCAGCCGAACAACGAATTCTGATTTACTCACCTGTTATCAGGAGAGACCTCAGTGCTGCATCTTGGAGCTCGGTACTGACCCTGAAAAGTAATTTTAACCGTACTTACCAGTAACACGAATTTCCTTCCATGGGATATCATTGCCTGCTTTTTGCTGAAAATTTTCTAAGTGTCGATTTTTGAAACTTACAAATATTCTTTAAAAATCGTACCAATTGTGAAAACGTAATTGTTTACCTGTTTTAGATAGATGTCCCAGTACTGAGCCTAGGAGCCCAGCACTGGATTACAAAAGTAACGAGAACGTACTTTACCCGTAACTTGAATTTTCTTCCATTGGAAACCATTGACTGTTTTTCTGTGAAATTTCTTCTAAGTGTCGATTTTGCAAACATGTAAATATTCCTTAAAAATCGCCTGTATAACTTAAACGCAGTTTCTCAACTGCTTACAGGTGGTACAGTAGTGCTGGATCTAGGATCCAACACTGACCTAGAAAAAGTAACCATAATCCCACTTACCTGCTAAGTGAATTTCCTTCCATAGGATAACGTTGGTATTTTGATCAGCAAAAGTGTCTAAGTGTCAACTTTTAAAATAGCAAAATATTGCTTAAAAATCACAACAGTAACTAAAACGAATTTACTCACTTGTTTCCAAGAACTGTCCCAGGACTGAATCTAGGATCCAGTCCTGGATTTAGAAAAGTAATCCTGAAAGTAATTAATTGCATATAACTTAAAATTCCCATTGAGCTCAATGTATTATTGTGATTCAAATTGTGTTGCCTATTGCAATAAACTGTAACTATGACCTGCAAAAGTCAATTGCCTATTGCAAAGTATTTAACTAAAGCATCTCATTCTGAGAAAGTATATTTTGATACCTATTGTTGGTTCTAAAATAAAACAACAATATCTTTTGTATGCAAACCAATGGCCTAGAGTTCAGTTCTTGAGTGTGTGAGACCATTTGCTGACTGAGTGTGTACAACAAATGTTTTACACTGTACTCTGATACTGCCTTACTGCTCGGCAAGCTACCACTTTAGAGAGTAAGGTTATATCTAACTTTAGCCTCTGCCAAACCTCTGGGGACTGGGGACTCTGTGCACACTGTACCTATTTGGGAACAGTATATACAGAGCCACTTTCTCACAGTAGTGATAAAGTGATTAGAGTCCTAAGGCCAACATAAAGATACAGCAAAACGTGAGGTGAAAAGCAAAAAGGTTGCTGGTAGGCCACCTTAAGGATGCCAGGTCTAACAAAAACTGAACTAAGGATAACATGAGTAAAACATCAGGTTTCTCTACTGCATTTGGTGAGACAAGTGGGCCTTCTTTTATCTTCCATTCAAGCAATCTTTGACAGACCCCTTTATTATAGAGCTTTTCAAGGATTAAAGATAAGGCACTTACAAAGGAGTCCCAAATACTCAGAGATGGTTGACTTCTGTAATATGGGTCGTAGACTAAAAGCAGCGCAAAAACAGAGTGCAACAGGGTCCAAAAAACTTGAGTGCCACAAGAGAGTTTGAATGCAAGCGTATCCTTTTACAGATCCAGAGATATACTCATGCAATTTTTGTTTTTAGGACAGAACGTGCATGATGAAAAAAACATTGTTTTTAAAAAGCGCATTGCAGAATATCAGTACTTTGATGTGGGAAAACTTCAAAACATTCAAACAAAATATTTGTAGGCAGCTTACAGCAAGGTGTTGTGGCCGAGTGGTTAAGGCGATGGACTAGAAATCCATTGGGGTATCCCCGCGCAGGTTCGAATCCTGCCAACAACGAGAATCTTTTTATTATCGGCTACAATTTCAGAAGTTAACCTTTAGTATTTCTTCCATTTCAGTTTTATAAATAGGTGGCTTATTTTTGTGTCACTATTGCCTCTCCACATATTTGTTATCGCTACCTCTTTCATGTCTTTGCTACACCTCATTCCTACTTTAGCACTGGTGTAAACGCTTCAAATTATTATACGGTTGCTCTCTCATTCATACCTGCGCATGCACTTGAAAGTTACTTTACCAATAAAAGACGCAAAGAGAGAAATAGAACAAAAGTGCTGGCTGGATTGGCAAACACACTTCATAAAACTGCATTTTCTTTTTTATTCTCCCCCGTGTTACATGCTTAACCTCCCCATGTGTAATTTCTCTTAACCTGCTGTCCCAGGAAGAGAATTTCTTCTACAGGCTCTTTCTGTGTTTTTTTCCCTAGTCTGTCTTTCCCATTTCTTAGCTGTGTAACTGTTCCTTTACGCGCTCTATTTAAACGCCATCAATCTCATTTGAGCTCCTTGCTCCCGCTTCTGTTTTCTCCACCTCTCATACTGCCAGTTCTCTCTTTCTCTGTGGTTGGTGGCTACTTTCCTGAGCTTCCGAAGCCACGTGGTTCCTGCCTCTTGTTGTCAGACTTGAATTGGAAAAGAAACCATATTAACAAGCCTTTACCACTCACACACGGCCGAAGTTTATACTTTAATTCAGTGAGCTAAGAAAAGCGTGTTGTGGGTCCCCTACGAGCCATGGTGCTTGCTTCATCATGATTTGGCACCAGTCATTAGCCGCAGCTCTGCTAATGAGCCACTGAGGTCAGTTTCAATATTTACTCAAAAACATAACCATGCAGCCCACCCCTCAACTGTGTATTTATCTTGCTTTTCTGCTGTTCGTGTGATTAGCTGGGAGGAGCTCACGGCGACATCCTCCCTATAAAAGTGTAGATGGATCACTCTCTAACTCTTTCTTGCTTCACATACAAATGGCTTGAAAGGTGCAGGGAAGATGCAGGTCTAATAGACAGAATAGAAGGTCTGTGCCAGGTGGGTTTCTCTGCATTGGTGTCCCATCACAGGTCCGCAAGTGTAATGTGTGATCTTTGACTCCTGGCATTTCACAAGCAGGCGGCCAGGAAACGGTTTCAGCCTATCAACCACTGAGGAGACGCAGCCTCTGAATGAGGAATGAGGAAGCAATGAATACATCCAGCCTATCACAGGAACAGCCCTGAGTGTTCCGAATTATAAATTCTCCATGTCACTGTATGTCGTTGAGCCCAAGTAGCTCGCCGTGATTGTATAGTGGTTAGTACTCTGCGTTGTGGCCGCAGCAACCTCGGTTCGAATCCGAGTCACGGCATTGTGGTTGGCAATGTCACGGCAGTTGGGTGTTAATTTTACAGAATTAGCAAATGTACCAGTGGTTTTTGTAAAATGTCTATTAAAAACAGATCCTTTCAAATATTTAAACCATCTAACAACAAATGATTTAAACTCGCATGATTATAAGCTGTAGCTATAATGTATTTACTTACATAAATTATCGTTCTTGAACCTATTGGGGGTGGAGGGGGAGCGGAGATCACCCCCCAGGTGCAGTTGAGTGACCTGTGTTGTGGCTCTCTAGAGGGAAGGCACACATTTTGCTGTCACCCAGCCCAATCCAGACGTGAATTGGGGCCAGGTTTCAGGCAAATAGAGCAGTAAGTGCAGAGAAATGTTCACTCTCTAAAAGTGGCATTTCTAAAATAGTAAAGTTAAATCCAACCTCACCAGTAAGTAGGATTTTCAATAAATAAATAAAGCTACTCCTCTCCGATATGGAATTACCAAATTAAAAGTATAGGGGAATACACAGAGCTAACCTATGAGAGGGGTAGACCTCACAGTAGTGAAAAATGAAATAGACTGTTTGGTACTTACAGGACACGCGAACCACCAAAGTTCATAGCTTATTTTTTACTTACATAGCATCATGCACCTAGGACTACCTAGGGCCTACCTTAGGTGTAAATTATATGTAATAAAAGGGGAGTTTAAGGCTTGGCAAGTAGGCTGGGACTCCCCTGGGAGACCCCTGAGTCTATGCCCAGAACCATAACTCTGCCAGTCGAGTACTTACCTAAAAGCCGATAACTCACTTTTCTTCCATAGGCTAACATTGAGTGGTTTCACTTGGAAATTCTTCTAAGTGGTGTGGAGTTTTGGAACTTTAAAATATTCATCTAAAATCAGCCGAACAACGAATTCTGATTTACTCACCTGTTATCAGGAGAGACCTCAGTGCTGCATCTTGGAGCTCGGTACTGACCCTGAAAAGTAATTTTAACCGTACTTACCAGTAACACGAATTTCCTTCCATGGGATATCATTGCCTGCTTTTTGCTGAAAATTTTCTAAGTGTCGATTTTTGAAACTTACAAATATTCTTTAAAAATCGTACCAACTGTGAAAACGTAATTGTTTACCTGTTTTAGATAGATGTCCCAGTACTGAGCCTAGGAGCCCAGCACTGGATTACAAAAGTAACGAGAACGTACTTTACCCGTAACTTGAATTTTCTTCCATTGGAAACCATTGACTGTTTTTCTGTGAAATTTCTTCTAAGTGTCGATTTTGCAAACATGTAAATATTCCTTAAAAATCGCCTGTATAACTTAAACGCAGTTTCTCAACTGCTTACAGGTGGTACAGTAGTGCTGGATCTAGGATCCAACACTGACCTAGAAAAAGTAACCATAATCCCACTTACCTGCTAAGTGAATTTCCTTCCATAGGATAACGTTGGTATTTTGATCAGCAAAAGTGTCTAAGTGTCAACTTTTAAAATAGCAAAATATTGCTTAAAAATCACAACAGTAACTAAAACGAATTTACTCACTTGTTTCCAAGAACTGTCCCAGGACTGAATCTAGGATCCAGTCCTGGATTTAGAAAAGTAATCCTGAAAGTAATTAATTGCATATAACTTAAAATTCCCATTGAGCTCAATGTATTATTGTGATTCAAATTGTGTTGCCTATTGCAATAAACTGTAACTATGACCTGCAAAAGTCAATTGCCTATTGCAAAGTATTTAACTAAAGCATCTCATTCTGAGAAAGTATATTTTGATACCTATTGTTGGTTCTAAAATAAAACAACAATATCTTTTGTATGCAAACCAATGGCCTAGAGTTCAGTTCTTGAGTGTGTGAGACCATTTGCTGACTGAGTGTGTACAACAAATGTTTTACACTGTACTCTGATACTGCCTTACTGCTCGGCAAGCTACCACTTTAGAGAGTAAGGTTATATCTAACTTTAGCCTCTGCCAAACCTCTGGGGACTGGGGACTCTGTGCACACTGTACCTATTTGGGAACAGTATATACAGAGCCACTTTCTCACAGTAGTGATAAAGTGATTAGAGTCCTAAGGCCAACATAAAGATACAGCAAAACGTGAGGTGAAAAGCAAAAAGGTTGCTGGTAGGCCACCTTAAGGATGCCAGGTCTAACAAAAACTGAACTAAGGATAACATGAGTAAAACATCAGGTTTCTCTACTGCATTTGGTGAGACAAGTGGGCCTTCTTTTATCTTCCATTCAAGCAATCTTTGACAGACCCCTTTATTATAGAGCTTTTCAAGGATTAAAGATAAGGCACTTACAAAGGAGTCCCAAATACTCAGAGATGGTTGACTTCTGTAATATGGGTCGTAGACTAAAAGCAGCGCAAAAACAGAGTGCAACAGGGTCCAAAAAACTTGAGTGCCACAAGAGAGTTTGAATGCAAGCGTATCCTTTTACAGATCCAGAGATATACTCATGCAATTTTTGTTTTTAGGACAGAACGTGCATGATGAAAAAAACATTGTTTTTAAAAAGCGCATTGCAGAATATCAGTACTTTGATGTGGGAAAACTTCAAAACATTCAAACAAAATATTTGTAAGCAGCTTACAGCAAGGTGTTGTGGCCGAGTGGTTAAGGCGATGGACTAGAAATCCATTGGGGTATCCCCGCGCAGGTTCGAATCCTGCCAACAACGAGAATCTTTTTATTATCGGCTACAATTTCAGAAGTTAACCTTTAGTATTTCTTCCATTTCAGTTTTATAAATAGGTGGCTTATTTTTGTGTCACTATTGCCTCTCCACATATTTGTTATCGCTACCTCTTTCATGTCTTTGCTACACCTCATTCCTACTTTAGCACTGGTGTAAACGCTTCAAATTATTATACGGTTGCTCTCTCATTCATACCTGCGCATGCACTTGAAAGTTACTTTACCAATAAAAGACGCAAAGAGAGAAATAGAACAAAAGTGCTGGCTGGATTGGCAAACACACTTCATAAAACTGCATTTTCTTTTTTATTCTCCCCCGTGTTACATGCTTAACCTCCCCATGTGTAATTTCTCTTAACCTGCTGTCCCAGGAAGAGAATTTCTTCTACAGGCTCTTTCTGTGTTTTTTTCCCTAGTCTGTCTTTCCCATTTCTTAGCTGTGTAACTGTTCCTTTACGCGCTCTATTTAAACGCCATCAATCTCATTTGAGCTCCTTGCTCCCGCTTCTGTTTTCTCCACCTCTCATACTGCCAGTTCTCTCTTTCTCTGTGGTTGGTGGCTACTTTCCTGAGCTTCCGAAGCCACGTGGTTCCTGCCTCTTGTTGTCAGACTTGAATTGGAAAAGGAACCATATTAACAAGCCTTTACCACTCACACACGGCGGAAGTTTATACTTTAATTCAGTGAGCTAAGAAAAGCGTGTTGTGGGTCCCCTACGAGCCATGGTGCTTGCTTCATCATGATTTGGCACCAGTCATTAGCCGCAGCTCTGCTAATGAGCCACTGAGGTCAGTTTCAATATTTACTCAAAAACATAACCATGCAGCCCACCCCTCAACTGTGTATTTATCTTGCTTTTCTGCTGTTCGTGTGATTAGCTGGGAGGAGCTCACGGCGACATCCTCCCTATAAAAGTGTAGATGGATCACTCTCTAACTCTTTCTTGCTTCACATACAAATGGCTTGAAAGGTGCAGGGAAGATGCAGGTCTAATAGACAGAATAGAAGGTCTGTGCCAGGTGGGTTTCTCTGCATTGGTGTCCCATCACAGGTCCGCAAGTGTAATGTGTGATCTTTGACTCCTGGCATTTCACAAGCAGGCGGCCAGGAAACGGTTTCAGCCTATCAACCACTGAGGAGACGCAGCCTCTGAATGAGGAATGAGGAAGCAATGAATACATCCAGCCTATCACAGGAACAGCCCTGAGTGTTCCGAATTATAAATTCTCCATGTCACTGTATGTCGTTGAGCCCAAGTAGCTCGCCGTGATCGTATAGTGGTTAGTACTCTGCGTTGTGGCCGCAGCAACCTCGGTTCGAATCCGAGTCACGGCATTGTGGTTGGCAATGTCACGGCAGTTGGGTGTTAATTTTACAGAATTAGCAAATGTACCAGTGGTTTTTGTAAAATGTCTATTAAAAACAGATCCTTTCAAATATTTAAACCATCTAACAACAAATGATTTAAACTTGCATGATTATAAGCTGTAGCTATAATGTATTTACTTACATAAATTATCGTTCTTGAACCTATTGGGGGTGGAGGGGGAGCGGAGATCACCCCCCAGGTGCAGTTGAGTGACCTGTGTTGTGGCTCTCTAGAGGGAAGACACACATTTTGCTGTCACCCAGCCCAATCCAGACGTGTATTGGGGCCAGGTTTCAGGCAAATAGAGCAGTAAGTGCAGAGAAATGTTCACTCTCTAAAAGTGGCATTTCTAAAATAGTAAAGTTAAATCCAACCTCACCAGTAAGTAGGATTTTCAATAAATAAATAAAGCTACTCCTCTCCGATATGGAATTACCAAATTAAAAGTATAGGGGAAAACACAGAGCTAACCTATGAGAGGGGTAGACCTCACAGTAGTGAAAAATGAAATAGACTGTTTGGTACTTACAGGACACGCGAACCACCAAAGTACATATCTTATTTTTTACTTACATAGCATCATGCACCTAGGACTACCTAGGGCCTACCTTAGGTGTAAATTATATGTAATAAAAGGGGAGTTTAAGGCTTGGCAAGTAGGCTGGGACTCCCCTGGGAGACCCCTGAGTCTATGCCCAGAACCATAACTCTGCCAGTCGAGTACTTACCTAAAAGCCGATAACTCACTTTTCTTCCATAGGCTAACATTGAGTGGTTTCACGTGGAAATTCTTCTAAGTGGTGTGGAGTTTTGGAACTTTAAAATATTCATCTAAAATCAGCCGAACAACGAATTCTGATTTACTCACCTGTTATCAGGAGAGACCTCAGTGCTGCATCTTGGAGCTCGGTACTGACCCTGAAAAGTAATTTTAACCGTACTTACCAGTAACTCGAATTTCCTTCCATGGGATATCATTGCCTGCTTTTTGCTGAAAATTTTCTAAGTGTCGATTTTTGAAACTTACAAATATTCTTTAAAAATCGTACCAACTGTGAAAACGTAATTGTTTACCTGTTTTAGATAGATGTCCCAGTACTGAGCCTAGGAGCCCAGCACTGGATTACAAAAGTAACGAGAACGTACTTTACCCGTAACTTGAATTTTCTTCCATAGGAAACAATTGACTGTTTTTCTGTGAAATTTCTTCTAAGTGTCGATTTTGCAAACATGTAAATATTCCTTAAAAATCGCCTGTATAACTTAAACGCAGTTTCTCAACTGCTTACAGGTGGTACAGTAGTGCTGGATCTAGGATCCAACACTGACCTAGAAAAAGTAACCATAATCCCACTTACCTGCTAAGTGAATTTCCTTCCATAGGATAACGTTGGTATTTTGATCAGCAAAAGTTTCTAAGTGTCAACTTTTAAAATAGCAAAATATTGCTTAAAAATCCCAACAGTAACTAAAACGAATTTACTCACTTGTTTCCAAGAACTGTCCCAGGACTGAATCTAGGATCCAGTCCTGGATTTAGAAAAGTAATCCTGAAAGTAATTAATTGCATATAACTTAAAATTCCCATTGAGCTCAATGTATTATTGTGATTCAAATTGTGTTGCCTATTGCAATAAACTGTAACTATGACCTGCAAAAGTCAATTGCCTATTGCAAAGTATTTAACTAAAGCATCTCATTCTGAGAAAGTATATTTTGATACCTATTGTTGGTTCTAAAATGAAACAACAATATCTTTTGTATGCAAACCAATGGCCTAGAGTTCAGTTCTTGAGTGTGTGAGACCATTTGCTGACTGAGTGTGTACAACAAATGTTTTACACTGTACTCTGATACTGCCTTACTGCTCGGCAAGCTACCACTTTAGAGAGTAAGGTTATATCTAACTTTAGCCTCTGCCAAACCTCTGGGGACTGGGGACTCTGTGCACACTGTACCTATTTGGGAACAGTATATACAGAGCCACTTTCTCACAGTAGTGATAAAGTGATTAGAGTCCTAAGGCCAACATAAAGATACAGCAAAACGTGAGTTGAAAATCAAAAAGGTTGCTGGTAGGCCACCTTAAGGATGCCAGGTCTAACAAAAACTGAACTAAGGATAACATGAGTAAAACATCAGGTTTCTCTACTGCATTTGGTGAGACAAGTGGGCCTTCTTTTATCTTCCATTCAAGCAATCTTTGACAGACCCCTTTATTATAGAGCTTTTCAAGGATTAAAGATAAGGCACTTACAAAGGAGTCCCAAATACTCAGAGATGGTTGACTTCTGTAATATGGGTTGTAGACTAAAAGCAGCGCAAAAACAGAGTGCAACAGGGTCCAAAAAACTTGAGTGCCACAAGAGAGTTTGAATGCAAGCGTATCCTTTTACAGATCCAGAGATATACTCATGCAATTTTTGTTTTTAGGACAGAACGTGCATGATGAAAAAAACATTGTTTTTAAAAAGCGCATTGCAGAATATCAGTACTTTGATGTGGGAAAACTTCAAAACTTTCAAACAAAATATTTGTACGCAGCTTACAGCAAGTTGTTGTGGCCGAGTGGTTAAGGCGATGGACTAGAAATCCATTGGGGTATCCCCGCGCAGGTTCGAATCCTGCCAACAACGAGAATCTTTTTATTATCGGCTACAATTTCAGAAGTTAACCTTTAGTATTTCTTCCATTTCAGTTTTATAAATAGGTGGCTTATTTTTGTGTCACTATTGCCTCTCCACATATTTGTTATCGCTACCTCTTTCATGTCTTTGCTACACCTCATTCCTACTTTAGCACTGGTGTAAACGCTTCAAATTATTATACGGTTGCTCTCTCATTCATACCTGCGCATGCACTTGAAAGTTACTTTACCAATAAAAGACGCAAAGAGAGAAATAGAACAAAAGTGCTGGCTGGATTGGCAAACACACTTCATAAAACTGCATTTTCTTTTTTATTCTCCCCCGTGTTACATGCTTAACCTCCCCATGTGTAATTTCTCTTAACCTGCTGTCCCAGGAAGAGAATTTCATCTACAGGCTCTTTCTGTGTTTTTTTCCCTAGTCTGTCTTTCCCATTTCTTAGCTGTGTAACTGTTCCTTTACACGCTCTATTTAAACGCCATCAATCTCATTTGAGCTCCTTGCTCCCGCTTCTGTTTTCTCCACCTCTCATACTGCCAGTTCTCTCTTTCTCTGTGGTTGGTGGCTACTTTCCTGAGCTTCCGAAGCCACGTGGTTCCTGCCTCTTGTTGTCAGACTTGAATTGGAAAAGGAACCATATTAACAAGCCTTTACCACTCACACACGGCGGAAGTTTATACTTTAATTCAGTGAGCTAAGAAAAGCGTGTTGTGGGTCCCCTACGAGCCATGGTGCTTGCTTCATCATGATTTGGCACCAGTCATTAGCCGCAGCTCTGCTAATGAGCCACTGAGGTCAGTTTCAATATTTACTCAAAAACATAACCATGCAGCCCACCCCTCAACTGTGTATTTATCTTGCTTTTCTGCTGTTCGTGTGATTAGCTGGGAGGAGCTCACGGCGACATCCTCCCTATAAAAGTGTAGATGGATCACTCTCTAACTCTTTCTTGCTTCACATACAAATGGCTTGAAAGGTGCAGGGAAGATGCAGGTCTAATAGACAGAATAGAAGGTCTGTGCCAGGTGGGTTTCTCTGCATTGGTGTCCCATCACAGGTCCGCAAGTGTAATGTGTGATCTTTGACTCCTAGCATTTCACAAGCAGGCGGCCAGGAAACGGTTTCAGCCTATCAACCACTGAGGAGACGCAGCCTCTGAATGAGGAATGAGGAAGCAATGAATACATCCAGCCTATCACAGGAACAGCCCTGAGTGTTCCGAATTATAAATTCTCCATGTCACTGTATGTCGTTGAGCCCAAGTAGCTATCCGTGATCGTATAGTGGTTAGTACTCTGCGTTGTGGCCGCAGCAACCTCGGTTCGAATCTGAGTCACGGCATTGTGGTTGGCCATGTCACGGCAGTTGGGTGTTAATTTTACAGTATTAGCAAATGTACCAGTGGTTTTTGTAAAATGTCTCTTAAAAACAGATCCTTTCAAATATTTAAACCATCTAACAACAAATGATTTAAACTCGCATGATTATAAGCTGTAGCTATAATGTATTTACTTACATAAATTATCGTTCTTGAACCTATTGGGGGTGGAGGGGGAGCGGAGATCACCCCCCAGGTGCAGTTGAGTGACCTGTGTTGTGGCTCTCTAGAGGGAAGGCACACATTTTGCTGTCACCCAGCCCAATCCAGACGTGTATTGGGGCCAGGTTTCAGGCAAATAGAGCAGTAAGTGCAGAGAAATGTTCACTCTCTAAAAGTGGCATTTCTAAAATAGTAAAGTTAAATCCAACCTCACCAGTAAGTAGGATTTTCAATAAATAAATAAAGCTACTCCTCTCCGATATGGAATTACCAAATTAAAAGTATAGGGGAATACACAGAGCTAACCTATGAGAGGGGTAGACCTCACAGTAGTGAAAAATGAAATAGACTGTTTGGTACTTACAGGACACGCGAACCACCAAAGTACATAGCTTATTTTTTACTTACATAGCATCATGCACCTAGGACTACCTAGGGCCTACCTTAGGTGTAAATTATATGTAATAAAAGGGGAGTTTAAGGCTTGGCAAGTAGGCTGGGACTCCCCTGGGAGACCCTGAGTCTATGCCCAGAACCATAACTCTGCCAGTCGAGTACTTACCTAAAAGCCGATAACTCACTTTTCTTCCATAGGCTAACATTGAGTGGTTTCACTTGGAAATTCTTCTAAGTGGTGTGGAGTTTTGGAACTTTAAAATATTCATCTAAAATCAGCCGAACAACGAATTCTGATTTACTTACCTGTTATCAGGAGAGACCTCAGTGCTGCATCTTGGAGCTCGGTACTGACCCTGAAAAGTAATTTTAACCGTACTTACCAGTAACTCGAATTTCCTTCCATGGGATATCATTGCCTGCTTTTTGCTGAAAATTTTCTAAGTGTCGATTTTTGAAACTTACAAATATTCTTTAAAAATCGTACCAACTGTGAAAACGTAATTGTTTACCTGTTTTAGATAGATGTCCCAGTACTGAGCCTAGGAGCCCAGCACTGGATTACAAAAGTAACGAGAACGTACTTTACCCGTAACTTGAATTTTCTTCCATAGGAAACCATTGACTGTTTTTCTGTGAAATTTCTTCTAAGTGTCGATTTTGCAAACATGTAAATATTCCTTAAAAATCGCCTGTATAACTTAAACGCAGTTTCTCAACTGCTTACAGGTGGTACAGTAGTGCTGGATCTAGGATCCAACACTGACCTAGAAAAAGTAACCATAATCCCACTTACCTGCTAAGTGAATTTCCTTCCATAGGATAACGTTGGTATTTTGATCAGCAAAAGTTTCTAAGTGTCAACTTTTAAAATAGCAAAATATTGCTTAAAAATCACAACAGTAACTAAAACGAATTTACTCACTTGTTTCCAAGAACTGTCCCAGGACTGAATCTAGGATCCAGTCCTGGATTTAGAAAAGTAATCCTGAAAGTAATTAATTGCATATAACTTAAAATTCCCATTGAGCTCAATGTATTATTGTGATTCAAATTGTGTTGCCTATTGCAATAAACTGTAACTATGACCTGCAAAAGTCAATTGCCTATTGCAAAGTATTTAACTAAAGCATCTCATTCTGAGAAAGTATATTTTGATACCTATTGTTGGTTCTAAAATAAAACAACAATATCTTTTGTATGCAAACCAATGGCCTAGAGTTCAGTTCTTGAGTGTGTGAGACCATTTGCTGACTGAGTGTGTACAACAAATGTTTTACACTGTACTCTGATACTGCCTTACTGCTCGGCAAGCTACCACTTTAGAGAGTAAGGTTATATCTAACTTTAGCCTCTGCCAAACCTCTGGGGACTGGGGACTCTGTGCACACTGTACCTATTTGGGAACAGTATATACAGAGCCACTTTCTCACAGTAGTGATAAAGTGATTAGAGTCCTAAGGCCAACATAAAGATACAGCAAAACGTGAGGTGAAAAGCAAAAAGGTTGCTGGTAGGCCACCTTAAGGATGCCAGGTCTAACAAAAACTGAACTAAGGATAACATGAGTAAAACATCAGGTTTCTCTACTGCATTTGGTGAGACAAGTGGGCCTTCATTTATCTTCCATTCAAGCAATCTTTGACAGACCCCTTTATTATAGAGCTTTTCAAGGATTAAAGATAAGGCACTTACAAAGGAGTCCCAAATACTCAGAGATGGTTGACTTCTGTAATATGGGTCGTAGACTAAAAGCAGCGCAAAAACAGAGTGCAACAGGGTCCAAAAAACTTGAGTGCCACAAGAGAGTTTGAATGCAAGCGTATCCTTTTACAGATCCAGAGATATACTTATGCAATTTTTGTTTTTAGGACAGAACGTGCATGATGAAAAAAACATTGTTTTTAAAAAGCGCATTGCAGAATATCAGTACTTTGATGTGGGAAAACTTCAAACCTTTCAAACAAAATATTTGTAGGCAGCTTACAGCAAGTTGTTGTGGCCGTGTGGTTAAGGCGATGGACTAGAAATCCATTGGGGTATCCCCACGCAGGTTCGAATCCTGCCAACAACGAGAATCTTTTTATTATCGGCTACAATTTCAGAAGTTAACCTTTAGTATTTCTTCCATTTCAGTTTTATAAATAGGTGGCTTATTTTTGTGTCACTATTGCCTCTCCACATATTTGTTATCGCTACCTCTTTCATGTCTTTGCTACACCTCATTCCTACTTTAGCACTGGTGTAAACGCTTCAAATTATTATACGGTTGCTCTCTCATTCATACCTGCGCATGCACTTGAAAGTTACTTTACCAATAAAAGACGCAAAGAGAGAAATAGAACAAAAGTGCTGGCTGGATTGGCAAACACACTTCATAAAACTGCATTTTCTTTTTTATTCTCCCCCGTGTTACATGCTTAACCTCCCCATGTGTAATTTCTCTTAACCTGCTGTCCCAGGAAGAGAATTTCATCTACAGGCTCTTTCTGTGTTTTTTTCCCTAGTCTGTCTTTCCCATTTCTTAGCTGTGTAACTGTTCCTTTACGCGCTCTATTTAAACGCCATCAATCTCATTTGAGCTCCTTGCTCCCGCTTCTGTTTTCTCCACCTCTCATACTGCCAGTTCTCTCTTTCTCTGTGGTTGGTGGCTACTTTCCTGAGCTTCCGAAGCCACGTGGTTCCTGCCTCTTGTTGTCAAACTTGAATTGGAAAAGGAACCATATTAACAAGCCTTTACCACTCACACACGGCGGAAGTTTATACTTTAATTTAGTGAGCTAAGAAAAGCGTGTTGTGGGTCCCCTACGAGCCATGGTGCTTGCTTCATCATGATTTGGCACCAGTCATTAGCCGCAGCTCTGCTAATGAGCCACTGAGGTCAGTTTCAATATTTACTCAAAAACATAACCATGCAGCCCACCCCTCAACTGTGTATTTATCTTGCTTTTCTGCTGTTTGTGTGATTAGCTGGGAGGAGCTCACGGCGACATCCTCCCTATAAAAGTGTAGATGGATCACTCTCTAACTCTTTCTTGCTTCACATACAAATGGCTTGAAAGGTGCAGGGAAGATGCAGGTCTAATAGACAGAATAGAAGGTCTGTGCCAGGTGGGTTTCTCTGCATTGGTGTCCCATCACAGGTCCGCAAGTGTAATGTGTGATCTTTGACTCCTGGCATTTCACAAGCAGGCGGCCAGGAAACGGTTTCAGCCTATCAACCACTGAGGAGACGCAGCCTCTGAATGAGGAATGAGGAAGCAATGAATACATCCAGCCTATCACAGGAACAGCCCTGAGTGTTCCGAATTATAAATTCTCCATGTCACTGTATGTCGTTGAGCCCAAGTAGCTCGCCGTGATCGTATAGTGGTTAGTACTCTGCGTTGTGGCCGCAGCAACCTCGGTTCGAATCTGAGGCACGGCATTGTGGTTGGCAATGTCACGGCAGTTGGGTGTTAATTTTACAGAATTAGCAAATGTACCAGTGGTTTTTGTAAAATGTCTATTAAAAACAGATCCTTTCAAATATTTAAACCATCTAACAACAAATGATTTAAACTCGCATGATTATAAGCTGTAGCTATAATGTATTTACTTACATAAATTATCGTTCTTGAACCTATTGGGGGTGGAGGGGGAGCGGAGATCACCCCCCAGGTGCAGATGAGTGACCTGTGTTGTGGCTCTCTAGAGGGAAGGCACACATTTTGCTGTCACCCAGCCCAATCCAGACGTGTATTGGGGCCAGGTTTCAGGCAAATAGAGCAGTACGTGCAGAGAAATGTTCACTCTCTAAAAGTGGCATTTCTAAAATAGTAAAGTTAAATCCAACCTCACCAGTAAGTAGGATTTTCAATAAATAAATAAAGCTACTCCTCTCCGATATGGAATTACCAAATTAAAAGTATAGGGGAATACACAGAGCTAACCTATGAGAGGGGTAGACCTCACAGTAGTGAAAAATGAAATAGACTGTTTGGTACTTACAGGACACGCGAACCACCAAAGTACATAGCTTATTTTTTACTTACATAGCATCATGCACCTAGGACTACCTAGGGCCTACCTTAGGTGTAAATTATATGTAATAAAAGGGGAGTTTAAGGCTTGGCAAGTAGGCTGGGACTCCCCTGGGAGACCCTGAGTCTATGCCCAGAACCATAACTCTGCCAGTCAAGTACTTACCTAAAAGCCGATAACTCACTTTTCTTCCATAGGCTAACATTGAGTGGTTTCACTTGGAAATTCTTCTAAGTGGTGTGGAGTTTTGGAACTTTAAAATATTCATCTAAAATCAGCCGAACAACGAATTCTGATTTACTCACCTGTTATCAGGAGAGACCTCAGTGCTGCATCTTGGAGCTCGGTACTGACCCTGAAAAGTAATTTTAACCGTACTTACCAGTAACTCGAATTTCCTTCCATGGGATATCATTGCCTGCTTTTCGCTGAAAATTTTCTAAGTGTCGATTTTTGAAACTTACAAATATTCTTTAAAAATCGTACCAACTGTGAAAACGTAATTGTTTACCTGTTTTAGATAGATGTCCCAGTACTGAGCCTAGGAGCCCAGCACTGGATTACAAAAGTAACGAGAACGTACTTTACCCGTAACTTGAATTTTCTTCCATAGGAAACCATTGACTGTTTTTCTGTGAAATTTCTTCTAAGTGTCGATTTTGCAAACATGTAAATATTCCTTAAAAATCGCCTGTATAACTTAAACGCAGTTTCTCAACTGCTTACAGGTGGTACAGTAGTGCTGGATCTAGGATCCAACACTGACCTAGAAAAAGTAACCATAATCCCACTTACCTGCTAAGTGAATTTCCTTCCATAGGATAACGTTGGTATTTTGATCAGCAAAAGTTTCTAAGTGTCAACTTTTAAAATAGCAAAATATTGCTTAAAAATCACAACAGTAACTAAAACGAATTTACTCACTTGTTTCCAAGAACTGTCCCAGGACTGAATCTAGGATCCAGTCCTGGATTTAGAAAAGTAATCCTGAAAGTAATTAATTGCATATAACTTAAAATTCCCATTGAGCTCAATGTATTATTGTGATTCAAATTGTGTTGCCTATTGCAATAAACTGTAACTATGACCTGCAAAAGTCAATTGCCTATTGCAAAGTATTTAACTAAAGCATCTCATTCTGAGAAAGTATATTTTGATACCTATTGTTGGTTCTAAAATAAAACAACAATATCTTTTGTATGCAAACCAATGGCCTAGAGTTCAGTTCTTGAGTGTGTGAGACCATTTGCTGACTGAGTGTGTACAACAAATGTTTTACACTGTACTCTGATACTGCCTTACTGCTCGGCAAGCTACCACTTTAGAGAGTAAGGTTATATCTAACTTTAGCCTCTGCCAAACCTCTGGGGACTGGGGACTCTGTGCACACTGTACCTATTTGGGAACAGTATATACAGAGCCACTTTCTCACAGTAGTGATAAAGTGATTAGAGTCCTAAGGCCAACATAAAGATACAGCAAAATGTGAGGTGAAAAGCAAAAAGGTTGCTGGTAGGCCACCTTAAGGATGCCAGGTCTAACAAAAACTGAACTAAGGATAACATGAGTAAAACATCAGGTTTCTCTACTGCATTTGGTGAGACAAGTGGGCCTTCTTTTATCTTCCATTCAAGCAATCTTTGACAGACCCCTTTATTATAGAGATTTTCAAGGATTAAAGATAAGGCACTTACAAAGGAGTCCCAAATACTCAGAGATGGTTGACTTCTGTAATATGGGTCGTAGTGTGGAAATATGGATTTTTCTGGTCAGTTATGTCCCCTATCTTGGACCCCAACGGTTCTATGTGCATGTTACAAGTACATGTATGTTCCCTCCAGTTCCAGTTATGAAGACGCAAACACATGTGCGTCCACCGTCAACATGTCCTCTGTCAGATCCGCCATGAATAGGCCGGATATTCCATTCCTAAGTACGAAAGGCCACCGCCTTTATATGGTTCACTTATGCCATTTTACAGTCCAGGCAAGTAGGCCCTGATTCTGTCATCAAACTCTTCTTGCCTTCTGCCTCTGAAAACTCCAGTCTGAGCCTGCATCTGTGACCATGAACTTTGTCTCATTCTCTGCGCGGCTCACGAAGCCTGACATCAGCCTATTCTCTGCCAAGAACTGTATTTCACCTTCGAATTATCTGCTTCCCCCTCAGCCGATGCATTCCTGTCTAGTAGTTTAAGTAAACATTCTTCCAGCTACCGAGCAAAAGGCCCGGCTTCTCTGTCTTTATACAAGTAATTCATAGCCTTGTTACCATGGAATATTTCTACCCCCTCGCATTTAGTGTAGACACTTAGACGCTTGTACACGCACGCACAGTCAGTATAGAATAGATTCTGTCCGAGAGTCCTTCTTTTGTGGATAACATAGTTCTTTAAACATAGGATGTTAGATATGATTTGGGATTAGGTTGACTTGACCCCCCAGACTTCTTGTCTCCACATGTAGAGCTAAACGTCAAGTCCCCTTCACCCCCTAGTTGCACGTCAATCACACGTCATGCTGCTGCGCGCGCATCTATGCCAAGTATTATCTTATAGATCCACCTATATATGACATCCTAACCAATTATGTTCCTTTTTACTCCTTATTACACCCATTTTTTGGTTACGCAGATAAATCGTCATTTTCCTTATCAATTGTTACGCCTACTGTATTCGCTTCATTGTAATGTATGTACTATAAAAGTCATTTCTTGTCAATAATGTATGTACTTCACTTCCTGAACCTTCGTGGTGACGGAACTTGGAGCAACCGATTATAATCGTTCATTGGAATAAAGCCCATTCAGAACCTCTAATACCACGGATTCTGCCTCTCATTTTACTGAGCTGTTTTATTATGTTTCCGTATCAAATTAAGTCCCGGTAAAGGAAAATTATTTACCACATGAATGGCGCCCGAATAGGGACACTTTCTCATCTCACGCGCCGGCGGTGAGTTGCAGGCCCGGTCTCCTGCCACAGCTGGACGGACAACAACGCGTACCAGCAGGATTTCCTGTATCTCCCTCCGGTCAAGCGGGGGCGACTGAGGCTGCGATCAACACCCAGACGAGGCGGTGAGAAGTGCGAAGTATCCCGACCAGAGCCTAGCTGAGAGAGCAAGATCCGAGGTATACAGAGGCCCACCAGTTTCCGAAGTCCCAAGTCGAGTCCAGTTTCCGACGAGTCGAGTCGAGTCCAGTCCGGTTCAAGTCCAGTTTCCGAGGCCTTCCGTTTCCGAAGCTACCCGGTGAGTACCATTGCTGGGGAGGCATTTCTGACGTGCACATAGGTTGTGCCGGTCAAGACGGGTTTGGGTACACAAATCCGGTCTGCACTGTTTTAGCAGTGTATCTGTACTGTTTAGCAGTATATCAAGTATTCCGAAGTATCTAGTTATTGTCAAGAATTATGCTTGGTGATTAGTTATGCAGACGATCATCATTGTTGGTTATTTTAAAAGGCTAAGAATGTTTAATGTTTAATGTTTAATGTGTTAAATGTCCTGCATATTGTGGTATGAATGGTTGTTCATAATTGTGCTTTTGTACTAAGTGTGTTCAAGATTAAGTATCAGATCAGTTCTCAATATGCCGCTCTTTTCGAAACTAAGACAGATCACTACAAGAAAAGGGGTACTCGAAGAAGCCGTTCCCATTCCTCCTAGGGACACTCCAGGGTACTTCATGTATCATAAACATGGCTTAGACGCTATATTATTTCTTGATTTATGGGTAGATTACACCAAGGAATTACCAGAAAGTCAGAGGTGGCCCACAGCGGGAACCTGGGATGCAGAGTGCATCATGAAAGTCGAGGAAGAGTTATGGAAAAGGAAAGTCAGACAGTCACAGAAAGATGCCATTGAATTATGGCGTAAAGAATCACATAGACGAACAGAAAAAGCACGTAGACAGGAAGAGAAGAGTAAAGAGAGTTCAAATAAAGTTCGAGAAAATCTATTAATTGAGGAAGGTATCCGAGTGAAATCAGAACAAGTAGATAGACAAAGGAATGCCCTTATGAATGGTATGTATCCCCTTCTGGCCGAAGGATTACCTAAGGCTACTCCAGAGATACCGAAAGACTTGCCACCCCCATTATTCCCAATAAAGGTACATCCTAAGGGGCATCCTAGAACCGCAGAAGATGTTTTTCTTTCCTCATATTTAGATGACGCAGCTCCCGAGTATGCTAATTCCGCCCCACATAGACCACCTATCGGGGAGGTTCAACGCCAAGATCCGGTATCCGTATCTCTACAGCAACAAGTTCCGGTAAGCACATCTGTTTCTACATCTGTTCCTACAGCTGCTTCTATAGCTGTGTCCACACCTATAGTTGCTGTATCACGTTCAACGAATCCTTTCACATCCGACACCCCAGATGGGGCTACGGGAGGTGCTAGCAACATCTTTTCTACGCCACCCAGAATAAATAAACTTACTTTTCAAGAGTCAGGACATTCACGTACACCCAAACTCATTAATGCCCGTACGCTTAAGGAACTTCTTATAGATTGCAGATATGACCCTGTGCCCGGCAAAGAGGACGAAATGACCCTAGCATCATTACGTATCAGACGAGCCGCAGTGTACTTAGGGAAGTTACCGGGAATGACTGCCCATCTAGATAAAATATACCATTTTGTCCAAACAGGGCGAGATCCAGAATGTATTAACAGAGCTATGGAATACCAGAAAGTGGAGATACAGGGGGAACTGTTACGTTTCCTCATAAATTGTGTGATCAGAAATGAAGACCGACCGGGGGTAGACCCGGAAGCAATGCAAATTCTTACCAGATGGAGCCAGAATATATCAGAAGGTAGACATGATAAACAAAATTGTATAATAGCCATGTGCCGAAAGATCCGTAAAGAAATAGGACGCTTACACGAAGAAAGATTAGCGGTAGATGAGTTCGAGCAAAACGAGGAGGAAGGATCAGGACTGCCCACAGGACAGTCAGACACTATAGCCTATGTAGGTAGAGGAAGATCTTGTAATAGTAATAGATGTCCTATTGACCCGATACGTCCGATATGTCCAGACAATAACAGGGGTTTCCCAACACCCATAGTCCATATAAGGTCTAACGAGCATTCGTTCCAAGTCGCCGACAAACTACTCCGAGAACGAAGGGGTTATCATTTCCTCGATTCTATGGATGAACAAGATTTAGCTAGGGCAGCTGTCCATTGGGTGGACAGTCCCGGAAAATATAGTGATGATACAGTAGCACGCACGTTTTTGAATCTCACCCCAGATGAACAGAGGTTAGCTGGGATTTATATGATTCAACAACTCGTTATACTATATCGGAGTCAACATTCAGATCCTGGTCCCTTACCTGACATATTGACTGAATTGCTTATGAATAAATGGAGAGGTTCAGGTACTAAATTAATTAAAGAAATTCTAGAATCAAGAAAGCAGTATATTCTTTTTGTATGTTCAGACCGTGTCTCATTACCCGTCAAGGAAAGAACTACGTATTACATGGATAGACAGAATCCCCTACGAGAAGTGCACCCAATAAAGGGCGAGGACAATGAGTTTAAACGCGTATTTGTATATACGCCCATATCGAAAATAGAATTGTTACAAATGAAGAAAGTGGTACCCAGTCATGACAAAGACCCAGCGGGTTTTCACCGAGAAATTAAAGACATGTTACTCATGGGGGAGTATACCTATCCCGACATTATGACAATACTGAAGGTATTGATGCCTGCTGGCATTTACGAAAAACTCAAGGAAAAAGAGTGGGAGGTAGGAGACCAAAAGATAGAATGGTCAGCATTAGAAGCAGAAGAAAAGGCCCGAACTGCAGGAGCAGGGCTTGGGGACAAAACTAAGGCATTACCAGGTTTACTAGTACAGGTACTGCCACGTTTATTAACTACGAAAAAGGAAGATTGGGGTACAATTTCAGCCTGTAAACAGAAGCAAGATGAAGACACTAGTGATTACTATGCCCGATTTGAAAAATGTTTTGGTATAAATAGTGGCCTAAAAGCAAGTAGCGAATCATACCCACATCTGTTCGTAACAAAATTAGTAGAAAATGCTCTACCCCAAGTAAAGAATAGAGTATTAAAATTCGAGAGTACCTGGCAAGGTAACACTCCATCACAAATGTTACAAATGTTACAATACCATCACAATAGAATTAGAGAGGAACAAGAACACGAACACAGACGCATGAAAGACACGAAAACGAAAATGCTAGTTTCTCAGACAGTTCCAGCTGAAGGACATAAAAAGGGTATGACACATTCCGGTGATTCAGCAGGACCTGTAAAAGGGACATGCAATTATTGCAAAAAGCCAGGTCATTACGTACACGATTGTCCAGTTTTGAAACATAATATCAGCATAGGTAAAACACAAGAAAGACCACGGCCACTAAGACAAGATCAGAATGAACAAGGAGCTCCGCAGCATGCACAGTCCATGCCAGCCGCACAACAGCCAATACAGTTTGTGCCAGCTGCACCACCGTTGCCTGTTGCTGCCACACAGACAACAACACGACAAATGTATCAGACCGCACAGTATGAATATCCTGAGTACCAGCGTTACGCATGAAAAAGCCTAGAGAGGGAAGTTGACTTACCCCTTATCGAGATCCCTGTAGATCAAGAAGGACCTTATGTACATAGTGAATTATTAGGCCAAGACAGAAAATTTTTACTCGATACAGGGGCAAGTCGAACAACCATAAAACGTAGTGAAGTTCCAGGGGCACCCCTCTCAGGCTCACAGAATATTTCCCTTGGTTTTTCAGGAAAACCTATTGTTAATGAGGTGTCACAGCCTCTCCCACTTACGATAGGACCTTTGACCCGAACTACCGATTTATTGCTTACTAAATCATGTCCAGAAAATCTATTAGGAATAAAAACGTTGAAAGCTCTAGGAGCCATAATATGTTGTTCTCCGGAAGGAGTAAGATTGTTTTTACGTGATTTTAAAGGTCATTATGTGTCTAGAGACATGGATCCCCGATTACAGACTTTACCCACACATCTATGGGCACAAGGCCCTACAGATGTTGGTTGCATGAACATTACACCATATCGAGTCACATTAAAGGCAGGAGTGGTGCTACCACGAATGCGACAATACAAGTTACCACCAGATGCTGTAGTGGCTTTACTACAAATCATTGACGAGCTCATTGCCCAAGGAGTGGTTGTAGAAACAGACTCCAATGTATGTAATTCACCGATAATTCCGATTCTTAAACGAACAGATCCAAAGGCCCCGCCAGTCTATCGATTGGTTATTGATCTACGCGAGTTAAACAAATGCATTGTGCCACAATTCCCTGTGGTCCCAGATATCTCGTCATTACTGACAGCTATTGATTCCGAAGCGACATTCTTTACTGTAATCGATCTCAAGAATGCCTTTTTCAGCGTCCCAATAGATCCGGAAAGCCAATATTTGTTCGGATTTAGTTTAAATGGACGTAGCTTTAAATTCTCACGCGCACCTCAAGGATTTACAGAAAGCCCCAGCATCTATAGCCAAGCACTGAAACGAGAACTTGACAGTATCCACATGCCAGTTAACACTGCTCTGCTTCAATACGTCGATGATCTGCTGATCACCGCCCGAAGCGAACCCGAATGTGAAAAAGCATCACTGACAGTTTTACAGTTTCTAGCCGAAAAGGGGCACAAGGTGTCCCCTTCTAAGCTGCAATTCTGTGTCCAGCGAGTTATTTATCTTGGACACTCGCTGTCCAAGGAGGGAAGGCAGCTTACACCCGACCGCATTCAGTTAATAGCTAACATGCAAATACCCAAGACACAAAAGGAGGTGCGGGCTTTCATAGGCCTCACTTCATACTGTAGACAGTGGATCCCGCAATACGCATTTCTAGCAAAACCACTCATTCAGTTGACAACACAGGAGGCAGCCACATCGACTGTTCTCCCTTGGACTCAGGAACATACACAAGCTTTTGAAAGCCTAAAGAAAGCTTTATGTCAAGCACCTGTTTTAGCAACACCATGTTACAGAAAACAGTTTACACTCTTTGTTACAGAACGCGAAGGTACTGCCTTGTCAGTACTCACACAGGAACAAGCAGGAGCACACAAACCATGTGCTTATTTTTCTAGTACATTAGATCCAGTAGCTCAGGCTTTGCCTGCATGCCTAAAATCAGTGGCAGCGACAGCTTTAGCAATCAGACAAAGCAATGCCATAGTGTTAGGACATCCATTGACAGTTCAAGTACCACATGCAGTAGAGGTTCTTGTAAATAGAACGCAAACACAACACTTGACTATAGCACGACTTACAGGGTACGAGCTTACATTGTTTCAGCCACATATAGAAATCAGACGCTGTAACACATTGAATCCTGCCACACTTTTGCCAGTAACCGGAACAGACCCACTAGCCCATGACTGTATTGAAGTTATTACAATAACGACGAAACCCAGACAAGACTTAACCGATGTCCCATTGTCAGATCCAGACCTGACATTGTATGTAGATGGTTCATGTATGAGAACAAGTACAGGAGAGTTAGTGGCTGCTTACGCAGTCACAACAGATACTGAAGTCATTGAAACTAATCGTATAAATACTTTGTCAGCTCAAGCCGCAGAGCTCATCGCTCTGACACAAGCCTGTATTCAAGCCACAAGTAAAAAAGTCAACATATACACTGATTCACGTTATGCATTCGGAGTTGTACATGACTTCGGCGTGCTGTGGCGAGAGAGAGGTTATTTAACTTCCCACGGTGCCCACATTCAGCACGGACCCCTCATTCATGCCTTATTAGATGCAATACATCTACCGACTGCAATATCAATTATGAAATGTAAAGCTCATACGAAAGTTACTGATATCATTTCTCAAGGCAATGATTTAGCTGACAGAACAGCTAAACAGACTGCTCAAACACAAACATCCGACATGACAAAGACAATAGTCCCGATGCCGACACATTGTATGACAGTTAAAGATCCTACCCTTGACGTAATTGACATACAGACACATGCTACACCAGATGAAATAAAGAAATGGACTGAATTAGGAGGGATCCAAACGGACCAAGGATGGATGATGAAGGAAAAGTCTGTGTGGTTCCTCCCTGATTCAATGGTCCAAGTCATTATTAACACTATCCATGGTCCAGCGCATCTAGGAGAGAAAGCTATGCTAGACAGCATTCAACATATTTGGTTCAACAAGCATTTACGAGCTGCAGCCAAACAAAAGGTCCGTACCTGTATGATCTGTTGCCAGTTCAACCCAGGAAAAAGTGTTCCCGTAGAACAAGGTGGATTTCATCCTCCTAATCACCCTTTTGAAGTCCTCCAGATGGATTATATCCAGATGGAACGATGTCGAGGATTCAAATATGTTCTCGTAGTTGTCTGCGCTCTGTCCCGCTGGACGGAGGCATACCCGGTTTCAGATTACACTGCCCCGACTACTGCCAAACAGTTGGTTCGAGAATTCTTCCCACGATACGGTTTACCACGTGTTGTCTACTCAGATAACGGCCAGCCGTTCTCATCCGAATTAATGAAACACGTTTCACTTTTGTTAGGTTATCAGTGGAAATTCCACTGTGTCCGACACCCCGAAGCAGCAGGTCTCGTAGAAAGACACAACCAAATACTGAAAATCAGATTGTCCAAAATATGCAGAGAGAAAGGTGTCGACTGGGTAGTAGCGTTACCAGTTGCACTCTTTTACATGAGAATGGTAGCACACTCTCGAACAGGGCTATCCCCGTATGAGGTGATCTTCGGCAGACCACCAAATATGTGGGGGACGCCTATACCACGCAAAATAACTGATGTTGACTGTAATATGCTGACAGATTACTTGGCTTCCTTGATGTCTGCACTACAATCTTGTCGTTCACAGGTAGCTGCAGCCTTTCCCGACAACACTGAGGTGAAACCCCATGACGTAGTTCCGGGTGATCTCGTATTTGTGAGAAATTTCGACCGAAAGACTCAGCTGGAGCCCAGGTGGAAGACACCCAAGTTGGTTCTGCTCACTACAAGGACAGCCGTGAAGATCGAGGGCCGCAAGGGCTGGATTCATTCAAGTCATATCAAGAAATTTCATGGATTATCCTCGGATATAGACATTGTGCCCTGCACTCCCTCACAGACTGATTCAAAACTTCCTTTGGTTGAAAAGACAAAAACCGAACTCTATAAAGTAAAATTGAGGCCTAGAACGTCAGACAATTTGATTGTTTAAGTCCTCTCCAAGGTGAAGCGGTTGAATTTGTCTCTGACATGTATCCTCTAGACCTGAATCATGGACAGTCGCGGAAAATGTTGAAACGACAGGCGTATTGTAAATCACTGCGTAGCCACTGCATAGTGACATTATTAATCTTGTTTTTCTTGAGTCTTTTAATAATTACTGCAAGTATATTGTTGCACATATATTACCCTATTGTCAGAAACGTTTACAATGTTACTGCTGAACATTCTTTTAGTGACTTACCTCCGCATGAATTGTCTTATAGACTTGCGCTGCGCAATAACACTTTCATTAGTATGTTACATCATTCCCATCAGACTAGTAATGCAACTAATTGTTGGGTGTGTGGTCGGCTCCCTCCCTATCAGAATTATGAAGGAGTCTTGCCTTTCTTTCCACATCCGTTTACACATAATGGCTCCTGTGGAGCATGGTTTAGTTTAATCAATTCCATAGACTCAGACACAGCAGTTTACCAAGATCAGTGGGTATGGGGAAACCTGAACCTAGTTTTACTCAAGGTCTGCTACCCTGACAAGGAGGGTCGCCCCAAAAGAACAGGAACTGATCTAGAAAATGAAGTATATGGATTAGGTAATTTTACACCTAATCTCATGATTCTAAATGTCGTATCCGAAGTTGAACTAGTCTTACCCACCATGTCAGTATTCCCAGCGAAAGGTGAATTGTGTGTAAGAAAGGTTGGTTCCATACATATGGGCCAAAGTAAATGCACTACTATAGTAGAATTCAGTGATCAAGGCAAATCTTCATTTAGAGCTTATCGCCACTCCTACTTTATATGTGGTCAGACTGCATATATGCGTCTACCTCTAGATTGGGATGGTACCTGCTACATTGCATTCCTTTTGCCACCTGTTTTCCTAGCTCCTCCTGATTATTACAGAAATATTCATTTAGTACACAATAGAGAGCGGAGAGATCTCCCAATTGTCGATTATACTGAGACGGCATGGGACAAGTATGTAGATTTCAATAAAGGCATCTTTCCCTATATAGGTACTGTTACTAATAGTAAGCTGATACGTAGATTAACTAGAACCCTTGAAGCAGTAGTGAATGAAACTATTTCCGCCTTAGGCAATTTAACAGAAGAGCAGTCTGCTATGCGGATTGTTGTGCTTCAAAATCGTCTTGTCCTTGACGTCATCCTGGCTGATAGGGGCGGAGCTTGTAGGGTCATCGGATCAAGCTGCTGCGTATTCATACCAGAAAATTCGCCATCTGTATATAAAGCTATAACTCGCCTTCATAAGATTGTAAGCCAGATACACCAGAACCCAGGCACCTGGACTTGGTCCGGTTGGTTTTGGAGTGTGATATCAGCCTGGGGATGGAGAGTTCTATCCTTCCTAGGTATTGGCCTTCTCATACTATTCAGTTGCTGCTTATGCCTGCACTGTGGACCAGCGATTTGTGGTCTGTGTGCCACATCGTGCATTCCACATCAAGATTTTCATTCAAGATCCCGGAAGAAGAAAGAAGAACAAATGATGCTATATGAACAGATCAATGGATTAATGAAGATTGATATCTCTTGACGGGCAAGTAGGGGACAAGGAGGGAATGTGGAAATATGGATTTTTCTGGTCAGTTATGTCCCCTATCTTGGACCCCAACGGTTCTATGTGCATGTTACAAGTACATGTATGTTCCCTCCAGTTCCAGTTATGAAGACGCAAACACATGTGCGTCCACCGTCAACATGTCCTCTGTCAGATCCGCCATGAATAGGCCGGATATTCCATTCCTAAGTACGAAAGGCCACCGCCTTTATATGGTTCACTTATGCCATTTTACAGTCCAGGCAAGTAGGCCCTGATTCTGTCATCAAACTCTTCTTGCCTTCTGCCTCTGAAAACTCCAGTCTGAGCCTGCATCTGTGACCATGAACTTTGTCTCATTCTCTGCGCGGCTCACGAAGCCTGACATCAGCCTATTCTCTGCCAAGAACTGTATTTCACCTTCGAATTATCTGCTTCCCCCTCAGCCGATGCATTCCTGTCTAGTAGTTTAAGTAAACATTCTTCCAGCTACCGAGCAAAAGGCCCGGCTTCTCTGTCTTTATACAAGTAATTCATAGCCTTGTTACCATGGAATATTTCTACCCCCTCGCATTTAGTGTAGACACTTAGACGCTTGTACACGCACGCACAGTCAGTATAGAATAGATTCTGTCCGAGAGTCCTTCTTTTGTGGATAACATAGTTCTTTAAACATAGGATGTTAGATATGATTTGGGATTAGGTTGACTTGACCCCCCAGACTTCTTGTCTCCACATGTAGAGCTAAACGTCAAGTCCCCTTCACCCCCTAGTTGCACGTCAATCACACGTCATGCTGCTGCGCGCGCATCTATGCCAAGTATTATCTTATAGATCCACCTATATATGACATCCTAACCAATTATGTTCCTTTTTACTCCTTATTACACCCATTTTTTGGTTACGCAGATAAATCGTCATTTTCCTTATCAATTGTTACGCCTACTGTATTCGCTTCATTGTAATGTATGTACTATAAAAGTCATTTCTTGTCAATAATGTATGTACTTCACTTCCTGAACCTTCGTGGTGACGGAACTTGGAGCAACCGATTATAATCGTTCATTGGAATAAAGCCCATTCAGAACCTCTAATACCACGGATTCTGCCTCTCATTTTACTGAGCTGTTTTATTATGTTTCCGTATCAAATTAAGTCCCGGTAAAGGAAAATTATTTACCACAGTAGACTAAAAGCAGCGCAAAAACAGAGTGCAACAGGGTCCAAAAAACTTGAGTGCCACAAGAGAGTTTGAATGCAAGCGTATCCTTTTACAGATCCAGAGATATACTCATGCAATTTTTGTTTTTAGGACAGAACGTGCATGATGAAAAAAACATTGTTTTTAAAAAGCGCATTGCAGAATATCAGTACTTTGATGTGGGAAAACTTCAAAACTTTCAAACAAAATATTTGTAGGCAGCTTACAGCAAGTTGTTGTGGCCGAGTGGTTAAGGCGATGGACTAGAAATCCATTGGGGTATCCCCGCGCAGGTTCGAATCCTGCCAACAACGAGAATCTTTTTATTATCGGCTACAATTTCAGAAGTTAACCTTTAGTATTTCTTCCATTTCAGTTTTATAAATAGGTGGCTTATTTTTGTGTCACTATTGCCTCTCCACATATTTGTTATCGCTACCTCTTTCATGTCTTTGCTACACCTCATTCCTACTTTAGCACTGGTGTAAACGCTTCAAATTATTATACGGTTGCTCTCTCATTCATACCTGCGCATGCACTTGAAAGTTACTTTACCAATAAAAGACGCAAAGAGAGAAATAGAACAAAAGTGCTGGCTGGATTGGCAAACACACTTCATAAAACTGCATTTTCTTTTTTATTCTCCCCCGTGTTACATGCTTAACCTCCCCATGTGTAATTTCTCTTAACCTGCTGTCCCAGGAAGAGAATTTCATCTACAGGCTCTTTCTGTGTTTTTTTCCCTAGTCTGTCTTTCCCATTTCTTACCTGTGTATCTGTTCCTTTACGCGCTCTATTTAAACGCCATCAATCTCATTTGAGCTCCTTGCTCCCGCTTCTGTTTTCTCCACCTCTCATACTGCCAGTTCTCTCTTTCTCTGTGGTTGGTGGCTACTTTCCTGAGCTTCCGAAGCCACGTGGTTCCTGCCTCTTGTTGTCAAACTTGAATTGGAAAAGGAACCATATTAACAAGCCTTTACCACTCACACACGGCGGAAGTTTATACTTTAATTTAGTGAGCTAAGAAAAGCGTGTTGTGGGTCCCCTACGAGCCATGGTGCTTGCTTCATCATGATTTGGCACCAGTCATTAGCCGCAGCTCTGCTAATGAGCCACTGAGGTCAGTTTCAATATTTACTCAAAAACATAACCATGCAGCCCACCCCTCAACTGTGTATTTATCTTGCTTTTCTGCTGTTCGTGTGATTAGCTGGGAGGAGCTCACGGCGACATCCTCCCTATAAAAGTGTAGATGGATCACTCTCTAACTCTTTCTTGCTTCACATACAAATGGCTTGAAAGGTGCAGGGAAGATGCAGGTCTAATAGACAGAATAGAAGGTCTGTGCCAGGTGGGTTTCTCTGCATTGGTGTCCCATCACAGGTCCGCAAGTGTAATGTGTGATCTTTGACTCCTGGCATTTCACAAGCAGGCGGCCAGGAAACGGTTTCAGCCTATCAACCACTGAGGAGACGCAGCCTCTGAATGAGGAATGAGGAAGCAATGAATACATCCAGCCTATCACAGGAACAGCCCTGAGTGTTCCGAATTATAAATTCTCCATGTCACTGTATGTCGTTGAGCCCAAGTAGCTCGCCGTGATCGTATAGTGGTTAGTACTCTGCGTTGTGGCCGCAGCAACCTCGGTTCGAATCTGAGGCACGGCATTGTGGTTGGCAATGTCACGGCAGTTGGGTGTTAATTTTACAGAATTAGCAAATGTACCAGTGGTTTTTGTAAAATGTCTATTAAAAACAGATCCTTTCAAATATTTAAACCATCTAACAACAAATGATTTAAACTCGCATGATTATAAGCTGTAGCTATAATGTATTTACTTACATAAATTATCGTTCTTGAACCTATTGGGGGTGGAGGGGGAGCGGAGATCACCCCCCAGGTGCAGATGAGTGACCTGTGTTGTGGCTCTCTAGAGGGAAGGCACACATTTTGCTGTCACCCAGCCCAATCCAGACGTGTATTAGGGCCAGGTTTCAGGCAAATAGAGCAGTAAGTGCAGAGAAATGTTCACTCTCTAAAAGTGGCATTTCTAAAATAGTAAAGTTAAATCCAACCTCACCAGTAAGTAGGATTTTCAATAAATAAATAAAGCTACTCCTCTCCGATATGGAATTACCAAATTAAAAGTATAGGGGAATACACAGAGCTAACCTATGAGAGGGGTAGACCTCACAGTAGTGAAAAATGAAATAGACTGTTTGGTACTTACAGGACACGCAAACCACCAAAGTACATAGCTTATTTTTTACTTACATAGCATCATGCACCTAGGACTACCTAGGGCCTACCTTAGGTGTAAATTATATGTAATAAAAGGGGAGTTTAAGGCTTGGCAAGTAGGCTGGGACTCCCCTGGGAGACCCTGAGTCTATGCCCAGAACCATAACTCTGCCAGTCAAGTACTTACCTAAAAGCCGATAACTCACTTTTCTTCCATAGGCTAACATTGAGTGGTTTCACTTGGAAATTCTTCTAAGTGGTGTGGAGTTTTGGAACTTTAAAATATTCATCTAAAATCAGCCGAACAACGAATTCTGATTTACTCACCTGTTATCAGGAGAGACCTCAGTGCTGCATCTTGGAGCTCGGTACTGACCCTGAAAAGTAATTTTAACCGTACTTACCAGTAACTCGAATTTCCTTCCATGGGATATCATTGCCTGCTTTTCGCTGAAAATTTTCTAAGTGTCGATTTTTGAAACTTACAAATATTCTTTAAAAATCGTACCAACTGTGAAAACGTAATTGTTTACCTGTTTTAGATAGATGTCCCAGTACTGAGCCTAGGAGACCAGCACTGGATTACAAAAGTAACGAGAACGTACTTTACCCGTAACTTGAATTTTCTTCCATAGGAAACCATTGACTGTTTTTCTGTGAAATTTCTTCTAAGTGTCGATTTTGCAAACATGTAAATATTCCTTAAAAATCGCCTGTATAACTTAAACGCAGTTTCTCAACTGCTTACAGGTGGTACAGTAGTGCTGGATCTAGGATCCAACACTGACCTAGAAAAAGTAACCATAATCCCACTTACCTGCTAAGTGAATTTCCTTCCATAGGATAACGTTGGTATTTTGATCAGCAAAAGTTTCTAAGTGTCAACTTTTAAAATAGCAAAATATTGCTTAAAAATCCCAACAGTAACTAAAACGAATTTACTCACTTGTTTCCAAGAACTGTCCCAGGACTGAATCTAGGATCCAGTCCTGGATTTAGAAAAGTAATCCTGAAAGTAATTAATTGCATATAACTTAAAATTCCCATTGAGCTCAATGTATTATTGTGATTCAAATTGTGTTGCCTATTGCAATAAACTGTAACTATGACCTGCAAAAGTCAATTGCCTATTGCAAAGTATTTAACTAAAGCATCTCATTCTGAGAAAGTATATTTTGATACCTATTGTTGGTTCTAAAATGAAACAACAATATCTTTTGTATGCAAACCAATGGCCTAGAGTTCAGTTCTTGAGTGTGTGAGACCATTTGCTGACTGAGTGTGTACAACAAATGTTTTACACTGTACTCTGATACTGCCTTACTGCTCGGCAAGCTACCACTTTAGAGAGTAAGGTTATATCTAACTTTAGCCTCTGCCAAACCTCTGGGGACTGGGGACTCTGTGCACACTGTACCTATTTGGGAACAGTATATACAGAGCCACTTTCTCACAGTAGTGATAAAGTGATTAGAGTCCTAAGGCCAACATAAAGATACAGCAAAACGTGAGTTGAAAATCAAAAAGGTTGCTGGTAGGCCACCTTAAGGATGCCAGGTCTAACAAAAACTGAACTAAGGATAACATGAGTAAAACATCAGGTTTCTCTACTGCATTTGGTGAGACAAGTGGGCCTTCTTTTATCTTCCATTCAAGCAATCTTTGACAGACCCCTTTATTATAGAGCTTTTCAAGGATTAAAGATAAGGCACTTACAAAGGAGTCCCAAATACTTAGAGATGGTTGACTTCTGTAATATGGGTTGTAGACTAAAAGCAGCGCAAAAACAGAGTGCAACAGGGTCCAAAAAACTTGAGTGCCACAAGAGAGTTTGAATGCAAGCGTATCCTTTTACAGATCCAGAGATATACTCATGCAATTTTTGTTTTTAGGACAGAACGTGCATGATGAAAAAAACATTGTTTTTAAAAAGCGCATTGCAGAATATCAGTACTTTGATGTGGGAAAACTTCAAAACTTTCAAACAAAATATTTGTACGCAGCTTACAGCAAGTTGTTGTGGCCGAGTGGTTAAGGCGATGGACTAGAAATCCATTGGGGTATCCCCGCGCAGGTTCGAATCCTGCCAACAACGAGAATCTTTTTATTATCGGCTACAATTTCAGAAGTTAACCTTTAGTATTTCTTCCATTTCAGTTTTATAAATAGGTGGCTTATTTTTGTGTCACTATTGCCTCTCCACATATTTGTTATCGCTACCTCTTTCATGTCTTTGCTACACCTCATTCCTACTTTAGCACTGGTGTAAACGCTTCAAATTATTATACGGTTGCTCTCTCATTCATACCTGCGCATGCACTTGAAAGTTACTTTACCAATAAAAGACGCAAAGGGAGAAATAGAACAAAAGTGCTGGCTGGATTGGCAAACACACTTCATAAAACTGCATTTTCTTTTTTATTCTCCCCCGTGTTACATGCTTAACCTCCCCATGTGTAATTTCTCTTAACCTGCTGTCCCAGGAAGAGAATTTCATCTACAGGCTCTTTCTGTGTTTTTTTCCCTAGTCTGTCTTTCCCATTTCTTAGCTGTGTAACTGTTCCTTTACGCGCTCTATTTAAACGACATCAATCTCATTTGAGCTCCTTGCTCCCGCTTCTGTTTTCTCCACCTCTCATACTGCCAGTTCTCTCTTTCTCTGTGGTTGGTGGCTACTTTCCTGAGCTTCCGAAGCCACGTGGTTCCTGCCTCTTGTTGTCAGACTTGAATTGGAAAAGGAACCATATTAACAAGCCTTTACCACTCACACACGGCGGAAGTTTATACTTTAATTCAGTGAGCTAAGAAAAGCGTGTTGTGGGTCCCCTACGAGCGATGGTGCTTGCTTCATCATGATTTGGCACCAGTCATTAGCCGCAGCTCTGCTAATGAGCCACTGAGGTCAGTTTCAATATTTACTCAAAAACATAACCATGCAGCCCACCCCTCAACTGTGTATTTATCTTGCTTTTCTGCTGTTCGTGTGATTAGCTGGGAGGAGCTCACGGCGACATCCTCCCTATAAAAGTGTAGATGGATCACTCTCTAACTCTTTCTTGCTTCACATACAAATGGCTTGAAAGGTGCAGGGAAGATGCAGGTCTAATAGACAGAATAGAAGGTCTGTGCCAGGTGGGTTTCTCTGCATTGGTGTCCCATCACAGGTCCGCAAGTGTAATGTGTGATCTTTGACTCCTGGCATTTCACAAGCAGGCGGCCAGGAAACGGTTTCAGCCTATCAACCACTGAGGAGACGCAGCCTCTGAATGAGGAATGAGGAAGCAATGAATACATCCAGCCTATCACAGGAACAGCCCTGAGTGTTCCGAATTATAAATTCTCCATGTCACTGTATGTCGTTGAGCCCAAGTAGCTCGCCGTGATCGTATAGTGGTTAGTACTCTGCGTTGTGGCCGCAGCAACCTCGGTTCGAATCTGAGTCACGGCATTGTGGTTGGCCATGTCACGGCAGTTGGGTGTTAATTTTACAGTATTAGCAAATGTACCAGTGGTTTTTGTAAAATGTCTATTAAAAACAGATCCTTTCAAATATTTAAACCATCTAACAACAAATGATTTAAACTCGCATGATTATAAGCTGTAGCTATAATGTATTTACTTACATAAATTATCGTTCTTGAACCTATTGGGGGTGGAGGGGGAGCGGAGATCACCCCCCAGGTGCAGTTGAGTGACCTGTGTTGTGGCTCTCTAGAGGGAAGGCACACATTTTGCTGTCACCCAGCCCAATCCAGACGTGTATTGGGGCCAGGTTTCAGGCAAATAGAGCAGTAAGTGCAGAGAAATGTTCACTCTCTAAAAGTGGCATTTCTAAAATAGTAAAGTTAAATCCAACCTCACCAGTAAGTAGGATTTTCAATAAATAAATAAAGCTACTCCTCTCCGATATGGAATTACCAAATTAAAAGTATAGGGGAATACACAGAGCTAACCTATGAGAGGGGTAGACCTCACAGTAGTGAAAAATGAAATAGACTGTTTGGTACTTACAGGACACGCGAACCACCAAAGTACATAGCTTATTTTTAACTTACATAGCATCATGCACCTAGGACTACCTAGGGCCTACCTTAGGTATAAATTATATGTAATAAAAGGGGAGTTTAAGGCTTGGCAAGGAGGCTGGGACTCCCCTGGGAGACCCTGAGTCTATGCGCAGAACCATAACTCTGCCAGTCGAGTACTTACCTAAAAGCCGATAACTCACTTTTCTTCCATAGGCTAACATTGAGTGGTTTCACTTGGAAATTCTTCTAAGTGGTGTGGAGTTTTGGAACTTTAAAATATTCATCTAAAATCAGCCGAACAACGAATTCTGATTTACTCACCTGTTATCAGGAGAGACCTCAGTGCTGCATCTTGGAGCTCGGTACTGACCCTGAAAAGTAATTTTAACCGTACTTACCAGTAACTCGAATTTCCTTCCATGGGATATCATTGCCTGCTTTTTGCTGAAAATTTTCTAAGTGTCGATTTTTGAAACTTACAAATATTCTTTAAAAATCGTACCAACTGTGAAAACGTAATTGTTTACCTGTTTTAGATAGATGTCCCAGTACTGAGCCTAGGAGCCCAGCACTGGATTACAAAAGTAACGAGAACGTACTTTACCCGTAACTTGAATTTTCTTCCATAGGAAACCATTGACTGTTTTTCTGTGAAATTTCTTCTAAGTGTCGATTTTGCAAACATGTAAATATTCCTTAAAAATCGCCTGTATAACTTAAACGCAGTTTCTCAACTGCTTACAGGTGGTACAGTAGTGCTGGATCTAGGATCCAACACTGACCTAGAAAAAGTAACCATAATCCCACTTACCTGCTAAGTGAATTTCCTTCCATAGGATAACGTTGGTATTTTGATCAGCAAAAGTTTCTAAGTGTCAACTTTTAAAATAGCAAAATATTGCTTAAAAATCCCAACAGTAACTAAAACGAATTTACTCACTTGTTTCCAAGAACTGTCCCAGGACTGAATCTAGGATCCAGTCCTGGATTTAGAAAAGTAATCCTGAAAGTAATTAATTGCATATAACTTAAAATTCCCATTGAGCTCAATGTATTATTGTGATTCAAATTGTGTTGCCTATTGCAATAAACTGTAACTATGACCTGCAAAAGTCAATTGCCTATTGCAAAGTATTTAACTAAAGCATCTCATTCTGAGAAAGTATATTTTGATACCTATTGTTGGTTCTAAAATGAAACAACAATATCTTTTGTATGCAAACCAATGGCCTAGAGTTCAGTTCTTGAGTGTGTGAGACCATTTGCTGACTGAGTGTGTACAACAAATGTTTTACACTGTACTCTGATACTGCCTTACTGCTCGGCAAGCTACCACTTTAGAGAGTAAGGTTATATCTAACTTTAGCCTCTGCCAAACCTCTGGGGACTGGGGACTCTGTGCACACTGTACCTATTTGGGAACAGTATATACAGAGCCACTTTCTCACAGTAGTGATAAAGTGATTAGAGTCCTAAGGCCAACATAAAGATACAGCAAAACGTGAGTTGAAAATCAAAAAGGTTGCTGGTAGGCCACCTTAAGGATGCCAGGTCTAACAAAAACTGAACTAAGGATAACATGAGTAAAACATCAGGTTTCTCTACTGCATTTGGTGAGACAAGTGGGCCTTCTTTTATCTTCCATTCAAGCAATCTTTGACAGACCCCTTTATTATAGAGCTATTCAAGGATTAAAGATAAGGCACTTACAAAGGAGTCCCAAATACTCAGAGATGGTTGACTTCTGTAATATGGGTTGTAGACTAAAAGCAGCGCAAAAACAGAGTGCAACAGGGTCCAAAAAACTTGAGTGCCACAAGAGAGTTTGAATGCAAGCGTATCCTTTTACAGATCCAGAGATATACTCATGCAATTTTTGTTTTTAGGACAGAACGTGCATGATGAAAAAAACATTGTTTTTAAAAAGCGCATTGCAGAATATCAGTACTTTGATGTGGGAAAACTTCAAAACTTTCAAACAAAATATTTGTACACAGCTTACAGCAAGTTGTTGTGGCCGAGTGGTTAAGGCGATGGACTAGAAATCCATTGGGGTATCCCCGCGCAGGTTCGAATCCTGCCAACAACGAGAATCTTTTTATTATCGGCTACAATTTCAGAAGTTAACCTTTAGTATTTCTTCCATTTCAGTTTTATAAATAGGTGGCTTATTTTTGTGTCACTATTGCCTCTCCACATATTTGTTATCGCTACCTCTTTCATGTCTTTGCTACACCTCATTCCTACTTTAGCACTGGTGTAAACGCTTCAAATTATTATACGGTTGCTCTCTCATTCATACCTGCGCATGCACTTGAAAGTTACTTTACCAATAAAAGACGCAAAGGGAGAAATAGAACAAAAGTGCTGGCTGGATTGGCAAACACACTTCATAAAACTGCATTTTCTTTTTTATTCTCCCCCGTGTTACATGCTTAACCTCCCCATGTGTAATTTCTCTTAACCTGCTGTCCCAGGAAGAGAATTTCATCTACAGGCTCTTTCTGTGTTTTTTTCCCTAGTCTGTCTTTCCCATTTCTTAGCTGTGTAACTGTTCCTTTACGCGCTCTATTTAAACGCCATCAATCTCATTTGAGCTCCTTGCTCCCGCTTCTGTTTTCTCCACCTCTCATACTGCCAGTTCTCTCTTTCTCTGTGGTTGGTGGCTACTTTCCTGAGCTTCCGAAGCCACGTGGTTCCTGCCTCTTGTTGTCAGACTTGAATTGGAAAAGGAACCATATTAACAAGCCTTTACCACTCACACACGGCGGAAGTTTATACTTTAATTCAGTGAGCTAAGAAAAGCGTGTTGTGGGTCCCCTACGAGCCATGGTGCTTGCTTCATCATGATTTGGCACCAGTCATTAGCCGCAGCTCTGCTAATGAGCCACGGAGGTCAGTTTCAATATTTACTCAAAAACATAACCATGCAGCCCACCCCTCAACTGTGTATTTATCTTGCTTTTCTGCTGTTCGTGTGATTAGCTGGGAGGAGCTCACGGCGACATCCTCCCTATAAAAGTGTAGATGGATCACTCTCTAACTCTTTCTTGCTTCACACACAAATGGCTTGAAAGGTGCAGGGAAGATGCAGGTCTAATAGACAGAATAGAAGGTCTGTGCCAGGTGGGTTTCTCTGCATTGGTGTCCCATCACAGGTCCGCAAGTGTAATGTGTGATCTTTGACTCCTGGCATTTCACAAGCAGGCGGCCAGGAAACGGTTTCAGCCTATCAACCACTGAGGAGACGCAGCCTCTGAATGAGGAATGAGGAAGCAATGAATACATCCAGCCTATCACAGGAACAGCCCTGAGTGTTCCGAATTATAAATTCTCCATGTCACTGTATGTCGTTGAGCCCAAGTAGCTCGCAGTGATCGTATAGTGGTTAGTACTCTGCGTTGTGGCCGCAGCAACCTCGGTTCGAATCTGAGTCACGGCATTGTGGTTGGCCATGTCACGGCAGTTGGGTGTTAATTTTACAGTATTAGCAAATGTACCAGTGGTTTTTGTAAAATGTCTATTAAAAACAGATCCTTTCAAATATTTAAACCATCTAACAACAAATGATTTAAACTCGCATGATTATAAGCTGTAGCTATAATGTATTTACTTACATAAATTATCGTTCTTGAACCTATTGGGGGTGGAGGGGGAGCGGAGATCACCCCCCAGGTGCAGTTGAGTGACCTGTGTTGTGGCTCTCTAGAGGGAAGGCACACATTTTGCTGTCACCCAGCCCAATCCAGACGTGTATTGGGGCCAGGTTTCAGGCAAATAGAGCAGTAAGTGCAGAGAAATGTTCACTCTCTAAAAGTGGCATTTCTAAAATAGTAAAGTTAAATCCAACCTCACCAGTAAGTAGGATTTTCAATAAATAAATAAAGCTACTCCTCTCCGATATGGAATTACCAAATTAAAAGTATAGGGGAATACACAGAGCTAACCTATGAGAGGGGTAGACCTCACAGTAGTGAAAAATGAAATAGACTGTTTGGTACTTACAGGACACGCGAACCACCAAAGTACATAGCTTATTTTTAACTTACATAGCATCATGCACCTAGGACTACCTAGGGCCTACCTTAGGTGTAAATTATATGTAATAAAAGGGGAGTTTAAGGCTTGGCAAGTAGGCTGGGACTCCCCTGGGAGACCCTGAGTCTATGCCCAGAACCATAACTCTGCCAGTCGAGTACTTACCTAAAAGCCGATAACTCACTTTTCTTCCATAGGCTAACATTGAGTGGTTTCACTTGGAAATTCTTCTAAGTGGTGTGGAGTTTTGGAACTTTAAAATATTCATCTAAAATCAGCCGAACAACGAATTCTGATTTACTCACCTGTTATCAGGAGAGACCTCAGTGCTGCATCTTGGAGCTCGGTACTGACCCTGAAAAGTAATTTTAACCGTACTTACCAGTAACTCGAATTTCCTTCCATGGGATATCATTGCCTGCTTTTTGCTGAAAATTTTCTAAGTGTCGATTTTTGAAACTTACAAATATTCTTTAAAAATCGTACCAACTGTGAAAACGTAATTGTTTACCTGTTTTAGATAGATGTCCCAGTACTGAGCCTAGGAGCCCAGCACTGGATTACAAAAGTAACGAGAACGTACTTTACCCGTAACTTGAATTTTCTTCCATAGGAAACCATTGACTGTTTTTCTGTGAAATTTCTTCTAAGTGTCGATTTTGCAAACATGTAAATATTCCTTAAAAATCGCCTGTATAACTTAAACGCAGTTTCTCAACTGCTTACAGGTGGTACAGTAGTGCTGGATCTAGGATCCAACACTGACCTAGAAAAAGTAACCATAATCCCACTTACCTGCTAAGTGAATTTCCTTCCATAGGATAACGTTGGTATTTTGATCAGCAAAAGTTTCTAAGTGTCAACTTTTAAAATAGCAAAATATTGCTTAAAAATCACAACAGTAACTAAAACGAATGTACTCACTTGTTTCCAAGAACTGTCCCAGGACTGAATCTAGGATCCAGTCCTGGATTTAGAAAAGTAATCCTGAAAGTAATTAATTGCATATAACTTAAAATTCCCATTGAGCTCAATGTATTATTGTGATTCAAATTGTGTTGCCTATTGCAATAAACTGTAACTATGACCTGCAAAAGTCAATTGCCTATTGCAAAGTATTTAACTAAAGCATCTCATTCTGAGAAAGTATATTTTGATACCTATTGTTGGTTCTAAAATAAAACAACAATATCTTTTGTATGCAAACCAATGGCCTAGAGTTCAGTTCTTGAGTGTGTGAGACCATTTGCTGACTGAGTGTGTACAACAAATGTTTTACACTGTACTCTGATACTGCCTTACTGCTCGGCAAGCTACCACTTTAGAGAGTAAGGTTATATCTAACTTTAGCCTCTGCCAAACCTCTGGGGACTGGGGACTCTGTGCACACTGTACCTATTTGGGAACAGTATATACAGAGCCACTTTCTCACAGTAGTGATAAAGTGATTAGAGTCCTAAGGCCAACATAAAGATACAGCAAAACGTGAGGTGAAAAGCAAAACGGTTGCTGGTAGGCCACCTTAAGGATGCCAGGTCTAACAAAAACTGAACTAAGGATAACATGAGTAAAACATCAGGTTTCTCTACTGCATTTGGTGAGACAAGTGGGCCTTCTTTTATCTTCCATTCAAGCAATCTTTGACAGACCCCTTTATTATAGAGATTTTCAAGGATTAAAGATAAGGCACTTACAAAGGAGTCCCAAATACTCAGAGATGGTTGACTTCTGTAATATGGGTCGTAGACTAAAAGCAGCGCAAAAACAGAGTGCAACAGGGTCCAAAAAACTTGAGTGCCACAAGAGAGTTTGAATGCAAGCGTATCCTTTTACAGATCCAGAGATATACTCATGCAATTTTTGTTTTTAGGACAGAACGTGCATGATGAAAAAAACATTGTTTTTAAAAAGCGCATTGCAGAATATCAGTACTTTGATGTGGGAAAACTTCAAAACTTTCAAACAAAATATTTGTAGGCAGCTTACAGCAAGTTGTTGTGGCCGAGTGGTTAAGGCGATGGACTAGAAATCCATTGGGGTATCCCCGCGCAGGTTCGAATCCTGCCAACAACGAGAATCTTTTTATTATCGGCTACAATTTCAGAAGTTAACCTTTAGTATTTCTTCCATTTCAGTTTTATAAATAGGTGGCTTATTTTTGTGTCACTATTGCCTCTCCACATATTTGTTATCGCTACCTCTTTCATGTCTTTGCTACACCTCATTCCTACTTTAGCACTGGTGTAAACGCTTCAAATTATTATACGGTTGCTCTCTCATTCATACCTGCGCATGCACTTGAAAGTTACTTTACCAATAAAAGACGCAAAGAGAGAAATAGAACAAAAGTGCTGGCTTGATTGGCAAACACACTTCATAAAACTGCATTTTCTTTTTTATTCTCCCCCGTGTTACATGCTTAACCTCCCTATGTGTAATTTCTCTTAACCTGCTGTCCCAGGAAGAGAATTTCATCTACAGGCTCTTTCTGTGTTTTTTTCCCTAGTCTGTTTTTCCCATTTCTTAGCTGTGTAACTGTTCCTTTACGCGCTCTATTTAAACGCCATCAATCTCATTTGAGCTCCTTGCTCCCGCTTCTGTTTTCTCCACCTCTCATACTGCCAGTTCTCTCTTTCTCTGTGGTTGGTGGCTACTTTCCTGAGCTTCCGAAGCCACGTGGTTCCTGCCTCTTGTTGTCAGACTTGAATTGGAAAAGGAACCATATTAACAAGCCTTTACCACTCACACACGGCGGAAGTTTATACTTTAATTCAGTGAGCTAAGAAAAGCGTGTTGTGGGTCCCCTACGAGCCATGGTGCTTGCTTCATCATGATTTGGCACCAGTCATTAGCCGCAGCTCTGCTAATGAGCCACTGAGGTCAGTTTCAATATTTACTCAAAAACATAACCATGCAGCCCACCCCTCAACTGTGTATTTATCTTGCTTTTCTGCTGTTCGTGTGATTAGCTGGGAGGAGCTCACGGCGTCATCCTCCCTATAAAAGTGTAGATGGATCACTCTCTAACTCTTTCTTGCTTCACATACAAATGGCTTGAAAGGTGCAGGGAAGATGCAGGTCTAATAGACAGAATAGAAGGTCTGTGCCAGGTGGGTTTCTCTGCATTGGTGTCCCATCACAGGTCCGCAAGTGTAATGTGTGATCTTTGACGCCTGGCATTTCACAAGCAGGCGGCCAGGAAACAGTTTCAGCCTATCAACCACTGAGGAGACGCAGCCTCTGAATGAGGAATGAGGAAGCAATGAATACATCCAGCCTATCACAGGAACAGCCCTGAGTGTTCCGAATTATAAATTCTCCATGTCACTGTATGTCGTTGAGCCCAAGTAGCTCGCCGTGATCGTATAGTGGTTAGTACTCTGCGTTGTGGCCGCAGCAACCTCGGTTCGAATCTGAGTCACGGCATTGTGGTTGGCCATGTCACGGCAGTTGGGTGTTAATTTTACAGAATTAGCAAATGTACCAGTGGTTTTTGTAAAATGTCTATTAAAAACAGATCCTTTCAAATATTTAAACCATCTAACAACAAATGATTTAAACTCGCATGATTATAAGCTGTAGCTATAATGTATTTACTTACATAAATTATCGTTCTTGAACCTATTGGGGGTGGAGGGGGAGCGGAGATCACCCCCCAGGTGCAGTTGAGTGACCTGTGTTGTGGCTCTCTAGAGGGAAGGCACACATTTTGCTGTCACCCAGCCCAATCCAGACGTGTATTGGGGCCAGGTTTCAGGCAAATAGAGCAGTAAGTGCAGAGAAATGTTCACTCTCTAAAAGTGGCATTTCTAAAATAGTAAAGTTAAATCCAACCTCACCAGTAAGTAGGATTTTCAATAAATAAATAAAGCTACTCCTCTCCGATATGGAATTACCAAATTAAAAGTATAGGGGAAAACACAGAGCTAACCTATGAGAGGGGTAGACCTCACAGTAGTGAAAAATGAAATAGACTGTTTGGTACTTACAGGACACGCGAACCACCAAATACATATCTTATTTTTTACTTACATAGCATCATGCACCTAGGACTACCTAGGGCCTACCTTAGGTGTAAATTATATGTAATAAAAGGGGAGTTTAAGGCTTGGCAAGTAGGCTGGGACTCCCCTGGGAGACCCCTGAGTCTATGCCCAGAACCATAACTCTGCCAGTCGAGTACTTACCTAAAAGCCGATAACTCACTTTTCTTCCATAGGCTAACATTGAGTGGTTTCACGTGGAAATTCTTCTAAGTGGTGTGGAGTTTTGGAACTTTAAAATATTCATCTAAAATCAGCCGAACAACGAATTCTGATTTACTCACCTGTTATCAGGAGAGACCTCAGTGCTGCATCTTGGAGCTCGGTACTGACCCTGAAAAGTAATTTTAACCGTACTTACCAGTAACTCGAATTTCCTTCCATGGGATATCATTGCCTGCTTTTTGCTGAAAATTTTCTAAGTGTCGATTTTTGAAACTTACAAATATTCTTTAAAAATCGTACCAACTGTGAAAACGTAATTGTTTACCTGTTTTAGATAGATGTCCCAGTACTGAGCCTAGGAGCCCAGCACTGGATTACAAAAGTAACGAGAACGTACTTTACCCGTAACTTGAATTTTCTTCCATAGGAAACCATTGACTGTTTTTCTGTGAAATTTCTTCTAAGTGTCGATTTTGCAAACATGTAAATATTCCTTAAAAATCGCCTGTATAACTTAAACGCAGTTTCTCAACTGCTTACAGGTGGTACAGTAGTGCTGGATCTAGGATCCAACACTGACCTAGAAAAAGTAACCATAATCCCACTTACCTGCTAAGTGAATTTCCTTTCATAGGATAACGTTGGTATTTTGATCAGCAAAAGTTTCTAAGTGTCAACTTTTAAAATAGCAAAATATTGCTTAAAAATCCCAACAGTAACTAAAACGAATTTACTCACTTGTTTCCAAGAACTGTCCCAGGACTGAATCTAGGATCCAGTCCTGGATTTAGAAAAGTAATCCTGAAAGTAATTAATTGCATATAACTTAAAATTCCCATTGAGCTCAATGTATTATTGTGATTCAAATTGTGTTGCCTATTGCAATAAACTGTAACTATGACCTGCAAAAGTCAATTGCCTATTGCAAAGTATTTAACTAAAGCATCTCATTCTGAGAAAGTATATTTTGATACCTATTGTTGGTTCTAAAATGAAACAACAATATCTTTTGTATGCAAACCAATGGCCTAGAGTTCAGTTCTTGAGTGTGTGAGACCATTTGCTGACTGAGTGTGTACAACAAATGTTTTACACTGTACTCTGATACTGCCTTACTGCTCGGCAAGCTACCACTTTAGAGAGTAAGGTTATATCTAACTTTAGCCTCTGCCAAACCTCTGGGGACTGGGGACTCTGTGCACACTGTACCTATTTGGGAACAGTATATACAGAGCCACTTTCTCACAGTAGTGATAAAGTGATTAGAGTCCTAAGGCCAACATAAAGATACAGCAAAACGTGAGTTGAAAATCAAAAAGGTTGCTGGTAGGCCACCTTAAGGATGCCAGGTCTAACAAAAACTGAACTAAGGATAACATGAGTAAAACATCAGGTTTCTCTACTGCATTTGGTGAGACAAGTGGGCCTTCTTTTATCTTCCATTCAAGCAATCTTTGACAGACCCCTTTATTATAGAGCTTTTCAAGGATTAAAGATAAGGCACTTACAAAGGAGTCCCAAATACTCAGAGATGGTTGACTTCTGTAATATGGGTCGTAGACTAAAAGCAGCGCAAAAACAGAGTGCAACAGGGTCCAAAAAACTTGAGTGCCACAAGAGAGTTTGAATGCAAGCGTATCCTTTTACAGATCCAGAGATATACTCATGCAATTTTTGTTTTTAGGACAGAACGTGCATGATGAAAAAAACATTGTTTTTAAAAAGCGCATTGCAGAATATCAGTACTTTGATGTGGAAAAACTTTCAAACAAAATATTTGTAAGCAGCTTACAGCAAGTTGTTGTGGCCGAGTGGTTAAGGCGATGGACTCGAAATCCATTGGGGTATCCCCGCGCAGGTTCGAATCCTGCCAACAACGAGAATCTTTTTATTATCGGCTACAATTTCAGAAGTTAACCTTTAGTATTTCTTCCATTTCAGTTTTATAAATAGGTGGCTTATTTTTGTGTCACTATTGCCTCTCCACATATTTGTTATCGCTACCTCTTTCATGTCTTTGCTACACCTCATTCCTACTTTAGCACTGGTGTAAACGCTTCAAATTATTATACCGTTGCTCTCTCATTCATACCTGCGCATGCACTTGAAAGTTACTTTACCAATAAAAGACGCAAAGAGAGAAATAGAACAAAAGTGCTGGCTGGATTGGCAAACACACTTCATAAAACTGCATTTTCTTTTTTATTCTCCCCGTGTTACATGCTTAACCTCCCCATGTGTAATTTCTCTTAACCTGCTGTCCCAGGAAGAGAATTTCATCTACAGGCTCTTTCTGTGTTTTTTTCCCTAGTCTGTCTTTCCCATTTCTTAGCTGTGTAACTGTTCCTTTACGCGCTCTATTTAAACGCCATCAATCTCATTTGAGCTCCTTGCTCCCGCTTCTGTTTTCTCCACCTCTCATACTGCCAGTTCTCTCTTTCTCTGTGGTTGGTGGCTACTTTCCTGAGCTTCCGAAGCCACGTGGTTCCTGCCTCTTGTTGTCAGACTTGAATTGGAAAAGGAAGCATATTAACAAGCCTTTACCACTCACACACGGCGGAAGTTTATACTTTAATTCAGTGAGCTAAGAAAAGCGTGTTGTGGGTCCCCTACGAGCCATGGTGCTTGCTTCATCATGATTTGGCACCAGTCATTAGCCGCAGCTCTGCTAATGAGCCACTGAGGTCAGTTTCAATATTTACTCAAAAACATAACCATGCAGCCCACCCCTCAACTGTGTATTTATCTTGCTTTTCTGCTGTTCGTGTGATTAGCTGGGAGGAGCTCACGGCGACATCCTCCCTATAAAAGTGTAGATGGATCACTCTCTAACTCTTTCTTGCTTCACATACAAATGGCTTGAAAGGTGCAGGGAAGATGCAGGTCTAATAGACAGAATAGAAGGTCTGTGCCAGGTGGGTTTCTCTGCATTGGTGTCCCATCACAGGTCCGCAAGTGTAATGTGTGATCTTTGACTCCTGGCATTTCACAAGCAGGCGGCCAGGAAACGGTTTCAGCCTATCAACCACTGAGGAGACGCAGCCTCTGAATGAGGAATGAGGAAGCAATGAATACATCCAGCCTATCACAGGAACAGCCCTGAGTGTTCTGAATTATAAATTCTCCATATCACTGTATGTCGTTGAGCCCAAGTAGCTCGCCGTGATCGTATAGTGGTTAGTACTCTGCGTTGTGGCCGCAGCAACCTCGGTTCGAATCCGAGTCACGGCATTGTGGTTGGCAATGTCACGGCAGTTGGGTGTTAATTTTACAGAATTAGCAAATGTACCAGTGGTTTTTGTAAAATGTCTATTAAAAACAGATCCTTTCAAATATTTAAACCATCTAACAACAAATGATTTAAACTCGCATGATTATAAGCTGTAGCTATAATGTATTTACTTACATAAATTATCGTTCTTGAACCTATTGGGGGTGGAGGGGGAGCGGAGCTCACCCCCCAAGTGCAGTTGAGTGACCTGTGTTGTGGCTCTCTAGAGGGAAGGCACAAATTTTGCTGTCACCCAGCCCAATCCAGACGTGTATTGGGGCCAGGTTTCAGGCAAATAGAGCAGTAAGTGCAGAGACATGTTCACTCTCTAAAAGTGGCATTTCTAAAATAGTAAAGTCAAATCCAACCTCACCAGTAAGTAGGATTTTCAATAAATAAATAAAGCTACTCCTCTCCGATATGGAATTACCAAATAAAAAGTATAGGGGAATACACAGAGCTAACCTATGAGAGGGGTAGACCTCACAGTAGTGAAAAATGAAATAAACTGTTTGGTACTTACAGGACACGCAAACCACCAAAGTACATATCTTATTTTTTACTTACATAGCATCATGCACCTAGGACTACCTAGGGCCTACCTTAGGTATAAATTATATGTAATAAAAGGGGAGTTTAAGGCTTGTCAAGTAGGCTGGGACTCCCCTGGGAGACCCCTAAGTCTATGCCCAGAACCATAACTCTGCCAGTCGAGTACTTACCTAAAAGCCGATAACTCACTTTTCTTCCATAGGCTAACATTCAGTGGTTTCACTTGGAAATTCTTCTAAGTGGTGTGGAGTTTTGGAACTTTAAAATATTCATCTAAAATCAGCCGAACAACGAATTCTGATTTACTCACCTGTTATCAGGAGAGACCTCAGTGCTGCATCTTGGAGCTCAGTACTGACCCTGAAAAGTAATTTTAACCGTATTTACCAGTAACTCGAATTTCCTTCCATGGGATATCATTGCCTGCTTTTTGCTGAAAATTTTCTAAGTGTCGATTTTTGAAACTTACAAATATTCTTTAAAAATCGTACTAACTGTGAAAACGTAATTGTTTACCTGTTTTAGATAGATGTCCCAGTACTGAGCCTAGGAGCCCAGCACTGGATTACAAAAGTAACGAGAACGTACTTTACCCGTAACTTGAATTTTCTTCCATAGGAAACCATTGACTGTTTTTCTGTGAAATTTCTTCTAATTGTCGATTTTGCAAACATGTAAATATTCCTTTAAAAATCGCCTGTATAACTTAAACGCAGTTTCTCAACTGCTTACAGGTGGTACAGTAGTGCTGGATCTAGGATCCAACACTGACCTAGAAAAAGTAACCATAACCCCACTTACCTGCTAAGTGAATTTCCTTCCATAGGATAACATTGGTAATTTGATCAGCAAAAGTTTCTAAGTGTCAACTTTTAAAATAGCTAAATATTGCTTAAAAATCACAACAGTAACTAAAACGAATTTACTCACTTGTTTCCAAGAACTGTCCCAGGACTGAATCTAGGATCCAGTCCTGGATTTAGAAAAGTAATCCTGAAAGTAATTAATTGCATATAACTTAAAATTCCCATTGAGCTCAATGTATTATTGTGATTCAAATTGTGTTGCCTATTGCAATAAACTGTAACTATGACCTGCAAAAGTCAATTGCCTATTGCAAAGTATTTAACTAAAGCATCTCATTCTGAGAAAGTATATTTTGATACCTATTGTTGGTTCTAAAATAAAACAACAATATCTTTTGTATGCAAACCAATGGCCTAGAGTTCAGTTCTTGAGTGTGTGAGAACATTTGCTGACTGAGTGTGTACAAAAAATGTTTTACACTGTACTCTGATACTGCCTTACTGCTCGGCAAGCTACCACTTTAGAGAGTAAGGTTATATCTAACTTTAGCCTCTGCCAAACCTCTGGGGACTGGGGACTCTGTGCACACTGTACCTATTTGGGAACAGTATATACAGAGCCACTTTCTCACAGTAGTGATAAAGTGATTAGAGTCCTAAGGCCAACATAAAGATACTGCAAAACGTGAGGAGAAAAGCAAAAAGGTTGCTGGTAGGCCACCTTAAGGATGCCAGGTCTAACAAAAACTGAACTAAGGATAACATGAGTAAAACATCAGGTTTCTCTACTGCATTTGGTGAGACAAGTGGGCCTTCTTTTATCTTCCATTCAAGCAATCTTTGACAGACCCCTTTATTATAGAGCTTTTCAAGGATTAAAGATAAGGCACTTACAAAGGAGTCCCAAATACTCAGAGATGGTTGACTTCTGTAATATGGGTCGTAGACTAAAAGCAGCGCAAAAACAGAGTGCAACAGGGTCCAAAAAACTTGAGTGCCACAAGAGAGTTTGAATGCAAGCGTATCCTTTTACAGATCCAGAGATATACTCATGCAATTTTTGTTTTTAGGACAGAATGTGCATGATGAAAAAAACATTGTTTTTAAAAAGCGCATTGCAGAATATCAGTACTTTGATGTGGAAAAACTTTCAAACAAAATATTTGTAAGCAGCTTACAGCAAGTTGTTGTGGCCGAGTGGTTAAGGCGATGGACTCGAAATCCATTGGGGTTTCCCCGCGCAGGTTCGAATCCTGCCAGCAACGAGAATCTTTTTATTATCGGCTACAATTTCAGAAGTTAACCTTTAGTATTTCTTCCATTTCAGTTTTATAAATAGGTGGCTTATTTTTGGGTCACTATTGCCTCTCCACATATTTGTTATCGCTACCTCTTTCATGTCTTTGCTACACCTCATTCCTACTTTAGCACTGGTGTAAACGCTTCAAATTATTATACCGTTGCTCTCTCATTCATACCTGCGCATGCACTTGAAAGTTACTTTACCAATAAAAGACGCAAAGAGAGAAATAGAACAAAAGTGCTGGCTGGATTGGCAAACACACTTCATAAAACTGCATTTTCTTTTTTATTCTCCCCCGTGTTACATGCTTAACCTCCCCATGTGTAATTTCTCTTAACCTGCTGTCCCAGGAAGAGAATTTCATCTACAGGCTCTTTCTGTGTTTTTTTCCCTAGTCTGTCTTTCCCATTTCTTAGCTGTGTAACTGTTCCTTTACGCGCTCTATTTAAACGCCATCAATCTCATTTGAGCTCCTTGCTCCCGCTTCTGTTTTCTCCACCTCTCATACTGCCAGTTCTCTCTTTCTCTGTGGTTGGTGGCTACTTTCCTGAGCTTCCGAAGCCACGTGGTTCCTGCCTCTTGTTGTCAGACTTGAATTGGAAAAGGAACTATATTAACAAGCCTTTACCACTCACACACGGCGGAAGTTTATACTTTAATTCAGTGAGCTAAGAAAAGCGTGTTGTGGGTCCCCTACGAGCCATGGTGCTTGCTTCATCATGATTTGGCACCAGTCATTAGCCGCAGCTCTGCTAATGAGCCACTGAGGTCAGTTTCAATATTTACTCAAAAACATAACCATGCAGCCCACCCCTCAACTGTGTATTTATCTTGCTTTTCTGCTGTTCGTGTGATTAGCTGGGAGGAGCTCACGGCGACATCCTCCCTATAAAAGTGTAGATGGATCACTCTCTAACTCTTTCTTGCTTCACATACAAATGGCTTGAAAGGTGCAGGGAAGATGCAGGTCTAATAGACAGAATAGAAGGTCTGTGCCAGGTGGGTTTCTCTGCATTGGTGTCCCATCACAGGTCCACAAGTGTAATGTGTGATCTTTGACTCCTGGCATTTCACAAGCAGGCGGCCAGGAAACGGTTTCAGCCTATCAACCACTGAGGAGACGCAGCCTCTGAATGAGGAATGAGGAAGCAATGAATACATCCAGCCTATCACAGGAACAGCCCTGAGTGTTCCGAATTATAAATTCTCCATGTCACTGTATGTCGTTGAGCCCAAGTAGCTCGCCGTGATCGTATAGTGGTTAGTACTCTGCGTTGTGGCCGCAGCAACCTCGGTTCGAATCCGAGTCACGGCATTGTGGTTGGCAATGTCACGGCAGTTGGGTGTTAATTTTACAGAATTAGCAAATGTACCAGTGGTTTTTGTAAAATGTCTATTAAAAACAGATCCTTTCAAATGTTTAAACCATCTAACAACAAATGATTTAAACTCGCATGATTATAAGCTGTAGCTATAATGTATTTACTTACATAAATTATCGTTCTTGAACCTATTGGGGGTGGAGGGGGAGCGGAGCTCACCCCCCAAGTGCAGTTGAGTGACCTGTGTTGTGGCTCTCTAGAGGGAAGGCACAAATTTTGCTGTCACCCAGCCCAATCCAGACGTGTATTGGGGCCAGGTTTCAGGCAAATAGAGCAGTAAGTGCAGAGACATGTTCACTCTCTAAAAGTGGCATTTCTAAAATAGTAAAGTTAAATCCAACCTCACCAGTAAGTAGGATTTTCAATAAATAAATAAAGCTACTCCTCTCCGATATGGAATTACCAAATAAAAAGTATAGGGGAATACACAGAGCTAACCTATGAGAGGGGTAGACCTCACAGTAGTGAAAAATGAAATAGACTGTTTGGTACTTACAGGACACGCAAACCACCAAAGTACATATCTTATTTTTTACTTACATAGCATCATGCACCTAGGACTACCTAGGGCCTATCTTAGGTATAAATTATATGTAATAAAAGGGGAGTTTAAGGCTTGTCAAGTAGGCTGGGACTCCCCTGGGAGACCCCTAAGTCTATGCCCAGAACCATAACTCTGCCAGTCGAGTACTTACCTAAAAGCCGATAACTCACTTTTCTTCCATAGGCTAACATTGAGTGGTTTCACTTGGAAATTCTTCTATGTGGTGTGGAGTTTTGGAACTTTAAAATATTCATCTAAAATCAGCCGAACAACGAATTCTGATTTACTCACCTGTTATCAGGAGAGACCTCAGTGCTGCATCTTGGAGCTCAGTACTGACCCTGAAAAGTAATTTTAACCGTACTTACCAGTAACTCGAATTTCCTTCCATGGGATATCATTGCCTGCTTTTTGCTGAAAATTTTCTAAGTGTCGATTTTTGAAACTTACAAATATTCTTTAAAAATCGTACCAACTGTGAAAACGTAATTGTTTACCTGTTTTAGATAGATGTCCCAGTACTGAGCCTAGGAGCCCAGCACTGGATTACAAAAGTAACGAGAACATACTTTACCCGTAACTTGAATTTTCTTCCATAGGAAACCATTGACTGTTTTTCTGTGAAAGTTCTTCTAAGTGTCGATTTTGCAAACATGTAAATATTCCTTAAAAATCGCCTGTATAACTTAAACGCAGTTTCTCAACTGCTTACAGGTGGTACAGTAGTGCTGGATCTAGGATCCAACACTGACCTAGAAAAAGTAACCATAACCCCACTTACCTGCTAAGTGAATTTCCTTCCATAGGATAACATTGGTAATTTGATCAGCAAAAGTTTCGAAGTGTCAACTTTTAAAATAGCAAAATATTGCTTTAAAATCACAACAGTAACTAAAACGAATGTACTCACTTGTTTCCAAGAACTGTCCCAGGACTGAATCTAGGATCCAGTCCTGGATTTAGAAAAGTAATCCTGAGAGTAATTAATTGCATATAACTTAAAATTCCCATTGAGCTCAATGTATTATTGTGATTCAAATTATGTTGCCTATTGCAATAAACTGTAACTATGACCTGCAAAAGTCAATTGCCTATTGCAAAGTATTTAACTAAAGCATCTCATTCTGAGAAAGTATATTTTGATACCTATTGTTGGTTCTAAAATAAAACAACAATATCTTTTGTATGCAAACCAATGGCCTAGAGTTCAGTTCTTGAGTGTGTGAGACCATTTGCTGACTGAGTGTGTACAACAAATGTTTTACACTGTACTCTGATACTGCCTTACTGCTCGGCAAGCTACCACTTTAGAGAGTAAGGTTATATCTAACTTTAGCCTCTGCCAAACCTCTGGGGACTGGGGACTCTGTGCACACTGTACCTATTTGGGAACAGTATATACAGAGCCACTTTCTCACAGTAGTGATAAAGTGATTAGAGTCCTAAGGCCAACATAAAGATACAGCAAAACCTGAGGTGAAAAGCAAAAAGGTTGCTGGTAGGCCACCTTAAGGATGCCAGGTCTAACAAAAACTGAACTAAGGATAACATGAGTAAAACATCAGGTTTCTCTACTGCATTTGGTGAGACAAGTGGGCCTTCTTTTATCTTCCATTCAAGCAATCTTTGACAGACCCCTTTATTATAGAGCTTTTCAAGGATTAAAGATAAGGCACTTACAAAGGAGTCCCAAATACTCAGAGATGGTTGACTTCTGTAATATGGGTCGTAGACTAAAAGCAGCGCAAAAACAGAGTGCAACAGGGTCCAAAAAATTGAGTGCCACAAGAGAGTTTGCATGCAAGCGTATCCTTTTACAGATCCAGAGATATACTCATGCAATTTTTGTTTTTAGGACAGAACGTGCATGATGAAAAAAACATTGTTTTTAAAAAGCGCATTGCAGAATATCAGTACTTTGATGTGGGAAAACTTCAAAACTTTCAAACAAAATATTTGTAGGCAGCTTACAGCAAGTTGTTGTGGCCGAGTGGTTAAGGCGATGGACTCGAAATCCATTGGGGTATCCCCGCGCAGGTTCGAATCCTGCCAACAACGAGAATCTTTTTATTATCGGCTACAATTTCAGAAGTTAACCTTTAGTATTTCTTCCATTTCAGTTTTATAAATAGGTGGCTTATTTTTGTGTCACTATTGCCTCTCCACATATTTGTTATCGCTACCTCTTTCATGTCTTTGCTACACCTCATTCCTACTTTAGCACTGGTGTAAACGCTTCAAATTATTATACCGTTGCTCTCTCATTCATACCTGCGCATGCACTTGAAAGTTACTTTACCAATAAAAGACGCAAAGAGAGAAATAGAACAAAAGTGCTGGCTGGATTGGCAAACACACTTCATAAAACTGCATTTTCTTTTTTATTCTCCCCCGTGTTACATGCTTAACCTCCCCATGTGTAATTTCTCTTAACCTGCTGTCCCAGGAAGAGAATTTCATCTACAGGCTCTTTCTGTGTTTTTTTCCCTAGTCTGTCTTTCCCATTTCTTAGCTGTGTAACTGTTCCTTTACGCGCTCTATTTAAACGCCATCAATCTCATTTGAGCTCCTTGCTCCCGCTTCTGTTTTCTCCACCTCTCATACTGCCAGTTCTCTCTTTCTCTGTGGTTGGTGGCTACTTTCCTGAGCTTCCGAAGCCACGTGGTTCCTGCCTCTTGTTGTCAGACTTGAATTGGAAAAGGAACTATATTAACAAGCCTTTACCACTCACACACGGCGGAAGTTTATACTTTAATTCAGTGAGCTAAGAAAAGCGTGTTGTGGGTCCCCTACGAGCCATGGTGCTTGCTTCATCATGATTTGGCACCAGTCATTAGCCGCAGCTCTGCTAATGAGCCACTGAGGTCAGTTTCAATATTTACTCAAAAACATAACCATGCAGCCCACCCCTCAACTGTGTATTTATCTTGCTTTTCTGCTGTTCGTGTGATTAGCTGGGAGGAGCTCACGGCGACATCCTCCCTATAAAAGTGTAGATGGATCACTCTCTAACTCTTTCTTGCTTCACATACAAATGGCTTGAAAGGTGCAGGGAAGATGCAGGTCTAATAGACAGAATAGAAGGTCTGTGCCAGGTGGGTTTCTCTGCATTGGTGTCCCATCACAGGTCCACAAGTGTAATGTGTGATCTTTGACTCCTGGCATTTCACAAGCAGGCGGCCAGGAAACGGTTTCAGCCTATCAACCACTGAGGAGACGCAGCCTCTGAATGAGGAATGAGGAAGCAATGAATACATCCAGCCTATCACAGGAACAGCCCTGAGTGTTCCGAATTATAAATTCTCCATGTCACTGTATGTCGTTGAGCCCAAGTAGCTCGCCGTGATCGTATAGTGGTTAGTACTCTGCGTTGTGGCCGCAGCAACCTCGGTTCGAATCCGAGTCACGGCATTGTGGTTGGCAATGTCACGGCAGTTGGGTGTTAATTTTACAGAATTAGCAAATGTACCAGTGGTTTTTGTAAAATGTCTATTAAAAACAGATCCTTTCAAATGTTTAAACCATCTAACAACAAATGATTTAAACTCGCATGATTATAAGCTGTAGCTATAATGTATTTACTTACATAAATTATCGTTCTTGAACCTATTGGGGGTGGAGGGGGAGCGGAGCTCACCCCCCAAGTGCAGTTGAGTGACCTGTGTTGTGGCTCTCTAGAGGGAAGGCACAAATTTTGCTGTCACCCAGCCCAATCCAGACGTGTATTGGGGCCAGGTTTCAGGCAAATAGAGCAGTAAGTGCAGAGACATGTTCACTCTCTAAAAGTGGCATTTCTAAAATAGTAAAGTTAAATCCAACCTCACCAGTAAGTAGGATTTTCAATAAATAAATAAAGCTACTCCTCTCCGATATGGAATTACCAAATAAAAAGTATAGGGGAATACACAGAGCTAACCTATGAGAGGGGTAGACCTCACAGTAGTGAAAAATGAAATAGACTGTTTGGTACTTACAGGACACGCAAACCACCAAAGTACATATCTTATTTTTTACTTACATAGCATCATGCACCTAGGACTACCTAGGGCCTACCTTAGGTATAAATTATATGTAATAAAAGGGGAGTTTAAGGCTTGTCAAGTAGGCTGGGACTCCCCTGGGAGACCCCTAAGTCTATGCCCAGAACCATAACTCTGCCAGTCGAGTACTTACCTAAAAGCCGATAACTCACTTTTCTTCCATAGGCTAACATTGAGTGGTTTCACTTGGAAATTCTTCTATGTGGTGTGGAGTTTTGGAACTTTAAAATATTCATCTAAAATCAGCCGAACAACGAATTCTGATTTACTCACCTGTTATCAGGAGAGACCTCAGTGCTGCATCTTGGAGCTCAGTACTGACCCTGAAAAGTAATTTTAACCGTACTTACCAGTAACTCGAATTTCCTTCCATGGGATATCATTGCCTGCTTTTTGCTGAAAATTTTCTAAGTGTCGATTTTTGAAACTTACAAATATTCTTTAAAAATCGTACCAACTGTGAAAACGTAATTGTTTACCTGTTTTAGATAGATGTCCCAGTACTGAGCCTAGGAGCCCAGCACTGGATTACAAAAGTAACGAGAACGTACTTTACCCGTAACTTGAATTTTCTTCCATAGGAAACCATTGACTGTTTTTCTGTGAAATTTCTTCTAAGTGTCGATTTTGCAAACATGTAAATATTCCTTAAAAATCGCCTGTATAACTTAAACGCAGTTTCTCAACTGCTTACAGGTGGTACAGTAGTGCTGGATCTAGGATCCAACACTGACCTAGAAAAAGTAACCATAACCCCACTTACCTGCTAAGTGAATTTCCTTCCATAGGATAACATTGGTAATTTGATCAGCAAAAGTTTCGAAGTGTCAACTTTTAAAATAGCAAAATATTGCTTTAAAATCACAACAGTAACTAAAACGAATGTACTCACTTGTTTCCAAGAACTGTCCCAGGACTGAATCTAGGATCCAGTCCTGGATTTAGAAAAGTAATCCTGAGAGTAATTAATTGCATATAACTTAAAATTCCCATTGAGCTCAATGTATTATTGTGATTCAAATTGTGTTGCCTATTGCAATAAACTGTAACTATGACCTGCAAAAGTCAATTGCCTATTGCAAAGTATTTAACTAAAGCATCTCATTCTGAGAAAGTATATTTTGATACCTATTGTTGGTTCTAAAATAAAACAACAATATCTTTTGTATGCAAACCAATGGCCTAGAGTTCAGTTCTTGAGTGTGTGAGACCATTTGCTGACTGAGTGTGTACAACAAATGTTTTACACTGTACTCTGATACTGCCTTACTGCTCGGCAAGCTACCACTTTAGAGAGTAAGGTTATATCTAACTTTAGCCTCTGCCAAACCTCTGGGGACTGGGGACTCTGTGCACACTGTACCTATTTGGGAACAGTATATACAGAGCCACTTTCTCACAGTAGTGATAAAGTGATTAGAGTCCTAAGGCCAACATAAAGATACAGCAAAACCTGAGGTGAAAAGCAAAAAGGTTGCTGGTAGGCCACCTTAAGGATGCCAGGTCTAACAAAAACTGAACTAAGGATAACATGAGTAAAACATCAGGTTTCTCTACTGCATTTGGTGAGACAAGTGGGCCTTCTTTTATCTTCCATTCAAGCAATCTTTGACAGACCCCTTTATTATAGAGCTTTTCAAGGATTAAAGATAAGGCACTTACAAAGGAGTCCCAAATACTCAGAGATGGTTGACTTCTGTAATATGGGTCGTAGACTAAAAGCAGCGCAAAAACAGAGTGCAACAGGGTCCAAAAAATTGAGTGCCACAAGAGAGTTTGCATGCACGCGTATCCTTTTACAGATCCAGAGATATACTCATGCAATTTTTGTTTTTAGGACAGAACGTGCATGATGAAAAAAACATTGTTTTTAAAAAGCGCATTGCAGAATATCAGTACTTTGATGTGGGAAAACTTCAAAACTTTCAAACAAAATATTTGTAGGCAGCTTACAGCAAGTTGTTGTGGCCGAGTGGTTAAGGCGATGGACTCGAAATCCATTGGGGTATCCCCGCGCAGGTTCGAATCCTGCCAACAACGAGAATCTTTTTATTATCGGCTACAATTTCAGAAGTTAACCTTTAGTATTTCTTCCATTTCAGTTTTATAAATAGGTGGCTTATTTTTGTGTCACTATTGCCTCTCCACACATTTGTTATCGCTACCTCTTTCATGTCTTTGCTACACCTCATTCCTACTTTAGCACTGGTGTAAACGCTTCAAATTATTATACCGTTGCTCTCTCATTCATACCTGCGCATGCACTTGAAAGTTACTTTACCAATAAAAGACGCAAAGAGAGAAATAGAACAAAAGTGCTTGCTGGATTGGCAAACACACTTCATAAAACTGCATTTTCTTTTTTATTCTCCCCCGTGTTACATGCTTAACCTCCCCATGTGTAATTTCTCTTAACCTGCTGTCCCAGGAAGAGAATTTCATCTACAGGCTCTTTCTGTGTTTTTTTCCCTAGTCTGTCTTTCCCATTTCTTAGCTGTGTAACTGTTCCTTTACGCGCTCTATTTAAACGCCATCAATCTCATTTGAGCTCCTTGCTCCCGCTTCTGTTTTCTCCACCTCTCATACTGCCAGTTCTCTCTTTCTCTGTGGTTGGTGGCTACTTTCCTGAGCTTCCGAAGCCACGTGGTTCCTGCCTCTTGTTGTCAGACTTGAATTGGAAAAGGAACTATATTAACAAGCCTTTACCACTCACACACGGCGGAAGTTTATACTTTAATTCAGTGAGCTAAGAAAAGCGTGTTGTGGGTCCCCTACGAGCCATGGTGCTTGCTTCATCATGATTTGGCACCAGTCATTAGCCGCAGCTCTGCTAATGAGCCACTGAGGTCAGTTTCAATATTTACTCAAAAACATAACCATGCAGCCCACCCCTCAACTGTGTATTTATCTTGCTTTTCTGCTGTTCGTGTGATTAGCTGGGAGGAGCTCACGGCGACATCCTCCCTATAAAAGTGTAGATGGATCACTCTCTAACTCTTTCTTGCTTCACATACAAATGGCTTGAAAGGTGCAGGGAAGATGCAGGTCTAATAGACAGAATAGAAGGTCTGTGCCAGGTGGGTTTCTCTGCATTGGTGTCCCATCACAGGTCCACAAGTGTAATGTGTGATCTTTGACTCCTGGCATTTCACAAGCAGGCGGCCAGGAAACGGTTTCAGCCTATCAACCACTGAGGAGACGCAGCCTCTGAATGAGGAATGAGGAAGCAATGAATACATCCAGCCTATCACAGGAACAGCCCTGAGTGTTCCGAATTATAAATTCTCCATGTCACTGTATGTCGTTGAGCCCAAGTAGCTCGCCGTGATCGTATAGTGGTTAGTACTCTGCGTTGTGGCCGCAGCAACCTCGGTTCGAATCCGAGTCACGGCATTGTGGTTGGCAATGTCACGGCAGTTGGGTGTTAATTTTACAGAATTAGCAAATGTACCAGTGGTTTTTGTAAAATGTCTATTAAAAACAGATCCTTTCAAATGTTTAAACCATCTAACAACAAATGATTTAAACTCGCATGATTATAAGCTGTAGCTATTATGTATTTACTTACATAAATTATCGTTCTTGAACCTATTGGGGGTGGAGGGGGAGCGGAGCTCACCCCCCAAGTGCAGTTGAGTGACCTGTGTTGTGGCTCTCTAGAGGGAAGGCACAAATTTTGCTGTCACCCAGCCCAATCCAGACGTGTATTGGGGCCAGGTTTCAGGCAAATAGAGCAGTAAGTGCAGAGACATGTTCACTCTCTAAAAGTGGCATTTCTAAAATAGTAAAGTTAAATCCAACCTCACCAGTAAGTAGGATTTTCAATAAATAAATAAAGCTACTCCTCTCCGATATGGAATTACCAAATAAAAAGTATAGGGGAATACACAGAGCTAACCTATGAGAGGGGTAGACCTCACAGTAGTGAAAAATGAAATAGACTGTTTGGTACTTACAGGACACGCAAACCACCAAAGTACATATCTTATTTTTTACTTACATAGCATCATGCACCTAGGACTACCTAGGGCCTACCTTAGGTATAAATTATATGTAATAAAAGGGGAGTTTAAGGCTTGTCAAGTAGGCTGGGACTCCCCTGGGAGACCCCTAAGTCTATGCCCAGAACCATAACTCTGCCAGTCGAGTACTTACCTAAAAGCCGATAACTCACTTTTCTTCCATAGGCTAACATTGAGTGGTTTCACTTGGAAATTCTTCTATGTGGTGTGGAGTTTTGGAACTTTAAAATATTCATCTAAAATCAGCCGAACAACGAATTCTGATTTACTCACCTGTTATCAGGAGAGACCTCAGTGCTGCATCTTGGAGCTCAGTACTGACCCTGAAAAGTAATTTTAACCGTACTTACCAGTAACTCGAATTTCCTTCCATGGGATATCATTGCCTGCTTTTTGCTGAAAATTTTCTAAGTGTCGATTTTTGAAACTTACAAATATTCTTTAAAAATCGTACCAACTGTGAAAACGTAATTGTTTACCTGTTTTAGATAGATGTCCCAGTACTGAGCCTAGGAGCCCAGCACTGGATTACAAAAGTAACGAGAACGTACTTTACCCGTAACTTGAATTTTCTTCCATAGGAAACCATTGACTGTTTTTCTGTGAAATTTCTTCTAAGTGTCGATTTTGCAAACATGTAAATATTCCTTAAAAATCGCCTGTATAACTTAAACGCAGTTTCTCAACTGCTTACAGGTGGTACAGTAGTGCTGGATCTAGGATCCAACACTGACCTAGAAAAAGTAACCATAACCCCACTTACCTGCTAAGTGAATTTCCTTCCATGGGATAACATTGGTAATTTGATCAGCAAAAGTTTCGAAGTGTCAACTTTTAAAATAGCAAAATATTGCTTTAAAATCACAACAGTAACTAAAACGAATGTACTCACTTGTTTCCAAGAACTGTCCCAGGACTGAATCTAGGATCCAGTCCTGGATTTATAAAAGTAATCCTGAGAGTAATTAATTGCATATAACTTAAAATTCCCATTGAGCTCAATGTATTATTGTGATTCAAATTGTGTTGCCTATTGCAATAAACTGTAACTATGACCTGCAAAAGTCAATTGCCTATTGCAAAGTATTTAACTAAAGCATCTCATTCTGAGAAAGTATATTTTGATACCTATTGTTGGTTCTAAAATAAAACAACAATATCTTTTGTATGCAAACCAATGGCCTAGAGTTCAGTTCTTGAGTGTGTGAGACCATTTGCTGACTGAGTGTGTACAACAAATGTTTTACACTGTACTCTGATACTGCCTTACTGCTCGGCAAGCTACCACTTTAGAGAGTAAGGTTATATCTAACTTTAGCCTCTGCCAAACCTCTGGGGACTGGGGACTCTGTGCACACTGTACCTATTTGGGAACAGTATATACAGAGCCACTTTCTCACAGTAGTGATAAAGTGATTAGAGTCCTAAGGCCAACATAAAGATACAGCAAAACCTGAGGTGAAAAGCAAAAAGGTTGCTGGTAGGCCACCTTAAGGATGCCAGGTCTAACAAAAACTGAACTAAGGATAACATGAGTAAAACATCAGGTTTCTCTACTGCATTTGGTGAGACAAGTGGGCCTTCTTTTATCTTCCATTCAAGCAATCTTTGACAGACCCCTTTATAATAGAGCTTTTCAAGGATTAAAGATAAGGCACTTACAAAGGAGTCCCAAATACTCAGAGATGGTTGACTTCTGTAATATGGGTCGTAGACTAAAAGCAGCGCAAAAACAGAGTGCAACAGGGTCCAAAAAATTGAGTGCCACAAGAGAGTTTGCATGCAAGCGTATCCTTTTACAGATCCAGAGATATACTCATGCAATTTTTGTTTTTAGGACAGAACGTGCATGATGAAAAAAACATTGTTTTTAAAAAGCGCATTGCAGAATATCAGTACTTTGATGTGGGAAAACTTCAAAACTTTCAAACAAAATATTTGTAGGCAGCTTACAGCAAGTTGTTGTGGCCGAGTGGTTAAGGCGATGGACTCGAAATCCATTGGGGTATCCCCGCGCAGGTTCGAATCCTGCCAACAACGAGAATCTTTTTATTATCGGCTACAATTTCAGAAGTTAACCTTTAGTATTTCTTCCATTTCAGTTTTATAAATAGGTGGCTTATTTTTGTGTCACTATTGCCTCTCCACACATTTGTTATCGCTACCTCTTTCATGTCTTTGCTACACCTCATTCCTACTTTAGCACTGGTGTAAACGCTTCAAATTATTATACCGTTGCTCTCTCATTCATACCTGCGCATGCACTTGAAAGTTACTTTACCAATAAAAGACGCAAAGAGAGAAATAGAACAAAAGTGCTGGCTGGATTGGCAAACACACTTCATAAAACTGCATTTTCTTTTTTATTCTCCCCCGTGTTACATGCTTAACCTCGCCATGTGTAATTTCTCTTAACCTGCTGTCCCAGGAAGAGAATTTCATCTACAGGCTCTTTCTGTGTTTTTTTCCCTAGTCTGTCTTTCCCATTTCTTAGCTGTGTAACTGTTCCTTTACGCGCTCTATTTAAACGCCATCAATCTCATTTGAGCTCCTTGCTCCCGCTTCTGTTTTCTCCACCTCTCATACTGCCAGTTCTCTCTTTCTCTGTGGTTGGTGGCTACTTTCCTGAGCTTCCGAAGCCACGTGGTTCCTGCCTCTTGTTGTCAGACTTGAATTGGAAAAGGAACTATATTAACAAGCCTTTACCACTCACACACGGCGGAAGTTTATACTTTAATTCAGTGAGCTAAGAAAAGCGTGTTGTGGGTCCCCTACGAGCCATGGTGCTTGCTTCATCATGATTTGGCACCAGTCATTAGCCGCAGCTCTGCTAATGAGCCACTGAGGTCAGTTTCAATATTTACTCAAAAACATAACCATGCAGCCCACCCCTCAACTGTGTATTTATCTTGCTTTTCTGCTGTTCGTGTGATTAGCTGGGAGGAGCTCACGGCGACATCCTCCCTATAAAAGTGTAGATGGATCACTCTCTAACTCTTTCTTGCTTCACATACAAATGGCTTGAAAGGTGCAGGGAAGATGCAGGTCTAATAGACAGAATAGAAGGTCTGTGCCAGGTGGGTTTCTCTGCATTGGTGTACCATCACAGGTCCACAAGTGTAATGTGTGATCTTTGACTCCTGGCATTTCACAAGCAGGCGGCCAGGAAACGGTTTCAGCCTATCAACCACTGAGGAGACGCAGCCTCTGAATGAGGAATGAGGAAGCAATGAATACATCCAGCCTATCACAGGAACAGCCCTGAGTGTTCCGAATTATAAATTCTCCATGTCACTGTATGTCGTTGAGCCCAAGTAGCTCGCCGTGATCGTATAGTGGTTAGTACTCTGCGTTGTGGCCGCAGCAACCTCGGTTCGAATCCGAGTCACGGCATTGTGGTTGGCAATGTCACGGCAGTTGGGTGTTAATTTTACAGAATTAGCAAATGTACCAGTGGTTTTTGTAAAATGTCTATTAAAAACAGATCCTTTCAAATGTTTAAACCATCTAACAACAAATGATTTAAACTCGCATGATTATAAGCTGTAGCTATTATGTATTTACTTACAAAAATTATCGTTCTTGAACCTATTGGGGGTGGAGGGGGAGCGGAGCTCACCCCCCAAGTGCAGTTGAGTGACCTGTGTTGTGGCTCTCTAGAGGGAAGGCACAAATTTTGCTGTCACCCAGCCCAATCCAGACGTGTATTGGGGCCAGGTTTCAGGCAAATAGAGCAGTAAGTGCAGAGACATGTTCACTCTCTAAAAGTGGCATTTCTAAAATAGTAAAGTTAAATCCAACCTCACCAGTAAGTAGGATTTTCAATAAATAAATAAAGCTACTCCTCTCCGATATGGAATTACCAAATAAAAAGTATAGGGGAATACACAGAGCTAACCTATGAGAGGGGTAGACCTCACAGTAGTGAAAAATGAAATAGACTGTTTGGTACTTACAGGACACGCAAACCACCAAAGTACATATCTTATTTTTTACTTACATAGCATCATGCACCTAGGACTACCTAGGGCCTACCTTAGGTATAAATTATATGTAATAAAAGGGGAGTTTAAGGCTTGTCAAGTAGGCTGGGACTCCCCTGGGAGACCCCTAAGTCTATGCCCAGAACCATAACTCTGCCAGTCGAGTACTTACCTAAAAGCCGATAACTCACTTTTCTTCCATAGGCTAACATTGAGTGGTTTCACTTGGAAATTCTTCTATGTGGTGTGGAGTTTTGGAACTTTAAAATATTCATCTAAAATCAGCCGAACAACGAATTCTGATTTACTCACCTGTTATCAGGAGAGACCTCAGTGCTGCATCTTGGAGCTCAGTACTGACCCTGAAAAGTAATTTTAACCGTACTTACCAGTAACTCGAATTTCCTTCCATGGGATATCATTGCCTGCTTTTTGCTGAAAATTTTCTAAGTGTCGATTTTTGAAACTTACAAATATTCTTTAAAAATCGTACCAACTGTGAAAACGTAATTGTTTACCTGTTTTAGATAGATGTCCCAGTACTGAGCCTAGGAGCCCAGCACTGGATTACAAAAGTAACGAGAACGTACTTTACCCGTAACTTGAATTTTCTTCCATAGGAAACCATTGACTGTTTTTCTGTGAAATTTCTTCTAAGTGTCGATTTTGCAAACATGTAAATATTCCTTAAAAATCGCCTGTATAACTTAAACGCAGTTTCTCAACTGCTTACAGGTGGTACAGTAGTGCTGGATCTAGGATCCAACACTGACCTAGAAAAAGTAACCATAACCCCACTTACCTGCTAAGTGAATTTCCTTCCATGGGATAACATTGGTAATTTGATCAGCAAAAGTTTCGAAGTGTCAACTTTTAAAATAGCAAAATATTGCTTTAAAATCACAACAGTAACTAAAACGAATGTACTCACTTGTTTCCAAGAACTGTCCCAGGACTGAATCTAGGATCCAGTCCTGGATTTATAAAAGTAATCCTGAGAGTAATTAATTGCATATAACTTAAAATTCCCATTGAGCTCAATGTATTATTGTGATTCAAATTGTGTTGCCTATTGCAATAAACTGTAACTATGACCTGCAAAAGTCAATTGCCTATTGCAAAGTATTTAACTAAAGCATCTCATTCTGAGAAAGTATATTTTGATACCTATTGTTGGTTCTAAAATAAAACAACAATATCTTTTGTATGCAAACCAATGGCCTAGAGTTCAGTTCTTGAGTGTGTGAGACCATTTGCTGACTGAGTGTGTACAACAAATGTTTTACACTGTACTCTGATACTGCCTTACTGCTCGGCAAGCTACCACTTTAGAGAGTAAGGTTATATCTAACTTTAGCCTCTGCCAAACCTCTGGGGACTGGGGACTCTGTGCACACTGTACCTATTTGGGAACAGTATATACAGAGCCACTTTCTCACAGTAGTGATAAAGTGATTAGAGTCCTAAGGCCAACATAAAGATACAGCAAAACCTGAGGTGAAAAGCAAAAAGGTTGCTGGTAGGCCACCTTAAGGATGCCAGGTCTAACAAAAACTGAACTAAGGATAACATGAGTAAAACATCAGGTTTCTCTACTGCATTTGGTGAGACAAGTGGGCCTTCTTTTATCTTCCATTCAAGCAATCTTTGACAGACCCCTTTATTATAGAGCTTTTCAAGGATTAAAGATAAGGCACTTACAAAGGAGTCCCAAATACTCAGAGATGGTTGACTTCTGTAATATGGGTTGTAGACTAAAAGCAGCGCAAAAACAGAGTGCAACAGGGTCCAAAAAACTTGAGTGCCACAAGAGAGTTTGAATGCAAGCGTATCCTTTTACAGATCCAGAGATATACTCATGCAATTTTTGTTTTTAGGACAGAACGTGCATGATGAAAAAAACATTGTTTTTAAAAAGCGCATTGCAGAATATCAGTACTTTGATGTGGGAAAACTTCAAAACTTTCAAACAAAATATTTGTACGCAGCTTACAGCAAGTTGTTGTGGCCGAGTGGTTAAGGCGATGGACTAGAAATCCATTGGGGTATCCCCGCGCAGGTTCGAATCCTGCCAACAACGAGAATCTTTTTATTATCGGCTACAATTTCAGAAGTTAACCTTTAGTATTTCTTCCATTTCAGTTTTATAAATAGGTGGCTTATTTTTGTGTCACTATTGCCTCTCCACATATTTGTTATCGCTACCTCTTTCATGTCTTTGCTACACCTCATTCCTACTTTAGCACTGGTGTAAACGCTTCAAATTATTATACGGTTGCTCTCTCATTCATACCTGCGCATGCACTTGAAAGTTACTTTACCAATAAAAGACGCAAAGGGAGAAATAGAACAAAAGTGCTGGCTGGATTGGCAAACACACTTCATAAAACTGCATTTTCTTTTTTATTCTCCCCCGTGTTACATGCTTAACCTCCCCATGTGTAATTTCTCTTAACCTGCTGTCCCAGGAAGAGAATTTCATCTACAGGCTCTTTCTGTGTTTTTTTCCCTAGTCTGTCTTTCCCATTTCTTAGCTGTGTAACTGTTCCTTTACGCGCTCTATTTAAACGCCATCAATCTCATTTGAGCTCCTTGCTCCCGCTTCTGTTTTCTCCACCTCTCATACTGCCAGTTCTCTCTTTCTCTGTGGTTGGTGGCTACTTTCCTGAGCTTCCGAAGCCACGTGGTTCCTGCCTCTTGTTGTCAGACTTGAATTGGAAAAGGAACTATATTAACAAGCCTTTACCACTCACACACGGCGGAAGTTTATACTTTAATTCAGTGAGCTAAGAAAAGCGTGTTGTGGGTCCCCTACGAGCCATGGTGCTTGCTTCATCATGATTTGGCACCAGTCATTAGCCGCAGCTCTGCTAATGAGCCACTGAGGTCAGTTTCAATATTTACTCAAAAACATAACCATGCAGCCCACCCCTCAACTGTGTATTTATCTTGCTTTTCTGCTGTTCGTGTGATTAGCTGGGAGGAGCTCACGGCGACATCCTCCCTATAAAAGTGTAGATGGATCACTCTCTAACTCTTTCTTGCTTCACATACAAATGGCTTGAAAGGTGCAGGGAAGATGCAGGTCTAATAGACAGAATAGAAGGTCTGTGCCAGGTGGGTTTCTCTGCATTGGTGTCCCATCACAGGTCCACAAGTGTAATGTGTGATCTTTGACTCCTGGCATTTCACAAGCAGGCGGCCAGGAAACGGTTTCAGCCTATCAACCACTGAGGAGACGCAGCCTCTGAATGAGGAATGAGGAAGCAATGAATACATCCAGCCTATCACAGGAACAGCCCTGAGTGTTCCGAATTATAAATTCTCCATGTCACTGTATGTCGTTGAGCCCAAGTAGCTCGCCGTGATCGTATAGTGGTTAGTACTCTGCGTTGTGGCCGCAGCAACCTCGGTTCGAATCCGAGTCACGGCATTGTGGTTGGCAATGTCACGGCAGTTGGGTGTTAATTTTACAGAATTAGCAAATGTACCAGTGGTTTTTGTAAAATGTCTATTAAAAACAGATCCTTTCAAATGTTTAAACCATCTAACAACAAATGATTTAAACTCGCATGATTATAAGCTGTAGCTATAATGTATTTACTTACATAAATTATCGTTCTTGAACCTATTGGGGGTGGAGGGGGAGCGGAGCTCACCCCCCAAGTGCAGTTGAGTGACCTGTGTTGTGGCTCTCTAGAGGGAAGGCACAAATTTTGCTGTCACCCAGCCCAATCCAGACGTGTATTGGGGCCAGGTTTCAGGCAAATAGAGCAGTAAGTGCAGAGACATGTTCACTCTCTAAAAGTGGCATTTCTAAAATAGTAAAGTTAAATCCAACCTCACCAGTAAGTAGGATTTTCAATAAATAAATAAAGCTACTCCTCTCCGATATGGAATTACCAAATAAAAAGTATAGGGGAATACACAGAGCTAACCTATGAGAGGGGTAGACCTCACAGTAGTGAAAAATGAAATAGACTGTTTGGTACTTACAGGACACGCAAACCACCAAAGTACATATCTTATTTTTTACTTACATAGCATCATGCACCTAGGACTACCTAGGGCCTACCTTAGGTATAAATTATATGTAATAAAAGGGGAGTTTAAGGCTTGTCAAGTAGGCTGGGACTCCCCTGGGAGACCCCTAAGTCTATGCCCAGAACCATAACTCTGCCAGTCGAGTACTTACCTAAAAGCCGATAACTCACTTTTCTTCCATAGGCTAACATTGAGTGGTTTCACTTGGAAATTCTTCTATGTGGTGTGGAGTTTTGGAACTTTAAAATATTCATCTAAAATCAGCCGAACAACGAATTCTGATTTACTCACCTGTTATCAGGAGAGACCTCAGTGCTGCATCTTGGAGCTCAGTACTGACCCTGAAAAGTAATTTTAACCGTACTTACCAGTAACTCGAATTTCCTTCCATGGGATATCATTGCCTGCTTTTTGCTGAAAATTTTCTAAGTGTCGATTTTTGAAACTTACAAATATTCTTTAAAAATCGTACCAACTGTGAAAACGTAATTGTTTACCTGTTTTAGATAGATGTCCCAGTACTGAGCCTAGGAGCCCAGCACTGGATTACAAAAGTAACGAGAACGTACTTTACCCGTAACTTGAATTTTCTTCCATAGGAAACCATTGACTGTTTTTCTGTGAAATTTCTTCTAAGTGTCGATTTTGCAAACATGTAAATATTCCTTAAAAATCGCCTGTATAACTTAAACGCAGTTTCTCAACTGCTTACAGGTGGTACAGTAGTGCTGGATCTAGGATCCAACACTGACCTAGAAAAAGTAACCATAACCCCACTTACCTGCTAAGTGAATTTCCTTCCATAGGATAACATTGGTAATTTGATCAGCAAAAGTTTCGAAGTGTCAACTTTTAAAATAGCAAAATATTGCTTTAAAATCACAACAGTAACTAAAACGAATGTACTCACTTGTTTCCAAGAACTGTCCCAGGACTGAATCTAGGATCCAGTCCTGGATTTAGAAAAGTAATCCTGAGAGTAATTAATTGCATATAACTTAAAATTCCCATTGAGCTCAATGTATTATTGTGATTCAAATTGTGTTGCCTATTGCAATAAACTGTAACTATGACCTGCAAAAGTCAATTGCCTATTGCAAAGTATTTAACTAAAGCATCTCATTCTGAGAAAGTATATTTTGATACCTATTGTTGGTTCTAAAATAAAACAACAATATCTTTTGTATGCAAACCAATGGCCTAGAGTTCAGTTCTTGAGTGTGTGAGACCATTTGCTGACTGAGTGTGTACAACAAATGTTTTACACTGTACTCTGATACTGCCTTACTGCTCGGCAAGCTACCACTTTAGAGAGTAAGGTTATATCTAACTTTAGCCTCTGCCAAACCTCTGGGGACTGGGGACTCTGTGCACACTGTACCTATTTGGGAACAGTATATACAGAGCCACTTTCTCACAGTAGTGATAAAGTGATTAGAGTCCTAAGGCCAACATAAAGATACAGCAAAACCTGAGGTGAAAAGCAAAAAGGTTGCTGGTAGGCCACCTTAAGGATGCCAGGTCTAACAAAAACTGAACTAAGGATAACATGAGTAAAACATCAGGTTTCTCTACTGCATTTGGTGAGACAAGTGGGCCTTCTTTTATCTTCCATTCAAGCAATCTTTGACAGACCCCTTTATTGTAGAGCTTTTCAAGGATTAAAGATAAGGCACTTACAAAGGAGTCCCAAATACTCAGAGATGGTTGACTTCTGTAATATGGGTCGTAGACTAAAAGCAGCGCAAAAACAGAGTGCAACAGGGTCCAAAAAATTGAGTGCCACAAGAGAGTTTGCATGCAAGCGTATCCTTTTACAGATCCAGAGATATACTCATGCAATTTTTGTTTTTAGGACAGAACGTGCATGATGAAAAAAACATTGTTTTTAAAAAGCGCATTGCAGAATATCAGTACTTTGATGTGGGAAAACTTCAAAACTTTCAAACAAAATATTTGTAGGCAGCTTACAGCAAGTTGTTGTGGCCGAGTGGTTAAGGCGATGGACTCGAAATCCATTGGGGTATCCCCGCGCAGGTTCGAATCCTGCCAACAACGAGAATCTTTTTATTATCGGCTACAATTTCAGAAGTTAACCTTTAGTATTTCTTCCATTTCAGTTTTATAAATAGGTGGCTTATTTTTGTGTCACTATTGCCTCTCCACACATTTGTTATCGCTACCTCTTTCATGTCTTTGCTACACCTCATTCCTACTTTAGCACTGGTGTAAACGCTTCAAATTATTATACCGTTGCTCTCTCATTCATACCTGCGCATGCACTTGAAAGTTACTTTACCAATAAAAGACGCAAAGAGAGAAATAGAACAAAAGTGCTGGCTGGATTGGCAAACACACTTCATAAAACTGCATTTTCTTTTTTATTCTCCCCCGTGTTACATGCTTAACCTCCCCATGTGTAATTTCTCTTAACCTGCTGTCCCAGGAAGAGAATTTCATCTACAGGCTCTTTCTGTGTTTTTTTCCCTAGTCTGTCTTTCCCATTTCTTAGCTGTGTAACTGTTCCTTTACGCGCTCTATTTAAACGCCATCAATCTCATTTGAGCTCCTTGCTCCCGCTTCTGTTTTCTCCACCTCTCATACTGCCAGTTCTCTCTTTCTCTGTGGTTGGTGGCTACTTTCCTGAGCTTCCGAAGCCACGTGGTTCCTGCCTCTTGTTGTCAGACTTGAATTGGAAAAGGAACTATATTAACAAGCCTTTACCACTCACACACGGCGGAAGTTTATACTTTAATTCAGTGAGCTAAGAAAAGCGTGTTGTGGGTCCCCTACGAGCCATGGTGCTTGCTTCATCATGATTTGGCACCAGTCATTAGCCGCAGCTCTGCTAATGAGCCACTGAGGTCAGTTTCAATATTTACTCAAAAACATAACCATGCAGCCCACCCCTCAACTGTGTATTTATCTTGCTTTTCTGCTGTTCGTGTGATTAGCTGGGAGGAGCTCACGGCGACATCCTCCCTATAAAAGTGTAGATGGATCACTCTCTAACTCTTTCTTGCTTCACATACAAATGGCTTGAAAGGTGCAGGGAAGATGCAGGTCTAATAGACAGAATAGAAGGTCTGTGCCAGGTGGGTTTCTCTGCATTGGTGTCCCATCACAGGTCCACAAGTGTAATGTGTGATCTTTGACTCCTGGCATTTCACAAGCAGGCGGCCAGGAAACGGTTTCAGCCTATCAACCACTGAGGAGACGCAGCCTCTGAATGAGGAATGAGGAAGCAATGAATACATCCAGCCTATCACAGGAACAGCCCTGAGTGTTCCGAATTATAAATTCTCCATGTCACTGTATGTCGTTGAGCCCAAGTAGCTCGCCGTGATCGTATAGTGGTTAGTACTCTGCGTTGTGGCCGCAGCAACCTCGGTTCGAATCCGAGTCACGGCATTGTGGTTGGCAATGTCACGGCAGTTGGGTGTTAATTTTACAGAATTAGCAAATGTACCAGTGGTTTTTGTAAAATGTCTATTAAAAACAGATCCTTTCAAATGTTTAAACCATCTAACAACAAATGATTTAAACTCGCATGATTATAAGCTGTAGCTATTATGTATTTACTTACATAAATTATCGTTCTTGAACCTATTGGGGGTGGAGGGGGAGCGGAGCTCACCCCCCAAGTGCAGTTGAGTGACCTGTGTTGTGGCTCTCTAGAGGGAAGGCACAAATTTTGCTGTCACCCAGCCCAATCCAGACGTGTATTGGGGCCAGGTTTCAGGCAAATAGAGCAGTAAGTGCAGAGACATGTTCACTCTCTAAAAGTGGCATTTCTAAAATAGTAAAGTTAAATCCAACCTCACCAGTAAGTAGGATTTTCAATAAATAAATAAAGCTACTCCTCTCCGATATGGAATTACCAAATAAAAAGTATAGGGGAATACACAGAGCTAACCTATGAGAGGGGTAGACCTCACAGTAGTGAAAAATGAAATAGACTGTTTGGTACTTACAGGACACGCAAACCACCAAAGTACATATCTTATTTTTTACTTACATAGCATCATGCACCTAGGACTACCTAGGGCCTACCTTAGGTATAAATTATATGTAATAAAAGGGGAGTTTAAGGCTTGTCAAGTAGGCTGGGACTCCCCTGGGAGACCCCTAAGTCTATGCCCAGAACCATAACTCTGCCAGTCGAGTACTTACCTAAAAGCCGATAACTCACTTTTCTTCCATAGGCTAACATTGAGTGGTTTCACTTGGAAATTCTTCTATGTGGTGTGGAGTTTTGGAACTTTAAAATATTCATCTAAAATCAGCCGAACAACGAATTCTGATTTACTCACCTGTTATCAGGAGAGACCTCAGTGCTGCATCTTGGAGCTCAGTACTGACCCTGAAAAGTAATTTTAACCGTACTTACCAGTAACTCGAATTTCCTTCCATGGGATATCATTGCCTGCTTTTTGCTGAAAATTTTCTAAGTGTTGATTTTTGAAACTTACAAATATTCTTTAAAAATCGTACCAACTGTGAAAACGTAATTGTTTACCTGTTTTAGATGGATGTCCCAGTACTGAGCCTAGGAGCCCAGCACTGGATTACAAAAGTAACAAGAACGTACTTTACCCGTAACTTGAATTTTCTTCCATAGGAAACCATTGACTGTTTTTCTGTGAAATTTCTTCTAAGTGTCGATTTTGCAAACATGTAAATATTCCTTAAAAATCGCCTGTATAACTTAAACGCAGTTTCTCAACTGCTTACAGGTGGTACAGTAGTGCTGGATCTAGGATCCAACACTGACCTAGAAAAAGTAACCATAACCCCACTTACCTGCTAAGTGAATTTCCTTCCATGGGATAACATTGGTAATTTGATCAGCAAAAGTTTCGAAGTGTCAACTTTTAAAATAGCAAAATATTGCTTTAAAATCACAACAGTAACTAAAACGAATGTACTCACTTGTTTCCAAGAACTGTCCCAGGACTGAATCTAGGATCCAGTCCTGGATTTAGAAAAGTAATCCTGAGAGTAATTAATTGCATATAACTTAAAATTCCCATTGAGCTCAATGTATTATTGTGATTCAAATTGTGTTGCCTATTGCAATAAACTGTAACTATGACCTGCAAAAGTCAATTGCCTATTGCAAAGTATTTAACTAAAGCATCTCATTCTGAGAAAGTATATTTTGATACCTATTGTTGGTTCTAAAATAAAACAACAATATCTTTTGTATGCAAACCAATGGCCTAGAGTTCAGTTCTTGAGTGTGTGAGACCATTTGCTGACTGAGTGTGTACAACAAATGTTTTACACTGTACTCTGATACTGCCTTACTGCTCGGCAAGCTACCACTTTAGAGAGTAAGGTTATATCTAACTTTAGCCTCTGCCAAACCTCTGGGGACTGGGGACTCTGTGCACACTGTACCTATTTGGGAACAGTATATACAGAGCCACTTTCTCACAGTAGTGATAAAGTGATTAGAGTCCTAAGGCCAACATAAAGATACAGCAAAACCTGAGGTGAAAAGCAAAAAGGTTGCTGGTAGGCCACCTTAAGGATGCCAGGTCTAACAAAAACTGAACTAAGGATAACATGAGTAAAACATCAGGTTTCTCTACTGCATTTGGTGAGACAAGTGGGCCTTCTTTTATCTTCCATTCAAGCAATCTTTGACAGACCCCTTTATTATAGAGCTTTTCAAGGATTAAAGATAAGGCACTTACAAAGGAGTCCCAAATACTCAGAGATGGTTGACTTCTGTAATATGGGTCGTAGACTAAAAGCAGCGCAAAAACAGAGTGCAACAGGGTCCAAAAAATTGAGTGTCACAAGAGAGTTTGCATGCAAGCGTATCCTTTTACAGATCCAGAGATATACTCATGCAATTTTTGTTTTTAGGCCAGAACGTGCATGATGAAAAAAACATTGTTTTTAAAAAGCGCATTGCAGAATATCAGTACTTTGATGTGGGAAAACTTCAAAACTTTCAAGCAAAATATTTGTAGGCAGCTTACAGCAAGTTGTTGTGGCCGAGTGGTTAAGGCGATGGACTCGAAATCCATTGGGGTATCCCCGCGCAGTTTCGAATCCTGCCAACAATGAGAATCTTTTTATTATCGGCTACAATTTCAGAAGTTAACCTTTAGTATTTCTTCCATTTCAGTTTTATAAATAGGTGGCTTATTTTTGTGTCACTATTGCCTCTCCACATATTTGTTATCGCTACCTCTTTCATGTCTTTGCTACACCTCATTCCTACTTTAGCACTGGTGTAAACGCTTCAAATTATTATACCGTTGCTCTCTCATTCATACCTGCGCATGCACTTGAAAGTTACTTTACCAATAAAAGACGCAAAGAGAGAAATAGAACAAAAGTGCTGGCTGGATTGGCAAACACACTTCATAAAACTGCATTTTCTTTTTTATTCTCCCCCGTGTTACATGCTTAACCTCCCCATGTGTAATTTCTCTTAACCTGCTGTCCCAGGAAGAGAATTTCATCTACAGGCTCTTTCTGTGTTTTTTTCCCTAGTCTGTCTTTCCCATTTCTTAGCTGTGTAACTGTTCCTTTACGCGCTCTATTTAAACGCCATCAATCTCATTTGAGCTCCTTGCTCCCGCTTCTGTTTTCTCCACCTCTCATACTGCCAGTTCTCTCTTTCTCTGTGGTTGGTGGCTACTTTCCTGAGCTTCCGAAGCCACGTGGTTCCTGCCTCTTGTTGTCAGACTTGAATTGGAAAAGGAACTATATTAACAAGCCTTTACCACTCACACACGGCGGAAGTTTATACTTTAATTCAGTGAGCTAAGAAAAGCGTGTTGTGGGTCCCCTACGAGCCATGGTGCTTGCTTCATCATGATTTGGCACCAGTCATTAGCCGCAGCTCTGCTAATGAGCCACTGAGGTCAGTTTCAATATTTACTCAAAAACATAACCATGCAGCCCACCCCTCAACTGTGTATTTATCTTGCTTTTCTGCTGTTCGTGTGATTAGCTGGGAGGAGCTCACGGCGACATCCTCCCTATAAAAGTGTAGATGGATCACTCTCTAACTCTTTCTTGCTTCACATACAAATGGCTTGAAAGGTGCAGGGAAGATGCAGGTCTAATAGACAGAATAGAAGGTCTGTGCCAGGTGGGTTTCTCTGCATTGGTGTCCCATCACAGGTCCGCAAGTGTAATGTGTGATCTTTGACTCCTGGCATTTAACAAGCAGGCGGCCAGGAAACGGTTTCAGCCTATCAACCACTGAGGAGACGCAGCCTCTGAATGAGGAATGAGGAAGCAATGAATACATCCAGCCTATCACAGGAACAGCCCTGAGTGTTCCGAATTATAAATTCTCCATGTCACTGTATGTCGTTGAGCCCAAGTAGCTCGCCGTGATCGTATAGTGGTTAGTACTCTGCGTTGTGGCCGCAGCAACCTCGGTTCGAATCCGAGTCACGGCATTGTGGTTGGCAATGTCACGGCAGTTGGGTGTTAATTTTACAGAATTAGCAAATGTACCAGTGGTTTTTGTAAAATGTCTATTAAAAACAGATCCTTTCAAATGTTTAAACCATCTAACAACAAATGATTTAAACTCGCATGATTATAAGCTGTAGCTATAATGTATTTACTTACATAAATTATCGTTCTTGAACCTATTGGGGGTGGAGGGGGAGCGGAGCTCACCCCCCAAGTGCAGTTGAGTGACCTGTGTTGTGGCTCTCTAGAGGGAAGGCACAAATTTTGCTGTCACCCAGCCCAATCCAGACGTGTATTGGGGCCAGGTTTCAGGCAAATAGAGCAGTAAGTGCAGAGACATGTTCACTCTCTAAAAGTGGCATTTCTAAAATAGTAAAGTTAAATCCAACCTCACCAGTAAGTAGGATTTTCAATAAATAAATAAAGCTACTCCTCTCCGATATGGAATTACCAAATAAAAAGTATAGGGGAATACACAGAGCTAACCTATGAGAAGGGTAGACCTCACAGTAGTGAAAAATGAAATAGACTGTTTGGTACTTACAGGACACGCAAACCACCAAAGTACATATCTTATTTTTTACTTACATAGCATCATGCACCTAGGACTACCTAGGGCCTACCTTAGGTATAAATTATATGTAATAAAAGGGGAGTTTAAGGCTTGTCAAGTAGGCTGGGACTCCCCTGGGAGACCCCTAAGTCTATGCCCAGAACCATAACTCTGCCAGTCGAGTACTTACCTAAAAGCCGATAACTCACTTTTCTTCCATAGGCTAACATTGAGTGGTTTCACTTGGAAATTCTTCTATGTGGTGTGGAGTTTTGGAACTTTAAAATATTCATCTAAAATCAGCCGAACAACGAATTCTGATTTACTCACCTGTTATCAGGAGAGACCTCAGTGCTGCATCTTGGAGCTCAGTACTGACCCTGAAAAGTAATTTTAACCGTACTTACCAGTAACTCGAATTTCCTTCCATGGGATATCATTGCCTGCTTTTTGCTGAAAATTTTCTAAGTGTCGATTTTTGAAACTTACAAATATTCTTTAAAAATCGTACCAACTGTGAAAACGTAATTGTTTACCTGTTTTAGATAGATGTCCCAGTACTGAGCCTAGGAGCCCAGCACTGGATTACAAAAGTAACGAGAACGTACTTTACCCGTAACTTGAATTTTCTTCCATAGGAAACCATTGACTGTTTTTCTGTGAAATTTCTTCTAAGTGTCGATTTTGCAAACATGTAAATATTCCTTAAAAATCGCCTGTATAACTTAAACGCAGTTTCTCAACTGCTTACAGGTGGTACAGTAGTGCTGGATCTAGGATCCAACACTGACCTAGAAAACGTAACCATAACCCCACTTACCTGCTAAGTGAATTTCCTTCCATAGGATAACATTGGTAATTTGATCAGCAAAAGTTTCAAAGTGTCAACTTTTAAAATAGCAAAATATTGCTTAAAAATCACAACAGTAACTAAAACGAATTTACTCACTTGTTTCCAAGAACTATCCCAGGACTGAATCTAGGATCCAGTCCTGGATTTAGAAAAGTAATCCTGAAAGTAATTAATTGCATATAACTTAAAATTCCCATTGAGCTCAATGTATTATTGTGATTCAAATTGTGTTGCCTATTGCAATAAACTGTAACTATGACCTGCAAAAGTCAATTGCCTATTGCAAAGTATTTAACTAAAGCATCTCATTCTGAGAAAGTATATTTTGATACCTATTGTTGGTTCTAAAATAAAACAACAATATCTTTTGTATGCAAACCAATGGCCTAGAGTTCAGTTCTTGAGTGTGTGAGACCATTTGCTGACTGAGTGTGTACAACAAATGTTTTACACTGTACTCTGATACTGCCTTACTGCTCGGCAAGCTACCACTTTAGAGAGTAAGGTTATATCTAACTTTAGCCTCTGCCAAACCTCTGGGGACTGGGGACTCTGTGCACACTGTACCTATTTGGGAACAGTATATACAGAGCCACTTTCTCACAGTAGTGATAAAGTGATTAGAGTCCTACGGCCAACATAAAGATACAGCAAAACGTGAGGTGAAAAGCAAAAAGGTTGCTGGTAGGCCACCTTAAGGATGCCAGGTCTAACAAAAACTGAACTAAGGATAACATGAGTAAAACATCAGGTTTCTCTACTGCATTTGGTGAGACAAGTGGGCCTTCTTTTATCTTCTATTCAAGCAATCTTTGACAGACCCCTTTATTATAGAGCTTTTCAAGGATTAAAGATAAGGCACTTACAAAGGAGTCCCATATACTCAGAGATGGTTGACTTCGATAATATGGGTCGTAGACTAAAAGCAGCGCAAAAACAGAGTGCAACAGGGTCCAAAAAACTTGAGTGCCACAAGAGAGTTTGAATGCAAGCGTATCCTTTTACAGATCCAGAGATATACTCATGCAATTTTTATTTTTAGGACAGAACGTGCATGATGAAAAAAACATTGTTTTTAAAAAGCGCATTGCAGAATATCAGTACTATGATGTGGGAAAACTTCAAAACTTTCAAACAAAATATTTGTAGGCAGCTTACAGCAAGTTGTTGTGGCCGAGTGGTTAAGGCGATGGACTAGAAATCCATTGGGGTATCCCCGCGCAGGTTCGAATCCTGCCAACAACGAGAATCTTTTTATTATCGGCTACAATTTCAGAAGTTAACCTTTAGTATTTCTTCCATTTCAGTTTTATAAATAGGTGGCTTATTTTTGTGTCACTATTGCCTCTCCACATATTTGTTATCGCTACCTCTTTCATGTCTTTGCTACACCTCATTCCTACTTTAGCACTGGTGTAAACGCTTCAAATTATTATACGGTTGCTCTCTCATTCATACCTGCGCATGCACTTGAAAGTTACTTTACCAATAAAAGACGCAAAGAGAGAAATAGAACAAAAGTGCTGGCTGGATTGGCAAACACACTTCATAAAACTGCATTTTCTTTTTTATTCTCCCCCGTGTTACATGCTTAACCTCCCTATGTGTAATTTCTCTTAACCTGCTGTCCCAGGAAGAGAATTTCATCTACAGGCTCTTTCTGTGTTTTTTTCCCTAGTCTGTCTTTCCCATTTCTTAGCTGTGTAACTGTTCCTTTACGCGCTCTATTTAAATGCCATCAATCTCATTTGAGCTCCTTGCTCCCGCTTCTGTTTTCTCCACCTCTCATACTGCCAGTTCTCTCTTTCTCTGTGGTTGGTGGCTACTTTCCTGAGCTTCTGAAGCCACGTGGTTCCTGCCTCTTGTTGTCAGACTTGAATTGGAAAAGGAACCATATTAACAAGCCTTTACCACTCACACACGGCGGAAGTTTATACTTTAATTCAGTGAGCTAAGAAAAGCGTGTTGTGGGTCCCCTACGAGCCATGGTGCATGCTTCATCATGATTTGGCACCAGTCATTAGCCGCAGCTCTGCTAATGAGCCACTGAGGTCAGTTTCAATATTTACTCAAAAACATAACCATGCAGCCCACCCCTCAACTGTGTATTTATCTTGCTTTTCTGCTGTTCGTGTGATTAGCTGGGAGGAGCTCACGGCGACATCCTCCCTATAAAAGTGTAGATGGATCACTCTCTAACTCTTTCTTGCTTCACATACAAATGGCTTGAAAGGTGCAGGGAAGATGCAGGTCTAATAGACAGAATAGAAGGTCTGTGCCAGGTGGGTTTCTCTGCATTGGTGTCCCATCACAGGTCCGCAATTGTAATGTGTGATCTTTGACTCCTGGCATTTCACAAGCAGGCGGCCAGGAAACGGTTTCAGCCTATCAACCACTGAGGAGACGCAGCCTCTGAATGAGGAATGAGGAAGCAATGAATACATCCAGCCTATCACAGGAACAACCCTGAGTGTTCCGAATTATAAATTCTCCATGTCATTGTATGTCGTTGAGCCCAAGTAGCTCGCCGTGATCGTATAGTGGTTAGTACTCTGCGTTGTGGCCGCAGCAACCTCGGTTCGAATCCGAGTCACGGCATTGTGGTTGGCAATGTCACGGCAGTTGGGTGTTAATTTTACAGAATTAGCAAATGTACCAGTGGTTTTTGTAAAATGTCTATTAAAAACAGATCCTTTCAAATATTTAAACCATCTAACAACAAATGATTTAAACTCGCATGATTATAAGCTGTAGCTATAATGTATTTACTTACATAAATTATCGTTCTTGAACCTATTGGGGGTGGAGGGGGAGCGGAGATCACCCCCCAGGTGCAGTTGAGTGACCTGTGTTGTGGCTCTCTAGAGGGAAGGCACACATTTTGCTGTCACCCAGCCCAATCCAGACGTGTATTGGGGCCAGGTTTCAGGCAAATAGAGCAGTAAGTGCAGAGATATGTTCACTCTCTAAAAGTGGCATTTCTAAAATAGTAAAGTTAAATCCAACCTCACCAGTAAGTAGGATTTTCAATAAATAAATAAAGCTACTCCTCTCCGATATGGAATTACCAAATTAAAAGTATAGGGGAATACACAGAGCTAACCTATGAGAGGGGTAGACCTCACAGTAGTGAAAAATGAAATAGACTGTTTGGTACTTACAGGACACGCGAACCACCAAAGTACATAGCTTATTTTTTACTTACATAGCATCATGCACCTAGGACTACCTAGGGCCTACCTTAGGTGTAAATTATATGTAATAAAAGGGGAGTTTAAGGCTTGGCAAGTAGGCTGGGACTCCCCTGGGAGACCCCTGAGTCTATGCCCAGAACCATAACTCTGCCAGTCGAGTACTTACCTAAAAGCCGATAATTCACTTTTCTTCCATAGGCTAACATTGAGTGGTTTCACTTGGAAATTCTTCTAAGTGGTGTGGAGTTTTGGAACTTTAAAATATTCATCTAAAATCAGCCGAACAACGAATTCTGATTTACTCACCTGTTATCAGGAGAGACCTCAGTGCTGCATCTTGGAGCTCAGTACTGACCCTGAAAAGTAATTTTAACCGTACTTACCAGTAACTCGAATTTCCTTCCATGGGATATCATTGCCTGCTTTTTGCTGAACATTTTCTAAGTGTCGATTTTTGAAACTTACAAATATTCTTTAAAAATCGTACCAACTGTGAAAACGTAGTTGTTTACCTGTTTTAGATAGATGTCCCAGTACTGAGCCTAGGAGCCCAGCACTGGATTACAAAAGTAACGAGAACGTACTTTACCCGTAACTTGAATTTTCTTCCATAGGAAACCATTGACTGTTTTTCTGTGAAATTTCTTCTAAGTGTCGATTTTGCAAACATGTAAATATTCCTTAAAAATCGCCTGTATAACTTAAACGCAGTTTCTCAACTGCTTACAGGTGGTACAGTAGTGCTGGATCTAGGATCCAACACTGACCTAGAAAAAGTAACCATAACCCCACTTACCTGCTAAGTGAATTTCCTTCCATAGGATAACATTGGTAATTTGATCAGCAAAAGTTTCTAAGTGTCAGCTTTTAAAATAGCAAAATATTGCTTAAAAATCACAACAGTAACTAAAACGAATTTACTCACTTGTTTCCAAGAACTGTCCCAGGACTGAATCTAGGATCCAGTCCTGGATTTAGAAAAGTAATCCTGAAAGTAATTAATTGCATATAACTTAAAATTCCCATTGAGCTCAATGTATTATTGTGATTCAAATTGTGTTGCCTATTGCAATAAACTGTAACTATGACCTGCAAAAGTCAATTGCCTATTGCAAAGTATTTAACTAAAGCATCTCATTCTGAGAAAGTATATTTTGATACCTATTGTTGGTTCTAAAATAAAACAACAATATCTTTTGTATGGAAACCAATGGCCTAGAGTTCAGTTCTTGAGTGTGTGAGACCATTTGCTGACTGAGTGTGTACAACAAATGTTTTACACTGTACTCTGATACTGCCTTACTGCTCGGCAAGCTACCACTTTAGAGAGTAAGGTTATATCTAACTTTAGCCTCTGCCAAACCTCTGGGGACTGGGGACTCTGTGCACACTGTACCTATTTGGGAACAGTATATACAGAGCCACTTTCTCACAGTAGTGATAAAGTGATTAGAGTCCTAAGGCCAACATAAAGATACAGCAAAACGTGAGGTGAAAAGCAAAAAGGTTGCTGGTAGGCCACCTTAAGGATGCCAGGTCTAACAAAAACTGAACTAAGGATAACATGAGTAAAACATCAGGTTTCTCTACTGCATTTGGTGAGACAAGTGGGCCTTCTTTTATCTTCCATTCAAGCAATCTTTGACAGACCCCTTTATTATAGAGCTTTTCAAGGATTAAAGATAAGGCACTTACAAAGGAGTCCCAAATACTCAGAGATGGTTGACTTCTGTAATATGGGTCGTAGACTAAAAGCAGCGCAAAAACAGAGTGCAACAGGGTCCAAAAAACTTGAGTGCCACAAGAGAGTTTGAATGCAAGCGTATCCTTTTACAGATCCAGAGATATACTCATGCAATTTTTGTTTTTAGGACAGAACGTGCATGATGAAAAAAACATTGTTTTTAAAAAGCGCATTGCAGAATATCAGTACTTTGATGTGGGAAAACTTCAAAACTTTCAAACAAAATATTTGTAGGCAGCTTACAGCAAGTTGTTGTGGCCGAGTGGTTAAGGCGATGGACTAGAAATCCATTGGGGTATCCCCGCGCTGGTTCGAATCCTGCCAACAACGAGAATCTTTTTATTATCGGCTACAATTTCAGAAGTTAACCTTTAGTATTTCTTCCATTTCAGTTTTATAAATAGGTGGCTTATTTTTGTGTCACTATTGCCTCTCCACATATTTGTTATCGCTACCTCTTTCATGTCTTTGCTACACCTCATTCCTACTTTAGCACTGGTGTAAACGCTTCAAATTATTATACGGTTGCTCTCTCATTCATACCTGCGCATGCACTTGAAAGTTACTTTACCAATAAAAGACGCAAAGAGAGAAATAGAACAAAAGTGCTGGCTGGATTGGCAAACACACTTCATAAAACTGCATTTTCTTTTTTATTCTCCCCCGTGTTACATGCTTAACCTCCCCATGTGTAATTTCTCTTAACCTGCTGTCCCAGGAAGAGAATTTCATCTACAGGCTCTTTCTGTGTTTTTTTCCCTAGTCTGTCTTTCCCATTTCTTAGCTGTGTAACTGTTCCTTTACGCGCTCTATTTAAACGCCATCAATCTCATTTGAGCTCCTTGCTCCTGCTTCTGTTTTCTCCACCTCTCATACTGCCAGTTCTCTCTTTCTCTGTGGTTGGTGGCTACTTTCCTGAGCTTCCGAAGCCACGTGGTTCCTGCCTCTTGTTGTCAGACTTGAATTGGAAAAGGAACCATATTAACAAGCCTTTACCACTCACACACGGCGGAAGTTTATACTTTAATTCAGTGAGCTAAGAAAAGCGTGTTGTGGGTCCCCTACGAGCCATGGTGCATGCTTCATCATGATTTGGCACCAGTCATTAGCCGCAGCTCTGCTAATGAGCCACTGAGGTCAGTTTCAATATTTACTCAAAAACATAACCATGCAGCCCACCCCTCAACTGTGTATTTATCTTGCTTTTCTGCTGTTCGTGTGATTAGCTGGGAGGAGCTCACGGCGACATCCTCCCTATAAAAGTGTAGATGGATCACTCTCTAACTCTTTCTTGCTTCACATACAAATGGCTTGAAAGGTGCAGGGAAGATGCAGGTCTAATAGACAGAATAGAAGGTCTGTGCCAGGTGGGTTTCTCTGCATTGGTGTCCCATCACAGGTCCGCAAGTGTAATGTGTGATCTTTGACTCCTGGCATTTCACAAGCAGGCGGCCAGGAAACGGTTTCAGCCTATCAACCACTGAGGAGACGCAGCCTCTGAATGAGGAATGAGGAAGCAATGAATACATCCAGCCTATCACAGGAACAGCCCTGAGTGTTCCGAATTATAAATTCTCCATGTCACTGTATGTCGTTGAGCCCAAGTAGCTCGCCGTGATCGTATAGTGGTTAGTACTTTGCGTTGTGGCCGCAGCAACCTCGGTTCGAATCCGAGTCACGGCATTGTGGTTGGCAATGTCACGGCAGTTGGGTGTTAATTTTACAGAATTAGCAAATGTACCAGTGGTTTTTGTAAAATGTCTATTAAAAACAGATCCTTTCAAATATTTAAACCATCTAACAACAAATGATTTAAACTCGCATGATTATAAGCTGTAGCTATAATGTATTTACTTACATAAATTATCGTTCTTGAACCTATTGGGGGTGGAGGGGGAGCGGAGATCACCCCCCAGGTGCAGTTGAGTGACCTGTGTTGTGGCTCTCTAGAGGGAAGGCACACATTTTGCTGTCACCCAGCCCAATCCAGACGTGTATTGGGGCCAGGTTTCAGGCAAATAGAGCAGTAAGTGCAGAGATATGTTCACTCTCTAAAAGTGGCATTTCTAAAATAGTAAAGTTAAATCCAACCTCACCAGTAAGTAGGATTTTCAATAAATAAATAAAGCTACTCCTCTCCGATATGGAATTACCAAATTAAAAGTATAGGGGAATACACAGAGCTAACCTATGAGAGGGGTAGACCTCACAGTAGTGAAAAATGAAATAGACTGTTTGGTACTTACAGGACACGCGAACCACCAAAGTACATAGCTTATTTTTTACTTACATAGCATCATGCACCTAGGACTACCTAGGGCCTACCTTAGGTGTAAATTATATGTAATAAAAGGGGAGTTTAAGGCTTGGCAAGTAGGCTGGGACTCCCCTGGGAGACCCCTGAGTCTATGCCCAGAACCATAACTCTGCCAGTCGAGTACTTACCTAAAAGCCGATAACTCACTTTTCTTCCATAGGCTAACATTGAGTGGTTTCACTTGGAAATTCTTCTAAGTGGTGTGGAGTTTTGGAACTTTAAAATATTCATCTAAAATCAGCCGAACAACGAATTCTGATTTACTCACCTGTTATCAGGAGAGACCTCAGTGCTGCATCTTGGAGCTCGGTACTGACCCTGAAAAGTAATTTTAACCGTACTTACCAGTAACTCGAATTTCCTTCCATGGGATATCATTGCCTGCTTTTTGCTGAAAATTTTCTAAGTGTCGATTTTTGAAACTTACAAATATTCTTTAAAAATCGTACCAACTGTGAAAACGTAATTGTTTACCTGTTTTAGATAGATGTCCCAGTACTGAGCCTAGGAGCCCAGCACTGGATGACAAAAGTAACGAGAACGTACTTTACCCGTAACTTGAATTTTCTTCCATAGGAAACCATTGACTGTTTTTCTGTGAAATTTCTTCTAAGTGTCGATTTTGCAAACATGTAAATATTCCTTAAAAATCGCCTGTATAACTTAAACGCAGTTTCTCAACTGCTTACAGGTGGTACAGTAGTGCTGGATCTAGGATCCAACACTGACCTAGAAAAAGTAACCATAATCCCACTTACCTGCTAAGTGAATTTCCTTCCATAGGATAACGTTGGTATTTTGATCAGCAAAAGTTTCTAAGTGTCAACTTTTAAAATAGCAAAATATTGCTTAAAAATCACAACAGTAACTAAAACGAATTTACTCACTTGTTTCCAAGAACTGTCCCAGGACTGAATCTAGGATCCAGTCCTGGATTTAGAAAAGTAATCCTGAAAGTAATTAATTGCATATAACTTAAAATTCCCATTGAGCTCAATGTATTATTGTGATTCAAATTGTGTTGCCTATTGCATTAAACTGTAACTATGACCTGCAAAAGTCAATTGCCTATTGCAAAGTATTTAACTAAAGCATCTCATTCTGAGCAAGTATATTTTGATACCTATTGTTGGTTCTAAAATAAAACAACAATATCTTTTGTATGCAAACCAATGGCCTAGAGTTCAGTTCTTGAGTGTGTGAGACCATTTGCTGACTGAGTGTGTACAACAAATGTTTTACACTGTACTCTGATACTGCCTTACTGCTCGGCAAGCTACCACTTTAGAGAGTAAGGTTATATCTAACTTTAGCCTCTGGCAAACCTCTGGGGACTCTGTGCACACTGTACCTATTTGGGAACAGTATATACAGAGCCACTTTCTCACAGTAGTGATAAAGTGATTTGAGTCCTAAGGCCAACATAAAGATACAGCAAAACGTGAGGTGAAAAGCAAAAAGGTTGCTGGTAGGCCACCTTAAGGATGCCAGGTCTACCAAAAACTGAACTAAGGATAACATGAGTAAAACATCAGGTTTCTCTACTGCATTTGGTGAGACAAGTGGGCCTTCTTTTATCTTCCATTCAAGCAATCTTTGACAGACCCCTTTATTATAGAGCTTTTCAAGGATTAAAGATAAGGCACTTACAAAGGAGTCCCAAATACTCAGAGATGGTTGACTTCTGTAATATGGGTCGTAGACTAAAAGCAGCGCAAAAACAGAGTGCAACAGGGTCCAAAAAACTTGAGTGCCACAAGGGAGTTTGAATGCAAGCGTATCCTTTTACAGATCCAGAGATGTACTCATGCAATTTTTGTTTTTAGGACAGAACGTGCATGATGAAAAAAACATTGTTTTTAAAAAGCGCATTGCAGAATATCAGTACTTTGATGTGGGAAAACTTCAAAACTTTCAAACAAAATATTTGTAGGCAGCTTACAGCAAGTTGTTGTGGCCGAGTGGTTAAGGCGATGGACTCGAAATCCATTGGGGTATCCCCGCGCAGGTTCGAATCCTGCCAACAACGAGAATCTTTTTATTATCGGCTACAATTTCAGAAGTTAACCTTTAGTATTTCTTCCATTTCAGTTTTATAAATAGGTGGCTTATTTTTGTGTCACTATTGCCTCTCCACATATTTGTTATCGCTACCCCTTTCATGTCTTTGCTACACCTCATTCCTACTTTAGCACTGGTGTAAACGCTTCAAATTATTATACCGTTGCTCTCTCATTCATACCTGCGCATGCACTTGAAAGTTACTTTACCAATAAAAGACGCAAAGAGAGAAATAGAACAAAAGTGCTGGCTGGATTGGCAAACACACTTCATAAAACTGCATTTTCTTTTTTAATCTCCCCCGTGTTACATGCTTAACCTCCCCATGTGTAATTTCTCTTAACCTGCTGTCCCAGGAAGAGAATTTCATCTACAGGCTCTTTCTGTGTTTTTTTCCCTAGTCTGTCTTTCCCATTTCTTAGCTGTGTAACTGTTCCTTTACGCGCTCTATTTAAACGCCATCAATCTCATTTGAGCTCCTTGCTCCCGCTTCTGTTTTCTCCACCTCTCATACTGCCAGTTCTCTCTTTCTCTGTGGTTGGTGGCTACTTTCCTGAGCTTCCGAAGCCACGTGGTTCCTGCCTCTTGTTGTCAGGCTTGAATTGGAAAAGGAACCATATTAACAAGCCTTTACCACACACACACGGCGGAAGTTTATACTTTAATTCAGTGAGCTAAGAAAAGCGTGTTGTGGGTCCCCTACGAGCCATGGTGCTTGCTTCATCATGATTTGGCACCAGTCATTAGCTGCAGCTCTGCTAATGAGCCACTGAGGTCAGTTTCAATATTTACTCAAAAACATAACCATGCAGCCCACCCCTCAACTGTGTATTTATCTTGCTTTTCTGCTGTTCGTGTGATTAGCTGGGAGGAGCTCACGGCGACATCCTCCCTATAAAAGTGTAGATGGATCACTCTCTAACTCTTTCTTGCTTCACATACAAATGGCTTGAAAGGTGCAGGGAAGATGCAGGTCTAATAGACAGAATAGAAGGTCTGTGCCAGGTGGGTTTCTCTGCATTGGTGTCCCATCACAGGTCCGCAAGTGTAATGTGTGAACTTTGACTCCTGGCATTTCACAAGCAGGCGGCCAGGAAACGGTTTCAGCCTATCAACCACTGAGGAGACGCAGCCTCTGAATGAGGAATGAGGAAGCAATGAATACATCCAGCCTATCACAGGAATAGCCCTGAGTGTTCCGAATTATAAATTCTCCATGTCACTGTATGTCGTTGAGCCCAAGTAGCTCGCCGTGATCGTATAGTGGTTAGTACTCTGCGTTGTGGCCGCAGCAACCTCGGTTTGAATCCGAGTCACGGCATTGTGGTTGGCAATGTCACGGCAGTTGGGTGTTAATTTTACAGAATTAGCAAATGTGCCAGTGGTTTTTGTAAAATGTCTATTAAAAACAGATCCTTTCAAATATTTAAACCATCTAACAACAAATGATTTAAACTCGCATGATTATAAGCTGTAGCTATAATGTATTTACTTACATAAATTATCGTTCTTGAACCTATTGGGGGTGGAGGGGGAGCGGAGCTCACCCCCCAGGTGCAGTTGAGTGACCTGTGTTGTGGCTCTCTAGAGGGAAGGCACAAATTTTGCTGTCACCCAGCCCAATCCAGACGTGTATTGGGGCCAGGTTTCAGGCAAATAGAGCAGTAAGTGCAGAGACATGTTCACTCTCTAAAAGTGGCATTTCTAAAATAGTAAAGTTAAATCCAACCTCACCAGTAAGTAGGATTTTCAATAAATAAATAAAGCTACTCCTCTCCGATATGGAATTACCAAATAAAAAGTATAGGGGAATACACAGAGCTAACCTATGAGAGGGGTAGACCTCACAGTAGTGAAAAATGAAATAGACTGTTTGGTACTTACAGGACACGCGAACCACCAAAGTACATATCTTATTTTTTACTTACATAGCATCATGCACCTAGGACTACCTAGGGCCTACCTTAGGTGTAAATTATATGTAATAAAAGGGGAGTTTAAGGCTTGGCAAGTAGGCTGCGACTCCCCTGGGAGACCCCTGAGTCTATGCCCAGAACCATAACTCTGCCAGTCGAGTACTTACCTAAAAGCCGATAACTCACTTTTCTTCCATAGGCTAAAATTTCGTTGTTTCACTTGGAAATTCTTCTAAGTGGTGTGGAGTTTTGGAACTTTAAAATATTCATCTAAAATCAGCCGAACAACGAATTCTGATTTACTCACCTGTTATCAGGAGAGACCTCAGTGCTGCATCTTGGAGCTCAGTACTGACCCTGAAAAGTAATTTTAACCGTACTTACCAGTAACTCGAATTTCCTTCCATGGGATATCATTGCCTGCTTTTTGCTGAAAATTTTCTAAGTGTCGATTTTTGAAACTTACAAATATTCTTTAAAAATCGTACCAACTGTGAAAACGTAATTGTTTACCTGTTTTAGATAGATGTCCCAGTACTGAGCCTAGGAGCCCAGCACTGGATTACAAAAGTAACGAGAACGTACTTGTTGTAATCGCCTACTTGGTACGTTCCTTTCCCCCCCTCCTTCCTCCTCCCTTGGTTCTTCCCTCTCCCTGTCACCAACATTCCATTGCACCCTTCCTCTGACTAGGCTGGTTCCTGTGGTGGTGTATGACCATTAAAGAAGAGTTCTTACTTACCTGCCTTCTGGTCATCTTTATAACACTGGCGACGTCTTGCTGTGTGGGGACGGCTCACCATCACCCCCAATTCTTCAATTCCAGCTCTCCTGTGTCGGCGGTCGTGAGTACCTGGGAGGCTCCGCTGTTTCTAAATTCTTCAAAGTAAGACTGTTACTGTGCTGATTAAAGAGGTGTTTTATCCCTTCAATTTCGCAAGTGTGCTTCTGCCTGCATGTGGCTGAGAGAAGGAGGGAGTTTGCCACTTTAGCTTCGCCTTCGTGACCTTGTGACACTTGCTCTGTGTGTTGGCCTCTTAGCGCTGCCTTTCCTGTCCTGCCGTGGCTCCGTCTGTGAAGGGTATGATTTCGACTGTGTGATTAGTCGGGTTTCTCCCTGCTTCTGCGGACCTAAGGAGCGTTTCAGCCGCCTTTGTTGCAATTCGCCTCATTTGGAGTCAATTCCCTGCTTTTGGCCATCCAGCGCTACCGCACCGGTTACCACAGCGCCTGCCTGAGGGTGCTACGGGGTTGGCTTTCAGTACTGCTTGGACCTCAGCAACGCTGTATTGGCTGTGGTTTGAAGCATCGTCAACATAGCTTCTGTTTCTTCGCCTTTGTCATAGCCGTGTGCGGCAGCCTCTGTGTTGTTTTATTCAAGTGAGGCATTTCTGACAGGATTCCTGACGGCAGCCGAGCATTCCTTCTCGCGCGCTCGCAACTGATCCGTCATAATTGACACTCCTCTGCTGAGGTGAATGGGGGTGCGTTTCTGACTTCATCCACCAGGTGGCAGCGTGGCTCTTCTTAACGATCCGGTTGTGGGGAAAATACAACAATTTCTTCATCTTAAGGGCTCCAGCGAAATTCTCCACATATCCAGGATATAGCTGTGTAAATCCTTCTTTGTAATGTGTTTTCTTCGTTTTCGCTGATGGGCACAGCTTGTGGAATCTTCTGCCTCTCATTTCACGCTGACAGGCACAGCTGCACATAGTTTTTGTCACTGATGGGCACAGTTATCATCACTGTGGTCGCGCTTGTCTGCTCACGCTGACCAGCTCAGTTTTCCTTTGCTAACATTCTCAGTCACACGTTCTGTTGATCCTCCTGTGTGGTGTGTTCGCCAGAGTATTGTAGTGTATGTTGGTTATTCAATTGTATTTTTGATGACTGTCCAAACTGGTACCTGTGCTAATTTTCTGTACTGCTCCATCATATATTGAAATGTACATTGACTTTTGTATGGGGTGGGGTGTAAAACAATTTTGAGTATATTGGGTTTTCTCCTCTTCATTTTCCAACGTTGTTCATTGTTTTGTTTTGCTGTATTTTACCTCCTCCCTCATAGTTATTGTAAATTATGGCAGCTGCTAATATGTCGCAGCCCCCACCTTTCCTTAACGAGGCAGGAGAACCTATTCTGCCTTGGAAACAATGGTTTGGGTTACTGGAGTCCTATCTTATTGCTATTGGAGGGGAGAAGTTTTCCCATTTACGCAAGTTACACACCCTGCTACACAATTTGGGCGTGGAGGGACGCAAGGTCTATGATGACATTTCGACTAATGCAGAAGGGGGAAGTGATAGTGATGACGATGAAAATGTGTATATTGTGGCAGTAAACAAACTAGAAAAGCATTTCAGTAAAAGGATAAACGTAGTGTTAGAGAGACATAAATTCTTCTCAAGAACACAGGGAAAAAATGAGAAGGTTAAACCATTTATTGCAGCCTTAAAGGGTCTAGCGAACACATGTGAGTTTGAGTCCCTTCAGGATTCCCTGATTAGAGACCAGTTGGTCAGGTGCACCAACAATCATAAGATTCAGGAGAGGCTGCTTGTGGCCAATCCTAACCTCAAGGAAGCCATAGATATAGCGGTAGGGATTGAGCACACGGCAGATTGTATGGTTGAAATGAAAGGTGAAGGGGGCAAAACCATGGAGGTCAATGCCATAAGCAAAGATCACAAAAGTAAGATAGCTAACACCCCACTTCAGGGAAATAAATTCAAGTGTTATAGATGTGGGAGCCCTACACACTTAGCCAATAACCCGATTTGCCAAGCACGTTCTGTTGTCTGCCACAAATGTGGGAAAAAAGGACATTTGTCCAGGGTATGTCATGATCAGCGCTCTAAAGCGGTGTTGGAGATTGAGCCACAATTATTTCCTGATCCCAAGTTAATTTTTCAACTTAAAGACAAAAACAATACCGATAAATTCCCATCTTGCAACATTACCCTGGATAACAAAACCCTAACGGTCTTTGCTGATTCATGTTCCCCTTACACCCTGGTTGATGCCACCATATTTTCTCAACTGTTTCCCTCATGGGAAGAAACGGTACAACCTCCGGACATACAACCAGGAGGCTACAATGGGGACCCTATACCCCTATTAGGTATTACCACTAAGGAAATAGGGTTCAAAGGAAGGAACACAGTGGGCAAGATATACATTACCCAGAAGGGGTCCAACTTGTTGGGATGGAAACACCAGAGGGAACTCGGGATTAAGTTAGACCCCAACAGTCCCGACCAAGTCCTCTTAGTGGATCCCTCGGTGGGAGGGATGGATGTTTGCAATGATTTCCCCAAAGTGTTTTCTGATGACCTAGGATTACTCAAGAATTATCAGCATTCCATCAAATTGAAATCCAATGCCAAACCGGTAGCACACAAAGCCAGACCCATACCACATTTAATGCACGTGCCTCTTCAAAATGAGCTAGACAGATTGCTGTCGTTGGGGGTGATCGAACCCATAGAGTGTTCACAGTGGTTGGCCCCCATTGTTCTTACCACCAAGGCTACCAGTAAGGACATCAGGCTCTGTGTGGACCTCAGGGACCTTAACCAAAACATATGGGTAGACAGGCACCCCCTTCCACGTATTCATGAGGTGCTTACCCTCATTAATGGTGCGAGTTGTTTCAGCGTTCTCGACTTATCCTCTGCCTATCACCAGGTGGAGCTTCATCCCAACTCACGGCATCTCACCTCCTTTGTGACACCCCTAGGAGCCTTCCAATTCCGTCGCATGCCTTTTGGGTTGGCTTCTGCTGCGGCCGCCTTCCAGAGGATCATGCAGCATGTCTTGAAAGACCTTCCCAGAACACTCTGTTTTCAAGATGACATATTAATCTACGGGAAGGACTTAAATGAGCATAACGTCACCCTCAGGATGGTCTTGTCCAACTTGGAAAAATCAGGGCTCACTCTAAAAAAGGAGAAATGTCGTATAGGGGTGGGATCGGTTGAGTATCTAGGACACACCACCTCTCAAGATGCGATCAAACCCAAAATAGACCTAGTTAAGGCGATTAGGGACACTGAGGCCCCTAAAGGTGTTCAAGACCTTAAATCATTTTTGGGCCTTTCCGAATACTATTCAAAATTTGTGAGGAACTATTCCTCAATAGTGGAACCTTTACGTAACCTACTCAAATCCAGAACCTTGTATGTGTGGTCCGATGCCTGTCAGAAGGCCTTTGATCTTGTCAAAGAAAGCATAATTTCTGCACCACCCCTGGGTAGGTTTGACCCGAACAAAACCACAATCCTTTCCACTGATGCAAGCAATAACGGGTTGGGGGCCAGTCTCACCCAAATGGGGGAAGGCAAGGAACACATTGTGGCCTTTGCATCTCGAGCTCTTAAGGGGGCAGAAATCAACTACTCAGTGGTGGAGAAAGAAGCACTAGCTTGTTTCTGGGCGATTAAACACTTCCGCTTCTTTCTGTGGGGTATCCCTTTTACTGTAAAGACGGACCACAAACCACTGATGTTTGCTTTCACCACCAAAGGGGCTAACAAAACCACTCCCAGAATTGCTAGATGGATTCTGGGACTGGAAGGATACAATTTTTGTGTGAGATATATGCCAGGTCATCAAAACACGGTTGCTGACTTTCTGTCACGGTCTCCCTCAGAGGGAGAAAGTGCTCCTGTTAGCTGTGAATGTGATGATGTGATTTTGCAACTCACATGCCTAAAAAAAGAAGAATGGAATGACAGTATGCAAAATGATGCAGAGATGTGTTCAATTAAAGAGTTCATCAAGAATGGTTGGCCGGAAAACAAGAATGATATTCCTATCAGTTTAAGTAAATTCTGGGATGTCAGAGTAGAACTCAATATACAAGGCAATGTGGTTTGCAGAGGGGAGAAAGTGATTCCACCGGAGAACCTGAGAGAAAAGATTGTGGGGCTTGCGCATGCAGGACACTTAGGGCGAAGCCTAACCAAGAATAAAATCAGACTGGAATATTGGTGGCCAGGTATGGACGCCATGACGGAACAGGTGGTGAGAAATTGTGTAGACTGTAGCCGGAGTGACAAAACTCACCAGACCCACAAGCCCCCCCTGTCGCCTGTCGAAGTGCCTAATCGACCATGGTCAAAGTTAGCCTTGGACATCATGGGTCCCCTCAACCTAAGAACATTAAAGGAACGGTTCATTCTGGTGCTAGTGGACTATCATTCAAGGTGGTTGGCCTACAAATGTGTCCAGCAGATAGACACAAGAGTCCTCATACAATTCTTAGAAAGTGTGTTCTTTGAGGAAGGGTTACCTGATACCCTTATAACAGACAATGGAGTACAGTTCACTTCGGACAAGATGAAAGAATTTCTGTATCACCGGGGCATCACTCACCTCAAATCTGCTTTGTACTGTCCCCGTGCAAACGGGTTAGTGGAAAGGATCAACCGGTTGTTCAAAGAGTGTTTGCAGAGAGCAGAAGTAATGGGGACACCAGCAAATTCAGCGTTAGTGGAAACAGTATGGGCCTATCGCACTTCTCCAAACAGTGTGACTGGGGTTTCTCCGTTCACCTCTCTCAAAGGAAGGATCCCAAAGACCAAATTAACTCCACCGGTAGGGCCAAGGAAGGACGCCGGTGTAGTAAACAGAGGTGAAATCTCAAGGAAAGTGGAGGAACACCGAGCTAAATACAAAGTCAGGTATGACCAGACCAAACATGTAAAAACACAAATGTTCAAAGAAGGTGATTGGGTCCGGGTGGATTTACCTAAAGCACGCAGGAAAGAAGCGTCAAGATTTTCGGATCCTTACAAAATAACTAGTGTGGGTAGGAATGTAGTCCATCTCGACAATGGCCAAACATGGAGCATGGACAGAATCATTCCTCATGGACAAGGGGGTGACTTGGACAACGAAAGTGACCCGGAGACAGAGTTGCAAACCCTCAGTCACAGAAGGTCTATGAGAGCAAGGAGCTCACCTGTATGGACCAGAGACTACTGTGTTAAATGAGAATTATTGTCAAATGTTCCTTGTGGTTCCTTACCTAGCTTTGTTGTTCTACTGCTTACATTGTTCTGCAGTGACCTTTCGCTGCTTGTTAAATCTGCTATGTCTCTCTTTGCCCTATGCAGGGAGGTGTGTTGTAATCGCCTACTTGGTACGTTCCTTTCCCCCCCCCTCCTTCCTCCTCCCTTGGTTCTTCCCTCTCCCTGTCACCAACATTCCATTGCACCCTTCCTCTGACTAGGCTGGATCCTGTGGTGGTGTATGACCATTAAAGAAGAGTTCTTACTTACCTGCCTTCTGGTCATCTTTATAACAGTACTTTACCCGTAACTTGAATTTTCTTCCATAGGAAACCATTGACTGTTTTTCTGTGAAATTTCTTCTAAGTGTCGATTTTGCAAACATGTAAATATTCCTTAAAAATCGCCTGTATAACTTAAACGCAGTTTCTCAACTGCTTACAGGTGGTACAGTAGTGCTGGATCTAGGATCCAACACTGACCTAGAAAAAGGAACCATAACCCCACTTACCTGCTAAGTGAATTTCCTTCCATAGGATAACATTGGTAATTTGATCTGCAAAAGTTGTTAAGTGTCAACTTGTAAAATAGCAAAATATTGCTTAAAAATCACAACAGTAACTAAAACGAATTTACTCACTTGTTTCCAAGAACTGTCCCAGGACTGAATCTAGGATCCAGTCCTGGATTTAGAAAAGTAATCCTGAAAGTAGTTAATTGCATATAACTTAAAATTCCTATTGAGCTCAATGTATTATTGTGATTCAAATTGTGTTGCCTATTGCAATAAACTGTAACTATGACCTGCAAAAGTCAATTGCCTATTGCAAAGTATTTAACTAAAGCATCTCATTCTGAGAAAGTATATTTTGATACCTATTGTTGGTTCTAAAATAAAACAACAATATCTTTTGTATGCAAACCAATGGCCTAGAGTTCAGTTCTTGAGTGTGTGAGACCATTTGCTGACTGAGTGTGTACAACAAATGTTTTACACTGTACTCTGATACTGCCTTACTGCTCGGCAAGCTACCACTTTAGAGAGTAAGGTTATATCTAACTTTAGCCTCTGCCAAACCTCTGGGGACTGGGGACTCTGTGCACACTGTACCTATTTGGGAACAGTATATACAGAGCCACTTTCTCACAGTAGTGATAAAGGGATTAGAGTCCTAAGGCCAACATAAAGATACAGCAAAACGTGAGGTGAAAAGCAAAAAGGTTGCTGGTAGGCCACCTTAAGGATGCCAGGTCTAACAAAAACTGAACTTAGGATAACATGAGTAAAACATCAGGTTTCTCTACTGCATTTGGTGAGACAAGTGGGCCTTCTTTTATCTTCCATTCAAGCAATCTTTGACAGACCCCTTTATTATAGAGCTTTTCAAGGATTAAAGATAAGGCACTTACAAAGGAGTCCCAAATACTCAGAGATGGTTGACTTCTGTAATATGGGTCGTAGACTAAAAGCAGCGCAAAAACAGAGTGCAACAGGGTCCAAAAAACTTGAGTGCCACAAGAGAGATTGAATGCAAGCGTATCCTTTTACAGATCCAGAGATATACTCATGCAATTTTTGTTTTTAGGACAGAACGTGCATGATGAAAAAAACATTGTTTTTAAAAAGCGCATTGCAGAATATCAGTACTTTGATGTGGGAAAACATCAAAACTTTCAAACAAAATATTTGTAGGCAGCTTACAGCAAGTTGTTGTGGCCGAGTGGTTAAGGCGATGGACTCGAAATCCATTGGGGTATTCCCGCGCAGGTTCGAATCCTGCCAACAACGAGAATCTTTTTATTATCGGCTACAATTTCAGAAGTTAACCTTTAGTATTTCTTCCATTTCAGTTTTATAAATAGGTGGCTTATTTTTGTGTCACTATTGCCTCTCCACATATTTGTTATCGCTACCTCTTTCATGTCTTTGCTACACCTCATTCCTACTTTAGCACTGGTGTAAACGCTTCAAATTATTATACCGTTGCTCTCTCATTCATACCTGCGCATGCACTTGAAAGTTACTTTACCAATAAAAGACGCAAAGAGAGAAATAGAACAAAAGTGCTGGCTGGATTGGCAAACACACTTCATAAAACTGCATTTTCTTTTTATTCTCCCCCGTGTTACATGCTTAACCTCCCCATGTGTAATTTCTCTTAACCTGCTGTCCCAGGAAGAGACTTTCATCTACAGGCTCTTTCTGTGTTTTTTTCCCTAGTCTGTCTTTCCCATTTCTTAGCTGTGTAACTGTTCCTTTACGCGCTCTATTTAAACGCCATCAATCTCATTTGAGCTCCTTGCTCCCGCTTCTGTTTTCTCCACCTCTCATACTGCCAGTTCTCTCTTTCTCTGTGGTTGGTGGCTACTTTCCTGAGCTTCCGAAGCCACGTGGTTCCTGCCTCTTGTTGTCAGACTTGAATTGGAAAAGGAACCATATTAACAAGCCTTTACCACTCACACACGGCGGAAGTTTATACTTTAATTCAGTGAGCTAAGAAAAGCGTGTTGTGGGTCCCCTACGAGCCATGGTGCTTGCTTCATCATGATTTGGCACCAGTCATTAGCCGCAGCTCTGCTAATGAGCCACTGAGGTCAGTTTCAATATTTACTCAAAAACATAACCATGCAGCCCACCCCTCAACTGTGTATTTATCTTGCTTTTCTGCTGTTCGTGTGATTAGCTGGGAGGAGCTCACGGCGACATCCTCCCTATAAAAGTGTAGATGGATCACTCTCTAACTCTTTCTTGCTTCACATACAAATGGCTTGAAAGGTGCAGGGAAGATGCAGGTCTAATAGACAGAATAGAAGGTCTGTGCCAGGTGGGTTTCTCTGCATTGGTGTCCCATCACAGGTCCGCAAGTGTAATGTGTGATCTTTGACTCCTGGCATTTCACAAGCAGGCGGCCAGGAAACGGTTTCAGCCTATCAACCACTGAGGAGACGCAGCCTCTGAATGAGGAATGAGGAAGCATTGAATACATCCAGCCTATCACAGGAATAGCCCTGAGTGTTCCGAATTATAAATTCTCCATGTCACTGTATGTCGTTGAGCCCAAGTAGCTCGCCGTGATGGTATAGTGGTTAGTACTCTGCGTTGTGGCCGCAGCAACCTCGGTTTGAATCCGAGTCACGGCATTGTGGTTGGCAATGTCACGGCAGTTGGGTGTTTATTTTACAGAATTAGCAAATGTGCCAGTGGTTTTTGTAAAATGTCTATTAAAAACAGATCCTTTCAAATATTTAAACCATCTAACAACAAATGATTTAAACTCGCATGATTATAAGCTGTAGCTATAATGTATTTACTTACATAAATTATCGTTCTTGAACCTATTGGGGGTGGAGGGGGAGCGGAGCTCACCCCCCAGGTGCAGTTGAGTGACCTGTGTTGTGGCTCTCTAGAGGGAAGGCACAAATTTTGCTGTCACCCAGCCCAATCCAGATGTGTATTGGGGCCAGGTTTCAGGCAAATAGAGCAGTAAGTGCAGAGACATGTTCACTCTCTAAAAGTGGCATTTCTAAAATAGTAAAGTTAAATCCAACCTCACCAGTAAGTAGGATTTTCAATAAATAAATAAAGCTACTCCTCTCCGATATGGAATTACCAAATAAAAAGTATAGGGGAATACACAGAGCTAACCTATGAGAGGGGTAGACCTCACAGTAGTGAAAAATGAAATAGACTGTTTGGTACTTACAGGACACGCGAACCACCAAAGTACATATCTTATGTTTTACTTACATAGCATCATGCACCTAGGACTACCTAGGGCCTACCTTAGGTGTAAATTATATGTAATAAAAGGGGAGTTTAAGGCTTGGCAAGTAGGCTGGGACTCCCCTGGGAGACCCCTGAGTCTATGCCCAGAACCATAACTCTGCCAGTCGAGTACTTACCTAAAAGCCGATAACTCACTTTTCTTCCATAGGCTAACATTGAGTGGTTTCACTTGGAAATTCTTCTAAGTGGTGTGGAGTTTTGGAACTTTAAAATATTCATCTAAAATCAGACGAACAACGAATTCAGATTTACTCACCTGTTATCAGGAGAGACCTCAGTGCTGCATCTTGGAGCTCAGTACTGACCCTGTAAAGTAATTTTAACCGTACTTACCAGTAACTCGAATTTCCTTCCATGGGATATCATTGCCTGCTTTTTGCTGAAAATTTTCTAAGTGTCGATTTTTGAAACTTACAAATATTCTTTAAAAATCGTACCAACTGTGAAAACGTAATTGTTTACCTGTTTTAGATAGATGTCCCAGTACTGAGCCTAGGAGCCCAGCACTGGATTACAAAAGTAACGAGAACGTACTTTACCCGTAACTTGAATTTTCTTCCATAGGAAACCATTGACTGTTTTTCTGTGAAATTTCTTTTAAGTGTCGATTTTGCAAACATGTAAATATTCCTTAAAAATCGCCTGTATAACTTAAACGCAGTTTCTCAACTGCTTACAGGTGGTACAGTAGTGCTGGATCTAGGATCCAACACTGACCTAGAAAAAGTAACCATAACCCCACTTACCTGCTAAGTGAATTTCCTTCCATAGGATAACATTGGTAATTTGATCAGCAAAAGTTTCTAAGTGTCAACTTTTAAAATAGCAAAATATTGCTTAAAAATCACAACAGTAACTAAAACGAATTTACTCACTTGTTTCCAAGAACTGTCCCAGGACTGAATCTAGGATCCAGTCCTGGATTTAGAAAAGTAATCCTGAAAGTAATTAATTGCATATAACTTAAAATTCCCATTGAGCTCAATGTATTATTGTGATTCAAATTGTGTTGCCTATTGCAATAAACTGTAACTATGACCTGCAAAAGTCAATTGCCTATTGCAAAGTATTTAACTAAAGCATCTCATTCTGAGCAAGTATATTTTGATACCTATTGTTGGTTCTAAAATAAAACAACAATATCTTTTGTATGCAAACCAATGGCCTAGAATTCAGTTCTTGAGTGTGTGAGACCATTTGCTGACTGAGTGTGTACAACAAATGTTTTACACTGTACTCTGATACTGCCTTACTGCTCGGCAAGCTACCACTTTAGAGAGTAAGGTTATATCTAACTTTAGCCTCTGCCAAACCTCTGGGGACTGGGGACTCTGTGCACACTGTACCTATTTGGGAACAGTATATACAGAGCCACTTTCTCACAGTAGTGATAAAGTGATTTGAGTCCTAAGGCCAACATAAAGATACAGCAAAACGTGAGGTGAAAAGCAAAAAGGTTGCTGGTAGGCCACCTTAAGGATGCCAGGTCTACCAAAAACTGAACTAAGGATAACATGAGTAAAACATCAGGTTTCTCTACTGCATTTGGTGAGACAAGTGGGCCTTCTTTTATCTTCCATTCAAGCAATCTTTGACAGACCCCTTTATTATAGAGCTTTTCAAGGATTAAAGATAAGGCACTTACAAAGGAGTCCCAAATACTCAGAGATGGTTGACTTCTGTAATATGGGTCGTAGACTAAAAGCAGCGCAAAAACAGAGTGCAACAGGGTCCAAAAAACTTGAGTGCCACAAGGGAGTTTGAATGCAAGCGTATCCTTTTACAGATCCAGAGATGTACTCATGCAATTTTTGTTTTTAGGACAGAACGTGCATGATGAAAAAAACATTGTTTTTAAAAAGCGCATTGCAGAATATCAGTACTTTGATGTGGGAAAACTTCAAAACTTTCAAACAAAATATTTGTAGGCAGCTTACAGCAAGTTGTTGTGGCCGAGTGGTTAAGGCGATGGACTCGAAATCCATTGGGGTATCCCCGCGCAGGTTCGAATCCTGCCAACAACGAGAATCTTTTTATTATCGGCTACAATTTCAGAAGTTAACCTTTAGTATTTCTTCCATTTCAGTTTTATAAATAGGTGGCTTATTTTTGTGTCACTATTGCCTCTCCACATATTTGTTATCGCTACCCCTTTCATGTCTTTGCTACACCTCATTCCTACTTTAGCACTGGTGTAAACGCTTCAAATTATTATACCGTTGCTCTCTCATTCATACCTGCGCATGCACTTGAAAGTTACTTTACCAATAAAAGACGCAAAGAGAGAAATAGAACAAAAGTGCTGGCTGGATTGGCAAACACACTTCATAAAACTGCATTTTCTTTTTTAATCTCCCCCGTGTTACATGCTTAACCTCCCCATGTGTAATTTCTCTTAACCTGCTGTCCCAGGAAGAGAATTTCATCTACAGGCTCTTTCTGTGTTTTTTTCCCTAGTCTGTCTTTCCCATTTCTTAGCTGTGTAACTGTTCCTTTACGCGCTCTATTTAAACGCCATCAATCTCATTTGAGCTCCTTGCTCCCGCTTCTGTTTTCTCCACCTCTCATACTGCCAGTTCTCTCTTTCTCTGTGGTTGGTGGCTACTTTCCTGAGCTTCCGAAGCCACGTGGTTCCTGCCTCTTGTTGTCAGGCTTGAATTGGAAAAGGAACCATATTAACAAGCCTTTACCACACACACACGGCGGAAGTTTATACTTTAATTCAGTGAGCTAAGAAAAGCGTGTTGTGAGTCCCCTACGAGCCATGGTGCTTGCTTCATCATGATTTGGCACCAGTCATTAGCCGCAGCTCTGCTAATGAGCCACTGAGGTCAGTTTCAATATTTACTCAAAAACATAACCATGCAGCCCACCCCTCAACTGTGTATTTATCTTGCTTTTCTGCTGTTCGTGTGATTAGCTGGGAGGAACTCACGGCGACATCCTCCCTATAAAAGTGTAGATGGATCACTCTCTAACTCTTTCTTGCTTCACATACAAATGGCTTGAAAGGTGCAGGGAAGATGCAGGTCTAATAGACAGAATAGAAGGTCTGTGCCAGGTGGGTTTCTCTGCATTGGTGTCCCATCACAGGTCCGCAAGTGTAATGTGTGAACTTTGACTCCTGGCATTTCACAAGCAGGCGGCCAGGAAACGGTTTCAGCCTATCAACCACTGAGGAGACGCAGCCTCTGAATGAGGAATGAGGAAGCAATGAATACATCCAGCCTATCACAGGAATAGCCCTGAGTGTTCCGAATTATAAATTCTCCATGTCACTGTATGTCGTTGAGCCCAAGTAGCTCGCCGTGATCGTATAGTGGTTAGTACTCTGCGTTGTGGCCGCAGCAACCTCGGTTTGAATCCGAGTCACGGCATTGTGGTTGGCAATGTCACGGCAGTTGGGTGTTAATTTTACAGAATTAGCAAATGTGCCAGTGGTTTTTGTAAAATGTCTATTAAAAACAGATCCTTTCAAATATTTAAACCATCTAACAACAAATGATTTAAACTCGCATGATTATAAGCTGTAGCTATAATGTATTTACTTACATAAATTATCGTTCTTGAACCTATTGGGGGTGGAGGGGGAGCGGAGCTCACCCCCCAGGTGCAGTTGAGTGACCTGTGTTGTGGCTCTCTAGAGGGAAGGCACAAATTTTGCTGTCACCCAGCCCAATCCAGACGTGTATTGGGGCCAGGTTTCAGGCAAATAGAGCAGTAAGTGCAGAGACATGTTCACTCTCTAAAAGTGGCATTTCTAAAATAGTAAAGTTAAATCCAACCTCACCAGTAAGTAGGATTTTCAATAAATAAATAAAGCTACTCCTCTCCGATATGGAATTACCAAATAAAAAGTATAGGGGAATACACAGAGCTAACCTATGAGAGGGGTAGACCTCACAGTAGTGAAAAATGAAATAGACTGTTTGGTACTTACAGGACACGCGAACCACCAAAGTACATATCTTATTTTTTACTTACATAGCATCATGCACCTAGGACTACCTAGGGCCTACCTTAGGTGTAAATTATATGTAATAAAAGGGGAGTTTAAGGCTTGGCAAGTAGGCTGGGACTCCCCTGGGAGACCCCTGAGTCTATGCCCAGAACCATAACTCTGCCAGTCGAGTACTTACCTAAAAGCCGATAACTCACTTTTCTTCCATAGGCTAAAATTTCGTTGTTTCACTTGGAAATTCTTCTAAGTGGTGTGGAGTTTTGGAACTTTAAAATATTCATCTAAAATCAGCCGAACAACGAATTCTGATTTACTCACCTGTTATCGGGAGAGACCTCAGTGCTGCATCTTGGAGCTCAGTACTGACCCTGAAAAGTAATTTTAACCGTACTTACCAGTAACTCGAATTTCCTTCCATGGGATATCATTGCCTGCTTTTTGCTGAAAATTTTCTAAGTGTCGATTTTTGAAACTTACAAATATTCTTTAAAAATCGTACCAACTGTGAAAACGTAATTGTTTACCTGTTTTAGATAGATGTCCCAGTACTGAGCCTAGGAGCCCAGCACTGGATTACAAAAGTAACGAGAACGTACTTTACCCGTAACTTGAATTTTCTTCCATAGGAAACCATTGACTGTTTTTCTGTGAAATTTCTTCTAAGTGTCGATTTTGCAAACATGTAAATATTCCTTAAAAATCGCCTGTATAACTTAAACGCAGTTTCTCAACTGCTTACAGGTGGTACAGTAGTGCTGGATCTAGGATCCAACACTGACCTAGAAAAAGTAACCATAACCCCACTTACCTGCTAAGTGAATTTCCTTCCATAGGATAACATTGGTAATTTGATCAGCAAAAGTTTCTAAGTGTCAACTTTTAAAATAGCAAAATATTGCTTAAAAATCACAACAGTAACTAAAACGAATTTACTCACTTGTTTCCAAGAACTGTCCCAGGACTGAATCTAGGATCCAGTCCTGGATTTAGAAAAGTAATCCTGAAAGTAATTAATTGCATATAACTTAAAATTCCCATTGAGCTCAATGTATTATTGTGATTCAAATTGTGTTGCCTATTGCAATAAACTGTAACTATGACCTGCAAAAGTCAATTGCCTATTGCAAAGTATTTAACTAAAGCATCTCATTCTGAGCAAGTATATTTTGATACCTATTGTTGGTTCTAAAATAAAACAACAATATCTTTTGTATGCAAACCAATGGCCTAGAGTTCAGTTCTTGAGTGTGTGAGACCATTTGCTGACTGAGTGTGTACAACAAATGTTTTACACTGTACTCTGATACTGCCTTACTGCTCGGCAAGCTACCACTTTAGAGAGTAAGGTTATATCTAACTTTAGCCTCTGCCAAACCTCTGGGGACTGGGGACTCTGTGCACACTGTACCTATTTGGGAACAGTATATACAGAGCCACTTTCTCACAGTAGTGATAAAGTGATTAGAGTCCTAAGGCCAACATAAAGATACAGCAAAACGTGAGGTGAAAAGCAAAAAGGTTGCTGGTAGGCCACCTTAAGGATGCCAGGTCTACCAAAAACTGAACTAAGGATAACATGAGTAAAACATCAGGTTTCTCTACTGCATTTGGTGAGACAAGTGGGCCTTCTTTTATCTTCCATTCAAGCAATCTTTGACAGACCCCTTTATTATAGAGCTTTTCAAGGATTAAAGATAAGGCACTTACAAAGGAGTCCCAAATACTCAGAGATGGTTGACTTCTGTAATATGGGTCGTAGACTAAAAGCAGCGCAAAAACAGAGTGCAACAGGGTCCAAAAAACTTGAGTGCCACAAGGGAGTTTGAATGCAAGCGTATCCTTTTACAGATCCAGAGATGTACTCATGCAATTTTTGTTTTTAGGACAGAACGTGCATGATGAAAAAAACATTGTTTTTAAAAAGCGCATTGCAGAATATCAGTACTTTGATGTGGGAAAACTTCAAAACTTTCAAACAAAATATTTGTAGGCAGCTTACAGCAAGTTGTTGTGGCCGAGTGGTTAAGGCGATGGACTCGAAATCCATTGGGGTATCCCCGCGCAGGTTCGAATCCTGCCAACAACGAGAATCTTTTTATTATCGGCTACAATTTCAGAAGTTAACCTTTAGTATTTCTTCCATTTCAGCTTTATAAATAGGTGGCTTATTTTTGTGTCACTATTGCCTCTCCACATATTTGTTATCGCTACCCCTTTCATGTCTTTGCTACACCTCATTCCTACTTTAGCACTGGTGTAAACGCTTCAAATTATTATACCGTTGCTCTCTCATTCATACCTGCGCATGCACTTGAAAGTTACTTTACCAATAAAAGACGCAAAGAGAGAAATAGAACAAAAGTGCTGGCTGGATTGGCAAACACACTTCATAAAACTGCATTTTCTTTTTTAATCTCCCCCGTGTTACATGCTTAACCTCCCCATGTGTAATTTCTCTTAACCTGCTGTCCCAGGAAGAGAATTTCATCTACAGGCTCTTTCTGTGTTTTTTTCCCTAGTCTGTCTTTCCCATTTCTTAGCTGTGTAACTGTTCCTTTACGCGCTCTATTTAAACGCCATCAATCTCATTTGAGCTCCTTGCTCCCGCTTCTGTTTTCTCCACCTCTCATACTGCCAGTTCTCTCTTTCTCTGTGGTTGGTGGCTACTTTCCTGAGCTTCCGAAGCCACGTGGTTCCTGCCTCTTGTTGTCAGGCTTGAATTGGAAAAGGAACCATATTAACAAGCCTTTACCACACACACACGGCGGAAGTTTATACTTTAATTCAGTGAGCTAAGAAAAGCGTGTTGTGGGTCCCCTACGAGCCATGGTGCTTGCTTCATCATGATTTGGCACCAGTCATTAGCCGCAGCTCTGCTAATGAGCCACTGAGGTCAGTTTCAATATTTACTCAAAAACATAACCATGCAGCCCACCCCTCAACTGTGTATTTATCTTGCTTTTCTGCTGTTCGTGTGATTAGCTGGGAGGAGCTCACGGCGACATCCTCCCTATAAAAGTGTAGATGGATCACTCTCTAACTCTTTCTTGCTTCACATACAAATGGCTTGAAAGGTGCAGGGAAGATGCAGGTCTAATAGACAGAATAGAAGGTCTGTGCCAGGTGGGTTTCTCTGCATTGGTGTCCCATCACAGGTCCGCAAGTGTAATGTGTGAACTTTGACTCCTGGCATTTCACAAGCAGGCGGCCAGGAAACGGTTTCAGCCTATCAACCACTGAGGAGACGCAGCCTCTGAATGAGGAATGAGGAAGCAATGAATACATCCAGCCTATCACAGGAATAGCCCTGAGTGTTCCGAATTATAAATTCTCCATGTCACTGTATGTCGTTGAGCCCAAGTAGCTCGCCGTGATCGTATAGTGGTTAGTACTCTGCGTTGTGGCCGCAGCAACCTCGGTTTGAATCCGAGTCACGGCATTGTGGTTGGCAATGTCACGGCAGTTGGGTGTTAATTTTACAGAATTAGCAAATGTGCCAGTGGTTTTTGTAAAATGTCTATTAAAAACAGATCCTTTCAAATATTTAAACCATCTAACAACAAATGATTTAAACTCGCATGATTATAAGCTGTAGCTATAATGTATTTACTTACATAAATTATCGTTCTTGAACCTATTGGGGGTGGAGGGGGAGCGGAGCTCACCCCCCAGGTGCAGTTGAGTGACCTGTGTTGTGGCTCTCTAGAGGGAAGGCACACATTTTGCTGTCACCCAGCCCAATCCAGACGTGTATTGGGGCCAGGTTTCAGGCAAATAGAGCAGTAAGTGCAGAGACATGTTCACTCTCTAAAAGTGGCATTTCTAAAATAGTAAAGTTAAATCCAACCTCACCAGTAAGTAGGATTTTCAATAAATAAATAAAGCTACTCCTCTCCGATATGGAATTAACAAATAAAAAGTATAGGGGAATACACTGAGCTAACCTATGAGAGGGGTAGACCTCACAGTAGTGAAAAATGAAATAGACTGTTTGGTACTTACAGGACACGCGAACCACCAAAGTACATATCTTATTTTTTACTTACATAGCATCATGCACCTAGGACTACCTAGGGCCTACCTTAGGTGTAAATTATATGTAATAAAAGGGGAGTTTAAGGCTTGGCAAGTAGGCTGGGACTCCCCTGGGAGACCCCTGAGTCTATGCCCAGAACCATAACTCTGCCAGTCGAGTACTTACCTAAAAGCCGATAACTCACTTTTCTTCCATAGGCTAAAATTTCGTTGTTTCACTTGGAAATTCTTCTAAGTGGTGTGGAGTTTTGGAACATTAAAATATTCATCTAAAATCAGCCGAACAACGAATTCTGATTTACTCACCTGTTATCGGGAGAGACCTCAGTGCTGCATCTTGGAGCTCAGTACTGACCCTGAAAAGTAATTTTAACCGTACTTACCAGTAACTCGAATTTCCTTCCATGGGATATCATTGCCTGCTTTTTGCTGAAAATTTTCTAAGTGTCGATTTTTGAAACTTACAAATATTCTTTAAAAATCGTACCAACTGTGAAAACGTAATTGTTTACCTGTTTTAGATAGATGTCCCAGTACTGAGCCTAGGAGCCCAGCACTGGATTACAAAAGTAACGAGAACGTACTTTACCCGTAACTTGAATTTTCTTCCATAGGAAACCATTGACTGTTTTTCTGTGAAATTTCTTTTAAGTGTCGATTTTGCAAACATGTAAATATTCCTTAAAAATCGCCTGTATAACTTAAACGCAGTTTCTCAACTGCTTACAGGTGGTACAGTAGTGCTGGATCTAGGATCCAACACTGACCTAGAAAAAGTAACCATAACCCCACTTACCTGCTAAGTGAATTTCCTTCCATAGGATAACATTGGTAATTTGATCAGCAAAAGTTTCTAAGTGTCAACTTTTAAAATAGCAAAATATTCGCTTAAAAATCACAACAGTAACTAAAACGAATTTACTCACTTGTTTCCAAGAACTGTCCCAGGACTGAATCTAGGATCCAGTCCTGGATTTAGAAAAGTAATCCTGAAAGTAATTAATTGCATATAACTTAAAATTCCCATTGAGCTCAATGTATTATTGTGATTCAAATTGTGTTGCCTATTGCAATAAACTGTAACTATGACCTGCAAAAGTCAATTGCCTATTGCAAAGTATTTAACTAAAGCATCTCATTCTGAGCAAGTATATTTTGATACCTATTGTTGGTTCTAAAATAAAACAACAATATCTTTTGTATGCAAACCAATGGCCTAGAATTCAGTTCTTGAGTGTGTGAGACCATTTGCTGACTGAGTGTGTACAACAAATGTTTTACACTGTACTCTGATACTGCCTTACTGCTCGGCAAGCTACCACTTTAGAGAGTAAGGTTATGTCTAACTTTAGCCTCTGCCAAACCTCTGGGGACTGGGGACTCTGTGCACACTGTACCTATTTGGGAACAGTATATACAGAGCCACTTTCTCACAGTAGTGATAAAGTGATTAGAGTCCTAAGGCCAACATAAAGATACAGCAAAACGTGAGGTGAAAAGCAAAAAGGTTGCTGGTAGGCCACCTTAAGGATGCCAGGTCTACCAAAAACTGAACTAAGGATAACATGAGTAAAACATCAGGTTTCTCTACTGCATTTGGTGAGACAAGTGGGCCTTCTTTTATCTTCCATTCAAGCAATCTTTGACAGACCCCTTTATTATAGAGCTTTTCAAGGATTAAAGATAAGGCACTTACAAAGGAGTCCCAAATACTCAGAGATGGTTGACTTCTGTAATATGGGTCGTAGACTAAAAGCAGCGCAAAAACAGAGTGCAACAGGGTCCAAAAAACTTGAGTGCCACAAGGGAGTTTGAATGCAAGCGTATCCTTTTACAGATCCAGAGATGTACTCATGCAATTTTTGTTTTTAGGACAGAACGTGCATGATGAAAAAAACATTGTTTTTAAAAAGCGCATTGCAGAATATCAGTACTTTGATGTGGGAAAACTTCAAAACTTTCAAACAAAATATTTGTAGGCAGCTTACAGCAAGTTGTTGTGGCCGAGTGGTTAAGGCGATGGACTCGAAATCCATTGGGGTATCCCCGCGCAGGTTCGAATCCTGCCAACAACGAGAATCTTTTTATTATCGGCTACAATTTCAGAAGTTAACCTTTAGTATTTCTTCCATTTCAGTTTTATAAATAGGTGGCTTATTTTTGTGTCACTATTGCCTCTCCACATATTTGTTATCGCTACCCCTTTCATGTCTTTGCTACACCTCATTCCTACTTTAGCACTGGTGTAAACGCTTCAAATTATTATACCGTTGCTCTCTCATTCATACCTGCGCATGCACTTGAAAGTTACTTTACCAATAAAAGACGCAAAGAGAGAAATAGAACAAAAGTGCTGGCTGGATTGGCAAACACACTTCATAAAACTGCATTTTCTTTTTTAATCTCCCCCGTGTTACATGCTTAACCTCCCCATGTGTAATTTCTCTTAACCTGCTGTCCCAGGAAGAGAATTTCATCTACAGGCTCTTTCTGTGTTTTTTTCCCTAGTCTGTCTTTCCCATTTCTTAGCTGTGTAACTGTTCCTTTACGCGCTCTATTTAAACGCCATCAATCTCATTTGAGCTCCTTGCTCCCGCTTCTGTTTTCTCCACCTCTCATACTGCCAGTTCTCTCTTTCTCTGTGGTTGGTGGCTACTTTCCTGAGCTTCCGAAGCCACGTGGTTCCTGCCTCTTGTTGTCAGGCTTGAATTGGAAAAGGAACCATATTAACAAGCCTTTACCACACACACACGGCGGAAGTTTATACTTTAATTCAGTGAGCTAAGAAAAGCGTGTTGTGGGTCCCCTACGAGCCATGGTGCTTGCTTCATCATGATTTGGCACCAGTCATTAGCCGCAGCTCTGCTAATGAGCCACTGAGGTCAGTTTCAATATTTACTCAAAAACATAACCATGCAGCCCACCCCTCAACTGTGTATTTATCTTGCTTTTCTGCTGTTCGTGTGATTAGCTGGGAGGAGCTCACGGCGACATCCTCCCTATAAAAGTGTAGATGGATCACTCTCTAACTCTTTCTTGCTTCACATACAAATGGCTTGAAAGGTGCAGGGAAGATGCAGGTCTAATAGACAGAATAGAAGGTCTGTGCCAGGTGGGTTTCTCTGCATTGGTGTCCCATCACAGGTCCGCAAGTGTAATGTGTGAACTTTGACTCCTGGCATTTCACAAGCAGGCGGCCAGGAAACGGTTTCAGCCTATCAACCACTGAGGAGACGCAGCCTCTGAATGAGGAATGAGGAAGCAATGAATACATCCAGCCTATCACAGGAATAGCCCTGAGTGTTCCGAATTATAAATTCTCCATGTCACTGTATGTCGTTGAGCCCAAGTAGCTCGCCGTGATCGTATAGTGGTTAGTACTCTGCGTTGTGGCTGCAGCAACCTCGGTTTGAATCCGAGTCACGGCGTTGTGGTTGGCAATGTCACGGCAGTTGGGTGTTAATTTTACAGAATTAGCAAATGTGCCAGTGGTTTTTGTAAAATGTCTATTAAAAACAGATCCTTTCAAATATTTAAACCATCTAACAACAAATGATTTAAACTCGCATGATTATAAGCTGTAGCTATAATGTATTTACTTACATAAATTATCGTTCTTGAACCTATTGGGGGTGGAGGGGGAGCGGAGCTCACCCCCCAGGTGCAGTTGAGTGACCTGTGTTGTGGCTCTCTAGAGGGAAGGCACAAATTTTGCTGTCACCCAGCCCAATCCAGACGTGTATTGGGGCCAGGTTTCAGGCAAATAGAGCAGTAAGTGCAGAGAAATGTTCACTCTCTAAAAGTGGCATTTCTAAAATAGTAAAGTTAAATCCAACTTCACCAGTAAGTAGGATTTTCAATAAATAAATAAAGCTACTCCTCTCCGATATGGAATTACCAAATAAAAAGTATAGGGGAATACACAGAGCTAACCTATGAGAGGGGTAGACCTCACAGTAGTGAAAAATGAAATAGACTGTTTGGTACTTACAGGACACGCAAACCACCAAAGTACATATCTTATTTTTTACTTACATAGCATCATGCACCTAGGACTACCTAGGGCCTACCTTAGGTGTAAATTATATGTAATAAAAGGGGAGTTTAAGGCTCGGCAAGTAGGCTGGGACTCCCCTGGGAGACCCCTGAGTCTATGCCCAGAACCATAACTCTGCCAGTCGAGTACTTACCTAAAAGCCGATAACTCACTTTTCTTCCATAGGCTAACATTGAGTGGTTTCACTTGGAAATTCTTCTAAGTGGTGTGGAGTTTTGGAACTTTAAAATATTCATCTAAAATCAGCCGAACAACGAATTCTGATTTACTCACCTGTTATCAGGAGAGACCTCAGTGCTGCATCTTGGAGCTCAGTACTGACCCTGAAATGTAATTTTAACCGTACTTACCAGTAACTCGAATTTCCTTCCATGGGATATCATTGCCTGCTTTTTGCTGAAAATTTTCTAAGTGTCGATTTTTGAAACTTACAAATATTCTTTAAAAATCGTACCAACTGTGAAAACGTAATTGTTTACCTGTTTTAGATAGATGTCCCAGTACTGAGCCTAGGAGCCCAGCACTGGATTACAAAAGTAACGAGAACGTACTTTACCCGTAACTTGAATTTTCTTCCATAGGAAACCATTGACTGTTTTTCTGTGAAATTTCTTCTAAGTGTCGATTTTGCAAACATGTAAATATTCCTTAAAAATCGCCTGTATAACTTAAACGCAGTTTCTCACCTGCTTACAGGTGGTACAGTAGTGCTGGATCTAGGATCCAACACTGACCTAGAAAAAGTAACCATAACCCCACTTACCTGCTAAGTGAATTTCCTTCCATAGGATAACATTGGTAATTTGATCAGCAAAAGTTTCTAAGTGTCAACTTGTAAAATAGCAAAATATTGCTTAAAAATCACAACAGTAACTAAAACGAATTTACTCACTTGTTTCCAAGAACTGTCCCAGGACTGAATCTAGGATCCAGTCCTGGATTTAGACAAGTAATCCTGAAAGTAATTAATTGCATATAACTTAAAATTCCCATTGAGCTCAATGTATTATTGTGATTCAAATTGTGTTGCCTATTGCAATAAACTGTAACTATGACCTGCAAAAGTCAATTGCCTATTGCAAAGTATTTAACTAAAGCATCTCATTCTGAGCAAGTATATTTTGATACCTATTGTTGGTTCTAAAATAAAACAACAATATCTTTTGTATGCAAACCAATGGCCTAGAGTTCAGTTCTTGAGTGTGTGAGACCATTTGCTGACTGAGTGTGTACAACAAATGTTTTACACTGTACTCTGATACTGCCTTACTGCTCGGCAAGCTACCACTTTAGAGAGTAAGGTTATATCTAACTTTAGCCTCTGCCAAACCTCTGGGGACTGGGGACTCTGTGCACACTGTACCTATTTGGGAACAGTATATACAGAGCCACTTTCTCACAGTAGTGATAAAGTGATTAGAGTCCTAAGGCCAACATAAAGATACAGCAAAACGTGAGGTGAAAAGCAAAAAGGTTGCTGGTAGGCCACCTTAAGGATGCCAGGTCTACCAAAAACTGAACTAAGGATAACATGAGTAAAACATCAGGTTTCTCTACTGCATTTGGTGAGACAAGTGGGCCTTCTTTTATCTTCCATTCAAGCAATCTTTGACAGACCCCTTTATTATAGAGCTTTTCAAGGATTAAAGATAAGGCACTTACAAAGGAGTCCCAAATACTCAGAGATGGTTGACTTCTGTAATATGGGTCGTAGACTAAAAGCAGCGCAAAAACAGAGTGCAACAGGGTCCAAAAAACTTGAGTGCCACAAGGGAGTTTGAATGCAAGCGTATCCTTTTACAGATCCAGAGATGTACTCATGCAATTTTTGTTTTTAGGACAGAACGTGCATGATGAAAAAAACATTGTTTTTAAAAAGCGCATTGCAGAATATCAGTACTTTGATGTGGGAAAACTTCAAAACTTTCAAACAAAATATTTGTAGGCAGCTTACAGCAAGTTGTTGTGGCCGAGTGGTTAAGGCGATGGACTCGAAATCCATTGGGGTATCCCCGCGCAGGTTCGAATCCTGCCAACAACGAGAATCTTTTTATTATCGGCTACAATTTCAGAAGTTAACCTTTAGTATTTCTTCCATTTCAGCTTTATAAATAGGTGGCTTATTTTTGTGTCACTATTGCCTCTCCACATATTTGTTATCGCTACCCCTTTCATGTCTTTGCTACACCTCATTCCTACTTTAGCACTGGTGTAAACGCTTCAAATTATTATACCGTTGCTCTCTCATTCATACCTGCGCATGCACTTGAAAGTTACTTTACCAATAAAAGACGCAAAGAGAGAAATAGAACAAAAGTGCTGGCTGGATTGGCAAACACACTTCATAAAACTGCATTTTCTTTTTTAATCTCCCCCGTGTTACATGCTTAACCTCCCCATGTGTAATTTCTCTTAACCTGCTGTCCCAGGAAGAGAATTTCATCTACAGGCTCTTTCTGTGTTTTTTTCCCTAGTCTGTCTTTCCCATTTCTTAGCTGTGTAACTGTTCCTTTACGCGCTCTATTTAAACGCCATCAATCTCATTTGAGCTCCTTGCTCCCGCTTCTGTTTTCTCCACCTCTCATACTGCCAGTTCTCTCTTTCTCTGTGGTTGGTGGCTACTTTCCTGAGCTTCCGAAGCCACGTGGTTCCTGCCTCTTGTTGTCAGGCTTGAATTGGAAAAGGAACCATATTAACAAGCCTTTACCACACACACACGGCGGAAGTTTATACTTTAATTCAGTGAGCTAAGAAAAGCGTGTTGTGGGTCCCCTACGAGCCATGGTGCTTGCTTCATCATGATTTGGCACCAGTCATTAGCCGCAGCTCTGCTAATGAGCCACTGAGGTCAGTTTCAATATTTACTCAAAAACATAACCATGCAGCCCACCCCTCAACTGTGTATTTATCTTGCTTTTCTGCTGTTCGTGTGATTAGCTGGGAGGAGCTCACGGCGACATCCTCCCTATAAAAGTGTAGATGGATCACTCTCTAACTCTTTCTTGCTTCACATACAAATGGCTTGAAAGGTGCAGGGAAGATGCAGGTCTAATAGACAGAATAGAAGGTCTGTGCCAGGTGGGTTTCTCTGCATTGGTGTCCCATCACAGGTCCGCAAGTGTAATGTGTGAACTTTGACTCCTGGCATTTCACAAGCAGGCGGCCAGGAAACGGTTTCAGCCTATCAACCACTGAGGAGACGCAGCCTCTGAATGAGGAATGAGGAAGCAATGAATACATCCAGCCTATCACAGGAATAGCCCTGAGTGTTCCGAATTATAAATTCTCCATGTCACTGTATGTCGTTGAGCCCAAGTAGCTCGCCGTGATCGTATAGTGGTTAGTACTCTGCGTTGTGGCCGCAGCAACCTCGGTTTGAATCCGAGTCACGGCATTGTGGTTGGCAATGTCACGGCAGTTGGGTGTTAATTTTACAGAATTAGCAAATGTGCCAGTGGTTTTTGTAAAATGTCTATTAAAAACAGATCCTTTCAAATATTTAAACCATCTAACAACAAATGATTTAAACTCGCATGATTATAAGCTGTAGCTATAATGTATTTACTTACATAAATTATCGTTCTTGAACCTATTGGGGGTGGAGGGGGAGCGGAGCTCACCCCCCAGGTGCAGTTGAGTGACCTGTGTTGTGGCTCTCTAGAGGGAAGGCACACATTTTGCTGTCACCCAGCCCAATCCAGACGTGTATTGGGGCCAGGTTTCAGGCAAATAGAGCAGTAAGTGCAGAGACATGTTCACTCTCTAAAAGTGGCATTTCTAAAATAGTAAAGTTAAATCCAACCTCACCAGTAAGTAGGATTTTCAATAAATAAATAAAGCTACTCCTCTCCGATATGGAATTAACAAATAAAAAGTATAGGGGAATACACTGAGCTAACCTATGAGAGGGGTAGACCTCACAGTAGTGAAAAATGAAATAGACTGTTTGGTACTTACAGGACACGCGAACCACCAAAGTACATATCTTATTTTTTACTTACATAGCATCATGCACCTAGGACTACCTAGGGCCTACCTTAGGTGTAAATTATATGTAATAAAAGGGGAGTTTAAGGCTTGGCAAGTAGGCTGGGACTCCCCTGGGAGACCCCTGAGTCTATGCCCAGAACCATAACTCTGCCAGTCGAGTACTTACCTAAAAGCCGATAACTCACTTTTCTTCCATAGGCTAAAATTTCGTTGTTTCACTTGGAAATTCTTCTAAGTGGTGTGGAGTTTTGGAACATTAAAATATTCATCTAAAATCAGCCGAACAACGAATTCTGATTTACTCACCTGTTATCGGGAGAGACCTCAGTGCTGCATCTTGGAGCTCAGTACTGACCCTGAAAAGTAATTTTAACCGTACTTACCAGTAACTCGAATTTCCTTCCATGGGATATCATTGCCTGCTTTTTGCTGAAAATTTTCTAAGTGTCGATTTTTGAAACTTACAAATATTCTTTAAAAATCGTACCAACTGTGAAAACGTAATTGTTTACCTGTTTTAGATAGATGTCCCAGTACTGAGCCTAGGAGCCCAGCACTGGATTACAAAAGTAACGAGAACGTACTTTACCCGTAACTTGAATTTTCTTCCATAGGAAACCATTGACTGTTTTTCTGTGAAATTTCTTTTAAGTGTCGATTTTGCAAACATGTAAATATTCCTTAAAAATCGCCTGTATAACTTAAACGCAGTTTCTCAACTGCTTACAGGTGGTACAGTAGTGCTGGATCTAGGATCCAACACTGACCTAGAAAAAGTAACCATAACCCCACTTACCTGCTAAGTGAATTTCCTTCCATAGGATAACATTGGTAATTTGATCAGCAAAAGTTTCTAAGTGTCAACTTTTAAAATAGCAAAATATTCGCTTAAAAATCACAACAGTAACTAAAACGAATTTACTCACTTGTTTCCAAGAACTGTCCCAGGACTGAATCTAGGATCCAGTCCTGGATTTAGAAAAGTAATCCTGAAAGTAATTAATTGCATATAACTTAAAATTCCCATTGAGCTCAATGTATTATTGTGATTCAAATTGTGTTGCCTATTGCAATAAACTGTAACTATGACCTGCAAAAGTCAATTGCCTATTGCAAAGTATTTAACTAAAGCATCTCATTCTGAGCAAGTATATTTTGATACCTATTGTTGGTTCTAAAATAAAACAACAATATCTTTTGTATGCAAACCAATGGCCTAGAATTCAGTTCTTGAGTGTGTGAGACCATTTGCTGACTGAGTGTGTACAACAAATGTTTTACACTGTACTCTGATACTGCCTTACTGCTCGGCAAGCTACCACTTTAGAGAGTAAGGTTATGTCTAACTTTAGCCTCTGCCAAACCTCTGGGGACTGGGGACTCTGTGCACACTGTACCTATTTGGGAACAGTATATACAGAGCCACTTTCTCACAGTAGTGATAAAGTGATTAGAGTCCTAAGGCCAACATAAAGATACAGCAAAACGTGAGGTGAAAAGCAAAAAGGTTGCTGGTAGGCCACCTTAAGGATGCCAGGTCTACCAAAAACTGAACTAAGGATAACATGAGTAAAACATCAGGTTTCTCTACTGCATTTGGTGAGACAAGTGGGCCTTCTTTTATCTTCCATTCAAGCAATCTTTGACAGACCCCTTTATTATAGAGCTTTTCAAGGATTAAAGATAAGGCACTTACAAAGGAGTCCCAAATACTCAGAGATGGTTGACTTCTGTAATATGGGTCGTAGACTAAAAGCAGCGCAAAAACAGAGTGCAACAGGGTCCAAAAAACTTGAGTGCCACAAGGGAGTTTGAATGCAAGCGTATCCTTTTACAGATCCAGAGATGTACTCATGCAATTTTTGTTTTTAGGACAGAACGTGCATGATGAAAAAAACATTGTTTTTAAAAAGCGCATTGCAGAATATCAGTACTTTGATGTGGGAAAACTTCAAAACTTTCAAACAAAATATTTGTAGGCAGCTTACAGCAAGTTGTTGTGGCCGAGTGGTTAAGGCGATGGACTCGAAATCCATTGGGGTATCCCCGCGCAGGTTCGAATCCTGCCAACAACGAGAATCTTTTTATTATCGGCTACAATTTCAGAAGTTAACCTTTAGTATTTCTTCCATTTCAGTTTTATAAATAGGTGGCTTATTTTTGTGTCACTATTGCCTCTCCACATATTTGTTATCGCTACCCCTTTCATGTCTTTGCTACACCTCATTCCTACTTTAGCACTGGTGTAAACGCTTCAAATTATTATACCGTTGCTCTCTCATTCATACCTGCGCATGCACTTGAAAGTTACTTTACCAATAAAAGACGCAAAGAGAGAAATAGAACAAAAGTGCTGGCTGGATTGGCAAACACACTTCATAAAACTGCATTTTCTTTTTTAATCTCCCCCGTGTTACATGCTTAACCTCCCCATGTGTAATTTCTCTTAACCTGCTGTCCCAGGAAGAGAATTTCATCTACAGGCTCTTTCTGTGTTTTTTTCCCTAGTCTGTCTTTCCCATTTCTTAGCTGTGTAACTGTTCCTTTACGCGCTCTATTTAAACGCCATCAATCTCATTTGAGCTCCTTGCTCCCGCTTCTGTTTTCTCCACCTCTCATACTGCCAGTTCTCTCTTTCTCTGTGGTTGGTGGCTACTTTCCTGAGCTTCCGAAGCCACGTGGTTCCTGCCTCTTGTTGTCAGGCTTGAATTGGAAAAGGAACCATATTAACAAGCCTTTACCACACACACACGGCGGAAGTTTATACTTTAATTCAGTGAGCTAAGAAAAGCGTGTTGTGGGTCCCCTACGAGCCATGGTGCTTGCTTCATCATGATTTGGCACCAGTCATTAGCCGCAGCTCTGCTAATGAGCCACTGAGGTCAGTTTCAATATTTACTCAAAAACATAACCATGCAGCCCACCCCTCAACTGTGTATTTATCTTGCTTTTCTGCTGTTCGTGTGATTAGCTGGGAGGAGCTCACGGCGACATCCTCCCTATAAAAGTGTAGATGGATCACTCTCTAACTCTTTCTTGCTTCACATACAAATGGCTTGAAAGGTGCAGGGAAGATGCAGGTCTAATAGACAGAATAGAAGGTCTGTGCCAGGTGGGTTTCTCTGCATTGGTGTCCCATCACAGGTCCGCAAGTGTAATGTGTGAACTTTGACTCCTGGCATTTCACAAGCAGGCGGCCAGGAAACGGTTTCAGCCTATCAACCACTGAGGAGACGCAGCCTCTGAATGAGGAATGAGGAAGCAATGAATACATCCAGCCTATCACAGGAATAGCCCTGAGTGTTCCGAATTATAAATTCTCCATGTCACTGTATGTCGTTGAGCCCAAGTAGCTCGCCGTGATCGTATAGTGGTTAGTACTCTGCGTTGTGGCTGCAGCAACCTCGGTTTGAATCCGAGTCACGGCGTTGTGGTTGGCAATGTCACGGCAGTTGGGTGTTAATTTTACAGAATTAGCAAATGTGCCAGTGGTTTTTGTAAAATGTCTATTAAAAACAGATCCTTTCAAATATTTAAACCATCTAACAACAAATGATTTAAACTCGCATGATTATAAGCTGTAGCTATAATGTATTTACTTACATAAATTATCGTTCTTGAACCTATTGGGGGTGGAGGGGGAGCGGAGCTCACCCCCCAGGTGCAGTTGAGTGACCTGTGTTGTGGCTCTCTAGAGGGAAGGCACAAATTTTGCTGTCACCCAGCCCAATCCAGACGTGTATTGGGGCCAGGTTTCAGGCAAATAGAGCAGTAAGTGCAGAGAAATGTTCACTCTCTAAAAGTGGCATTTCTAAAATAGTAAAGTTAAATCCAACTTCACCAGTAAGTAGGATTTTCAATAAATAAATAAAGCTACTCCTCTCCGATATGGAATTACCAAATAAAAAGTATAGGGGAATACACAGAGCTAACCTATGAGAGGGGTAGACCTCACAGTAGTGAAAAATGAAATAGACTGTTTGGTACTTACAGGACACGCAAACCACCAAAGTACATATCTTATTTTTTACTTACATAGCATCATGCACCTAGGACTACCTAGGGCCTACCTTAGGTGTAAATTATATGTAATAAAAGGGGAGTTTAAGGCTCGGCAAGTAGGCTGGGACTCCCCTGGGAGACCCCTGAGTCTATGCCCAGAACCATAACTCTGCCAGTCGAGTACTTACCTAAAAGCCGATAACTCACTTTTCTTCCATAGGCTAACATTGAGTGGTTTCACTTGGAAATTCTTCTAAGTGGTGTGGAGTTTTGGAACTTTAAAATATTCATCTAAAATCAGCCGAACAACGAATTCTGATTTACTCACCTGTTATCAGGAGAGACCTCAGTGCTGCATCTTGGAGCTCAGTACTGACCCTGAAATGTAATTTTAACCGTACTTACCAGTAACTCGAATTTCCTTCCATGGGATATCATTGCCTGCTTTTTGCTGAAAATTTTCTAAGTGTCGATTTTTGAAACTTACAAATATTCTTTAAAAATCGTACCAACTGTGAAAACGTAATTGTTTACCTGTTTTAGATAGATGTCCCAGTACTGAGCCTAGGAGCCCAGCACTGGATTACAAAAGTAACGAGAACGTACTTTACCCGTAACTTGAATTTTCTTCCATAGGAAACCATTGACTGTTTTTCTGTGAAATTTCTTCTAAGTGTCGATTTTGCAAACATGTAAATATTCCTTAAAAATCGCCTGTATAACTTAAACGCAGTTTCTCACCTGCTTACAGGTGGTACAGTAGTGCTGGATCTAGGATCCAACACTGACCTAGAAAAAGTAACCATAACCCCACTTACCTGCTAAGTGAATTTCCTTCCATAGGATAACATTGGTAATTTGATCAGCAAAAGTTTCTAAGTGTCAACTTGTAAAATAGCAAAATATTGCTTAAAAATCACAACAGTAACTAAAACGAATTTACTCACTTGTTTCCAAGAACTGTCCCAGGACTGAATCTAGGATCCAGTCCTGGATTTAGACAAGTAATCCTGAAAGTAATTAATTGCATATAACTTAAAATTCCCATTGAGCTCAATGTATTATTGTGATTCAAATTGTGTTGCCTATTGCAATAAACTGTAACTATGACCTGCAAAAGTCAATTGCCTATTGCAAAGTATTTAACTAAAGCATCTCATTCTGAGCAAGTATATTTTGATACCTATTGTTGGTTCTAAAATAAAACAACAATATCTTTTGTATGCAAACCAATGGCCTAGAGTTCAGTTCTTGAGTGTGTGAGACCATTTGCTGACTGAGTGTGTACAACAAATGTTTTACACTGTACTCTGATACTGCCTTACTGCTCGGCAAGCTACCACTTTAGAGAGTAAGGTTATATCTAACTTTAGCCTCTGCCAAACCTCTGGGGACTGGGGACTCTGTGCACACTGTACCTATTTGGGAACAGTAAATACAGAGCCACTTTCTCACAGTAGTGATAAAGTGATTAGAGTCCTAAGGCCAACATAAAGATACAGCAAAACGTGAGGTGAAAAGCAAAAAGGTTGCTGGTAGGCCACCTTAAGGATGCCAGGTCTACCAAAAACTGAACTAAGGATAACATGAGTAAAACATCAGGTTTCTCTACTGCATTTGGTGAGACAAGTGGGCCTTCTTTTATCTTCCATTCAAGCAATCTTTGACAGACCCCTTTATTATAGAGCTTTTCAAGGATTAAAGATAAGGCACTTACAAAGGAGTCCCAAATACTCAGAGATGGTTGACTTCTGTAATATGGGTCGTAGACTAAAAGCAGCGCAAAAACAGAGTGCAACAGGGTCCAAAAACTTGAGTGCCACAAGGGAGTTTGAATGCAAGCGTATCCTTTTATAGATCCAGAGATGTACTCATGCAATTTTTGTTTTTAGGACAGAACGTGCATGATGAAAAAAACATTGTTTTTAAAAAGCGCATTGCAGAATATCAGTACTTTGATGTGGGAAAACTTCAAAACTTTCAAACAAAATATTTGTAGGCAGCTTACAGCAAGTTGTTGTGGCCGAGTGGTTAAGGCGATGGACTTGAAATCCATTGGGGTATCCCCGCGCAGGTTCGAATCCTGCCAACAACGAGAATCTTTTTATTATCGGCTACAATTTCAGAAGTTAACCTTTAGTATTTCTTCCATTTCAGTTTTATAAATAGGTGGCTTATTTTTGTATCACTATTGCCTCTCCACATATTTGTTATCGCTACCTCTTTCATGTCTTTGCTACACCTCATTCCTACTTTAGCACTGGTGTAAACGCTTCAAATTATTATACCGTTGCTCTCTCATTCATACCTGCGCATGCACTTGAAAGTTACTTTACCAATAAAAGACGCAAAGAGAGAAATAGAACAAAAGTGCTGGCTGGATTGGCAAACACACTTCATAAAACTGCATTTTCTTTTTTATTCTCCCCGTGTTACATGCTTAACCTCCCCATGTGTAATTTCTCTTAACCTGCTGTCCCAGGAAGAGAATTTCATCTACTGGCTCTTTCTGTGTTTTTTTCCCTAGTCTGTCTTTCCCATTTCTTAGCTGTGTAACTGTTCCTTTACGCGCTCTATTTAAACGCCATCAATCTCATTTGAGCTCCTTGCTCCCGCTTCTGTTTTCTCCACCTCTCATACTGCCAGTTCTCTCTTTCTCTGTGGTTGGTGGCTACTTTCCTGAGCTTCCGAAGCCACGTGGTTCCTGCCTCTTGTTGTCAGACTTGAATTGGAAAAGGAACCATATTAACAAGCCTTTACCACTCACACACGGCGGAAGTTTATACTTTAATTCAGTGAGCTAAGAAAAGCGTGTTGTGGGTCCCCTACGAGCCATGGTGCTTGCTTCATCATGATTTGGCACCAGTCATTAGCCGCAGCTCTGCTAATGAGCCACTGAGGTCAGTTTCAATATTTACTCAAAAACATAACCATGCAGCCCACCCCTCAACTGTGTATTTATCTTGCTTTTCTGCTGTTCGTGTGATTAGCTGGGAGGAGCTCACGGCGACATCCTCCCTATAAAAGTGTAGATGGATCACTCTCTAACTCTTTCTTGCTTCACATACAAATGGCTTGAAAGGTGCAGGGAAGATGCAGGTCTAATACACAGAATAGAAGGTCTGTGCCAGGTGGGTTTCTCTGCATTGGTGTCCCATCACAGGTCCGCAAGTGTAATGTGTGATCTTTGACTCCTGGCATTTCACAAGCAGGCGGCCAGGAAACGGTTTCAGCCTATCAACCACTGAGGAGACGCAGCCTCTGAATGAGGAATGCGGAAGCAATGAATACATCCAGCCTATCACAGGAATAGCCCTGAGTGTTCCGAATTATAAATTCTCCATGTCACTGTATGTCGTTGAGCCCAAGTAGCTCGCCGTGATCGCATAGTGGATAGTACTCTGCGTTGTGGCCGCAGCAACCTCGGTTTGAATCTGAGTCACGGCATTGTGGTTGGCAATGTCACGGCAGTTGGGTGTTATTTTTACAGAATTAGCAAATGTGCCAGTGGTTTTTGTAAAATGTCTATTAAAAAGAGATCCTTTCAAATATTTAAACCATCTAACAACAAATGATTTAAACTCGCATGATTATAAGCTGTAGCTATAATGTATTTACTTACATAAATTATCGTTCTTGAACCTATTGGGGGTGGAGGGGGAGCGCAGCTCACCCCCCAGGTGCAGTTGAGTGACCTGTGTTGTGGCTCTCTAGAGGGAAGGCACAAATTTTGCTGTCACCCAGCCCAATCCAGACGTGTATTGGGGCCAGGTTTCAGGCAAATAGAGCAGTAAGTGCAGAGAAATGTTCACTCTCTAAAAGTGGCATTTCTAAAATAGTAAAGTTAAATCCAACCTCACCAGTAAGTAGGATTTTCAATAAATAAATAAAGCTACTCCTCTCCGATATGGAATTACCAAATAAAAAGTATAGGGGAATACACAGAGCTAACCTATGAGAGGGGTAGACCTCACAGTAGTGAAAAATGAAATAGACTGTTTGGTACTTACAGGACACGCGAACCACCAAAGTATATATCTTATGTTTTACTTACATAGCATCATGCACCTAGGACTACCTAGGGCCTACCTTAGGTGTAAATTATATGTAATAAAAGGGGAGTTTAAGGCTTGGCAAGTAGGCTGGGACTCCCCTGGGAGACCCCTGAGTCTATGCCCAGAACCATAACTCTGCCAGTCGAGTACTTACCTAAAAGCCGATAACTCACTTTTCTTCCATAGGCTAACATTGAGTGGTTTCACTTGGAAATTCTTCTAAGTGGTGTGGAGTTTTGGAACTTTAAAATATTCATCTAAAATCAGCCGAACAACGAATTCTGATTTACTCACCTGTTATCAGGAGAGACCTCAGTGCTGCATCTTGGAGCTCAGTACTGACCCTGAAATACTAATTTTAACCGTACTTACCAGTAACTCGAATTTCCTTCCATGGGATATCATTGCCTGCTTTTTGCTGAAAATTTTCTAAGTGTCGATTTTTGAAACTTACAAATATTCTTTAAAAATCGTACCAACTGTGAAAACGTAATTGTTTACCTGTTTTAGATAGATGTCCCAGTACTGAGCCTAGGAGCCCAGCACTGGATTACAAAAGTAACGAGAATGTACTTTACCCGTAACTTGAATTTTCTTCCATAGGAAACCATTGACTGTTTTTCTGTGAAATTTCTTCTAAGTGTCGATTTTGCAAACATGTAAATATTCCTTAAAAATCGCCTGTATAACTTAAACGCAGTTTCTCACCTGCTTACAGGTGGTACAGTAGTGCTGGATCTAGGATCCAACACTGACCTAGAAAAAGTAACCATAACCCCACTTACCTGCTAAGTGAATTTCCTTCCATAGGATAACATTGGTAATTTGATCAGCAAAAGTTTCTAAGTGTCAACTTGTAAAATAGCAAAATATTGCTTAAAAATCACAACAGTAACTAAAACGAATTTACTCACTTGTTTCCAAGAACTGTCCCAGGACTGAATCTAGGATCCAGTCCTGGATTTAGACAAGTAATCCTGAAAGTAATTAATTGCATATAACTTAAAATTCCCATTGAGCTCAATGTATTATTGTGATTCAAATTGTGTTGCCTATTGCAATAAACTGTAACTATGACCTGCAAAAGTCAATTGCCTATTGCAAAGTATTTAACTAAAGCATCTCATTCTGAGCAAGTATATTTTGATACCTATTGTTGGTTCTAAAATAAAACAACAATATCTTTTGTATGCAAACCAATGGCCTAGAGTTCAGTTCTTGAGTGTGTGAGACCATTTGCTGACTGAGTGTGTACAACAAATGTTTTACACTGTACTCTGATACTGCCTTACTGCTCGGCAAGCTACCACTTTAGAGAGTAAGGTTATATCTAACTTTAGCCTCTGCCAAACCTCTGGGGACTGGGGACTCTGTGCACACTGTACCTATTTGGGAACAGTAAATACAGAGCCACTTTCTCACAGTAGTGATAAAGTGATTAGAGTCCTAAGGCCAACATAAAGATACAGCAAAACGTGAGGTGAAAAGCAAAAAGGTTGCTGGTAGGCCACCTTAAGGATGCCAGGTCTACCAAAAACTGAACTAAGGATAACATGAGTAAAACATCAGGTTTCTCTACTGCATTTGGTGAGACAAGTGGGCCTTCTTTTATCTTCCATTCAAGCAATCTTTGACAGACCCCTTTATTATAGAGCTTTTCAAGGATTAAAGATAAGGCACTTACAAAGGAGTCCCAAATACTCAGAGATGGTTGACTTCTGTAATATGGGTCGTAGACTAAAAGCAGCGCAAAAACAGAGTGCAACAGGGTCCAAAAAACTTGAGTGCCACAAGGGAGTTTGAATGCAAGCGTATCCTTTTATAGATCCAGAGATGTACTCATGCAATTTTTGTTTTTAGGACAGAACGTGCATGATGAAAAAAACATTGTTTTTAAAAAGCGCATTGCAGAATATCAGTACTTTGATGTGGGAAAACTTCAAAACTTTCAAACAAAATATTTGTAGGCAGCTTACAGCAAGTTGTTGTGGCCGAGTGGTTAAGGCGATGGACTCGAAATCCATTGGGGTATCCCCGCGCAGGTTCGAATCCTGCCAACAACGAGAATCTTTTTATTATCGGCTACAATTTCAGAAGTTAACCTTTAGTATTTCTTCCATTTCAGTTTTATAAATAGGTGGCTTATTTTTGTATCACTATTGCCTCTCCACATATTTGTTATCGCTACCTCTTTCATGTCTTTGCTACACCTCATTCCTACTTTAGCACTGGTGTAAACGCTTCAAATTATTATACCGTTGCTCTCTCATTCATACCTGCGCATGCACTTGAAAGTTACTTTACCAATAAAAGACGCAAAGAGAGAAATAGAACAAAAGTGCTGGCTGGATTGGCAAACACACTTCATAAAACTGCATTTTCTTTTTTATTCTCCCCGTGTTACATGCTTAACCTCCCCATGTGTAATTTCTCTTAACCTGCTGTCCCAGGAAGAGAATTTCATCTACTGGCTCTTTCTGTGTTTTTTTCCCTAGTCTGTCTTTCCCATTTCTTAGCTGTGTAACTGTTCCTTTACGCGCTCTATTTAAACGCCATCAATCTCATTTGAGCTCCTTGCTCCCGCTTCTGTTTTCTCCACCTCTCATACTGCCAGTTCTCTCTTTCTCTGTGGTTGGTGGCTACTTTCCTGAGCTTCCGAAGCCACGTGGTTCCTGCCTCTTGTTGTCAGACTTGAATTGGAAAAGGAACCATATTAACAAGCCTTTACCACTCACACACGGCGGAAGTTTATACTTTAATTCAGTGAGCTAAGAAAAGCGTGTTGTGGGTCCCCTACGAGCCATGGTGCTTGCTTCATCATGATTTGGCACCAGTCATTAGCCGCAGCTCTGCTAATGAGCCACTGAGGTCAGTTTCAATATTTACTCAAAAACATAACCATGCAGCCCACCCCTCAACTGTGTATTTATCTTGCTTTTCTGCTGTTCGTGTGATTAGCTGGGAGGAGCTCACGGCGACATCCTCCCTATAAAAGTGTAGATGGATCACTCTCTAACTCTTTCTTGCTTCACATACAAATGGCTTGAAAGGTGCAGGGAAGATGCAGGTCTAATACACAGAATAGAAGGTCTGTGCCAGGTGGGTTTCTCTGCATTGGTGTCCCATCACAGGTCCGCAAGTGTAATGTGTGATCTTTGACTCCTGGCATTTCACAAGCAGGCGGCCAGGAAACGGTTTCAGCCTATCAACCACTGAGGAGACGCAGCCTCTGAATGAGGAATGCGGAAGCAATGAATACATCCAGCCTATCACAGGAATAGCCCTGAGTGTTCCGAATTATAAATTCTCCATGTCACTGTATGTCGTTGAGCCCAAGTAGCTCGCCGTGATCGCATAGTGGATAGTACTCTGCGTTGTGGCCGCAGCAACCTCGGTTTGAATCTGAGTCACGGCATTGTGGTTGGCAATGTCACGGCAGTTGGGTGTTATTTTTACAGAATTAGCAAATGTGCCAGTGGTTTTTGTAAAATGTCTATTAAAAAGAGATCCTTTCAAATATTTAAACCATCTAACAACAAATGATTTAAACTCGCATGATTATAAGCTGTAGCTATAATGTATTTACTTACATAAATTATCGTTCTTGAACCTATTGGGGGTGGAGGGGGAGCGCAGCTCACCCCCCAGGTGCAGTTGAGTGACCTGTGTTGTGGCTCTCTAGAGGGAAGGCACAAATTTTGCTGTCACCCAGCCCAATCCAGACGTGTATTGGGGCCAGGTTTCAGGCAAATAGAGCAGTAAGTGCAGAGAAATGTTCACTCTCTAAAAGTGGCATTTCTAAAATAGTAAAGTTAAATCCAACCTCACCAGTAAGTAGGATTTTCAATAAATAAATAAAGCTACTCCTCTCCGATATGGAATTACCAAATAAAAAGTATAGGGGAATACACAGAGCTAACCTATGAGAGGGGTAGACCTCACAGTAGTGAAAAATGAAATAGACTGTTTGGTACTTACAGGACACGCGAACCACCAAAGTATATATCTTATGTTTTACTTACATAGCATCATGCACCTAGGACTACCTAGGGCCTACCTTAGGTGTAAATTATATGTAATAAAAGGGGAGTTTAAGGCTTGGCAAGTAGGCTGGGACTCCCCTGGGAGACCCCTGAGTCTATGCCCAGAACCATAACTCTGCCAGTCGAGTACTTACCTAAAAGCCGATAACTCACTTTTCTTCCATAGGCTAACATTGAGTGGTTTCACTTGGAAATTCTTCTAAGTGGTGTGGAGTTTTGGAACTTTAAAATATTCATCTAAAATCAGCCGAACAACGAATTCTGATTTACTCACCTGTTATCAGGAGAGACCTCAGTGCTGCATCTTGGAGCTCAGTACTGACCCTGAAATACTAATTTTAACCGTACTTACCAGTAACTCGAATTTCCTTCCATGGGATATCATTGCCTGCTTTTTGCTGAAAGTTTTCTAAGTGTCGATTTTTGAAACTTACAAATATTCTTTAAAAATCGTACCAACTGTGAAAACGTAATTGTTTACCTGTTTTAGATAGATGTCCCAGTACTGAGCCTAGGAGCCCAGCACTGGATTACAAAAGTAACGAGAACGTACTTTACCCGTAACTTGAATTTTCTTCCATAGGAAACCATTGACTGTTTTTCTGTGAAATTTCTTCTAAGTGTCGATTTTGCAAACATGTAAATATTCCTTAAAAATCGCCTGTATAACTTAAACGCAGTTTCTCAACTGCTTACAGGTGGTACAGTAGTGCTGGATCTAGGATCCAACACTGACCTAGAAAAAGTAACCATAACCCCACTTACCTGCTAAGTGAATTTCCTTCCATAGGATAACATTGGTAATTTGATCAGCAAAAGTTTCGAAGTGTCAACTTTTAAAATAGCAAAATATTGCTTAAAAATCACAACAGTAACTAAAACGAATTTACTCACTTGTTTCCAAGAACTGTCCCAGGACTGAATCTAGGATCCAGTCCTGGATTTAGAAATGTAATCCTGAAAGTAATTAATTGCATATAACTTAAAATTCCCATTGAGCTCAATGTATTATTGTGATTCAAATTGTGTTGCCTATTGCAATAAACTGTAACTATGACCTGCAAAAGTCAATTGCCTATTGCAAAGTATTTAACTAAAGCATCTCGTTCTGAGAAAGTATATTTTGATACCTATTGTTTGTTCTAAAATAAAACAACAATATCTTTTGTATGCAAACCAATGGCCTAGAGTTCAGTTCTTGAGTGTGTGAGACCATTTGCTGACTGAGTGTGTACAACAAATGTTTTACACTGTACTCTGATACTGCCTTACTGCTCGGCAAGCTACCACTTTAGAGAGTAAGGTTATATCTAACTTTAGCCTCTGCCAAACCTCTGGGGACTGGGGACTCTGTGCACACTGTACCTATTTGGGAACAGTAAATACAGAGCCACTTTCTCACAGTAGTGATAAAGTGATTAGAGTCCTAAGGCCAACATAAAGATACAGCAAAACGTGAGGTGAAAAGCAAAAAGGTTGCTGGTAGGCCACCTTAAGGATGCCAGGTCTACCAAAAACTGAACTAAGGATAACATGAGTAAAACATCAGGTTTCTCTACTGCATTTGGTGAGACAAGTGGGCCTTCTTTTATCTTCCATTCAAGCAATCTTTGACAGACCCCTTTATTATAGAGCTTTTCAAGGATTAAAGATAAGGCACTTACAAAGGAGTCCCAAATACTCAGAGATGGTTGACTTCTGTAATATGGGTCGTAGGCTAAAAGCAGCGCAAAAACAGAGTGCAACAGGTTCCAAAAAACTTGAGTGCCACAAGGGAGTTTGAATGCAAGCTTATCCTTTTACAGATCCAGAGATATACTCATGCAATTTTTGTTTTTAGGACAGAACGTGCATGATGAAAAAAACATTGTTTTTAAAAAGCGCATTGCAGAATATCAGTACTTTGATGTGGGAAAACTTCAAAACTTTCAAACAAAATATTTGTAGGCAGCTTACAGTAAGTTGTTGTGGCTGAGTGGTTAAGGCGATGGACTCGAAATCCATTGGGGTATCCCCGCGCAGGTTCGAATCCTGCCAACAACGAGAATCTTTTTATTATCGGCTACAATTTCAGAAGTTAACCTTTAGTATTTCTTCCATTTCAGTTTTATAAATAGGTGGCTTATTTTTGTGTCACTATTGCCTCTCCACATATTTGTTATCGCTACCTCTTTCATGTCTTTGCTACACCTCATTCCTACTTTAGCACTGGTGTAAACGCTTCAAATTATTATACCGTTGCTCTCTCATTCATACCTGCGCATGCACTTGAAAGTTACTTTACCAATAAAAGACGCAAAGAGAGAAATAGAACAAAAGTGCTGGCTGGATTGGCAAACACACTTCATAAAACTGCATTTTCTTTTTTATTCTCCCCCGTGTCACATGCTTAACCTCCCCATGTGTAATTTCTCTTAACCTGCTGTCCCAGGAAGAGAATTTCATCTACAGGCTCTTTCTGTGTTTTTTTCCCTAGTCTGTCTTTCCCATTTCTTAGCTGTGTAACTGTTCCTTTACGCGCTCTATTTAAACGCCATCAATCTCATTTGAGCTCCTTGCTCCCGCTTCTGTTTTCTCCACCTCTCATACTGCCAGTTCTCTCTTTCTCTGTGGTTGGTGGCTACTTTCCTGAGCTTCCGAAGCCACGTGGTTCCTGCCTCTTGTTGTCAGGCTTGAATTGGAAAAAGAACCATATTAACAAGCCTTTACCACACACACACGGCGGAAGTTTATACTTTAATTCAGTGAGCTAAGAAAAGCGTGTTGTGGGACCCCTACGAGCCATGGTGCTTGCTTCATCATGATTTGGCACCAGTCATTAGCCGCAGCTCTGCTAATGAGCCACTGAGGTCAGTTTCAATATTTACTCAAAAACATAACCATGCAGCCCACCCCTCAACTGTGTATTTATCTTGCTTTTCTGCTGTTCGTGTGATTAGCTGGGAGGAGCTCACGGCGACATCCTCCCTATAAAAGTGTAGATGGATCACTCTCTAACTCTTTCTTGCTTCACATACAAATGGCTTGAAAGGTGCAGGGAAGATGCAGGTCTAATAGACAGAATAGAAGGTCTGTGCCAGGTGGGTTTCTCTGCATTGGTGTCCCATCACAGGTCCGCAAGTGTAATGTGTGAACTTTGACTCCTGGCATTTCACAAGCAGGCGGCCAGGAAACGGTTTCAGCCTATCAACCACTGAGAGACGCAGCCTCTGAATGAGGAATGAGGAAGCAATGAATACATCCAGCCTATCACAGGAATAGCCCTGAGTGTTCTGAATTATAAATTCTCCATGTCACTGTATGTCGTTGAGCCCAAGTAGCTCGCCGTGATCGTATAGTGGTTAGTACTCTGCATTGTGGCCGCAGCAACCTCGGTTTGAATCCGAGTCACGGCATTGTGGTTGGCAATGTCACGGCAGTTGGGTGTTAATTTTACAGAATTAGCAAATGTGCCAGTGGTTTTTGTAAAATGTCTATTAAAAACAGATCCTTTCAAATATTTAAACCATCTAACAACAAATGATTTAAACTCGCATGATTATAAGCTGTAGCTATAATGTATTTACTTACATAAATTATCGTTCTTGAACCTATTGGGGGTGGAGGGGGAGCGGAGCTCACCCCCCAGGTGCAGTTGAGTGACCTGTGTTGTGGCTCTCTAGAGGGAAGGCACAAATTTTGCTGTCACCCAGCCCAATCCAGACGTGTATTGGGGCCAGGTTTCAGGCAAATAGAGCAGTAAGTGCAGAGACATGTTCACTCTCTAAAAGTGGCATTTCTAAAATAGTAAAGTTAAATCCAACCTCACCAGTAAGTAGGATTTTCAATAAATAAATAAAGCTACTCCTCTCCGATATGGAATTAACAAATAAAAAGTATAGGGGAATACACAGAGCTAACCTATGAGAGGGGTAGACATCACAGTAGTGAAAAATGAAATAGACTGTTTGATACTTACAGGACACGCGAACCACCAAAGTACATATCTTATTTTTTACTTACATAGCATCATGCACCTAGGACTACCTAGGGCCTACCTTAGGTGTAAATTATATGTAATAAAAGGGGAGTTTAAGGCTTGGCAAGTAGGCTGGGACTCCCCTGGGAGACCCCTGAGTCTATGCCCAGAACCATAACTCTGCCAGTCGAGTACTTACCTAAAAGCCGATAACTCACTTTTCTTCCATAGGCTAAAATTTCGTTGTTTCACTTGGAAATTCTTCTAAGTGGTGTGGAGTTTTGGAACTTTAAAATATTCATCTAAAATCAGCCGAACAACGAATTCTGATTTACTCACCTGTTATCAGGAGAGACCTCAGTGCTGCATCTTGGAGCTCAGTACTGACCCTGAAAAGTAATTTTAACCGTACTTACCAGTAACTCGAATTTCCTTCCATGGGATATCATTGCCTGCTTTTTGCTGAAAATTTTCTAAGTGTCGATTTTTGAAACTTACAAATATTCTTTAAAAATCGTACCAACTGTGAAAACGTAATTGTTTACCTGTTTTAGATAGATGTCCCAGTACTGAGCCCAGGAGCCCAGCACTGGATTACAAAAGTAACGAGAACGTACTTTACCCGTAACTTGAATTTTCTTCCATAGGAAACCATTGACTGTTTTTCTGTGAAATTTCTTCTAAGTGTCGATTTTGCAAACATGTAAATATTCCTTAAAAATCGCCTGTATAACTTAAACGCAGTTTCTCAACTGCTTACAGGTGGTACAGTAGTGCTGGATCTAGGATCCAACACTGACCTAGAAAAAGTAACCATAACCCCACTTACCTGCTAAGTGAATTTCCTTCCATAGGATAACATTGGTAATTTGATCAGCAAAAGTTTCTAAGTGTCAACTTTTAAAATAGCAAAATATTGCTTAAAAATCACAACCGTAACTAAAACGAATTTACTCACTTGTTTCCAAGAACTGTCCCAGGACTGAATCTAGGATCCAGTCCTGGATTTAGAAAAGTAATCCTGAAAGTAATTAATTGCATATAACTTAAAATTCCCATTGAGCTCAATGTATTATTGTGATTCAAATTGTGTTGCCTATTGCAATAAACTGTAACTGTGACCTGCAAAAGTTAATTGCCTATTGCAAAGTATTTAACTAAAGCATCTCATTCTGAGAAAGTATATTTTGATACCTATTGTTGGTTCTAAAATAAAACAACAATATCTTTTGTATGCAAACCAATGGCCTAGAGTTCAGTTCTTGAGTGTGTGAGACCATTTGCTGACTGAGTGTGTACAACAAATGTTTTACACTGTACTCTGATACTGCCTTACTGCTCGGCAAGCTACCACTTTAGAGAGTAAGGTTATATCTAACTTTAGCCTCTGCCTAACCTCTGGGGACTGGGGACTCTGTGCACACTGTACCTATTTGGGAACAGTATATACAGAGCCACTTTCTCACAGTAGTGATAAAGTGATTAGAGTGCTAAGGCCAACATAAAGATACAGCAAAACGTGAGGTGAAAAGCAAAAAGGTTGCTGGTAGGCCACCTTAAGGATGCCAGGTCTACCAAAAACTGAACTAAGGATAACATGAGTAAAACATCAGGTTTCTCTACTGCATTTGGTGAGACAAGTGGGCCTTCTTTTATCTTCCATTCAAGCAATCTTTGACAGACCCCTTTATTATAGAGCTTTTCAAGGATTAAAGATAAGGCACTTACAAAGGAGTCCCAAATACTCAGAGATGGTTGACTTCTGTAATATGGGTCGTAGACTAAAAGCAGCGCAAAAACAGAGTGCAACAGGGTCCAAAAAACTTGAGTGCCACAAGGGAGTTTGAATGCAAGCGTATCCTTTTACAGATCCAGAGATATACTCATGCAATTTTTGTTTTTAGGACAGAACGTGCATGATGAAAAAAACATTGTTTTTAAAAAGCGCATTGCAGAATATCAATACTTTGATGTGGGAAAACTTCAAAACTTTCAAACAAAATATTTGTAGGCAGCTTACAGCAAGTTGTTGTGGCCGAGTGGTTAAGGCGATGGACTCGAAATCCATTGGGGTATCCCCGCGCAGTTTCGAATCCTGCCAACAACGAAAATCTTTTTATTATCGGCTACAATTTCAGAAGTTAACCTTTAGTATTTCTTCCATTTCAGTTTTATAAATAGGTGGCTTATTTTTGTGTCACTATTGCCTCTCCACATATTTGTTATCGCTACCTCTTTCATGTCTTTGCTACACCTCATTCCTACTTTAGCACTGGTGTAAACGCTTCAAATTATTATACCGTTGCTCTCTCATTCATACCTGCGCATGCACTTGAAAGTTACTTTACCAATAAAAGACGCAAAGAGAGAAATAGAACAAAAGTGCTGGCTGGATTGGCAAACACACTTCATAAAACTGCATTTTCTTTTTTATTCTCCCCCGTGTTACATGCTTAACCTCCCCATGTGTAATTTCTCTTAACCTGCTGTCCCAGGAAGAGAATTTCATCTACAGGCTCTTTCTGTGTTTTTTTCCCTAGTCTGTCTTTCCCATTTCTTAGCTGTGTAACTGTTCCTTTACGCGCTCTATTTAAACGCCATCAATCTCATTTGAGCTCCTTGCTCCCGCTTCTGTTTTCTCCACCTCTCATACTGCCAGTTCTCTCTTTCTCTGTGGTTGGTGGCTACTTTCCTGAGCTTCCGAAGCCACGTGGTTCCTGCCTCTTGTTGTCAGACTTGAATTGGAAAAGGAACCATATTAACAAGCCTTTACCACTCACACACGGCGGAAGTTTATACTTTAATTCAGTGAGCTAAGAAAAGCGTGTTGTGGGTCCCCTACGAGCCATGGTGCTTGCTTCATCATGATTTGGCACCAGTCATTAGCCGCAGCTCTGCTAATGAGCCACTGAGGTCAGTTTCAATATTTACTCAAAAACATAACCATGCAGCCCACCCCTCAACTGTGTATTTATCTTGCTTTTCTGCTGTTCGTGTGATTAGCTGGGAGGAGCTCACGGCGACATCCTCCCTATAAAAGTGTAGATGGATCACTCTCTAACTCTTTCTTGCTTCACATACAAATGGCTTGAAAGGTGCAGGGAAGATGCAGGTCTAATAGACAGAATAGAAGGTCTGTGCAAGGTGGGTTTCTCTGCATTGGTGTCCCATAACAGGTCCGCAAGTGTAATGTGTGATCTTTGACTCCTGGCATTTCACAAGCAGGCGTCCAGGAAACGGTTTCAGCCTATCAACCACTGAGGAGACGCAGCCTCTGAATGAGGAATGAGGAAGCAATGAATACATCCAGCCTATCACAGGAATAGCCCTGAGTGTTCCGAATTATAAATTCTCCATGTCACTGTATGTCGTTGAGCCCAAGTAGCTCGCCGTGATCGTATAGTGGATAGTACTCTGCGTTGTGGCCGCAGCAACCTCGGTTTGAATCCGAGTCACGGCATTGTGGTTGGCAATGTCACGGCAGTTGGGTGTTATTTTTACAGAATTAGCAAATGTACCAGTGGTTTTTGTAAAATGTCTATTAAAAACAGATCCTTTCAAATATTTAAACCATCTAACAACAAATGATTTAAACTCGCATGATTATAAGCTGTAGCTATAATGTATTTACTTACATAAATTATCGTTCTTGAACCTATTGGGGGTGGAGGGGGAGCGGAGCTCACCCCCCAGGTGCAGTTGAGTGACCTGTGTTATGGCTCTCTAGAGGGAAGGCACAAATTTTGCTGTCACCCAGCCCAATCCAGACGTGTATTGGGGCCAGGTTTCAGGCAAATAGAGCAGTAAGTGCAGAGAAATGTTCACTCTCTAAAAGTAGCATTTCTAAAATAGTAAAGTTAAATCCAACCTCACCAGTAAGTAGGATTTTCAATAAATAAATAAAGCTACTCCTCTCCGATATGGAATTACCAAATAAAAAGTATAGGGGAATACACAGAGCTAACCTATGAGAGGGGTAGACCTCACAGTAGTGAAAAATGAAATAGACTGTTTGGTACTTACAGGACACGCGAACCACCAAAGTACATATCTTATTTTTTACTTACATAGCATCATGCACCTAGGACTACCTAGGGCCTACCTTAGGTGTAAATTATATGTAATAAAAGGGGAGTTTAAGGCTTGGCAAGTAGGCTGCGACTCCCCTGGGAGACCCCTGAGTCTATGCCCAGAACCATAACTCTGCCAGTCGAGTACTTACCTAAAAGCCGATAACTCACTTTTCTTCCATAGGCTAAAATTTCGTTGTTTCACTTGGAAATTCTTCTAAGTGGTGTGTAGTTTTGGAACTTTAAAATATTCATCTAAAATCAGCCAAACAACGAATTCTGATTTACTCACCTGTTATCAGGAGAGGCCTCAGTGCTGCATCTTGGAGCTCAGTACTGACCCTGCAAAGTAATTTTAACCGTACTTACCAGTAACTCGAATTTCCTTCCATGGGATATCATTGCCTGCTTTTTGCTGAAAATTTTCTAAGTGTCGATTTTTGAAACTTACAAATATTCTTTAAAAATCGTACCAACTGTGAAAACGTAATTGTTTACCTGTTTTAGATAGATGTCCCAGTACTGAGCCTAGGAGCCCAGCACTGGATTACAAAAGTAACGAGAATGTACTTTACCCGTAACTTGAATTTTCTTCCATAGAAAACCATTGACTGTTTTTCTGTGAAATTTCTTCTAAGTGTCGATTTTGCAAACATGTAAATATTCCTTAAAAATCGCCTGTATAACTTAAACGCAGTTTCTCACCTGCTTACAGGTGGTACAGTAGTGCTGGATCTAGGATCCAACACTGACCTAGAAAAGGAACCATAACCCCACTTACCTGCTAAGTGAATTTCCTTCCATAGGATAACATTGGTAATTTGATCAGCAAAAGTTTCAAATGTCAACTTGTAAAATAGCAAAATATTGCTTACAAATCACAACAGTAACTAAAACGAATTTACTCACTTGTTTCCAAGAACTGTCCCAGGACTGAATCTAGGATCCAGTCCTGGATTTAGAAAAGTAATCCTGAAAGTAATTAATTGCATATAACTTAAAATTCCCATTGAGCTCAATGTATTATTGTGATTCAAATTGTGTTGCCTATTGCAATAAACTGTAACTATGACCTGCAAAAGTCAATTGCCTATTGCAAAGTATTTAACTAAAGCATCTCATTCTGAGAAAGTATATTTTGATACCTATTGTTGGTTCTAAAATAAAACAACAATATCTTTTGTATGCAAACCAATGGATTAGAGTTCAGTTCTTGAGTGTGTGAGACCATTTGCTGACTGAGTGTGTACAACAAATGTTTTACACTGTACTCTGATACTGCCTTACTGCTCGGCAAGCTACCACTTTAGAGAGTAAGGTTATATCTAACTTTAGCCTCTGCCAAACCTCTGGGGACTGGGGACTCTGTGCACACTGTACCTATTTGGGAACAGTATATACAGAGCCACTTTCTCACAGTAGTGATAAAGTGATTAGAGTGCTAAGGCCAACATAAAGATACAGCAAAACGTGAGGTGAAAAGCAAAAAGGTTGCTGGTAGGCCACCTTAAGGATGCCAGGTCTACCAAAAACTGAACTAAGGATAACATGAGTAAAACATCAGGTTTCTCTACTGCATTTGGTGAGACAAGTGGGCCTTCTTTTATCTTCCATTCAAGCAATCTTTGACAGACCCCTTTATTATAGAGCTTTTCAAGGATTAAAGATAAGGCACTTACAAAGGAGTCCCAAATACTCAGAGATGGTTGACTTCTGTAATATGGGTCGTAGACTAAAAGCAGCGCAAAAACAGAGTGCAACAGGGTCCAAAAAACTTGAGTGCCACAAGGGAGTTTGAATGCAAGCGTATCCTTTTACAGATCCAGAGATGTACTCATGCAATTTTTGTTTTTAGGACAGAACGTGCATGATGAAAAAAACATTGTTTTTAAAAAGCGCATTGCAGAATATCAGTACTTTGATGTGGGAAAACTTCAAAACTTTCAAACAAAATATTTGTAGGCAGCTTACAGCAAGTTGTTGTGGCCGAGTGGTTAAGGCGATGGACTCGAAATCCATTGGGGTATCCCCGCGCAGGTTCGAATCCTGCCAACAACGAGAATCTTTTTATTATCGGCTACAATTTCAGAAGTTAACCTTTAGTATTTCTTCCATTTCAGTTTTATAAATAGGTGGCTTATTTTTGTGTCACTATTGCCTCTCCACATATTTGTTATCGCTACCTCTTTCATGTCTTTGCTACACCTCATTCCTACTTTAGCACTGGTGTAAACGCTTCAAATTATTATACCGTTGCTCTCTCATTCATACCTGCGCATGCACTTGAAAGTTACTTTACCAATAAAAGACGCAAAGAGAGAAATAGAACAAAAGTGCTGGCTGGATTGGCAAACACACTTCATAAAACTGCATTTTCTTTTTTATTCTCCCCCGTGTTACATGCTTAACCTCCCCATGTGTAATTTCTCTTAACCTGCTGTCCCAGGAAGAGAATTTCATCTACTGGCTCTTTCTGTGTTTTTTTCCCTAGTCTGTCTTTCCCATTTCTTAGCTGTGTAACTGTTCCTTTACGCGCTCTATTTAAACGCCATCAATCTCATTTGAGCTCCTTGCTCCCGCTTCTGTTTTCTCCACCTCTCATACTGCCAGTTCTCTCTTTCTCTGTGGTTGGTGGCTACTTTCCTGAGCTTCCGAAGCCACGTGGTTCCTGCCTCTTGTTGTCAGACTTGAATTAGAAAAGGAACCATATTAACAAGCATTTACCACTCACACACGGCGGAAGTTTATACTTTAATTCAGTGAGCTAAGAAAAGCGTGTTGTGGGTCCCCTACGAGCCATGGTGCTTGCTTCATCATGATTTGGCACCAGTCATTAGCCGCAGCTCTGCTAATGAGCCACTGAGGTCAGTTTCAATATTTACTCAAAAACATAACCATGCAGCCCACCCCTCAACTGTGTATTTATCTTGCTTTTCTGCTGTTCGTGTGATTAGCTGGGAGGAGCTCACGGCGACATCCTCCCTATAAAAGTGTAGATGGATCACTCTCTAACTCTTTCTTGCTTCACATACAAATGGCTTGAAAGGTGCAGGGAAGATGCAGGTCTAATAGACAGAATAGAAGGTCTGTGCCAGGTGGGTTTCTCTGCATTGGTGTCCCATCACAGGTCCGCAAGTGTAATGTGTGATCTTTGACTCCTGGCATTTCACAAGCAGGCGGCCAGGAAACGGTTTCAGCCTATCAACCACTGAGGAGACGCAGCCTCTGAATGAGGAATGAGGAAGCAATGAATACATCCAGCCTATCACAGGAATAGCCCTGAGTGTTCCGAATTATAAATTCTCCATGTCACTGTATGTCGTTGAGCCCAAGTAGCTCGCCGTGATCGTATAGTGGTTAGTACTCTGCGTTGTGGCCGCAGCAACCTTGGTTTGAATCCGAGTCACGGCATTGTGGTTGGCAATGTCACGGCAGTTGGGTGTTATTTTTACAGAATTAGCAAATGTGCCAGTGGTTTTTGTAAAATGTCTATTAAAAACAGATCCTTTCAAATATTTAAACCATCTAACAACAAATGATTTAAACTCGCATGATTATAAGCTGTAGCTATAATGTATTTACTTACATAAATTATCGTTCTTGAACCTATTGGGGGTGGAGGGGGAGCGGAGCTCACCCCCCAGGTGCAGTTGAGTGACCTGTGTTGTGGCTCTCTAGAGGGAAGGCACAAATTTTGCTGTCACCCAGCCCAATCCAGACGTGTATTGGGGCCAGGATTCAGGCAAATAGAGCAGTAAGTGCAGAGAAATGATCACTCTCTAAAAGTGGCATTTCTAAAATAGTAAAGTTAAATCCAACCTCACCAGTAAGTAGGATTTTCAATAAATAAATAAAGCTACTCCTCTCTGATATGGAATTACCAAATAAAAAGTATAGGGGAATACACAGAGCTAACCTATGAGAGGGGTAGACCTCACAGTAGTGAAAAATGAAATAGACTGTTTGGTACTTACAGGACACGCGAACCACCAAAGTACATATCTTATTTTTTACTTACATAGCATCATGCACCTAGGACTACCTAGGGCCTACCTTAGGTGTAAATTATATGTAATAAAAGGGGAGTTTAAGGCTTGGCAAGTAGGCTGGGACTCCCCTGGGAGACCCCTGAGTCTATGCCCAGAACCATAACTCTGCCAGTCGAGTACTTACCTAAAAGCCGATAACTCACGTTTCTTCCATAGGCTAAAATTTCGTTGTTTCACTTGGAAATTCTTCTAAGTGGTGTGGAGTTTTGGAACTTTAAAATATTCATCTAAAATCAGCCGAACAATGAATTCTGATTTACTCACCTGTTATCAGGAGAGACCTCAGTGCTGCATCTTGGAGCTCAGTACTGACCCTGAAAAGTAATTTTAACCGTACTTACCAGTAACTCGAATTTCCTTCCATGGGATATCATTGCCTGCTTTTTGCTGAAAATTTTCTAAGTGTCGATTTTTGAAACTTACAAATATTCTTTAAAAATCGTACCAACTGTGAAAACGTAATTGTTTACCTGTTTTAGATAGATGTCCCAGTACTGAGCCTAGGAGCCCAGCACTGGATTACAAAAGTAACGAGAATGTACTTTACCCGTAACTTGAATTTTCTTCCATAGGAAACCATTGACTGTTTTTCTGTGAAATTTCTTCTAAGTGTCGACTTTGCAAACATGTAAATATTCCTTAAAAATCGCCTGTATAACTTAAACGCAGTTTCTCACCTGCTTACAGGTGGTACAGTAGTGCTGGATCTAGGATCCAACACTGACCTAGAAAAAGGAACCATAACCCCACTTACCTGCTAAGTGAATTTCCTTCCATAGGATAACATTGGTAATTTGATCAGCAAAAGTTTCTAAGTGTCAACTTGTAAAATAGCAAAATATTGCTTAAAAATCACAACAGTAACTAAAACGAATTTACTCACTTGTTTCCAAGAACTGTCCCAGGACTGAATCTAGGATCCAGTCCTGGATTTAGAAAAGTAATCCTGAAAGTAACTAATTGCATATAACTTAAAATTCCCATTGAGCTCAATGTATTATTGTGATTCAAATTGTGTTGCCTATTGCAATAAACTGTAACTATGACCTGCAAAAGTCAATTGCCTATTGCAAAGTATTTAACTAAAGCATCTCATTCTGAGAAAGTATATTTTGATACCTATTGTTGGTTCTAAAATAAAACAACAATATCTTTTGTATGCAAACCAATGGCCTAGAGTTCAGTTCTTGAGTGTGTGAGACCATTTGCTGACTGAGTGTGTACAACAAATGTTTTACACTGTACTCTGATACTGCCTTACTGCTCGGCAAGCTACCACTTTAGAGAGTAAGGTTATATCTAACTTTAGCCTCTGCCAAACCTCTGGGGACTGGGGACTCTGTGCACACTGTACCTATTTGGGAACAGTATATACAGAGCCACTTTCTCACAGTAGTGATAAAGTGATTAGAGTGCTAAGGCCAACATAAAGATACAGCAAAACGTGAGGTGAAAAGCAAAAAGGTTGCTGGTAGGCCACCTTAAGGATGCCAGGTCTACCAAAAACTGAACTAAGGATAACATGAGTAAAACATCAGGTTTCTCTACTGCATTTGGTGAGACAAGTGGGCCTTCTTTTATCTTCCATTCAAGCAATCTTTGACAGACCCCTTTATTATAGAGCTTTTCAAGGATTAAAGATAAGGCACTTACAAAGGAGTCCCAAATACTCAGAGATGGTTGACTTCTGTAATATGGGTCGTAGACTAAAAGCAGCGCAAAAACAGAGTGCAACAGGGTCCAAAAAACTTGAGTGCCACAAGGGAGTTTGAATGCAAGCGTATCCTTTTACAGATCCAGAGATATACTCATGCAATTTTTGTTTTTAGGACAGAACGTGCATGATGAAAAAAACATTGTTTTTAAAAAGCGCATTGCAGAATATCAGTACTTTGATGTGGGAAAACTTCAAAACTTTGAAACAAAATATTTGTAGGCAGCTTATAGCAAGTTGTTGTGGCCGAGTGGTTAAGGCGATGGACTCGAAATCCGTTGGGGTATCCCCGCGCAGGTTCAAATCCTGCCAACAACGAGAATCTTTTTATTATCGGCTACAATTTCAGAAGTTAACCTTTAGTATTTCTTCCATTTCAGTTTTATAAATAGGTGGCTTATTTTTGTGTCACTATTGCCTCTCCACATATTTGTTATCGCTACCTCTTTCATGTCTTTGCTACACCTCATTCCTACTTTAGCACTGGTGTAAACGCTTCAAATTATTATACCGTTGCTCTCTCATTCATACCTGCGCATGCACTTGAAAGTTACTTTACCAATAAAAGACGCAAAGAGAGAAATAGAACAAAAGTGCTGGCTGGATTGGCAAACACACTTCATAAAACTGCATTTTCTTTTTTATTCTCCCCCGTGTTACATGCTTAACCTCCCCATGTGTAATTTCTCTTAACCTGCTGTCCCAGGAAGAGAATTTCATCTACAGGCTCTTTCTGTGTTTTTTTCCCTAGTCTGTCTTTCCCATTTCTTAGCTGTGTAACTGTTCCTTTACGCGCTCTATTTAAACGCCATCAATCTCATTTGAGCTCCTTGCTCCCGCTTCTGTTTTCTCCACCTCTCATACTGCCAGTTCTCTCTTTCTCTGTGGTTGGTGGCTACTTTCCTGAGCTTCCGAAGCCACGTGGTTCCTGCCTCTTGTTGTCAGACTTGAATTGGAAAAGGAACCATATTAACAAGCCTTTACCACTCACACACGGCGGAAGTTTATACTTTAATTCAGTGAGCTAAGAAAAGCGTGTTGTGGGTCCCCTACGAGCCATGGTGCTTGCTTCATCATGATTTGGCACCAGTCATTAGCCGCAGCTCTGCTAATGAGCCACTGAGGTCAGTTTCAATATTTACTCAAAAACATAACCATGCAGCCCACCCCTCAACTGTGTATTTATCTTGCTTTTCTGCTGTTTGTGTGATTAGCTGGGAGGAGCTCACGGCGACATCCTCCCTATAAAAGTGTAGATGGATCACTCTCTAACTCTTTCTTGCTTCACATACAAATGGCTTGAAAGGTGCAGGGAAGATGCAGGTCTAATAGACAGAATAGAAGGTCTGTGCCAGGTGGGTTTCTCTGCATTGGTGTTCCATCACAGGTCCGCAAGTGTAATGTGTGATCTTTGACTCCTGGCATTTCACAAGCAGGCGGCCAGGAAACGGTTTCAGCCTATCAACCACTGAGGAGACGCAGCCTCTGAATGAGGAATGAGGAAGCAATGAATACATCCAGCCTATCACAGGAACAGCCCTGAGTGTTCCGAATTATAAATTCTCCATGTCACTGTATGTCGTTGAGCCCAAGTAGCTCGCCGTGATCGTATAGTGGTTAGTACTCTGCGTTGCGGCCGCAGCAACCTCCGTTTGAATCCGAGTCGCGGCATTGTGGTTGGCAATGTCACGGCAGTTGGGTGTTAATTTTACAGAATTAGAAAATGTACCAGTGGTTTTTGTAAAATGTCTATTAAAAACAGATCCTTTCAAATATTTAAACCATCTAACAACAAATGATTTAAACTCGCATGATTATAAGCTGTAGCTATAATGTATTTACTTACATAAATTATCGTTCTTGAACCTATTGGGGGTGGAGGGGGAGCGGAGCTCACCCCCCAGGTGCAGTTGAGTGACCTGTGTTGTGGCTCTCTAGAGGGAAGGCACAAATTTTGCTGTCACCCAGCCCAATCCAGACGTGTATTGGGGCCAGGTTTCAGGCAAATAGAGCAGTAAGTGCAGAGACATGTTCACTCTCTAAAAGTGGCATTTCTAAAATAGTAAAGTTAAATCCAACCTCACCAGTAAGTAGGATTTTCAATAAATAAATAAAGCTACTCCTCTCCGATATGGAATTACCAAATAAAAAGTATAGGGGAATACACAGAGCTAACCTATGAGAGGGGTAGACCTCACAGTAGTGAAAAATGAAATAGACTGTTTGGTACTTACAGGACACGCGAACCACCAAAGTACATATCTTATTTTTTACTTACATAGCATCATGCACCTAGGACTACCTAGGGCCTACCTTAGGTGTAAATTATATGTAATAAAAGGGGAGTTTAAGGCTTGGCAAGTAGGCTGGGACTCCCCTGGGAGACCCCTGAGTCTATGCCCAGAACCATAACTCTGCCAGTCGAGTACTTACCTAAAAGCCGATAACTCACTTTTCTTCCATAGGCTAACATTGAGTGGTTTCACTTGGAAATTCTTCTAAGTGGTGTGGAGTTTTGGAACTTTAAAATATTCATCTAAAATCAGCCGAACAACGAATTCTGATTTACTCACCTGTTATCAGGAGAGACCTCAGTGCTGCATCTTGGAGCTCAGTACTGACCCTGAAAAGTAATTTTAACCGTACTTACCAGTAACTCGAATTTCCTTCCATGGGATATCATTGCCTGCTTTTTGCTGAAAATTTTCTAAGTGTCGATTTTTGAAACTTACAAAAATTCTTTAAAAATCGTACCAACTGTGAAAACGTAATTGTTTACCTGTTTTAGATAGATGTCCCAGTACTGAGCCTAGGAGCCCAGCACTGGATTACAAAAGTAACGAGAATGTACTTTACCCGTAACTTGAATTTTCTTCCATAGGAAACCATTGACTGTTTTTCTGTGAAATTTCTTCTAAGTGTCGATTTTGCAAACATGTAAATATTCCTTAAAAATCGCCTGTATAACTTAAACGCAGTTTCTCACCTGCTTACAGGTGGTACAGTAGTGCTGGATCTAGGATCCAACACTGACCTAGAAAAAGGAACGATAACCCCACTTACCTGCTAAGTGAATTTCCTTCCATAGGATAACATTGGTAATTTGATCAGCAAAAGTTTTTAAGTGTCAACTTGTAAAATAGCAAAATATTGCTTAAAAATCACAACAGTAACTAAAACGAATTTACTCACTTGTTTCCAAGAACTGTCCCAGGACTGAATCTAGGATCCAGTCCTGGATTTAGAAAAGTAATCCTGAAAGTAATTAATTGCATATAACTTAAAATTCCCATTGAGCTCAATGTATTATTGTGATTCAAATTGTGTTGCCTATTGCAATAAACTGTAACTATGACCTGCAAAAGTCAATTGCCTATTGCAAAGAATTTAACTAAAGCATCTCATTCTGAGAAAGTATATTTTGATACCTATTGTTGGTTCTAAAATAAAACAACAATATCTTTTGTATGCAAACCAATGGCCTAGAGCAGTGTTTCCCAAACTGGGGTCCGAGGACCCCCAGGGGTCCGTGACATAGTCCCAGGGGGTCCGCAGGTAGCAGTTTTAAAAGCACTGCAAAGTTCCATGTAAAATTAGCAGTTTTCGAGCAACTATAAAAGTGTCAAGAAAATGCCAGTGATTAATGTACCTGCTGGAGAGAGATGAGAGTTTTGTCCAGTGGCAGCTTTGACTTATCTAATGTGACACAGAGGGTTAATATGCCTACTGCAAAGTGTACAATGCATTTTAAAAAACAGTATTTTATGTGCATAGGTCAGTGGGTTACTGATTTTGTCACAGATATTCTTTTGTCACTGTGCAATTCATAAGGCACAATCGTAATCTAGCACAGTGTCCTATAAACTGTCTTCAAAGAGCTGCTTGCAAACTGCATGGTAAAAGTTAGCAACATATGTTTATTCCCAGTCTATCATTATCCTGATGCTGCTATGTTCCCACTTCCTGCACATGAACAATTTTGTAATGCCGTTTTGTTACTTCTCTGTGTGCTGCCTAATGCAGCACACATGGAAGTTACAAAACGTCATTTTTTATTAAAGATTGTTTATGTGCAGAAAGGGTCACCTTCCTGAACATAAACAATCAAAGCAAAAACTAGGAGAAATAAAGCATTCCTCCTCATTTCGCCAAGTTAAGACCAGGTTTTTCATGGTCTTAATTTTGGTGCGGTCTCCTATTTCAGCTGACCTTGTAAATAGAGGGCAGCGTCAAAATCAATGGGTGTTTGAGTGAAACCCCCACTGCAACTCCCACTGCCCATCATTTTCATGCTAAGCATTGCGTGAAAGTTAGCCTTATATATAAGGCAGCGTTAAGCCACAATAAGTGGCTTAACGCTGCCTTGTAAATAAGGCGAAGCCCCTACTGCCACAGGAACATCGCAAAAAGTGACGTTCCCATGGCTATAGGGACTTGTAAATATGCCCCTAAAATCCTTAGTAATTTGAGTATTTGTTTTTTGTGCACACGTGTGTTTATTTTTTTTTAATTACTATTTTAATGTTTGAAATTTAAATCCTACAAATTGCTTGGGGGTCCCCGTCTTCCAGTGGTGACTCAATGGGGGTCCTCAGGAGTCAAAAGTTTGGGAACCCCTGGCCTAGAGTTCAGTTCTTGAGTGTGTGAGACCATTTGCTGACTGAGTGTGTACAACAAATGTTTTACACTGTACTCTGATACTGCCTTACTGCTCGGCAAGCTACCACTTTAGAGAGTAAGGTTATATCTAACTTTAGCCTCTGCCAAACCTCTGGGGACTGGGGACTCTGTGCACACTGTACCTATTTGGGAACAGTATATACAGAGCCACTTTCTCACAGTAGTGATAAAGTGATTAGAGTCCTAAGGCCAACATAAAGATACAGCAAAACGTGAGGTGAAAACTAAAAAGGTTGCTGGTAGGCCACCTTAAGGATGCCAGGTCTACCAAAAACTGAATTAAGGATAACATGAGTAAAACATCAGGTTTCTCTACTGCATTTGGTGAGACAAGTGGGCCTTCTTTTATCTTCCATTCAAGCAATCTTTGACAGACCCCTTTATTATAGAGCTTTTCAAGGATTAAAGATAAGGCACTTACAAAGGAGTCCCAAATACTCAGAGATGGTTGACTTCTGTAATATGGGTCGTAGACTAAAAGCAGCGCAAAAACAGAGTGCAACAGGGTCCAAAAAACTTGAGTGCCACAAGGGAGTTTGAATGCAAGCGTATCCTTTTACAGATCCAGAGATGTACTCATGCAATTTTTGTTTTTAGGACAGAACGTGCATGATGAAAAAAACATTGTTTTTAAAAAGCGCATTGCAGAATATCAGTACTTTGATGTGGGAAAACTTCAAAACTTTCAAACAAAATATTTGTAGGCAGCTTACAGCAAGTTGTTGTGGCCGAGTGGTTAAGGCGATGGACTCGAAATCCATTGGGGTATCCCCGCGCAGGTTCGAATCCTGCCAACAACGAGAATCTTTTTATTATCGGCTACAATTTCAGAAGTTAACCTTTAGTATTTCTTCCATTTCAGTTTTATAAATAGGTGGCTTATTTTTGTGTCACTATTGCCTCTCCACATATTTGTTATCGCTACCTCTTTCATGTCTTTGCTACACCTCATTCCTACTTTAGCACTGGTGTAAACGCTTCAAATTATTATACCGTTGCTCTCTCATTCATACCTGCGCATGCACTTGAAAGTTACTTTACCAATAAAAGACGCAAAGAGAGAAATAGAACAAAAGTGCTGGCTGGATTGGCAAACACACTTCATAAAACTGCATTTTCTTTTTTATTCTCCCCCGTGTTACATGCTTAACCTCCCCATGTGTAATTTCTCTTAACCTGCTGTCCCAGGAAGAGAATTTCATCTACTGGCTCTTTCTGTGTTTTTTTCCCTAGTCTGTCTTTCCCATTTCTTAGCTGTGTAACTGTTCCTTTACGCGCTCTATTTAAACGCCATCAATCTCATTTGAGCTCCTTGCTCCCGCTTCTGTTTTCTCCACCTCTCATACTGCCAGTTCTCTCTTTCTCTGTGGTTGGTGGCTACTTTCCTGAGCTTCCGAAGCCACGTGGTTCCTGCCTCTTGTTGTCAGACTTGAATTGGAAAAGGAACCATATTAACAAGCATTTACCACTCACACACGGCGGAAGTTTATACTTTAATTCAGTGAGCTAAGAAAAGCGTGTTGTGGGTCCCCTACGAGCCATGGTGCTTGCTTCATCATGATTTGGCACCAGTCATTAGCCGCAGCTCTGCTAATGAGCCACTGAGGTCAGTTTCAATATTTACTCAAAAACATAACCATGCAGCCCACCCCTCAACTGTGTATTTATCTTGCTTTTCTGCTGTTCGTGTGATTAGCTGGGAGGAGCTCACGGCGACATCCTCCCTATAAAAGTGTAGATGGATCACTCTCTAACTCTTTCTTGCTTCACATACAAATGGCTTGAAAGGTGCAGGGAAGATGCAGGTCTAATAGACAGAATAGAAGGTCTGTGCCAGGTGGGTTTCTCTGCATTGGTGTCCCATCACAGGTCCGCAAGTGTAATGTGTGATCTTTGACTCCTGGCATTTCACAAGCAGGCGGCCAGGAAACGGTTTCAGCCTATCAACCACTGAGGAGACGCAGCCTCTGAATGAGGAATGAGGAAGCAATGAATACATCCAGCCTATCACAGGAATAGCCCTGAGTGTTCCGAATTATAAATTCTCCATGTCACTGTATGTCGTTGAGCCCAAGTAGCTCGCCGTGATCGTATAGTGGATAGTACTCTGCGTTGTGGCCGCAGCAACCTCGGTTTGAATCCGAGTCACGGCATTGTGGTTGGCAATGTCACGGCAGTTGGGTGTTATTTTTACAGAATTAGCAAATGTGCCAGTGGTTTTTGTAAAATGTCTATTAAAAACAGATCCTTTCAAATATTTAAACCATCTAACAACAAATGATTTAAACTCGCATGATTATAAGCTGTAGCTATAATGTATTTACTTACATAAATTATCGTTCTTGAACCTATTGGGGGTGGAGGGGGAGCGGAGCTCACCCCCCAGGTGCAGTTGAGTGACCTGTGTTGTGGCTCTCTAGAGGGAAGGCACAAATTTTGCTGTCACCCAGCCCAATCCAGACGTGTATTGGGGCCAGGTTTCAGGCAAATAGAGCAGTAAGTGCAGAGAAATGTTCACTCTCTAAAAGTGGCATTTCTAAAATAGTAAAGTTAAATCCAACCTCACCACTAAGTAGGATTTTCAATAAATAAATAAAGCTACTCCTCTCCGATATGGAATTACCAAATAAAAAGTATAGGGGAATACACAGAGCTAACCTATGAGAGGGGTAGACCTCACAGTAGTGAAAAATGAAATAGACTGTTTGGTACTTACAGGACACGCGAACCACCAAAGTACATATCTTATTTTTTACTTACATAGCATCATGCACCTAGGACTACCTAGGGCCTACCTTAGGTGTAAATTATATGTAATAAAAGGGGAGTTTAAGGCTTGGCAAGTAGGCTGCGACTCCCCTGGGAGACCCCTGAGTCTATGCCCAGAACCATAACTCTGCCAGTCGAGTACTTACCTAAAAGCCGATAACTCACTTTTCTTCCATAGGCTAAAATTTCGTTGTTTCACTTGGAAATTCTTCTAAGTGGTGTGGAGTTTTGGAACTTTAAAATATTCATCTAAAATCAGCCGAACAACGAATTCTGATTTACTCACCTGTTATCAGGAGAGGCCTCAGTGCTGCATCTTGGAGCTCAGTACTGACCCTGCAAAGTAATTTTAACCGTACTTACCAGTAACTCGAATTTCCTTCCATGGGATATCATTGCCTGCTTTTTGCTGAAAATTTTCTAAGTGTCGATTTTTGAAACTTACAAATATTCTTTAAAAATCGTACCAACTGTGAAAACGTAATTGTTTACCTGTTTTAGATAGATGTCCCAGTACTGAGCCTAGGAGCCCAGCACTGGATTACAAAAGTAACGAGAATGTACTTTACCCGTAACTTGAATTTTCTTCCATAGAAAACCATTGACTGTTTTTCTGTGAAATTTCTTCTAAGTGTCGATTTTGCAAACATGTAAATATTCCTTAAAAATCGCCTGTATAACTTAAACCTAGTTTCTCACCTGCTTACAGGTGGTACAGTAGTGCTGGATCTAGGATCCAACACTGACCTAGAAAAGGAACCATAACCCCACTTACCTGCTAAGTGAATTTCCTTCCATAGGATAACATTGGTAATTTGATCAGCAAAAGTTTCAAATGTCAACTTGTAAAATAGCAAAATATTGCTTAAAAATCACAACAGTAACTAAAACGAATTTACTCACTTGTTTCCAAGAACTGTCCCAGGACTGAATCTAGGATCCAGTCCTGGATTTAGAAAAGTAATCCTGAAAGTAATTAATTGCATATAACTTAAAATTCCCATTGAGCTCAATGTATTATTGTGATTCAAATTGTGTTGCCTATTGCAATAAACTGTAACTATGACCTGCAAAAGTCAATTGCCTATTGCAAAGTATTTAACTAAAGCATCTAATTCTGAGAAAGTATATTTTGATACCTATTGTTGGTTCTAAAATAAAACAACAATATCTTTTGTATGCAAACCAATGGATTAGAGTTCAGTTCTTGAGTGTGTGAGACCATTTGCTGACTGAGTGTGTACAACAAATGTTTTACACTGTACTCTGATACTGCCTTACTGCTCGGCAAGCTACCACTTTAGAGAGTAAGGTTATATCTAACTTTAGCCTCTGCCAAACCTCTGGGGACTGGGGACTCTGTGCACACTGTACCTATTTGGGAACAGTATATACAGAGCCACTTTCTCACAGTAGTGATAAAGTGATTAGAGTGCTAAGGCCAACATAAAGATACAGCAAAACGTGAGGTGAAAAGCAAAAAGGTTGCTGGTAGGCCACCTTAAGGATGCCAGGTCTACCAAAAACTGAACTAAGGATAACATGAGTAAAACATCAGGTTTCTCTACTGCATTTGGTGAGACAAGTGGGCCTTCTTTTATCTTCCATTCAAGCAATCTTTGACAGACCCCTTTATTATAGAGCTTTTCAAGGATTAAAGATAAGGCACTTACAAAGGAGTCCCAAATACTCAGAGATGGTTGACTTCTGTAATATGGGTCGTAGACTAAAAGCAGCGCAAAAACAGAGTGCAACAGGGTCCAAAAAACTTGAGTGCCACAAGGGAGTTTGAATGCAAGCGTATCCTTTTACAGATCCAGAGATGTACTCATGCAATTTTTGTTTTTAGGACAGAACGTGCATGATGAAAAAAACATTGTTTTTAAAAAGCGCATTGCAGAATATCAGTACTTTGATGTGGGAAAACTTCAAAACTTTCAAACAAAATATTTGTAGGCAGCTTACAGTAAGTTGTTGTGGCCGAGTGGTTAAGGCGATGGACTCGAAATCCATTGGGGTATCCCCGCGCAGGTTCGAATCCTGCCAACAACGAGAATCTTTTTATTATCGGCTACAATTTCAGAAGTTAACCTTTAGTATTTCTTCCATTTCAGTTTTATAAATAGGTGGCTTATTTTTGTGTCACTATTGCCTCTCCACATATTTGTTATCGCTACCTCTTTCATGTCTTTGCTACACCTCATTCCTACTTTAGCACTGGTGTAAACGCTTCAAATTATTATACCGTTGCTCTCTCATTCATACCTGCGCATGCACTTGAAAGTTACTTTACCAATAAAAGACGCAAAGAGAGAAATAGAACAAAAGTGCTGGCTGGATTGGCAAACACACTTCATAAAACTGCATTTTCTTTTTTATTCTCCCCCGTGTTACATGCTTAACCTCCCCATGTGTAATTTCTCTTAACCTGCTGTCCCAGGAAGAGAATTTCATCTACTGGCTCTTTCTGTGTTTTTTTCCCTAGTCTGTCTTTCCCATTTCTTAGCTGTGTAACTGTTCCTTTACGCGCTCTATTTAAACGCCATCAATCTCATTTGAGCTCCTTGCTCCCGCTTCTGTTTTCTCCACCTCTCATACTGCCAGTTCTCTCTTTCTCTGTGGTTGGTGGCTACTTTCCTGAGCTTCCGAAGCCACGTGGTTCCTGCCTCTTGTTGTCAGACTTGAATTGGAAAAGGAACCATATTAACAAGCATTTACCACTCACACACGGCGGAAGTTTATACTTTAATTCAGTGAGCTAAGAAAAGCGTGTTGTGGGTCCCCTACGAGCCATGGTGCTTGCTTCATCATGATTTGGCACCAGTCATTAGCCGCAGCTCTGCTAATGAGCCACTGAGGTCAGTTTCAATATTTACTCAAAAACATAACCATGCAGCCCACCCCTCAACTGTGTATTTATCTTGCTTTTCTGCTGTTCGTGTGATTAGCTGGGAGGAGCTCACGGCGACATCCTCCCTATAAAAGTGTAGATGGATCACTCTCTAACTCTTTCTTGCTTCACATACAAATGGCTTGAAAGGTGCAGGGAAGATGCAGGTCTAATAGACAGAATAGAAGGTCTGTGCCAGGTGGGTTTCTCTGCATTGGTGTCCCATCACAGGTCCGCAAGTGTAATGTGTGATCTTTGACTCCTGGCATTTCACAAGCAGGCGGCCAGGAAACGGTTTCAGCCTATCAACCACTGAGGAGACGCAGCCTCTGAATGAGGAATGAGGAAGCAATGAATACATCCAGCCTATCACAGGAATAGCCCTGAGTGTTCCGAATTATAAATTCTCCATGTCACTGTATGTCGTTGAGCCCAAGTAGCTCGCCGTGATCGTATAGTGGTTAGTACTCTGCGTTGTGGCCGCAGCAACCTTGGTTTGAATCCGAGTCACGGCATTGTGGTTGGCAATGTCACGGCAGTTGGGTGTTATTTTTACAGAATTAGCAAATGTGCCAGTGGTTTTTGTAAAATGTCTATTAAAAACAGATCCTTTCAAATATTTAAACCATCTAACAACAAATGATTTAAACTCGCATGATTATAAGCTGTAGCTATAATGTATTTACTTACATAAATTATCGTTCTTGAACCTATTGGGGGTGGAGGGGGAGCGGAGCTCACCCCCCAGGTGCAGTTGAGTGACCTGTGTTGTGGCTCTCTAGAGGGAAGGCACAAATTTTGCTGTCACCCAGCCCAATCCAGACGTGTATTGGGGCCAGGATTCAGGCAAATAGAGCAGTAAGTGCAGAGAAATGATCACTCTCTAAAAGTGGCATTTCTAAAATAGTAAAGTTAAATCCAACCTCACCAGTAAGTAGGATTTTCAATAAATAAATAAAGCTACTCCTCTCCGATATGGAATTACCAAATAAAAAGTATAGGGGAATACACAGAGCTAACCTATGAGAGGGGTAGACCTCACAGTAGTGAAAAATGAAATAGACTGTTTGGTACTTACAGGACACGCGAACCACCAAAGTACATATCTTATTTTTTACTTACATAGCATCATGCACCTAGGACTACCTAGGGCCTACCTTAGGAGTAAATTATATGTAATAAAAGGGGAGTTTAAGGCTTGGCAAGTAGGCTGGGACTCCCCTGGGAGACCCCTGAGTCTATGCCCAGAACCATAACTCTGCCAGTCGAGTACTTACCTAAAAGCCGATAACTCACGTTTCTTCCATAGGCTAAAATTTCGTTGTTTCACTTGGAAATTCTTCTAAGTGGTGTGGAGTTTTGGAACTTTAAAATATTCATCTAAAATCAGCCGAACAACGAATTCTGATTTACTCACCTGTTATCAGGAGAGACCTCAGTGCTGCATCTTGGAGCTCAGTACTGACCCTGAAAAGTAATTTTAACCGTACTTACCAGTAACTCGAATTTCCTTCCATGGGATATCATTGCCTGCTTTTTGCTGAAAATTTTCTAAGTGTCGATTTTTGAAACTTACAAATATTCTTTAAAAATCGTACCAACTGTGAAAACGTAATTGTTTACCTGTTTTAGATAGATGTCCCAGTACTGAGCCTAGGAGCCCAGCACTGGATTACAAAAGTAACGAGAATGTACTTTACCCGTAACTTGAATTTTCTTCCATAGAAAACCATTGACTGTTTTTCTGTGAAATTTCTTCTAAGTGTCGATTTTGCAAACATGTAAATATTCCTTAAAAATCGCCTGTATAACTTAAACGCAGTTTCTCACCTGCTTACAGGTGGTACAGTAGTGCTGGATCTAGGATCCAACACTGACCTAGAAAAGGAACCATAACCCCACTTACCTGCTAAGTGAATTTCCTTCCATAGGATAACATTGGTAATTTGATCAGCAAAAGTTTCAAATGTCAACTTGTAAAATAGCAAAATATTGCTTACAAATCACAACAGTAACTAAAACGAATTTACTCACTTGTTTCCAAGAACTGTCCCAGGACTGAATCTAGGATCCAGTCCTGGATTTAGAAAAGTAATCCTGAAAGTAATTAATTGCATATAACTTAAAATTCCCATTGAGCTCAATGTATTATTGTGATTCAAATTGTGTTGCCTATTGCAATAAACTGTAACTATGACCTGCAAAAGTCAATTGCCTATTGCAAAGTATTTAACTAAAGCATCTCATTCTGAGAAAGTATATTTTGATACCTATTGTTGGTTCTAAAATAAAACAACAATATCTTTTGTATGCAAACCAATGGATTAGAGTTCAGTTCTTGAGTGTGTGAGACCATTTGCTGACTGAGTGTGTACAACAAATGTTTTACACTGTACTCTGATACTGCCTTACTGCTCGGCAAGCTACCACTTTAGAGAGTAAGGTTATATCTAACTTTAGCCTCTGCCAAACCTCTGGGGACTGGGGACTCTGTGCACACTGTACCTATTTGGGAACAGTATATACAGAGCCACTTTCTCACAGTAGTGATAAAGTGATTAGAGTGCTAAGGCCAACATAAAGATACAGCAAAACGTGAGGTGAAAAGCAAAAAGGTTGCTGGTAGGCCACCTTAAGGATGCCAGGTCTACCAAAAACTGAACTAAGGATAACATGAGTAAAACATCAGGTTTCTCTACTGCATTTGGTGAGACAAGTGGGCCTTCTTTTATCTTCCATTCAAGCAATCTTTGACAGACCCCTTTATTATAGAGCTTTTCAAGGATTAAAGATAAGGCACTTACAAAGGAGTCCCAAATACTCAGAGATGGTTGACTTCTGTAATATGGGTCGTAGACTAAAAGCAGCACAAAAACAGAGTGCAACAGGGTCCAAAAAACTTGAGTGCCACAAGGGAGTTTGAATGCAAGCGTATCCTTTTACAGATCCAGAGATGTACTCATGCAATTTTTGTTTTTAGGACAGAACGTGCATGATGAAAAAAACATTGTTTTTAAAAAGCGCATTGCAGAATATCAGTACTTTGATGTGGGAAAACTTCAAAACTTTCAAACAAAATATTTGTAGGCAGCTTACAGCAAGTTGTTGTGGCCGAGTGGTTAAGGCGATGGACTCGAAATCCATTGGGGTATCCCCGCGCAGGTTCGAATCCTGCCAACAACGAGAATCTTTTTATTATCGGCTACAATTTCAGAAGTTAACCTTTAGTATTTCTTCCATTTCAGTTTTATAAATAGGTGGCTTATTTTTGTGTCACTATTGCCTCTCCACATATTTGTTATCGCTACCTCTTTCATGTCTTTGCTACACCTCATTCCTACTTTAGCACTGGTGTAAACGCTTCAAATTATTATACCGTTGCTCTCTCATTCATACCTGCGCATGCACTTGAAAGTTACTTTACCAATAAAAGACGCAAAGAGAGAAATAGAACAAAAGTGCTGGCTGGATTGGCAAACACACTTCATAAAACTGCATTTTCTTTTTTATTCTCCCCCGTGTTACATGCTTAACCTCCCCATGTGTAATTTCTCTTAACCTGCTGTCCCAGGAAGAGAATTTCATCTACTGGCTCTTTCTGTGTTTTTTTCCCTAGTCTGTCTTTCCCATTTCTTAGCTGTGTAACTGTTCCTTTACGCGCTCTATTTAAACGCCATCAATCTCATTTGAGCTCCTTGCTCCCGCTTCTGTTTTCTCCACCTCTCATACTGCCAGTTCTCTCTTTCTCTGTGGTTGGTGGCTACTTTCCTGAGCTTCCGAAGCCACGTGGTTCCTGCCTCTTGTTGTCAGACTTGAATTAGAAAAGGAACCATATTAACAAGCATTTACCACTCACACACGGCGGAAGTTTATACTTTAATTCAGTGAGCTAAGAAAAGCGTGTTGTGGGTCCCCTACGAGCCATGGTGCTTGCTTCATCATGATTTGGCACCAGTCATTAGCCGCAGCTCTGCTAATGAGCCACTGAGGTCAGTTTCAATATTTACTCAAAAACATAACCATGCAGCCCACCCCTCAACTGTGTATTTATCTTGCTTTTCTGCTGTTCGTGTGATTAGCTGGGAGGAGCTCACGGCGACATCCTCCCTATAAAAGTGTAGATGGATCACTCTCTAACTCTTTCTTGCTTCACATACAAATGGCTTGAAAGGTGCAGGGAAGATGCAGGTCTAATAGACAGAATAGAAGGTCTGTGCCAGGTGGGTTTCTCTGCATTGGTGTCCCATCACAGGTCCGCAAGTGTAATGTGTGATCTTTGACTCCTGGCATTTCACAAGCAGGCGGCCAGGAAACGGTTTCAGCCTATCAACCACTGAGGAGACGCAGCCTCTGAATGAGGAATGAGGAAGCAATGAATACATCCAGCCTATCACAGGAATAGCCCTGAGTGTTCCGAATTATAAATTCTCCATGTCACTGTATGTCGTTGAGCCCAAGTAGCTCGCCGTGATCGTATAGTGGTTAGTACTCTGCGTTGTGGCCGCAGCAACCTTGGTTTGAATCCGAGTCACGGCATTGTGGTTGGCAATGTCACGGCAGTTGGGTGTTATTTTTACAGAATTAGCAAATGTGCCAGTGGTTTTTGTAAAATGTCTATTAAAAACAGATCCTTTCAAATATTTAAACCATCTAACAACAAATGATTTAAACTCGCATGATTATAAGCTGTAGCTATAATGTATTTACTTACATAAATTATCGTTCTTGAACCTATTGGGGGTGGAGGGGGAGCGGAGCTCACCCCCCAGGTGCAGTTGAGTGACCTGTGTTGTGGCTCTCTAGAGGGAAGGCACAAATTTTGCTGTCACCCAGCCCAATCCAGACGTGTATTGGGGCCAGGATTCAGGCAAATAGAGCAGTAAGTGCAGAGAAATGATCACTCTCTAAAAGTGGCATTTCTAAAATAGTAAAGTTAAATCCAACCTCACCAGTAAGTAGGATTTTCAATAAATAAATAAAGCTACTCCTCTCTGATATGGAATTACCAAATAAAAAGTATAGGGGAATACACAGAGCTAACCTATGAGAGGGGTAGACCTCACAGTAGTGAAAAATGAAATAGACTGTTTGGTACTTACAGGACACGCGAACCACCAAAGTACATATCTTATTTTTTACTTACATAGCATCATGCACCTAGGACTACCTAGGGCCTACCTTAGGTGTAAATTATATGTAATAAAAGGGGAGTTTAAGGCTTGGCAAGTAGGCTGGGACTCCCCTGGGAGACCCCTGAGTCTATGCCCAGAACCATAACTCTGCCAGTCGAGTACTTACCTAAAAGCCGATAACTCACGTTTCTTCCATAGGCTAAAATTTCGTTGTTTCACTTGGAAATTCTTCTAAGTGGTGTGGAGTTTTGGAACTTTAAAATATTCATCTAAAATCAGCCGAACAATGAATTCTGATTTACTCACCTGTTATCAGGAGAGACCTCAGTGCTGCATCTTGGAGCTCAGTACTGACCCTGAAAAGTAATTTTAACCGTACTTACCAGTAACTCGAATTTCCTTCCATGGGATATCATTGCCTGCTTTTTGCTGAAAATTTTCTAAGTGTCGATTTTTGAAACTTACAAATATTCTTTAAAAATCGTACCAACTGTGAAAACGTAATTGTTTACCTGTTTTAGATAGATGTCCCAGTACTGAGCCTAGGAGCCCAGCACTGGATTACAAAAGTAACGAGAATGTACTTTACCCGTAACTTGAATTTTCTTCCATAGGAAACCATTGACTGTTTTTCTGTGAAATTTCTTCTAAGTGTCGACTTTGCAAACATGTAAATATTCCTTAAAAATCGCCTGTATAACTTAAACGCAGTTTCTCACCTGCTTACAGGTGGTACAGTAGTGCTGGATCTAGGATCCAACACTGACCTAGAAAAAGGAACCATAACCCCACTTACCTGCTAAGTGAATTTCCTTCCATAGGATAACATTGGTAATTTGATCAGCAAAAGTTTCTAAGTGTCAACTTGTAAAATAGCAAAATATTGCTTAAAAATCACAACAGTAACTAAAACGAATTTACTCACTTGTTTCCAAGAACTGTCCCAGGACTGAATCTAGGATCCAGTCCTGGATTTAGAAAAGTAATCCTGAAAGTAACTAATTGCATATAACTTAAAATTCCCATTGAGCTCAATGTATTATTGTGATTCAAATTGTGTTGCCTATTGCAATAAACTGTAACTATGACCTGCAAAAGTCAATTGCCTATTGCAAAGTATTTAACTAAAGCATCTCATTCTGAGAAAGTATATTTTGATACCTATTGTTGGTTCTAAAATAAAACAACAATATCTTTTGTATGCAAACCAATGGCCTAGAGTTCAGTTCTTGAGTGTGTGAGACCATTTGCTGACTGAGTGTGTACAACAAATGTTTTACACTGTACTCTGATACTGCCTTACTGCTCGGCAAGCTACCACTTTAGAGAGTAAGGTTATATCTAACTTTAGCCTCTGCCAAACCTCTGGGGACTGGGGACTCTGTGCACACTGTACCTATTTGGGAACAGTATATACAGAGCCACTTTCTCACAGTAGTGATAAAGTGATTAGAGTGCTAAGGCCAACATAAAGATACAGCAAAACGTGAGGTGAAAAGCAAAAAGGTTGCTGGTAGGCCACCTTAAGGATGCCAGGTCTACCAAAAACTGAACTAAGGATAACATGAGTAAAACATCAGGTTTCTCTACTGCATTTGGTGAGACAAGTGGGCCTTCTTTTATCTTCCATTCAAGCAATCTTTGACAGACCCCTTTATTATAGAGCTTTTCAAGGATTAAAGATAAGGCACTTACAAAGGAGTCCCAAATACTCAGAGATGGTTGACTTCTGTAATATGGGTCGTAGACTAAAAGCAGCGCAAAAACAGAGTGCAACAGGGTCCAAAAAACTTGAGTGCCACAAGGGAGTTTGAATGCAAGCGTATCCTTTTACAGATCCAGAGATATACTCATGCAATTTTTGTTTTTAGGACAGAACGTGCATGATGAAAAAAACATTGTTTTTAAAAAGCGCATTGCAGAATATCAGTACTTTGATGTGGGAAAACTTCAAAACTTTGAAACAAAATATTTGTAGGCAGCTTATAGCAAGTTGTTGTGGCCGAGTGGTTAAGGCGATGGACTCGAAATCCGTTGGGGTATCCCCGCGCAGGTTCAAATCCTGCCAACAACGAGAATCTTTTTATTATCGGCTACAATTTCAGAAGTTAACCTTTAGTATTTCTTCCATTTCAGTTTTATAAATAGGTGGCTTATTTTTGTGTCACTATTGCCTCTCCACATATTTGTTATCGCTACCTCTTTCATGTCTTTGCTACACCTCATTCCTACTTTAGCACTGGTGTAAACGCTTCAAATTATTATACCGTTGCTCTCTCATTCATACCTGCGCATGCACTTGAAAGTTACTTTACCAATAAAAGACGCAAAGAGAGAAATAGAACAAAAGTGCTGGCTGGATTGGCAAACACACTTCATAAAACTGCATTTTCTTTTTTATTCTCCCCCGTGTTACATGCTTAACCTCCCCATGTGTAATTTCTCTTAACCTGCTGTCCCAGGAAGAGAATTTCATCTACAGGCTCTTTCTGTGTTTTTTTCCCTAGTCTGTCTTTCCCATTTCTTAGCTGTGTAACTGTTCCTTTACGCGCTCTATTTAAACGCCATCAATCTCATTTGAGCTCCTTGCTCCCGCTTCTGTTTTCTCCACCTCTCATACTGCCAGTTCTCTCTTTCTCTGTGGTTGGTGGCTACTTTCCTGAGCTTCCGAAGCCACGTGGTTCCTGCCTCTTGTTGTCAGACTTGAATTGGAAAAGGAACCATATTAACAAGCCTTTACCACTCACACACGGCGGAAGTTTATACTTTAATTCAGTGAGCTAAGAAAAGCGTGTTGTGGGTCCCCTACGAGCCATGGTGCTTGCTTCATCATGATTTGGCACCAGTCATTAGCCGCAGCTCTGCTAATGAGCCACTGAGGTCAGTTTCAATATTTACTCAAAAACATAACCATGCAGCCCACCCCTCAACTGTGTATTTATCTTGCTTTTCTGCTGTTTGTGTGATTAGCTGGGAGGAGCTCACGGCGACATCCTCCCTATAAAAGTGTAGATGGATCACTCTCTAACTCTTTCTTGCTTCACATACAAATGGCTTGAAAGGTGCAGGGAAGATGCAGGTCTAATAGACAGAATAGAAGGTCTGTGCCAGGTGGGTTTCTCTGCATTGGTGTTCCATCACAGGTCCGCAAGTGTAATGTGTGATCTTTGACTCCTGGCATTTCACAAGCAGGCGGCCAGGAAACGGTTTCAGCCTATCAACCACTGAGGAGACGCAGCCTCTGAATGAGGAATGAGGAAGCAATGAATACATCCAGCCTATCACAGGAACAGCCCTGAGTGTTCCGAATTATAAATTCTCCATGTCACTGTATGTCGTTGAGCCCAAGTAGCTCGCCGTGATCGTATAGTGGTTAGTACTCTGCGTTGCGGCCGCAGCAACCTCCGTTTGAATCCGAGTCGCGGCATTGTGGTTGGCAATGTCACGGCAGTTGGGTGTTAATTTTACAGAATTAGAAAATGTACCAGTGGTTTTTGTAAAATGTCTATTAAAAACAGATCCTTTCAAATATTTAAACCATCTAACAACAAATGATTTAAACTCGCATGATTATAAGCTGTAGCTATAATGTATTTACTTACATAAATTATCGTTCTTGAACCTATTGGGGGTGGAGGGGGAGCGGAGCTCACCCCCCAGGTGCAGTTGAGTGACCTGTGTTGTGGCTCTCTAGAGGGAAGGCACAAATTTTGCTGTCACCCAGCCCAATCCAGACGTGTATTGGGGCCAGGTTTCAGGCAAATAGAGCAGTAAGTGCAGAGACATGTTCACTCTCTAAAAGTGGCATTTCTAAAATAGTAAAGTTAAATCCAACCTCACCAGTAAGTAGGATTTTCAATAAATAAATAAAGCTACTCCTCTCCGATATGGAATTACCAAATAAAAAGTATAGGGGAATACACAGAGCTAACCTATGAGAGGGGTAGACCTCACAGTAGTGAAAAATGAAATAGACTGTTTGGTACTTACAGGACACGCGAACCACCAAAGTACATATCTTATTTTTTACTTACATAGCATCATGCACCTAGGACTACCTAGGGCCTACCTTAGGTGTAAATTATATGTAATAAAAGGGGAGTTTAAGGCTTGGCAAGTAGGCTGGGACTCCCCTGGGAGACCCCTGAGTCTATGCCCAGAACCATAACTCTGCCAGTCGAGTACTTACCTAAAAGCCGATAACTCACTTTTCTTCCATAGGCTAACATTGAGTGGTTTCACTTGGAAATTCTTCTAAGTGGTGTGGAGTTTTGGAACTTTAAAATATTCATCTAAAATCAGCCGAACAACGAATTCTGATTTACTCACCTGTTATCAGGAGAGACCTCAGTGCTGCATCTTGGAGCTCAGTACTGACCCTGAAAAGTAATTTTAACCGTACTTACCAGTAACTCGAATTTCCTTCCATGGGATATCATTGCCTGCTTTTTGCTGAAAATTTTCTAAGTGTCGATTTTTGAAACTTACAAAAATTCTTTAAAAATCGTACCAACTGTGAAAACGTAATTGTTTACCTGTTTTAGATAGATGTCCCAGTACTGAGCCTAGGAGCCCAGCACTGGATTACAAAAGTAACGAGAATGTACTTTACCCGTAACTTGAATTTTCTTCCATAGGAAACCATTGACTGTTTTTCTGTGAAATTTCTTCTAAGTGTCGATTTTGCAAACATGTAAATATTCCTTAAAAATCGCCTGTATAACTTAAACGCAGTTTCTCACCTGCTTACAGGTGGTACAGTAGTGCTGGATCTAGGATCCAACACTGACCTAGAAAAAGGAACGATAACCCCACTTACCTGCTAAGTGAATTTCCTTCCATAGGATAACATTGGTAATTTGATCAGCAAAAGTTTTTAAGTGTCAACTTGTAAAATAGCAAAATATTGCTTAAAAATCACAACAGTAACTAAAACGAATTTACTCACTTGTTTCCAAGAACTGTCCCAGGACTGAATCTAGGATCCAGTCCTGGATTTAGAAAAGTAATCCTGAAAGTAATTAATTGCATATAACTTAAAATTCCCATTGAGCTCAATGTATTATTGTGATTCAAATTGTGTTGCCTATTGCAATAAACTGTAACTATGACCTGCAAAAGTCAATTGCCTATTGCAAAGAATTTAACTAAAGCATCTCATTCTGAGAAAGTATATTTTGATACCTATTGTTGGTTCTAAAATAAAACAACAATATCTTTTGTATGCAAACCAATGGCCTAGAGCAGTGTTTCCCAAACTGGGGTCCGAGGACCCCCAGGGGTCCGTGACATAGTCCCAGGGGGTCCGCAGGTAGCAGTTTTAAAAGCACTGCAAAGTTCCATGTAAAATTAGCAGTTTTCGAGCAACTATAAAAGTGTCAAGAAAATGCCAGTGATTAATGTACCTGCTGGAGAGAGATGAGAGTTTTGTCCAGTGGCAGCTTTGACTTATCTAATGTGACACAGAGGGTTAATATGCCTACTGCAAAGTGTACAATGCATTTTAAAAAACAGTATTTTATGTGCATAGGTCAGTGGGTTACTGATTTTGTCACAGATATTCTTTTGTCACTGTGCAATTCATAAGGCACAATCGTAATCTAGCACAGTGTCCTATAAACTGTCTTCAAAGAGCTGCTTGCAAACTGCATGGTAAAAGTTAGCAACATATGTTTATTCCCAGTCTATCATTATCCTGATGCTGCTATGTTCCCACTTCCTGCACATGAACAATTTTGTAATGCCGTTTTGTTACTTCTCTGTGTGCTGCCTAATGCAGCACACATGGAAGTTACAAAACGTCATTTTTTATTAAAGATTGTTTATGTGCAGAAAGGGTCACCTTCCTGAACATAAACAATCAAAGCAAAAACTAGGAGAAATAAAGCATTCCTCCTCATTTCGCCAAGTTAAGACCAGGTTTTTCATGGTCTTAATTTTGGTGCGGTCTCCTATTTCAGCTGACCTTGTAAATAGAGGGCAGCGTCAAAATCAATGGGTGTTTGAGTGAAACCCCCACTGCAACTCCCACTGCCCATCATTTTCATGCTAAGCATTGCGTGAAAGTTAGCCTTATATATAAGGCAGCGTTAAGCCACAATAAGTGGCTTAACGCTGCCTTGTAAATAAGGCGAAGCCCCTACTGCCACAGGAACATCGCAAAAAGTGACGTTCCCATGGCTATAGGGACTTGTAAATATGCCCCTAAAATCCTTAGTAATTTGAGTATTTGTTTTTTGTGCACACGTGTGTTTATTTTTTTTTAATTACTATTTTAATGTTTGAAATTTAAATCCTACAAATTGCTTGGGGGTCCCCGTCTTCCAGTGGTGACTCAATGGGGGTCCTCAGGAGTCAAAAGTTTGGGAACCCCTGGCCTAGAGTTCAGTTCTTGAGTGTGTGAGACCATTTGCTGACTGAGTGTGTACAACAAATGTTTTACACTGTACTCTGATACTGCCTTACTGCTCGGCAAGCTACCACTTTAGAGAGTAAGGTTATATCTAACTTTAGCCTCTGCCAAACCTCTGGGGACTGGGGACTCTGTGCACACTGTACCTATTTGGGAACAGTATATACAGAGCCACTTTCTCACAGTAGTGATAAAGTGATTAGAGTCCTAAGGCCAACATAAAGATACAGCAAAACGTGAGGTGAAAACTAAAAAGGTTGCTGGTAGGCCACCTTAAGGATGCCAGGTCTACCAAAAACTGAATTAAGGATAACATGAGTAAAACATCAGGTTTCTCTACTGCATTTGGTGAGACAAGTGGGCCTTCTTTTATCTTCCATTCAAGCAATCTTTGACAGACCCCTTTATTATAGAGCTTTTCAAGGATTAAAGATAAGGCACTTACAAAGGAGTCCCAAATACTCAGAGATGGTTGACTTCTGTAATATGGGTCGTAGACTAAAAGCAGCGCAAAAACAGAGTGCAACAGGGTCCAAAAAACTTGAGTGCCACAAGGGAGTTTGAATGCAAGCGTATCCTTTTACAGATCCAGAGATGTACTCATGCAATTTTTGTTTTTAGGACAGAACGTGCATGATGAAAAAAACATTGTTTTTAAAAAGCGCATTGCAGAATATCAGTACTTTGATGTGGGAAAACTTCAAAACTTTCAAACAAAATATTTGTAGGCAGCTTACAGCAAGTTGTTGTGGCCGAGTGGTTAAGGCGATGGACTCGAAATCCATTGGGGTATCCCCGCGCAGGTTCGAATCCTGCCAACAACGAGAATCTTTTTATTATCGGCTACAATTTCAGAAGTTAACCTTTAGTATTTCTTCCATTTCAGTTTTATAAATAGGTGGCTTATTTTTGTGTCACTATTGCCTCTCCACATATTTGTTATCGCTACCTCTTTCATGTCTTTGCTACACCTCATTCCTACTTTAGCACTGGTGTAAACGCTTCAAATTATTATACCGTTGCTCTCTCATTCATACCTGCGCATGCACTTGAAAGTTACTTTACCAATAAAAGACGCAAAGAGAGAAATAGAACAAAAGTGCTGGCTGGATTGGCAAACACACTTCATAAAACTGCATTTTCTTTTTTATTCTCCCCCGTGTTACATGCTTAACCTCCCCATGTGTAATTTCTCTTAACCTGCTGTCCCAGGAAGAGAATTTCATCTACTGGCTCTTTCTGTGTTTTTTTCCCTAGTCTGTCTTTCCCATTTCTTAGCTGTGTAACTGTTCCTTTACGCGCTCTATTTAAACGCCATCAATCTCATTTGAGCTCCTTGCTCCCGCTTCTGTTTTCTCCACCTCTCATACTGCCAGTTCTCTCTTTCTCTGTGGTTGGTGGCTACTTTCCTGAGCTTCCGAAGCCACGTGGTTCCTGCCTCTTGTTGTCAGACTTGAATTGGAAAAGGAACCATATTAACAAGCATTTACCACTCACACACGGCGGAAGTTTATACTTTAATTCAGTGAGCTAAGAAAAGCGTGTTGTGGGTCCCCTACGAGCCATGGTGCTTGCTTCATCATGATTTGGCACCAGTCATTAGCCGCAGCTCTGCTAATGAGCCACTGAGGTCAGTTTCAATATTTACTCAAAAACATAACCATGCAGCCCACCCCTCAACTGTGTATTTATCTTGCTTTTCTGCTGTTCGTGTGATTAGCTGGGAGGAGCTCACGGCGACATCCTCCCTATAAAAGTGTAGATGGATCACTCTCTAACTCTTTCTTGCTTCACATACAAATGGCTTGAAAGGTGCAGGGAAGATGCAGGTCTAATAGACAGAATAGAAGGTCTGTGCCAGGTGGGTTTCTCTGCATTGGTGTCCCATCACAGGTCCGCAAGTGTAATGTGTGATCTTTGACTCCTGGCATTTCACAAGCAGGCAGCCAGGAAACGGTTTCAGCCTATCAACCACTGAGGAGACGCAGCCTCTGAATGAGGAATGAGGAAGCAATGAATACATCCAGCCTATCACAGGAATAGCCCTGAGTGTTCCGAATTATAAATTCTCCATGTCACTGTATGTCGTTGAGCCCAAGTAGCTCGCCGTGATCGTATAGTGGATAGTACTCTGCGTTGTGGCCGCAGCAACCTCGGTTTGAATCCGAGTCACGGCATTGTGGTTGGCAATGTCACGGCAGTTGGGTGTTATTTTTACAGAATTAGCAAATGTGCCAGTGGTTTTTGTAAAATGTCTATTAAAAACAGATCCTTTCAAATATTTAAACCATCTAACAACAAATGATTTAAACTCGCATGATTATAAGCTGTAGCTATAATGTATTTACTTACATAAATTATCGTTCTTGAACCTATTGGGGGTGGAGGGGGAGCGGAGCTCACCCCCCAGGTGCAGTTGAGTGACCTGTGTTGTGGCTCTCTAGAGGGAAGGCACAAATTTTGCTGTCACCCAGCCCAATCCAGACGTGTATTGGGGCCAGGTTTCAGGCAAATAGAGCAGTAAGTGCAGAGAAATGTTCACTCTCTAAAAGTGGCATTTCTAAAATAGTAAAGTTAAATCCAACCTCACCACTAAGTAGGATTTTCAATAAATAAATAAAGCTACTCCTCTCCGATATGGAATTACCAAATAAAAAGTATAGGGGAATACACAGAGCTAACCTATGAGAGGGGTAGACCTCACAGTAGTGAAAAATGAAATAGACTGTTTGGTACTTACAGGACACGCGAACCACCAAAGTACATATCTTATTTTTTACTTACATAGCATCATGCACCTAGGACTACCTAGGGCCTACCTTAGGTATAAATTATATGTAATAAAAGGGGAGTTTAAGGCTTGGCAAGTAGGCTGCGACTCCCCTGGGAGACCCCTGAGTCTATGCCCAGAACCATAACTCTGCCAGTCGAGTACTTACCTAAAAGCCGATAACTCACTTTTCTTCCATAGGCTAAAATTTCGTTGTTTCACTTGGAAATTCTTCTAAGTGGTGTGGAGTTTTGGAACTTTAAAATATTCATCTAAAATCAGCCGAACAACGAATTCTGATTTACTCACCTGTTATCAGGAGAGGCCTCAGTGCTGCATCTTGGAGCTCAGTACTGACCCTGCAAAGTAATTTTAACCGTACTTACCAGTAACTCGAATTTCCTTCCATGGGATATCATTGCCTGCTTTTTGCTGAAAATTTTCTAAGTGTCGATTTTTGAAACTTACAAATATTCTTTAAAAATCGTACCAACTGTGAAAACGTAATTGTTTACCTGTTTTAGATAGATGTCCCAGTACTGAGCCTAGGAGCCCAGCACTGGATTACAAAAGTAACGAGAATGTACTTTACCCGTAACTTGAATTTTCTTCCATAGAAAACCATTGACTGTTTTTCTGTGAAATTTCTTCTAAGTGTCGATTTTGCAAACATGTAAATATTCCTTAAAAATCGCCTGTATAACTTAAACCTAGTTTCTCACCTGCTTACAGGTGGTACAGTAGTGCTGGATCTAGGATCCAACACTGACCTAGAAAAGGAACCATAACCCCACTTACCTGCTAAGTGAATTTCCTTCCATAGGATAACATTGGTAATTTGATCAGCAAAAGTTTCAAATGTCAACTTGTAAAATAGCAAAATATTGCTTAAAAATCACAACAGTAACTAAAACGAATTTACTCACTTGTTTCCAAGAACTGTCCCAGGACTGAATCTAGGATCCAGTCCTGGATTTAGAAAAGTAATCCTGAAAGTAATTAATTGCATATAACTTAAAATTCCCATTGAGCTCAATGTATTATTGTGATTCAAATTGTGTTGCCTATTGCAATAAACTGTAACTATGACCTGCAAAAGTCAATTGCCTATTGCAAAGTATTTAACTAAAGCATCTAATTCTGAGAAAGTATATTTTGATACCTATTGTTGGTTCTAAAATAAAACAACAATATCTTTTGTATGCAAACCAATGGATTAGTGTTCAGTTCTTGAGTGTGTGAGACCATTTGCTGACTGAGTGTGTACAACAAATGTTTTACACTGTACTCTGATACTGCCTTACTGCTCGGCAAGCTACCACTTTAGAGAGTAAGGTTATATCTAACTTTAGCCTCTGCCAAACCTCTGGGGACTGGGGACTCTGTGCACACTGTACCTATTTGGGAACAGTATATACAGAGCCACTTTCTCACAGTAGTGATAAAGTGATTAGAGTGCTAAGGCCAACATAAAGATACAGCAAAACGTGAGGTGAAAAGCAAAAAGGTTGCTGGTAGGCCACCTTAAGGATGCCAGGTCTACCAAAAACTGAACTAAGGATAACATGAGTAAAACATCAGGTTTCTCTACTGCATTTGGTGAGACAAGTGGGCCTTCTTTTATCTTCCATTCAAGCAATCTTTGACAGACCCCTTTATTATAGAGCTTTTCAAGGATTAAAGATAAGGCACTTACAAAGGAGTCCCAAATACTCAGAGATGGTTGACTTCTGTAATATGGGTCGTAGACTAAAAGCAGCGCAAAAACAGAGTGCAACAGGGTCCAAAAAACTTGAGTGCCACAAGGGAGTTTGAATGCAAGCGTATCCTTTTACAGATCCAGAGATGTACTCATGCAATTTTTGTTTTTAGGACAGAACGTGCATGATGAAAAAAACATTGTTTTTAAAAAGCGCATTGCAGAATATCAGTACTTTGATGTGGGAAAACTTCAAAACTTTCAAACAAAATATTTGTAGGCAGCTTACAGTAAGTTGTTGTGGCCGAGTGGTTAAGGCGATGGACTCGAAATCCATTGGGGTATCCCCGCGCAGGTTCGAATCCTGCCAACAACGAGAATCTTTTTATTATCGGCTACAATTTCAGAAGTTAACCTTTAGTATTTCTTCCATTTCAGTTTTATAAATAGGTGGCTTATTTTTGTGTCACTATTGCCTCTCCACATATTTGTTATCGCTACCTCTTTCATGTCTTTGCTACACCTCATTCCTACTTTAGCACTGGTGTAAACGCTTCAAATTATTATACCGTTGCTCTCTCATTCATACCTGCGCATGCACTTGAAAGTTACTTTACCAATAAAAGACGCAAAGAGAGAAATAGAACAAAAGTGCTGGCTGGATTGGCAAACACACTTCATAAAACTGCATTTTCTTTTTTATTCTCCCCCGTGTTACATGCTTAACCTCCCCATGTGTAATTTCTCTTAACCTGCTGTCCCAGGAAGAGAATTTCATCTACTGGCTCTTTCTGTGTTTTTTTCCCTAGTCTGTCTTTCCCATTTCTTAGCTGTGTAACTGTTCCTTTACGCGCTCTATTTAAACGCCATCAATCTCATTTGAGCTCCTTGCTCCCGCTTCTGTTTTCTCCACCTCTCATACTGCCAGTTCTCTCTTTCTCTGTGGTTGGTGGCTACTTTCCTGAGCTTCCGAAGCCACGTGGTTCCTGCCTCTTGTTGTCAGACTTGAATTGGAAAAGGAACCATATTAACAAGCATTTACCACTCACACACGGCGGAAGTTTATACTTTAATTCAGTGAGCTAAGAAAAGCGTGTTGTGGGTCCCCTACGAGCCATGGTGCTTGCTTCATCATGATTTGGCACCAGTCATTAGCCGCAGCTCTGCTAATGAGCCACTGAGGTCAGTTTCAATATTTACTCAAAAACATAACCATGCAGCCCACCCCTCAACTGTGTATTTATCTTGCTTTTCTGCTGTTCGTGTGATTAGCTGGGAGGAGCTCACGGCGACATCCTCCCTATAAAAGTGTAGATGGATCACTCTCTAACTCTTTCTTGCTTCACATACAAATGGCTTGAAAGGTGCAGGGAAGATGCAGGTCTAATAGACAGAATAGAAGGTCTGTGCCAGGTGGGTTTCTCTGCATTGGTGTCCCATCACAGGTCCGCAAGTGTAATGTGTGATCTTTGACTCCTGGCATTTCACAAGCAGGCGGCCAGGAAACGGTTTCAGCCTATCAACCACTGAGGAGACGCAGCCTCTGAATGAGGAATGAGGAAGCAATGAATACATCCAGCCTATCACAGGAATAGCCCTGAGTGTTCCGAATTATAAATTCTCCATGTCACTGTATGTCGTTGAGCCCAAGTAGCTCGCCGTGATCGTATAGTGGTTAGTACTCTGCGTTGTGGCCGCAGCAACCTTGGTTTGAATCCGAGTCACGGCATTGTGGTTGGCAATGTCACGGCAGTTGGGTGTTATTTTTACAGAATTAGCAAATGTGCCAGTGGTTTTTGTAAAATGTCTATTAAAAACAGATCCTTTCAAATATTTAAACCATCTAACAACAAATGATTTAAACTCGCATGATTATAAGCTGTAGCTATAATGTATTTACTTACATAAATTATCGTTCTTGAACCTATTGGGGGTGGAGGGGGAGCGGAGCTCACCCCCCAGGTGCAGTTGAGTGACCTGTGTTGTGGCTCTCTAGAGGGAAGGCACAAATTTTGCTGTCACCCAGCCCAATCCAGACGTGTATTGGGGCCAGGATTCAGGCAAATAGAGCAGTAAGTGCAGAGAAATGATCACTCTCTAAAAGTGGCATTTCTAAAATAGTAAAGTTAAATCCAACCTCACCAGTAAGTAGGATTTTCAATAAATAAATAAAGCTACTCCTCTCCGATATGGAATTACCAAATAAAAAGTATAGGGGAATACACAGAGCTAACCTATGAGAGGGGTAGACCTCACAGTAGTGAAAAATGAAATAGACTGTTTGGTACTTACAGGACACGCGAACCACCAAAGTACATATCTTATTTTTTACTTACATAGCATCATGCACCTAGGACTACCTAGGGCCTACCTTAGGTGTAAATTATATGTAATAAAAGGGGAGTTTAAGGCTTGGCAAGTAGGCTGGGACTCCCCTGGGAGACCCCTGAGTCTATGCCCAGAACCATAACTCTGCCAGTCGAGTACTTACCTAAAAGCCGATAACTCACGTTTCTTCCATAGGCTAAAATTTCGTTGTTTCACTTGGAAATTCTTCTAAGTGGTGTGGAGTTTTGGAACTTTAAAATATTCATCTAAAATCAGCCGAACAACGAATTCTGATTTACTCACCTGTTATCAGGAGAGACCTCAGTGCTGCATCTTGGAGCTCAGTACTGACCCTGAAAAGTAATTTTAACCGTACTTACCAGTAACTCGAATTTCCTTCCATGGGATATCATTGCCTGCTTTTTGCTGAAAATTTTCTAAGTGTCGATTTTTGAAACTTACAAATATTCTTTAAAAATCGTACCAACTGTGAAAACGTAATTGTTTACCTGTTTTAGATAGATGTCCCAGTACTGAGCCTAGGAGCCCAGCACTGGATTACAAAAGTAACGAGAATGTACTTTACCCGTAACTTGAATTTTCTTCCATAGGAAACCATTGACTGTTTTTCTGTGAAATTTCTTCTAAGTGTCGACTTTGCAAACATGTAAATATTCCTTAAAAATCGCCTGTATAACTTAAACGCAGTTTCTCACCTGCTTACAGGTGGTACAGTAGTGCTGGATCTAGGATCCAACACTGACCTAGAAAAAGGAACCATAACCCCACTTACCTGCTAAGTGAATTTCCTTCCATAGGATAACATTGGTAATTTGATCAGCAAAAGTTTCTAAGTGTCAACTTGTAAAATAGCAAAATATTGCTTAAAAATCACAACAGTAACTAAAACGAATTTACTCACTTGTTTCCAAGAACTGTCCCAGGACTGAATCTAGGATCCAGTCCTGGATTTAGAAAAGTAATCCTGAAAGTAATTAATTGCATATAACTTAAAATTCCCATTGAGCTCAATGTATTATTGTGATTCAAATTGTGTTGCCTATTGCAATAAACTGTAACTATGACCTGCAAAAGTCAATTGACTATTGCAAAGTATTTAACTAAAGCATCTCATTCTGAGAAAGTATATTTTGATACCTATTGTTGGTTCTAAAATAAAACAACAATATCTTTTGTATGCAAACCAATGGCCTAGAGCAGTGTTTCCCAAACTGGGGTCCGAGGACCCCCAGGGGTCCGTGACATAGTCCCAGGGGGTCCGCAGGTAGCAGTTTTAAAAGCACTGCAAAGTTCCATGTAAAATTAGCAGTTTTCGAGCAACTATAAAAGTGTCAAGAAAATGCCAGTGATTAATGTACCTGCTGGAGAGAGATGAGAGTTTTGTCCAGTGGCAGCTTTGACTTATCTAATGTGACACAGAGGGTTAATATGCCTACTGCAAAGTGTACAATGCATTTTAAAAAACAGTATTTTATGTGCATAGGTCAGTGGGTTACTGATTTTGTCACAGATATTCTTTTGTCACTGTGCAATTCATAAGGCACAATCGTAATCTAGCACAGTGTCCTATAAACTGTCTTCAAAGAGCTGCTTGCAAACTGCATGGTAAAAGTTAGCAACATATGTTTATTCCCAGTCTATCATTATCCTGATGCTGCTATGTTCCCACTTCCTCCACATGAACAATTTTGTAATGCCGTTTTGTTTCTTCTCTGTGTGCTGCCTAATGCAGCACACATGGAAGTTACAAAACGTCATTTTTTATTAAAGATTGTTTATGTGCAGAAAGGGTCACCTTCCTGAACATAAACAATCAAAGCAAAAACTAGGAGAAATAAAGCATTCCTCCTCATTTCGCCAAGTTAAGACCAGGTTTTTCATGGTCTTAATTTTGGTGCGGTCTCCTATTTCAGCTGACCTTGTAAATAGAGGGCAGCGTCAAAATCAATGGGTGTTTGAGTGAAACCCCCACTGCAACTCCCACTGCCCACCATTTTCATGCTAAGCATTGCGTGAAAGTTGGCCTTATATATAAGGCAGCGTTAAGCCACAATAAGTGGCTTAACGCTGCCTTGTAAATAAGGTGAAGCCCCTACTGCCACAGGAACATCGCAAAAAGTGACGTTCCCATGGCTATAGGGACTTGTAAATATGCCCCTAAAATCCTTAGTAATTTGAGTATTTGTTTTTTGTGCACACGTGTGTTTATTTTTTTTTAATTACTATTTTAATGTTTGAAATTTAAATCCTACAAATTGCTTGGGGGTCCCCGTCTTCCAGTGGTGACTCAATGGGGGTCCTCAGGAGTCAAAAGTTTGGGAACCACTGGCCTAGAGTTCAGTTCTTGAGTGTGTGAGACCATTTGCTGACTGAGTGTGTACAACAAATGTTTTACACTGTACTCTGATACTGCCTTACTGCTCGGCAAGCTACCACTTTAGAGAGTAAGGTTATATCTAACTTTAGCCTCTGCCAAACCTCTGGGGACTGGGGACTCTGTGCACACTGTACCTATTTGGGAACAGTATATACAGAGCCACTTTCTCACAGTAGTGATAAAGTGATTAGAGTCCTAAGGCCAACATAAAGATACAGCAAAACGTGAGGTGAAAACTAAAAAGGTTGCTGGTAGGCCACCTTAAGGATGCCAGGTCTACCAAAAACTGAACTAAGGATAACATGAGTAAAACATCAGGTTTCTCTACTGCATTTGGTGAGACAAGTGGGCCTTCTTTTATCTTCCATTCAAGCAATCTTTGACAGACCCCTTTATTATAGAGCTTTTCAAGGATTAAAGATAAGGCACTTACTAAGGAGTCCCAAATACTCAGAGATGGTTGACTTCTGTAATATGGGTCGTAGACTAAAAGCAGCGCAAAAACAGAGTGCAACAGGGTCCAAAAAACTTGAGTGCCACAAGGGAGTTTGAATGCAAGCGTATCCTTTTACATATCCAGAGATGTACTCATGCAATTTTTGTTTTTAGGACAGAACGTGCATGATGAAAAAAACATTGTTTTTAAAAAGCGCATTGCAGAATATCAGTACTTTGATGTGGGAAAACTTCAAAACTTTCAAACAAAATATTTGTAGTCAGCTTACAGCAAGTTGTTGTGGCCGAGTGGTTAAGGCGATGGACTAGAAATCCATTGGGGTATCCCCGCGCAGGTTCGAATCCTGCCAACAACGAGAATCTTTTTATTATCGGCTACAATTTCAGAAGTTAACCTTTAGTATTTCTTCCATTTCAGTTTTATAAATAGGTGGCTTATTTTTGTGTCACTATTGCCTCTCCACATATTTGTTATCGCTACCTCTTTCATGTCTTTGCTACACCTCATTCCTACTTTAGCACTGGTGTAAACGCTTCAAATTATTATACCGTTGCTCTCTCATTCATACCTGCGCATGGACTTGAAAGTTACTTTACCAATAAAAGATTCAAAGAGAGAAATAGAACAAAAGTGCTGGCTGGATTGGAAAACACACTTCATAAAATTGCATTTTCTTTTTTATTCTCCCCCGTGTTACATGCTTAACCTCCCCATGTGTAATTTCTCTTAACCTGCTGTCCCAGGAAGAGAATTTCATGTACAGGCTCTTTCTGTGTTTTTTTCCCTAGTCTGTCTTTCCCATTTCTTAGCTGTGTAACTGTTCCTTTACGCGCTCTATTTAAACGCCATCAATCTCATTTGAGCTCCTTGCTCCCGCTTCTGTTTTCTCCACCTCTCATACTGCCAGTTCTCTCTTTCTTTGTGGTTGGTGGCTACTTTCCTGAGCTTCCGAAGGCACGTGGTTCCTGCCTCTTGTTGTCAGACTTGAATTGGAAAAGGAACCATATTAACAAGCCTTTACCACTCACACACGGCGGAAGTTTATACTTTAATTCAGTGAGCTAAGAAAAGCGTGTTGTGGGTCCCCTACGAGCCATTGTGCTTGCTTCATCATCATTTGGCACCAGTCATTAGCCGCAGCTCTGCTAATGAGCCACTGAGGTCAGTTTCAATATTTACTCAAAAACATAACCATGCAGCCCACCCCTCAACTGTGTATTTATCTTGCTTTTCTGCTGTTCGTGTGATTAGCTGGGAGGAGCTCACGGCGACATCCTCCCTATAAAAGTGTAGATGGATCACTCTCTAACTCTTTCTTGCTTCACATACAAATGGCTTGAAAGGTGCAGGGAAGATGCAGGTCTAATAGACAGAATAGAAGGTCTGTGCCAGGTGGGTTTCTCTGCATTGGTGTCCCATCACAGGTCCGCAAGTGTAATGTGTGATCTTTGACTCCTGGCATTTCACAAGCAGGCGGCCAGGAAACGGTTTCAGCCTATCAACCACTGAGGAGACGCAGCCTCTGAATGAGGAATGAGGAAGCAATGAATACATCCAGCCTATCACAGGAACAGCCCTGAGTGTTCCGAATTATAAATTCTCCATTTTCCACAAATTGTTGCGCAGGTGAGCACGCGCTAAGAGTCATGGTATGAGGGGAACGAGTACCTGTGGTGTCTCAGAAGCACCGTCGGAACGGAGTAAAGAAAACTGGGTAACTACAGTCTGTTTATGGTATTGGTAATTTGAAATACCATTCTACAATTAATTTAAAAATTGAAGACTGAAACAAGGATGGTTTGAGTAGGAAAGGTCCCGCCCCCTGCCGGATGGAGAGGAGTCAGAGTGAAAGAACACGAGGGAGCTCTCTCTAATCTCTGTGTTTGCCTTCACGGGAACTAATTCCCTGCTGTTCATTGCCCGGTCCTTAGAAGGTGTTGGGTCTGCTTACCCATCTGTGGCAGGGCCTGTATGCTGAGGAGTAAGAGTCATTCCAGACACTCTTGGATAGTCTTACGACCTATGTATTGCCATCTTTCACATTAGGATTGTTCTAGGAGCACCAGCTGCACATGTGGCCTCATGAGCCACCCTACAGAAGGGAAGGCTGTTCTACCACCAATCAACACCTCTGGGACATGAAAGCTTCACAACCTGGGCTTCCTGGGTCCCTTAGTTTGTTGCATCCTCTTTAACCATCCTGTACAGACTTGTGCTATGAACTGCTTGAAGCACTGGGAGGTAAAGCTATCCAGACTCTTAACACAATCCACGCTCTGTTTTCAGCTGCAGTAGGGAAGGAATCTGAGGAACGACGTGGGACTAACCAGTTGACTTTCTTGCCTTTCCCGGCCCAACAACTCGCGGGTCCCGCAGCGTCCAGTGAACACCGTAAGAGCGCCTGGACGGGGTTGCCTTCACCGGGGTGAGCGCATCTGTACAGGGCTGCGAGCAGCAGGGGACTCCATTGCCCAGGAGTCCCTGCGAGCCCCATTGCCTACACCTGGGCTGCTCTCCCTGCACGACACGCCCCCCTGCATAGCTGTGATTAAAAGCAGAACACCAAGCTCCCATCCCTGGGATTCATCTTTGCTTTCAGGAACGACGTGGGACTAACCAGTTGACTTTCTTGCCTTTCCCGGCCCAACAACTCGCCGGACCCGCTGCGCGGGTCCCGCAGCGTCCAGTGAACACCGTAAGAGCGCCTGGACGGGGTTGCCTTCACCGGGGTGAGCGCATCTGTACAGGGCTGCGAGCAGCAGGGGACTCCATTGCCCAGGAGTCCCTGCGAGCCCCATTGCCTACACCTGGGCTGCTCTCCCTGCACGACACGCCCCCCTCACCTACCTAATTTCCAAACTTAAGCAGCCACTCATCCGCAGCGCGGGAGCGCGCGGGAGCGCCCGGGGCTAAGCCCGGGCAAAGGGCGGGCCGTCTAAGGACGTCCAAGGACGTACAGGGACGGGCCGGGCCCTTTCTCTTACTCTCGGGATTCGAGGACTCAAAGTATGTTTTAGTTATCAATGTGATAAGATGTTGAATGTAGTTATAATGTGTAATTGAAGTTTTAAACTTTTATCTAATTTATATTTTAAATTGTACACATTATTCCTTATTTTTAGTCTTATGATGTCCTCATCACTAAGAAAGGGTAGGCGGGTTACAGTAAAGTCAAGTAGTGTTAAAGCCACTGGAACCTTAGATGATTTTATCACCCGTGCCACGGGGATATTAGATAAGGAAATTGCTCTTACTGAAAAGCGTTTGTCTCTGGACTTAGTTACGGGGAAGCGTTCATCTTTGGGTCGGTTTGCATCTGTGGTCACTCCTGAAAAGAGCATAATAAACGACTTGGAAGCCAGCCCAGACTTAGCCGTTACTTCAGAAAATCAAGAAATATCTATGGGCGATGTAGTGAACGGTCCAATAGAAGATTGTTCTGTATTGAGCAATATTGAGGATGGGATCCAACACCCTAATTTGACCCTGTCGGGCCCCATTTCCCTACAATCCAAAGCTTCGGCCTCTGTTCCAGAAGTCACAAAAACTAGTAAACGTAAAAGAGGGGGAGGTCACTTGAAGGGAAGGGTCATACGTATGGGAGACCCTGGTGATCTGACTCATTGCTGCCAAAACAACAACAACAAAGCTTTGTTAACACATATTGAGAAGCTGGTAAAAAATCTCTTGTTACCCCTTATTGAGAGAACACAAATAGTTAACCTAAAATTGGACCAATTAGAGCACTTAATATCAGTTAACACACATTCGCTGGAAATTTTGGCTAACAACAGCAAATTTCCACAGGCCCAGGGGAATTGTATTGAAATAAAGAAGGGGGCTCATAAAACCTCTATTCAAAAACCAAGTAATCCGCCCCAGCCTATTGCATCTGTTGATTCCCAGCGAACCCCTGTACGATCAGTCCCAACTAGACCTGCACTGGTGGCTGATGGGGACTCTCAGTCAATACCGATTATGGCTATAGCAGCAGCACCGAGCTCAATTACATCTAAGCCAGTAGCCTCATCTCAAGTTAAACAAACTCCACTGAGCGGCCCATTAGTTCTGGATGAAATGGCACCTCCAAGTAAACCAATATGTGTGAATATACCCCCCGAATCTGCACCTTTTATGGCCATCCTGACAGGTGTCCCGGTGGTCGCACCAAATAAACATGAATCAAATCAGGACCTATCAAATAAAGTCATATTCTGGCTCAACAACAATAGACCACTCCCCCCAGCCTCTAGTACAAAAATATTAAACGTACGAAGGGTCCCTTGGGTTGGCCCAAGCAAGAAGGATTTAGAGGGGGATTGTATCCTAATTAATTTTAGGGACAGGTGGGTCAAGGACTTAATCTGTAACAAAGCAAGGTTTGCTAGAATGGGGGATATTCAATGTATAGGTCTTGAATATTTTTATCCCAACTTGCATCATCTTCCCCCTAACCCTCGCTTTCCTGGGTCGAGAGTGCAGGGTAATAATTACTCTGGATGGACTCAGATTAATACTATATCTCGACCCCCTCAAAATCATCCTGGTTTGTGGTTCCAGGGTGATGGATCTTTCATGGGGCCAACAAGTTTCAAAAATTTTGGGCAAACCCCCTATGACCAATCAAGAAGGAGATTCCAGGGGGAGGAATACCTAGGGTGGATGCCAAATAACAATATTCCATTAAGAAACCGATTTGACCCACTGGTGGGAATGGAGGGTTTAGATTGACCATTAGACAAGAAAAAGGAAAGCATTTTATCTACCACAGATTTGGTCATGGGGGAAAACGGGGGGATAAGGCAGGAGGATAACCAGGTGGTGGACGCTTTCGACCACAATGCTCAACCTAATATGCGTTCGGATAGTCAAACTGTTAGCAACTTAGCCTGTGAGCTAAACCCACCAATTACTGGGCCTGACCTGGAAACTCCAATAAAGTTTGTGGACAATAGCCTAGGGGAACCTGGGCTGTGTCTAATCTCATGGAATATTGCAGGTCTTGCGGGTAGAATGGAGGATGAAGCTTGGCTGGAGCATGTGGGTGGTCAGGATATCCTGTGCTTTCAGGAGACATGGAGCAGAGTGGGTGGGGAAATTGATGGTTTTCAATCTTTTAATGTTTTGGCGGTCCCATCACTAGCTGGGAGGGCAAGGGGTGGGTTAATGACAGCTCTATCCATCAAACTAAAGAACCTGATAACCTCAAAAATAGTGGATACTCCTTGGTACCAGTTGCTCTTGTTGGAAAATTTGTTCCCAGAGCCCGTGTTGTTAATTAATTGGTACCATAATGTCTTTGATAGAAATGATGTATCTACAATCCAGAGTTTGGAGGAAGCAATATGTAAGGCTCGTAGTGATCGAGCTTTATTAGTAGTTATTTGGGTTGGTGATTTTAATTGTACACTGTGCAAATTTGGTGGCTGCAATGTCTGTGGTATCAATGATCTAAATGAACAGCCCTTGATGCATTTTAAACACACGCCCCAGGGGGACGCTTTAAATAATATCATTATTCTAAATGACTTATGTATGGTAGAGCCCTGGGCTGCCCCAAATATATCGCCAATACCAACCTTTCAGGGAACAAGAGGTGCAATGAGTACTATTGATTTTGTATTTGTGTCTAGTAACTTTCTTCATTATGTTAATAGGCTTGAGGTAATCGCAAGTGCCGTAAGCGATCATAATCCTTTAATGCTATCCTTGAGTGCCCCTGCTAGTAGAAAACATTTGGTTTGGGAGCAACCCATAACATATAATAAAAATCAGGGAGTTACCATGAAGTGGGGGAAAATAAATGCTGAAGGCCTTGAGGTAGAGATTCTGAATGTTTGTAAAACTGAGATCGAATCATGCCTGTCTCTGACGTCTGATCCAGACAAGGTCATTGGGAGTTTTGAAAAATTATGTGGGCACGTGGCTGAGCACCTTAGAAAACCAGTGGGGAAAAAGAATTTAAGGTGTTTTAAATGGTTTGACTCCGCATGCTCTGCCTCACATAAATCCTTAAAAGCTGCCCTTACACAAAAACCAAGAAATAAGGAACTGATAAGATCGACCAGAAGGGCTTATAAAGAGGCCATCACAAAGAGGAAGCAGGAATTGAAAAATCGAGCCTGGGACGATCTAGAGAAGGCCTCTGAGCTAAAAGATAGTAGGCTCTTCTGGGAAGTAGTAAATCGTCCCTTGTTTAAAAATGACACCAAAGAAAGTATACTGACGCAGATTACTGGTGAATCTTGGGAAGTTCACTTTGGTAAAATCTTTAATCCCAAAGCATTATTACTTTCGGATTTGTTGGATGATGTAGGGGATTTGGTGGTACCATCTTCAGCTTTGCTTCTTAGCTCTTCACTTACACTGGAAGAGGTTGAAGTAGCTTTGAGGAAGGGCATATCATTAAAAGCCCCGGGCCCTGATGCCGTCCCTTTAGACTTTTTTAAACATAATATTGAAGCTTGGGCACCTTTATTACTGAATGTTTTTAGGGCTGTTGTTCTTGGTCGCATCCCTGTATCGTGGAAGGTGGCAGTGGTGGTGCCGATTTTCAAGAAGGGCGATAGGTGTGATCCCCGATGCTATCGCCCTATATCCTTGATCGATGCATCATGTAAACTATTGGGGAGGGTTATTTTGGCCAGATTAGAAACATGGGCTGACTCTGTTGGTCTAATTGTGAACTCCCAGTATGGATTCAGAAGTGGGAAGGGGACAGTTGAGCAGTGCCTGAATTTGGCGCTAATTATTGGCAAGTACATGAAGGCAAGGAGTTCTGCAATTTACCTTGCCTTCATGGACCTGTCAAGCGCCTTTGACACTGTTTGTAGAAGCAGGCTGTGGCAGATGATGGACGATATGGGCTTCGAAGAACCCCTGGTGACACTTCTCCGCAGACTACACGCAGCAACGTCCGTGGCTATAAGATTTGGACCTGGGGGGGAAACAACTAAACCTATTCCCTCAACTGAGGGGGTGCGTCAAGGTTGCATTTTGGCGCCTTTCTTGTTCCTAGTATACACAAATGGACTAGAAAAGTACTTGTTGGACCACTGTTGTGATTTTCCTAAGGTAAACGGTAGGAGTATTCCTATACTCTCATATGCAGACGATACTGTTTTAATGACCCTCACTGGAAACAGTTTGCAGTTGTGCCTAGATGCCTTTAACACCTTCATGCTGGATCTTGACCTGAAGGTAAATTTTGGAAAATCTTTTGCAATGGTCTGTGGTCCTAAAGGAACAAAACCTAGAAAATTTGTGGTGAATCACTCTACTATTGAAAGGGTGGAGAATTTTAATTACCTTGGAAATCTTTTCAATAGCAAACTAAGTTGGGCTCCTTTAATGAAGGCTCGAGCCCAGAGTGCTACCCGCTCCATAGAAGGTCTTTTTCGCTTCTGTGGTAAGTTGGGTCAAAAACCTGTTGCGCACCTTAAAACTCTTTATATATCTAAATGTTTATCTGTGGCTACCTACGGGGCAGGAGTATGGGGGACCGAAAACCCCTCAGTGGTACAAGTGATGGAAAATAAATTCCTAAAACGGGTATTACTGATTCCATCGGGTTCATCGAATAGCTTCTGTCATAATGAAATGGGAATGACCAAAGTGACTGACATCATTCGTCTGTCACCCCTATTATTATGGGGCAAAATATGGTTATCTGACGATTTGCAGCTCTCGAGAGAAATTCTCTCAGACTGCTTGAGCCTGGATAATGCAAACAAGATCCCCTGGTTGTCATACGTCAGGGACATGTTGAATAAGATAGGTTTGGGTCATGTTTATGAAAATCCTGCAAACATCCAGGGAAACATAAAAACCCAAATTAAGTCAAATTACTGGAAGTTTTTAGGCTCACGGTGTCTGGGAGGCCCTATTGGCTATGTACCTAAGTTACAGCATCAATTTTATTTAACTTTTACAACTAATGTCCAATGGCGGTTTTATCTCACGAGGTTTAGGCTAAATACCCTCCATTTTCTTTTCGCCTTTCCTAAACAAGGGGGTTGGTGTGAGCAGCTACCCCCTTGTCCCTGTAATGACAGAGTTAGCCAAAGTACTATACATGTTGTCCTGTTTTGCTCCTTATATCAAGATCCTAGGATTAGATTTATTAAACCTGTCCTGAAGGGGCGGCAACCATGCACTTATAAAGAAGGCTATGATTATTTGCTGTCATTATCTTCTGTTGATACTTGCTGTGCCATGTTAAATTTTATAAGAGTTTCACTTCAGATTAGGAAACGCTATGGATAAATTAGCTGTAGAACTGTGCTTTGCCATTGGATTTGTATTTATGCTGTATGATGGATTTTTTTGAATTGTAATTTTTATTTTATGGATGGATCACCTTATTTGTGTATTATGTTTTTTAACTTTGTGCTTTTATGATTCATTGTATGAATCGAATAAAGATTTTTGAACCGAACCGATTTAAACTCGCATGATTATAAGCTGTAGCTATAATGTATTTACTTACATAAATTATCGTTCTTGAACCTATTGGGGGTGGAGGGGGAGCGGAGGTCACCCCCCAGGTGCAGTTGAGTGACCTGTGTTGTGGCTCTCTAGAGGGAAGGCACAAATTTTGCTGTCACCCAGCCCAATCCAGACGTGTATTGGGGCCAGGTTTCAGGCAAATAGAGCAGTGAGTGCAGAGACATGTTCACTCTCTAAAAGTGGCATTTCTAAAATAGTAAAGTTAAATCCAACCTCACCAGTAAGTAGGATTTTCAATAAATAAATAAAGCTACTCCTCTCCGATATGGAATTACCAAATAAAAAGTATAGGGGAATACACAGAGCTAACCTATGAGAGGGGTAGACCTCACAGTAGTGAAAAATGAAATAGACTGTTTGGTACTTACAGGACACGCGAACCACCAAAGTACATATCTTATTTTTTACTTACATAGCATCATGCACCTAGGACTACCTAGGGCCTACCTTAGGTGTAAATTATAAGTAATAAAAGGGGAGTTTAAGGCTTGGCAAGTAGGCTGGGACTCCCCTGGGAGACCCCTGAGTCTATGCCCAGAACCATAACTCTGCCAGTCGAGTACTTACCTAAAAGCCGATAACTCACTTTTCTTCCATAGGCTAACATTGAGTGGTTTCACTTGGAAATTCTTCTAAGTGGTGTGGAGTTTTGGAACTTTAAAATATTCATCTAAAATCAGCCGAACAACGAATTCTGATTTACTCACCTGTTATCAGGAGAGACCTCAGTGCTGCATCTTGGAGCTCAGTACTGACCCTGAAAAGTAATTTTAACCGTACTTACCAGTAACTCGAATTTCCTTCCATGGGATATCATTGCCTGCTTTTTGCTGAAAATTTTCTAAGTGTCGATTTTTGAAACTTACAAATATTCTTTAAAAATCGTACCAACTGTGAAAACGTAATTGTTTACCTGTTTTAGATAGATGTCCCAGTACTGAGCCTAGGAGCCCAGCACTGGATTACAAAAGTAACGAGAACGTACTTTACCCGTAACTTGAATTTTCTTCCATAGGAAACCATTGACTGTTTTTCTGTGAAATTTCTTCTAAGTGTCGATTTTGCAAACATGTAAATATTCCTTAAAAATCGCCTGTATAACTTAAACGCAGTTTCTCAACTGCTTACAGGTGGTACAGTAGTGCTGGATCTAGGATCCAACACTGACCTAGAAAACGTAACCATAACCCCACTTACCTGCTAAGTGAATTTCCTTCCATAGGATAACATTGGTAATTTGATCAGCAAAAGTTTCTAAGTGTCAACTTTTAAAATAGCAAAATATTGCTTAAAAATCACAACAGTAACTAAAACGAATTTACTCACTTGTTTCCAAGAACTGTCCCAGGACTGAATCTAGGATCCAGTCCTGGATTTAGAAAAGTAATCCTGAAAGTAATTAATTGCATATAACTTAAAATTCCCATTGAGCTCAATGTATTATTGTGATTCAAATTGTGTTGCCTATTGCAATAAACTGTAACTATGACCTGCAAAAGTCAATTGCCTATTGCAAAGTATTTAACTAAAGCATCTCATTCTGAGAAAGTATATTTTGATACCTATTGTTGGTTCTAAAATAAAACAACAATATCTTTTGTATTCAAACCAATGGCCTAGAGTTCAGTTCTTGAGTGTGTGAGACCATTTGCTGACTGAGTGTGTACAACAAATGTTTTACACTGTACTCTGATACTGCCTTACTGCTCGGCAAGCTACCACTTTAGAGAGTAAGGTTATATCTAACTTTAGCCTCTGCCAAACCTCTGGGGACTGGGGACTCTGTGCACACTGTACCTATTTGGGAACAGTATATACAGAGCCACTTTCTCACAGTAGTGATAAAGTGATTAGAGTCCTAAGGCCAACATAAAGATACAGCAAAACGTGAGGTGAAAAGCAAAAAGGTTGCTGGTAGGCCACCTTAAGGATGCCAGGTCTAACAAAAACTGAACTAAGGATAACATGAGTAAAACATCAGGTTTCTCTACTGCATTTGGTGAGACAAGTGGGCCTTCTTTTATCTTCCATTCAAGCAATCTTTGACAGACCCCTTTATTATAGAGCTTTTCAAGGATTAAAGATAAGGCACTTACAAAGGAGTCCCAAATAATCAGAGATGGTTGACTTCTGTAATATGGGTCGTAGACTAAAAGCAGCACAAAAACAGAGTGCAACAGGGTCCAAAAAACTTGAGTGCCACAAGAGAGTTTGAATGCAAGCGTATCCTTTTACAGATCCAGAGATATACTCATGCAATTTTTATTTTTAGGACAGAACGTGCATGATGAAAAAAACATTGTTTTTAAAAAGCGCATTGCAGAATATCAGTACTTTGATGTGGGAAAACTTCAAAACTTTCAAACAAAATATTTGTAGTCAGCTTACAGCAAGTTGTTGTGGCCGAGTGGTTAAGGCGATGGACTAGAAATCCATTGGGGTATCCCCGCGCAGGTTCGAATCCTGCCAACAACGAGAATCTTTTTATTATCGGCTACAATTTCAGAAGTTAACCTTTAGTATTTCTTCCATTTCAGTTTTATAAATAGGTGGCTTATTTTTGTGTCACTATTGCCTCTCCACATATTTGTTATCGCTACCTCTTTCATGTCTTTGCTACACCTCATTCCTACTTTAGCACTGGTGTAAACGCTTCAAATTATTATACTGTTGCTCTCTCATTCATACCTGCGCATGGACTTGAAAGTTACTTTACCAATAAAAGACGCAAAGAGAGAAATAGAACAAAAGTGCTGGCTGGATTGGAAAACACACTTCATAAAATTGTATTTTCTTTTTTATTCTCCCCCGTGTTACATGCTTAACCTCCCCATGTGTAATTTCTCTTAACCTGCTGTCCCAGGAAGAGAATTTCATGTACAGGCTCTTTCTGTGTTTTTTTCCCTAGTCTGTCTTTCCCATTTCTTAGCTGTGTAACTGTTCCTTTACGCGCTCTATTTAAACGCCATCAATCTCATTTGAGCTCCTTGCTCCCGCTTCTGTTTTCTCCACCTCTCATACTGCCAGTTCTCTCTTTCTCTGTGGTTGGTGGCTACTTTCCTGAGCTTCCGAAGCCACGTGGTTCCTGCCTCTTGTTGTCAGACTTGAATTGGAAAAGGAACCATATTAACAAGCCTTTACCACTCACACACGGCGGAAGTTTATACTTTAATTCAGTGAGCTAAGAAAAGCGTGTTGTGGGTCCCCTACGAGCCATTGTGCTTGCTTCATCATCATTTGGCACCAGTCATTAGCCGCAGCTCTGCTAATGAGCCACTGAGGTCAGTTTCAATATTTACTCAAAAACATAACCATGCAGCCCACTCCTCAACTGTGTATTTATCTTGCTTTTCTGCTGTTCGTGTGATTAGCTGGGAGGAGCTCACGGCGACATCCTCCCTATAAAAGTGTAGATGGATCACTCTCTAACTCTTTCTTGCTTCACATACAAATGGCTTGAAAGGTGCAGGGAAGATGCAGGTCTAATAGACAGAATAGAAGGCCTGTGCCAGGTGTGTTTCTCTGCATTGGTGTCCCATCACAGGTCCGCAAGTGTAATGTGTGATCTTTGACTCCTGGCATTTCACAAGCAGGCGGCCAGGAAACGGTTTCAGCCTATCAACCACTGAGGAGACGCAGCCTCTGAATGAGGAATGAGGAAGCAATGAATACATCCAGCCTATCACAGGAACAGCCCTGAGTGTTCCGAATTATAAATTCTCCATGTCATTGTATGTCGTTGAGCCCAAGTAGCTCGCCCTGATCGTATAGTGGTTAGTACTCTGCGTTGTGGCCGCAGCAACCTCGGTTCGAATCCGAGTCACGGCATTGTGGTTGGCAATGTCACGGCAGTTGGGTGTTAATTTTACAGAATTAGAAAATGTACCAGTGGTTTTTGTAAAATGTCTATTAAAAACAGATCCTTTCAAATATTTAAACCATCTAACAACAAATGATTTAAACTCGCATGATTATAAGCTGTAGCTATAATGTATTTACTTACATAAATTATCGTTCTTGAACCTATTGGGGGTGGAGGGGGAGCGGAGCTCACCCCCCAGGTGCAGTTGAGTGACCTGTGTTGTGGCTCTCTAGAGGGAAGGCACAAATTTTGCTGTCACCCAGCCCAATCCAGACGTGTATTGGGGCCAGGTTTCAGGCAAATAGAGCAGTAAGTGCAGAGACATGTTCACTCTCTAAAAGTGGCATTTCTAAAATAGTAAAGTTAAATCCAACCTCACCAGTAAGTAGGATTTTCAATAAATAAATAAAGCTACTCCTCTCCGATATGGAATTACCAAATAAAAAGTATAGGGGAATACACAGAGCTAACCTATGAGAGGGGTAGACCTCACAGTAGTGAAAAATGAAATAGACTGTTTGGTACTTACAGGACACGCGAACCACCAAAGTACATATCTTATTTTTTACTTACATAGCATCATGCACCTAGGACTACCTAGGGCCTACCTTAGGTGTAAATTATATGTAATAAAAGGGGAGTTTAAGGCTTGGCAAGTAGGCTGGGACTCCCCTGGGAGACCCCTGAGTCTATGCCCAGAACCATAACTCTGCCAGTCGAGTACTTACCTAAAAGCCGATAACTCACTTTTCTTCCATAGGCTAACATTGAGTGGTTTCACTTGGAAATTCTTCTAAGTGGTGTGGAGTTTTGGAACTTTAAAATATTCATCTAAAATCAGCCGAACAACGAATTCTGATTTACTCACCTGTTATCAGGAGAGACCTCAGTGCTGCATCTTGGAGCTCAGTACTGACCCTGAAAAGTAATTTTAACCGTACTTACCAGTAACTCGAATTTCCTTCCATGGGATATCATTGCCTGCTTTTTGCTGAAAATTTTCTAAGTGTCGATTTTTGAAACTTACAAATATTCTTTAAAAATCGTACCAACTGTGAAAACGTAATTGTTTACCTGTTTTAGATAGATGTCCCAGTACTGAGCCTAGGAGCCCAGCACTGGATTACAAAAGTAACGAGAACGTACTTTACCCGTAACTTGAATTTTCTTCCATAGGAAACCATTGACTGTTTTTCTGTGAAATTTCTTCTAAGTGTCGATTTTGCAAACATGTAAATATTCCTTAAAAATCGCCTGTATAACTTAAACGCAGTTTCTCAACTGCTTACAGGTGGTACAGTAGTGCTGGATCTAGGATCCAACACTGACCTAGAAAACGTAACCATAACCCCACTTACCTGCTAAGTGAATTTCCTTCCATAGGATAAAATTGGTAATTTGATCAGCAAAAGTTTCTAAGTGTCAACTTTTAAAATAGCAAAATATTGCTTAAAAATCACAACAGTAACTAAAACGAATTTACTCACTTGTTTCCAAGAATTGTCCCAGGACTGAATCTAGGATCCAGTCCTGGATTTAGAAAAGTAATCCTGAAAGTAATTAATTGCATATAACTTAAAATTCCCATTGAGCTCAATGTATTATTGTGATTCAAATTGTGTTGCCTATTGCAATAAACTGTAACTATGACCTGCAAAAGTCAATTGCCTATTGCAAAGTATTTAACTAAAGCATCTCATTCTGAGAAAGTATATTTTGATACCTATTGTTGGTTCTAAAATAAAACAACAATATCTTTTGTATGCAAACCAATGGCCTAGAGTTCAGTTCTTGAGTGTGTGAGACCATTTGCTGACTGAGTGTGTACAACAAATGTTTTACACTGTACTCTGATACTGCCTTACTGCTCGGCAAGCTACCACTTTTGAGAGAGTAAGGTTATATCTAACTTTAGCCTCTGCCAAACCTCTGGGGACTGGGGACTCTGTGCACACTGTACCTATTTGGGAACAGTATATACAGAGCCACTTTCTCACAGTAGTGATAAAGTGATTAGAGTCCTAAGGCCAACATAAAGATACAGCAAAACGTGAGGTGAAAAGCAAAAAGGTTGCTGGTAGGCCACCTTAAGGATGCCAGGTCTAACAAAAACTGAACTAAGGATAACATGAGTAAAACATCAGGTTTCTCTACTGCATTTGGTGAGACAAGTGGGCCTTCTTTTATCTTCCATTCAAGCAATCTTTGACAGACCCCTTTATTATAGAGCTTTTCAAGGATTAAAGATAAGGCACTTACAAAGGAGTCCCAAATAATCAGAGATGGTTGACTTCTGTAATATGGGTCGTAGACTAAAAGCAGCACAAAAACAGAGTGCAACAGGGTCCAAAAAACTTGAGTGCCACAAGAGAGTTTGAATGCAAGCGTATCCTTTTACAGATCCAGAGATATACTCATGCAATTTTTATTTTTAGGACAGAACGTGCATGATGAAAAAAACATTGTTTTTAAAAAGCGCATTGCAGAATATCAGTACTTTGATGTGGGAAAACTTCAAAACTTTCAAACAAAATATTTGTAGGCAGCTTACAGCAAGTTGTTGTGGCCGAGTGGTTAAGGCGATGGACTAGAAATCCATTGGGGTATCCCCGCGCAGGTTCGAATCCTGCCAACAACGAGAATCTTTTTATTATCGGCTACAATTTCAGAAGTTAACCTTTAGTATTTCTTCCATTTCAGTTTTATAAATAGGTGGCTTATTTTTGTGTCACTATTGCCTCTCCACATATTTGTTATCGCTACCTCTTTCATGTCTTTGCTACACCTCATTCCTACTTTAGCACTGGTGTAAACGCTTCAAATTATTATACCGTTGCTCTCTCATTCATACCTGCGCATGCACTTGAAAGTTACTTTACCAATAAAAGACGCAAAGAGAGAAATAGAACAAAAGTGCTGGCTGGATTGGCAAACACACTTCATAAAACTGCATTTTCTTTTTTATTCTCCCCCGTGTTACATGCTTAACCTCCCCATGTGTAATTTCTCTTAACCTGCTGTCCCAGGAAGAGAATTTCATCTACAGGCTCTTTCTGTGTTTTTTTCCCTAGTCTGTCTTTCCCATTTCTTAGCTGTGTAACTGTTCCTTTACGCGCTCTATTTAAACGCCATCAATCTCATTTGAGCTCCTTGCTCCCGCTTCTGTTTTCTCCACCTCTCATACTGCCAGTTCTCTCTTTCTCTGTGGTTGGTGGCTACTTTCCTGAGCTTCCGAAGCCACGTGGTTCCTGCCTCTTGTTGTCAGACTTGAATTGGAAAAGGAACTATATTAACAAGCCTTTACCACTCACACACGGCGGAAGTTTATACTTTAATTCAGTGAGCTAAGAAAAGCGTGTTGTGGGTCCCCTACGAGCCATGGTGCTTGCTTCATCATGATTTGGCACCAGTCATTAGCCGCAGCTCTGCTAATGAGCCACTGAGGTCAGTTTCAATATTTACTCAAAAACATAACCATGCAGCCCACCCCTCAACTGTGTATTTATCTTGCTTTTCTGCTGTTCGTGTGATTAGCTGGGAGGAGCTCACGGCGACATCCTCCCTATAAAAGTGTAGATGGATCACTCTCTAACTCTTTCTTGCTTCACATACAAATGGCTTGAAAGGTGCAGGGAAGATGCAGGTCTAATAGACAGAATAGAAGGTCTGTGCCAGGTGGGTTTCTCTGCATTGGTGTCCCATCACAGGTCCGCAAGTGTAATGTGTGATCTTTGACTCCTGGCATTTCACAAGCAGGCGGCCAGGAAACGGTTTCAGCCTATCAACCACTGAGGAGACGCAGCCTCTGAATGAGGAATGAGGAAGCAATGAATACATCCAGCCTATCACAGGAACAGCCCTGAGTGTTCCGAATTATAAATTCTCCATGTCACTGTATGTCGTTGAGCCTAAGTAGCTCGCCGTGATCGTATAGTGGTTAGTACTCTGCGTTGTGGCTGCAGCAACCTCGGTTCGAATCCGAGTCACGGCATTGTGGTTGGCAATGTCACGGCAGTTGGGTGTTAATTTTACAGAATTAGCAAATGTACCAGTGGTTTTTGTAAAATGTCTATTAAAAACAGATCCTTTCAAATATTTAAACCATCTAACAACAAATGATTTAAACTCGCATGATTATAAGCTGTAGCTATAATGTATTTACTTACATAAATTATCGTTCTTGAACCTATTGGGGGTGGAGGGGGAGCGGAGCTCACCCCCCAGGTGCAGTTGAGTGACCTGTGTTGTGGCTCTCTAGAGGGAAGGCACAAATTTTGCTGTCACCCAGCCCAATCCAGATGTGTATTGGGGCCAGGTTTCAGGCAAATAGAGCAGTAAGTACAGAGACATGTTCACTCTCTAAAAGTGGCATTTCTAAAATAGTAAAGTTAAATCCAACCTCACCACTAAGTAGGATTTTCAATAAATAAATAAAGCTACTCCTCTCCGATATGGAATTACCAAATAAAAAGTATAGGGGAATACACAGAGCTAACCTATGAGAGGGGTAGACCTCACAGTAGTGAAAAATGAAATAGACTGTTTGGTACTTACAGGACACGCGAACCACCAAAGTACATATCTTATTTTTTACTTACATAGCATCATGCACCTAGGACTACCTAGGGCCTACCTTAGGTGTAAATTATATGTAATAAAAGGGGAGTTTAAGGCTTGGCAAGTAGGCTGGGACTCCCCTGGGAGACCCCTGAGTCTATGCCCAGAACCATAACTCTGCCAGTCGAGTACTTACCTAAAAGCCGATAACTCACTTTTCTTCTATAGGCTAACATTGAGTGGTTTCACTTGGAAATTCTTCTAAGTGGTGTGGAGTTTTGGAACTTTAAAATATTCATCTAAAATCAGCCGAACAACGAATTCTGATTTACTCACCTGTTATCAGGAGAGACCTCAGTGCTGCATCTTGGAGCTCAGTACTGACCCTGAAAAGTAATTTTAACCGTACTTACCAGTAACTCGAATTTCCTTCCATGGGATATCATTGCCTGCTTTTTGCTGAAAATTTTCTAAGTGTCGATTTTTGAAACTTACAAATATTCTTTAAAAATCGTACCAACTGTGAAAACGTAATTGTTTACCTGTTTTAGATAGATGTCCCAGTACTGAGCCTAGGAGCCCAGCACTGGATTACAAAAGTAACGAGAACGTACTTTACCCGTAACTTGAATTTTCTTCCATAGGAAACCATTGACTGTTTTTCTGTGAAATTTCTTCTAAGTGTCGATTTTGCAAACATGTAAATATTCCTTAAAAATCGCCTGTATAACTTAAACGCAGTTTCTCAACTGCTTACAGGTGGTACAGTAGTGCTGGATCTAGGATCCAACACTGACCTAGAAAAAGTAACCATAACCCCACTTACCTGCTAAGTGAATTTCCTTCCATAGGATAACATTGGTAATTTGATCAGCAAAAGTTTCTAAGTGTCAACTTTTAAAATAGCAAAATATTGCTTAAAAATCACAACAGTAACTAAAACGAATTTACTCACTTGTTTCCAAGAACTGTCCCAGGACTGAATCTAGGATCCAGTCCTGGATTTAGAAAAGTAATCCTGAAAGTAATTAATTGCATATATCTTAAAATTCCCATTGAGCTCAATGTATTATTGTGATTCAAATTGTGTTGCCTATTGCAATAAACTGTAACTATGACCTGCAAAAGTCAATTGCCTATTGCAAAGTATTTAACTAAAGCATCTCATTCTGAGAAAGTATATTTTGATACCTATTGTTGGTTCTAAAATAAAACAACAATATCTTTTGTATGCAAACCAATGGCCTAGAGTTCAGTTCTTGAGTGTGTGAGACCATTTGCTGACTGAGTGTGTACAAACAAATGTTTTACACTGTACTCTGATACTGCCTTACTGCTCGGCAAGCTACCACTTTAGAGAGTAAGGTTATATCTAACTTTAGCCTCTGCCAAACCTCTGGGGACTGGGGACTCTGTGCACACTGTACCTATTTGGGAACAGTATATACAGAGCCACTTTCTCACAGTAGTGATAAAGTGATTAGAGTCCTACGGCCAACATAAAGATACAGCAAAACGTGAGGTGAAAAGCAAAAAGGTTGCTGGTAGGCCACCTTAAGGATGCCAGGTCTAACAAAAACTGAACTAAGGATAACATGAGTAAAACATCAGGTTTCTCTACTGCATTTGGTGAGACAAGTGGGCCTTCTTTTATCTTCCATTCAAGCAATCTTTGACAGACCCCTTTATTATAGAGCTTTTCAAGGATTAAAGATAAGGCACTTACAAAGGAGTCCCAAATAATCAGAGATGGTTGACTTCTGTAATATGGGTCGTAGACTAAAAGCAGCACAAAAACAGAGTGCAACAGGGTCCAAAAAACTTGAGTGCCACAAGAGAGTTTGAATGCAAGCGTATCCTTTTACAGATCCAGAGATATACTCATGCAATTTTTATTTTTAGGACAGAACGTGCATGATGAAAAAAACATTGTTTTTAAAAAGCGCATTGCAGAATATCAGTACTTTGATGTGGGAAAACTTCAAAACTTTCAAACAAAATATTTGCAGGCAGCTTACAGCAAGTTGTTGTGGCCGAGTGGTTAAGGCGATGGACTAGAAATCCATTGGGGTATCCCCGCGCAGGTTCGAATCCTGCCAACAACGAGAATCTTTTTATTATCGGCTACAATTTCAGAAGTTAACCTTTAGTATTTCTTCCATTTCAGTTTTATAAATAGGTGGCTTATTTTTGTGTCACTATTGCCTCTCCACATATTTGTTATCGCTACCTCTTTCATGTCTTTGCTACACCTCATTCCTACTTTAGCACTGGTGTAAACGCTTCAAATTATTATACCGTTGCTCTCTCATTCATACCTGCGCATGCACTTGAAAGTTACTTTACCAATAAAAGACGCAAAGAGAGAAATAGAACAAAAGTGCTGGCTGGATTGGCAAACACACTTCATAAAACTGCATTTTCTTTTTTATTCTCCCCCGTGTTACATGCTTAACCTCCCCATGTGTAATTTCTCTTAACCTGCTGTCCCAGGAAGAGAGTTCCATGTACAGGCTCTTTCTGTGTTTTTTTCCCTAGTCTGTCTTTCCCATTTCTTAGCTGTGTAACTGTTCCTTTACGCGCTCTATTTAAACGCCATCAATCTCATTTGAGCTCCTTGCTCCCGCTTCTGTTTTCTCCACCTCTCATACTGCCAGTTCTCTCTTTCTCTGTGGTTGGTGGCTACTTTCCTGAGCTTCCGAAGCCACGTGGTTCCTGCCTCTTGTTGTCAGACTTGAATTGGAAAAGGAACCATATTAACAAGCCTTTACCACTCACACACGGCGGAAGTTTATACTTTAATTCAGTGAGCTAAGAAAAGCGTGTTGTGGGTCCCCTACGAGCCATTGTGCTTGCTTCATCATCATTTGGCACCAGTCATTAGCCGCAGCTCTGCTAATGAGCCACTGAGGTCAGTTTCAATATTTACTCAAAAACATAACCATGCAGCCCACCCCTCAACTGTGTATTTATCTTGCTTTTCTGCTGTTCGTGTGATTAGCTGGGAGGAGCTCACGGCGACATCCTCCCTATAAAAGTGTAGATGGATCACTCTCTAACTCTTTCTTGCTTCACATACAAATGGCTTGAAAGGTGCAGGGAAGATGCAGGTCTAATAGACAGAATAGAAGGCCTGTGCCAGGTGGGTTTCTCTGCATTGGTGTCCCATCACAGGTCCGCAAGTGTAATGTGTGATCTTTGACTCCTGGCATTTCACAAGCAGGCGGCCAGGAAACGGTTTCAGCCTATCAACCACTGAGGAGACGCAGCCTCTGAATGAGGAATGAGGAAGCAATGAATACATCCAGCCTATCACAGGAACAGCCCTGAGTGTTCCGAATTATAAATTCTCCATGTCATTGTATGTCGTTGAGCCCAAGTAGCTCGCCGTGATCGTATAGTGGTTAGTACTCTGCGTTGTGGCCGCAGCAACCTCGGTTCGAATCCGAGTCACGGCATTGTGGTTGGCAATGTCACGGCAGTTGGGTGTTAATTTTACAGAATTAGAAAATGTACCAGTGGTTTTTGTAAAATGTCTATTAAAAACAGATCCTTTCAAATATTTAAACCATCTAACAACAAATGATTTAAACTCGCATGATTATAAGCTGTAACTATAATGTATTTACTTACATAAATTATCGTTCTTGAACCTATTGGGGGTGGAGGGGGAGCGGAGCTCACCCCCCAGGTGCAGTTGAGTGACCTGTGTTGTGGCTCTCTAGAGGGAAGGCACAAATTTTGCTGTCACCCAGCCCAATCCAGACGTGTATTGGGGCCAGGTTTCAGGCAAATAGAGCAGTAAGTGCAGAGACATGTTCACTCTCTAAAAGTGGCATTTCTAAAATAGTAAAGTTAAATCCAACCTCACCAGTAAGTAGGATTTTCAATAAATAAATAAAGCTACTCCTCTCCTATATTGAATTACCAAATTAAAAGTATAGGGGAATACACAGAGCTAACCTATGAGAGGGGTAGACCTCACAGTAGTGAAAAATGAAATAGACTGTTTGGTACTTACAGGACACGCAAACCACCAAAGTACACATCTTATTTTTTACTTATATAGCATCATGCACCTAGGACTACCTAGGGCCTACCTTAGGTGTAAATTATATGTAATAAAAGGGGAGTTTAAGGCTTGGCAAGTAGGCTGGGACTCCCCTGGGAGACCCCTGAGTCTATGCCCAGAACCATAACTCTGCCAGTCGAGTACTTACCTAAAAGCCGATAACTCACTTTTCTTCCATAGGCTAACATTGACTGGTTTCACTTGGAAATTCTTCTAAGTGGTGTGGAGTTTTGGAACTTTAAAATATTCATCTAAAATCAGCCGAACAACGAATTCTGATTTACTCACCTGTTATCAGGAGAGACCTCAGTGCTGCATCTTGGAGCTCGGTACTGACCCTGAAAAGTAATTTTAACCGTACTTACCAGTAACTCGAATTTCCTTCCATGGGATATCATTGCCTGCTTTTTGCTGAAAATTTTCTAAGTGTCGATTTTTGAAACTTACAAATATTCTTTAAAAATCGTACCAACTGTGAAAACGTAATTGTTTACCTGTTTTAGATAGATGTCCCAGTACTGAGCCTAGGAGCCCAGCACTGGATTACAAAAGTAACGAGAACGTACTTTACCCGTAACTTGATTTTTCTTCCTCAGGAAACCATTGACTGTTTTTCTGTGAAATTTCTTCTAAGTGTCGATTTTGCAAACATGTAAATATTCCTTAAAAATCGCCTGTATAACTTAAACGCAGTTTCTCAACTGCTTACAGGTGGTACAGTAGTGCTGGATCTAGGATCCAACACTGACCTAGAAAACGTAACCATAACCCCACTTACCTGCTAAGTGAATTTCCTTCCATAGGATAACATTGGTAATTTGATCAGCAAAAGTTTCTAAGTGTCAACTTTTAAAATAGCAAAATATTGCTTAAAAATCACAACAGTAACTAAAACGAATTTACTCACTTGTTTCCGAGAATTGTCCCAGGACTGAATCTAGGATCCAGTCCTGGATTTAGAAAAGTAATCCTGAAAGTAATTAATTGCATATAACTTAAAATTCCCATTGAGCTCAATGTATTATTGTGATTCAAATTGTGTTGCCTATTGCAATAAACTGTAACTATGACCTGCAAAAGTCAATTGCCTATTGCAAAGTATTTAACTAAAGCATCTCATTCTGAGAAAGTATATTTTGATACCTATTGTTGGTTCTAAAATAAAACAACAATATCTTTTGTATGCAAACCAATGGCCTAGAGTTCAGTTCTTGAGTGTGTGAGACCATTTGCTGACTGAGTGTGTACAACAAATGTTTTACACTGTACTCTGATACTGCCTTACTGCTCGGCAAGCTACCACTTTAGAGAGTAAGGTTATATCTAACTTTAGCCTCTGCCAAACCTCTGGGGACTGGGGACTCTGTGCACACTGTACCTATTTGGGAACAGTATATACAGAGCCACTTTCTCACAGTAGTGATAAAGTGATTAGAGTCCTACGGCCAACATAAAGATACAGCAAAACGTGAGGTGAAAAGCAAAAAGGTTGCTGGTAGGCCACCTTAAGGATGCCAGGTCTAACAAAAACTGAACTAAGGATAACATGAGTAAAACATCAGGTTTCTCTACTGCATTTGGTGAGACAAGTGGGCCTTCTTTTATCTTCCATTCAAGCAATCTTTGACAGACCCCTTTATTATAGAGCTTTTCAAGGATTAAAGATAAGGCACTTACAAAGGAGTCCCAAATAATCAGAGATGGTTGACTTCTGTAATATGGGTCGTAGACTAAAAGCAGCACAAAAACAGAGTGCAACAGGGTCCAAAAAACTTGAGTGCCACAAGAGAGTTTGAATGCAAGCGTATCCTTTTACAGATCCAGAGATATACTCATGCAATTTTTATTTTTAGGACAGAACGTGCATGATGAAAAAAACATTGTTTTTAAAAAGCGCATTGCAGAATATCAGTACTTTGATGTGGGAAAACTTCAAAACTTTCAAACAAAATATTTGTAGGCAGCTTACAGCAAGTTGTTGTGGCCGAGTGGTTAAGGCGATGGACTAGAAATCCATTGGGGAATCCCCGCGCAGGTTCGAATCCTGCCAACAACGAGAATCTTTTTATTATCGGCTACAATTTCAGAAGTTAACCTTTAGTATTTCTTCCATTTCAGTTTTATAAATAGGTGGCTTATTTTTGTGTCACTATTGCCTCTCCACATATTTGTTATCGCTACCTCTTTCATGTCTTTGCTACACCTCATTCCTACTATAGCACTGGTGTAAACGCTTCAAATTATTATACCGTTGCTCTCTCATTCATACCTGCGCATGCACTTGAAAGTTACTTTACCGATAAAAGACGCAAAGAGAGAAATAGAACAAAAGTGCTGGCTGAATTGGCAAACACACTTCATAAAACTGCATTTTCTTTTTTATTCTCCCCCGTGTTACATGCTTAACCTCCCCATGTGTAATTTCTCTTAACCTGCTGTCCCAGTAAGAGAATTTCATCTACAGGCTCTTTCTGTGTTTTTTTCCCTAGTCTGTCTTTCCCATTTCTTAGCTGTGTAACTGTTCCTTTACGCGCTCTATTTAAACGCCATCAATCTCATTTAAGCTCCTTGCTCCCGCTTCTGTTTTCTCCACCTCTCATACTGCCAGTTCTCTCTTTCTCTGTGGTTGGTGGCTACTTTCCTGAGCTTCCGAAGCCACGTGGTTCCTGCCTCTTGTTGTCAGACTTGAATTGGAAAAGGAACTATATTAACAAGCCTTTACCACTCACACACGGCGGAAGTTTATACTTTAATTCAGTGAGCTAAGAAAAGCGTGTTGTGGGTCCCCTACGAGCCATGGTGCTTGCTTCATCATGATTTGGCACCAGTCATTAGCCGCAGCTCTGCTAATGAGCCACTGAGGTCAGTTTCAATATTTACTCAAAAACATAACCATGCAGCCCACCCCTCAACTGTGTATTTATCTTGCTTTTCTGCTGTTCGTGTGATTAGCTGGGAGGAGCTCACGGCGACATCCTCCCTATCAAAGTGTAGATGGATCACTCTCTAACTCTTTCTTGCTTCACATACAAATGGCTTGAAAGGTGCAGGGAAGATGCAGGTCTAATAGACAGAATAGAAGGTCTGTGCCAGGTGGGTTTCTCTGCATTGGTGTCCCATCACAGGTCCGCAAGTGTAATGTGTGATCTTTGACTCCTGGCATTTCACAAGCAGGCGGCCAGGAAACGGTTTCAGCCTATCAACCACTGAGGAGACGCAGCCTCTGAATGAGGAATGAGGAAGCAATGAATACATCCAGCCTATCACAGGAACAGCCCTGAGTGTTCCGAATTATAAATTCTCCATGTCACTGTATGTAGTTGAGCCCAAGTAGCTCGCCGTGATCGTATAGTGGTTAGTACTCTGCGTTGTGGCCGCAGCAACCTCGGTTCGAATCCGAGTCACGGCATTGTGGTTGGCAATGTCACGGCAGTTGGGTGTTAATTTTACAGAATTAGCAAATGTACCAGTGGTTTTTGTAAAATGTCCATTAAAAACAGATCCTTTCAAATATTTAAACCATCTAACAACAAATGATTTAAACTCGCATGATTATAAGCTGTAACTATAATGTATTTACTTACATAAATTATCGTTCTAGAACCTATTGGGGGTGGAGGGGGAGCGGAGCTCACCCCCCAGGTGCAGTTGAGTGACCTGTGTTGTGGCTCTCTAGAGGGAAGGCACAAATTTTGCTGTCACCCAGCCCAATCCAGACGTGTATTGGGGCCAGGTTTCAGGCAAATAGAGCAGTAAGTGCAGAGACATGTTCACTCTCTAAAAGTGGCATTTCTAAAATAGTAAAGTTAAATCCAACCTCACCAGTAAGTAGGATTTTCAATAAATAAATAAAGCTACTCCTCTCCGATATGGAATTACCAAATTAAAAGTATAGGGGAATACACAGAGCTAACCTATGAGAGGGGTAGACCTCACAGTAGTGAAAAATGAAATAGACTGTTTGGTACTTACAGGACACGCGAACCACCAAAGTACATATCTTATTTTTTACTTACATAGCATCATGCACCTAGGACTACCTAGGGCCTACCTTAGGTGTAAATTATATGTAATAAAAGGGGAGTTTAAGGCTTGGCAAGTAGGCTGGGACTCCCCTGGGAGACCCCTGAGTCTATGCCCAGAACCATAACTCTGCCAGTCGAGTACTTACCTAAAAGCCGATAACTCACTTTTCTTCCATAGGCTAACATTGAGTGGTTTCACTTGGAAATTCTTCTAAGTGGTGTGGAGTTTTGGAACTTTAAAATATTCATCTAAAATCAGCCGAACAACGAATTCTGATTTACTCACCTGTTATCAGGAGAGACCTCAGTGCTGCATCTTGGAGCTCGGTACTGACCCTGAAAAGTAATTTTAACCGTACTTACCAGTAACTCGAATTTCCTTCCATGGGATATCATTGCCTGCTTTTTGCTGAAAATTTTCTAAGTGTCGATTTTTGAAACTTACAAATATTCTTTAAAAATCGTACCAACTGTGAAAACGTAATTGTTTACCTGTTTTAGATAGATGTCCCAGTACTGAGCCTAGGAGCCCAGCACTGGATTACAAAAGTAACGAGAACGTACTTTACCCGTAACTTGAATTTTCTTCCATAGGAAACCATTGACTGTTTTTCTGTGAAATTTCTTCTAAGTGTCGATTTTGCAAACATGTAAATATTCCTTAAAAATCGCCTGTATAACTTAAACGCAGTTTCTCAACTGCTTACAGGTGCTACAGTAGTGCTGGATCTAGGATCCAACACTGACCTAGAAAACGTAACCATAACCCCACTTACCTGCTAAGTGAATTTCCTTCCATAGGATAACATTGGTAATTTGATCAGCAAAAGTTTCTAAGTGTCAACTTTTAAAATAGCAAAATATTGCTTAAAAATCACAACAGTAACTAAAACGAATTTACTCACTTGTTTCCGAGAATTGTCCCAGGACTGAATCTAGGATCCAGTCCTGGATTTAGAAAAGTAATCCTGAAAGTAATTAATTGCATATAACTTAAAATTCCCATTGAGCTCAATGTATTATTGTGATTCAAATTGTGTTGCCTATTGCAATAAACTGTAACTATGACCTGCAAAAGTCAATTGCCTATTGCAAAGTATTTAACTAAAGCATCTCATTCTGAGAAAGTATATTTTGATACCTATTGTTGGTTCTAAAATAAAACAACAATATCTTTTGTATGCAAACCAATGGCCTAGAGTTCAGTTCTTGAGTGTGTGAGACCATTTGCTGACTGAGTGTGTACAACAAATGTTTTACACTGTACTCTGATACTGCCTTACTGCTCGGCAAGCTACCACTTTAGAGAGTAAGGTTATATCTAACTTTAGCCTCTGCCAAACCTCTGGGGACTGGGGACTCTGTGCACACTGTACCTATTTGGGAACAGTATATACAGAGCCACTTTCTCACAGTAGTGATAAAGTGATTAGAGTCCTACGGCCAACATAAAGATACAGCAAAACGTGAGGTGAAAAGCAAAAAGGTTGCTGGTAGGCCACCTTAAGGATGCCAGGTCTAACAAAAACTGAACTAAGGATAACATGAGTAAAACATCAGGTTTCTCTACTGCATTTGGTGAGACAAGTGGGCCTTCTTTTATCTTCCATTCAAGCAATCTTTGACAGACCCCTTTATTATAGAGCTTTTCAAGGATTAAAGATAAGGCACTTACAAAGGAGTCCCAAATAATCAGAGATGGTTGACTTCTGTAATATGGGTCGTAGACTAAAAGCAGCACAAAAACAGAGTGCAACAGGGTCCAAAAAACTTGAGTGCCACAAGAGAGTTTGAATGCAAGCGTATCCTTTTACAGATCCAGAGATATACTCATGCAATTTTTATTTTTAGGACAGAACGTGCATGATGAAAAAAACATTGTTTTTAAAAAGCGCATTGCAGAATATCAGTACTTTGATGTGGGAAAACTTCAAAACTTTCAAACAAAATATTTGTAGGCAGCTTACAGCAAGTTGTTGTGGCCGAGTGGTTAAGGCGATGGACTAGAAATCCATTGGGGTATCCCCGCGCCGGTTCGAATCCTGCCAACAACGAGAATCTTTTTATTATCGGCTACAATTTCAGAAGTTAACCTTTAGTATTTCTTCCATTTCAGTTTTATAAATAGGTGGCTTATTTTTGTGTCACTATTGCCTCTCCACATATTTGTTATCGCTACCTCTTTCATGTCTTTGCTACACCTCATTCCTACTTTAGCACTGGTGTAAACGCTTCAAATTATTATACCGTTGCTCTCTCATTCATACCTGCGCATGCACTTGAAAGTTACTTTACCGATAAAAGACGCAAAGAGAGAAATAGAACAAAAGTGCTGGCTGAATTGGCAAACACACTTCATAAAACTGCATTTTCTTTTTTATTCTCCCCCGTGTTACATGCTTAACCTCCCCATGTGTAATTTCTCTTAACCTGCTGTCCCAGGAAGAGAATTTCATCTACAGGCTCTTTCTGTGTTTTTTTCCCTAGTCTGTCTTTCCCATTTCTTAGCTGTGTAACTGTTCCTTTACGCGCTCTATTTAAACGCCATCAATCTCATTTAAGCTCCTTGCTCCCGCTTCTGTTTTCTCCACCTCTCATACTGCCAGTTCTCTCTTTCTCTGTGGTTGGTGGCTACTTTCCTGAGCTTCCGAAGCCACGTGGTTCCTGCCTCTTGTTGTCAGACTTGAATTGGAAAAGGAACTATATTAACAAGCCTTTACCACTCACACACGGCGGAAGTTTATACTTTAATTCAGTGAGCTAAGAAAAGCGTGTTGTGGGTCCCCTACGAGCCATGGTGCTTGCTTCATCATGATTTGGCACCAGTCATTAGCCGCAGCTCTGCTAATGAGCCACTGAGGTCAGTTTCAATATTTACTCAAAAACATAACCATGCAGCCCACCCCTCAACTGTGTATTTATCTTGCTTTTCTGCTGTTCGTGTGATTAGCTGGGAGGAGCTCACGGCGACATCCTCCCTATAAAAGTGTAGATGGATCACTCTCTAACTCTTTCTTGCTTCACATACAAATGGCTTGAAAGGTGCAGGGAAGATGCAGGTCTAATAGACAGAATAGAAGGTCTGTGCCAGGTGGGTTTCTCTGCATTGGTGTCCCATCACAGGTCCGCAAGTGTAATGTGTGATCTTTGACTCCTGGCATTTCACAAGCAGGCGGCCAGGAAACGGTTTCAGCCTATCAACCACTGAGGAGACGCAGCCTCTGAATGAGGAATGAGGAAGCAATGAATACATCCAGCCTATCACAGGAACAGCCCTGAGTGTTCCGAATTATAAATTCTCCATGTCACTGTATGTCGTTGAGCCCAAGTAGCTCGCCGTGATCGTATAGTGGTTAGTACTCTGCGTTGTGGCCGCAGCAACCTCGGTTCGAATCCGAGTCACGGCATTGTGGTTGGCAATGTCACGGCAGTTGGGTGTTAATTTTACAGAATTAGCAAATGTACCAGTGGTTTTTGTAAAATGTCTATTAAAAACAGATCCTTTCAAATATTTAAACCATCTAACAACAAATGATTTAAACTCGCATGATTATAAGCTGTAGCTATAATGTATTTACTTACATAAATTATCGTTCTTGAACCTATTGGGGGTGGAGGGGGAGCGGAGCTCACCCCCCAGGTGCAGTTGAGTGACCTGTGTTGTGGCTCTCTAGAGGGAAGGCACAAATTTTGCTGTCACCCAGCCCAATCCAGACGTGTATTGGGGCCAGGTTTCAGGCAAATAGAGCAGTAAGTGCAGAGACATGTTCACTCTCTAAAAGTGGCATTTCTAAAATAGTAAAGTTAAATCCAACCTCACCAGTAAGTAGGATTTTCAATAAATAAATAAAGCTACTCCTCTCCGATATGGAATTACCAAATAAAAAGTATAGGGGAATACACAGAGCTAACCTATGAGAGGGGTAGACCTCACAGTAGTGAAAAATGAAATAGACTGTTTGGTACTTACAGGACACGCGAACCACCAAAGTACATATCTTATTTTTTACTTACATAGCATCATGCACCTAGGACTACCTAGGGCCTACCTTAGGTGTAAATTATATGTAATAAAAGGGGAGTTTAAGGCTTGGCAAGTAGGCTGGGACTCCCCTGGGAGACCCCTGAGTCTATGCCCAGAACCATAACTCTGCCAGTCGAGTACTTACCTAAAAGCCGATAACTCACTTTTCTTCCATAGGCTAACATTGAGTGGTTTCACTTGGAAATTCTTCTAAGTGGTGTGGAGTTTTGGAACTTTAAAATATTCATCTAAAATCAGCCGAACAACGAATTCTGATTTACTCACCTGTTATCAGGAGAGACCTCAGTGCTGCATCTTGGAGCTCGGTACTGACCCTGAAAAGTAATTTTAACCGTACTTACCAGTAACTCGAATTTCCTTCCATGGGATATCATTGCCTGCTTTTTGCTGAAAATTTTCTAAGTGTCGATTTTTGAAACTTACAAATATTCTTTAAAAATCGTACCAACTGTGAAAACGTAATTGTTTACCTGTTTTAGATAGATGTCCCAGTACTGAGCCTAGGAGCCCAGCACTGGATTACAAAAGTAACGAGAACGTACTTTACCCGTAACTTGAATTTTCTTCCATAGGAAACCATTGACTGTTTTTCTGTGAAATTTCTTCTAAGTGTCGATTTTGCAAACATGTAAATATTCCTTAAAAATCGCCTGTATAACTTAAACGCAGTTTCTCAACTGCTTACAGGTGGTACAGTAGTGCTGGATCTAGGATCCAACACTGACCTAGAAAAAGTAACCATAACCCCACTTACCTGCTAAGTGAATTTCCTTCCATAGGATAACATTGGTAATTTGATCAGCAAAAGTTTCTAAGTGTCAACTTTTAAAATAGCAAAATATTGCTTAAAAATCACAACAGTAACTAAAACGAATTTACTCACTTGTTTCCAAGAACTGTCCCAGGACTGAATCTAGGATCCAGTCCTGGATTTAGAAAAGTAATCCTGAAAGTAATTAATTGCATATAACTTAAAATTCCCATTGAGCTCAATGTATTATTGTGATTCAAATTGTGTTGCCTATTGCAATAAACTGTAACTATGACCTGCAAAAGTCAATTGCCTATTGCAAAGTATTTAACTAAAGCATCTCATTCTGAGAAAGTATATTTTGATACCTATTGTTGGTTCTAAAATAAAACAACAATATCTTTTGTATGCAAACCAATGGCCTAGAGTTCAGTTCTTGAGTGTGTGAGACCATTTGCTGACTGAGTGTGTACAACAAATGTTTTACACTGTACTCTGATACTGCCTTACTGCTCGGCAAGCTACCACTTTAGAGAGTAAGGTTATATCTAACTTTAGCCTCTGCCAAACCTCTGGGGACTGGGGACTCTGTGCACACTGTACCTATTTGGGAACAGTATATACAGAGCCACTTTCTCACAGTAGTGATAAAGTGATTAGAGTCCTACGGCCAACATAAAGATACAGCAAAACGTGAGGTGAAAAGCAAAAAGGTTGCTGGTAGGCCACCTTAAGGATGCCAGGTCTAACAAAAACTGAACTAAGGATAACATGAGTAAAACATCAGGTTTCTCTACTGCATTTGGTGAGACAAGTGGGCCTTCTTTTATCTTCCATTCAAGCAATCTTTGACAGACCCCTTTATTATAGAGCTTTTCAAGGATTAAAGATAAGGCACTTACAAAGGAGTCCCAAATAATCAGAGATGGTTGACTTCTGTAATATGGGTCGTAGACTAAAAGCAGCACAAAAACAGAGTGCAACAGGGTCCAAAAAACTTGAGTGCCACAAGAGAGTTTGAATGCAAGCGTATCCTTTTACAGATCCAGAGATATACTCATGCAATTTTTATTTTTAGGACAGAACGTGCATGATGAAAAAAACATTGTTTTTAAAAAGCGCATTGCAGAATATCAGTACTTTGATGTGGGAAAACTTCAAAACTTTCAAACAAAATATTTGTAGGCAGCTTACAGCAAGTTGTTGTGGCCGAGTGGTTAAGGCGATGGACTAGAAATCCATTGGGGTATCCCCGCGCCGGTTCGAATCCTGCCAACAACGAGAATCTTTTTATTATCGGCTACAATTTCAGAAGTTAACCTTTAGTATTTCTTCCATTTCAGTTTTATAAATAGGTGGCTTATTTTTGTGTCACTATTGCCTCTCCACATATTTGTTATCGCTACCTCTTTCATGTCTTTGCTACACCTCATTCCTACTTTAGCACTGGTGTAAACGCTTCAAATTATTATACCGTTGCTCTCTCATTCATACCTGCGCATGCACTTGAAAGTTACTTTACCGATAAAAGACGCAAAGAGAGAAATAGAACAAAAGTGCTGGCTGAATTGGCAAACACACTTCATAAAACTGCATTTTCTTTTTTATTCTCCCCCGTGTTACATGCTTAACCTCCCCATGTGTAATTTCTCTTAACCTGCTGTCCCAGGAAGAGAATTTCATCTACAGGCTCTTTCTGTGTTTTTTTCCCTAGTCTGTCTTTCCCATTTCTTAGCTGTGTAACTGTTCCTTTACGCGCTCTATTTAAACGCCATCAATCTCATTTAAGCTCCTTGCTCCCGCTTCTGTTTTCTCCACCTCTCATACTGCCAGTTCTCTCTTTCTCTGTGGTTGGTGGCTACTTTCCTGAGCTTCCGAAGCCACGTGGTTCCTGCCTCTTGTTGTCAGACTTGAATTGGAAAAGGAACTATATTAACAAGCCTTTACCACTCACACACGGCGGAAGTTTATACTTTAATTCAGTGAGCTAAGAAAAGCGTGTTGTGGGTCCCCTACGAGCCATGGTGCTTGCTTCATCATGATTTGGCACCAGTCATTAGCCGCAGCTCTGCTAATGAGCCACTGAGGTCAGTTTCAATATTTACTCAAAAACATAACCATGCAGCCCACCCCTCAACTGTGTATTTATCTTGCTTTTCTGCTGTTCGTGTGATTAGCTGGGAGGAGCTCACGGCGACATCCTCCCTATAAAAGTGTAGATGGATCACTCTCTAACTCTTTCTTGCTTCACATACAAATGGCTTGAAAGGTGCAGGGAAGATGCAGGTCTAATAGACAGAATAGAAGGTCTGTGCCAGGTGGGTTTCTCTGCATTGGTGTCCCATCACAGGTCCGCAAGTGTAATGTGTGATCTTTGACTCCTGGCATTTCACAAGCAGGCGGCCAGGAAACGGTTTCAGCCTATCAACCACTGAGGAGACGCAGCCTCTGAATGAGGAATGAGGAAGCAATGAATACATCCAGCCTATCACAGGAACAGCCCTGAGTGTTCCGAATTATAAATTCTCCATGTCACTGTATGTCGTTGAGCCCAAGTAGCTCGCCGTGATCGTATAGTGGTTAGTACTCTGCGTTGTGGCCGCAGCAACCTCGGTTCGAATCCGAGTCACGGCATTGTGGTTGGCAATGTCACGGCAGTTGGGTGTTAATTTTACAGAATTAGCAAATGTACCAGTGGTTTTTGTAAAATGTCTATTAAAAACAGATCCTTTCAAATATTTAAACCATCTAACAACAAATGATTTAAACTCGCATGATTATAAGCTGTAGCTATAATGTATTTACTTACATAAATTATCGTTCTTGAACCTATTGGGGGTGGAGGGGGAGCGGAGCTCACCCCCCAGGTGCAGTTGAGTGACCTGTGTTGTGGCTCTCTAGAGGGAAGGCACAAATTTTGCTGTCACCCAGCCCAATCCAGACGTGTATTGGGGCCAGGTTTCAGGCAAATAGAGCAGTAAGTGCAGAGACATGTTCACTCTCTAAAAGTGGCATTTCTAAAATAGTAAAGTTAAATCCAACCTCACCAGTAAGTAGGATTTTCAATAAATAAATAAAGCTACTCCTCTCCGATATGGAATTACCAAATAAAAAGTATAGGGGAATACACAGAGCTAACCTATGAGAGGGGTAGACCTCACAGTAGTGAAAAATGAAATAGACTGTTTGGTACTTACAGGACACGCGAACCACCAAAGTACATATCTTATTTTTTACTTACATAGCATCATGCACCTAGGACTACCTAGGGCCTACCTTAGGTATAAATTATATGTAATAAAAGGGGAGTTTAAGGCTTGGCAAGTAGGCTGGGACTCCCCTGGGAGACCCCTGAGTCTATGCCCAGAACCATAACTCTGCCAGTCGAGTACTTACCTAAAAGCCGATAACTCACTTTTCTTCCATAGGCTAACATTGAGTGGTTTCACTTGGAAATTCTTCTAAGTGGTGTGGAGTTTTGGAACTTTAAAATATTCATCTAAAATCAGCCGAACAACGAATTCTGATTTACTCACCTGTTATCAGGAGAGACCTCAGTGCTGCATCTTGGAGCTCGGTACTGACCCTGAAAAGTAATTTTAACCGTACTTACCAGTAACTCGAATTTCCTTCCATGGGATATCATTGCCTGCTTTTTGCTGAAAATTTTCTAAGTGTCGATTTTTGAAACTTACAAATATTCTTTAAAAATCGTACCAACTGTGAAAACGTAATTGTTTACCTGTTTTAGATAGATGTCCCAGTACTGAGCCTAGGAGCCCAGCACTGGATTACAAAAGTAACGAGAACGTACTTTACCCGTAACTTGAATTTTCTTCCATAGGAAACCATTGACTGTTTTTCTGTGAAATTTCTTCTAAGTGTCGATTTTGCAAACATGTAAATATTCCTTAAAAATCGCCTGTATAACTTAAACGCAGTTTCTCAACTGCTTACAGGTGGTACAGTAGTGCTGGATCTAGGATCCAACACTGACCTAGAAAAAGTAACCATAACCCCACTTACCTGCTAAGTGAATTTCCTTCCATAGGATAACATTGGTAATTTGATCAGCAAAAGTTTCTAAGTGTCAACTTTTAAAATAGCAAAATATTGCTTAAAAATCACAACAGTAACTAAAACGAATTTACTCACTTGTTTCCAAGAACTGTCCCAGGACTGAATCTAGGATCCAGTCCTGGATTTAGAAAAGTAATCCTGAAAGTAATTAATTGCATATAACTTAAAATTCCCATTGAGCTCAATGTATTATTGTGATTCAAATTGTGTTGCCTATTGCAATAAACTGTAACTATGACCTGCAAAAGTCAATTGCCTATTGCAAAGTATTTAACTAAAGCATCTCATTCTGAGAAAGTATATTTTGATACCTATTGTTGGTTCTAAAATAAAACAACAATATCTTTTGTATGCAAACCAATGGCCTAGAGTTCAGTTCTTGAGTGTGTGAGACCATTTGCTGACTGAGTGTGTACAAACAAATGTTTTACACTGTACTCTGATACTGCCTTACTGCTCGGCAAGCTACCACTTTAGAGAGTAAGGTTATATCTAACTTTAGCCTCTGCCAAACCTCTGGGGACTGGGGACTCTGTGCACACTGTACCTATTTGGGAACAGTATATACAGAGCCACTTTCTCACAGTAGTGATAAAGTGATTAGAGTCCTACGGCCAACATAAAGATACAGCAAAACGTGAGGTGAAAAGCAAAAAGGTTGCTGGTAGGCCACCTTAAGGATGCCAGGTCTAACAAAAACTGAACTAAGGATAACATGAGTAAAACATCAGGTTTCTCTACTGCATTTGGTGAGACAAGTGGGCCTTCTTTTATCTTCCATTCAAGCAATCTTTGACAGACCCCTTTATTATAGAGCTTTTCAAGGATTAAAGATAAGGCACTTACAAAGGAGTCCCAAATAATCAGAGATGGTTGACTTCTGTAATATGGGTCGTAGACTAAAAGCAGCACAAAAACAGAGTGCAACAGGGTCCAAAAAACTTGAGTGCCACAAGAGAGTTTGAATGCAAGCGTATCCTTTTACAGATCCAGAGATATACTCATGCAATTTTTATTTTTAGGACAGAACGTGCATGATGAAAAAAACATTGTTTTTAAAAAGCGCATTGCAGAATATCAGTACTTTGATGTGGGAAAACTTCAAAACTTTCAAACAAAATATTTGTAGGCAGCTTACAGCAAGTTGTTGTGGCCGAGTGGTTAAGGCGATGGACTAGAAATCCATTGGGGTATCCCCGCGCCGGTTCGAATCCTGCCAACAACGAGAATCTTTTTATTATCGGCTACAATTTCAGAAGTTAACCTTTAGTATTTCTTCCATTTCAGTTTTATAAATAGGTGGCTTATTTTTGTGTCACTATTGCCTCTCCACATATTTGTTATCGCTACCTCTTTCATGTCTTTGCTACACCTCATTCCTACTTTAGCACTGGTGTAAACGCTTCAAATTATTATACCGTTGCTCTCTCATTCATACCTGCGCATGCACTTGAAAGTTACTTTACCGATAAAAGACGCAAAGAGAGAAATAGAACAAAAGTGCTGGCTGAATTGGCAAACACACTTCATAAAACTGCATTTTCTTTTTTATTCTCCCCCGTGTTACATGCTTAACCTCCCCATGTGTAATTTCTCTTAACCTGCTGTCCCAGGAAGAGAATTTCATCTACAGGCTCTTTCTGTGTTTTTTTCCCTAGTCTGTCTTTCCCATTTCTTAGCTGTGTAACTGTTCCTTTACGCGCTCTATTTAAACGCCATCAATCTCATTTAAGCTCCTTGCTCCCGCTTCTGTTTTCTCCACCTCTCATACTGCCAGTTCTCTCTTTCTCTGTGGTTGGTGGCTACTTTCCTGAGCTTCCGAAGCCACGTGGTTCCTGCCTCTTGTTGTCAGACTTGAATTGGAAAAGGAACTATATTAACAAGCCTTTACCACTCACACACGGCGGAAGTTTATACTTTAATTCAGTGAGCTAAGAAAAGCGTGTTGTGGGTCCCCTACGAGCCATGGTGCTTGCTTCATCATGATTTGGCACCAGTCATTAGCCGCAGCTCTGCTAATGAGCCACTGAGGTCAGTTTCAATATTTACTCAAAAACATAACCATGCAGCCCACCCCTCAACTGTGTATTTATCTTGCTTTTCTGCTGTTCGTGTGATTAGCTGGGAGGAGCTCACGGCGACATCCTCCCTATAAAAGTGTAGATGGATCACTCTCTAACTCTTTCTTGCTTCACATACAAATGGCTTGAAAGGTGCAGGGAAGATGCAGGTCTAATAGACAGAATAGAAGGTCTGTGCCAGGTGGGTTTCTCTGCATTGGTGTCCCATCACAGGTCCGCAAGTGTAATGTGTGATCTTTGACTCCTGGCATTTCACAAGCAGGCGGCCAGGAAACGGTTTCAGCCTATCAACCACTGAGGAGACGCAGCCTCTGAATGAGGAATGAGGAAGCAATGAATACATCCAGCCTATCACAGGAACAGCCCTGAGTGTTCCGAATTATAAATTCTCCATGTCACTGTATGTCGTTGAGCCCAAGTAGCTCGCCGTGATCGTATAGTGGTTAGTACTCTGCGTTGTGGCCGCAGCAACCTCGGTTCGAATCCGAGTCACGGCATTGTGGTTGGCAATGTCACGGCAGTTGGGTGTTAATTTTACAGAATTAGCAAATGTACCAGTGGTTTTTGTAAAATGTCTATTAAAAACAGATCCTTTCAAATATTTAAACCATCTAACAACAAATGATTTAAACTCGCATGATTATAAGCTGTAGCTATAATGTATTTACTTACATAAATTATCGTTCTTGAACCTATTGGGGGTGGAGGGGGAGCGGAGCTCACCCCCCAGGTGCAGTTGAGTGACCTGTGTTGTGGCTCTCTAGAGGGAAGGCACAAATTTTGCTGTCACCCAGCTCAATCCAGACGTGTATTGGGGCCAGGTTTCAGGCAAATAGAGCAGTAAGTGCAGAGACATGTTCACTCTCTTAAAGTGGCATTTCTAAAATAGTAAAGTTAAATCCAACCTCACCAGTAAGTAGGATTTTCAATAAATAAATAAAGCTACTCCTCTCCGATATGGAATTACCAAATAAAAAGTGTAGGGGAATACACAGAGCTAACCTATGAGAGGGGTAGACCTCACAGTAGCGAAAAATGAAATAGACTGTTTGGTACTTACAGGACACGCGAACCACCAAAGTACATATCTTATTTTTTACTTACATAGCATCATGCACCTAGGACTACCTAGGGCCTACCTTAGGTGTAAATTATATGTAATAAAAGGGGAGTTTAAGGCTTGGCAAGTAGGCTGGGACTCCCCTGGGAGACCCCTGAGTCTATGCCCAGAACCATAACTCTGCCAGTCGAGTACTTACCTAAAAGCCGATAACTCACTTTTCTTCCATAGGCTAACATTGAGTGGTTTCACTTGGAAATTCTTCTAAGTGGTGTGGAGTTTTGGAACTTTAAAATATTCATCTAAAATCAGCCGAACAACGAATTCTGATTTACTCACCTGTTATCAGGAGAGACCTCAGTGCTGCATCTTGGAGCTCGGTACTGACCCTGAAAAGTAATTTTAACCGTACTTACCAGTAACTCGAATTTCCTTCCATGGGATATCATTGCCTGCTTTTTGCTGAAAATTTTCTAAGTGTCGATTTTTGAAACTTACAAATATTCTTTAAAAATCGTACCAACTGTGAAAACGTAATTGTTTACCTGTTTTAGATAGATGTCCCAGTACTGAGCCTAGGAGCCCAGCACTGGATTACAAAAGTAACGAGAACGTACTTTACCCGTAACTTGAATTTTCTTCCTCAGGAAACCATTGACTGTTTTTCTGTGAAATTTCTTCTAAGTGTCGATTTTGCAAACATGTAAATATTCCTTAAAAATCGCCTGTATAACTTAAACGCAGTTTCTCAACTGCTTACAGGTGGTACAGTAGTGCTGGATCTAGGATCCAACACTGACGTAGAAAACGTAACCATAACCCCACTTACCTGCTAAGTGAATTTCCTTCCATAGGATAACATTGGTAATTTGATCAGCAAAAGTTTCTAAGTGTCAACTTTTAAAATAGCAAAATATTGCTTAAAAATCACAACAGTAACTAAAACGAATTTACTCACTTGTTTCCAAGAACTGTCCCAGGACTGAATCTAGGATCCAGTCCTGGATTTAGAAAAGTAATCCTGAAAGTAATTAATTGCATATAACTTAAAATTCCCATTGAGCTCAATGTATTATTGTGATTCAAATTGTGTTGCCTATTGCAATAAACTGTAACTATGACCTGCAAAAGTCAATTGCCTATTGCAAAGTATTTAACTAAAGCATCTCATTCTGAGAAAGTATATTTTGATACCTATTGTTGGTTCTAAAATAAAACAACAATATCTTTTGTATTCAAACCAATGGCCTAGAGTTCAGTTCTTGAGTGTGTGAGACCATTTGCTGACTGAGTGTGTACAACAAATGTTTTACACTGTACTCTGATACTGCCTTACTGCTCGGCAAGCTACCACTTTAGAGAGTAAGGTTATATCTAACTTTAGCCTCTGCCAAACCTCTGGGGACTGGGGACTCTGTGCACACTGTACCTATTTGGGAACAGTATATACAGAGCCACTTTCTCACAGTAGTGATAAAGTGATTAGAGTCCTACGGCCAACATAAAGATACAGCAAAACGTGAGGTGAAAAGCAAAAAGGTTGCTGGTAGGCCACCTTAAGGATGCCAGGTCTAACAAAAACTGAACTAAGGATAACATGAGTAAAACATCAGGTTTCTCTACTGCATTTGGTGAGACAAGTGGGCCTTCTTTTATCTTCCATTCAAGCAATCTTTGACAGACCCCTTTATTATAGAGCTTTTCAAGGATTAAAGATAAGGCACTTACAAAGGAGTCCCAAATAATCAGAGATGGTTGACTTCTGTAATATGGGTCGTAGACTAAAAGCAGCACAAAAACAGAGTGCAACAGGGTCCAAAAAACTTGAGTGCCACAAGAGAGTTTGAATGCAAGCGTATCCTTTTACAGATCCAGAGATATACTCATGCAATTTTTATTTTTAGGACAGAACGTGCATGATGAAAAAAACATTGTTTTTAAAAAGCGCATTGCAGAATATCAGTACTTTGATGTGGGAAAACTTCAAAACTTTCAAACAAAATATTTGTAGGTAGCTTACAGCAAGTTGTTGTGGCCGAGTGGTTAAGGCGATGGACTAGAAATCCATTGGGGTATCCCCGCGCAGGTTCGAATCCTGCCAACAACGAGAATCTTTTTATTATCGGCTACAATTTCAGAAGTTAACCTTTAGTATTTCTTCCATTTCAGTTTTATAAATAGGTGGCTTATTTTTGTGTCACTATTGCCTCTCCACATATTTGTTATCGCTACCTCTTTCATGTCTTTGCTACACCTCATTCCTACTTTAGCACTGGTGTAAACGCTTCAAATTATTATACCGTTGCTCTCTCATTCATACCTGCGCATGCACTTGAAAGTTACTTTACCAATAAAAGACGCAAAGAGAGAAATAGAACAAAAGTGCTGGCTGGATTGGCAAACACACTTCATAAAATTGCATTTTCTTTTTAATTCTCCCCCGTGTTACATGCTTAACCTCCCCATGTGTAATTTCTCTTAACCTGCTGTCCCAGGAAGAGAATTTCATGTACAGGCTCTTTCTGTGTTTTTTTCCCTAGTCTGTCTTTCCCATTTCTTAGCTGTGTAACTGTTCCTTTACGCGCTCTATTTAAACGCCATCAATCTCATTTGAGCTCCTTGCTCCCGCTTCTGTTTTCTCCACCTCTCATACTGCCAGTTCTCTCTTTCTCTGTGGTTGGTGGCTACTTTCCTGAGCTTCCGAAGCCACGTGGTTCCTGCCTCTTGTTGTCAGACTTGAATTGGAAAAGGAACCGTATTAACAAGCCTTTACCACTCACATACGGCGGAAGTTTATACTTTAATTCAGTGAGCTAAGGAAAGCGTGTTGTGGGTCCCCTACGAGCCATTGTGCTTGCTTCATCATCATTTGGCACCAGTCATTAGCCGCAGCTCTGCTAATGAGCCACTGAGGTCAGTTTCAATATTTACTCAAAAACATAACCATGCAGCCCACCCCTCAACTGTGTATTTATCTTGCTTTTCTGCTGTTCGTGTGATTAGCTGGGAGGAGCTCACGGCGACATCCTCCCTATAAAAGTGTAGATGGATCACTCTCTAACTCTTTCTTGCTTCACATACAAATGGCTTGAAAGGTGCAGGGAAGATGCAGGTCTAATAGACAGAATAGAAGGTCTGTGCCAGGTGGGTTTCTCTGCATTGGTGTCCCATCACAGGTCCGCAAGTGTAATGTGTGATCTTTGACTCCTGGCATTTCACAAGCAGGCGGCCAGGAAACGGTTTCAGCCTATCAACCACTGAGGAGACGCAGCCTCTGAATGAGGAATGAGGAAGCAATGAAAACATCCAGCCTATCACAGGAACAGCCCTGAGTGTTCCGAATTATAAATTCTCCATGTCACTGTATGTCGTTGAGCCCAAGTAGCTCGCCGTGATCGTATAGTGGTTAGTACTCTGCGTTGTGGCCGCAGCAACCTCGGTTCGAATCCGAGTCACGGCATTGTGGTTGGCAATGTCACGGCAGTTGGGTGTTAATTTTACAGAATTAGCAAATGTACCAGTGGTTTTTGTAAAATGTCTATTAAAAACAGATCCTTTCAAATATTTAAACCATCTAACAACAAATGATTTAAACTCGCATGATTATAAGCTGTAGCTATAATGTATTTACTTACATAAATTATCGTTCTTAAACCTATTGGGGGTGGAGGGGGAGCGGAGCTCACCCCCCAGGTGCAGTTGAGTGACCTGTGTTGTGGCTCTCTAGAGGGAAGGCACAAATTTTGCTGTCACCCAGCCCAATCCAGACGTGTATTGGGGCCAGGTTTCAGGCAAATAGAGCAGTAAGTGCAGAGACATGTTCACTCTCTAAAAGTGGCATTTCTAAAATAGTAAAGTTAAATCCAACCTCACCAGTAAGTAGGATTTTCAATAAATAAATAAAGCTACTCCTCTCCGATATGGAATTACCAAATAAAAAGTATAGGGGAATACACAGAGCTAACCTATGAGAGGGGTAGACCTCACAGTAGTGAAAAATGAAATAGACTGTTTGGTACTTACAGGACACGCGAACCACCAAAGTACATATCTTATTTTTTACTTATATAGCATCATGCACCTAGGACTACCTAGGGCCTACCTTAGGTGTAAATTATATGTAATAAAAGGGGAGTTTAAGGCTTGGCAAGTAGGCTGGGACTCCCCTGGGAGACCCCTGAGTCTATGCCCAGAACCATAACTCTGCCAGTCGAGTACTTACCTAAAAGCCGATAACTCACTTTTCTTCCATAGGCTAACATTGAGTGGTTTCACTTGGAAATTCTTCTAAGTGGTGTGGAGTTTTGGAACTTTAAAATATTCATCTAAAATCAGCCGAACAACGAATTCTGATTTACTCACCTGTTATCAGGAGAGACCTCAGTGCTGCATCTTGGAGCTCAGTACTGACCCTGAAAAGTAATTTTAACCGTACTTACCAGTAACTCGAATTTCCTTCCATGGGATATCATTGCCTGCTTTTTGCTGAAAATTTTCTAAGTGTCGATTTTTGAAACTTACAAATATTCTTTAAAAATCGTACCAACTGTGAAAACGTAATTGTATACCTGTTTTAGATAGATGTCCCAGTACTGAGCCTAGGAGCCCAGCACTGGATTACAAAAGTAACGAGAACGTACTTTACCCGTAACTTGAATTTTCTTCCTTAGGAAACCATTGACTGTTTTTCTGTGAAATTTCTTCTAAGTGTCGATTTTGCAAACATGTAAATATTCCTTAAAAATCGCCTGTATAACTTAAACGCAGTTTCTCAACTGCTTACAGGTGGTACAGTAGTGCTGGATCTAGGATCCAACACTGACCTAGAAAAAGTAACCATAACCCCACTTACCTGCTAAGTGAATTTCCTTCCATAGGATAACATTGGTAATTTGATCAGCAAAAGTTTATAAGTGTCAACTTTTAAAATAGCAAAATATTGCTTAAAAATCACAACCGTAACTAAAACGAATTTACTCACTTGTTTCCAAGAACTGTCCCAGGACTGAATCTAGGATCCAGTCCTGGATTTAGAAAAGTAATCCTGAAAGTAATTAATTGCATATAACTTAAAATTCCCATTGAGCTCAATGTATTATTGTGATTCAAATTGTGTTGCCTATTGCAATAAACTGTAACTATGACCTGCAAAAGTCAATTGCCTATTGCAAAGTATTTAACTAAAGCATCTCATTCTGAGAAAGTATATTTTGATACCTATTGTTGGTTCTAAAATAAAACAACAATATCTTTTGTATGCAAACCAATGGCCTAGAGTTCAGTTCTTGAGTGTGTGAGACCATTTGCTGACTGAGTGTGTACAACAAATGTTTTACACTGTACTCTGATACTGCCTTACTGCTCGGCAAGCTACCACTTTAGAGAGTAAGGTTATATCTAACTTTAGCCTCTGCCAAACCTCTGGGGACTGGGGACTCTGTGCACACTGTACCTATTTGGGAACAGTATATACAGAGCCACTTTCTCACAGTAGTGATAAAGTGATTAGAGTCCTAAGGCCAACATAAAGATACAGCAAAACGTGAGGTGAAAAGCAAAAAGGTTGCTGGGAGGCCACCTTAAGGATGCCAGGTCTAACAAACACTGAACTAAGGATAACATGAGTAAAACATCAGGTTTCTCTACTGCATTTGGTGAGACAAGTGGGCCTTCTTTTATCTTCCATTCAAGCAATCTTTGACAGACCCCTTTATTATAGAGCTTTTCAAGGATTAAAGATAAGGCACTTACAAAGGAGTCCCAAATACTCAGAGATGGTTGACTTCTGTAATATGGGTCGTAGACTAAAAGCAGCGCAAAAACAGAGTGCAACAGGGTCCAAAAAACTTGAGTGCCACAAGAGAGTTTGAATGCAAGCGTATCCTTTTACAGATCCAGAGATATACTCATGCAATTTTTGTTTTTAGGACAGAACGTGCATGATGAAAAAAACATTGTTTTTAAAAAGCGCATTGCAGAATATCAGTACTTTGATGTGGGAAAACTTCAAAACTTTCAAACAAAATATTTGTTGGCAGCTTACAGCAAGTTGTTGTGGCCGAGTGGTTAAGGCGATGGACTAGAAATCCATTGGGGTATCCCCGCGCAGGTTCGAATCCTGCCAACAACGAGAATCTTTTTATTATCGTCTACAATTTCAGAAGTTAACCTTTAGTATTTCTTCCATTTCAGTTTTATAAATAGGTGGCTTATTTTTGTGTCACTATTGCCTCTCCACATATTTGTTATCGCTACCTCTTTCATGTCTTTGCTACACCTCATTCCTACTTTAGCACTGGTGTAAACGCTTCAAATTATTATACCGTTGCTCTCTCATTCATACCTGCGCATGCACTTGAAAGTTACTTTACCAATAAAAGACGCAAAGAGAGAAATAGAACAAAAGTGCTGGCTGGATTGGCAAACACACTTCATAAAACTGCATTTTCTTTTTTATTCTCCCCGTGTTACATGCTTAACCTCCCCATGTGTAATTTCTCTTAACCTGCTGTCCCAGGAAGAGAATTTCATGTACAGGCTCTTTCTGTGTTTTTTTCCCTAGTCTGTCTTTCCCATTTCTTAGCTGTGTAACTGTTCCTTTACGCGCTCTATTTAAACGCCATCAATCTCATTTGAGCTCCTTGCTCCCGCTTCTGTTTTCTCCACCTCTCATACTGCCAGTTCTCTCTTTCTCTGTGGTTGGTGGCTACTTTCCTGAGCTTCCGAAGCCACGTGGTTCCTGCCTCTTGTTGTCAGACTTGAATTGGAAAAGGAACTATATTAACAAGCCTTTACCACTCACACACGGCGGAAGTTTATACTTTAATTCAGTGAGCTAAGAAAAGCGTGTTGTGGGTCCCCTACGAGCCATGGTGCTTGCTTCATCATGATTTGGCACCAGTCATTAGCCGCAGCTCTGCTAATGAGCCACTGAGGTCAGTTTCAATATTTACTCAAAAACATAACCATGCAGCCCACCCCTCAACTGTGTATTTATCTTGCTTTTCTGCTGTTCGTGTGATTAGCTGGGAGGAGCTCACGGCGACATCCTCCCGATAAAAGTGTAGATGGATCACTCTCTAACTCTTTCTTGCTTCACATACAAATGGCTTGATAGGTGCAGGGAAGATGCAGGTCTAATAGACAGAATAGAAGGTCTGTGCCAGGTGGGTTTCTCTGCATTGGTGTCCCATCACAGGTCCGCAAGTGTAATGTGTGATCTTTGACTCCTGGCATTTCACAAGCAGGCGGCCAGGAAACGGTTTCAGCCTATCAACCACTGAGGAGACGCAGCCTCTGAATGAGGAATGAGGAAGCAATGAATACATCCAGCCTATCACAGGAACAGCCCTGAGTGTTCCGAATTATAAATTCTCCATGTCACTGTATGTCGTTGAGCCCAAGTAGCTCGCCGTGATCGTATAGTGGTTAGTACTCTGCGTTGTGGCCGCAGCAACCTTGGCTCGAATCCGAGTCACGGCATTGTGGTTGGCAATGTCACGGCAGTTGGGTGTTAATTTTACAGAATTGGCAAATGTACCAGTGGTTTTTGTAAAATGTCTATTAAAAACAGATCCTTTCAAATGTTTAAACCATCTAACAACAAATGATTTAAACTCGCATGATTATAAGCTGTAGCTATAATGTATTTACTTACATAAATTATCGTTCTTGAACCTATTGGGGGTGGAGGGGGAGCGGAGCTCACCCCCCAGGTGCAGTTGAGTGACCTGTGTTGTGGCTCTCTAGAGGGAAGGCACAAATTTTGCTGTCACCCAGCCCAATTCAGACGTGTATTGGGGCCAGGTTTCAGGCAAATAGAGCAGTAAGTGCAGAGACATGTTCACTCTCTAAAAGTGGCATTCCTAAAATAGTAAAGTTAAATCCAACCTCACCAGTAAGTAGGATTTTCAATAAATAAATAAAGCTACTCCTCTCCGATATGGAATTACCAAATAAAAAGTATAGGGGAATACACAGAGCTAACCTATGAGAGGGGTAGACCTCACAGTAGTGAAAAATGAAATAGACTGTTTGGTACTTACAGGACACGCGAACCACCAAAGTACATATCTTATTTTTTACTTACATAGCATCATGCACCTAGGACTACCTAGGGCCTACCTTAGGTGTAAATTATATGTAATAAAAGGGGAGTTTAAGGCTTGGCAAGTAGGCTGGGACTCCCCTGGGAGACCCCTGAGTCTATGCCCAGAACCATAACTCTGCCAGTCGAGTACTTACCTAAAAGCCGATAACTCACTTTTCTTCCATAGGCTAACATTGAGTGGTTTCACTTGGAAATTCTTCTAAGTGGTGTGGAGTTTTGGAACTTTAAAATATTCATCTAAAATCAGCCGAACAACGAATTCTGATTTACTCACCTGTTATCAGGAGAGACCTCAGTGCTGCATCTTGGAGCTCAGTACTGACCCTGAAAAGTCATTTTAACCGTACTTACCAGTAACTCGAATTTCCTTCCATGGGATATCATTGCCTGCTTTTTGCTGAAAATTTTCTAAGTGTCGATTTTTGAAACTTACAAATATTCTTTAAAAATCGTACCAACTATGAAAACGTAATTTTTTACCTGTTTTAGATAGATGTCCCAGTACTGAGCCTAGGAGCCCAGCACTGGATTACAAAAGTAACGAGAACGTACTTTACCCGTAACTTGAATTTTCTTCCATAGGAAACCATTGACTGTTTTTCTGTGAAATTTCTTCTAAGTGTCGATTTTGCAAACATGTAAATATTCCTTAAAAATCGCCTGTATAACTTAAACGCAGTTTCTCAACTGCTTACAGGTGGTACAGTAGTGCTGGATCTAGGATCCAACACTGACCTAGAAAACGTAACCATAACCCCACTTACCTGCTAAGTGAATTTCCTTCCATAGGATAACATTGGTAATTTGATCAGCAAAAGTTTCTAAGTGTCAACTTTTAAAATAGCAAAATATTGCTTAAAAATCACAACAGTAACTAAAACGAATTTACTCACTTGTTTCCAAGAACTGTCCCAGGACTGAATCTAGGATCCAGTCCTGGATTTAGAAAAGTAATCCTGAATGTAATTAATTGCATATAACTTAAAATTCCCATTGAGCTCAATGTATTGTTGTGATTCAAATTGTGTTGCCTATTGCAATAAACTGTAACTATGACCTGCAAAAGTCAATTGCCTATTGCAAAGTATTTAACTAAAGCATCTCATTCTGAGAAAGTATATTTTGATACCTATTGTTGGTTCTAAAATAAAACAACAATATCTTTTGTATGCAAACCAATGGCCTAGAGTTCAGTTCTTGAGTGTGTGAGACCATTTGCTGACTGAGTGTGTACAACAAATGTTTTACACTGTACTCTGATACTGCCTTACTGCTCGGCAAGCTACCACTTTAGAGAGTAAGGTTATATCTAACTTTAGCCTCTGCCAAACCTCTGGGGACTGGGGACTCTGTGCACACTGTACCTATTTGGGAACAGTATATACAGAGCCACTTTCTCACAGTAGTGATAAAGTGATTAGAGTCCTACGGCCAACATAAAGATACAGCAAAACGTGAGGTGAAAAGCAAAAAGGTTGCTGGTAGGCCACCTTAAGGATGCCAGGTCTAACAAAAACTGAACTAAGGATAACATGAGTAAAACATCAGGTTTCTCTACTGCATTTGGTGAGACAAGTGGGCCTTCTTTTATCTTCCATTCAAGCAATCTTTGACAGACCCCTTTATTATAGAGCTTTTCAAGGATTAAAGATAAGGCACTTACAAAGGAGTCCCAAATAATCAGAGATGGTTGACTTCTGTAATATGGGTCGTAGACTAAAAGCAGCACAAAAACAGAGTGCAACAGGGTCCAAAAAACTTGAGTGCCACAAGAGAGTTTGAATGCAAGCGTATCCTTTTACAGATCCAGAGATATACTCATGCAATTTTTATTTTTACGACAGAACGTGCATGATGAAAAAAACATTGTTTTTAAAAAGCGCATTGCAGAATATCAGTACTTTGATGTGGGAAAACTTCAAAACTTTCAAACAAAATATTTGTAGGTAGCTTACAGCAAGTTGTTGTGGCCGAGTGGTTAAGGCGATGGACTAGAAATCCATTGGGGTATCCCCGCGCAGGTTCGAATCCTGCCAACAACGAGAATCTTTTTATTATCGGCTTCAATTTCAGAAGTTAACCTTTAGTATTTCTTCCATTTCAGTTTTATAAATAGGTGGCTTATTTTTGTGTCACTATTGCCTCTCCACATATTTGTTATCGCTACCTCTTTCATGTCTTTGCTACACCTCATTCCTACTTTAGCACTGGTGTAAACGCTTCAAATTATTATACCGTTGCTCTCTCATTCATACCTGCGCATGCACTTGAAAGTTACTTTACCGATAAAAGACGCAAAGAGAGAAATAGAACAAAAGTGCTGGCTGAATTGGCAAACACACTTCATAAAACTGCATTTTCTTTTTTATTCTCCCCCGTGTTACATGCTTAACCTCCCCATGTGTAATTTCTCTTAACCTGCTGTCCCAGGAAGAGAATTTCATCTACAGGCTCTTTCTGTGTTTTTTTCCCTAGTCTGTCTTTCCCATTTCTTAGCTGTGTAACTGTTCCTTTACGCGCTCTATTTAAACGCCATCAATCTCATTTAAGCTCCTTGCTCCCGCTTCTGTTTTCTCCACCTCTCATACTGCCAGTTCTCTCTTTCTCTGTGGTTGGTGGCTACTTTCCTGAGCTTCCGAAGCCACGTGGTTCCTGCCTCTTGTTGTCAGACTTGAATTGGAAAAGGAACTATATTAACAAGCCTTTACCACTCACACACGGCGGAAGTTTATACTTTAATTCAGTGAGCTAAGAAAAGCGTGTTGTGGGTCCCCTACGAGCCATGGTGCTTGCTTCATCATGATTTGGCACCAGTCATTAGCCGCAGCTCTGCTAATGAGCCACTGAGGTCAGTTTCAATATTTACTCAAAAACATAACCATGCAGCCCACCCCTCAACTGTGTATTTATCTTGCTTTTCTGCTGTTCGTGTGATTAGCTGGGAGGAGCTCACGGCGACATCCTCCCTATAAAAGTGTAGATGGATCACTCTCTAACTCTTTCTTGCTTCACATACAAATGGCTTGAAAGGTGCAGGGAAGATGCAGGTCTAATAGACAGAATAGAAGGTCTGTGCCAGGTGGGTTTCTCTGCATTGGTGTCCCATCACAGGTCCGCAAGTGTAATGTGTGATCTTTGACTCCTGGCATTTCACAAGCAGGCGGCCAGGAAACGGTTTCAGCCTATCAACCACTGAGGAGACGCAGCCTCTGAATGAGGAATGAGGAAGCAATGAATACATCCAGCCTATCACAGGAACAGCCCTGAGTGTTCCGAATTATAAATTCTCCATGTCACTGTATGTCGTTGAGCCCAAGTAGCTCGCCGTGATCGTATAGTGGTTAGTACTCTGCGTTGTGGCCGCAGCAACCTCGGTTCGAATCCGAGTCACGGCATTGTGGTTGGCAATGTCACGGCAGTTGGGTGTTAATTTTACAGAATTAGCAAATGTACCAGTGGTTTTTGTAAAATGTCTATTAAAAACAGATCCTTTCAAATATTTAAACCATCTAACAACAAATGATTTAAACTCGCATGATTATAAGCTGTAGCTATAATGTATTTACTTACATAAATTATCGTTCTTGAACCTATTGGGGGTGGAGGGGGAGCGGAGCTCACCCCCCAGGTGCAGTTGAGTGACCTGTGTTGTGGCTCTCTAGAGGGAAGGCACAAATTTTGCTGTCACCCAGCCCAATCCAGACGTGTATTGGGGCCAGGTTTCAGGCAAATAGAGCAGTAAGTGCAGAGACATGTTCACTCTCTAAAAGTGGCATTTCTAAAATAGTAAAGTTAAATCCAACCTCACCAGTAAGTAGGATTTTCAATAAATAAATAAAGCTACTCCTCTCCGATATGGAATTACCAAATAAAAAGTATAGGGGAATACACAGAGCTAACCTATGAGAGGGGTAGACCTCACAGTAGTGAAAAATGAAATAGACTGTTTGGTACTTACAGGACACGCGAACCACCAAAGTACATATCTTATTTTTTACTTACATAGCATCATGCACCTAGGACTACCTAGGGCCTACCTTAGGTGTAAATTATATGTAATAAAAGGGGAGTTTAAGGCTTGGCAAGTAGGCTGGGACTCCCCTGGGAGACCCCTGAGTCTATGCCCAGAACCATAACTCTGCCAGTCGAGTACTTACCTAAAAGCCGATAACTCACTTTTCTTCCATAGGCTAACATTGAGTGGTTTCACTTGGAAATTCTTCTAAGTGGTGTGGAGTTTTGGAACTTTAAAATATTCATCTAAAATCAGCCGAACAACGAATTCTGATTTACTCACCTGTTATCAGGAGAGACCTCAGTGCTGCATCTTGGAGCTCGGTACTGACCCTGAAAAGTAATTTTAACCGTACTTACCAGTAACTAGAATTTCCTTCCATGGGATATCATTGCCTGCTTTTTGCTGAAAATTTTCTAAGTGTCGATTTTTGAAACTTACAAATATTCTTTAAAAATCGTACCAACTGTGAAAACGTAATTGTTTACCTGTTTTAGATAGATGTCCCAGTACTGAGCCTAGGAGCCCAGCACTGGATTACAAAAGTAACGAGAACGTACTTTACCCGTAACTTGAATTTTCTTCCATAGGAAACCATTGACTGTTTTTCTGTGAAATTTCTTCTAAGTGTCGATTTTGCAAACATGTAAATATTCCTTAAAAATCGCCTGTATAACTTAAACGCAGTTTCTCAACTGCTTACAGGTGGTACAGTAGTGCTGGATCTAGGATCCAACACTGACCTAGAAAAAGTAACCATAACCCCACTTACCTGCTAAGTGAATTTCCTTCCATAGGATAACATTGGTAATTTGATCAGCAAAAGTTTCTAAGTGTCAACTTTTAAAATAGCAAAATATTGCTTAAAAATCACAACAGTAACTAAAACGAATTTACTCACTTGTTTCCAAGAACTGTCCCAGGACTGAATCTAGGATCCAGTCCTGGATTTAGAAAAGTAATCCTGAAAGTAATTAATTGCATATAACTTAAAATTCCCATTGAGCTCAATGTATTATTGTGATTCAAATTGTGTTGCCTATTGCAATAAACTGTAACTATGACCTGCAAAAGTCAATTGCCTATTGCAAAGTATTTAACTAAAGCATCTCATTCTGAGAAAGTATATTTTGATACCTATTGTTGGTTCTAAAATAAAACAACAATATCTTTTGTATGCAAACCAATGGCCTAGAGTTCAGTTCTTGAGTGTGTGAGACCATTTGCTGACTGAGTGTGTACAAACAAATGTTTTACACTGTACTCTGATACTGCCTTACTGCTCGGCAAGCTACCACTTTAGAGAGTAAGGTTATATCTAACTTTAGCCTCTGCCAAACCTCTGGGGACTGGGGACTCTGTGCACACTGTACCTATTTGGGAACAGTATATACAGAGCCACTTTCTCACAGTAGTGATAAAGTGATTAGAGTCCTAAGGCCAACATAAAGATACAACAAAACGTGAGGTGAAAAGCAAAAAGGTTGCTGGTAGGCCACCTTAAGGATGCCAGGTCTAACAAACACTGAACTAAGGATAACATGAGTAAAACATCAGGTTTCTCTACTGCATTTGGTGAGACAAGTGGGCCTTCTTTTATCTTCCATTCAAGCAATCTTTGACAGACCCCTTTATTATAGAGCTTTTCAAGGATTAAAGATAAGGCACTTACAAAGGAGTCCCAAATAATCAGAGATGGTTGACTTCTGTAATATGGGTCGTAGACTAAAAGCAGCACAAAAACAGAGTGCAACAGGGTCCAAAAAACTTGAGTGCCACAAGAGAGTTTGAATGCAAGCGTATCCTTTTACAGATCCAGAGATATACTCATGCAATTTTTATTTTTAGGACAGAACGTGCATGATGAAAAAAACATTGTTTTTAAAAAGCGCATTGCAGAATATCAGTACTTTGATGTGGGAAAACTTCAAAACTTTCAAACAAAATATTTGTAGGCAGCTTACAGCAAGTTGTTGTGGCCGAGTGGTTAAGGCGATGGACTAGAAATCCATTGGGGTATCCCCGCGCCGGTTCGAATCCTGCCAACAACGAGAATCTTTTTATTATCGGCTACAATTTCAGAAGTTAACCTTTAGTATTTCTTCCATTTCAGTTTTATAAATAGGTGGCTTATTTTTGTGTCACTATTGCCTCTCCACATATTTGTTATCGCTACCTCTTTCATGTCTTTGCTACACCTCATTCCTACTTTAGCACTGGTGTAAACGCTTCAAATTATTATACCGTTGCTCTCTCATTCATACCTGCGCATGCACTTGAAAGTTACTTTACCGATAAAAGACGCAAAGAGAGAAATAGAACAAAAGTGCTGGCTGAATTGGCAAACACACTTCATAAAACTGCATTTTCTTTTTTATTCTCCCCCGTGTTACATGCTTAACCTCCCCATGTGTAATTTCTCTTAACCTGCTGTCCCAGGAAGAGAATTTCATCTACAGGCTCTTTCTGTGTTTTTTTCCCTAGTCTGTCTTTCCCATTTCTTAGCTGTGTAACTGTTCCTTTACGCGCTCTATTTAAACGCCATCAATCTCATTTAAGCTCCTTGCTCCCGCTTCTGTTTTCTCCACCTCTCATACTGCCAGTTCTCTCTTTCTCTGTGGTTGGTGGCTACTTTCCTGAGCTTCCGAAGCCACGTGGTTCCTGCGTCTTGTTGTCAGACTTGAATTGGAAAAGGAACTATATTAACAAGCCTTTACCACTCACACACGGCGGAAGTTTATACTTTAATTCAGTGAGCTAAGAAAAGCGTGTTGTGGGTCCCCTACGAGCCATGGTGCTTGCTTCATCATGATTTGGCACCAGTCATTAGCCGCAGCTCTGCTAATGAGCCACTGAGGTCAGTTTCAATATTTACTCAAAAACATAACCATGCAGCCCACCCCTCAACTGTGTATTTATCTTGCTTTTCTGCTGTTCGTGTGATTAGCTGGGAGGAGCTCACGGCGACATCCTCCCTATAAAAGTGTAGATGGATCACTCTCTAACTCTTTCTTGCTTCACATACAAATGGCTTGAAAGGTGCAGGGAAGATGCAGGTCTAATAGACAGAATAGAAGGTCTGTGCCAGGTGGGTTTCTCTGCATTGGTGTCCCATCACAGGTCCGCAAGTGTAATGTGTGATCTTTGACTCCTGGCATTTCACAAGCAGGCGGCCAGGAAACGGTTTCAGCCTATCAACCACTGAGGAGACGCAGCCTCTGAATGAGGAATGAGGAAGCAATGAATACATCCAGCCTATCACAGGAACAGCCCTGAGTGTTCCGAATTATAAATTCTCCATGTCACTGTATGTCGTTGAGCCCAAGTAGCTCGCTGTGATCGTATAGTGGTTAGTACTCTGCGTTGTGGCCGCAGCAACCTCGGTTTGAATCCGAGTCACGGCATTGTGGTTGGCAATGTCACGGCAGTTGGGTGTTAATTTTACAGAATTAGCAAATGTACCAGTGGTTTTTGTAAAATGTCTATTAAAAACAGATCCTTTCAAATATTTAAACCATCTAACAACAAATGATTTAAACTCGCATGATTATAAGCTGTAGCTATAATGTATTTACTTACATAAATTATCGTTCTTGAACCTATTGGGGGTGGAGGGGGAGCGGAGCTCACCCCCCAGGTGCAGTTGAGTGACCTGTGTTGTGGCTCTCTAGAGGGAAGGCACAAATTTTGCTGTCACCCAGCTCAATCCAGACGTGTATTGGGGCCAGGTTTCAGGCAAATAGAGCAGTAAGTGCAGAGACATGTTCACTCTCTAAAAGTGGCATTTCTAAAATAGTAAAGTTAAATCCAACCTCACCAGTAAGTAGGATTTTCAATAAATAAATAAAGCTACTCCTCTCCGATATGGAATTACCAAATAAAAAGTGTAGGGGAATACACAGAGCTAACCTATGAGAGGGGTAGACCTCACAGTAGCGAAAAATGAAATAGACTGTTTGGTACTTACAGGACACGCGAACCACCAAAGTACATATCTTATTTTTTACTTACATAGCATCATGCACCTAGGACTACCTAGGGCCTACCTTAGGTGTAAATTATATGTAATAAAAGGGGAGTTTAAGGCTTGGCAAGTAGGCTGGGACTCCCCTGGGAGACCCCTGAGTCTATGCCCAGAACCATAACTCTGCCAGTCGAGTACTTACCTAAAAGCCGATAACTCACTTTTCTTCCATAGGCTAACATTGAGTGGTTTCACTTGGAAATTCTTCTAAGTGGTGTGGAGTTTTGGAACTTTAAAATATTCATCTAAAATCAGCCGAACAACGAATTCTGATTTACTCACCTGTTATCAGGAGAGACCTCAGTGCTGCATCTTGGAGCTCGGTACTGACCCTGAAAAGTAATTTTAACCGTACTTACCAGTAACTCGAATTTCCTTCCATGGGATATCATTGCCTGCTTTTTGCTGAAAATTTTCTAAGTGTCGATTTTTGAAACTTACAAATATTCTTTAAAAATCGTACCAACTGTGAAAACGTAATTGTTTACCTGTTTTAGATAGATGTCCCAGTACTGAGCCTAGGAGCCCAGCACTGGATTACAAAAGTAACGAGAACGTACTTTACCCGTAACTTGAATTTTCTTCCTCAGGAAACCATTGACTGTTTTTCTGTGAAATTTCTTCTAAGTGTCAATTTTGCAAACATGTAAATATTCCTTAAAAATCGCCTGTATAACTTAAACGCAGTTTCTCAACTGCTTACAGGTGGTACAGTAGTGCTGGATCTAGGATCCAACACTGACGTAGAAAACGTAACCATAACCCCACTTACCTGCTAAGTGAATTTCCTTCCATAGGATAACATTGGTAATTTGATCAGCAAAAGTTTCTAAGTGTCAACTTTTAAAATAGCAAAATATTGCTTAAAAATCACAACAGTAACTAAAACGAATTTACTCACTTGTTTCCAAGAACTGTCCCAGGACTGAATCTAGGATCCAGTCCTGGATTTAGAAAAGTAATCCTGAAAGTAATTAATTGCATATAACTTAAAATTCCCATTGAGCTCAATGTATTATTGTGATTCAAATTGTGTTGCCTATTGCAATAAACTGTAACTATGACCTGCAAAAGTCAATTGCCTATTGCAAAGTATTTAACTAAAGCATCTCATTCTGAGAAAGTATATTTTGATACCTATTGTTGGTTCTAAAATAAAACAACAATATCTTTTGTATTCAAACCAATGGCCTAGAGTTCAGTTCTTGAGTGTGTGAGACCATTTGCTGACTGAGTGTGTACAACAAATGTTTTACACTGTACTCTGATACTGCCTTACTGCTCGGCAAGCTACCACTTTAGAGAGTAAGGTTATATCTAACTTTAGCCTCTGCCAAACCTCTGGGGACTGGGGACTCTGTGCACACTGTACCTATTTGGGAACAGTATATACAGAGCCACTTTCTCACAGTAGTGATAAAGTGATTAGAGTCCTACGGCCAACATAAAGATACAGCAAAACGTGAGGTGAAAAGCAAAAAGGTTGCTGGTAGGCCACCTTAAGGATGCCAGGTCTAACAAAAACTGAACTAAGGATAACATGAGTAAAACATCAGGTTTCTCTACTGCATTTGGTGAGACAAGTGGGCCTTCTTTTATCTTCCATTCAAGCAATCTTTGACAGACCCCTTTATTATAGAGCTTTTCAAGGATTAAAGATAAGGCACTTACAAAGGAGTCCCAAATAATCAGAGATGGTTGACTTCTGTAATATGGGTCGTAGACTAAAAGCAGCACAAAAACAGAGTGCAACAGGGTCCAAAAAACTTGAGTGCCACAAGAGAGTTTGAATGCAAGCGTATCCTTTTACAGATCCAGAGATATACTCATGCAATTTTTATTTTTAGGACAGAACGTGCATGATGAAAAAAACATTGTTTTTAAAAAGCGCATTGCAGAATATCAGTACTTTGATGTGGGAAAACTTCAAAACTTTCAAACAAAATATTTGTAGGTAGCTTACAGCAAGTTGTTGTGGCCGAGTGGTTAAGGCGATGGACTAGAAATCCATTGGGGTATCCCCGCGCAGGTTCGAATCCTGCCAACAACGAGAATCTTTTTATTATCGGCTACAATTTCAGAAGTTAACCTTTAGTATTTCTTCCATTTCAGTTTTATAAATAGGTGGCTTATTTTTGTGTCACTATTGCCTCTCCACATATTTGTTATCGCTACCTCTTTCATGTCTTTGCTACACCTCATTCCTACTTTAGCACTGGTGTAAACGCTTCAAATTATTATACCGTTGCTCTCTCATTCATACCTGCGCATGCACTTGAAAGTTACTTTACCGATAAAAGACGCAAAGAGAGAAATAGAACAAAAGTGCTGGCTGGATTGGCAAACACACTTCATAAAATTGCATTTTCTTTTTAATTCTCCCCCGTGTTACATGCTTAACCTCCCCATGTGTAATTTCTCTTAACCTGCTGTCCCAGGAAGAGAATTTCATGTACAGGCTCTTTCTGTGTTTTTTTCCCTAGTCTGTCTTTCCCATTTCTTAGCTGTGTAACTGTTCCTTTACGCGCTCTATTTAAACGCCATCAATCTCATTTGAGCTCCTTGCTCCCGCTTCTGTTTTCTCCACCTCTCATACTGCCAGTTCTCTCTTTCTCTGTGGTTGGTGGCTACTTTCCTGAGCTTCCGAAGCCACGTGGTTCCTGCCTCTTGTTGTCAGACTTGAATTGGAAAAGGAACCATATTAACAAGCCTTTACCACTCACATACGGCGGAAGTTTATACTTTAATTCAGTGAGCTAAGGAAAGCGTGTTGTGGGTCCCCTACGAGCCATTGTGCTTGCTTCATCATCATTTGGCACCAGTCATTAGCCGCAGCTCTGCTAATGAGCCACTGAGGTCAGTTTCAATATTTACTCAAAAACATAACCATGCAGCCCACCCCTCAACTGTGTATTTATCTTGCTTTTCTGCTGTTCGTGTGATTAGCTGGGAGGAGCTCACGGCGACATCCTCCCTATAAAAGTGTAGATGGATCACTCTCTTACTCTTTCTTGCTTCACATACAAATGGCTTGAAAGGTGCAGGGAAGATGCAGGTCTAATAGACAGAATAGAAGGCCTGTGCCAGGTGGGTTTCTCTGCATTGGTGTCCCATCACAGGTCCGCAAGTGTAATGTGTGATCTTTGACTCCTGGCATTTCACAAGCAGGCGGCCAGTAAACGGTTTCAGCTTATCAACCACTGAGGAGACGCAGCCTCTGAATGAGGAATGAGGAAGCAATGAATACATCCAGCCTATCACAGGAACAGCCCTGAGTGTTCCGAATTATATAAATTCTCCATGTCATTGTATGTCGTTGAGCCCAAGTAGCTCGCCGTGATCGTATAGTGGTTAGTACTCTGCGTTGTGGCCGCAGCAACCTCGGTTCGAATCCGAGTCACGGCATTGTGGTTGGCAATGTCACGGCAGTTGGGTGTTAATTTTACAGAATAAGCAAATGTACCAGTGGTTTTTGTAAAATGTCTATTAAAAACAGATCCTTTCAAATATTTAAACCATCTAACAACAAATGATTTAAACTCGCATGATTATAAGCTGTAGCTATAATGTATTTACTTACATAAATTATCGTTCTTGAACCTATTGGGGGTGGAGGGGGAGCGGAGCTCACCCCCCAGGTGCAGTTGAGTGACCTGTGTTGTGGCTCTCTAGAGGGAAGGCACAAATTTTGCTGTCACCCAGCCCAATCCAGACGTGTATTGGGGCCATGTTTCAGGCAAATAGAGCAGTAAGTGCAGAGACATGTTCACTCTCTAAAAGTGGCATTTCTAAAATAGTAAAGTTAAATCCAACCTCACCAGTAAGTAGGATTTTCAATAAATAAATAAAGCTACTCCTCTCCGATATGGAATTACCAAATAAAAAGTATAGGGGAATACACAGAGCTAACCTATGAGAGGGGTAGACCTCACAGTAGTGAAAAATGAAATAGACTGTTTGGTACTTACAGGACACGCGAACCACCAAAGTACATATCTCATTTTTTACTTACATAGCATCATGCACCTAGGACTACCTAGGGCCTACCTTAGGTGTAAATTATATGTAATAAAAGGGGAGTTTAAGGCTTGGCAAGTAGGCTGGGACTCCCCTGGGAGACCCCTGAGTCTATGCCCAGAACCATAACTCTGCCAGTCGAGTACTTACCTAAAAGCCGATAACTCACTTTTCTTCCATAGGCTAACATTGAGTGGTTTCACTTGGAAATTCTTCTAAGTGGTGTGGAGTTTTGGAACTTTAAAATATTCATCTAAAATCAGCCGAACAACGAATTCTGATTTACTCACCTGTTATCAGGAGAGACCTCAGTGCTGCATCTTGGAGCTCAGTACTGACCCTGAAAAGTAATTTTAACCGTACTTACCAGTAACTCGAATTTCCTTCCATGGGATATCATTGCCTGCTTTTTGCTGAAAATTTTCTAAGTGTCGATTTTTGAAACTTACAAATATTCTTTAAAAATCGTACCAACTGTGAAAACGTAATTGTTTACCTGTTTTAGATAGATGTCCCAGTACTGAGCCTAGGAGCCCAGCACTGGATTACAAAAGTAACGAGAACGTACTTTACCCGTAACTTGAATTTTCTTCCATAGGAAACCATTGACTGTTTTTCTGTGAAATTTCTTCTAAGTGTCGATTTTGCAAACATGTAAATATTCCTTAAAAATCGCCTGTATAACTTAAACGCAGTTTCTCAACTGCTTACAGGTGGTACAGTAGTGCTGGATCTAGGATCCAACACTGACCTAGAAAAAGTAACCATAACCCCACTTACCTGCTAAGTGAATTTCCTTCCATAGGATAACATTGGTAATTTGATCAGCAAAAGTTTCTAAGTGTCAACTTTTAAAATAGCAAAATATTGCTTAAAAATCACAACAGTAACTAAAACGAATTTACTCACTTGTTTCCAAGAACTGTCCCAGGACTGAATCTAGGATCCAGTCCTGGATTTAGAAAAGTAATCCTGAAAGTAATTAATTGCATATAACTTAAAATTCCCATTGAGCTCAATGTATTATTGTGATTCAAATTGCGTTGCCTATTGCAATAAACTGTAACTATGACCTGCAAAAGTAAATTGCCTATTGCAAAGTATTTAACTAAAGCATCTCATTCTGAGAAAGTATATTTTGATACCTATTGTTGGTTCTAAAATAAAACAACAATATCTTTTGTATGCAAACCAATGGCCTAGAGTTCAGTTCTTGAGTGTGTGAGACCATTTGCTGACTGAGTGTGTACAACAAATGTTTTACACTGTACTCTGATACTGCCTTACTGCTCGGCAAGCTACCACTTTAGAGAGTAAGGTTATATCTAACTTTAGCCTCTGCCAAACCTCTGGGGATTGGGGACTCTGTGCACACTGTACCTATTTGGGAACAGTATATACAGAGCCACTTTCTCACAGTAGTGATAAAGTGATTAGAGTCCTAAGGCCAACATAAAGATACAGCAAAACGTGAGGTGAAAAGCAAAAAGGTTGCTGGTAGGCCACCTTAAGGATGCCAGGTCTAACAAACACTGAACTAAGGATAACATGAGTAAAACATCAGGTTTCTCTACTGCATTTGGTGAGACAAGTGGGCCTTCTTTTATCTTCCATTCAAGCAATCTTTGACAGACCCCTTTATTATAGAGCTTTTCAAGGATTAAAGATAAGGCACTTACAAAGGAGTCCCAAATACTCCGAGATGGTTGACTTCTGTAATATGGGTCGTAGTCTAAAAGCAGCGCAAAAACAGAGTGCAACAGGGTCCAAAAAACTTGAGTGCCACAAGAGAGTTTGAATGCAAGCGTATCCTTTTACAGATCCAGAGATATACTCATGCAATTTTTGTTTTTAGGACAGAACATGCATGATGAAAAAAACATTGTTTTTAAAAAGCGCATTGCAGAATATCAGTACTTTGATGTGGGAAAACTTCAAAACTTTCAAACAAAATATTTGTAGGCAGCTTACAGCAAGTTGTTGTGGCCGAGTGGTTAAGGCGATGGACTAGAAATCCATTGGGGTATCCCCGCGCAGGTTCGAATCCTGCCAACAACGAGAATCTTTTTATTATCGGCTACAATTTCAGAAGTTAACCTTTAGTATTTCTTCCATTTCAGTTTTATAAATAGGTGGCTTATTTTTGTGTCACTATTGCCTCTCCACATATTTGTTATCGCTACCTCTTTCATGTCTTTGCTACACCTCATTCCTACTTTAGCACTGGTGTAAACGCTTCAAATTATTATACCGTTGCTCTCTCATTCATACCTGCGCATGCACTTGAAAGTTACTTTACCAATAAAAGACGCAAAGAGAGAAATAGAACAAAAGTGCTGGCTGGATTGGCAAACACACTTCATAAAACTGCATTTTCTTTTTTATTCTCCCCCGTGTTACATGCTTAACCTCCCCATGTGTAATTTCTCTTAACCTGCTGTCCCAGGAAGAGAATTTCATGTACAGGCTCTTTCTGTGTTTTTTTCCCTAGTCTGTCTTTCCCATTTCTTAGCTGTGTAACTGTTCCTTTACGCGCTCTATTTAAACGCCATCAATCTCATTTGAGCTCCTTGCTCCCGCTTCTGTTTTCTCCACCTCTCATACTGCCAGTTCTCTCTTTCTCTGTGGTTGGTGGCTACTTTCCTGAGCTTCCGAAGCCACGTGGTTCCTGCCTCTTGTTGTCAGACTTGAATTGGAAAAGGAACTATATTAACAAGCCTTTACCACTCACACACGGCGGAAGTTTATACTTTAATTCAGTGAGCTAAGAAAAGCGTGTTGTGGGTCCCCTACGAGCCATGGTGCTTGCTTCATCATGATTTGGCACCAGTCATTAGCCGCAGCTCTGCTAATGAGCCACTGAGGTCAGTTTCAATATTTACTCAAAAACATAACCATGCAGCCCACCCCTCAACTGTGTATTTATCTTGCTTTTCTGCTGTTCGTGTGATTAGCTGGGAGGAGCTCACGGCGACATCCTCCCTATAAAAGTGTAGATGGATCACTCTCTAACTCTTTCTTGCTTCACATACAAATGGCTTGAAAGGTGCAGGGAAGATGCAGGTCTAATAGACAGAATAGAAGGTCTGTGCCAGGTGGGTTTCTCTGCATTGGTGTCCCATCACAGGTCCGCAAGTGTAATGTGTGATCTTTGACTCCTGGCATTTCACAAGCAGGCGGCCAGGAAACGGTTTCAGCCTATCAACCACTGAGGAGACGCAGCCTCTGAATGAGGAATGAGGAAGCAATGAATACATCCAGCCTATCACAGGAACAGCCCTGAGTGTTCCGAATTATAAATTCTCCATGTCACTGTATGTCGTTGAGCCCAAGTAGCTCGCCGTGATCGTATAGTGGTTAGTACTCTGTGTTGTGGCCGCAGCAACCTCGGTTCGAATCCGAGTCACGGCATTGTGGTTGGCAATGTCACGGCAGTTGGGTGTTAATTTTACAGAATTAGCAAATGTACCAGTGGTTTTTGTAAAATGTCTATTAAAAACAGATCCTTTCAAATATTTAAACCATCTAACAACAAATGATTTAAACTCGCATGATTATAAGCTGTAGCTATAATGTATTTACTTACATAAATTATCGTTCTTGAACCTATTGGGGGTGGAGGGGGAGCGGAGCTCACCCCCCAGGTGCAGTTGAGTGACCTGTGTTGTGGCTCTCTAGAGGGAAGGCACAAATTTTGCTGTCACCCAGCCCAATCCAGACGTGTATTGGGGCCATGTTTCAGGCAAATAGAGCAGTAAGTGCAGAGACATGTTCACTCTCTAAAAGTGGCATTTCTAAAATAGTAAAGTTAAATCCAACCTCACCAGTAAGTAGGATTTTCAATAAATAAATAAAGCTACTCCTCTCCGATATGGAATTACCAAATAAAAAGTATAGGGGAATACACAGAGCTAACCTATGAGAGGGGTAGACCTCACAGTAGTGAAAAATGAAATAGACTGTTTGGTACTTTCAGGACACGCGAACCACCAAAGTACATATCTTATTTTTTACTTACATAGCATCATGCACCTAGAACTACCTAGGGCCTACCTTAGGTGTAAATTATATGTAATAAAAGGGGAGTTTAAGGCTTGGCAAGTAGGCTGGGACTCCCCTGGGAGACCCCTGAGTCTATGCCCAGAACCATAACTCTGCCAGTCGAGTACTTACCTAAAAGCCGATAACTCACTTTTCTTCCATAGGCTAACATTGAGTGGTTTCACTTGGAAATTCTTCTAAGTGGTGTGGAGTTTTGGAACTTTAAAATATTCATCTAAAATCAGCCGAACAACGAATTCTGATTTACTCACCTGTTATCAGGAGAGACCTCAGTGCTGCATCTTGGAGCTCAGTACTGACCCTGAAAAGTAATTTTAACCGTACTTACCAGTAACTCGAATTTCCTTCCATGGGATATCATTGCCTGCTTTTTGCTGAAAATTTTCTAAGTGTCGATTTTTGAAACTTACAAATATTCTTTAAAAATCGTACCAACTGTGAAAACGTAATTGTTTACCTGTTTTAGATAGATGTCCCAGTACTGAGCCTAGGAGCCCAGCACTGTATTACAAAAGTAACGAGAACGTACTTTACCCGTAACTTGAATTTTCTTCCATAGGAAACCATTGACTGTTTTTCTGTGAAATTTCTTCTAAGTGTCGATTTTGCAAACATGTAAATATTCCTTAAAAATCGCCTGTATAACTTAAACGCAGTTTCTCAACTGCTTACAGGTGGTACAGTAGTGCTGGATCTAGGATCCAACACTGACCTAGAAAAAGTAACCATAACCCCACTTACCTGCTAAGTGAATTTCCTTCCATAGGATAACATTGGTAATTTGATCAGCAAAAGTTTCTAAGTGTCAACTTTTAAAATAGCAAAATATTGCTTAAAAATCACAACAGTAACTAAAACGAATTTACTCACTTGTTTCCAAGAACTGTCCCAGGACTGAATCTAGGATCCAGTCCTGGATTTAGAAAAGTAATCCTGAAAGTAATTAATTGCATATAACTTAAAATTCCCATTGAGCTCAATGTATTATTGTGATTCAAATTGTGTTGCCTATTGCAATAAACTGTAACTATGACCTGCAAAAGTCAATTTCCTATTGCAAAGTATTTAACTAAAGCATCTCATTCTGAGAAAGTATATTTTGATACCTATTGTTGGTTCTAAAATAAAACAACAATATCTTTTGTATGCAAACCAATGGCCTAGAGTTCAGTTCTTGAGTGTGTGAGACCATTTGCTGACTGAGTGTGTACAACAAATGTTTTACACTGTACTCTGATACTGCCTTACTGCTCGGCAAGCTACCACTTTAGAGAGTAAGGTTATATCTAACTTTAGCCTCTGCCAAACCTCTGGGGACTGGGGACTCTGTGCACACTGTACCTATTTGGGAACAGTATATACAGAGCCACTTTCTCACAGTAGTGATAAAGTGATTAGAGTCCTAAGGCCAACATAAAGATACAGCAAAACGTGAGGTGAAAAGCAAAAAGGTTGCTGGTAGGCCACCTTAAGGATGCCAGGTCTAACAAACACTGAACTAAGGATAACATGAGTAAAACATCAGGTTTCTCTACTGCATTTGGTGAGACAAGTGGACCTTCTTTTATCTTCCATTCAAGCAATCTTTGACAGACCCCTTTATTATAGAGCTTTTCAAGGATTAAAGATAAGGCACTTACAAAGGAGTCCCAAATACTCAGAGATGGTTGACTTCTGTAATATGGGTCGTAGACTAAAAGCAGCGCAAAAACAGAGTGCAACAGGGTCCAAAAAACTTGAGTGCCACAAGAGAGTTTGAATGCAAGCGTATCCTTTTACAGATCCAGAGATATACTCATGCAATTTTTGTTTTTAGGACAGAACGTGCATGATGAAAAAAACATTGTTTTTAAAAAGCGCATTGCAGAATATCAGTACTTTGATGTGGGAAAACTTCAAAACTTTCAAACAAAATATTTGTAGGCCGCTTACAGCAAGTTGTTGTGGCCGAGTGGTTAAGGCGATGGACTAGAAATCCTTTGGGGTATCTCCGCGCAGGTTCGAATCCTGCCAACAACGAGAATCTTTTTATTATCAGCTACAATTTCAGAAGTTAACCTTTAGTATTTCTTCCATTTCAGTTTTATAAATAGGTGGCTTATTTTTGTGTCACTATTGCCTCTCCACATATTTGTTATCGCTACCTCTTTCATGTCTTTGCTACACCTCATTCCTACTTTAGCACTGGTGTAAACGCTTCAAATTATTATACCGTTGCTCTCTCATTCATACCTGCGCATGCACTTGAAAGTTACTTTACCAATAAAAGACGCAAAGAGAGAAATAGAACAAAAGTGCTGGCTGGATTGGCAAACACACTTCATAAAACTGCATTTTCTTTTTTATTCTCCCCCGTGTTACATGCTTAACCTCCCCATGTGTAATTTCTCTTAACCTGCTGTCCCAGGAAGAGAATTTCATGTACAGGCTCTTTCTGTGTTTTTTTCCCTAGTCTGTCTTTCCCATTTCTTAGCTGTGTAACTGTTCCTTTACGCGCTCTATTTAAACGCCATCAATCTCATTTGAGCTCCTTGCTCCCGCTTCTGTTTTCTCCACCTCTCATACTGCCAGTTCTCTCTTTCTCTGTGGTTGGTGGCTACTTTCCTGAGCTTCCGAAGCCACGTGGTTCCTGCCTCTTGTTGTCAGACTTGAATTGGAAAAGGAACCATATTAACAAGCCTTTACCACTCACACACGGCGGAAGTTTATACTTTAATTCAGTGAGCTAAGAAAAGCGTGTTGTGGGTCCCCTACGAGCCATGGTGCTTGCTTCATCATGATTTGGCACCAGTCATTAGCCGCAGCTCTGCTAATGAGCCACTGAGGTCAGTTTCAATATTTACTCAAAAACATAACCATGCAGCCCACCCCTCAACTGTGTATTTATCTTGCTTTTCTGCTGTTCGTGTGATTAGCTGGGAGGAGCTCACGGCGACATCCTCCCTATAAAAGTGTAGATGGATCACTCTCTAACTCTTTCTTGCTTCACATACAAATGGCTTGAAAGGTGCAGGGAAGATGCAGGTCTCATAGACAGAATAGAAGGCCTGTGCCAGGTGGGTTTCTCTGCATTGGTGTCCCATCACAGGTCCGCAAGTGTAATGTGTGATCTTTGACTCGTGGCATTTCACAAGCAGGCGGCCAGGAAACGGTTTCAGCCTATCAACCACTGAGGAGACGCAGCCTCTGAATGAGGAATGAGGAAGCAATGAATACATCCAGCCTATCACAGGAACAGCCCTGAGTGTTCCGAATTATAAATTCTCCATGTCACTGTATGTCGTTGAGCCCAAGTAGCTCGCCGTGATCGTATAGTGGTTAGTACTCTGCGTTGTGGCCGCAGCAACCTCGGTTCGAATCCGAGTCACGGCATTGTGGTTGGCAATGTCACGGCAGTTGGGTGTTAATTTTACAGAATTAGCAAATGTACCAGTGGTTTTTGTAAAATGTCTATTAAAAACAGATCCTTTCAAATATTTAAACCATCTAACAACAAATGATTTAAACTCGCATGATTATAAGCTGTAGCTATAATGTATTTACTTACATAAATTATCGTTCTTGAACCTATTGGGGGTGGAGGGGGAGCGGAGCTCACCCCCCAGGTGCAGTTGAGTGACCTGTGTTGTGGCTCTCTAGAGGGAAGGCACAAATTTTGCTGTCACCCAGCCCAATCCAGACGTGTATTGGGGCCATGTTTCAGGCAAATAGAGCAGTAAGTGCAGAGACATGTTCACTCTCTAAAAGTGGCATTTCTAAAATAGTAAAGTTAAATCCAACCTCACCAGTAAGTAGGATTTTCAATAAATAAATAAAGCTACTCCTCTCCGATATGGAATTACCAAATAAAAAGTATAGGGGAATACACAGAGCTAACCTATGAGAGGGGTAGACCTCACAGTAGTGAAAAATGAAATAGACTGTTTGGTACTTACAGGACACGCGAACCACCAAAGTACATATCTCATTTTTTACTTACATAGCATCATGCACCTAGGACTACCTAGGGCCTACCTTAGGTGTAAATTATATGTAATAAAAGGGGAGTTTAAGGCTTGGCAAGTAGGCTGGGACTCCCCTGGGAGACCCCTGAGTCTATGCCCAGAACCATAACTCTGCCAGTCGAGTACTTACCTAAAAGCCGATAACTCACTTTTCTTCCATAGGCTAACATTGAGTGGTTTCACTTGGAAATTCTTCTAAGTGGTGTGGAGTTTTGGAACTTTAAAATATTCATCTAAAATCAGCCGAACAACGAATTCTGATTTACTCACCTGTTATCAGGAGAGACCTCAGTGCTGCATCTTGGAGCTCAGTACTGACCCTGAAAAGTAATTTTAACCGTACTTACCAGTAACTCGAATTTCCTTCCATGGGATATCATTGCCTGCTTTTTGCTGAAAATTTTCTAAGTGTCGATTTTTGAAACTTACAAATATTCTTTAAAAATCGTACCAACTGTGAAAACGTAATTGTTTACCTGTTTTAGATAGATGTCCCAGTACTGAGCCTAGGAGCCCAGCACTGGATTACAAAAGTAACGAGAACGTACTTTACCCGTAACTTGAATTTTCTTCCATAGGAAACCATTGACTGTTTTTCTGTGAAATTTCTTCTAAGTGTCGATTTTGCAAACATGTAAATATTCCTTAAAAATCGCCTGTATAACTTAAACGCAGTTTCTCAACTGCTTACAGGTGGTACAGTAGTGCTGGATCTAGGATCCAACACTGACCTAGAAAAAGTAACCATAACCCCACTTACCTGCTAAGTGAATTTCCTTCCATAGGATAACATTGGTAATTTGATCAGCAAAAGTTTCTAAGTGTCAACTTTTAAAATAGCAAAATATTGCTTAAAAATCACAACAGTAACTAAAACGAATTTACTCACTTGTTTCCAAGAACTGTCCCAGGACTGAATCTAGGATCCAGTCCTGGATTTAGAAAAGTAATCCTGAAAGTAATTAATTGCATATAACTTAAAATTCCCATTGAGCTCAATGTATTATTGTGATTCAAATTGCGTTGCCTATTGCAATAAACTGTAACTATGACCTGCAAAAGTAAATTGCCTATTGCAAAGTATTTAACTAAAGCATCTCATTCTGAGAAAGTATATTTTGATACCTATTGTTGGTTCTAAAATAAAACAACAATATCTTTTGTATGCAAACCAATGGCCTAGAGTTCAGTTCTTGAGTGTGTGAGACCATTTGCTGACTGAGTGTGTACAACAAATGTTTTACACTGTACTCTGATACTGCCTTACTGCTCGGCAAGCTACCACTTTAGAGAGTAAGGTTATATCTAACTTTAGCCTCTGCCAAACCTCTGGGGATTGGGGACTCTGTGCACACTGTACCTATTTGGGAACAGTATATACAGAGCCACTTTCTCACAGTAGTGATAAAGTGATTAGAGTCCTAAGGCCAACATAAAGATACAGCAAAACGTGAGGTGAAAAGCAAAAAGGTTGCTGGTAGGCCACCTTAAGGATGCCAGGTCTAACAAACACTGAACTAAGGATAACATGAGTAAAACATCAGGTTTCTCTACTGCATTTGGTGAGACAAGTGGGCCTTCTTTTATCTTCCATTCAAGCAATCTTTGACAGACCCCTTTATTATAGAGCTTTTCAAGGATTAAAGATAAGGCACTTACAAAGGAGTCCCAAATACTCCGAGATGGTTGACTTCTGTAATATGGGTCGTAGTCTAAAAGCAGCGCAAAAACAGAGTGCAACAGGGTCCAAAAAACTTGAGTGCCACAAGAGAGTTTGAATGCAAGCGTATCCTTTTACAGATCCAGAGATATACTCATGCAATTTTTGTTTTTAGGACAGAACATGCATGATGAAAAAAACATTGTTTTTAAAAAGCGCATTGCAGAATATCAGTACTTTGATGTGGGAAAACTTCAAAACTTTCAAACAAAATATTTGTAGGCAGCTTACAGCAAGTTGTTGTGGCCGAGTGGTTAAGGCGATGGACTAGAAATCCATTGGGGTATCCCCGCGCAGGTTCGAATCCTGCCAACAACGAGAATCTTTTTATTATCGGCTACAATTTCAGAAGTTAACCTTTAGTATTTCTTCCATTTCAGTTTTATAAATAGGTGGCTTATTTTTGTGTCACTATTGCCTCTCCACATATTTGTTATCGCTACCTCTTTCATGTCTTTGCTACACCTCATTCCTACTTTAGCACTGGTGTAAACGCTTCAAATTATTATACCGTTGCTCTCTCATTCATACCTGCGCATGCACTTGAAAGTTACTTTACCAATAAAAGACGCAAAGAGAGAAATAGAACAAAAGTGCTGGCTGGATTGGCAAACACACTTCATAAAACTGCATTTTCTTTTTTATTCTCCCCCGTGTTACATGCTTAACCTCCCCATGTGTAATTTCTCTTAACCTGCTGTCCCAGGAAGAGAATTTCATGTACAGGCTCTTTCTGTGTTTTTTTCCCTAGTCTGTCTTTCCCATTTCTTAGCTGTGTAACTGTTCCTTTACGCGCTCTATTTAAACGCCATCAATCTCATTTGAGCTCCTTGCTCCCGCTTCTGTTTTCTCCACCTCTCATACTGCCAGTTCTCTCTTTCTCTGTGGTTGGTGGCTACTTTCCTGAGCTTCCGAAGCCACGTGGTTCCTGCCTCTTGTTGTCAGACTTGAATTGGAAAAGGAACTATATTAACAAGCCTTTACCACTCACACACGGCGGAAGTTTATACTTTAATTCAGTGAGCTAAGAAAAGCGTGTTGTGGGTCCCCTACGAGCCATGGTGCTTGCTTCATCATGATTTGGCACCAGTCATTAGCCGCAGCTCTGCTAATGAGCCACTGAGGTCAGTTTCAATATTTACTCAAAAACATAACCATGCAGCCCACCCCTCAACTGTGTATTTATCTTGCTTTTCTGCTGTTCGTGTGATTAGCTGGGAGGAGCTCACGGCGACATCCTCCCTATAAAAGTGTAGATGGATCACTCTCTAACTCTTTCTTGCTTCACATACAAATGGCTTGAAAGGTGCAGGGAAGATGCAGGTCTAATAGACAGAATAGAAGGTCTGTGCCAGGTGGGTTTCTCTGCATTGGTGTCCCATCACAGGTCCGCAAGTGTAATGTGTGATCTTTGACTCCTGGCATTTCACAAGCAGGCGGCCAGGAAACGGTTTCAGCCTATCAACCACTGAGGAGACGCAGCCTCTGAATGAGGAATGAGGAAGCAATGAATACATCCAGCCTATCACAGGAACAGCCCTGAGTGTTCCGAATTATAAATTCTCCATGTCACTGTATGTCGTTGAGCCCAAGTAGCTCGCCGTGATCGTATAGTGGTTAGTACTCTGTGTTGTGGCCGCAGCAACCTCGGTTCGAATCCGAGTCACGGCATTGTGGTTGGCAATGTCACGGCAGTTGGGTGTTAATTTTACAGAATTAGCAAATGTACCAGTGGTTTTTGTAAAATGTCTATTAAAAACAGATCCTTTCAAATATTTAAACCATCTAACAACAAATGATTTAAACTCGCATGATTATAAGCTGTAGCTATAATGTATTTACTTACATAAATTATCGTTCTTGAACCTATTGGGGGTGGAGGGGGAGCGGAGCTCACCCCCCAGGTGCAGTTGAGTGACCTGTGTTGTGGCTCTCTAGAGGGAAGGCACAAATTTTGCTGTCACCCAGCCCAATCCAGACGTGTATTGGGGCCATGTTTCAGGCAAATAGAGCAGTAAGTGCAGAGACATGTTCACTCTCTAAAAGTGGCATTTCTAAAATAGTAAAGTTAAATCCAACCTCACCAGTAAGTAGGATTTTCAATAAATAAATAAAGCTACTCCTCTCCGATATGGAATTACCAAATAAAAAGTATAGGGGAATACACAGAGCTAACCTATGAGAGGGGTAGACCTCACAGTAGTGAAAAATGAAATAGACTGTTTGGTACTTTCAGGACACGCGAACCACCAAAGTACATATCTTATTTTTTACTTACATAGCATCATGCACCTAGAACTACCTAGGGCCTACCTTAGGTGTAAATTATATGTAATAAAAGGGGAGTTTAAGGCTTGGCAAGTAGGCTGGGACTCCCCTGGGAGACCCCTGAGTCTATGCCCAGAACCATAACTCTGCCAGTCGAGTACTTACCTAAAAGCCGATAACTCACTTTTCTTCCATAGGCTAACATTGAGTGGTTTCACTTGGAAATTCTTCTAAGTGGTGTGGAGTTTTGGAACTTTAAAATATTCATCTAAAATCAGCCGAACAACGAATTCTGATTTACTCACCTGTTATCAGGAGAGACCTCAGTGCTGCATCTTGGAGCTCAGTACTGACCCTGAAAAGTAATTTTAACCGTACTTACCAGTAACTCGAATTTCCTTCCATGGGATATCATTGCCTGCTTTTTGCTGAAAATTTTCTAAGTGTCGATTTTTGAAACTTACAAATATTCTTTAAAAATCGTACCAACTGTGAAAACGTAATTGTTTACCTGTTTTAGATAGATGTCCCAGTACTGAGCCTAGGAGCCCAGCACTGTATTACAAAAGTAACGAGAACGTACTTTACCCGTAACTTGAATTTTCTTCCATAGGAAACCATTGACTGTTTTTCTGTGAAATTTCTTCTAAGTGTCGATTTTGCAAACATGTAAATATTCCTTAAAAATCGCCTGTATAACTTAAACGCAGTTTCTCAACTGCTTACAGGTGGTACAGTAGTGCTGGATCTAGGATCCAACACTGACCTAGAAAAAGTAACCATAACCCCACTTACCTGCTAAGTGAATTTCCTTCCATAGGATAACATTGGTAATTTGATCAGCAAAAGTTTCTAAGTGTCAACTTTTAAAATAGCAAAATATTGCTTAAAAATCACAACAGTAACTAAAACGAATTTACTCACTTGTTTCCAAGAACTGTCCCAGGACTGAATCTAGGATCCAGTCCTGGATTTAGAAAAGTAATCCTGAAAGTAATTAATTGCATATAACTTAAAATTCCCATTGAGCTCAATGTATTATTGTGATTCAAATTGTGTTGCCTATTGCAATAAACTGTAACTATGACCTGCAAAAGTCAATTTCCTATTGCAAAGTATTTAACTAAAGCATCTCATTCTGAGAAAGTATATTTTGATACCTATTGTTGGTTCTAAAATAAAACAACAATATCTTTTGTATGCAAACCAATGGCCTAGAGTTCAGTTCTTGAGTGTGTGAGACCATTTGCTGACTGAGTGTGTACAACAAATGTTTTACACTGTACTCTGATACTGCCTTACTGCTCGGCAAGCTACCACTTTAGAGAGTAAGGTTATATCTAACTTTAGCCTCTGCCAAACCTCTGGGGACTGGGGACTCTGTGCACACTGTACCTATTTGGGAACAGTATATACAGAGCCACTTTCTCACAGTAGTGATAAAGTGATTAGAGTCCTAAGGCCAACATAAAGATACAGCAAAACGTGAGGTGAAAAGCAAAAAGGTTGCTGGTAGGCCACCTTAAGGATGCCAGGTCTAACAAACACTGAACTAAGGATAACATGAGTAAAACATCAGGTTTCTCTACTGCATTTGGTGAGACAAGTGGACCTTCTTTTATCTTCCATTCAAGCAATCTTTGACAGACCCCTTTATTATAGAGCTTTTCAAGGATTAAAGATAAGGCACTTACAAAGGAGTCCCAAATACTCAGAGATGGTTGACTTCTGTAATATGGGTCGTAGACTAAAAGCAGCGCAAAAACAGAGTGCAACAGGGTCCAAAAAACTTGAGTGCCACAAGAGAGTTTGAATGCAAGCGTATCCTTTTACAGATCCAGAGATATACTCATGCAATTTTTGTTTTTAGGACAGAACGTGCATGATGAAAAAAACATTGTTTTTAAAAAGCGCATTGCAGAATATCAGTACTTTGATGTGGGAAAACTTCAAAACTTTCAAACAAAATATTTGTAGGCCGCTTACAGCAAGTTGTTGTGGCCGAGTGGTTAAGGCGATGGACTAGAAATCCTTTGGGGTATCTCCGCGCAGGTTCGAATCCTGCCAACAACGAGAATCTTTTTATTATCAGCTACAATTTCAGAAGTTAACCTTTAGTATTTCTTCCATTTCAGTTTTATAAATAGGTGGCTTATTTTTGTGTCACTATTGCCTCTCCACATATTTGTTATCGCTACCTCTTTCATGTCTTTGCTACACCTCATTCCTACTTTAGCACTGGTGTAAACGCTTCAAATTATTATACCGTTGCTCTCTCATTCATACCTGCGCATGCACTTGAAAGTTACTTTACCAATAAAAGACGCAAAGAGAGAAATAGAACAAAAGTGCTGGCTGGATTGGCAAACACACTTCATAAAACTGCATTTTCTTTTTTATTCTCCCCCGTGTTACATGCTTAACCTCCCCATGTGTAATTTCTCTTAACCTGCTGTCCCAGGAAGAGAATTTCATGTACAGGCTCTTTCTGTGTTTTTTTCCCTAGTCTGTCTTTCCCATTTCTTAGCTGTGTAACTGTTCCTTTACGCGCTCTATTTAAACGCCATCAATCTCATTTGAGCTCCTTGCTCCCGCTTCTGTTTTCTCCACCTCTCATACTGCCAGTTCTCTCTTTCTCTGTGGTTGGTGGCTACTTTCCTGAGCTTCCGAAGCCACGTGGTTCCTGCCTCTTGTTGTCAGACTTGAATTGGAAAAGGAACCATATTAACAAGCCTTTACCACTCACACACGGCGGAAGTTTATACTTTAATTCAGTGAGCTAAGAAAAGCGTGTTGTGGGTCCCCTACGAGCCATGGTGCTTGCTTCATCATGATTTGGCACCAGTCATTAGCCGCAGCTCTGCTAATGAGCCACTGAGGTCAGTTTCAATATTTACTCAAAAACATAACCATGCAGCCCACCCCTCAACTGTGTATTTATCTTGCTTTTCTGCTGTTCGTGTGATTAGCTGGGAGGAGCTCACGGCGACATCCTCCCTATAAAAGTGTAGATGGATCACTCTCTAACTCTTTCTTGCTTCACATACAAATGGCTTGAAAGGTGCAGGGAAGATGCAGGTCTCATAGACAGAATAGAAGGCCTGTGCCAGGTGGGTTTCTCTGCATTGGTGTCCCATCACAGGTCCGCAAGTGTAATGTGTGATCTTTGACTCGTGGCATTTCACAAGCAGGCGGCCAGGAAACGGTTTCAGCCTATCAACCACTGAGGAGACGCAGCCTCTGAATGAGGAATGAGGAAGCAATGAATACATCCAGCCTATCACAGGAACAGCCCTGAGTGTTCCGAATTATAAATTCTCCATGTCACTGTATGTCGTTGAGCCCAAGTAGCTCGCCGTGATCGTATAGTGGTTAGTACTCTGCGTTGTGGCCGCAGCAACCTCGGTTCGAATCCGAGTCACGGCATTGTGGTTGGCAATGTCACGGCAGTTGGGTGTTAATTTTACAGAATTAGCAAATGTACCAGTGGTTTTTGTAAAATGTCTATTAAAAACAGATCCTTTCAAATATTTAAACCATCTAACAACAAATGATTTAAACTCGCATGATTATAAGCTGTAGCTATAATGTATTTACTTACATAAATTATCGTTCTTGAACCTATTGGGGGTGGAGGGGGAGCGGAGCTCACCCCCCAGGTGCAGTTGAGTGACCTGTGTTGTGGCTCTCTAGAGGGAAGGCACAAATTTTGCTGTCACCCAGCCCAATCCAGACGTGTATTGGGGCCAGGTTTCAGGCAAATAGAGCAGTAAGTGCAGAGACATGTTCACTCTCTAAAAGTGGCATTTCTAAAATAGTAAAGTTAAATCCAACCTCACCAGTAAGTAGGATTTTCAATAAATAAATAAAGCTACTCCTCTCCGATATGGAATTACCAAATAAAAAGTATAGGGGAATACACAGAGCTAACCTATGAGAGGGGTAGACCTCACAGTAGTGAAAAATGAAATAGACTGTTTGGTACTTACAGGACACGCGAACCACCAAAGTACATATCTTATTTTTTACTTACATAGCATCATGCACCTAGGACTACCTAGGGCCTACCTTAGGTGTAAATTATATGTAATAAAAGGGGAGTTTAAGGCTTGGCAAGTAGGCTGGGACTCCCCTGGGAGACCCCTGAGTCTATGCCCAGAACCATAACTCTGCCAGTCGAGTACTTACCTAAAAGCCGATAACTCACTTTTCTTCCATAGGCTAACATTGAGTGGTTTCACTTGGAAATTCTTCTAAGTGGTGTGGAGTTTTGGAACTTTAAAATATTCATCTAAAATCAGCCGAACAACGAATTCTGATTTACTCACCTGTTATCAGGAGAGACCTCAGTGCTGCATCTTGGAGCTCAGTACTGACCCTGAAAAGTAATTTTAACCGTACTTACCAGTAACTCGAATTTCCTTCCATGGGATATCATTGCCTGCTTTTTGCTGAAAATTTTCTAAGTGTCGATTTTTGAAACTTACAAATATTCTTTAAAAATCGTACCAACTGTGAAAACGTAATTGTTTACCTGTTTTAGATAGATGTCCCAGTACTGAGCCTAGGAGCCCAGCACTGGATTACAAAAGTAACGAGAACGTACTTTACCCGTAACTTGAATTTTCTTCCATAGGAAACCATTGACTGTTTTTCTGTGAAATTTCTTCTAAGTGTCGATTTTGCAAACATGTAAATATTCCTTAAAAATCGCCTGTATAACTTAAACGCAGTTTCTCAACTGCTTACAGGTGCTACAGTAGTGCTGGATCTAGGATCCAACACTGACCTAGAAAACGTAACCATAACCCCACTTACCTGCTAAGTGAATTTCCTTCCATAGGATAACATTGGTAATTTGATCAGCAAAAGTTTCTAAGTGTCAACTTTTAAAATAGCAAAATATTGCTTAAAAATCACAACAGTAACTAAAACGAATTTACTCACTTGTTTCCAAGAACAGTCCCAGGACTGAATCTAGGATCCAGTCCTGGATTTAGAAAAGTAATCCTGAAAGTAATTAATTGCATATAACTTAAAATTCCCATTGAGCTCAATGTATTGTTGTGATTCAAATTGTGTTGCCTATTGCAATAAACTGTAACTATGACCTGCAAAAGTCAATTGCCTATTGCAAAGTATTTAACTAAAGCATCTCATTCTGAGAAAGTATATTTTGATACCTATTGTTGGTTCTAAAATAAAACAACAATATCTTTTGTATGCAAACCAATGGCCTAGAGTTCAGTTCTTGAGTGTGTGAGACCATTTGCTGACTGAGTGTGTACAACAAATGTTTTACACTGTACTCTGATACTGCCTTACTGCTCGGCAAGCTACCACTTTAGAGAGTAAGGTTATATCTAACTTTAGCCTCTGCCAAACCTCTGGGGACTGGGGACTCTGTGCACACTGTACCTATTTGGGAACAGTATATACAGAGCCACTTTCTCACAGTAGTGATAAAGTGATTAGAGTCCTACGGCCAACATAAAGATACAGCAAAACGTGAGGTGAAAAGCAAAAAGGTTGCTGGTAGGCCACCTTAAGGATGCCAGGTCTAACAAAAACTGAACTAAGGATAACATGAGTAAAACATCAGGTTTCTCTACTGCATTTGGTGAGACAAGTGGGCCTTCTTTTATCTTCCATTCAAGCAATCTTTGACAGACCCCTTTATTATAGAGCTTTTCAAGGATTAAAGATAAGGCACTTACAAAGGAGTCCCAAATAATCAGAGATGGTTGACTTCTGTAATATGGGTCGTAGACTAAAAGCAGCACAAAAACAGAGTGCAACAGGGTCCAAAAAACTTGAGTGCCACAAGAGAGTTTGAATGCAAGCGTATCCTTTTACAGATCCAGAGATATACTCATGCAATTTTTATTTTTAGGACAGAACGTGCAATATGAAAAAAACATTGTTTTTAAAAAGCGCATTGCAGAATATCAGTACTTTGATGTGGGAAAACTTCAAAACTTTCAAACAAAATATTTGTAGGCAGCTTACAGCAAGTTGTTGTGGCCGAGTGGTTAAGGCGATGGACTAGAAATCCATTGGGGTATCCCCGCGCAGGTTCGAATCCTTCCAACAACGAGAATCTTTTTATTATCGGCTACAATTTCAGAAGTTAACCTTTAGTATTTCTTCCATTTCAGTTTTATAAATAGGTGGCTTATTTTTGTGTCACTATTGCCTCTCCACATATTTGTTATCGCTACCTCTTTCATGTCTTTGCTACACCTCATTCCTACTTTAGCACTGGTGTAAACGCTTCAAATTATTATACCGTTGCTCTCTCATTCATACCTGCGCATGCACTTGAAAGTTACTTTACCAATAAAAGATGCAAAGAGAGAAATAGAACAAAAGTGCTGGCTGGATTGGCAAACACACTTCATAAAACTGCATTTTCTTTTTTATTCTCCCCCGTGTTACATGCTTAACCTCCCCATGTGTAATTTCTCTTAACCTGCTGTCCCAGGAAGAGAATTTCATGTACAGGCTCTTTCTGTGTTTTTTTCCCTAGTCTGTCTTTCCCATTTCTTAGCTGTGTAACTGTTCCTTTACGCGCTCTATTTAAACGCCATCAATCTCATTTGAGCTCCTTGCTCCCGCTTCTGTTTTCTCCACCTCTCATACTGCCAGTTCTCTCTTTCTCTGTGGTTGGTGGCTACTTTCCTGAGCTTCCGAAGCCACGTGGTTCCTGCATCTTGTTGTCAGACTTGAATTGGAAAAGGAACTATATTAACAAGCCTTTACCACTCACACACGGCGGAAGTTTATACTTTAATTCAGTGAGCTAAGAAAACCGTGTTGTGGGTCCCCTACGAGCCATTGTGCTTGCTTCATCATCATTTGGCACCAGTCATTAGCCGCAGCTCTGCTAATGAGCCACTGAGGTCAGTTTCAATATTTACTCAAAAACATAACCATGCAGCCCACCCCTCAACTGTGTATTTATCTTGCTTTTCTGCTGTTCGTGTGATTAGCTGGGAGGAGCTCACGGCGACATCCTCCCTATAAAAGTGTAGATGGATCACTCTCTAACTCTTTCTTGCTTCACATACAAATGGCTTGAAAGGTGCAGGGAAGATGCAGGTCTAATAGACAGAATAGAAGGCCTGTGCCAGGTGGGTTTCTCTGCATTGGTGTCCCATCACAGGTCCGCAAGTGTAATGTGTGATCTTTGACTCCTGGCATTTCACAAGCAGGCGGCCAGGAAACGGTTTCCGCTTATCAACCACTGAGGAGACGCAGCCTCTGAATGAGGAATGAGGAAGCAATGAATACATCCAGCCTATCACAGGAACAGCCCTGAGTGTTCCGAATTATGTAAATTCTCCATGTCATTGTATGTCGTTGAGCCCAAGTAGCTCGCCGTGATCGTATAGTGGTTAGTACTCTGCGTTGTGGCCGCAGCAACCTCGGTTCGAATCCGAGTCACGGCATTGTGGTTGGCAATGTCACGGCAGTTGGGTGTTAATTTTACAGAATAAGCAAATGTACCAGTGGTTTTTGTAAAATGTCTATTAAAAACAGATCCTTTCAAATATTTAAACCATCTAACAACAAATGATTTAAACTCGCATGATTATAAGCTGTAGCTATAATGTATTTACTTACATAAATTATCGTTCTTGAACCTATTGGGGGTGGAGGGGGAGCGGAGCTCACCCCCCAGGTGCAGTTGAGTGACCTGTGTTGTGGCTCTCTAGAGGGAAGGCACAAATTTTGCTGTCACCCAGCCCAATCCAGACGTGTATTGGGGCCATGTTTCAGGCAAATAGAGCAGTAAGTGCAGAGACATGTTCACTCTCTAAAAGTGGCATTTCTAAAATAGTAAAGTTAAATCCAACCTCACCAGTAAGTAGGATTTTCAATAAATAAATAAAGCTACTCCTCTCCGATATGGAATTACCAAATAAAAAGTATAGGGGAATACACAGAGCTAACCTATGAGAGGGGTAGACCTCACAGTAGTGAAAAATGAAATAGACTGTTTGGTACTTACAGGACACGTGAACCACCAAAGTACATATCTCATTTTTTACTTACATAGCATCATGCACCTAGGACTACCTAGGGCCTACCTTAGGTGTAAATTATATGTAATAAAAGGGGAGTTTAAGGCTTGGCAAGTAGGCTGGGACTCCCCTGGGAGACCCCTGAGTCTATGCCCAGAACCATAACTCTGCCAGTCGAGTACTTACCTAAAAGCCGATAACTCACTTTTCTTCCATAGGCTACCATTGAGTGGTTTCACTTGGAAATTCTTCTAAGTGGTGTGGAGTTTTGGAACTTTAAAATATTCATCTAAAATCAGCCGAACAACGAATTCTGATTTACTCACCTGTTATCAGGAGAGACCTCAGTGCTGCATCTTGGAGCTCAGTACTGACCCTGAAAAGTAATTTTAACCGTACTTACCAGTAACTCGAATTTCCTTCCATGGGATATCATTGCCTGCTTTTTGCTGAAAATTTTCTAAGTGTCGATTTTTGAAACTTACAAATATTCTTTAAAAATCGTACCAACTGTGAAAACGTAATTGTTTACCTGTTTTAGATAGATGTCCCAGTACTGAGCCTAGGAGCCCAGCACTGGATTACAAAAGTAACGAGAACGTACTTTACCCGTAACTTGAATTTTCTTCCATAGGAAACCATTGACTGTTTTTCTGTGAAATTTCTTCTAAGTGTCGATTTTGCAAACATGTAAATATTCCTTAAAAATCGCCTGTATAACTTAAACGCAGTTTCTCAACTGCTTACAGGTGGTACAGTAGTGCTGGATCTAGGATCCAACACTGACCTAGAAAAAGTAACCATAACCCCACTTACCTGCTAAGTGAATTTCCTTCCATAGGATAACATTGGTAATTTGATCAGCAAAAGTTTCTAAGTGTCAACTTTTAAAATAGCAAAATATTGCTTAAAAATCACAACAGTAACTAAAACGAATTTACTCACTTGTTTCCAAGAACTGTCCCAGGACTGAATCTAGGATCCAGTCCTGGATTTAGAAAAGTAATCCTGAAAGTAATTAATTGCATATAACTTAAAATTCCCATTGAGCTCAATGTATTATTGTGATTCAAATTGTGTTGCCTATTGCAATAAACTGTAACTATGACCTGCAAAAGTCAATTTCCTATTGCAAAGTATTTAACTAAAGCATCTCATTCTGAGAAAGTATATTTTGATACCTATTGTTGGTTCTAAAATAAAACAACAATATCTTTTGTATGCAAACCAATGGCCTAGAGTTCAGTTCTTGAGTGTGTGAGACCATTTGCTGACTGAGTGTGTACAACAAATGTTTTACACTGTACTCTGATACTGCCTTACTGCTCGGCAAGCTACCACTTTAGAGAGTAAGGTTATATCTAACTTTAGCCTCTGCCAAACCTCTGGGGACTGGGGACTCTGTGCACACTGTACCTATTTGGGAACAGTATATACAGAGCCACTTTCTCACAGTAGTGATAAAGTGATTAGAGTCCTAAGGCCAACATAAAGATACAGCAAAACGTGAGGTGAAAAGCAAAAAGGTTGCTGGTAGGCCACCTTAAGGATGCCAGGTCTAACAAACACTGAACTAAGGATAACATGAGTAAAACATCAGGTTTCTCTACTGCATTTGGTGAGACAAGTGGACCTTCTTTTATCTTCCATTCAAGCAATCTTTGACAGACCCCTTTATTATAGAGCTTTTCAAGGATTAAAGATAAGGCACTTACAAAGGAGTCCCAAATACTCAGAGATGGTTGACTTCTGTAATATGGGTCGTAGACTAAAAGCAGCGCAAAAACAGAGTGCAACAGGGTCCAAAAAACTTGAGTGCCACAAGAGAGTTTGAATGCAAGCGTATCCTTTTACAGATCCAGAGATATACTCATGCAATTTTTGTTTTTAGGACAGAACGTGCATGATGAAAAAAACATTGTTTTTAAAAAGCGCATTGCAGAATATCAGTACTTTGATGTGGGAAAACTTCAAAACTTTCAAACAAAATATTTGTAGGCCGCTTACAGCAAGTTGTTGTGGCCGAGTGGTTAAGGCGATGGACTAGAAATCCTTTGGGGTATCTCCGCGCAGGTTCGAATCCTGCCAACAACGAGAATCTTTTTATTATCAGCTACAATTTCAGAAGTTAACCTTTAGTATTTCTTCCATTTCAGTTTTATAAATAGGTGGCTTATTTTTGTGTCACTATTGCCTCTCCACATATTTGTTATCGCTACCTCTTTCATGTCTTTGCTACACCTCATTCCTACTTTAGCACTGGTGTAAACGCTTCAAATTATTATACCGTTGCTCTCTCATTCATACCTGCGCATGCACTTGAAAGTTACTTTACCAATAAAAGACGCAAAGAGAGAAATAGAACAAAAGTGCTGGCTGGATTGGCAAACACACTTCATAAAACTGCATTTTCTTTTTTATTCTCCCCCGTGTTACATGCTTAACCTCCCCATGTGTAATTTCTCTTAACCTGCTGTCCCAGGAAGAGAATTTCATGTACAGGCTCTTTCTGTGTTTTTTTCCCTAGTCTGTCTTTCCCATTTCTTAGCTGTGTAACTGTTCCTTTACGCGCTCTATTTAAACGCCATCAATCTCATTTGAGCTCCTTGCTCCCGCTTCTGTTTTCTCCACCTCTCATACTGCCAGTTCTCTCTTTCTCTGTGGTTGGTGGCTACTTTCCTGAGCTTCCGAAGCCACGTGGTTCCTGCCTCTTGTTGTCAGACTTGAATTGGAAAAGGAACCATATTAACAAGCCTTTACCACTCACACACGGCGGAAGTTTATACTTTAATTCAGTGAGCTAAGAAAAGCGTGTTGTGGGTCCCCTACGAGCCATGGTGCTTGCTTCATCATGATTTGGCACCAGTCATTAGCCGCAGCTCTGCTAATGAGCCACTGAGGTCAGTTTCAATATTTACTCAAAAACATAACCATGCAGCCCACCCCTCAACTGTGTATTTATCTTGCTTTTCTGCTGTTCGTGTGATTAGCTGGGAGGAGCTCACGGCGACATCCTCCCTATAAAAGTGTAGATGGATCACTCTCTAACTCTTTCTTGCTTCACATACAAATGGCTTGAAAGGTGCAGGGAAGATGCAGGTCTCATAGACAGAATAGAAGGCCTGTGCCAGGTGGGTTTCTCTGCATTGGTGTCCCATCACAGGTCCGCAAGTGTAATGTGTGATCTTTGACTCGTGGCATTTCACAAGCAGGCGGCCAGGAAACGGTTTCAGCCTATCAACCACTGAGGAGACGCAGCCTCTGAATGAGGAATGAGGAAGCAATGAATACATCCAGCCTATCACAGGAACAGCCCTGAGTGTTCCGAATTATAAATTCTCCATGTCACTGTATGTCGTTGAGCCCAAGTAGCTCGCCGTGATCGTATAGTGGTTAGTACTCTGCGTTGTGGCCGCAGCAACCTCGGTTCGAATCCGAGTCACGGCATTGTGGTTGGCAATGTCACGGCAGTTGGGTGTTAATTTTACAGAATTAGCAAATGTACCAGTGGTTTTTGTAAAATGTCTATTAAAAACAGATCCTTTCAAATATTTAAACCATCTAACAACAAATGATTTAAACTCGCATGATTATAAGCTGTAGCTATAATGTATTTACTTACATAAATTATCGTTCTTGAACCTATTGGGGGTGGAGGGGGAGCGGAGCTCACCCCCCAGGTGCAGTTGAGTGACCTGTGTTGTGGCTCTCTAGAGGGAAGGCACAAATTTTGCTGTCACCCAGCCCAATCCAGACGTGTATTGGGGCCAGGTTTCAGGCAAATAGAGCAGTAAGTGCAGAGACATGTTCACTCTCTAAAAGTGGCATTTCTAAAATAGTAAAGTTAAATCCAACCTCACCAGTAAGTAGGATTTTCAATAAATAAATAAAGCTACTCCTCTCCGATATGGAATTACCAAATAAAAAGTATAGGGGAATACACAGAGCTAACCTATGAGAGGGGTAGACCTCACAGTAGTGAAAAATGAAATAGACTGTTTGGTACTTACAGGACACGCGAACCACCAAAGTACATATCTTATTTTTTACTTACATAGCATCATGCACCTAGGACTACCTAGGGCCTACCTTAGGTGTAAATTATATGTAATAAAAGGGGAGTTTAAGGCTTGGCAAGTAGGCTGGGACTCCCCTGGGAGACCCCTGAGTCTATGCCCAGAACCATAACTCTGCCAGTCGAGTACTTACCTAAAAGCCGATAACTCACTTTTCTTCCATAGGCTAACATTGAGTGGTTTCACTTGGAAATTCTTCTAAGTGGTGTGGAGTTTTGGAACTTTAAAATATTCATCTAAAATCAGCCGAACAACGAATTCTGATTTACTCACCTGTTATCAGGAGAGACCTCAGTGCTGCATCTTGGAGCTCAGTACTGACCCTGAAAAGTAATTTTAACCGTACTTACCAGTAACTCGAATTTCCTTCCATGGGATATCATTGCCTGCTTTTTGCTGAAAATTTTCTAAGTGTCGATTTTTGAAACTTACAAATATTCTTTAAAAATCGTACCAACTGTGAAAACGTAATTGTTTACCTGTTTTAGATAGATGTCCCAGTACTGAGCCTAGGAGCCCAGCACTGGATTACAAAAGTAACGAGAACGTACTTTACCCGTAACTTGAATTTTCTTCCATAGGAAACCATTGACTGTTTTTCTGTGAAATTTCTTCTAAGTGTCGATTTTGCAAACATGTAAATATTCCTTAAAAATCGCCTGTATAACTTAAACGCAGTTTCTCAACTGCTTACAGGTGCTACAGTAGTGCTGGATCTAGGATCCAACACTGACCTAGAAAACGTAACCATAACCCCACTTACCTGCTAAGTGAATTTCCTTCCATAGGATAACATTGGTAATTTGATCAGCAAAAGTTTCTAAGTGTCAACTTTTAAAATAGCAAAATATTGCTTAAAAATCACAACAGTAACTAAAACGAATTTACTCACTTGTTTCCAAGAACAGTCCCAGGACTGAATCTAGGATCCAGTCCTGGATTTAGAAAAGTAATCCTGAAAGTAATTAATTGCATATAACTTAAAATTCCCATTGAGCTCAATGTATTGTTGTGATTCAAATTGTGTTGCCTATTGCAATAAACTGTAACTATGACCTGCAAAAGTCAATTGCCTATTGCAAAGTATTTAACTAAAGCATCTCATTCTGAGAAAGTATATTTTGATACCTATTGTTGGTTCTAAAATAAAACAACAATATCTTTTGTATGCAAACCAATGGCCTAGAGTTCAGTTCTTGAGTGTGTGAGACCATTTGCTGACTGAGTGTGTACAACAAATGTTTTACACTGTACTCTGATACTGCCTTACTGCTCGGCAAGCTACCACTTTAGAGAGTAAGGTTATATCTAACTTTAGCCTCTGCCAAACCTCTGGGGACTGGGGACTCTGTGCACACTGTACCTATTTGGGAACAGTATATACAGAGCCACTTTCTCACAGTAGTGATAAAGTGATTAGAGTCCTACGGCCAACATAAAGATACAGCAAAACGTGAGGTGAAAAGCAAAAAGGTTGCTGGTAGGCCACCTTAAGGATGCCAGGTCTAACAAAAACTGAACTAAGGATAACATGAGTAAAACATCAGGTTTCTCTACTGCATTTGGTGAGACAAGTGGGCCTTCTTTTATCTTCCATTCAAGCAATCTTTGACAGACCCCTTTATTATAGAGCTTTTCAAGGATTAAAGATAAGGCACTTACAAAGGAGTCCCAAATAATCAGAGATGGTTGACTTCTGTAATATGGGTCGTAGACTAAAAGCAGCACAAAAACAGAGTGCAACAGGGTCCAAAAAACTTGAGTGCCACAAGAGAGTTTGAATGCAAGCGTATCCTTTTACAGATCCAGAGATATACTCATGCAATTTTTATTTTTAGGACAGAACGTGCAATATGAAAAAAACATTGTTTTTAAAAAGCGCATTGCAGAATATCAGTACTTTGATGTGGGAAAACTTCAAAACTTTCAAACAAAATATTTGTAGGCAGCTTACAGCAAGTTGTTGTGGCCGAGTGGTTAAGGCGATGGACTAGAAATCCATTGGGGTATCCCCGCGCAGGTTCGAATCCTTCCAACAACGAGAATCTTTTTATTATCGGCTACAATTTCAGAAGTTAACCTTTAGTATTTCTTCCATTTCAGTTTTATAAATAGGTGGCTTATTTTTGTGTCACTATTGCCTCTCCACATATTTGTTATCGCTACCTCTTTCATGTCTTTGCTACACCTCATTCCTACTTTAGCACTGGTGTAAACGCTTCAAATTATTATACCGTTGCTCTCTCATTCATACCTGCGCATGCACTTGAAAGTTACTTTACCAATAAAAGATGCAAAGAGAGAAATAGAACAAAAGTGCTGGCTGGATTGGCAAACACACTTCATAAAACTGCATTTTCTTTTTTATTCTCCCCCGTGTTACATGCTTAACCTCCCCATGTGTAATTTCTCTTAACCTGCTGTCCCAGGAAGAGAATTTCATGTACAGGCTCTTTCTGTGTTTTTTTCCCTAGTCTGTCTTTCCCATTTCTTAGCTGTGTAACTGTTCCTTTACGCGCTCTATTTAAACGCCATCAATCTCATTTGAGCTCCTTGCTCCCGCTTCTGTTTTCTCCACCTCTCATACTGCCAGTTCTCTCTTTCTCTGTGGTTGGTGGCTACTTTCCTGAGCTTCCGAAGCCACGTGGTTCCTGCATCTTGTTGTCAGACTTGAATTGGAAAAGGAACTATATTAACAAGCCTTTACCACTCACACACGGCGGAAGTTTATACTTTAATTCAGTGAGCTAAGAAAACCGTGTTGTGGGTCCCCTACGAGCCATTGTGCTTGCTTCATCATCATTTGGCACCAGTCATTAGCCGCAGCTCTGCTAATGAGCCACTGAGGTCAGTTTCAATATTTACTCAAAAACATAACCATGCAGCCCACCCCTCAACTGTGTATTTATCTTGCTTTTCTGCTGTTCGTGTGATTAGCTGGGAGGAGCTCACGGCGACATCCTCCCTATAAAAGTGTAGATGGATCACTCTCTAACTCTTTCTTGCTTCACATACAAATGGCTTGAAAGGTGCAGGGAAGATGCAGGTCTAATAGACAGAATAGAAGGCCTGTGCCAGGTGGGTTTCTCTGCATTGGTGTCCCATCACAGGTCCGCAAGTGTAATGTGTGATCTTTGACTCCTGGCATTTCACAAGCAGGCGGCCAGGAAACGGTTTCCGCTTATCAACCACTGAGGAGACGCAGCCTCTGAATGAGGAATGAGGAAGCAATGAATACATCCAGCCTATCACAGGAACAGCCCTGAGTGTTCCGAATTATGTAAATTCTCCATGTCCTTGTATGTCGTTGAGCCCAAGTAGCTCGCCGTGATCGTATAGTGGTTAGTACTCTGCGTTGTGGCCGCAGCAACCTCGGTTCGAATCCGAGTCACGGCATTGTGGTTGGCAATGTCACGGCAGTTGGGTGTTAATTTTACAGAATAAGCAAATGTACCAGTGGTTTTTGTAAAATGTCTATTAAAAACAGATCCTTTCAAATATTTAAACCATCTAACAACAAATGATTTAAACTCGCATGATTATAAGCTGTAGCTATAATGTATTTACTTACATAAATTATCGTTCTTGAACCTATTGGGGGTGGAGGGGGAGCGGAGCTCACCCCCCAGGTGCAGTTGAGTGACCTGTGTTGTGGCTCTCTAGAGGGAAGGCACAAATTTTGCTGTCACCCAGCCCAATCCAGACGTGTATTGGGGCCATGTTTCAGGCAAATAGAGCAGTAAGTGCAGAGACATGTTCACTCTCTAAAAGTGGCATTTCTAAAATAGTAAAGTTAAATCCAACCTCACCAGTAAGTAGGATTTTCAATAAATAAATAAAGCTACTCCTCTCCGATATGGAATTACCAAATAAAAAGTATAGGGGAATACACAGAGCTAACCTATGAGAGGGGTAGACCTCACAGTAGTGAAAAATGAAATAGACTGTTTGGTACTTACAGGACACGTGAACCACCAAAGTACATATCTCATTTTTTACTTACATAGCATCATGCACCTAGGACTACCTAGGGCCTACCTTAGGTGTAAATTATATGTAATAAAAGGGGAGTTTAAGGCTTGGCAAGTAGGCTGGGACTCCCCTGGGAGACCCCTGAGTCTATGCCCAGAACCATAACTCTGCCAGTCGAGTACTTACCTAAAAGCCGATAACTCACTTTTCTTCCATAGGCTACCATTGAGTGGTTTCACTTGGAAATTCTTCTAAGTGGTGTGGAGTTTTGGAACTTTAAAATATTCATCTAAAATCAGCCGAACAACGAATTCTGATTTACTCACCTGTTATCAGGAGAGACCTCAGTGCTGCATCTTGGAGCTCAGTACTGACCCTGAAAAGTAATTTTAACCGTACTTACCAGTAACTCGAATTTCCTTCCATGGGATATCATTGCCTGCTTTTTGCTGAAAATTTTCTAAGTGTCGATTTTTGAAACTTACAAATATTCTTTAAAAATCGTACCAACTGTGAAAACGTAATTGTTTACCTGTTTTAGATAGATGTCCCAGTACTGAGCCTAGGAGCCCAGCACTGGATTACAAAAGTAACGAGAACGTACTTTACCCGTAACTTGAATTTTCTTCCATAGGAAACCATTGACTGTTTTTCTGTGAAATTTCTTCTAAGTGTCGATTTTGCAAACATGTAAATATTCCTTAAAAATCGCCTGTATAACTTAAACGCAGTTTCTCAACTGCTTACAGGTGGTACAGTAGTGCTGGATCTAGGATCCAACACTGACCTAGAAAAAGTAACCATAACCCCACTTACCTGCTAAGTGAATTTCCTTCCATAGGATAACATTGGTAATTTGATCAGCAAAAGTTTCTAAGTGTCAACTTTTAAAATAGCAAAATATTGCTTAAAAATCACAACAGTAACTAAAACGAATTTACTCACTTGTTTCCAAGAACTGTCCCAGGACTGAATCTAGGATCCAGTCCTGGATTTAGAAAAGTAATCCTGAAAGTAATTAATTGCATATAACTTAAAATTCCCATTGAGCTCAATGTATTATTGTGATTCAAATTGTGTTGCCTATTGCAATAAACTGTAACTATGACCTGCAAAAGTCAATTTCCTATTGCAAAGTATTTAACTAAAGCATCTCATTCTGAGAAAGTATATTTTGATACCTATTGTTGGTTCTAAAATAAAACAACAATATCTTTTGTATGCAAACCAATGGCCTAGAGTTCAGTTCTTGAGTGTGTGAGACCATTTGCTGACTGAGTGTGTACAACAAATGTTTTACACTGTACTCTGATACTGCCTTACTGCTCGGCAAGCTACCACTTTAGAGAGTAAGGTTATATCTAACTTTAGCCTCTGCCAAACCTCTGGGGACTGGGGACTCTGTGCACACTGTACCTATTTGGGAACAGTATATACAGAGCCACTTTCTCACAGTAGTGATAAAGTGATTAGAGTCCTAAGGCCAACATAAAGATACAGCAAAACGTGAGGTGAAAAGCAAAAAGGTTGCTGGTAGGCCACCTTAAGGATGCCAGGTCTAACAAACACTGAACTAAGGATAACATGAGTAAAACATCAGGTTTCTCTACTGCATTTGGTGAGACAAGTGGACCTTCTTTTATCTTCCATTCAAGCAATCTTTGACAGACCCCTTTATTATAGAGCTTTTCAAGGATTAAAGATAAGGCACTTACAAAGGAGTCCCAAATACTCAGAGATGGTTGACTTCTGTAATATGGGTCGTAGACTAAAAGCAGCGCAAAAACAGAGTGCAACAGGGTCCAAAAAACTTGAGTGCCACAAGAGAGTTTGAATGCAAGCGTATCCTTTTACAGATCCAGAGATATACTCATGCAATTTTTGTTTTTAGGACAGAACGTGCATGATGAAAAAAACATTGTTTTTAAAAAGCGCATTGCAGAATATCAGTACTTTGATGTGGGAAAACTTCAAAACTTTCAAACAAAATATTTGTAGGCCGCTTACAGCAAGTTGTTGTGGCCGAGTGGTTAAGGCGATGGACTAGAAATCCTTTGGGGTATCTCCGCGCAGGTTCGAATCCTGCCAACAACGAGAATCTTTTTATTATCAGCTACAATTTCAGAAGTTAACCTTTAGTATTTCTTCCATTTCAGTTTTATAAATAGGTGGCTTATTTTTGTGTCACTATTGCCTCTCCACATATTTGTTATCGCTACCTCTTTCATGTCTTTGCTACACCTCATTCCTACTTTAGCACTGGTGTAAACGCTTCAAATTATTATACCGTTGCTCTCTCATTCATACCTGCGCATGCACTTGAAAGTTACTTTACCAATAAAAGACGCAAAGAGAGAAATAGAACAAAAGTGCTGGCTGGATTGGCAAACACACTTCATAAAACTGCATTTTCTTTTTTATTCTCCCCCGTGTTACATGCTTAACCTCCCCATGTGTAATTTCTCTTAACCTGCTGTCCCAGGAAGAGAATTTCATGTACAGGCTCTTTCTGTGTTTTTTTCCCTAGTCTGTCTTTCCCATTTCTTAGCTGTGTAACTGTTCCTTTACGCGCTCTATTTAAACGCCATCAATCTCATTTGAGCTCCTTGCTCCCGCTTCTGTTTTCTCCACCTCTCATACTGCCAGTTCTCTCTTTCTCTGTGGTTGGTGGCTACTTTCCTGAGCTTCCGAAGCCACGTGGTTCCTGCATCTTGTTGTCAGACTTGAATTGGAAAAGGAACTATATTAACAAGCCTTTACCACTCACACACGGCGGAAGTTTATACTTTAATTCAGTGAGCTAAGAAAACCGTGTTGTGGGTCCCCTACGAGCCATTGTGCTTGCTTCATCATCATTTGGCACCAGTCATTAGCCGCAGCTCTGCTAATGAGCCACTGAGGTCAGTTTCAATATTTACTCAAAAACATAACCATGCAGCCCACCCCTCAACTGTGTATTTATCTTGCTTTTCTGCTGTTCGTGTGATTAGCTGGGAGGAGCTCACGGCGACATCCTCCCTATAAAAGTGTAGATGGATCACTCTCTAACTCTTTCTTGCTTCACATACAAATGGCTTGAAAGGTGCAGGGAAGATGCAGGTCTCATAGACAGAATAGAAGGCCTGTGCCAGGTGGGTTTCTCTGCATTGGTGTCCCATCACAGGTCCGCAAGTGTAATGTGTGATCTTTGACTCGTGGCATTTCACAAGCAGGCGGCCAGGAAACGGTTTCAGCCTATCAACCACTGAGGAGACGCAGCCTCTGAATGAGGAATGAGGAAGCAATGAATACATCCAGCCTATCACAGGAACAGCCCTGAGTGTTCCGAATTATAAATTCTCCATGTCACTGTATGTCGTTGAGCCCAAGTAGCTCGCCGTGATCGTATAGTGGTTAGTACTCTGCGTTGTGGCCGCAGCAACCTCGGTTCGAATCCGAGTCACGGCATTGTGGTTGGCAATGTCACGGCAGTTGGGTGTTAATTTTACAGAATTAGCAAATGTACCAGTGGTTTTTGTAAAATGTCTATTAAAAACAGATCCTTTCAAATATTTAAACCATCTAACAACAAATGATTTAAACTCGCATGATTATAAGCTGTAGCTATAATGTATTTACTTACATAAATTATCGTTCTTGAACCTATTGGGGGTGGAGGGGGAGCGGAGCTCACCCCCCAGGTGCAGTTGAGTGACCTGTGTTGTGGCTCTCTAGAGGGAAGGCACAAATTTTGCTGTCACCCAGCCCAATCCAGACGTGTATTGGGGCCAGGTTTCAGGCAAATAGAGCAGTAAGTGCAGAGACATGTTCACTCTCTAAAAGTGGCATTTCTAAAATAGTAAAGTTAAATCCAACCTCACCAGTAAGTAGGATTTTCAATAAATAAATAAAGCTACTCCTCTCCGATATGGAATTACCAAATAAAAAGTATAGGGGAATACACAGAGCTAACCTATGAGAGGGGTAGACCTCACAGTAGTGAAAAATGAAATAGACTGTTTGGTACTTACAGGACACGCGAACCACCAAAGTACATATCTTATTTTTTACTTACATAGCATCATGCACCTAGGACTACCTAGGGCCTACCTTAGGTGTAAATTATATGTAATAAAAGGGGAGTTTAAGGCTTGGCAAGTAGGCTGGGACTCCCCTGGGAGACCCCTGAGTCTATGCCCAGAACCATAACTCTGCCAGTCGAGTACTTACCTAAAAGCCGATAACTCACTTTTCTTCCATAGGCTAACATTGAGTGGTTTCACTTGGAAATTCTTCTAAGTGGTGTGGAGTTTTGGAACTTTAAAATATTCATCTAAAATCAGCCGAACAACGAATTCTGATTTACTCACCTGTTATCAGGAGAGACCTCAGTGCTGCATCTTGGAGCTCAGTACTGACCCTGAAAAGTAATTTTAACCGTACTTACCAGTAACTCGAATTTCCTTCCATGGGATATCATTGCCTGCTTTTTGCTGAAAATTTTCTAAGTGTCGATTTTTGAAACTTACAAATATTCTTTAAAAATCGTACCAACTGTGAAAACGTAATTGTTTACCTGTTTTAGATAGATGTCCCAGTACTGAGCCTAGGAGCCCAGCACTGGATTACAAAAGTAACGAGAACGTACTTTACCCGTAACTTGAATTTTCTTCCATAGGAAACCATTGACTGTTTTTCTGTGAAATTTCTTCTAAGTGTCGATTTTGCAAACATGTAAATATTCCTTAAAAATCGCCTGTATAACTTAAACGCAGTTTCTCAACTGCTTACAGGTGCTACAGTAGTGCTGGATCTAGGATCCAACACTGACCTAGAAAACGTAACCATAACCCCACTTACCTGCTAAGTGAATTTCCTTCCATAGGATAACATTGGTAATTTGATCAGCAAAAGTTTCTAAGTGTCAACTTTTAAAATAGCAAAATATTGCTTAAAAATCACAACAGTAACTAAAACGAATTTACTCACTTGTTTCCAAGAACAGTCCCAGGACTGAATCTAGGATCCAGTCCTGGATTTAGAAAAGTAATCCTGAAAGTAATTAATTGCATATAACTTAAAATTCCCATTGAGCTCAATGTATTGTTGTGATTCAAATTGTGTTGCCTATTGCAATAAACTGTAACTATGACCTGCAAAAGTCAATTGCCTATTGCAAAGTATTTAACTAAAGCATCTCATTCTGAGAAAGTATATTTTGATACCTATTGTTGGTTCTAAAATAAAACAACAATATCTTTTGTATGCAAACCAATGGCCTAGAGTTCAGTTCTTGAGTGTGTGAGACCATTTGCTGACTGAGTGTGTACAACAAATGTTTTACACTGTACTCTGATACTGCCTTACTGCTCGGCAAGCTACCACTTTAGAGAGTAAGGTTATATCTAACTTTAGCCTCTGCCAAACCTCTGGGGACTGGGGACTCTGTGCACACTGTACCTATTTGGGAACAGTATATACAGAGCCACTTTCTCACAGTAGTGATAAAGTGATTAGAGTCCTACGGCCAACATAAAGATACAGCAAAACGTGAGGTGAAAAGCAAAAAGGTTGCTGGTAGGCCACCTTAAGGATGCCAGGTCTAACAAAAACTGAACTAAGGATAACATGAGTAAAACATCAGGTTTCTCTACTGCATTTGGTGAGACAAGTGGGCCTTCTTTTATCTTCCATTCAAGCAATCTTTGACAGACCCCTTTATTATAGAGCTTTTCAAGGATTAAAGATAAGGCACTTACAAAGGAGTCCCAAATAATCAGAGATGGTTGACTTCTGTAATATGGGTCGTAGACTAAAAGCAGCACAAAAACAGAGTGCAACAGGGTCCAAAAAACTTGAGTGCCACAAGAGAGTTTGAATGCAAGCGTATCCTTTTACAGATCCAGAGATATACTCATGCAATTTTTATTTTTAGGACAGAACGTGCAATATGAAAAAAACATTGTTTTTAAAAAGCGCATTGCAGAATATCAGTACTTTGATGTGGGAAAACTTCAAAACTTTCAAACAAAATATTTGTAGGCAGCTTACAGCAAGTTGTTGTGGCCGAGTGGTTAAGGCGATGGACTAGAAATCCATTGGGGTATCCCCGCGCAGGTTCGAATCCTTCCAACAACGAGAATCTTTTTATTATCGGCTACAATTTCAGAAGTTAACCTTTAGTATTTCTTCCATTTCAGTTTTATAAATAGGTGGCTTATTTTTGTGTCACTATTGCCTCTCCACATATTTGTTATCGCTACCTCTTTCATGTCTTTGCTACACCTCATTCCTACTTTAGCACTGGTGTAAACGCTTCAAATTATTATACCGTTGCTCTCTCATTCATACCTGCGCATGCACTTGAAAGTTACTTTACCAATAAAAGATGCAAAGAGAGAAATAGAACAAAAGTGCTGGCTGGATTGGCAAACACACTTCATAAAACTGCATTTTCTTTTTTATTCTCCCCCGTGTTACATGCTTAACCTCCCCATGTGTAATTTCTCTTAACCTGCTGTCCCAGGAAGAGAATTTCATGTACAGGCTCTTTCTGTGTTTTTTTCCCTAGTCTGTCTTTCCCATTTCTTAGCTGTGTAACTGTTCCTTTACGCGCTCTATTTAAACGCCATCAATCTCATTTGAGCTCCTTGCTCCCGCTTCTGTTTTCTCCACCTCTCATACTGCCAGTTCTCTCTTTCTCTGTGGTTGGTGGCTACTTTCCTGAGCTTCCGAAGCCACGTGGTTCCTGCATCTTGTTGTCAGACTTGAATTGGAAAAGGAACTATATTAACAAGCCTTTACCACTCACACACGGCGGAAGTTTATACTTTAATTCAGTGAGCTAAGAAAACCGTGTTGTGGGTCCCCTACGAGCCATTGTGCTTGCTTCATCATCATTTGGCACCAGTCATTAGCCGCAGCTCTGCTAATGAGCCACTGAGGTCAGTTTCAATATTTACTCAAAAACATAACCATGCAGCCCACCCCTCAACTGTGTATTTATCTTGCTTTTCTGCTGTTCGTGTGATTAGCTGGGAGGAGCTCACGGCGACATCCTCCCTATAAAAGTGTAGATGGATCACTCTCTAACTCTTTCTTGCTTCACATACAAATGGCTTGAAAGGTGCAGGGAAGATGCAGGTCTAATAGACAGAATAGAAGGCCTGTGCCAGGTGGGTTTCTCTGCATTGGTGTCCCATCACAGGTCCGCAAGTGTAATGTGTGATCTTTGACTCCTGGCATTTCACAAGCAGGCGGCCAGGAAACGGTTTCCGCTTATCAACCACTGAGGAGACGCAGCCTCTGAATGAGGAATGAGGAAGCAATGAATACATCCAGCCTATCACAGGAACAGCCCTGAGTGTTCCGAATTATGTAAATTCTCCATGTCATTGTATGTCGTTGAGCCCAAGTAGCTCGCCGTGATCGTATAGTGGTTAGTACTCTGCGTTGTGGCCGCAGCAACCTCGGTTCGAATCCGAGTCACGGCATTGTGGTTGGCAATGTCACGGCAGTTGGGTGTTAATTTTACAGAATAAGCAAATGTACCAGTGGTTTTTGTAAAATGTCTATTAAAAACAGATCCTTTCAAATATTTAAACCATCTAACAACAAATGATTTAAACTCGCATGATTATAAGCTGTAGCTATAATGTATTTACTTACATAAATTATCGTTCTTGAACCTATTGGGGGTGGAGGGGGAGCGGAGCTCACCCCCCAGGTGCAGTTGAGTGACCTGTGTTGTGGCTCTCTAGAGGGAAGGCACAAATTTTGCTGTCACCCAGCCCAATCCAGACGTGTATTGGGGCCATGTTTCAGGCAAATAGAGCAGTAAGTGCAGAGACATGTTCACTCTCTAAAAGTGGCATTTCTAAAATAGTAAAGTTAAATCCAACCTCACCAGTAAGTAGGATTTTCAATAAATAAATAAAGCTACTCCTCTCCGATATGGAATTACCAAATAAAAAGTATAGGGGAATACACAGAGCTAACCTATGAGAGGGGTAGACCTCACAGTAGTGAAAAATGAAATAGACTGTTTGGTACTTACAGGACACGTGAACCACCAAAGTACATATCTCATTTTTTACTTACATAGCATCATGCACCTAGGACTACCTAGGGCCTACCTTAGGTGTAAATTATATGTAATAAAAGGGGAGTTTAAGGCTTGGCAAGTAGGCTGGGACTCCCCTGGGAGACCCCTGAGTCTATGCCCAGAACCATAACTCTGCCAGTCGAGTACTTACCTAAAAGCCGATAACTCACTTTTCTTCCATAGGCTACCATTGAGTGGTTTCACTTGGAAATTCTTCTAAGTGGTGTGGAGTTTTGGAACTTTAAAATATTCATCTAAAATCAGCCGAACAACGAATTCTGATTTACTCACCTGTTATCAGGAGAGACCTCAGTGCTGCATCTTGGAGCTCAGTACTGACCCTGAAAAGTAATTTTAACCGTACTTACCAGTAACTCGAATTTCCTTCCATGGGATATCATTGCCTGCTTTTTGCTGAAAATTTTCTAAGTGTCGATTTTTGAAACTTACAAATATTCTTTAAAAATCGTACCAACTGTGAAAACGTAATTGTTTACCTGTTTTAGATAGATGTCCCAGTACTGAGCCTAGGAGCCCAGCACTGGATTACAAAAGTAACGAGAACGTACTTTACCCGTAACTTGAATTTTCTTCCATAGGAAACCATTGACTGTTTTTCTGTGAAATTTCTTCTAAGTGTCGATTTTGCAAACATGTAAATATTCCTTAAAAATCGCCTGTATAACTTAAACGCAGTTTCTCAACTGCTTACAGGTGGTACAGTAGTGCTGGATCTAGGATCCAACACTGACCTAGAAAAAGTAACCATAACCCCACTTACCTGCTAAGTGAATTTCCTTCCATAGGATAACATTGGTAATTTGATCAGCAAAAGTTTCTAAGTGTCAACTTTTAAAATAGCAAAATATTGCTTAAAAATCACAACAGTAACTAAAACGAATTTACTCACTTGTTTCCAAGAACTGTCCCAGGACTGAATCTAGGATCCAGTCCTGGATTTAGAAAAGTAATCCTGAAAGTAATTAATTGCATATAACTTAAAATTCCCATTGAGCTCAATGTATTATTGTGATTCAAATTGCGTTGCCTATTGCAATAAACTGTAACTATGACCTGCAAAAGTCAATTGCCTATTGCAAAGTATTTAACTAAAGCATCTCATTCTGAGAAAGTATATTTTGATACCTATTGTTGGTTCTAAAATAAAACAACAATATCTTTTGTATGCAAACCAATGGCCTAGAGTTCAGTTCTTGAGTGTGTGAGACCATTTGCTGACTGAGTGTGTACAACAAATGTTTTACACTGTACTCTGATACTGCCTTACTGCTCGGCAAGCTACCACTTTAGAGAGTAAGGTTATATCTAACTTTAGCCTCTGCCAAACCTCTGGGGACTGGGGACTCTGTGCACACTGTACCTATTTGGGAACAGTATATACAGAGCCACTTTCTCACAGTAGTGATAAAGTGATTAGAGTCCTAAGGCCAACATAAAGATACAGCAAAACGTGAGGTGAAAAGCAAAAAGGTTGCTGGTAGGCCACCTTAAGGATGCCAGGTCTAACAAACACTGAACTAAGGATAACATGAGTAAAACATCAGGTTTCTCTACTGCATTTGGTGAGACAAGTGGGCCTTCTTTTATCTTCCATTCAAGCAATCTTTGACAGACCCCTTTATTATAGAGCTTTTCAAGGATTAAAGATAAGGCACTTACAAAGGAGTCCCAAATACTCAGAGATGGTTGACTTCTGTAATATGGGTCGTAGACTAAAAGCAGCGCAAAAACAGAGTGCAACAGGGTCCAAAAAACTTGAGTGCCACAAGAGAGTTTGAATGCAAGCGTATCCTTTTACAGATCCAGAGATATACTCATGCAATTTTTGTTTTTAGGACAGAACATGCATGATGAAAAAAACATTGTTTTTAAAAAGCGCATTGCAGAATATCAGTACTTTGATGTGGGAAAACTTCAAAACTTTCAAACAAAATATTTGTAGGCAGCTTACAGCAAGTTGTTGTGGCCGAGTGGTTAAGGCGATGGACTAGAAATCCATTGGGGTATCCCCGCGCAGGTTCGAATCCTGCCAACAACGAGAATCTTTTTATTATCGGCTACAATTTCAGAAGTTAACCTTTAGTATTTCTTCCATTTCAGTTTTATAAATAGGTGGCTTATTTTTGTGTCACTATTGCCTCTCCACATATTTGTTATCGCTACCTCTTTCATGTCTTTGCTACACCTCATTCCTACTTTAGCACTGGTGTAAACGCTTCAAATTATTATACCGTTGCTCTCTCATTCATACCTACGCATGCACTTGAAAGTTACTTTACCAATAAAAGACGCAAAGAGAGAAATAGAACAAAAGTGCTGGCTGGATTGGCAAACACACTTCATAAAACTGCATTTTCTTTTTTATTCTCCCCCGTGTTACATGCTTAACCTCCCCATGTGTAATTTCTCTTAACCTGCTGTCCCAGGAAGAGAATTTCATGTACAGGCTCTTTCTGTGTTTTTTTCCCTAGTCTGTCTTTCCCATTTCTTAGCTGTGTAACTGTTCCTTTACGCGCTCTATTTAAACGCCATCAATCTCATTTGAGCTCCTTGCTCCCGCTTCTGTTTTCTCCACCTCTCATACTGCCAGTTCTCTCTTTCTCTGTGGTTGGTGGCTACTTTCCTGAGCTTCCGAAGCCACGTGGTTCCTGCCTCTTGTTGTCAGACTTGAATTGGAAAAGGAACCATATTAACAAGCCTTTACCACTCACACACGGCGGAAGTTTATACTTTAATTCAGTGAGCTAAGAAAAGCGTGTTGTGGGTCCCCTACGAGCCATGGTGCTTGCTTCATCATGATTTGGCACCAGTCATTAGCCGCAGCTCTGCTAATGAGCCACTGAGGTCAGTTTCAATATTTACTCAAAAACATAACCATGCAGCCCACCCCTCAACTGTGTATTTATCTTGCTTTTCTGCTGTTCGTGTGATTAGCTGGGAGGAGATCACGGCGACATCCTCCCTATAAAAGTGTAGATGGATCACTCTCTAACTCTTTCTTGCTTCACATACAAATGGCTTGAAAGGTGCAGGGAAGATGCAGGTCTCATAGACAGAATAGAAGGCCTGTGCCAGGTGGGTTTCTCTGCATTGGTGTCCCATCACAGGTCCGCAAGTGTAATGTGTGATCTTTGACTCCTGGCATTTCACAAGCAGGCGGCCAGGAAACGGTTTCAGCCTATCAACCACTGAGGAGACGCAGCCTCTGAATGAGGAATGAGGAAGCAATGAATACATCCAGCCTATCACAGGAACAGCCCTGAGTGTTCCGAATTATAAATTCTCCATGTCACTGTATGTCGTTGAGCCCAAGTAGCTCGCCGTGATCGTATAGTGGTTAGTACTCTGCGTTGTGGCCGCAGCAACCTCGGTTCGAATCCGAGTCACGGCATTGTGGTTGGCAATGTCACGGCAGTTGGGTGTTAATTTTACAGAATTAGCAAATGTACCAGTGGTTTTTGTAAAATGTCTATTAAAAACAGATCCTTTCAAATATTTAAACCATCTAACAACAAATGATTTAAACTCGCATGATTATAAGCTGTAGCTATAATGTATTTACTTACATAAATTATCGTTCTTGAACCTATTGGGGGTGGAGGGGGAGCGGAGCTCACCCCCCAGGTGCAGTTGAGTGACCTGTGTTGTGGCTCTCTAGAGGGAAGGCACACATTTTGCTGTCACCCAGCCCAATCCAGACGTGTATTGGGGCCAGGTTTCAGGCAAATAGAGCAGTAAGTGCAGAGACATGTTCACTCTCTAAAAGTGGCATTTCTAAAATAGTAAAGTTAAATCCAACCTCACCAGTAAGTAGGATTTTCAATAAATAAATAAAGCTACTCCTCTCCGATATGGAATTACCAAATAAAAGTATAGGGGAATACACAGAGCTAACCTATGAGAGGGGTAGACCTCACAGTAGTGAAAAATGAAATAGACTGTTTGGTACTTACAGGACACGCGAACCACCAAAGTACATATCTTATTTTTTACTTACATAGCATCATGCACCTAGGACTACCTAGGGCCTACCTTAGGTGTAAATTATATGTAATAAAAGGGGAGTTTAAGGCTTGGCAAGTAGGCTGGGACTCCCCTGGGAGACCCCTGAGTCTATGCCCAGAACCATAACTCTGCCAGTCGAGTACTTACCTAAAAGCCGATAACTCACTTTTCTTCCATAGGCTAACATTGAGTGGTTTCACTTGGAAATTCTTCTAAGTGGTGTGGAGTTTTGGAACTTTAAAATATTCATCTAAAATCAGCCGAACAACGAATTCTGATTTACTCACCTGTTATCAGGAGAGACCTCAGTGCTGCATCTTGGAGCTCAGTACTGACCCTGAAAAGTAATTTTAACCGTACTTACCAGTAACTCGAATTTCCTTCCATGGGATATCATTGCCTGCTTTTTGCTGAAAATTTTCTAAGTGTCGATTTTTGAAACTTACAAATATTCTTTAAAAATCGTACCAACTGTGAAAACGTAATTGTTTACCTGTTTTAGATAGATGTCCCAGTACTGAGCCTAGGAGCCCAGCACTGGATTACAAAAGTAACGAGAACGTACTTTACCCGTAACCTGAATTTTCTTCCATAGGAAACCATTGACTGTTTTTCTGTGAAATTTCTTCTAAGTGTCGATTTTGCAAACATGTAAATATTCCTTAAAAATCGCCTGTATAACTTAAACGCAGTTTCTCAACTGCTTACAGGTGGTACAGTAGTGCTGGATCTAGGATCCAACACTGACCTAGAAAAAGTAACCATAACCCCTCTTACCTGCTAAGTGAATTTCCTTCCATAGGATAACATTGGTAATTTGATCAGCAAAAGTTTCTAAGTGTCAACTTTTAAAATAGCAAAATATTGCTTAAAAATCACAACAGTAACTAAAACGAATTTACTCACTTGTTTCCAAGAACTGTCCCAGGACTGAATCTAGGATCCAGTCCTGGATTTAGAAAAGTAATCCTGAAAGTAATTAATTGCATATAACTTAAAATTCCCATTGAGCTCAATGTATTATTGTGATTCAAATTGCGTTGCCTATTGCAATAAACTGTAACTATGACCTGCAAAAGTCAATTGCCTATTGCAAAGTATTTAACTAAAGCATCTCATTCTGAGAAAGTATATTTTGATACCTATTGTTGGTTCTAAAATAAAACAACAATATCTTTTGTATGCAAACCAATGGCCTAGAGTTCAGTTCTTGAGTGTGTGAGACCATTTGCTGACTGAGTGTGTACAACAAATGTTTTACACTGTACTCTGATACTGCCTTACTGCTCGGCAAGCTACCACTTTAGAGAGTAAGGTTATATCTAACTTTAGCCTCTGCCAAACCTCTGGGGACTGGGGACTCTGTGCACACTGTACCTATTTGGGAACAGTATATACAGAGCCACTTTCTCACAGTAGTGATAAAGTGATTAGAGTCCTAAGGCCAACATAAAGATACAGCAAAACGTGAGGTGAAAAGCAAAAAGGTTGCTGGTAGGCCACCTTAAGGATGCCAGGTCTAACAAACACTGAACTAAGGATAACATGAGTAAAACATCAGGTTTCTCTACTGCATTTGGTGAGACAAGTGGGCCTTCTTTTATCTTCCATTCAAGCAATCTTTGACAGACCCCTTTATTATAGAGCTTTTCAAGGATTAAAGATAAGGCACTTACAAAGGAGTCCCAAATACTCAGAGATGGTTGACTTCTGTAATATGGGTCGTAGACTAAAAGCAGCGCAAAAACAGAGTGCAACAGGGTCCAAAAAACTTGAGTGCCACAAGAGAGTTTGAATGCAAGCGTATCCTTTTACAGATCCAGCGATATACTCATGCAATTTTTGTTTTTAGGACAGAACATGCATGATGAAAAAAACATTGTTTTTAAAAAGCGCATTGCAGAATATCAGTACTTTGATGTGGGAAAACTTCAAAACTTTCAAACAAAATATTTGTAGGCAGCTTACAGCAAGTTGTTGTAGCCGAGTGGTTAAGGCGATGGACTAGAAATCCATTGGGGTATCCCCGCGCAGGTTCGAATCCTGCCAACAACGAGAATCTTTTTATTATCGGCTACAATTTCAGAAGTTAACCTTTAGTATTTCTTCCATTTCAGTTTTATAAATAGGTGGCTTATTTTTGTGTCACTATTGCCTCTCCACATATTTGTTATCGCTACCTCTTTCATGTCTTTGCTACACCTCATTCCTACTTTAGCACTGGTGTAAACGCTTCAAATTATTATACCGTTGCTCTCTCATTCATACCTGCGCATGCACTTGAAAGTTACTTTACCAATAAAAGACGCAAAGAGAGAAATAGAACAAAAGTGCTGGCTGGATTGGCAAACACACTTCATAAAACTGCATTTTCTTTTTTATTCTCCCCCGTGTTACATGCTTAACCTCCCCATGTGTAATTTCTCTTAACCTGCTGTCCCAGGAAGAGAATTTCATGTACAGGCTCTTTCTGTGTTTTTTTCCCTAGTCTGTCTTTCCCATTTCTTAGCTGTGTAACTGTTCCTTTACGCGCTCTATTTAAACGCCATCAATCTCATTTGAGCTCCTTGCTCCCGCTTCTGTTTTCTCCACCTCTCATACTGCCAGTTCTCTCTTTCTCTGTGGTTGGTGGCTACTTTCCTGAGCTTCCGAAGCCACGTGGTTCCTGCCTCTTGTTGTCAGACTTGAATTGGAAAAGGAACTATATTAACAAGCCTTTACCACTCACACACGGCGGAAGTTTATACTTTAATTCAGTGAGCTAAGAAAAGCGTGTTGTGGGTCCCCTACGAGCCATGGTGCTTGCTTCATCATGATTTGGCACCAGTCATTAGCCGCAGCTCTGCTAATGAGCCACTGAGGTCAGTTTCAATATTTACTCAAAAACATAACCATGCAGCCCACCCCTCAACTGTGTATTTATCTTGCTTTTCTGCTGTTCGTGTGATTAGCTGGGAGGAGCTCACGGCGACATCCTCCCTATAAAAGTGTAGATGGATCACTCTCTAACTCTTTCTTGCTTCACATACAAATGGCTTGAAAGGTGCAGGGAAGATGCAGGTCTAATAGACAGAATAGAAGGTCTGTGCCAGGTGGGTTTCTCTGCATTGGTGTCCCATCACAGGTCCGCAAGTGTCATGTGTGATCTTTGACTCCTGGCATTTCACAAGCAGGCGGCCAGGAAACGGTTTCAGCCTATCAACCACTGAGGAGACGCAGCCTCTGAATGAGGAATGAGGAAGCAATGAATACATCCAGCCTATCACAGGAACAGCCCTGAGTGTTCCGAATTATAAATTCTCCATGTCACTGTATGTCGTTGAGCCCAAGTAGCTCGCCGTGATCGTATAGTGGTTAGTACTCTGCGTTGTGGCCGCAGCAACCTCGGTTCGAATCCGAGTCACGGCATTGTGGTTGGCAATGTCACGGCAGTTGGGTGTTAATTTTACAGAATTAGCAAATGTACCAGTGGTTTTTGTAAAATGTCTATTAAAAACAGATCCTTTCAAATATTTAAACCATCTAACAACAAATGATTTAAACTCGCATGATTATAAGCTGTAGCTATAATGTATTTACTTACTTAAATTATCGTTCTTGAACCTATTGGGGGTGGAGGGGGAGCGGAGCTCACCCCCCAGGTGCAGTTGAGTGACCTGTGTTGTGGCTCTCTAGAGGGAAGGCACACATTTTGCTGTCACCCAGCCCAATCCAGACGTGTATTGGGGCCAGGTTTCAGGCAAATAGAGCAGTAAGTGCAGAGACATGTTCACTCTCTAAAAGTGGCATTTCTAAAATAGTAAAGTTAAATCCAACCTCACCAGTAAGTAGGATTTTCAATAAATAAATAAAGCTACTCCTCTCCGATATGGAATTACCAAATAAAAAGTATAGGGGAATACACAGAGCTAACCTATGAGAGGGGTAGACCTCACAGTAGTGAAAAATGAAATAGACTGTTTGGTACTTACAGGACACGCGAACCACCAAAGTACATATCTTATTTTTTACTTACATAGCATCTTGCACCTAGGACTACCTAGGGCCTACCTTAGGTGTAAATTATATGTAATAAAAGGGGAGTTTAAGGCTTGGCAAGTAGGCTGGGACTCCCCTGGGAGACCCCTGAGTCTATGCCCAGAACCATAACTCTGCCAGTCGAGAACTTACCTAAAAGCCGATAACTCACTTTTCTTCCATAGGCTAACATTGAGTGGTTTCACTTGGAAATTCTTCTAAGTGGTGTGGAGTTTTGGAACTTTAAAATATTCATCTAAAATCAGCCGAACAACGAATTCTGATTTACTCACCTGTTATCAGGAGAGACCTCAGTGCTGCATCTTGGAGCTCAGTACTGACCCTGAAAAGTAATTTTAACCGTACTTACCAGTAACTCGAATTTCCTTCCATGGGATATCATTGCCTGCTTTTTGCTGAAAATTTTCTAAGTGTCGATTTTTGAAACTTACAAATATTCTTTAAAAATCGTACCAACTGTGAAAACGTAATTGTTTACCTGTTTTAGATAGATGTCCCAGTACTGAGCCTAGGAGCCCAGCACTGTATTACAAAAGTAACGAGAACGTACTTTACCCGTAACTTGAATTTTCTTCCATAGGAAACCATTGACTGTTTTTCTGTGAAATTTCTTCTAAGTGTCGATTTTTGCAAACATGTAAATATTCCTTAAAAATCGCCTGTATAACTTAAACGCAGTTTCTTAACTGCTTACAGGTGGTACAGTAGTGCTGGATCTAGGATCCAACACTGACCTAGAAAAAGTAACCATAACCCCACTTACCTGCTAAGTGAATTTCCTTCCATAGGATAACATTGGTAATTTGATCAGCAAAAGTTTCTAAGTGTCAACTTTTAAAATAGCAAAATATTGCTTAAAAATCACAACAGTAACTAAAACGAATTTACTCACTTGTTTCCAAGAACTGTCCCAGGACTGAATCTAGGATCCAGTCCTGGATTTAGAAAAGTAATCCTGAAAGTAATTAATTGAATATAACTTAAAATTCCCATTGAGCTCAATGTATTGTTGTGATTCAAATTGCGTTGCCTATTGCAATAAACTGTAACTATGACCTGCAAAAGTCAATTGCCTATTGCAAAGTATTTAACTAAAGCATCTCATTCTGAGAAAGTATATTTTGATACCTATTGTTGGTTCTAAAATAAAACAACAATATCTTTTGTATGCAAACCAATGGCCTAGAGTTCAGTTCTTGAGTGTGTGAGACCATTTGCTGACTGAGTGTGTACAACAAATGTTTTACACTGTACTCTGATACTGCCTTACTGCTCGGCAAGCTACTACTTTAGAGAGTAAGGTTATATCTAACTTTAGCCTCTGCCAAACCTCTGGGGACTGGGGACTCTGTGCACACTGTACCTATTTGGGAACAGTATATACAGAGCCACTTTCTCACAGTAGTGATAAAGTGATTAGAGTCCTAAGGCCAACATAAAGATACAGCAAAACGTGAGGTGAAAAGCAAAAAGGTTGCTGGTAGGCCACCTTAAGGATGCCAGGTCTAACAAACACTGAACTAAGGATAACATGAGTAAAACATCAGGTTTCTCTACTGCATTTGGTGAGACAAGTGGGCCTTCTTTTATCTTCCATTCAAGCAATCTTTGACAGACCCCTTTATTATAGAGCTTTTCAAGGATTAAAGATAAGGCACTTACAAAGGAGTCCCAAATACTCAGAGATGGTTGACTTCTGTAATATGGGTAGTAGACTAAAAGCAGCGCAAAAACAGAGTGCAACAGGGTCCAAAAAACTTGAGTGCCACAAGAGAGTTTGAATGCAAGCGTATCCTTTTACAGATCCAGAGATATACTCATGCAATTTTTGTTTTTAGGACAGAACATGCATGATGAAAAAAACATTGTTTTTAAAAAGCGCATTGCAGAATATCAGTACTTTGATGTGGGAAAACTTCAAAACTTTCAAACAAAATATTTGAAGGCAGCTTACAGCAAGTTGTTGTGGCCGAGTGGTTAAGGCGATGGACTAGAAATCCATTGGGGTATCCCCGCGCAGGTTCGAATCCTGCCAACAACGAGAATCTTTTTATTATCGGCTACAATTTCAGAAGTTAACCTTTAGTATTTCTTCCATTTCAGTTTTATAAATAGGTGGCTTATTTTTGTGTCACTATTGCCTCTCCACATATTTGTTATCGCTACCTCTTTCATGTCTTTGCTACACCTCATTCCTACTTTAGCACTGGTGTAAACGCTTCAAATTATTATACCGTTGCTCTCTCATTCATACCTGCGCATGCACTTGAAAGTTACTTTACCAATAAAAGACGCAAAGAGAGAAATAGAACAAAAGTGCTGGCTGGATTGGCAAACACACTTCATAAAACTGCATTTTCTTTTTTATTCTCCCCCGTGTTACATGCTTAACCTCCCCATGTGTAATTTCTCTTAACCTGCTGTCCCAGGAAGAGAATTTCATGTACAGGCTCTTTCTGTGTTTTTTTCCCTAGTCTGTCTTTCCCATTTCTTAGCTGTGTAACTGTTCCTTTACGCGCTCTATTTAAACGCCATCAATCTCATTTGAGCTCCTTGCTCCCGCTTCTGTTTTCTCCACCTCTCATACTGCCAGTTCTCTCTTTCTCTGTGGTTGGTGGCTACTTTCCTGAGCTTCCGAAGCCACGTGGTTCCTGCCTCTTGTTGTCAGACTTGAACTGGAAAAGGAACTATATTAACAAGCCTTTACCACTCACACACGGCGGAAGTTTATACTTTAATTCAGTGAGCTAAGAAAAGCGTGTTGTGGGTCCCCTACGAGCCATGGTGCTTGCTTCATCATGATTTGGCACCAGTCATTAGCCGCAGCTCTGCTAATGAGCCACTGAGGTCAGTTTCAATATTTACTCAAAAACATAACCATGCAGCCCACCCCTCAACTGTGTATTTATCTTGCTTTTCTGCTGTTCGTGTGATTAGCTGGGAGGAGCTCACGGCGACATCCTCCCGTGTAGATGGATCACTCTCTAACTCTTTCTTGCTTCACATACAAATGGCTTGAAAGGTGCAGGGAAGATGCAGGTCTAATAGACAGAATAGAAGGTCTGTGCCAGGTGGGTTTCTCTGCATTGGTGTCCCATCACAGGTCCGCAAGTGTAATGTGTGATCTTTGACTCCTGGCATTTCACAAGCAGGCGGCCAGGAAACGGTTTCAGCCTATCAACCACTGAGGAGACGCAGCCTCTGAATGAGGAATGAGGAAGCAATGAATACATCCAGCCTATCACAGGAACAGCCCTGAGTGTTCCGAATTATAAATTCTCCATGTCACTGTATGTCGTTGAGCCCAAGTAGCTCGCCGTGATCGTATAGTGGTTAGTACTCTGCGTTGTGGCCGCAGCAACCTCGGTTCGAATCCGAGTCACGGCATTGTGGTTGGCAATGTCACGGCAGTTGGGTGTTAATTTTACAGAATTAGCAAATGTACCAGTGGTTTTTGTAAAATGTCTATTAAAAACAGATCCTTTCAAATATTTAAACCATCTAACAACAAATGATTTAAACTCGCATGATTATAAGCTGTAGATATAATGTATTTACTTACATAAATTATCGTTCTTGAACCTATTGGGGGTGGAGGGGGAGCGGAGCTCACCCCCCAGGTGCAGTTGAGTGACCTGTGTTGTGGCTCTCTAGAGGGAAGGCACAAATTTTGCTGTCACCCAGCCCAATCCAGACGTGTATTGGGGCCAGGTTTCAGGCAATTAGAGCAGTAAGTGCAGAGACATGTTCACTCTCTAAAAGTGGCATTTCTAAAATAGTAAAGTTAAATCCAACCTCACCAGTAAGTAGGATTTTCAATAAATAAATAAAGCTACTCCTCTCCGATATGGAATAACCAAATAAAAAGTATAGGGGAATACACAGAGCTAACCTATGAGAGGGGTAGACCTCACAGTAGTGAAAAATGAAATAGACTGTTTGGTACTTACAGGACACGCGAACCACCAAAGTACATATCTTATTTTTTACTTACATAGCATCATGCACCTAGGACTACCTAGGGCCTACCTTAGGTGTAAATTATATGTAATAAAAGGGGAGTTTAAGGCTTGGCAAGTAGGCTGGGACTCCCCTGGGAGACCCCTGAGTCTATGCCCAGAACCATAACTCTGCCAGTCGAGTACTTACCTAAAAGCCGATAACTCACTTTTCTTCCATAGGCTAACATTGAGTGGTTTCACTTGGAAATTCTTCTAAGTGGTGTGGAGTTTTGGAACTTTAAAATATTCATCTAAAATCAGCCGAACAACGAATTCTGATTTACTCACCTGTTATCAGGAGAGACCTCAGTGCTGCATCTTGGAGCTCAGTACTGACCCTGAAAAGTAATTTTAACCGTACTTACCAGTAACACGAATTTCCTTCCATGGGATATCATTGCCTGCTTTTTGCTGAAAATTTTCTAAGTGTCGATTTTTGAAACTTACAAATATTCTTTAAAAATCGTACCAACTGTGAAAACGTAATTGTTTACCTGTTTTAGATAGATGTCCCAGTACTGAGCCTAGGAGCCCAGCACTGGATTACAAAAGTAACGAGAACGTACTTTACCCGTAACTTGAATTTTCTTCCATAGGAAACCATTGACTGTTTTTCTGTGAAATTTCTTCTAAGTGTCGATTTTGCAAACATGTAAATATTCCTTAAAAATCGCCTGTATAACTTAAACGCAGTTTCTCAACTGCTTACAGGTGGTACAGTAGTGCTGGATCTAGGATCCAACACTGACCTAGAAAACGTAACCATAACCCCACTTACCTGCTAAGTGAATTTCCTTCCATAGGATAACATTGGTAATTTGATCAGCAAAAGTTTCTAAGTGTCAACTTTTAAAATAGCAAAATATTGCTTAAAAATCACAACAGTAACTAAAACGAATTTACTCACTTGTTTCCAAGAACTGTCCCAGGACTGAATCTAGGATCCAGTCCTGGATTTAGAAAAGTAATCCTGAAAGTAATTAATTGCATATAACTTAAAATTCCCATTGAGCTCAATGTATTATTGTGATTCAAATTGTGTTGCCTATTGCAATAAACTGTAACTATGACCTGCAAAAGTCAATTGCCTATTGCAAAGTATTTAACTAAAGCATCTCATTCTGAGAAAGTATATTTTGATACCTATTGTTGGTTCTAAAATAAAACAACAATATCTTTTATATGCAAACCAATGGCCTAGAGTTCAGTTCTTGAGTGTGTGAGACCATTTGCTGACTGAGTGTGTACAACAAATGTTTTACACTGTACTCTGATACTGCCTTACTGCTCGGCAAGCTACCACTTTAGAGAGTAAGGTTATATCTAACTTTAGCCTCTGCCAAACCTCTGGGGACTGGGGACTCTGTGCACACTGTACCTATTTGGGAACAGTATATACAGAGCCACTTTCTCACAGTAGTGATAAAGTGATTAGAGTCCTACGGCCAACATAAAGATACAGCAAAACGTGAGGTGAAAAGCAAAAAGGTTGCTGGTAGGCCACCTTAAGGATGCCAGGTCTAACAAAAACTGAACTAAGGATAACATGAGTAAAACATCAGGTTTCTCTACTGCATTTGGTGAGACAAGTGGGCCTTCTTTTATCTTCCATTCAAGCAATCTTTGACAGACCCCTTTATTATAGAGCTTTTCAAAGATTAAAGATAAGGCACTTACAAAGGAGTCCCAAATAATCAGAGATGGTTGACTTCTGTAATATGGGTCGTAGACTAAAAGCAGCACAAAAACAGAGTGCAACAGGGTCCAAAAAACTTGAGTGCCACAAGAGAGTTTGAATGCAAGTGTATCCTTTTACAGATCCAGAGATATACTCATGCAATTTTTATTTTTAGGACAGAACGTGCATGATGAAAAAAACATTGTTTTTAAAAAGCGCATTGCAGAATATCAGTACTTTGATGTGGGAAAACTTCAAAACTTTCAAACAAAATATTTGTAGGCAGCTTACAGCAAGTTGTTGTGGGCGAGTGGTTAAGGCGATGGACTAGAAATCCATTGGGGTATCCCCGCGCAGGTTCGAATCCTGCCAACAACGAGAATCTTTTTATTATCGGCTACAATTTCAGAAGTTAACCTTTAGTATTTCTTCCATTTCAGTTTTATAAATAGGTGGCTTATTTTTGTGTCACTATTGCCTCTCCACATATTTGTTATCGCTACCTCTTTCATGTCTTTGCTACACCTCATTCCTACTTTAGCACTGGTGTAAACGCTTCAAATTATTATACCGTTGCTCTCTCATTCATACCTGCGCATGCACTTGAAAGTTACTTTACCAATAAAAGACGCAAAGAGAGAAATAGAACAAAAGTGCTGGCTGGATTGGCAAACACACTTCATAAAACTGCATTTTCTTTTTTTATTCTCCCCCGTGTTACATGCTTAACCTCCCCATGTGTAATTTCTCTTAACCTGCTGTCCCAGGAAGAGAATTTCATCTACAGGCTCTTTCTGTGTTTTTTTCCCTAGTCTGTCTTTCCCATTTCTTAGCTGTGTAACTGTTCCTTTACGCGCTCTATTTAAACGCCATCAATCTCATTTGAGCTCCTTGCTCCCGCTTCTGTTTTCTCCACCTCTCATACTGCCAGTTCTCTCTTTCTCTGTGGTTGGTGGCTACTTTCCTGAGCTTCCGAAGCCACGTGGTTCCTGCCTCTTGTTGTCAGACTTGAATTGGAAAAGGAACTATATTAACAAGCCTTTACCACTCACACACGGCGGAAGTTTATACTTTAATTCAGTGAGCTAAGAAAAGCGTGTTGTGGGTCCCCTACGAGCCATGGTGCTTGCTTCATCATGATTTGGCACCAGTCATTAGCCGCAGCTCTGCTAATGAGCCACTGAGGTCAGTTTCAATATTTACTCAAAAACATAACCATGCAGCCCACCCCTCAACTGTGTATTTATCTTGCTTTTCTGCTGTTCGTGTGATTAGCTGGGAGGAGCTCACGGCGACATCCTCCCTATAAAAGTGTAGATGGATCACTCTCTAACTCTTTCTTGCTTCACATACAAATGGCTTGAAAGGTGCAGGGAAGATGCAGGTCTAATAGACAGAATAGAAGGTCTGTGCCAGGTGGGTTTCTCTGCATTGGTGTCCCATCACAGGTCCGCAAGTGTAATGTGTGATCTTTGACTCCTGGCATTTCACAAGCAGGCGGCCAGGAAACGGTTTCAGCCTATCAACCACTGAGGAGACGCAGCCTCTGAATGAGGAATGAGGAAGCAATGAATACATCCAGACTATCACAGGAACAGCCCTGAGTGTTCCGAATTATAAATTCTCCATGTCACTGTATGTCGTTGAGCCCAAGTAGCTCGCCGTGATCGTATAGTGGTTAGTACTCTGCGTTGTGGCCGCAGCAACCTCGGTTCGAATCCGAGTCACAGCATTGTGGTTGGCAATGTCACGGCAGTTGGGTGTTAATTTTACAGAATTAGCAAATGTACCAGTGGTTTTTGTAAAATGTCTATTAAAAACAGATCCTTTCAAATATTTAAACCATCTAACAACAAATGATTTAAACTCGCATGATTATAAGCTGTAGCTATAATGTATTTACTTACATAAATTATCGTTCTTGAACCTATTGGGGGTGGAGGGGAAGCGGAGCTCACCCCCCAGGTGCAGTTGAGTGACCTGTGTTGTGGCTCTCTAGAGGGAAGGCACAAATTTTGCTGTCACCCAGCCCAATCCAGACGTGTATTGGGGCGAGGTTTCAGGCAAATAGAGCAGTAAGTGCAGAGACATGTTCACTCTCTAAAAGTGGCATTTCTAAAATAGTAAAGTTAAATCCAACCTCACCAGTAAGTAGGATTTTTAATAAATAAATAAAGCTACTCCTCTCCGATATGGAATTACCAAATAAAAAGTATAGGGGAATACACAGAGCTAACCTATGAGAGGGGTAGACCTCACAGTAGTGAAAAATGAAATAGACTGTTTGGTACTTACAGGACACGCGAACCACCAAAGTGCATATCTTATTTTTTACTTATATAGCATCATGCACCTAGGACTACCTAGGGCCTACCTTAGGTGTAAATTATATGTAATAAAAGGGGAGTTTAAGGCTTGGCAAGTAGGCTGGGACTCCCCTGGGAGACCCCTGAGTCTATGCCCAGAACCATAACTCTGCCAGTCGAGTACTTACCTAAATGCCGATAACTCACTTTTCTTCCATAGGCTAACATTGAGTGGTTTCACTTGGAAATTCTTCTAAGTGGTGTGGAGTTTTGGAACTTTAAAATATTCATCTAAAATCAGCCGAACAACGAATTCTGATTTACTCACCTGTTATCAGGAGAGACCTCAGTGCTGCATCTTGGAGCTCAGTACTGACCCTGAAAAGTAATTTTAACCGTACTTACCAGTAACACGAATTTCCTTCCATGGGATATCATTGCCTGCTTTTTGCTGAAAATTTTCTAAGTGTCGATTTTTGAAACTTACAAATATTCTTTAAAAATCGTACCAACTGTGAAAACGTAATTGTTTACCTGTTTTAGATAGATGTCCCAGTACTGAGCCTAGGAGCCCAGCACTGGATTACAAAAGTAACGAGAACGTACTTTACCCGTAACTTGAATTTTCTTCCATAGGAAACCATTGACTGTTTTTCTGTGAAATTTCTTCTAAGTGTCGATTTTGCAAACATGTAAATATTCCTTAAAAATCGCCTGTATAACTTAAACGCAGTTTCTCAACTGCTTACAGGTGGTACAGTAGTGCTGGATCTAGGATCCAACACTGACCTAGAAAACGTAACCATAACCCCACTTACCTGCTAAGTGAATTTCCTTCCATAGGATAACATTGGTAATTTGATCAGCAAAAGTTTCTAAGTGTCAACTTTTAAAATAGCAAAATATTGCTTAAAAATCACAACAGTAACTAAAACGAATTTACTCACTTGTTTCCAAGAACTGTCCCAGGACTGAATCTAGGATCCAGTCCTGGATTTAGAAAAGTAATCCTGAAAGTAATTAATTGCATATAACTTAAAATTCCCATTGAGCTCAATGTATTATTGTGATTCAAATTGTGTTGCCTATTGCAATAAACTGTAACTATGACCTGCAAAAGTCAATTGCCTATTGCAAAGTATTTAACTAAAGCATCTCATTCTGAGAAAGTATATTTTGATACCTATTGTTCTTTCTAAAATAAAACAACAATATCTTTTGTATGCAAACCAATGGCCTAGAGTTCAGTTCTTGAGTGTGTGAGACCATTTGCTGACTGAGTGTGTACAACAAATGTTTTACACTGTACTCTGATACTGCCTTACTGCTCGGCAAGCTACCACTTTAGAGAGTAAGGTTATATCTAACTTTAGCCTCTGCCAAACCTCTGGGGACTGGGGACTCTGTGCACACTGTACCTATTTGGGAACAGTATATACAGAGCCACTTTCTCACAGTAGTGATAAAGTGATTAGAGTCCTACGGCCAACATAAAGATACAGCAAAACGTGAGGTGAAAAGCAAAAAGGTTGCTGGTAGGCCACCTTAAGGATGCCAGGTCTAACAAAAACTGAACTAAGGATAACATGAGTAAAACATCAGGTTTCTCTACTGCATTTGGTGAGACAAGTGGGCCTTCTTTTATCTTCCATTCAAGCAATCTTTGACAGACCCCTTTATTATAGAGCTTTTCAAGGATTAAAGATAAGGCACTTACAAAGGAGTCCCAAATAATCAGAGATGGTTGACTTCTGTAATATGGGTCGTAGACTAAAAGCAGCACAAAAACAGAGTGCAACAGGGTCCAAAAAACTTGAGTGCCACAAGAGAGTTTGAATGCAAGTGTATCCTTTTACAGATCCAAAGATATACTCATGCAATTTTTATTTTTAGGACAGAACGTGCATGATGAAAAAAACATTGTTTTTAAAAAGCGCATTGCAGAATATCAGTACTTTGATGTGGGAAAACTTCAAAACTTTCAAACAAAATATTTGTAGGCAGCTTACAGCAAGTTGTTGTGGCCGAGTGGTTAAGGCGATGGACTAGAAATCCATTGGGGTATCCCCGCGCAGGTTCGAATCCTGCCAACAACGAGAATCTTTTTATTATCGGCTACAATTTCAGAAGTTAACCTTTAGTATTTCTTCCATTTCAGTTTTATAAATAGGTGGCTTATTTTTGTGTCACTATTGCCTCTCCACATATTTGTTATCGCTACCTCTTTCATGTCTTTGCTACACCTCATTCCTACTTTAGCACTGGTGTAAACGCTTCAAATTATTATACCGTTGCTCTCTCATTCATACCTGCGCATGCACTTGAAAGTTACTTTACCAATAAAAGACGCAAAGAGAGAAATAGAACAAAAGTGCTGGCTGGATTGGCAAACACACTTCATAAAACTGCATTTTCTTTTTTATTCTCCCCCGTGTTACATGCTTAACCTCCCCATGTGTAATTTCTCTTAACCTGCTGTCCCAGGAAGAGAATTTCATCTACAGGCTCTTTCTGTGTTTTTTTCCCTAGTCTGTCTTTCCCATTTCTTAGCTGTGTAACTGTTCCTTTACGCGCTCTATTTAAACGCCATCAATCTCATTTGAGCTCCTTGCTCCCGCTTCTGTTTTCTCCACCTCTCATACTGCCAGTTCTCTCTTTCTCTGTGGTTGGTGGCTACTTTCCTGAGCTTCCGAAGCCACGTGGTTCCTGCCTCTTGTTGTCAGACTTGAATTGGAAAAGGAACTATATTAACAAGCCTTTACCACTCACACACGGCGGAAGTTTATACTTTAATTCAGTGAGCTAAGAAAAGCGTGTTGTGGGTCCCCTACGAGCCATGGTGCTTGCTTCATCATGATTTGGCACCAGTCATTAGCCGCAGCTCTGCTAATGAGCCACTGAGGTCAGTTTCAATATTTACTCAAAAACATAACCATGCAGCCCACCCCTCAACTGTGTATTTATCTTGCTTTTCTGCTGTTCGTGTGATTAGCTGGGAGGAGCTCACGGCGACATCCTCCCTATAAAAGTGTAGATGGATCACTCTCTAACTCTTTCTTGCTTCACATACAAATGGCTTGAAAGGTGCAGGGAAGATGCAGGTCTAATAGACAGAATAGAAGGTCTGTGCCAGGTGGGTTTCTCTGCATTGGTGTCCCATCACAGGTCCGCAAGTGTAATGTGTGATCTTTGACTCCTGGCATTTCACAAGCAGGCGGCCAGGAAACGGTTTCAGCCTATCAACCACTGAGGAGACGCAGCCTCTGAATGAGGAATGAGGAAGCAATGAATACATCCAGACTATCACAGGAACAGCCCTGAGTGTTCCGAATTATAAATTCTCCATGTCACTGTATGTTGTTGAGCCCAAGTAGCTCGCCGTGATCGTATAGTGGTTAGTACTCTGCGTTGTGGCCGCAGCAACCTCGGTTCGAATCCGAGTCACAGCATTGTGGTTGGCAATGTCACGGCAGTAGGTTGTTAATTTTACAGAATTAGCAAATGTACCAGTGGTTTTTGTAAAATGTCTATTAAAAACAGATCCTTTCAAATATTTAAACCATCTAACAACAAATGATTTAAACTCGCATGATTATAAGCTGTAGCTATAATGTATTTACTTACATAAATTATCATTCTTGAACCTATTGGGGGTGGAGGGGGAGCGGAGATCACCCCCCAGGTGCAGTTGAGTGACCTGTGTTGTGGCTCTCTAGAGGGAAGGCACACATTTTGCTGTCACCCAGCCCAATCCAGACGTGTATTGGGGCCAGGTTTCAGGCAAATAGAGCAGTAAGTGCAGAGAAATGTTCACTCTCTAAAAGTGGCATTTCTAAAATAGTAAAGTTAAATCCAACCTCACCAGTAAGTAGGATTTTCAATAAATAAATAAAGCTACTCCTCTCCGATATGGAATTACCAAATTAAAAGTATAGGGGAATACACAGAGCTAACCTATGAGAGGGGTAGACCTCACAGTAGTGAAAAATGAAATAGACTGTTTGGTACTTACAGGACACGCGAACCACCAAAGTACATAGCTTATTTTTTACTTACATAGCATCATGCACCTAGGACTACCTAGGGCCTACCTTAGGTGTAAATTATATGTAATAAAAGGGGAGTTTAAGGCTTGGCAAGTAGGCTGGGACTCCCCTGGGAGACCCCTGAGTCTATGCCCAGAACCATAACTCTGCCAGTCGAGTACTTACCTAAAAGCCGATAACTCACTTTTCTTCCATAGGCTAACATTGAGTGGTTGCACTTGGAAATTCTTCTAAGTGGTGTGGAGTTTTGGAACTTTAAAATATTCATCTAAAATCAGCCGAACAACGAATTCTGATTTACTCACCTGTTATCAGGAGAGACCTCAGTGCTGCATCTTGGAGCTCAGTACTGACCCTGAAAAGTAATTTTAACCGTACTTACCAGTAACACGAATTTCCTTCCATGGGATATCATTGCCTGCTTTTTGCTGAAAATTTTCTAAGTGTCGATTTTTGAAACTTACAAATATTCTTTAAAAATCGTACCAACTGTGAAAACGTAATTGTTTACCTGTTTTAGATAGATGTCCCAGTACTGAGCCTAGGAGCCCAGCACTGGATTACAAAAGTAACGAGAACGTGCTTTACCCGTAACTTGAATTTTCTTCCATTGGAAACCATTGACTGTTTTTCTGTGAAATTTCTTCTAAGTGTCGATTTTGCAAACATGTAAATATTCCTTAAAAATCGCCTGTATAACTTAAACGCAGTTTCTCAACTGCTTACAGGTGGTACAGTAGTGCTGGATCTAGGATCCAACACTGACCTAGAAAAAGTAACCATAATCCCACTTACCTGCTAAGTGAATTTCCTTCCATAGGATAACGTTGGTATTTTGATCAGCAAAAGTTTCTAAGTGTCAACTTTTAAAATAGCAAAATATTGCTTAAAAATCACAACAGTAACTAAAACGAATTTACTCACTTGTTTCCAAGAACTGTCCCAGGACTGAATCTAGGATCCAGTCCTGGATTTAGAAAAGTAATCCTGAAAGTAATTAATTGCATATAACTTAAAATTCCCATTGAGCTCAATGTATTATTGTGATTCAAATTGTGTTGCCTATTGCAATAAACTGTAACTATGACCTGCAAAAGTCAATTGCCTATTGCAAAGTATTTAACTAAAGCATCTCATTCTGAGAAAGTATATTTTGATACCTATTGTTGGTTCTAAAATAAAACAACAATATCTTTTGTATGCAAACCAATGGCCTAGAGTTCAGTTCTTGAGTGTGTGAGACCATTTGCTGACTGAGTGTGTACAACAAATGTTTTACACTGTACTCTGATACTACCTTACTGCTCGGCAAGCTACCACTTTAGAGAGTAAGGTTATATCTAACTTTAGCCTCTGGCAAACCTCTGGGGACTGGGGACTCTGTGCACACTGTACCTATTTGGGAACAGTATATACAGAGCCACTTTCTCACAGTAGTGATAAAGTGATTAGAGTCCTAAGGCCAACATAAAGATACAGCAAAACGTGAGGTAAAAAGCAAAAAGGTTGCTGGTAGGCCACCTTAAGGATGCCAGGTCTAACAAAAACTGAACTAAGGATAACATGAGTAAAACATCAGGTTTCTCTACTGCATTTGGTGAGACAAGTGGGCCTTCTTTTATCTTCCATTCAAGCAATCTTTGACAGACCCCTTTATTATAGAGCTTTTCAAGGATTAAAGATAAGGCACTTACAAAGGAGTCCCAAATACTCAGAGATGGTTGACTTCTGTAATATGGGTCGTAGACTAAAAGCAGCGCAAAAACAGAGTGCAACAGGGTCCAAAAAACTTGAGTGCCACAAGAGAGTTTGAATGCAAGCGTATCCTTTTACAGATCCAGAGATATACTCATGCAATTTTTGTTTTTAGGACAGAACGTGCATGATGAAAAAAACATTGTTTTTAAAAAGCGCATTGCAGAATATCAGTACTTTGATGTGGGAAAACTTCAAAACTTTCAAACAAAATATTTGTAGGCAGCTTACAGCAAGTTGTTGTGGGCGAGTGGTTAAGGCGATGGACTAGAAATCCATTGGGGTATCCCCGCGCAGGTTCGAATCCTGCCAACAACGAGAAGCTTTTTATTATCGGCTACAATTTCAGAAGTTAACCTTTAGTATTTCTTCCATTTCAGTTTTATAAATAGGTGGCTTATTTTTGTGTCACTATTGCCTCTCCACATATTTGTTATCGCTACCTCTTTCATGTCTTTGCTACACCTCATTCCTACTTTAGCACTGGTGTAAACGCTTCAAATTATTATACGGTTGCTCTCTCATTCATACCTGCGCATGCACTTGAAAGTTACTTTACCAATAAAAGACGCAAAGAGAGAAATAGAACAAAAGTGCTGGCTGGATTGGCAAACACACTTCATAAAACTGCATTTTCTTTTTTATTCTCCCCCGTGTTACATGCTTAACCTCCCCATGTGTAATTTCTCTTAACCTGCTGTCCCAGGAAGAGAATTTCATCTACAGGCTCTTTCTGTGTTTTTTTCCCTAGTCTGTCTTTCCCATTTCTTAGCTGTGTAACTGTTCCTTTACGCGCTCTATTTAAACGCCATCAATCTCATTTGAGCTCCTTGCTCCCGCTTCTGTTTTCTCCACCTCTCATACTGCCAGTTCTCTCTTTCTCTGTGGTTGGTGGCTACTTTCCTGAGCTTCCGAAGCCACGTGGTTCCTGCCTCTTGTTGTCAGACTTGAATTGGAAAAGGAACCATATTAACAAGCCTTTACCACTCACACACGGCGGAAGTTTATACTTTAATTCAGTGAGCTAAGAAAAGCGTGTTGTGGGTCCCCTAAGAGCCATGGTGCTTGCTTCATCATGATTTGGCACCAGTCATTAGCCGCAGCTCTGCTAATGAGCCACTGAGGTCAGTTTCAATATTTACTCAAAAACATAACCATGCAGCCCACCCCTCAACTGTGTATTTATCTTGCTTTTCTGCTGTTCGTGTGATTAGCTGGGAGGAGCTCACGGTGACATCCTCCCTATAAAAGTGTAGATGGATCACTCTCTAACTCTTTCTTGCTTCACATACAAATGGCTTGAAAGGTGCAGGGAAGATGCAGGTCTAATAGACAGAATAGAAGGTCTGTGCCAGGTGGGTTTCTCTGCATTGGTGTCGCATCACAGGTCCGCAAGTGTAATGTGTGATCTTTGACTCCTGGCATTTCACAAGCAGGCGGCCAGGAAACGGTTTCAGCCTATCAACCACTGAGGAGACGCAGCCTCTGAATGAGGAATGAGGAAGCAATGAATACATCCAGCCTATCACAGGAACAGCCCTGAGTGTTCCGAATTATAAATTCTCCATGTCACTGTATGTTGTTGAGCCCAAGTAGCTCGCCGTGATCGTATAGTGGTTAGTACTCTGCGTTGTGGCCGCAGCAACCTCGGTTCGAATCCGAGTCACAGCATTGTGGTTGGCAATGTCACGGCAGTAGGTTGTTAATTTTACAGAATTAGCAAATGTACCAGTGGTTTTTGTAAAATGTCTATTAAAAACAGATCCTTTCAAATATTTAAACCATCTAACAACAAATGATTTAAACTCGCATGATTATAAGCTGTAGCTATAATGTATTTACTTACATAAATTATCATTCTTGAACCTATTGGGGGTGGAGGGGGAGCGGAGATCACCCCCCAGGTGCAGTTGAGTGACCTGTGTTGTGGCTCTCTAGAGGGAAGGCACACATTTTGCTGTCACCCAGCCCAATCCAGACGTGTATTGGGGCCAGGTTTCAGGCAAATAGAGCAGTAAGTGCAGAGAAATGTTCACTCTCTAAAAGTGGCATTTCTAAAATAGTAAAGTTAAATCCAACCTCACCAGTAAGTAGGATTTTCAATAAATAAATAAAGCTACTCCTCTCCGATATGGAATTACCAAATTAAAAGTATAGGGGAATACACAGAGCTAACCTATGAGAGGGGTAGACCTCACAGTAGTGAAAAATGAAATAGACTGTTTGGTACTTACAGGACACGCGAACCACCAAAGTACATAGCTTATTTTTTACTTACATAGCATCATGCACCTAGGACTACCTAGGGCCTACCTTAGGTGTAAATTATATGTAATAAAAGGGGAGTTTAAGGCTTGGCAAGTAGGCTGGGACTCCCCTGGGAGACCCCTGAGTCTATGCCCAGAACCATAACTCTGCCAGTCGAGTACTTACCTAAAAGCCGATAACTCACTTTTCTTCCATAGGCTAACATTGAGTGGTTGCACTTGGAAATTCTTCTAAGTGGTGTGGAGTTTTGGAACTTTAAAATATTCATCTAAAATCAGCCGAACAACGAATTCTGATTTACTCACCTGTTATCAGGAGAGACCTCAGTGCTGCATCTTGGAGCTCAGTACTGACCCTGAAAAGTAATTTTAACCGTACTTACCAGTAACACGAATTTCCTTCCATGGGATATCATTGCCTGCTTTTTGCTGAAAATTTTCTAAGTGTCGATTTTTGAAACTTACAAATATTCTTTAAAAATCGTACCAACTGTGAAAACGTAATTGTTTACCTGTTTTAGATAGATGTCCCAGTACTGAGCCTAGGAGCCCAGCACTGGATTACAAAAGTAACGAGAACGTACTTTACCCGTAACTTGAATTTTCTTCCATTGGAAACCATTGACTGTTTTTCTGTGAAATTTCTTCTAAGTGTCGATTTTGCAAACATGTAAATATTCCTTAAAAATCGCCTGTATAACTTAAACGCAGTTTCTCAACTGCTTACAGGTGGTACAGTAGTGCTGGATCTAGGATCCAACACTGACCTAGAAAAAGTAACCATAATCCCACTTACCTGCTAAGTGAATTTCCTTCCATAGGATAACGTTGGTATTTTGATCAGCAAAAGTTTCTAAGTGTCAACTTTTAAAATAGCAAAATATTGCTTAAAAATCACAACAGTAACTAAAACGAATTTACTCACTTGTTTCCAAGAACTGTCCCAGGACTGAATCTAGGATCCAGTCCTGGATTTAGAAAAGTAATCCTGAAAGTAATTAATTGCATATAACTTAAAATTCCCATTGAGCTCAATGTATTATTGTGATTCAAATTGTGTTGCCTATTGCAATAAACTGTAACTATGACCTGCAAAAGTCAATTGCCTATTGCAAAGTATTTAACTAAAGCATCTCATTCTGAGAAAGTATATTTTGATACCTATTGTTGGTTCTAAAATAAAACAACAATATCTTTTGTATGCAAACCAATGGCCTAGAGTTCAGTTCTTGAGTGTGTGAGACCATTTGCTGACTGAGTGTGTACAACAAATGTTTTACACTGTACTCTGATACTACCTTACTGCTCGGCAAGCTACCACTTTAGAGAGTAAGGTTATATCTAACTTTAGCCTCTGGCAAACCTCTGGGGACTGGGGACTCTGTGCACACTGTACCTATTTGGGAACAGTATATACAGAGCCACTTTCTCACAGTAGTGATAAAGTGATTAGAGTCCTAAGGCCAACATAAAGATACAGCAAAACGTGAGGTAAAAAGCAAAAAGGTTGCTGGTAGGCCACCTTAAGGATGCCAGGTCTAACAAAAACTGAACTAAGGATAACATGAGTAAAACATCAGGTTTCTCTACTGCATTTGGTGAGACAAGTGGGCCTTCTTTTATCTTCCATTCAAGCAATCTTTGACAGACCCCTTTATTATAGAGCTTTTCAAGGATTAAAGATAAGGCACTTACAAAGGAGTCCCAAATACTCAGAGATGGTTGACTTCTGTAATATGGGTCGTAGACTAAAAGCAGCGCAAAAACAGAGTGCAACAGGGTCCAAAAAACTTGAGTGCCACAAGAGAGTTTGAATGCAAGCGTATCCTTTTACAGATCCAGAGATATACTCATGCAATTTTTGTTTTTAGGACAGAACGTGCATGATGAAAAAAACATTGTTTTTAAAAAGCGCATTGCAGAATATCAGTACTTTGATGTGGGAAAACTTCAAAACTTTCAAACAAAATATTTGTAGGCAGCTTACAGCAAGTTGTTGTGGGCGAGTGGTTAAGGCGATGGACTAGAAATCCATTGGGGTATCCCCGCGCAGGTTCGAATCCTGCCAACAACGAGAAGCTTTTTATTATCGGCTACAATTTCAGAAGTTAACCTTTAGTATTTCTTCCATTTCAGTTTTATAAATAGGTGGCTTATTTTTGTGTCACTATTGCCTCTCCACATATTTGTTATCGCTACCTCTTTCATGTCTTTGCTACACCTCATTCCTACTTTAGCACTGGTGTAAACGCTTCAAATTATTATACGGTTGCTCTCTCATTCATACCTGCGCATGCACTTGAAAGTTACTTTACCAATAAAAGACGCAAAGAGAGAAATAGAACAAAAGTGCTGGCTGGATTGGCAAACACACTTCATAAAACTGCATTTTCTTTTTTATTCTCCCCCGTGTTACATGCTTAACCTCCCCATGTGTAATTTCTCTTAACCTGCTGTCCCAGGAAGAGAATTTCATCTACAGGCTCTTTCTGTGTTTTTTTCCCTAGTCTGTCTTTCCCATTTCTTAGCTGTGTAACTGTTCCTTTACGCGCTCTATTTAAACGCCATCAATCTCATTTGAGCTCCTTGCTCCCGCTTCTGTTTTCTCCACCTCTCATACTGCCAGTTCTCTCTTTCTCTGTGGTTGGTGGCTACTTTCCTGAGCTTCCGAAGCCACGTGGTTCCTGCCTCTTGTTGTCAGACTTGAATTGGAAAAGGAACCATATTAACAAGCCTTTACCACTCACACACGGCGGAAGTTTATACTTTAATTCAGTGAGCTAAGAAAAGCGTGTTGTGGGTCCCCTAAGAGCCATGGTGCTTGCTTCATCATGATTTGGCACCAGTCATTAGCCGCAGCTCTGCTAATGAGCCACTGAGGTCAGTTTCAATATTTACTCAAAAACATAACCATGCAGCCCACCCCTCAACTGTGTATTTATCTTGCTTTTCTGCTGTTCGTGTGATTAGCTGGGAGGAGCTCACGGTGACATCCTCCCTATAAAAGTGTAGATGGATCACTCTCTAACTCTTTCTTGCTTCACATACAAATGGCTTGAAAGGTGCAGGGAAGATGCAGGTCTAATAGACAGAATAGAAGGTCTGTGCCAGGTGGGTTTCTCTGCATTGGTGTCGCATCACAGGTCCGCAAGTGTAATGTGTGATCTTTGACTCCTGGCATTTCACAAGCAGGCGGCCAGGAAACGGTTTCAGCCTATCAACCACTGAGGAGACGCAGCCTCTGAATGAGGAATGAGGAAGCAATGAATACATCCAGCCTATCACAGGAACAGCCCTGAGTGTTCCGAATTATAAATTCTCCATGTCACTGTATGTTGTTGAGCCCAAGTAGCTCGCCGTGATCGTATAGTGGTTAGTACTCTGCGTTGTGGCCGCAGCAACCTCGGTTCGAATCCGAGTCACGGCATTGTGGTTGGCAATGTCACGGCAGTTGGGTGTTAATTTTACAGAATTAGCAAATGTACCAGTGGTTTTTGTAAAATGTCTATTAAAAACAGATCCTTTCAAATATTTAAACCATCTAACAACAAATGATTTAAACTCGCATGATTATAAGCTGTAGCTATAATGTATTTACTTACATAAATTATCGTTCTTGAACCTATTGGGGGTGGAGGGGGAGCGGAGATCACCCCCCAGGTGCAGTTGAGTGACCTGTGTTGTGGCTCTCTAGAGGGAAGGCACACATTTTGCTGTCACCCAGCCCAATCCAAACGTGTATTGGGGCCATGTTTCAGGCAAATAGAGCAGTAAGTGCAGAGAAATGTTCACTCTCTAAAAGTGGCATTTCTAAAATAGTAAAGTTAAATCCAACCTCACCAGTAAGTAGGATTTTCAATAAATAAATAAAGCTACTCCTCTCCGATATGGAATTACCAAATTAAAAGTATAGGGGAATACACAGAGCTAACCTATGAGACGGGTAGACCTCACAGTAGTGAAAAATGAAATAGACTGTTTGGTACTTACAGGACACGCGAACCACCAAAGTACATAGCTTATTTTTTACTTACATAGCATCATGCACCTAGGACTACCTAGGGCCTACCTTAGGTATAAATTATATGTAATAAAAGGGGAGTTTAAGGCTTGGCAAGTAGGCTGGGACTCCCCTGGGAGACCCCTGAGTCTATGCCCAGAACCATAACTCTGCCAGTCGAGTACTTACCTAAAAGCCGATAACTCACTTTTCTTCCATAGGCTAACATTGAGTGGTTTCACTTGGAAATTCTTCTAAGTGGTGTGGAGTTTTGGAACTTTAAAATATTCATCTAAAATCAGCCGAACAACGAATTCTGATTTACTCACCTGTTATCAGGAGAGACCTCAGTGCTGCATCTTGGAGCTCGGTACTGACCCTGAAAAGTAATTTTAACCGTACTTACCAGTAACACGAATTTCCTTCCATGGGATATCATTGCCTGCTTTTTGCTGAAAATTTTCTAAGTGTCGATTTTTGAAACTTACAAATATTCTTTAAAAATCGTACCAACTGTGAAAACGTAATTGTTTACCTGTTTTAGATAGATGTCCCAGTACTGAGCCTAGGAGCCCAGCACTGGATTACAAAAGTAACGAGAACGTACTTTACCCGTAACTTGAATTTTCTTCCATTGGAAACCATTGACTGTTTTTCTGTGAAATTTCTTCTAAGTGTCGATTTTGCAAACATGTAAATATTCCTTAAAAATCGCCTGTATAACTTAAACGCAGTTTCTCAACTGCTTACAGGTGGTACAGTAGTGCTGGATCTAGGATCCAACACTGACCTAGAAAAAGTAACCATAATCCCACTTACCTGCTAAGTGAATTTCCTTCCATAGGATAACGTTGGTATTTTGATCAGCAAAAGTTTCTAAGTGTCAACTTTTAAAATAGCAAAATATTGCTTAAAAATCACAACAGTAACTAAAACGAATTTACTCACTTGTTTCCAAGAACTGTCCCAGGACTGAATCTAGGATCCAGTCCTGGATTTAGAAAAGTAATCCTGAAAGTAATTAATTGCATATAACTTAAAATTCCCATTGAGCTCAATGTATTATTGTGATTCAAATTGTGTTGCCTATTGCAATAAACTGTAACTATGACCTGCAAAAGTCAATTGCCTATTGCAAAGTATTTAACTAAAGCATCTCATTCTGAGAAAGTATATTTTGATACCTATTGTTGGTTCTAAAATAAAACAACAATATCTTTTGTATGCAAACCAATGGCCTAGAGTTCAGTTCTTGAGTGTGTGAGACCATTTGCTGACTGAGTGTGTACAACAAATGTTTTACACTGTACTCTGATACTGCCTTACTGCTCGGCAAGCTACCACTTTAGAGAGTAAGGTTATATCTAACTTTAGCCTCTGCCAAACCTCTGGGGACTGGGGACTCTGTGCACACTGTACCTATTTGGGAACAGTATATACAGAGCCACTTTCTCACAGTAGTGATAAAGTGATTAGAGTCCTAAGGCCAACATAAAGATACAGCAAAACGTGAGGTGAAAAGCAAAAAGGTTGCTGGTAGGCCACCTTAAGGATGCCAGGTCTAACAAAAACTGAACTAAGGATAACATGAGTAAAACATCAGGTTTCTCTACTGCATTTGGTGAGACAAGTGGGCCTTCTTTTATCTTCCATTCAAGCAATCTTTGACAGACCCCTTTATTATAGAGCTTTTCAAGGATTAAAGATAAGGCACTTACAAAGGAGTCCCAAATACTCAGAGATGGTTGACTTCTGTAATATGGGTCGTAGACTAAAAGCAGCGCAAAAACAGAGTGCAACAGGGTCCAAAAAACTTGAGTGCCACAAGAGAGTTTGAATGCAAGCGTATCCTTTTACAGATCCAGAGATATACTCATGCAATTTTTGTTTTTAGGACAGAACGTGCATGATGAAAAAACCATTGTTTTTAAAAAGCGCATTGCAGAATATCAGTACTTTGATGTGGGAAAACTTCAAAACTTTCAAACAAAATATTTGTAGGCAGCTTACAGCAAGTTGTTGTGGCCGAGTGGTTAAGGCGATGGACTAGAAATCCATTGGGGTATCCCCGCGCAGGTTCGAATCCTGCCAACAACGAGAAGCTTTTTATTATCGGCTACAATTTCAGAAGTTAACCTTTAGTATTTCTTCCATTTCAGTTTTATAAATAGGTGGCTTATTTTTGTGTCACTATTGCCTCTCCACATATTTGTTATCGCTACCTCTTTCATGTCTTTGCTACACCTCATTCCTACTTTAGCACTGGTGTAAACGCTTCAAATTATTATACGGTTGCTCTCTCATTCATACCTGCGCATGCACTTGAAAGTTACTTTACCAATAAAAGACGCAAAGAGAGAAATAGAACAAAAGTGCTGGCTGGATTGGCAAACACACTTCATAAAACTGCATTTTCTTTTTTATTCTCCCCCGTGTTACATGCTTAACCTCCCCATGTGTAATTTCTCTTAACCTGCTGTCCCAGGAAGAGAATTTCATCTACAGGCTCTTTCTGTGTTTTTTTCCCTAGTCTGTCTTTCCCATTTCTTAGCTGTGTAACTGTTCCTTTACGCGCTCTATTTAAACGCCATCAATCTCATTTGAGCTCCTTGCTCCCGCTTCTGTTTTCTCCACCTCTCATACTGCCAGTTCTCTCTTTCTCTGTGGTTGGTGGCTACTTTCCTGAGCTTCCGAAGCCACGTGGTTCCTGCCTCTTGTTGTCAGACTTGAATTGGAAAAGGAACCATATTAACAAGCCTTTACCACTCACAGACGGCGGAAGTTTATACTTTAATTCAGTGAGCTAAGAAAAGCGTGTTGTGGGTCCCCTACGAGCCATGGTGCTTGCTTCATCATGATTTGGCACCAGTCATTAGCCGCAGCTCTGCTAATGAGCCACTGAGGTCAGTTTCAATATTTACTCAAAAACATAACCATGCAGCCCACCCCTCAACTGTGTATTTATCTTGCTTTTCTGCTGTTCGTGTGATTAGCTGGGAGGAGCTCACGGCGACATCCTCCCTATAAAAGTGTAGATGGATCACTCTCTAACTCTTTCTTGCTTCACATACAAATGGCTTGAAAGGTGCAGGGAAGATGCAGGTCTAATAGACAGAATAGAAGGTCTGTGCCAGGTGGGTTTCTCTGCATTGGTGTCGCATCACAGGTCCGCAAGTGTAATGTGTGATCTTTGACTCCTGGCATTTCACAAGCAGGCGGCCAGGAAACGGTTTCAGCCTATCAACCACTGAGGAGACGCAGCCTCTGAATGAGGAATGAGGAAGCAATGAATACATCCAGCCTATCACAGGAACAGCCCTGAGTGTTCCGAATTATAAATTCTCCATGTCACTGTATGTTGTTGAGCCCAAGTAGCTCGCCGTGATCGTATAGTGGTTAGTACTCTGCGTTGTGGCCGCAGCAACCTCGGTTCGAATCCGAGTCACGGCATTGTGGTTGGCAATGTCACGGCAGTTGGGTGTTAATTTTACAGAATTAGCAAATGTACCAGTGGTTTTTGTAAAATGTCTATTAAAAACAGATCCTTTCAAATATTTAAACCATCTAACAACAAATGATTTAAACTCGCATGATTATAAGCTGTAGCTATAATGTATTTACTTACTTAAATTATCGTTCTTGAACCTATTGGGGGTGGAGGGGGAGCGGAGATCACCCCCCAGGTGCAGTTGAGTGACCTGTGTTGTGGCTCTCTAGAGGGAAGGCACACATTTTGCTGTCACCCAGCCCAATCCAGACGTGTATTGGGGCCAGGTTTCAGGCAAATAGAGCAGTAAGTGCAGAGAAATGTTCACTCTCTAAAAGTGGCATTTCTAAAATAGTAAAGTTAAATCCAACCTCACCAGTAAGTAGGATTTTCAATAAATAAATAAAGCTACTCCTCTCCGATATGGAATTACCAAATTAAAAGTATAGGGGAATACACAGAGCTAACCTATGAGACGGGTAGACCTCACAGTAGTGAAAAATGAAATAGACTGTTTGGTACTTACAGGACACGCGAACCACCAAAGTACATAGCTTATTTTTTACTTACATAGCATCATGCACCTAGGACTACCTAGGGCCTACCTTAGGTATAAATTATATGTAATAAAAGGGGAGTTTAAGGCTTGGCAAGTAGGCTGGGACTCCCCTGGGAGACCCCTGAGTCTATGCCCAGAACCATAACTCTGCCAGTCGAGTACTTACCTAAAAGCCGATAACTCACTTTTCTTCCATAGGCTAACATTGAGTGGTTTCACTTGGAAATTCTTCTAAGTGGTGTGGAGTTTTGGAACTTTAAAATATTCATCTAAAATCAGCCGAACAACGAATTCTGATTTACTCACCTGTTATCAGGAGAGACCTCAGTGCTGCATCTTGGAGCTCGGTACTGACCCTGAAAAGTAATTTTAACCGTACTTACCAGTAACACGAATTTCCTTCCATGGGATATCATTGCCTGCTTTTTGCTGAAAATTTTCTAAGTGTCGATTTTTGAAACTTACAAATATTCTTTAAAAATCGTACCAACTGTGAAAACGTAATTGTTTACCTGTTTTAGATAGATGTCCCAGTACTGAGCCTAGGAGCCCAGCACTGGATTACAAAAGTAACGAGAACGTACTTTACCCGTAACTTGAATTTTCTTCCATTGGAAACCATTGACTGTTTTTCTGTGAAATTTCTTCTAAGTGTCGATTTTGCAAACATGTAAATATTCCTTAAAAATCGCCTGTATAACTTAAACGCAGTTTCTCAACTGCTTACAGGTGGTACAGTAGTGCTGGATCTAGGATCCAACACTGACCTAGAAAAAGTAACCATAATCCCACTTACCTGCTAAGTGAATTTCCTTCCATAGGATAACGTTGGTATTTTGATCAGCAAAAGTTTCTAAGTGTCAACTTTTAAAATAGCAAAATATTGCTTAAAAATCACAACAGTAACTAAAACGAATTTACTCACTTGTTTCCAAGAACTGTCCCAGGACTGAATCTAGGATCCAGTCCTGGATTTAGAAAAGTAATCCTGAAAGTAATTAATTGCATATAACTTAAAATTCCCATTGAGCTCAATGTATTATTGTGATTCAAATTGTGTTGCCTATTGCAATAAACTGTAACTATGACCTGCAAAAGTCAATTGCCTATTGCAAAGTATTTAACTAAAGCATCTCATTCTGAGAAAGTATATTTTGATACCTATTGTTGGTTCTAAAATAAAACAACAATATCTTTTGTATGCAAACCAATGGCCTAGAGTTCAGTTCTTGAGTGTGTGAGACCATTTGCTGACTGAGTGTGTACAACAAATGTTTTACACTGTACTCTGATACTGCCTTACTGCTCGGCAAGCTACCACTTTAGAGAGTAAGGTTATATCTAACTTTAGCCTCTGCCAAACCTCTGGGGACTGGGGACTCTGTGCACACTGTACCTATTTGGGAACAGTATATACAGAGCCACTTTCTCACAGTAGTGATAAAGTGATTAGAGTCCTAAGGCCAAGATAAAGATACAGCAAAACGTGAGGTGAAAAGCAAAAAGGTTGCTGGTAGGCCACCTTAAGGATGCCAGGTCTAACAAAAACTGAACTAAGGATAACATGAGTAAAACATCAGGTTTCTCTACTGCATTTGGTGAGACAAGTGGGCCTTCTTTTATCTTCCATTCAAGCAATCTTTGACAGACCCCTTTATTATAGAGCTTTTCAAGGATTAAAGATAAGGCACTTACAAAGGAGTCCCAAATACTAAGAGATGGTTGACTTCTGTAATATGGGTCGTAGACTAAAAGCAGCGCAAAAACAGAGTGCAACAGGGTCCAAAAAACTTGAGTGCCACAAGAGAGTTTGAATGCAAGCGTATCCTTTTACAGATCCAGAGATATACTCATGCAATTTTTGTTTTTAGGACAGAACGTGCATGATGAAAAAAACATTGTTTTTAAAAAGCGCATTGCAGAATATCAGTACTTTGATGTGGGAAAACTTCAAAACTTTCAAACAAAATATTTGTAGGCAGCTTAAAGCAAGTTGTTGTGGCCGAGTGGTTAAGGCGATGGACTAGAAATCCATTGGGGAATCCCCGCGCAGGTTCGAATCCTGCCAACAACGAGAAGCTTTTTATTATCGGCTACAATTTCAGAAGTTAACCTTTAGTATTTCTTCCATTTCAGTTTTATAAATAGGTGGCTTATTTTTGTGTCACTATTGCCTCTCCACATATTTGTTATCGCTACCTCTTTCATGTCTTTGCTACACCTCATTCCTACTTTAGCACTGGTGTAAACGCTTCAAATTATTATACGGTTGCTCTCTCATTCATACCTGCGCATGCACTTGAAAGTTACTTTACCAATAAAAGACGCAAAGAGAGAAATAGAACAAAAGTGCTGGCTGGATTGGCAAACACACTTCATAAAACTGCATTTTCTTTTTTATTCTCCCCCGTGTTACATGCTTAACCTCCCCATGTGTAATTTCTCTTAACCTGCTGTCCCAGGAAGAGAATTTCATCTACAGGCTCTTTCTGTGTTTTTTTCCCTAGTCTGTCTTTCCCATTTCTTAGCTGTGTAACTGTTCCTTTACGCGCTCTATTTAAACGCCATCAATCTCATTTGAGCTCCTTGCTCCCGCTTCTGTTTTCTCCACCTCTCATACTGCCAGTTCTCTCTTTCTCTGTGGTTGGTGGCTACTTTCCTGAGCTTCCGAAGCCACGTGGTTCCTGCCTCTTGTTGTCAGACTTGAATTGGAAAAGGAACCATATTAACAAGCCTTTACCACTCACAGACGGCGGAAGTTTATACTTTAATTCAGTGAGCTAAGAAAAGCGTGTTGTGGGTCCCCTACGAGCCATGGTGCTTGCTTCATCATGATTTGGCACCAGTCATTAGCCGCAGCTCTGCTAATGAGCCACTGAGGTCAGTTTCAATATTTACTCAAAAACATAACCATGCAGCCCACCCCTCAACTGTGTATTTATCTTGCTTTTCTGCTGTTCGTGTGATTAGCTGGGAGGAGCTCACGGCGACATCCTCCCTATAAAAGTGTAGATGGATCACTCTCTAACTCTTTCTTGCTTCACATACAAATGGCTTGAAAGGTGCAGGGAAGATGCAGGTCTAATAGACAGAATAGAAGGTCTGTGCCAGGTGGGTTTCTCTGCATTGGTGTCGCATCACAGGTCCGCAAGTGTAATGTGTGATCTTTGACTCCTGGCATTTCACAAGCAGGCGGCCAGGAAACGGTTTCAGCCTATCAACCACTGAGGAGACGCAGCCTCTGAATGAGGAATGAGGAAGCAATGAATACATCCAGCCTATCACAGGAACAGCCCTGAGTGTTCCGAATTATAAATTCTCCATGTCACTGTATGTTGTTGAGCCCAAGTAGCTCGCCGTGATCGTATAGTGGTTAGTACTCTGCGTTGTGGCCGCAGCGACCTCGGTTCGAATCCGAGTCACGGCATTGTGGTTGGCAATGTCACGGCAGTTGGGTGTTAATTTTACAGAATTAGCAAATGTACCAGTGGTTTTTGTAAAATGTCTATTAAAAACAGATCCTTTCAAATATTTAAACCATCTAACAACAAATGATTTAAACTCGCATGATTATAAGCTGTAGCTATAATGTATTTACTTACTTAAATTATCGTTCTTGAACCTATTGGGGGTGGAGGGGGAGCGGAGATCACCCCCCAGGTGCAGTTGAGTGACCTGTGTTGTGGCTCTCTAGAGGGAAGGCACACATTTTGCTGTCACCCAGCCCAATCCAGACGTGTATTGGGGCCAGGTTTCAGGCAAATAGAGCAGTAAGTGCAGAGAAATGTTCACTCTCTAAAAGTGGCATTTCTAAAATAGTAAAGTTAAATCCAACCTCACCAGTAAGTAGGATTTTCAATAAATAAATAAAGCTACTCCTCTCCGATATGGAATTACCAAATTAAAAGTATAGGGGAATACACAGAGCTAACCTATGAGACGGGTAGACCTCACAGTAGTGAAAAATGAAATAGACTGTTTGGTACTTACAGGACACGCGAACCACCAAAGTACATAGCTTATTTTTTACTTACATAGCATCATGCACCTAGGACTACCTAGGGCCTACCTTAGGTATAAATTATATGTAATAAAAGGGGAGTTTAAGGCTTGGCAAGTAGGCTGGGACTCCCCTGGGAGACCCCTGAGTCTATGCCCAGAACCATAACTCTGCCAGTCGAGTACTTACCTAAAAGCCGATAACTCACTTTTCTTCCATAGGCTATCATTGAGTGGTTTCACTTGGAAATTCTTCTAAGTGGTGTGGAGTTTTGGAACTTTAAAATATTCATCTAAAATCAGCCGAACAACGAATTCTGATTTACTCACCTGTTATCAGGAGAGACCTCAGTGCTGCATCTTGGAGCTCGGTACTGACCCTGAAAAGTAATTTTAACCGTACTTACCAGTAACTCGAATTTCCTTCCATGGGATATCATTGCCTGCTTTTTGCTGAAAATTTTCTAAGTGTCGATTTTTGAAACTTACAAATATTCTTTAAAAATCGTACCAACTGTGAAAACGTAATTGTTTACCTGTTTTAGATAGATGTCCCAGTACTGAGCCTAGGAGCCCAGCACTGGATTACAAAAGTAACGAGAACGTACTTTACCCGTAACTTGAATTTTCTTCCATTGGAAACCATTGACTGTTTTTCTGTGAAATTTCTTCTAAGTGTCGATTTTGCAAACATGTAAATATTCCTTAAAAATCGCCTGTATAACTTAAACGCAGTTTCTCAACTGCTTACAGGTGGTACAGTAGTGCTGGATCTAGGATCCAACACTGACCTAGAAATGTAACCATAATCCCACTTACCTGCTAAGTGAATTTCCTTCCATAGGATAACGTTGGTATTTTGATCAGCAAAAGTTTCTAAGTGTCAACTTTTAAAATAGCAAAATATTGCTTAAAAATCACAACAGTAACTAAAACGAATTTACTCACTTGTTTCCAAGAACTGTCCCAGGACTGAATCTAGGATCCAGTCCTGGATTTAGAAAAGTAATCCTGAAAGTAATTAATTGCATATAACTTAAAATTCCCATTGAGCTCAATGTATTATTGTGATTCAAATTGTGTTGCCTATTGCAATAAACTGTAACTATGACCTGCAAAAGTCAATTGCCTATTGCAAAGTATTTAACTAAAGCATCTCATTCTGAGAAAGTATATTTTGATACCTATTGTTGGTTCTAAAATAAAACAACAATATCTTTTGTATGCAAACCAATGGCCTAGAGTTCAGTTCTTGAGTGTGTGAGACCATTTGCTGACTGAGTGTGTACAACAAATGTTTTACACTGTACTCTGATACTGCCTTACTGCTCGGCAAGCTACCACTTTAGAGAGTAAGGTTATATCTAACTTTAGCCTCTGCCAAACCTCTGGGGACTGGGGACTCTGTGCACACTGTACCTATTTGGGAACAGTATATACAGAGCCACTTTCTCACAGTAGTGATAAAGTGATTAGAGTCCTAAGGCCAACATAAAGATACAGCAAAACGTGAGGTGAAAAGCAAAAAGGTTGCTGGTAGGCCACCTTAAGGATGCCAGGTCTAACAAAAACTGAACTAAGGATAACATGAGTAAAACATCAGGTGTCTCTACTGCATTTGGTGAGACAAGTGGGCCTTCTTTTATCTTCCATTCAAGCAATCTTTGACAGACCCCTTTATTATAGAGCTTTTCAAGGATTAAAGATAAGGCACTTACAAAGGAGTCCCAAATACTCAGAGATGGTTGACTTCTGTAATATGGGTCGTAGACTAAAAGCAGCGCAAAAACAGAGTGCAACAGGGTCCAAAAAACTTGAGTGCCACAAGAGAGTTTGAATGCAAGCGTATCCTTTTACAGATCCAGAGATATACTCATGCAATTTTTGTTTTTAGGACAGAACGTGCATGATGAAAAAACCATTGTTTTTAAAAAGCGCATTGCAGAATATCAGTTCTTTGATGTGGGAAAACTTCAAAACTTTCAAACAAAATATTTGTAGGCAGCTTACAGCAAGTTGTTGTGGCCGAGTGGTTAAGGCGATGGACTAGAAATCCATTGGGGTATCCCCGCGCAGGTTCGAATCCTGCCAACAACGAGAATCTTTTTATTATCGGCTACAATTTCAGAAGTTAACCTTTAGTATTTCTTCCATTTCAGTTTTATAAATAGGTGGCTTATTTTTGTGTCACTATTGCCTCTCCACATATTTGTTATCGCTACCTCTTTCATGTCTTTGCTACACCTCATTCCTACTTTAGCACTGGTGTAAACGCTTCAAATTATTATACGGTTGTTCTCTCATTCATACCTGCGCATGCACTTGAAAGTTACTTTACCAATAAAAGACGCAAAGAGAGAAATAGAACAAAAGTGCTGGCTGGATTGGCAAACACACTTCATAAAACTGCATTTTCTTTTTTATTCTCCCCCGTGTTACATGCTTAACCTCCCCATGTGTAATTTCTCTTAACCTGCTGTCCCAGGAAGAGAATTTCATGTACAGGCTCTTTCTGTGTTTTTTTCCCTAGTCTGTCTTTCCCATTTCTTAGCTGTGTAACTGTTCCTTTACGCGCTCTATTTAAACGCCATCAATCTCATTTGAGCTCCTTACTCCCGCTTCTGTTTTCTCCACCTCTCATACTGCCAGTTCTCTCTTTCTCTGTGGTTGGTGGCTACTTTCCTGAGCTTCCGAAGCCACGTGGTTCCTGCCTCTTGTTGTCAGACTTGAATTGGAAAAGGAACCATATTAACAAGCCTTTACCACTCACACACGGCGGAAGTTTATACTTTAATTCAGTGAGCTAAGAAAAGCGTGTTGTGGGTCCCCTACGAGCCATGGTGCTTGCTTCATCATGATTTGGCACCAGTCATTAGCCGCAGCTCTGCTAATGAGCCACTGAGGTCAGTTTCAATATTTACTCAAAAACATAACCATGCAGCCCACCCCTCAACTGTGTATTTATCTTGCTTTTCTGCTGTTCGTGTGATTAGCTGGGAGGAGCTCACGGCGACATCCTCCCTATAAAAGTGTAGATGGATCACTCTCTAACTCTTTCTTGCTTCACATACAAATGGCTTGAAAGGTGCAGGGAAGATGCAGGTCTAATAGACAGAATAGAAGGTCTGTGCCAGGTGGGTTTCTCTGCATTGGTGTCCCATCACAGGTCCGCAAGTGTAATGTGTGATCTTTGACTCCTGGCATTTCACAAGCAGGCGGCCAGGAAACGGTTTCAGCCTATCAACCACTGAGGAGACGCAGCCTCTGAATGAGGAATGAGGAAGCAATGAATACATCCAGCCTATCACAGGAACAGCCCTGAGTGTTCCGAATTATAAATTCTCCATGTCACTGTATGTCGTTGAGCCCAAGTAGCTCGCCGTGATCGTATAGTGGTTAGTACTCTGCGTTGTGGCCGCAGCAACCTCGGTTCGAATCCGAGTCACGGCATTGTGGTTGGCAATGTCACGGCAGTTGGGTGTTAATTTTACAGAATTAGCAAATGTACCAGTGGTTTTTGTAAAATGTCTATTAAAAACAGATCCTTTCAAATATTTAAACCATCTAACAACAAATGATTTAAACTCGCATGATTATAAGCTGTAGCTATAATGTATTTACTTACATAAATTATCGTTCTTGAACCTATTGGGGGTGGAGGGGGAGCGGAGCTCACCCCCCAGGTGCAGTTGAGTGACCTGTGTTGTGGCTCTCTAGAGGGAAGGCACAAATTTTGCTGTCACCCAGCCCAATCCAGACGTGTATTGGGGCCAGGTTTCAGGCAAATAGAGCAGTAAGTGCAGAGAAATGTTCACTCTCTAAAAGTGGCATTTCTAAAATAGTAAAGTTAAATCCAACCTCACCAGTAAGTAGGATTTTCAATAAATAAATAAAGCTACTCCTCTCCGATATGGAATTACCAAATTAAAAGTATAGGGGAATACACAGAGCTAACCTATGAGAGGGGTAGACCTCACAGTAGTGAAAAATGAAATAGACTGTTTGGTACTTACAGGACACGCGAACCACCAAAGTACATAGCTTATTTTTTACTTACATAGCATCATGCACCTAGGACTACCTAGGGCCTACCTTAGGTGTAAATTATATGTAATAAAAGGGGAGTTTAAGGCTTGGCAAGTAGGCTGGGACTCCCCTGGGAGACCCCTGAGTCTATGCCCAGAACCATAACTCTGCCAGTCGAGTACTTACCTAAAAGCCGATAACTCACTTTTCTTCCATAGGCTAACATTGAGTGGTTTCACTTGGAAATTCTTCTAAGTGGTGTGGAGTTTTGGAACTTTAAAATATTCATCTAAAATCAGCCGAACAACGAATTCTGATTTACTCACCTGTTATCAGGAGAGACCTCAGTGCTGCATCTTGGAGCTCGGTACTGACCCTGAAAAGTAATTTTAACCGTACTTACCAGTAACTCGAATTTCCTTCCATGGGATATCATTGCCTGCTTTTTGCTGAAAATTTTCTAAGTGTCGATTTTTGAAACTTACAAATATTCTTTAAAAATCGTACCAACTGTGAAAACGTAATTGTTTACCTGTTTTAGATAGATGTCCCAGTACTGAGCCTAGGAGCCCAGCACTGGATTACAAAAGTAACGAGAACGTACTTTACACGTAACTTGAATTTTCTTCCATAGGAAACCATTGACTGTTTTTCTGTGAAATTTCTTCTAAGTGTCGATTTTGCAAACATGTAAATATTCCTTAAAAATCGCCTGTATAACTTAAACGCAGTTTCTCAACTGCTTACAGGTGGTACAGTAGTGCTGGATCTAGGATCCAACACTGACCTAGAAAAAGTAACCATAATCCCACTTACCTGCTAAGTGAATTTCCTTCCATAGGATAACGTTGGTATTTTGATCAGCAAAAGTTTCTGTGTCAACTTTTAAAATAGCAAAATATTGCTTAAAAATCACAACAGTAACTAAAACGAATTTACTCACTTGTTTCCAAGAACTGTCCCAGGACTGAATCTAGGATCCAGTCCTGGATTTAGAAAAGTAATCCTGAAAGTAATTAATTGCATATAACTTAAAATTCCCATTGAGCTCAATGTATTATTGTGATTCAAATTGTGTTGCCTATTGCAATAAACTGTAACTATGACCTGCAAAAGTCAATTGCCTATTGCAAAGTATTTAACTAAAGCATCTCATTCTGAGAAAGTATATTTTGATACCTATTGTTGGTTCTAAAATAAAACAACAATATCTTTTGTATGCAAACCAATGGCCTAGAGTTCAGTTCTTGAGTGTGTGAGACCATTTGCTGACTGAGTGTGTACAACAAATGTTTTACACTGTACTCTGATACTGCCTTACTGCTCGGCAAGCTACCACTTTAGAGAGTAAGGTTATATCTAACTTTAGCCTCTGCCAAACCTCTGGGGACTGGGGACTCTGTGCACACTGTACCTATTTGGGAACAGTATATACAGAGCCACTTTCTCACAGTAGTGATAAAGTGATTAGAGTCCTAAGGCCAACATAAAGATACAGCAAAACGTGAGGTGAAAAGCAAAAAGGTTGCTGGTAGGCCACCTTAAGGATGCCAGGTCTAACAAAAACTGAACTAAGGATAACATGAGTAAAACATCAGGTTTCTCTACTGCATTTGGTGAGACAAGTGGGCCTTCTTTTATCTTCCATTCAAGCAATCTTTGACAGACCCCTTTATTATAGAGCTTTTCAAGGATTAAAGATAAGGCACTTACAAAGGAGTCCCAAATACTCAGAGATGGTTGACTTCTGTAATATGGGTCGTAGACTAAAAGCAGCGCAAAAACAGAGTGCAACAGGGTCCAAAAAACTTGAGTGCCACAAGGGAGTTTGAATGCAAGCGTATCCTTTTACAGATCCAGAGATATACTCATGCAATTTTTGTTTTTAGGACAGAACGTGCATGATGAAAAAAACATTGTTTTTAAAAAGCGCATTGCAGAATATCAGTACTTTGATGTGGGAAAACTTCAAAACTTTCAAACAAAATATTTGTAGGCAGCTTACAGCAAGTTGTTGTGGCCGAGTGGTTAAGGCGATGGACTAGAAATCCATTGGGGTATCCCCGCGCAGGTTCGAATCCTGCCAACAACGAGAAGCTTTTTATTATCGGCTACAATTTCAGAAGTTAACCTTTAGTATTTCTTCCATTTCAGTTTTATAAATAGGTGGCTTATTTTTGTGTCACTATTGCCTCTCCACATATTTGTTATCGCTACCTCTTTCATGTCTTTGCTACACCTCATTCCTACTTTAGCACTGGTGTAAACGCTTCAAATTATTATACGGTTGCTCTCTCATTCATACCTGCGCATGCACTTGAAAGTTACTTTACCAATAAAAGACGCAAAGAGAGAAATAGAACAAAAGTGCTGGCTGGATTGGCAAACACACTTCATAAAACTGCATTTTCTTTTTTATTCTCCCCCGTGTTACATGCTTAACCTCCCCATGTGTAATTTCTCTTAACCTGCTGTCCCAGGAAGAGAATTTCATCTACAGGCTCTTTCTGTGTTTTTTTCCCTAGTCTGTCTTTCCCATTTCTTAGCTGTGTAACTGTTCCTTTACGCGCTCTATTTAAACGCCATCAATCTCATTTGAGCTCCTTGCTTCCGCTTCTGTTTTCTCCACCTCTCATACTGCCAGTTCTCTCTTTCTCTGTGGTTGGTGGCTACTTTCCTGAGCTTCCGAAGCCACGTGGTTCCTGCCTCTTGTTGTCAGACTTGAATTGGAAAAGGAACCATATTAACAAGCCTTTACCACTCACACACGGCGGAAGTTTATACTTTAATTCAGTGAGCTAAGAAAAGCGTGTTGTGGGTCCCCTACGAGCCATGGTGCTTGCTTCATCATGATTTGGCACCAGTCATTAGCCGCAGCTCTGCTAATGAGCCACTGAGGTCAGTTTCAATATTTACTCAAAAACATAACCATGCAGCCCACCCCTCAACTGTGTATTTATCTTGCTTTTCTGCTGTTCGTGTGATTAGCTGGGAGGAGCTCACGGCGACATCCTCCCTATAAAAGTGTAGATGGATCACTCTCTAACTCGTTCTTGCTTCACATACAAATGGCTTGAAAGGTGCAGGGAAGATGCAGGTCTAATAGACAGAATAGAAGGTCTGTGCCAGGTGGGTTTCTCTGCATTGGTGTCCCATCACAGGTCCGCAAGTGTCATGTGTGATCTTTGACTCCTGGCATTTCACAAGCAGGCGGCCAGGAAACGGTTTCAGCCTATCAACCACTGAGGAGACGCAGCCTCTGAATGAGGAATGAGGAAGCAATGAATACATCCAGCCTATCACAGGAACAGCCCTGAGTGTTCCGAATTATAAATTCTCCATGTCACTGTATGTCGTTGAGCCCAAGTAGCTCGCCGTGATCGTATAGTGGTTAGTACTCTGCGTTGTGGCCGCAGCAACCTCGGTTCGAATCCGAGTCACGGCATTGTGGTTGGCAATGTCACGGCAGTTGGGTGTTAATTTTACAGAATTAGCAAATGTACCAGTGGTTTTTGTAAAATGTCTATTAAAAACAGATCCTTTCAAATATTTAAACCATCTAACAACAAATGATTTAAACTCGCATGATTATAAGCTGTAGCTATAATGTATTTACTTACATAAATTATCGTTCTTGAACCTATTGGGGGTGGAGGGGGAGCGGAGATCACCCCCCAGGTGCAGTTGAGTGACCTGTGTTGTGGCTCTCCAGAGGGAAGGCACACATTTTGCTGTCACCCAGCCCAATCCAGACGTGTATTGGGGCCAGGTTTCAGGCAAATAGAGCAGTAAGTGCAGAGAAATGTTCACTCTCTAAAAGTGGCATTTCTAAAATAGTAAAGTTAAATCCAACCTCACCAGTAAGTAGGATTTTCAATAAATAAATAAAGCTACTCCTCTCAGATATGGAATTACCAAATTAAAAGTATAGGGGAATACACAGAGCTAACCTATGAGAGGGGTAGACCTCACAGTAGTGAAAAATGAAATAGACTGTTTGGTACTTACAGGACACGCGAACCACCAAAGTACATAGCTTATTTTTTACTTACATAGCATCATGCACCTAGGACTACCTAGGGCCTACCTTAGGTGTAAATTATATGTAATAAAAGGGGAGTTTAAGGCTTGGCAAGTAGGCTGGGACTCCCCTGGGAGACCCCTGAGTCTATGCTCAGAACCATAACTCTGCCAGTCGAGTACTTACCTAAAAGCCGATAACTCACTTTTCTTCCATAGGCTAACATTGAGTGGTTTCACTTGGAAATTCTTCTAAGTGGTGTGGAGTTTTGGAACTTTAAAATATTCATCTAAAATCAGCCGAACAACGAATTCTGATTTACTCACCTGTTATCAGGAGAGACCTCAGTGCTGCATCTTGGAGCTCGGTACTGACCCTGAAAAGTAATTTTAACCGTACTTACCAGTAACACGAATTTTCTTCCATGGGATATCATTGCCTGCTTTTTGCTGAAAATTTTCTAAGTGTCGATTTTTGAAACTTACAAATATTCTTTAAAAATCGTACCAACTGTGAAAACGTAATTGTTTACCTGTTTTAGATAGATGTCCCAGTACTGAGCCTAGGAGCCCAGCACTGGATTACAAAAGTAACGAGAACGTACTTTACACGTAACTTGAATTTTCTTCCATAGGAAACCATTGACTGTTTTTCTGTGAAATTTCTTCTAAGTGTCGATTTTGCAAACATGTAAATATTCCTTAAAAATCGCCTGTATAACTTAAACACAGTTTCTCAACTGCTTACAGGTGGTACAGTAGTGCTGGATCTAGGATCCAACACTGACCTAGAAAAAGTAACCATAATCCCACTTACCTGCTAAGTGAATTTCCTTCCATAGGATAATGTTGGTATTTTGATCAGCAAAAGTTTCTAAGTGTCAACTTTTAAAATAGCAAAATATTGCTTAAACATCACAACAGTAACTAAAACGAATTTACTCACTTGTTTCCAAGAACTGTCCCAGGACTGAATCTAGGATCCAGTCCTGGATTTAGAAAAGTAATCCTGAAAGTAATTAATTGCATATAACTTAAAATTCCCATTGAGCTCAATGTATTATTGTGATTCAAATTGTGTTGCCTATTGCAATAAACTGTAACTATGACCTGCAAAAGTCAATTGCCTATTGCAAAGTATTTAACTAAAGCATCTCATTCTGAGAAAGTATATTTTGATACCTATTGTTGGTTCTAAAATAAAACAACAATATCTTTTGTATGCAAACCAATGGCCTAGAGTTCAGTTCTTGAATGTGTGAGACCATTTGCTGACTGAGTGTGTACAACAAATGTTTTACACTGTACTCTGATACTGCCTTACTGCTCGGCAAGCTACCACTTTAGAGAGTAAGGTTATATCTAACTTTAGCCTCTGCCAAACCTCTGGGGACTGGGGACTCTGTGCACACTGTACCTATTTGGGAACAGTATATACAGAGCCACTTTCTCACAGTAGTGATAAAGTGATTAGAGTCCTAAGGCCAACATAAAGATACAGCAAAACGTGAGGTGAAAAGCAAAAAGGTTGCTGGTAGGCCACCTTAAGGATGCCAGGTCTAACAAAAACTGAACTAAGGATAACATGAGTAAAACATCAGGTTTCTCTACTGCATTTGGTGAGACAAGTGGGCCTTCTTTTATCTTCCATTCAAGCAATCTTTGACAGACCCCTTTATTATAGAGCTTTTCAAGGATTAAAGATAAGGCACTTACAAAGGAGTCCCAAATACTCAGAGATGGTTGACTTCTGTAATATGGGTCGTAGACTAAAAGCAGCGCAAAAACAGAGTGCAACAGGGTCCAAAAAACTTGAGTGCCACAAGAGAGTTTGAATGCAAGCGTATCCTTTTACAGATCCAGAGATATACTCATGCAATTTTTGTTTTTAGGACAGAACGTGCATGATGAAAAAAACATTGTTTTTAAAAAGCGCATTGCAGAATATCAGTACTTTGATGTGGGAAAACTTCAAAACTTTCAAACAAAATATTTGTAGGCAGCTTACAGCAAGTTGTTGTGGCCGAGTGGTTAAGGCGATGGACTAGAAATCCATTGGGGTATCCCCGCGCAGGTTCGAATCCTGCCAACAACGAGAATCTTTTTATTATCGGCTACAATTTCAGAAGTTAACCTTTAGTATTTCTTCCATTTCAGTTTTATAAATAGGTGGCTTATTTTTGTGTCACTATTGCCTCTCCACATATTTGTTATCGCTACCTCTTTCATGTCTTTGCTACACCTCATTCCTACTTTAGCACTGGTGTAAACGCTTCAAATTATTATACGGTTGCTCTCTCATTCATACCTGCGCATGCACTTGAAAGTTACTTTACCAATAAAAGACGCAAAGAGAGAAATAGAACAAAAGTGCTGGCTGGATTGGCAAACACACTTCATAAAACTGCATTTTCTTTTTTATTCTCCCCCGTGTTACATGCTTAACCTCCCCATGTGTAATTTCTCTTAACCTGCTGTCCCAGGAAGAGAATTTCATGTACAGGCTCTTTCTGTGTTTTTTTCCCTAGTCTGTCTTTCCCATTTCTTAGCTGTGTAACTGTTCCTTTACGCGCTCTATTTAAACGCCATCAATCTCATTTGAGCTCCTTGCTCCCGCTTCTGTTTTCTCCACCTCTCATACTGCCAGTTCTCTCTTTCTCTGTGGTTGGTGGCTACTTTCCTGAGCTTCCGAAGCCACGTGGTTCCTGCCTCTTGTTGTCAGACTTGAATTGGAAAAGGAACCATATTAACAAGCCTTTACCACTCACACACGGCGGAAGTTTATACTTTAATTCAGTGAGCTAAGAAAAGCGTGTTGTGGGTCCCCTACGAGCCATGGTGCTTGCTTCATCATGATTTGGCACCAGTCATTAGCCGCAGCTCTGCTAATGAGCCACTGAGGTCAGTTTCAATATTTACTCAAAAACATAACCATGCAGCCCACCCCTCAACTGTGTATTTATCTTGCTTTTCTGCTGTTCGTGTGATTAGCTGGGAGGAGCTCACGGCGACATCCTCCCTATAAAAGTGTAGATGGATCACTCTCTAACTCTTTCTTGCTTCACATACAAATGGCTTGAAAGGTGCAGGGAAGATGCAGGTCTAATAGACAGAATAGAAGGTCTGTGCCAGGTGGGTTTCTCTGCATTGGTGTCCCATCACAGGTCCGCAAGTGTAATGTGTGATCTTTGACTCCTGGCATTTCACAAGCAGGCGGCCAGGAAACGGTTTCAGCCTATCAACCACTGAGGAGACGCAGCCTCTGAATGAGGAATGAGGAAGCAATGAATACATCCAGCCTATCACAGGAACAGCCCTGAGTGTTCCGAATTATAAATTCTCCATGTCACTGTATGTCGTTGAGCCCAAGTAGCTCGCCGTGATCGTATAGTGGTTAGTACTCTGCGTTGTGGCTGCAGCAACCTCGGTTCGAATCTGAGTCATGGCATTGTGGTTGGCCATGTCACGGCAGTTGGGTGTTAATTTTACAGAATTAGCAAATGTACCAGTGGTTTTTGTAAAATGTCTATTAAAAACAGATCCTTTCAAATATTTAAACCATCTAACAACAAATGATTTAAACTCGCATGATTATAAGCTGTAGCTATAATGTATTTACTTACATAAATTATCGTTCTTGAACCTATTGGGGGTGGAGGGGGAGCGGAGATCACCCCCCAGGTGCAGTTGAGTGACCTGTGTTGTGGCTCTCTAGAGGGAAGGCACACATTTTTCTGTCACCCAGCCCAATCCAGACGTGTATTGGGGCCAGGTTTCAGGCAAATAGAGCAGTAAGTGCAGAGAAATGTTCACTCTCTAAAAGTGGCATTTCTAAAATAGTAAAGTTAAATCCAACCTCACCAGTAAGTAGGATTTTCAATAAATAAATAAAGCTACTCCTCTCCGATATGGAATTACCAAATTAAAAGTATAGGGGAATACACAGAGCTAACCTATGAGAGGGGTAGACCTCACAGTAGTGAAAAATGAAATAGACTGTTTGGTACTTACAGGACACGCGAACCACCAAAGTACATAGCTTATTTTTTACTTACATAGCATCATGCACCTAGGACTACCTAGGGCCTACCTTAGGTGTAAATTATATGTAATAAAAGGGGAGTTTAAGGCTTGGCAAGTAGGCTGGGACTCCCCTGGGAGACCCCTGAGTCTATGCCCAGAACCATAACTCTGCCAGTCGAGTACTTACCTAAAAGCCGATAACTCACTTTTCTTCCATAGGCTAACATTGAGTGGTTTCACTTGGAAATTCTTCTAAGTGGTGTGGAGTTTTGGAACTTTAAAATATTCATCTAAAATCAGCCGAACAACGAATTCTGATTTACTCACCTGTTATCAGGAGAGACCTCAGTGCTGCATCTTGGAGCTCGGTACTGACCCTGAAAAGTAATTTTAACCGTACTTACCAGTAACTCGAATTTCCTTCCATGGGATATCATTGCCTGCTTTTTGCTGAAAATTTTCTAAGTGTCGATTTTTGAAACTTACAAATATTCTTTAAAAATCGTACCAACTGTGAAAACGTAATTGTTTACCTGTTTTAGATAGATGTCCCAGTACTGAGCCTAGGAGCCCAGCACTGGATTACAAAAGTAACGAGAACGTACTTTACACGTAACTTGAATTTTCTTCCATAGGAAACCATTGACTGTTTTTCTGTGAAATTTCTTCTAAGTGTCGGTTTTGCAAACATGTAAATATTCCTTAAAAATCGCCTGTATAACTTAAACGCAGTTTCTCAACTGCTTACAGGTGGTACAGTAGTGCTGGATCTAGGATCCAACACTGACCTAGAAAAAGTAACCATAATCCCACTTACCTGCTAAGTGAATTTCCTTCCATAGGATAACGTTGGTATTTTGATCAGCAAAAGTTTCTGTGTCAACTTTTAAAATAGCAAAATATTGCTTAAAAATCACAACAGTAACTAAAACGAATTTACTCACTTGTTTCCAAGAACTGTCCCAGGACTGAATCTAGGATCCAGTCCTGGATTTAGAAAAGTAATCCTGAAAGTAATTAATTGCATATAACTTAAAATTCCCATTGAGCTCAATGTATTATTGTGATTCAAATTGTGTTGCCTATTGCAATAAACTGTAACTATGACCTGCAAAAGTCAATTGCCTATTGCAAAGTATTTAACTAAAGCATCTCATTCTGAGAAAGTATATTTTGATACCTATTGTTGGTTCTAAAATAAAACAACAATATCTTTTGTATGCAAACCAATGGCCTAGAGTTCAGTTCTTGAGTGTGTGAGACCATTTGCTGACTGAGTGTGTACAACAAATGTTTTACACTGTACTCTGATACTGCCTTACTGCTCGGCAAGCTACCACTTTAGAGAGTAAGGTTATATCTAACTTTAGCCTCTGCCAAACCTCTGGGGACTGGGGACTCTGTGCACACTGTACCTATTTGGGAACAGTATATACAGAGCCACTTTCTCACAGTAGTGATAAAGTGATTAGAGTCCTAAGGCCAACATAAAGATACAGCAAAACGTGAGGTGAAAAGCAAAAAGGTTGCTGGTAGGCCACCTTAAGGATGCCAGGTCTAACAAAAACTGAACTAAGGATAACATGAGTAAAACATCAGGTTTCTCTACTGCATTTGGTGAGACAAGTGGGCCTTCTTTTATCTTCCATTCAAGCAATCTTTGACAGACCCCTTTATTATAGAGCTTTTCAAGGATTAAAGATAAGGCACTTACAAAGGAGTCCCAAATACTCAGAGATGGTTGACTTCTGTAATATGGGTCGTAGACTAAAAGCAGCGCAAAAACAGAGTGCAACAGGGTCCAAAAAACTTGAGTGCCACAAGGGAGTTTGAATGCAAGCGTATCCTTTTACAGATCCAGAGATATACTCATGCAATTTTTGTTTTTAGGACAGAACGTGCATGATGAAAAAAACATTGTTTTTAAAAAGCGCATTGCAGAATATCAGTACTTTGATGTGGGAAAACTTCAAAACTTTCAAACAAAATATTTGTAGGCAGCTTACAGCAAGTTGTTGTGGCCGAGTGGTTAAGGCGATGGACTAGAAATCCATTGGGGTATCCCCGCGCAGGTTCGAATCCTGCCAACAACGAGAAGCTTTTTATTATCGGCTACAATTTCAGAAGTTAACCTTTAGTATTTCTTCCATTTCAGTTTTATAAATAGGTGGCTTATTTTTGTGTCACTATTGCCTCTCCACATATTTGTTATCGCTACCTCTTTCATGTCTTTGCTACACCTCATTCCTACTTTAGCACTGGTGTAAACGCTTCAAATTATTATACGGTTGCTCTCTCATTCATACCTGCGCATGCACTTGAAAGTTACTTTACCAATAAAAGACGCAAAGAGAGAAATAGAACAAAAGTGCTGGCTGGATTGGCAAACACACTTCATAAAACTGCATTTTCTTTTTTATTCTCCCCCGTGTTACATGCTTAACCTCCCCATGTGTAATTTCTCTTAACCTGCTGTCCCAGGAAGAGAATTTCATCTACAGGCTCTTTCTGTGTTTTTTTCCCTAGTCTGTCTTTCCCATTTCTTAGCTGTGTAACTGTTCCTTTACGCGCTCTATTTAAACGCCATCAATCTCATTTGAGCTCCTTGCTTCCGCTTCTGTTTTCTCCACCTCTCATACTGCCAGTTCTCTCTTTCTCTGTGGTTGGTGGCTACTTTCCTGAGCTTCCGAAGCCACGTGGTTCCTGCCTCTTGTTGTCAGACTTGAATTGGAAAAGGAACCATATTAACAAGCCTTTACCACTCACACACGGCGGAAGTTTATACTTTAATTCAGTGAGCTAAGAAAAGCGTGTTGTGGGTCCCCTACGAGCCATGGTGCTTGCTTCATCATGATTTGGCACCAGTCATTAGCCGCAGCTCTGCTAATGAGCCACTGAGGTCAGTTTCAATATTTACTCAAAAACATAACCATGCAGCCCACCCCTCAACTGTGTATTTATCTTGCTTTTCTGCTGTTCGTGTGATTAGCTGGGAGGAGCTCACGGCGACATCCTCCCTATAAAAGTGTAGATGGATCACTCTCTAACTCGTTCTTGCTTCACATACAAATGGCTTGAAAGGTGCAGGGAAGATGCAGGTCTAATAGACAGAATAGAAGGTCTGTGCCAGGTGGGTTTCTCTGCATTGGTGTCCCATCACAGGTCCGCAAGTGTCATGTGTGATCTTTGACTCCTGGCATTTCACAAGCAGGCGGCCAGGAAACGGTTTCAGCCTATCAACCACTGAGGAGACGCAGCCTCTGAATGAGGAATGAGGAAGCAATGAATACATCCAGCCTATCACAGGAACAGCCCTGAGTGTTCCGAATTATAAATTCTCCATGTCACTGTATGTCGTTGAGCCCAAGTAGCTCGCCGTGATCGTATAGTGGTTAGTACTCTGCGTTGTGGCCGCAGCAACCTCGGTTCGAATCCGAGTCACGGCATTGTGGTTGGCAATGTCACGGCAGTTGGGTGTTAATTTTACAGAATTAGCAAATGTACCAGTGGTTTTTGTAAAATGTCTATTAAAAACAGATCCTTTCAAATATTTAAACCATCTAACAACAAATGATTTAAACTCGCATGATTATAAGCTGTAGCTATAATGTATTTACTTACATAAATTATCGTTCTTGAACCTATTGGGGGTGGAGGGGGAGCGGAGATCACCCCCCAGGTGCAGTTGAGTGACCTGTGTTGTGGCTCTCCAGAGGGAAGGCACACATTTTGCTGTCACCCAGCCCAATCCAGACGTGTATTGGGGCCAGGTTTCAGGCAAATAGAGCAGTAAGTGCAGAGAAATGTTCACTCTCTAAAAGTGGCATTTCTAAAATAGTAAAGTTAAATCCAACCTCACCAGTAAGTAGGATTTTCAATAAATAAATAAAGCTACTCCTCTCAGATATGGAATTACCAAATTAAAAGTATAGGGGAATACACAGAGCTAACCTATGAGAGGGGTAGACCTCACAGTAGTGAAAAATGAAATAGACTGTTTGGTACTTACAGGACACGCGAACCACCAAAGTACATAGCTTATTTTTTACTTACATAGCATCATGCACCTAGGACTACCTAGGGCCTACCTTAGGTGTAAATTATATGTAATAAAAGGGGAGTTTAAGGCTTGGCAAGTAGGCTGGGACTCCCCTGGGAGACCCCTGAGTCTATGCTCAGAACCATAACTCTGCCAGTCGAGTACTTACCTAAAAGCCGATAACTCACTTTTCTTCCATAGGCTAACATTGAGTGGTTTCACTTGGAAATTCTTCTAAGTGGTGTGGAGTTTTGGAACTTTAAAATATTCATCTAAAATCAGCCGAACAACGAATTCTGATTTACTCACCTGTTATCAGGAGAGACCTCAGTGCTGCATCTTGGAGCTCGGTACTGACCCTGAAAAGTAATTTTAACCGTACTTACCAGTAACACGAATTTTCTTCCATGGGATATCATTGCCTGCTTTTTGCTGAAAATTTTCTAAGTGTCGATTTTTGAAACTTACAAATATTCTTTAAAAATCGTACCAACTGTGAAAACGTAATTGTTTACCTGTTTTAGATAGATGTCCCAGTACTGAGCCTAGGAGCCCAGCACTGGATTACAAAAGTAACGAGAACGTACTTTACACGTAACTTGAATTTTCTTCCATAGGAAACCATTGACTGTTTTTCTGTGAAATTTCTTCTAAGTGTCGATTTTGCAAACATGTAAATATTCCTTAAAAATCGCCTGTATAACTTAAACACAGTTTCTCAACTGCTTACAGGTGGTACAGTAGTGCTGGATCTAGGATCCAACACTGACCTAGAAAAAGTAACCATAATCCCACTTACCTGCTAAGTGAATTTCCTTCCATAGGATAATGTTGGTATTTTGATCAGCAAAAGTTTCTAAGTGTCAACTTTTAAAATAGCAAAATATTGCTTAAACATCACAACAGTAACTAAAACGAATTTACTCACTTGTTTCCAAGAACTGTCCCAGGACTGAATCTAGGATCCAGTCCTGGATTTAGAAAAGTAATCCTGAAAGTAATTAATTGCATATAACTTAAAATTCCCATTGAGCTCAATGTATTATTGTGATTCAAATTGTGTTGCCTATTGCAATAAACTGTAACTATGACCTGCAAAAGTCAATTGCCTATTGCAAAGTATTTAACTAAAGCATCTCATTCTGAGAAAGTATATTTTGATACCTATTGTTGGTTCTAAAATAAAACAACAATATCTTTTGTATGCAAACCAATGGCCTAGAGTTCAGTTCTTGAATGTGTGAGACCATTTGCTGACTGAGTGTGTACAACAAATGTTTTACACTGTACTCTGATACTGCCTTACTGCTCGGCAAGCTACCACTTTAGAGAGTAAGGTTATATCTAACTTTAGCCTCTGCCAAACCTCTGGGGACTGGGGACTCTGTGCACACTGTACCTATTTGGGAACAGTATATACAGAGCCACTTTCTCACAGTAGTGATAAAGTGATTAGAGTCCTAAGGCCAACATAAAGATACAGCAAAACGTGAGGTGAAAAGCAAAAAGGTTGCTGGTAGGCCACCTTAAGGATGCCAGGTCTAACAAAAACTGAACTAAGGATAACATGAGTAAAACATCAGGTTTCTCTACTGCATTTGGTGAGACAAGTGGGCCTTCTTTTATCTTCCATTCAAGCAATCTTTGACAGACCCCTTTATTATAGAGCTTTTCAAGGATTAAAGATAAGGCACTTACAAAGGAGTCCCAAATACTCAGAGATGGTTGACTTCTGTAATATGGGTCGTAGACTAAAAGCAGCGCAAAAACAGAGTGCAACAGGGTCCAAAAAACTTGAGTGCCACAAGAGAGTTTGAATGCAAGCGTATCCTTTTACAGATCCAGAGATATACTCATGCAATTTTTGTTTTTAGGACAGAACGTGCATGATGAAAAAAACATTGTTTTTAAAAAGCGCATTGCAGAATATCAGTACTTTGATGTGGGAAAACTTCAAAACTTTCAAACAAAATATTTGTAGGCAGCTTACAGCAAGTTGTTGTGGCCGAGTGGTTAAGGCGATGGACTAGAAATCCATTGGGGTATCCCCGCGCAGGTTCGAATCCTGCCAACAACGAGAATCTTTTTATTATCGGCTACAATTTCAGAAGTTAACCTTTAGTATTTCTTCCATTTCAGTTTTATAAATAGGTGGCTTATTTTTGTGTCACTATTGCCTCTCCACATATTTGTTATCGCTACCTCTTTCATGTCTTTGCTACACCTCATTCCTACTTTAGCACTGGTGTAAACGCTTCAAATTATTATACGGTTGCTCTCTCATTCATACCTGCGCATGCACTTGAAAGTTACTTTACCAATAAAAGACGCAAAGAGAGAAATAGAACAAAAGTGCTGGCTGGATTGGCAAACACACTTCATAAAACTGCATTTTCTTTTTTATTCTCCCCCGTGTTACATGCTTAACCTCCCCATGTGTAATTTCTCTTAACCTGCTGTCCCAGGAAGAGAATTTCATGTACAGGCTCTTTCTGTGTTTTTTTCCCTAGTCTGTCTTTCCCATTTCTTAGCTGTGTAACTGTTCCTTTACGCGCTCTATTTAAACGCCATCAATCTCATTTGAGCTCCTTGCTCCCGCTTCTGTTTTCTCCACCTCTCATACTGCCAGTTCTCTCTTTCTCTGTGGTTGGTGGCTACTTTCCTGAGCTTCCGAAGCCACGTGGTTCCTGCCTCTTGTTGTCAGACTTGAATTGGAAAAGGAACCATATTAACAAGCCTTTACCACTCACACACGGCGGAAGTTTATACTTTAATTCAGTGAGCTAAGAAAAGCGTGTTGTGGGTCCCCTACGAGCCATGGTGCTTGCTTCATCATGATTTGGCACCAGTCATTAGCCGCAGCTCTGCTAATGAGCCACTGAGGTCAGTTTCAATATTTACTCAAAAACATAACCATGCAGCCCACCCCTCAACTGTGTATTTATCTTGCTTTTCTGCTGTTCGTGTGATTAGCTGGGAGGAGCTCACGGCGACATCCTCCCTATAAAAGTGTAGATGGATCACTCTCTAACTCTTTCTTGCTTCACATACAAATGGCTTGAAAGGTGCAGGGAAGATGCAGGTCTAATAGACAGAATAGAAGGTCTGTGCCAGGTGGGTTTCTCTGCATTGGTGTCCCATCACAGGTCCGCAAGTGTAATGTGTGATCTTTGACTCCTGGCATTTCACAAGCAGGCGGCCAGGAAACGGTTTCAGCCTATCAACCACTGAGGAGACGCAGCCTCTGAATGAGGAATGAGGAAGCAATGAATACATCCAGCCTATCACAGGAACAGCCCTGAGTGTTCCGAATTATAAATTCTCCATGTCACTGTATGTCGTTGAGCCCAAGTAGCTCGCCGTGATCGTATAGTGGTTAGTACTCTGCGTTGTGGCTGCAGCAACCTCGGTTCGAATCTGAGTCATGGCATTGTGGTTGGCCATGTCACGGCAGTTGGGTGTTAATTTTACAGAATTAGCAAATGTACCAGTGGTTTTTGTAAAATGTCTATTAAAAACAGATCCTTTCAAATATTTAAACCATCTAACAACAAATGATTTAAACTCGCATGATTATAAGCTGTAGCTATAATGTATTTACTTACATAAATTATCGTTCTTGAACCTATTGGGGGTGGAGGGGGAGCGGAGATCACCCCCCAGGTGCAGTTGAGTGACCTGTGTTGTGGCTCTCTAGAGGGAAGGCACACATTTTTCTGTCACCCAGCCCAATCCAGACGTGTATTGGGGCCAGGTTTCAGGCAAATAGAGCAGTAAGTGCAGAGAAATGTTCACTCTCTAAAAGTGGCATTTCTAAAATAGTAAAGTTAAATCCAACCTCACCAGTAAGTAGGATTTTCAATAAATAAATAAAGCTACTCCTCTCCGATATGGAATTACCAAATTAAAAGTATAGGGGAATACACAGAGCTAACCTATGAGAGGGGTAGACCTCACAGTAGTGAAAAATGAAATAGACTGTTTGGTACTTACAGGACACGCGAACCACCAAAGTACATAGCTTATTTTTTACTTACATAGCATCATGCACCTAGGACTACCTAGGGCCTACCTTAGGTGTAAATTATATGTAATAAAAGGGGAGTTTAAGGCTTGGCAAGTAGGCTGGGACTCCCCTGGGAGACCCCTGAGTCTATGCCCAGAACCATAACTCTGCCAGTCGAGTACTTACCTAAAAGCCGATAACTCACTTTTCTTCCATAGGCTAACATTGAGTGGTTTCACGTGGAAATTCTTCTAAGTGGTGTGGAGTTTTGGAACTTTAAAATATTCATCTAAAATCAGCCGAACAACGAATTCTGATTTACTCACCTGTTATCAGGAGAGACCTCAGTGCTGCATCTTGGAGCTCGGTACTGACCCTGAAAAGTAATTTTAACCGTACTTACCAGTAACTCGAATTTCCTTCCATGGGATATCATTGCCTGCTTTTTGCTGAAAATTTTCTAAGTGTCGATTTTTGAAACTTACAAATATTCTTTAAAAATCGTACCAACTGTGAAAACGTAATTGTTTACCTGTTTTAGATAGATGTCCCAGTACTGAGCCTAGGAGCCCAGCACTGGATTACAAAAGTAACGAGAACGTACTTTACCCGTAACTTGAATTTTCTTCCATAGGAAACCATTGACTGTTTTTCTGTGAAATTTCTTCTAAGTGTCGATTTTGCAAACATGTAAATATTCCTTAAAAATCGCCTGTATAACTTAAACGCAGTTTCTCAACTGCTTACAGGTGGTACAGTAGTGCTGGATCTAGGATCCAACACTGACCTAGAAAAAGTAACCATAATCCCACTTACCTGCTAAGTGAATTTCCTTCCATAGGATAACGTTGGTATTTTGATCAGCAAAAGTTTCTAAGTGTCAACTTTTAAAATAGCAAAATATTGCTTAAAAATCACAACAGTAACTAAAACGAATTTACTCACTTGTTTCCAAGAACTGTCCCAGGACTGAATCTAGGATCCAGTCCTGGATTTAGAAAAGTAATCCTGAAAGTAATTAATTGCATATAACTTAAAATTCCCATTGAGCTCAATGTATTATTGTGATTCAAATTGTGTTGCCTATTGCAATAAACTGTAACTATGACCTGCAAAAGTCAATTGCCTATTGCAAAGTATTTAACTAAAGCATCTCATTCTGAGAAAGTATATTTTGATACCTATTGTTGGTTCTAAAATAAAACAACAATATCTTTTGTATGCAAACCAATGGCCTAGAGTTCAGTTCTTGAGTGTGTGAGACCATTTGCTGACTGAGTGTGTACAACAAATGTTTTACACTGTACTCTGATACTGCCTTACTGCTCGGCAAGCTACCACTTTAGAGAGTAAGGTTATATCTAACTTTAGCCTCTGCCAAACCTCTGGGGACTGGGGACTCTGTGCACACTGTACCTATTTGGGAACAGTATATACAGAGCCACTTTCTCACAGTAGTGATAAAGTGATTAGAGTCCTAAGGCCAACATAAAGATACAGCAAAACGTGAGGTGAAAAGCAAAAAGGTTGCTGGTAGGCCACCTTAAGGATGCCAGGTCTAACAAAAACTGAACTAAGGATAACATGAGTAAAACATCAGGTTTCTCTACTGCATTTGGTGAGACAAGTGGGCCTTCTTTTATCTTCCATTCAAGCAATCTTTGACAGACCCCTTTATTATAGAGCTTTTCAAGGATTAAAGATAAGGCACTTACAAAGGAGTCCCAAATACTCAGAGATGGTTGACTTCTGTAATATGGGTCGTAGACTAAAAGCAGCGCAAAAACAGAGTGCAACAGGGTCCAAAAAACTTGAGTGCCACAAGAGAGTTTGAATGCAAGCGTATCCTTTTACAGATCCAGAGATATACTCATGCAATTTTTGTTTTTAGGACAGAACGTGCATGATGAAAAAAACATTGTTTTTAAAAAGCGCATTGCAGAATATCAGTACTTTGATGTGGAAAAACTTTCAAACAAAATATTTGTAAGCAGCTTACAGCAAGTTGTTGTGGCCGAGTGGTTAAGGCGATGGACTCGAAATCCATTGGGGTGTCCCCGCGCAGGTTCGAATCCTGCCAACAACGAGAATCTTTTTATTATCGGCTACAATTTCAGAAGTTAACCTTTAGTATTTCTTCCATTTCAGTTTTATAAATAGGTGGCTTATTTTTGTGTCACTATTGCCTCTCCACATATTTGTTATCGCTACCTCTTTCATGTCTTTGCTACACCTCATTCCTACTTTAGCACTGGTGTAAACGCTTCAAATTATTATACCGTTGCTCTCTCATTCATACCTGCGCATGTACTTGAAAGTTACTTTACCAATAAAAGACGCAAAGAGAGAAATAGAACAAAAGTGCTGGCTGGATTGGCAAACACACTTCATAAAACTGCATTTTCTTTTTTATTCTCCCCCGTGTTACATGCTTAACCTCCCCATGTGTAATTTCTCTTAACCTGCTGTCCCAGGAAGAGAATTTCATCTACAGGCTCTTTCTGTGTTTTTTTCCCTAGTCTGTCTTTCCCATTTCTTAGCTGTGTAACTGTTCCTTTACGCGCTCTATTTAAACGCCATCAATCTCATTTGAGCTCCTTGCTCCCGCTTCTGTTTTCTCCACCTCTCATACTGCCAGTTCTCTCTTTCTCTGTGGTTGGTGGCTACTTTCCTGAGCTTCCGAAGCCACGTGGTTCCTGCCTCTTGTTGTCAGACTTGAATTGGAAAAGGAACCATATTAACAAGCCTTTACCACTCACACACGGCGGAAGTTTATACTTTAATTCAGTGAGCTAAGAAAAGCGTGTTGTGGGTCCCCTACGAGCCATGGTGCTTGCTTCATCATGATTTGGCACCAGTCATTAGCCGCAGCTCTGCTAATGAGCCACTGAGGTCAGTTTCAATATTTACTCAAAAACATAACCATGCAGCCCACCCCTCAACTGTGTATTTATCTTGCTTTTCTGCTGTTCGTGTGATTAGCTGGGAGGAGCTCACGGCGACATCCTCCCTATAAAAGTGTAGATGGATCACTCTCTAACTCTTTCTTGCTTCACATACAAATGGCTTGAAAGGTGCAGGGAAGATGCAGGTCTAATAGACAGAATAGAAGGTCTGTGCCAGGTGGGTTTCTCTGCATTGGTGTCCCATCACAGGTCCGCAAGTGTAATGTGTGATCTTTGACTCCTGGCATTTCACAAGCAGGCGGCCAGGAAACGGTTTCAGCCTATCAACCACTGAGGAGACGCAGCCTCTGAATGAGGAATGAGGAAGCAATGAATACATCCAGCCTATCACAGGAACAGCCCTGAGTGTTCCGAATTATAAATTCTCCATGTCACTGTATGTCGTTGAGCCCAAGTAGCTCGCCGTGATCGTATAGTGGTTAGTACTCTGCGTTGTGGCCGCAGCAACCTCGGTTCGAATCCGAGTCACGGCATTGTGGTTGGCAATGTCACGGCAGTTGGGTGTTAATTTTACAGAATTAGCAAATGTACCAGTGGTTTTTGTAAAATGTCTATTAAAAACAGATCCTTTCAAATATTTAAACCATCTAACAACAAATGATTTAAACTCGCATGATTATAAGCTGTAGCTATAATGTATTTACTTACATAAATTATCGTTCTTGAACCTATTGGGGGTGGAGGGGGAGCGGAGATCACCCCCCAGGTGCAGTTGAGTGACCTGTGTTGTGGCTCTCTAGAGGGAAGGCACACATTTTGCTGTCACCCAGCCCAATCCAGACGTGTATTGGGGCCAGGTTTCAGGCAAATAGAGCAGTCAGTGCAGAGAAATGTTCACTCTCTAAAAGTGGCATTTCTAAAATAGTAAAGTTAAATCCAACCTCACCAGTAAGTAGGATTTTCAATAAATAAATAAAGCTACTCCTCTCCGATATGGAATTACCAAATTAAAAGTATAGGGGAATACACAGAGCTAACCTATGAGATGGGTAGACCTCACAGTAGTGAAAAATGAAATAGACTGTTTGGTACTTACAGGACACGCGAACCACCAAAGTACATAGCTTATTTTTTACTTACATAGCATCATGCACCTAGGACTACCTAGGGCCTACCTTAGGTGTAAATTATATGTAATAAAAGGGGAGTTTAAGGCTTGGCAAGTAGGCTGGGACTCCCCTGGGAGACCCCTGAGTCTATGCCCAGAACCATAACTCTGCCAGTCGAGTACTTACCTAAAAGCCGATAACTCACTTTTCTTCCATAGGCTAACATTGAGTGGTTTCACTTGGAAATTCTTCTAAGTGGTGTGGAGTTTTGGAACTTTAAAATATTCATCTAAAATCAGCCGAACAACGAATTCTGATTTACTCACCTGTTATCAGGAGAGACCTCAGTGCTGCATCTTGGAGCTCGGTACTGACCCTGAAAAGTAATTTTAACCGTACTTACCAGTAACTCGAATTTCCTTCCATGGGATATCATTGCCTGCTTTTTGCTGAAAATTTTCTAAGTGTCGATTTTTGAAACTTACAAATATTCTTTAAAAATCGTACCAACTGTGAAAACGTAATTGTTTACCTGTTTTAGATAGATGTCCCAGTACTGAGCCTAGGAGCCCAGCACTGGATTACAAAAGTAACGAGAACGTACTTTACCCGTAACTTGAATTTTCTTCCATAGGAAACCATTGACTGTTTTTCTGTGAAATTTCTTCTAAGTGTCGATTTTGCAAACATGTAAATATTCCTTAAAAATCGCCTGTATAACTTAAACGCAGTTTCTCAACTGCTTACAGGTGGTACAGTAGTGCTGGATCTAGGATCCAACACTGACCTAGAAAAAGTAACCATAATCCCACTTACCTGCTAAGTGAATTTCCTTCCATAGGATAACGTTGGTATTTTGATCAGCAAAAGTTTCTAAGTGTCAACTTTTAAAATAGCAAAATATTGCTTAAAAATCACAACAGTAACTAAAACGAATTTACTCACTTGTTTCCAAGAACTGTCCCAGGACTGAATCTAGGATCCAGTCCTGGATTTAGAAAAGTAATCCTGAAAGTAATTAATTGCATATAACTTAAAATTCCCATTGAGCTCAATGTATTATTGTGATTCAAATTGTGTTGCCTATTGCAATAAACTGTAACTATGACCTGCAAAAGTCAATTGCCTATTGCAAAGTATTTAACTAAAGCATCTCATTCTGAGAAAGTATATTTTGATACCTATTGTTGGTTCTAAAATAAAACAACAATATCTTTTGTATGCAAACCAATGGCCTAGAGTTCAGTTCTTGAGTGTGTGAGACCATTTGCTGACTGAGTGTGTACAACAAATGTTTTACACTGTACTCTGATACTGCCTTACTGCTCGGCAAGCTACCACTTTAGAGAGTAAGGTTATATCTAACTTTAGCCTCTGCCAAACCTCTGGGGACTGGGGACTCTGTGCACACTGTACCTATTTGGGAACAGTATATACAGAGCCACTTTCTCACAGTAGTGATAAAGTGATTAGAGTCCTAAGGCCAACATAAAGATACAGCAAAACGTGAGGTGAAAAGCAAAAAGGTTGCTGGTAGGCCACCTTAAGGATGCCAGGTCTAACAAAAACTGAACTAAGGATAACATGAGTAAAACATCAGGTTTCTCTACTGCATTTGGTGAGACAAGTGGGCCTTCTTTTATCTTCCATTCAAGCAATCTTTGACAGACCCCTTTATTATAGAGCTTTTCAAGGATTAAAGATAAGGCACTTACAAAGGAGTCCCAAATACTCAGAGATGGTTGACTTCTGTAATATGGGTCGTAGACTAAAAGCAGCGCAAAAACAGAGTGCAACAGGGTCCAAAAAACTTGAGTGCCACAAGAGAGTTTGAATGCAAGCGTATCCTTTTACAGATCCAGAGATATACTCATGCAATTTTTGTTTTTAGGACAGAACGTGCATGATGAAAAAAACATTGTTTTTAAAAAGCGCATTGCAGAATATCAGTACTTTGATGTGGAAAAACTTTCAAACAAAATATTTGTAAGCAGCTTACAGCAAGTTGTTGTGGCCGAGTGGTTAAGGCGATGGACTCGAAATCCATTGGGGTGTCCCCGCGCAGGTTCGAATCCTGCCAACAACGAGAATCTTTTTATTATCGGCTACAATTTCAGAAGTTAACCTTTAGTATTTCTTCCATTTCAGTTTTATAAATAGGTGGCTTATTTTTGTGTCACTATTGCCTCTCCACATATTTGTTATCGCTACCTCTTTCATGTCTTTGCTACACCTCATTCCTACTTTAGCACTGGTGTAAACGCTTCAAATTATTATACCGTTGCTCTCTCATTCATACCTGCGCATGCACTTGAAAGTTACTTTACCAATAAAAGACGCAAAGAGAGAAATAGAACAAAAGTGCTGGCTGGATTGGCAAACACACTTCATAAAACTGCATTTTCTTTTTTATTCTCCCCCGTGTTACATGCTTAACCTCCCCATGTGTAATTTCTCTTAACCTGCTGTCCCAGGAAGAGAATTTCATCTACAGGCTCTTTCTGTGTTTTTTTCCCTAGTCTGTCTTTCCCATTTCTTAGCTGTGTAACTGTTCCTTTACGCGCTCTATTTAAACGCCATCAATCTCATTTGAGCTCCTTGCTCCCGCTTCTGTTTTCTCCACCTCTCATACTGCCAGTTCTCTCTTTCTCTGTGGTTGGTGGCTACTTTCCTGAGCTTCCGAAGCCACGTGGTTCCTGCCTCTTGTTGTCAGACTTGAATTGGAAAAGGAACCATATTAACAAGCCTTTACCACTCACACACGGCGGAAGTTTATACTTTAATTCAGTGAGCTAAGAAAAGCGTGTTGTGGGTCCCCTACGAGCCATGGTGCTTGCTTCATCATGATTTGGCACCAGTCATTAGCCGCAGCTCTGCTAATGAGCCACTGAGGTCAGTTTCAATATTTACTCAAAAACATAACCATGCAGCCCACCCCTCAACTGTGTATTTATCTTGCTTTTCTGCTGTTCGTGTGATTAGCTGGGAGGAGCTCACGGCGACATCCTCCCTATAAAAGTGTAGATGGATCACTCTCTAACTCTTTCTTGCTTCACATACAAATGGCTTGAAAGGTGCAGGGAAGATGCAGGTCTAATAGACAGAATAGAAGGTCTGTGCCAGGTGGGTTTCTCTGCATTGGTGTCCCATCACAGGTCCGCAAGTGTAATGTGTGATCTTTGACTCCTGGCATTTCACAAGCAGGCGGCCAGGAAACGGTTTCAGCCTATCAACCACTGAGGAGACGCAGCCTCTGAATGAGGAATGAGGAAGCAATGAATACATCCAGCCTATCACAGGAACAGCCCTGAGTGTTCCGAATTATAAATTCTCCATGTCACTGTATGTCGTTGAGCCCAAGTAGCTCGCCGTGATCGTATAGTGGTTAGTACTCTGCGTTGTGGCCGCAGCAACCTCGGTTCGAATCCGAGTCACGGCATTGTGGTTGGCAATGTCACGGCAGTTGGGTGTTAATTTTACAGAATTAGCAAATGTACCAGTGGTTTTTGTAAAATGTCTATTAAAAACAGATCCTTTCAAATATTTAAACCATCTAACAACAAATGATTTAAACTCGCATGATTATAAGCTGTAGCTATAATGTATTTACTTACATAAATTATCGTTCTTGAACCTATTGGGGGTGGAGGGGGAGCGGAGATCACCCCCCAGGTGCAGTTGAGTGACCTGTGTTGTGGCTCTCTAGAGGGAAGGCACACATTTTGCTGTCACCCAGCCCAATCCAGACGTGTATTGGGGCCAGGTTTCAGGCAAATAGAGCAGTCAGTGCAGAGAAATGTTCACTCTCTAAAAGTGGCATTTCTAAAATAGTAAAGTTAAATCCAACCTCACCAGTAAGTAGGATTTTCAATAAATAAATAAAGCTACTCCTCTCCGATATGGAATTACCAAATTAAAAGTATAGGGGAATACACAGAGCTAACCTATGAGATGGGTAGACCTCACAGTAGTGAAAAATGAAATAGACTGTTTGGTACTTACAGGACACGCGAACCACCAAAGTACATAGCTTATTTTTTACTTACATAGCATCATGCACCTAGGACTACCTAGGGCCTACCTTAGGTGTAAATTATATGTAATAAAAGGGGAGTTTAAGGCTTGGCAAGTAGGCTGGGACTCCCCTGGGAGACCCCTGAGTCTATGCCCAGAACCATAACTCTGCCAGTCGAGTACTTACCTAAAAGCCGATAACTCACTTTTCTTCCATAGGCTAACATTGAGTGGTTTCACTTGGAAATTCTTCTAAGTGGTGTGGAGTTTTGGAACTTTAAAATATTCATCTAAAATCAGCCGAACAACGAATTCTGATTTACTCACCTGTTATCAGGAGAGACCTCAGTGATGCATCTTGGAGCTCGGTACTGACCCTGAAAAGTAATTTTAACCGTACTTACCAGTAACTCGAATTTCCTTCCATGGGATATCATTGCCTGCTTTTTGCTGAAAATTTTCTAAGTGTCGATTTTTGAAACTTACAAATATTCTTTAAAAATCGTACCAACTGTGAAAACGTAATTGTTTACCTGTTTTAGATAGATGTCCCAGTACTGAGCCTAGGAGCCCAGCACTGGATTACAAAAGTAACGAGAACGTACTTTACCCGTAACTTGAATTTTCTTCTATAGGAAACCATTGACTGTTTTTCTGTGAAATTTCTTCTAAGTGTCGATTTTGCAAACATGTAAATATTCCTTAAAAATCGCCTGTATAACTTAAACGCAGTTTCTCAACTGCTTACAGGTGGTACAGTAGTGCTGGATCTAGGATCCAACACTGACCTAGAAAAAGTAACCATAATCCCACTTACCTGCTAAGTGAATTTCCTTCCATAGGATAACGTTGGTATTTTGATCAGCAAAACTTGCTAAGTGTCAACTTTTAAAATAGCAAAATATTGCTTAAAAATCACAACAGTAACTAAAACGAATTTACTCACTTGTTTCCAAGAACTGTCCCAGGACTGAATCTAGGATCCAGTCCTGGATTTAGAAAAGTAATCCTGAAAGTAATTAATTGCATATAACTTAAAATTCCCATTGAGCTCAATGTATTATTGTGATTCAAATTGTGTTGCCTATTGCAATAAACTGTAACTATGACCTGCAAAAGTCAATTGCCTATTGCAAAGTATTTAACTAAAGCATCTCATTCTGAGAAAGTATATTTTGATACCTATTGTTGGTTCTAAAATAAAACAACAATATCTTTTGTATGCAAACCAATGGCCTAGAGTTCAGTTCTTGAGTGTGTGAGACCATTTGCTGACTGAGTGTGTACAACAAATGTTTTACACTGTACTCTGATACTGCCTTACTGCTCGGCAAGCTACCACTTTAGAGAGTAAGGTTATATCTAACTTTAGCCTCTGCCAAACCTCTGGGGACTGGGGACTCTGTGCACACTGTACCTATTTGGGAACAGTATATACAGAGCCACTTTCTCACAGTAGTGATAAAGTGATTAGAGTCCTAAGGCCAACATAAAGATACAGCAAAACGTGAGGTGAAAAGCAAAAAGGTTGCTGGTAGGCCACCTTAAGGATGCCAGGTCTAACAAAAACTGAACTAAGGATAACATGAGTAAAACATCAGGTTTCTCTACTGCATTTGGTGAGACAAGTGGGCCTTCTTTTATCTTCCATTCAAGCAATCTTTGACCGACCCCTTTATTATAGAGCTTTTCAAGGATTAAAGATAAGGCACTTACAAAGGAGTCCCAAATACTCAGAGATGGTTGACTTCTGTAATATGGGTCGTAGACTAAAAGCAGCGCAAAAACAGAGTGCAACAGGGTCCAAAAAACTTGAGTGCCACAAGAGAGTTTGAATGCAAGCGTATCCTTTTACAGATCCAGAGATATACTCATGCAATTTTTGTTTTTAGGACAGAACGTGCATGATGAAAAAAACATTGTTTTTAAAAAGCGCATTGCAGAATATCAGTACTTTGATGTGGAAAAACTTTCAAACAAAATATTTGTAAGCAGCTTACAGCAAGTTCTTGTGGCCGAGTGGTTAAGGCGATGGACTCGAAATCCATTGGGGTATCCCCGCGCAGGTTCGAATCCTGCCAACAACGAGAATCTTTTTATTATCGGCTACAATTTCAGAAGTTAACCTTTAGTATTTCTTCCATTTCAGTTTTATAAATAGGTGGCTTATTTTTGTGTCACTATTGCCTCTCCACATATTTGTTATCGCTACCTCTTTCATGTCTTTGCTACACCTCATTCCTACTTTAGCACTGGTGTAAACGCTTCAAATTATTATACCGTTGCTCTCTCATTCATACCTGCGCATGCACTTGAAAGTTACTTTACCAATAAAAGACGCAAAGAGAGAAATAGAACAAAAGTGCTGGCTGGATTGGCAAACACACTTCATAAAACTGCATTTTCTTTTTTATTCTCCCCCGTGTTACATGCTTAACCTCCCCATGTGTAATTTCTCTTAACCTGCTGTCCCAGGAAGAGAATTTCATCTACAGGCTCTTTCTGTGTTTTTTTCCCTAGTCTGTCTTTCCCATTTCTTAGCTGTGTAACTGTTCCTTTACGCGCTCTATTTAAACGCCATCAATCTCATTTGAGCTCCTTGCTCCCGCTTCTGTTTTCTCCACCTCTCATACTGCCAGTTCTCTCTTTCTCTGTGGTTAGTGGCTACTTTCCTGAGCTTCCGAAGCCACGTGGTTCCTGCCTCTTGTTGTCAGACTTGAATTGGAAAAGGAACCATATTAACAAGCCTTTACCACTCACACACGGCGGAAGTTTATACTTTAATTCAGTGAGCTAAGAAAAGCGTGTTGTGGGTCCCCTACGAGCCATGGTGCTTGCTTCATCATGATTTGGCACCAGTCATTAGCCGCAGCTCTGCTAATGAGCCACTGAGGTCAGTTTCAATATTTACTCAAAAACATAACCATGCAGCCCACCCCTCAACTGTGTATTTATCTTGCTTTTCTGCTGTTCGTGTGATTAGCTGGGAGGAGCTCAAGGCGACATCCTCCCTATAAAAGTGTAGATGGATCACTCTCTAACTCTTTCTTGCTTCACATACAAATGGCTTGAAAGGTGCAGGGAAGATGCAGGTCTAATAGACAGAATAGAAGGTCTGTGCCAGGTGGGTTTCTCTGCATTGGTGTCCCATCACAGGTCCGCAAGTGTAATGTGTGATCTTTGACTCCTGGCATTTCACAAGCAGGCGGCCAGGAAACGGTTTCAGCCTATCAACCACTGAGGAGACGCAGCCTCTGAATGAGGAATGAGGAAGCAATGAATACATCCAGCCTATCACAGAAACAGCCCTGAGTGTTCCGAATTATAAATTCTCCATGTCACTGTATGTCGTTGAGCCCAAGTAGCTCGCCGTGATCGTAAAGTGGTTAGTACTCTGCGTTGTGGCCGCAGCAACCTCGGTTCGGATCCGAGTCACGGCATTGTGGTTGGCAATGTCACGGCAGTTGGGTGTTAATTTTACAGAATTAGCAAATGTACCAGTGGTTTTTGTAAAATGTCTATTAAAAACAGATCCTTTCAAATATTTAAACCATCTAACAACAAATGATTTAAACTCGCATGATTATAAGCTGTAGCTATAATGTATTTACTTACATAAATTATCGTTCTTGAACCTATTGGGGGTGGAGGGGGAGCGGAGCTCACCCCCCAAGTGCAGTTGAGTGACCTGTGTTGTGGCTCTCTAGAGGGAAGGCACAAATTTTGCTGTCACCCAGCCCAATCCAGACGTGTATTGGGGCCAGGTTTCAGGCAAATAGAGCAGTAAGTGCAGAGACATGTTCACTCTCTAAAAGTGGCATTTCTAAAATAGTAAAGTTAAATCCAACCTCACCAGTAAGTAGGATTTTCAATAAATAAATAAAGCTACTCCTCTCCGATATGGAATTACCAAATTAAAAGTATAGGGGAATACACAGAGCTAACCTATGAGAGGGGTAGACCTCACCGTAGTGAAAAATGAAATAGACTGTTTGGTACTTACAGGACACGCGAACCACCAAAGTACATAGCTTATTTTTTACTTACATAGCATCATGCACCTAGGACTACCTAGGGCCTACCTTAGGTGTAAATTATATGTAATAAAAGGGGAGTTTAAGGCTTGGCAAGTAGGCTGGGACTCCCCTGGGAGACCCCTGAGTCTATGCCCAGAACCATAACTCTGCCAGTCGAGTACTTACCTAAAAGCCGATAACTCACTTTTCTTCCATAGGCTAACATTCAGTGGTTTCACTTGGAAATTCTTCTAAGTGGTGTGGAGTTTTGGAACTTTAAAATATTCATCTAAAATCAGCCGAACAACGAATTCTGATTTACTCACCTGTTATCAGGAGAGACCTCAGTGCTGCATCTTGGAGCTCAGTACTGACCCTGAAAAGTAATTTTAACCGTACTTACCAGTAACTCGAATTTCCTTCCATGGGATATCATTGCCTGCTTTTTGCTGAAAATTTTCTAAGTGTCGATTTTTGAAACTTACAAATATTCTTTAAAAATCGTACCAACTGTGAAAACGTAATTGTTTACCTGTTTTAGATAGATGTCCCAGTACTGAGCCTAGGAGCCCAGCACTGGATTACAAAAGTAACGAGAACGTACTTTACCCGTAACTTGAATTTTCTTCCATAGGAAACCATTGACTGTTTTTCTGTGAAATTTCTTCTAATTTGTCGATTTTGCAAACATGTAAATATTCCTTAAAAATCGCCTGTATAACTTAAACGCAGTTTCTCAACTGCTTACAGGTGGTACAGTAGTGCTGGATCTAGGATCCAACACTGACCTAGAAAAAGTAACCATAACCCCACTTACCTGCTAAGTGAATTTCCTTCCATAGGATAACATTGGTAATTTGATCAGCAAAAGTTTCTAAGTGTCAACTTTTAAAATAGCAAAATATTGCTTAAAAATCACAACAGTAACTAAAACGAATTTACTCACTTGTTTCCAAGAACTGTCCCAGGACTGAATCTAGGATCCAGTCCTGGATTTAGAAAAGTAATCCTGAAAGTAATTAATTGCATATAACTTAAAATTCCCATTGAGCTCAATGTATTATTGTGATTCAAATTGTGTTGCCTATTGCAATAAACTGTAACTATGACCTGCAAAAGTCAATTGCCTATTGCAAAGTATTTAACTAAAGCATCTCATTCTGAGAAAGTATATTTTGATACCTATTGTTGGTTCTAAAATAAAACAACAATATCTTTTGTATGCAAACCAATGGCCTAGAGTTCAGTTCTTGAGTGTGTGAGACCATTTGCTGACTGAGTGTGTACAAAAAATGTTTTACACTGTACTCTGATACTGCCTTACTGCTCGGCAAGCTACCACTTTAGAGAGTAAGGTTATATCTAACTTTAGCCTCTGCCAAACCTCTGGGGACTGGGGACTCTGTGCACACTGTACCTATTTGGGAACAGTATATACAGAGCCACTTTCTCACAGTAGTGATAAAGTGATTAGAGTCCTAAGGCCAACATAAAGATACAGCAAAACGTGAGGTGAAAAGCAAAAAGGTTGCTGGTAGGCCACCTTAAGGATGCCAGGTCTAACAAAAACTGAACTAAGGATAACATGAGTAAAACATCAGGTTTCTCTACTGCATTTGGTGAGACAAGTGGGCCTTCTTTTATCTTCCATTCAAGCAATCTTTGACAGACCCCTTTATTATAGAGCTTTTCAAGGATTAAAGATAAGGCACTTACAAAGGAGTCCCAAATACTCAGAGATGGTTGACTTCTGTAATATGGGTCGTAGACTAAAAGCAGCGCAAAAACAGAGTGCAACAGGGTCCAAAAAACTTGAGTGCCACAAGAGAGTTTGAATGCAAGCGTATCCTTTTACAGATCCAGAGATATACTCATGCAATTTTTGTTTTTAGGACAGAACGTGCATGATGAAAAAAACATTGTTTTTAAAAAGCGCATTGCAGAATATCAGTACTTTGATGTGGAAAAACTTTCAAACAAAATATTTGTAAGCAGCTTACAGCAAGTTGTTGTGGCCGAGTGGTTAAGGCGATGGACTCGAAATCAATTGGGGTATCCCCGCGCAGGTTCGAATCCTGCCAACAACGAGAATATTTTTATTATCGGCTACAATTTCAGAAGTTAACCTTTAGTATTTCTTCCATTTCAGTTTTATAAATAGGTGGCTTATTTTTGTGTCACTATTGCCTCTCCACATATTTGTTATCGCTACCTCTTTCATGTCTTTGCTACACCTCATTCCTACTTTAGCACTGGTGTAAACGCTTCAAATTATTATACCGTTGCTCTCTCATTCATACCTGCGCATGCACTTGAAAGTTACTTTACCAATAAAAGACGCAAAGAGAGAAATAGAACAAAAGTGCTGGCTGGATTGGCAAACACACTTCATAAAACTGCATTTTCTTTTTTATTCTCCCCCGTGTTACATGCTTAACCTCCCCATGTGTAATTTCTCTTAACCTGCTGTCCCAGGAAGAGAATTTCATCTACAGGCTCTTTCTGTGTTTTTTTCCCTAGTCTGTCTTTCCCATTTCTTAGCTGTGTAACTGTTCCTTTACGCGCTCTATTTAAACGCCATCAATCTCATTTGAGCTCCTTGCTCCCGCTTCTGTTTTCTCCACCTCTCATACTGCCAGTTCTCTCTTTCTCTGTGGTTGGTGGCTACTTTCCTGAGCTTCCGAAGCCACGTGGTTCCTGCCTCTTGTTGTCAGACTTGAATTGGAAAAGGAACCATATTAACAAGCCTTTACCACTCACACACGGCGGAAGTTTATACTTTAATTCAGTGAGCTAAGAAAAGCGTGTTGTGGGTCCCCTACGAGCCATGGTGCTTGCTTCATCATGATTTGGCACCAGTCATTAGCCGCAGCTCTGCTAATGAGCCACTGAGGTCAGTTTCAATATTTACTCAAAAACATAACCATGCAGCCCACCCCTCAACTGTGTATTTATCTTGCTTTTCTGCTGTTCGTGTGATTAGCTGGGAGGAGCTCACGGCGACATCCTCCCTATAAAAGTGTAGATGGATCACTCTCTAACTCTTTCTTGCTTCACATACAAATGGCTTGAAAGGTGCAGGGAAGATGCAGGTCTAATAGACAGAATAGAAGGTCTGTGCCAGGTGGGTTTCTCTGCATTGGTGTCCCATCACAGGTCCGCAAGTGTAATGTGTGATCTTTGACTCCTGGCATTTCACAAGCAGGCGGCCAGGAAACGGTTTCAGCCTATCAACCACTGAGGAGACGCAGCCTCTGAATGAGGAATGAGGAAGCAATGAATACATCCAGCCTATCACAGGAACAGCCCTGAGTGTTCCGAATTATAAATTCTCCATGTCACTGTATGTCGTTGAGCCCAATAGCTCGCCGTGATCGTATAGTGGTTAGTACTCTGCGTTGTGGCCGCAGCAACCTCGGTTCGAATCCGAGTCACGGCATTGTGGTTGGCAATGTCACGGCAGTTGGGTGTTAATTTTACAGAATTAGCAAATGTACCAGTGGTTTTTGTAAAATGTCTATTAAAAACAGATCCTTTCAAATATTTAAACCATCTAACAACAAATGATTTAAACTCGCATGATTATAAGCTGTAGCTATAATGTATTTACTTACATAAATTATCGTTCTTGAACCTATTGGGGGTGGAGGGGGAGCAGAGATCACCCCCCAGGTGCAGTTGAGTGACCTGTGTTGTGGCTCTTTAGAGGGAAGGCACACATTTTGCTGTCACCCAGCCCAATCCAGACGTGTATTGGGGCCAGGTTTCAGGCAAATAGAGCAGTAAGTGCAGAGAAATGTTCACTCTCTAAAAGTGGCATTTCTAAAATAGTAAAGTTAAATCCAACCTCACCAGTAAGTAGGATTTTCAATAAATAAATAAAGCTACTCCTCTCCGATATGGAATTACCAAATTAAAAGTATAGGGGAATACACAGAGCTAACCTATGAGAGGGGTAGACCTCACAGTAGTGAAAAATGAAATAGACTGTTTGGTACTTACAGGACACGCGAACCACCAAAGTACATAGCTTATTTTTTACTTACATAGCATCATGCACCTAGGACTACCTAGGGCCTACCTTAGGTGTAAATTATATGTAATAAAAGGGGAGTTTAAGGCTTGGCAAGTAGGCTGGGACTCCCCTGGGAGACCCCTGAGTCTATGCCCAGAACCATAACTCTGCCAGTCGAGTACTTACCTAAAAGCCGATAACTCACTTTTCTTCCATAGGCTAACATTGAGTGGTTTCACTTGGAAATTCTTCTAAGTGGTGTGGAGTTTTGGAACTTTAAAATATTCATCTAAAATCAGCCGAACAACGAATTCTGATTTACTCACCTGTTATCAGGAGAGACCTCAGTGCTGCATCTTGGAGCTCGGTACTGACCCTGAAAAGTAATTTTAACCGTACTTTCCAGTAACTCGAATTTCCTTCCATGGGATATCATTGCCTGCTTTTTGTTGAAAATTTTCTAAGTGTCGATTTTTGAAACTTACAAATATTCTTTAAAAATCGTACCAACTGTGAAAACGTAATTGTTTACCTGTTTTAGATAGATGTCCCAGTACTGAGCCTAGGAGCCCAGCACTGGATTACAAAAGTAACGAGAACGTACTTTACCCGTAACTTGAATTTTCTTCCATAGGAAACCATTGACTGTTTTTCTGTGAAATTTCTTCTAAGTGTCGATTTTGCAAACATGTAAATATTCCTTAAAAATCGCCTGTATAACTTAAACGCAGTTTCTCAACTGCTTACAGGTGGTACAGTAGTGCTGGATCTAGGATCCAACACTGACCTAGAAAAAGTAACCATAATCCCACTTACCTGCTAAGTGAATTTCCTTCCATAGGATAACGTTGGTATTTTGATCAGCAAAAGTTTCTAAGTGTCAACTTTTAAAATAGCAAAATATTGCTTAAAAATCACAACAGTAACTAAAACGAATTTACTCACTTGTTTCCAAGAACTGTCCCAGGACTGAATCTAGGATCCAGTCCTGGATTTAGAAAAGTAATCCTGAAAGTAATTAATTGCATATAACTTAAAATTCCCATTGAGCTCAATGTATTATTGTGATTCAAATTGTGTTGCCTATTGCAATAAACTGTAACTATGACCTGCAAAAGTCAATTGCCTATTGCAAAGTATTTAACTAAAGCATCTCATTCTGAGAAAGTATATTTTGATACCTATTGTTGGTTCTAAAATAAAACAACAATATCTTTTGTATGCAAACCAATGGCCTAGAGTTCAGTTCTTGAGTGTGTGAGACCATTTGCTGACTGAGTGTGTACAACAAATGTTTTACACTGTACTCTCATACTGCCTTACTGCTCGGCAAGCTACCACTTTAGAGAGTAAGGTTATATCTAACTTTAGCCTCTGCCAAACCTCTGGGGACTGGGGACTCTGTGCACACTGTACCTATTTGGGAACAGTATATACAGAGCCACTTTCTCACAGTAGTGATAAAGTGATTAGAGTCCTAAGGCCAACATAAAGATACAGCAAAACGTGAGGTGAAAAGCAAAAAGGTTGCTGGTAGGCCACCTTAAGGATGCCAGGTCTAACAAAAACTGAACTAAGGATAACATGAGTAAAACATCAGGTTTCTCTACTGCATTTGGTGAGACAAGTGGGCCTTCTTTTATCTTCCATTCAAGCAATCTTTGACAGACCCCTTTATTATAGAGCTTTTCAAGGATTAAAGATAAGACACTTACAAAGGAGTCCCAAATACTCAGAGATGGTTGACTTCTGTAATATGGGTCGTAGACTAAAAGCAGCGCAAAAACAGAGTGCAACAGGGTCCAAAAAACTTGAGTGCCAAAAGAGAGTTTGAATGCAAGCGTATCCTTTTACAGATCCAGAGATATACTCATGCAATTTTTGTTTTTAGGACAGAACGTGCATGATGAAAAAAACATTGTTTTTAAAAAGCGCATTGCAGAATATCAGTACTTTGATGTGGAAAAACTTTCAAACAAAATATTTGTAAGCAGCTTACAGCAAGTTGTTGTGGCCGAGTGGTTAAGGCGATGGACTCAAAATCCATTGGGGTATCCCCGCGCAGGTTCGAATCCTGCCAGCAACGAGAATCTTTTTATTATCGGCTACAATTTCAGAAGTTAACCTTTAGTATTTCTTCCATTTCAGTTTTATAAATAGGTGGCTTATTTTTGGGTCACTATTGCCTCTCCACATATTTGTTATCGCTACCTCTTTCATGTCTTTGCTACACCTCATTCCTACTTTAGCACTGGTGTAAACGCTTCAAATTATTATACCGTTGCTCTCTCATTCATACCTGCGCATGCACTTGAAAGTTACTTTACCAATAAAAGACGCAAAGAGAGAAATAGAACAAAAGTGCTGGCTGGATTGGCAAACACACTTCATAAAACTGCATTTTCTTTTTTATTCTCCCCCGTGTTACATGCTTAACCTCCCCATGTGTAATTTCTCTTAACCTGCTGTCCCAGGAAGAGAATTTCATCTACAGGCTCTTTCTGTGTTTTTTTCCCTAGTCTGTCTTTCCCATTTCTTAGCTGTGTAACTGTTCCTTTACGCGCTCTATTTAAACGCCATCAATCTCATTTGAGCTCCTTGCTCCCGCTTCTGTTTTCTCCACCTCTCATACTGCCAGTTCTCTCTTTCTCTGTGGTTGGTGGCTACTTTCCTGAGCTTCCGAAGCCACGTGGTTCCTGCCTCTTGTTGTCAGACTTGAATTGGAAAAGGTACTATATTAACAAGCCTTTACCACTCACACACGGCGGAAGTTTATACTTTAATTCAGTGTGCTAAGAAAAGCGTGTTGTGGGTCCCCTACGAGCCATGGTGCTTGCTTCATCATGATTTGGCACCAGTCATTAGCCGCAGCTCTGCTAATGAGCCACTGAGGTCAGTTTCAATATTTACTCAAAAACATAACCATGCAGCCCACCCCTCAACTGTGTATTTATCTTGCTTTTCTGCTGTTCGTGTGATTAGCTGGGAGGAGCTCACGGCGACATCCTCCCTATAAAAGTGTAGATGGATCACTCTCTAACTCTTTCTTGCTTCACATACAAATGGCTTGAAAGGTGCAGGGAAGATGCAGGTCTAATAGACAGAATAGAAGGTCTGTGCCAGGTGGGTTTCTCTGCATTGGTGTCCCATCACAGGTCCGCAAGTGTAATGTGTGATCTTTGACTCCTGGCATTTCACAAGCAGGCTGCCAGGAAACGGTTTCAGCCTATCAACCACTGAGGAGACGCAGCCTCTGAATGAGGAATGAGGAAGCAATGAATACATCCAGCCTATCACAGGAACAGCCCTGAGTGTTCCGAATTATAAATTCTCCATGTCACTGTATGTCGTTGAGCCCAAGTAGCTCGCCGTGATCGTATAGTGGTTAGTACTCTGCGTTGTGGCCGCAGCAACCTCGGTTCGGATCCGAGTCACGGCATTGTGGTTGGCAATGTCACGGCAGTTGGGTGTTAATTTTACAGAATTAGCAAATGTACCAGTGGTTTTTGTAAAATGTCTATTAAAAACAGATCCTTTCAAATATTTAAACCATCTAACAACAAATGATTTAAACTCGCATGATTATAAGCTGTAGCTATAATGTATTTACTTACATAAATTATCGTTCTTGAACCTATTGGGGGTGGAGGGGGAGCGGAGCTCACCCCCCAGGTGCAGTTGAATGACCTGTGTTGTGGCTCTCTAGAGGGAAGGCACAAATTTTGCTGTCACCCAGCCCAATCCAGACGTGTATTGGGGCCAGGTTTCAGGCAAATAGAGCAGTAAGTGCAGAGAAATGTTCACTCTCTAAAGTGGCATTTCTAAAATAGTAAAGTTAAATCCAACCTCACCAGTAAGTAGGATTTTCAATAAATAAATAAAGCTACTCCTCTCCGATATGGAATTACCAAATTAAAAGTATAGGGGAATACACAGAGCTAACCTATGAGAGGGGTAGACCTCACAGTAGTGAAAAATGAAATATACTGTTTGGTACTTACAGGACACGCGAACCACCAAAGTACATATCTTATTTTTTACTTACATAGCATCATGCACCTAGGACTACCTAGGGCCTACCTTAGGTGTAAATTATATGTAATAAAAGGGGAGTTTAAGGCTTGGCAAGTAGGCTGGGACTCCCCTGGGAGACCCCTGAGTCTATGCCCAGAACCATAACTCTGCCAGTCGAGTACTTACCTAAAAGCCGATAACTCACTTTTCTTCCATCGGCTAACATTGAGTGGTTTCACTTGGAAATTCTTCTAAGTGGTGTGGAGTTTTGGAACTTTAAAATATTCATCTAAAATCAGCCGAACAACGAATTCTGATTTACTCACCTGTTATCAGGAGAGACCTCAGTGCTGCATCTTTGAGCTCGGCACTGACCCTGAAAAGTAATTTTAACCGTACTTACCAGTAACTCGAATTTCCTTCCATGGGATATCATTGCCTGCTTTTTGCTGAAAATTTTCTAAGTGTCGATTTTTGAAACTTACAAATATTCTTTAAAAATCGTACCAACTGTGAAAACGTAATTGTTTACCTGTTTTAGATAGATGTCCCAGTACTGAGCCTAGGAGCCCAGCACTGGATTACAAAAGTAACGAGAACGTACTTAGCCGCAACTTGAATTTTCTTCCATAGGAAACCATTGACTGTTTTTCTGTGAAATTTCTTCTAAGTGTCGATTTTGCAAACATGTAAATATTCCTTAAAAATCGCCTGTATAACTTAAACGCAGTTTCTCAACTGCTTACAGGTGGTACAGTAGTGCTGGATCTAGGATCCAACACTGACCTAGAAACCGTAACCATAACCCCACTTACCTGCTAAGTGAATTTCCTTCCATAGGATAACATTGGTAATTTGATCAGCAAAAGTTTCGAAGTGTCAACTTTTCAAATGGCAAAATATTGCTTAAAAATCACAACAGTAACTAAAACGAATTTACTCACTTGTTTCCAAGAACTGTCCCAGGACTGAATCTAGGATCCAGTCCTGGATTTAGAAAAGTAATCCTGAAAGTAATTAATTGCATATAACTTAAAATTCCCATTGAGCTCAATGTATTATTGTGATTCAAATTGTGTTGCCTATTGCAATAAACTGTAACTATGACCTGCAAAAGTCAATTGCCTATTGCAAAGTATTTAACTAAAGCATCTCATTCTGAGAAAGTATATTTTGATACCTATTGTTGGTTCTAAAATAAAACAACAATATCTTTTGTATGCAAACCAATGGCCTAGAGTTCAGTTCTTGAGTGTGTGAGACCATTTGCTGACTGAGTGTGTACAACAAATGTTTTACACTGTACTCTGATACTGCCTTACTGCTCGGCAAGCTACCACTTTAGAGAGTAAGGTTATATCTAACTTTAGCCTCTGCCAAACCTCTGGGGACTGGGGACTCTGTGCACACTGTACCTATTTGGGAACAGTATATACAGAGCCACTTTCTCACAGTAGTGATAAAGTGATTAGAGTCCTAAGGCCAACATAAAGATACAGCAAAATGTGAGGTGAAAAGCAAAAAGGTTGCTGGTAGGCCACCTTAAGGATGCCAGGTCTAACAAAAACTGAACTAAGGATAACATGAGTAAAACATCAGGTTTCTCTACTGCATTTGGTGAGACAAGTGGGCCTTCTTTTATCTTCCATTCAAGCAATCTTTGACAGACCCCTTTATTATAGAGCTTTTCAAGGATTAAAGATAAGGCACTTACAAAGGAGTCCCAAATACTCAGAGATGGTTGACTTCTGTAATATGGGTCGTAGACTAAAAGCAGCGCAAAAACAGAGTGCAACAGGGTCCAAAAAACTTGAGTGCCACAAGGGAGTTTGAATGCAAGCGTATCCTTTTACAGATCCAGAGATATACTCATGCAATTTTTGTTTTTAGGACAGAACGTGCATGATGAAAAAAACATTGTTTTTAAAAAGCGCATTGCAGAATATCAGTACTTTGATGTGGGAAAACTTCAAAACTTTCAAACAAAATATTTGTAGGCAGCTTACAGCAAGTTGTTGTGGCCGAGTGGTTAAGGCGATGGACTAGAAATCCATTGGGGTATCCCCGCGCAGGTTCGAATCCTGCCAACAATGAGAATCTTTTTATTATCGGCTACAATTTCAGAAGTTAACCTTTAGTATTTCTTCCATTTCAGTTTTATAAATAGGTGGCTTATTTTTGTGTCACTATTGCCTCTCCACATATTTGTTATCGTTACCTCTTTCATGTCTTTGCTACACCTCATTCCTACTTTAGCACTGGTGTAAACGCTTCAAATTATTATACGGTTGCTCTCTCATTCATACCTGCGCATGCACTTGAAAGTTACTTTACCAATAAAAGACGCAAAGAGAGAAATAGAACAAAAGTGCTGGCTGGATTGGCAAACACACTTCATAAAACTGCATTTTCTTTTTTATTCTCCCCCGTGTTACATGCTTAACCTCCCCATGTGTAATTTCTCTTACTTTGCTGTCCCAGGAAGAGAATTTCATCTACAGTCTCTTTCTGTGTTTTTTTCCCTAGTCTGTCTTTCCCATTTCTTAGCTGTGTAACTGTTCCTTTACGCGCTCTATTTAAACGCCATCAATCTCATTTGAGCTCCTTGCTCCCGCTTCTGTTTTCTCCACCTCTCATACTGCCAGTTCTCTCTTTCTCTGTGGTTGGTGGCTACTTTCCTGAGCTTCCGAAGCCACGTGGTTCCTGCCTCTTGTTGTCAGACTTGAATTGGAAAAGGAACCATATTAACAAGCCTTTACCACTCACACACGGCGGAAGTTTATACTTTAATTCAGTGAGCTAAGAAAAGCGTGTTGTGGGTCCCCTACGAGCCATGGTGCTTGCTTCATCATGATTTGGCACCAGTCATTAGCCGCAGCTCTGCTAATGAGCCACTGAGGTCAGTTTCAATATTTACTCAAAAACATAACCATGCAGCCCACCCCTCAACTGTGTATTTATCTTGCTTTTCTGCTGTTCGTGTGATTAGCTGGGAGGAGCTCACGGCGACATCCTCCCTATAAAAGTGTAGATGGATCACTCTCTAACTCTTTCTTGCTTCACATACAAATGGCTTGAAAGGTGCAGGGAAGATGCAGGTCTAATAGACAGAATAGAAGGTCTGTGCCAGGTGGGTTTCTCTGCATTGGTGTCCCATCACAGGTCCTCAAGTGTAATGTGTGATCTTTGACTCCTGGCATTTCACAAGCAGGCGGCCAGGAAACGGTTTCAGCCTATCAACCACTGAGGAGACGCAGCCTCTGAATGAGGAATGAGGAAGCAATGAATACATCCAGCCTATCACAGGAACAGCCCTGAGTGTTCCAAATTATAAATTCTCCATGTCACTGTATGTCATTGAGCCCAAGTAGCTCGCCGTGATCATATAGTCGTTAGTACTCTGCGTAGTGGCCGCAGCAACCTCGGTTCGAATCCGAGTCACGGCATTGTGGTTGGCAATGTCACGGCAGTTGGGTGTTAATGTTACAGAATTAGCAAATGTACCAGTGGTTTTTGTAAAATGTCTATTAAAAACAGATCCTTTCAAATATTTAAACCATCTAACAACAAATGATTTAAACTCACATGATTATAAGCTGTAGCTATAATGTATTTACTTACATAAATTATCGTTCTTGAACCTATTGGGGGTGGAGGGGGAGCGGAGCTCACCCCCCAGGTGCAGTTGAGTGACCTGTGTTGTGGCTCTCTAGAGGGAAGGCACAAATTTTGCTGTCACCCAACCCAATCCAGACGTGTATTGGGGCCAGGTTTCAGGCAAATAGAGCAGTAAGTGCAGAGAAATGTTCACTCTCTAAAAGTGGCATTTCTAAAATAGTAAAGTTAAATCCAACCTCACCAGTAAGTAGGATTTTCAATAAATAAATAAAGCTACTCCTCTCCGATCTGGAATTACCAAATTAAAAGTATAGGGGAATACACAGAGCTAACCTATGAGAGGGGTAGACCTCACAGTAGTGAAAAATGAAATAGACTGTTTGGTACTTACAGGACACGCGAACCACCAAAGTACATATCTTATTTTTTACTTACATAGCATCATGCACCTAGGACTACCTAGGGACTACCTTAGGTGTAAATTATATGTAATAAAAGGGGAGTTTAAGGCTTGGCAAGTAGGCTGGGACTCCCCTGGGAGACCCCTGAGTCTATGCCCAGAACCATAACTCTGCCAGTCGAGTACTTACCTAAAAGCCGATAACTCACTTTTCTTCCATCGGCTAACATTGAGTGGTTTCACTTGGAAATTCTTCTAAGTGGTGTGGAGTTTTGGAACTTTAAAATATTCATCTAAAATCAGCCGAACAACGAATTCTGATTTACTCACCTGTTATCAGGAGAGACCTCAGTGCTGCATCTTGGAGCTCAGTACTGACCCTGAAAAGTAATTTTAACCGTACTTACCAGTAACTCGAATTTCCTTCCATGGGATATCATTGCCTGCTTTTTGCTGAAAATTTTCTAAGTGTCGATTTTTGAAACTTACAAATATTCTTTAAAAATCGTACCAACTGTGAAAACGTAATTGTTTACCTGTTTTAGATAGATGTCCCAGTACTGAGCCTAGGAGCCCAGCACTGGATTACAAAAGTAACGAGAACGTACTTTACCCGTAACTTGAATTTTCTTCCATAGGAAACCATTGACTGTTTTTCTGTGAAATTTCTTCTAAGTGTCGATTTTGCAAACATGTAAATATTCCTTAAAAATCGCCTGTATAACTTAAACGCAGTTTCTCAACTGCTTACAGGTGGTACAGTAGTGCTGGATCTAGGATCCAACACTGACCTAGAAAACGTAACCATAACCCCACTTACCTGCTAAGTGAATTTCCTTCCATAGGATAACATTGGTAATTTGATCAGCAAAAGTTTCTAAGTGTCAACTTTTAAAATAGCAAAATATTGCTTAAAAATCACAACAGTAACTAAAACGAATTTACTCACTTGTTTCCAAGAACTGTCCCAGGACTGAATCTAGGATCCAGTCCTGGATTTAGAAAAGTAATCCTGAAAGTAATTAATTGCATATAACTTAAAATTCCCATTGAGCTCAATGTATTATTGTGATTCAAATTGTGTTGCCTATTGCAATAAACTGTAACTATGACCTGCAAAAGTCAATTGCCTATTGCAAAGTATTTAACTAAAGCATCTCATTCTGAGAAAGTATATTTTGATACCTATTGTTGGTTCTAAAATAAAACAACAATATCTTTTGTATGCAAACCAATGGCCTAGAGTTCAGTTCTTGAGTGTGTGAGACCATTTGCTGACTGAGTGTGTACAACAAATGTTTTACACTGTACTCTGATACTGCCTTACTGCTCGGCAAGCTACCACTTTAGAGAGTAAGGTTATATCTAACTTTAGCCTCTGCCAAACCTCTGGGGACTGGGGACTCTGTGCACACTGTACCTATTTGGGAACAGTATATACAGAGCCACTTTCTCACAGTAGTGATAAAGTGATTAGAGTCCTAAGGCCAACATAAAGATACAGCAAAACGTGAGGTGAAAAGCAAAAAGGTTGCTGGTAGGCCACCTTAAGGATGCCAGGTCTAACAAAAACTGAACTAAGGATAACATGAGTAAAACATCAGGTTTCTCTACTGCATTTGGTGAGACAAGTGGGCCTTCTTTTATCTTCCATTCAAGCAATCTTTGACAGACCCCTTTATTATAGAGCTTTTCAAGGATTAAAGATAAGACACTTACAAAGGAGTCCCAAATACTCAGAGATGGTTGACTTCTGTAATATGGGTCGTAGACTAAAAGCAGCGCAAAAACAGAGTGCAACAGGGTCCAAAAAACTTGAGTGCCAAAAGAGAGTTTGAATGCAAGCGTATCCTTTTACAGATCCAGAGATATACTCATGCAATTTTTGTTTTTAGGACAGAACGTGCATGATGAAAAAAACATTGTTTTTAAAAAGCGCATTGCAGAATATCAGTACTTTGATGTGGAAAAACTTTCAAACAAAATATTTGTAAGCAGCTTACAGCAAGTTGTTGTGGCCGAGTGGTTAAGGCGATGGACTCGAAATCCATTGGGGTATCCCCGCGCAGGTTCGAATCCTGCCAGCAACGAGAATCTTTTTATTATCGGCTACAATTTCAGAAGTTAACCTTTAGTATTTCTTCCATTTCAGTTTTATAAATAGGTGGCTTATTTTTGGGTCACTATTGCCTCTCCACATATTTGTTATCGCTACCTCTTTCATGTCTTTGCTACACCTCATTCCTACTTTAGCACTGGTGTAAACGCTTCAAATTATTATACCGTTGCTCTCTCATTCATACCTGCGCATGCACTTGAAAGTTACTTTACCAATAAAAGACGCAAAGAGAGAAATAGAACAAAAGTGCTGGCTGGATTGGCAAACACACTTCATAAAACTGCATTTTCTTTTTTATTCTCCCCCGTGTTACATGCTTAACCTCCCCATGTGTAATTTCTCTTAACCTGCTGTCCCAGGAAGAGAATTTCATCTACAGGCTCTTTCTGTGTTTTTTTCCCTAGTCTGTCTTTCCCATTTCTTAGCTGTGTAACTGTTCCTTTACGCGCTCTATTTAAACGCCATCAATCTCATTTGAGCTCCTTGCTCCCGCTTCTGTTTTCTCCACCTCTCATACTGCCAGTTCTCTCTTTCTCTGTGGTTGGTGGCTACTTTCCTGAGCTTCCGAAGCCACGTGGTTCCTGCCTCTTGTTGTCAGACTTGAATTGGAAAAGGTACTATATTAACAAGCCTTTACCACTCACACACGGCGGAAGTTTATACTTTAATTCAGTGAGCTAAGAAAAGCGTGTTGTGGGTCCCCTACGAGCCATGGTGCTTGCTTCATCATGATTTGGCACCAGTCATTAGCCGCAGCTCTGCTAATGAGCCACTGAGGTCAGTTTCAATATTTACTCAAAAACATAACCATGCAGCCCACCCCTCAACTGTGTATTTATCTTGCTTTTCTGCTGTTCGTGTGATTAGCTGGGAGGAGCTCACGGCGACATCCTCCCTATAAAAGTGTAGATGGATCACTCTCTAACTCTTTCTTGCTTCACATACAAATGGCTTGAAAGGTGCAGGGAAGATGCAGGTCTAATAGACAGAATAGAAGGTCTGTGCCAGGTGGGTTTCTCTGCATTGGTGTCCCATCACAGGTCCGCAAGTGTAATGTGTGATCTTTGACTCCTGGCATTTCACAAGCAGGCTGCCAGGAAACGGTTTCAGCCTATCAACCACTGAGGAGACGCAGCCTCTGAATGAGGAATGAGGAAGCAATGAATACATCCAGCCTATCACAGGAACAGCCCTGAGTGTTCCGAATTATGAATTCTCCATGTCACTGTATGTCGTTGAGCCCAAGTAGCTCGCCGTGATCGTATAGTGGTTAGTACTCTGCGTTGTGGCCGCAGCAACCTCGGTTCGGATCCGAGTCACGGCATTGTGGTTGGCAATGTCACGGCAGTTGGGTGTTAATTTTACAGAATTAGCAAATGTACCAGTGGTTTTTGTAAAATGTCTATTAAAAACAGATCCTTTCAAATATTTAAACCATCTAACAACAAATGATTTAAACTCGCATGATTATAAGCTGTAGCTATAATGTATTTACTTACATAAATTATCGTTCTTGAACCTATTGGGGGTGGAGGGGGAGCGGAGCTCACCCCCCAGGTGCAGTTGAATGACCTGTGTTGTGGCTCTCTAGAGGGAAGGCACAAATTTTGCTGTCACCCAGCCCAATCCAGACGTGTATTGGGGCCAGGTTTCAGGCAAATAGAGCAGTAAGTGCAGAGAAATGTTCACTCTCTAAAGTTGCATTTCTAAAATAGTAAAGTTAAATCCAACCTCACCAGTAAGTAGGATTTTCAATAAATAAATAAAGCTACTCCTCTCCGATATGGAATTACCAAATTAAAAGTATAGGGGAATACACAGAGCTAACCTATGAGAGGGGTAGACCTCACAGTAGTGAAAAATGAAATATACTGTTTGGTACTTACAGGACACGCGAACCACCAAAGTACATATCTTATTTTTTACTTACATAGCATCATGCACCTAGGACTACCTAGGGCCTACCTTAGGTGTAAATTATATGTAATAAAAGGGGAGTTTAAGGCTTGGCAAGTAGGCTGGGACTCCCCTGGGAGACCCCTGAGTCTATGCCCAGAACCATAACTCTGCCAGTCGAGTACTTACCTAAAAGCCGATAACTCACTTTTCTTCCATCGGCTAACATTGAGTGGTTTCACTTGGAAATTCTTATAAGTGGTGTGGAGTTTTGGAACTTTAAAATATTCATCTAAAATCAGCCGAACAACGAATTCTGATTTACTCACCTGTTATCAGGAGAGACCTCAGTGCTGCATCTTTGAGCTCGGCACTGACCCTGAAAAGTAATTTTAACCGTACTTACCAGTAACTCGAATTTCCTTCCATGGGATATCATTGCCTGCTTTTTGCTGAAAATTTTCTAAGTGTCGATTTTTGAAACTTACAAATATTCTTTAAAAATCGTACCAACTGTGAAAACGTAATTGTTTACCTGTTTTAGATAGATGTCCCAGTACTGAGCCTAGGAGCCCAGCACTGGATTACAAAAGTAACGAGAACGTACTTTACCCGCAACTTGAATTTTCTTCCATAGGAAACCATTGACTGTTTTTCTGTGAAATTTCTTCTAAGTGTCGATTTTGCAAACATGTAAATATTCCTTAAAAATCGCCTGTATAACTTAAACGCAGTTTCTCAACTGCTTACAGGTGGTACAGTAGTGCTGGATCTAGGATCCAACACTGACCTAGAAAACGTAACCATAACCCCACTTACCTGCTAAGTGAATTTCCTTCCATAGGATAACATTGGTAATTTGATCAGCAAAAGTTTCGAAGTGTCAACTTTTAAAATAGCAAAATATTGCTTAAAAATCACAACAGTAACTAAAACGAATTTACTCACTTGTTTCCAAGAACTGTCCCAGGACTGAATCTAGGATCCAGTCCTGGATTTAGAAAAGTAATCCTGAAAGTTATTAATTGCATATAACTTAAAATTCCCATTGAGCTCAATGTATTATTGTGATTCAAATTGTGTTGCCTATTGCAATAAACTGTAACTATGACCTGCAAAAGTCAATTGCCTATTGCAAAGTATTTAACTAAAGCATCTCATTCTGAGAAAGTATATTTTGATACCTATTGTTGGTTCTAAAATAAAACAACAATATCTTTTGTATGCAAACCAATGGCCTAGAGTTCAGTTCTTGAGTGTGTGAGACCATTTGCTGACTGAGTGTGTACAACAAATGTTTTACACTGTACTCTGATACTGCCTTACTGCTCGGCAAGCTACCACTTTAGAGAGTAAGGTTATATCTAACTTTAGCCTCTGCCAAACCTCTGGGGACTGGGGACTCTGTGCACACTGTACCTATTTGGGAACAGTATATACAGAGCCACTTTCTCACAGTAGTGATAAAGTGATTAGAGTCCTAAGGCCAACATAAAGATACAGCAAAATGTGAGGTGAAAAGCAAAAAGGTTGCTGGTAGGCCACCTTAAGGATGCCAGGTCTAACAAAAACTGAACTAAGGATAACATGAGTAAAACATCAGGTTTCTCTACTGCATTTGGTGAGACAAGTGGGCCTTCTTTTATCTTCCATTCAAGCAATCTTTGACAGACCCCTTTATTATAGAGCTTTTCAAGGATTAAAGATAAGGCACTTACAAAGGAGTCCCAAATACTCAGAGATGGTTGACTTCTGTAATATGGGTCGTAGACTAAAAGCAGCGCAAAAACAGAGTGCAACAGGGTCCAAAAAACTTGAGTGCCACAAGGGAGTTTGAATGCAAGCGTATCCTTTTACAGATCCAGAGATATACTCATGCAATTTTTGTTTTTAGGACAGAACGTGCATGATGAAAAAAACATTGTTTTTAAAAAGCGCATTGCAGAATATCAGTACTTTGATGTGGGAAAACTTCAAAACTTTCAAACAAAATATTTGTAGGCAGCTTACAGCAAGTTGTTGTGGCCGAGTGGTTAAGGCGATGGACTAGAAATCCATTGGGGGATCCCCGCGCAGGTTCGAATCCTGCCAACAACGAGAATCTTTTTATTATCGGCTACAATTTCAGAAGTTAACCTTTAGTATTTCTTCCATTTCAGTTTTATAAATAGGTGGCTTATTTTTGTGTCACTATTGCCTCTCCACATATTTGTTATCGTTACCTCTTTCATGTCTTTGCTACACCTCATTCCTACTTTAGCACTGGTGTAAACGCTTCAAATTATTATACGGTTGCTCTCTCATTCATACCTGCGCATGCACTTGAAAGTTATTTTACCAATAAAAGACGCAAAGAGAGAAATAGAACAAAAGTGCTGGCTGGATTGGCAAACACACTTCATAAAACTGCATTTTCTTTTTTATTCTCCCCCGTGTTACATGCTTAACCTCCCCATGTGTAATTTCTCTTACTTTGCTGTCCCAGGAAGAGAATTTCATCTACAGTCTCTTTCTGTGTTTTTTTCCCTAGTCTGTCTTTCCCATTTCTTAGCTGTGTAACTGTTCCTTTACGCGCTCTATTTAAACGCCATCAATCTCATTTGAGCTCCTTGCTCCCGCTTCTGTTTTCTCCACCTCTCATACTGCCAGTTCTCTCTTTCTCTGTGGTTGGTGGCTACTTTCCTGAGCTTCCGAAGCCACGTGGTTCCTGCCTCTTGTTGTCAGACTTGAATTGGAAAAGGAACCATATTAACAAGCCTTTACCACTCACACACGGCGGAAGTTTATACTTTAATTCAGTGAGCTAAGAAAAGCGTGTTGTGGGTCCCCTACGAGCCATGGTGCTTGCTTCATCATGATTTGGCACCAGTCATTAGCCGCAGCTCTGCTAATGAGCCACTGAGGTCAGTTTCAATATTTACTCAAAAACATAACCATGCAGCCCACCCCTCAACTGTGTATTTATCTTGCTTTTCTGCTGTTCGTGTGATTAGCTGGGAGGAGCTCACGGCGACATCCTCCCTATAAAAGTGTAGATGGATCACTCTCTAACTCTTTCTTGCTTCACATACAAATGGCTTGAAAGGTGCAGGGAAGATGCAGGTCTAATAGACAGAATAGAAGGTCTGTGCCAGGTGGGTTTCTCTGCATTGGTGTCCCATCACAGGTCCTCAAGTGTAATGTGTGATCTTTGACTCCTGGCATTTCACAAGCAGGCGGCCAGGAAACGGTTTCAGCCTATCAACCACTGAGGAGACGCAGCCTCTGAATGAGGAATGAGGAAGCAATGAATACATCCAGCCTATCACAGGAACAGCCCTGAGTGTTCCAAATTATAAATGCTCCATGTCACTGTATGTCATTGAGCCCAAGTAGCTCGCCGTGATCATATAGTCGTTAGTACTCTGCGTTGTGGCCGCAGCAACCTCGGTTCGAATCCGAGTCACGGCATTGCGGTTGGCAATGTCACGGCAGTTGGGTGTTAATGTTACAGAATTAGCAAATGTACCAGTGGTTTTTGTAAAATGTCTATTAAAAACAGATCCTTTCAAATATTTAAACCATCTAACAACAAATGATTTAAACTCACATGATTATAAGCTGTAGCTATAATGTATTTACTTACATAAATTATCGTTCTTGAACCTATTGGGGGTGGAGGGGGAGCGGAGCTCACCCCCCAGGTGCAGTTGAGTGACCTGTGTTGTGGCTCTCTAGAGGGAAGGCACAAATTTTGCTGTCACCCAACCCAATCCAGACGTGTATTGGGGCCAGGTTTCAGGCAAATAGAGCAGTAAGTGCAGAGAAATGTTCACTCTCTAAAAGTGGCATTTCTAAAATAGTAAAGTTAAATCCAACCTCACCAGTAAGTAGGATTTTCAATAAATAAATAAAGCTACTCCTCTCCGATATGGAATTACCAAATTAAAAGTATAGGGGAATACACAGAGCTAACCTATGAGAGGGGTAGACCTCACAGTAGTGAAAAATGAAATAGACTATTTGGTACTTACAGGACACGCGAACCACCAAAGTACATATCTTATTTTTTACTTACATAGCATCATGCACCTAGGACTACCTAGGGACTACCTTAGGTGTAAATTATATGTAATAAAAGGGGAGTTTAAGGCTTGGCAAGTAGGCTGGGACTCCCCTGGGAGACCCCTGAGTCTATGCCCAGAACCATAACTCTGCCAGTCGAGTACTTACCTAAAAGCCGATAACTCACTTTTCTTCCATCGGCTAACATTGAGTGGTTTCACTTGGAAATTCTTCTAAGTGGTGTGGAGTTTTGGAACTTTAAAATATTCATCTAAAATCAGCCGAACAACGAATTCTGATTTACTCACCTGTTATCAGGAGAGACCTCAGTGCTGCATCTTGGAGCTCAGTACTGACCCTGAAAAGTAATTTTAACCGTACTTACCAGTAACTCGAATTTCCTTCCATGGGATATCATTGCCTTTTTTTTGCTGAAAATTTTCTAAGTGTCGATTTTTGAAACTTACAAATATTCTTTAAAAATCGTACCAACTGTGAAAACGTAATTGTTTACCTGTTTTAGATAGATGTCCCAGTACTGAGCCTAGGAGCCCAGCACTGGATTACAAAAGTAACGAGAACGTACTTTACCCGTAACTTGAATTTTCTTCCATAGGAAACCATTGACTGTTTTTCTGTGAAATTTCTTCTAAGTGTCGATTTTGCAAACATGTAAATATTCCTTAAAAATCGCCTGTATAACTTAAACGCAGTTTCTCAACTGCTTACAGGTGGTACAGTAGTGCTGGATCTAGGATCCAACACTGACCTAGAAAACGTAACCATAACCCCACTTACCTGCTAAGTGAATTTCCTTCCATAGGATAACATTGGTAATTTGATCAGCAAAAGTTTCTAAGTGTCAACTTTTAAAATAGCAAAATATTGCTTAAAAATCACAACAGTAACTAAAACGAATTTACTCACTTGTTTCCAAGAACTGTCCCAGGACTGAATCTAGGATCCAGTCCTGGATTTAGAAAAGTAATCCTGAAAGTAATTAATTGCATATAACTTAAAATTCCCATTGAGCTCAATGTATTATTGTGATTCAAATTGTGTTACCTATTGCAATAAACTGTAACTATGACCTGCAAAAGTCAATTGCCTATTGCAAAGTATTTAACTAAAGCATCTCATTCTGAGAAAGTATATTTTGATACCTATTGTTGGTTCTAAAATAAAACAACAATATCTTTTGTATGCAAACCAATGGCCTAGAGTTCAGTTCTTGAGTGTGTGAGACCATTTGCTGACTGAGTGTGTACAACAAATGTTTTACACTGTACTCTGATACTGCCTTACTGCTCGGCAAGCTACCACTTTAGAGAGTAAGGTTATATCTAACTTTAGCCTCTGCCAAACCTCTGGGGACTGGGGACTCTGTGCACACTGTACCTATTTGGGAACAGTATATACAGAGCCACTTTCTCACAGTAGTGATAAAGTGATTAGGTTCCTACGGCCAACATAAAGATACAGCAAAACGTGAGGTGAAAAGCAAAAAGGTTGCTGGTAGGCCACCTTAAGGATGCCAGGTCTAACAAAAACTGAACTAAGGATAACATGAGTAAAACATCAGGTTTCTCTACTGCATTTGGTGAGACAAGTGGGCCTTCTTTTATCTTCCATTCAAGCAATCTTTGACAGACCCCTTTATTATAGAGCTTTTCAAGGATTAAAGATAAGGCACTTACAAAGGAGTCCCAAATAATCAGAGATGGTTGACTTCTGTAATGTGGGTCGTAGACTAAAAGCAGCACAAAAACAGAGTGCAACAGGGTCCAAAAAACTTGAGTGCCACAAGAGAGTTTGAATGCAAGCGTATCCTTTTACAGATCCAGAGATATACTCATGCAATTTTTATTTTTAGGACAGAACGTGCATGATGAAAAAAACATTGTTTTTAAAAAGCGCATTGCAGAATATCAGTACTTTGATGTGGGAAAACTTCAAAACTTTCAAACAAAATATTTGTAGGCAGCTTACAGCAAGTTGTTGTGGCCGAGTGGTTAAGGCGATGGACTAGAAATCCATTGGGGTATCCCCGCGCAGGTTCGAATCCTGCCAACAACGAGAATCTTTTTATTATCGGCTACAATTTCAGAAGTTAACCTTTAGTATTTCTTCCATTTCAGTTTTATAAATAGGTGGCTTATTTTTGTGTCACTATTGCCTCTCCACATATTTGTTATCGCTACCTCTTTCATGTCTTTGCTACACCTCATTCCTACTTTAGCACTGGTGTAAACGCTTCAAATTATTATACCGTTGCTCTCTCATTCATACCTGCGCATGCACTTGAAAGTTACTTTACCAATAAAAGACGCAAAGAGAGAAATAGAACAAAAGTGCTGGCTGGATTGGCAAACACACTTCATAAAACTGCATTTTCTTTTTTATTCTCCCCCGTGTTACATGCTTAACCTCCCCATGTGTAATTTCTCTTAACCTGCTGTCCCAGGAAGAGAATTTCATGTACAGGCTCTTTCTGTGTTTTTTTCCCTAGTCTGTCTTTCCCATTTCTTAGCTGTGTAACTGTTCCTTTACACGCTCTATTTAAACGCCATCAATCTCATTTGAGCTCCTTGCTCCCGCTTCTGTTTTCTCCACCTCTCATACTGCCAGTTCTCTCTTTCTCTGTGGTTGGTGGCTACTTTCCTGAGCTTCCGAAGCCACGTGGTTCCTGCCTCTTGTTGTCAGACTTGAATTGGAAAAGGAACCATATTAACAAGCCTTTACCACTCACACACGGCGGAAGTTTATACTTTAATTCAGTGAGCTAAGAACAGCGTGTTGTGGGTCCCCTACGAGCCATTGTGCTTGCTTCATCATGATTTGGCACCAGTCATTAGCCGCAGCTCTGCTAATGAGCCACTGAGGTCAGTTTCAATATTTACTCAAAAACATAACCATGCAGCCCACCCCTCAACTGTGTATTTATCTTGCTTTTCTGCTGTTCGTGTGATTAGCTGGGAGGAGCTCACGGCGACATCCTCCCTATAAAAGTGTAGATGGATCACTCTCTAACTCTTTCTTGCTTCACATACAAATGGCTTGAAAGGTGCAGGGAAGATGCAGGTCTAATAGACAGAATAGAAGGCCTGTGCCAGGTGGGTTTCTCTGCATTGGTGTCCCATCACAGGTCCGCAAGTGTAATGTGTGATCTTTGACTCCTGGCATTTCACAAGCAGGCGGCCAGGAAACGGTTTCAGCCTATCAACCACTGAGGAGACGCAGCCTCTGAATGAGGAATGAGGAAGCAATGAATACATCCAGCCTATCACAGGAACAGCCCGGAGTGTTCCGAATTATAAATTCTCCATGTCATTGTATGTCGTTGAGCCCAAGTAGCTCGCCGTGATCGTATAGTGGTTAGTACTCTGCGTTGTGGCCGCAGCAACCTCGGTTCGAATCCGAGTCACGGCATTGTGGTTGGCAATGTCACGGCAGTTGGGTGTTAATTTTACAGAATTAGCAAATGTACCAGTGGTTTTTGTAATATGTCTATTAAAAACAGATCCTTTCAAATATTTAAACCATCTAACAACAAATGATTTAAACTCGCATGATTATAAGCTGTAGCTATAATGTATTTACTTACATAAATTATCGTTCTTGAACCTATTGGGGGTGGAGGGGGAGCGGAGCTCACCCCCCAGGTGCAGTTGAGTGACCTCTGTTGTGGCTCTCTAGAGGGAAGGCACACATTTTGCTGTCACCCAGCCCAATCCAGACGTGTATTGGGGCCAGGTTTCAGGCAAATAGAGCAGTAAGTGCAGAGACATGTTCACTCTCTAAAAGTGGCATTTCTAAAATAGTAAAGTTAAATCCAACCTCACCAGTAAGTAGGATTTTCAATAAATAAATAAAGCTACTCCTCTCCGATATGGAATTACCAAATAAAAAGTATAGGGGAATACACAGAGCTAACCTATGAGAGGGGTAGACCTCACAGTAGTGAAAAATGAAATAGACTGTTTGGTACTTACAGGACACGCGAACCACCAAAGTACATATCTTATTTTTTACTTACATAGCATCATGCACCTAGGACTACCTAGGGCCTACCTTAGGTGTAAATTATATGTAATAAAAGGGGAGTTTAAGGCTTGGCAAGTAGGCTGGGACTCCCCTGGGAGACCCCTGAGTCTATGCCCAGAACCATAACTCTGCCAGTCGAGTACTTACCTAAAAGCCGATAACTCACTTTTCTTCCATCGGCTAACATTGAGTGGTTTCACTTGGAAATTCTTCTAAGTGGTGTGGAGTTTTGGAACTTTAAAATATTCATCTAAAATCAGCCGAACAACGAATTCTGATTTACTCACCTGTTATCAGGAGAGACCTCAGTGCTGCATCTTGGAGCTCAGTACTGACCCTGAAAAGTAATTTTAACCGTACTTACCAGTAACTCGAATTTCCTTCCATGGGATATCATTGCCTGCTTTTTGCTGAAAATTTTCTAAGTGTCGATTTTTGAAACTTACAAATATTCTTTAAAAATCGTACCAACTGTGAAAACGTAATTGTTTACCTGTTTTAGATAGATGTCCCAGTACTGAGCCTAGGAGCCCAGCACTGGATTACAAAAGTAACGAGAACGTACTTTACCCGTAACTTGAATTTTCTTCCATAGGAAACCATTGACTGTTTTTCTGTGAAATTTCTTCTAAGTGTCGATTTTGCAAACATGTAAATATTCCTTAAAAATCGCCTGTATAACTTAAACGCAGTTTCTCAACTGCTTACAGGTGGTACAGTAGTGCTGGATCTAGGATCCAACACTGACCTAGAAAACGTAACCATAACCCCACTTACCTGCTAAGTGAATTTCCTTCCATAGGATAACATTGGTAATTTGATCAGCAAAAGTTTCTAAGTGTCAACTTTTAAAATAGCAAAATATTGCTTAAAAATCACAACAGTAACTAAAACGAATTTACTCACTTGTTTCCAAGAACTGTCCCAGGACTGAATCTAGGATCCAGTCCTGGATTTAGAAAAGTAATCCTGAAAGTAATTAATTGCATATAACTTAAAATTCCCATTGAGCTCAATGTATTATTGTGATTCAAATTGTGTTGCCTATTGCAATAAACTGTAACTATGACCTGCAAAAGTCAATTGCCTATTGCAAAGTATTTAACTAAAGCATCTCATTCTGAGAAAGTATATTTTGATACCTATTGTTGGTTCTAAAATAAAACAACAATATCTTTTGTATGCAAACCAATGGCCTAGAGTTCAGTTCTTGAGTGTGTGAGACCATTTGCTGACTGAGTGTGTACAACAAATGTTTTACACTGTACTCTGATACTGCCTTACTGCTCGGCAAGCTACCACTTTAGAGAGTAAGGTTATATCTAACTTTAGCCTCTGCCAAACCTCTGGGGACTGGGGACTCTGTGCACACTGTACCTATTTGGGAACAGTATATACAGAGCCACTTTCTCACAGTAGTGATAAAGTGATTAGAGTCCTAAGGCCAACATAAAGATACAGCAAAACGTGAGGTGAAAAGCAAAAAGGTTGCTGGTAGGCCACCTTAAGGATGCCAGGTCTAACAAAAACTGAACTAAGGATAACATGAGTAAAACATCAGGTTTCTCTACTGCATTTGGTGAGACAAGTGGGCCTTCTTTTATCTTCCATTCAAGCAATCTTTGACAGACCCCTTTATTATAGAGCTTTTCAAGGATTAAAGATAAGACACTTACAAAGGAGTCCCAAATACTCAGAGATGGTTGACTTCTGTAATATGGGTCGTAGACTAAAAGCAGCGCAAAAACAGAGTGCAACAGGGTCCAAAAAACTTGAGTGCCAAAAGAGAGTTTGAATGCAAGCGTATCCTTTTACAGATCCAGAGATATACTCATGCAATTTTTGTTTTTAGGACAGAACGTGCATGATGAAAAAAACATTGTTTTTAAAAAGCGCATTGCAGAATATCAGTACTTTGATGTGGAAAAACTTTCAAACAAAATATTTGTAAGCAGCTTACAGCAAGTTGTTGTGGCCGAGTGGTTAAGGCGATGGACTCGAAATCCATTGGGGTATCCCCGCGCAGGTTCGAATCCTGCCAGCAACGAGAATCTTTTTATTATCGGCTACAATTTCAGAAGTTAACCTTTAGTATTTCTTCCATTTCAGTTTTATAAATAGGTGGCTTATTTTTGGGTCACTATTGCCTCTCCACATATTTGTTATCGCTACCTCTTTCATGTCTTTGCTACACCTCATTCCTACTTTAGCACTGGTGTAAACGCTTCAAATTATTATACCGTTGCTCTCTCATTCATACCTGCGCATGCACTTGAAAGTTACTTTACCAATAAAAGACGCAAAGAGAGAAATAGAACAAAAGTGCTGGCTGGATTGGCAAACACACTTCATAAAACTGCATTTTCTTTTTTATTCTCCCCCGTGTTACATGCTTAACCTCCCCATGTGTAATTTCTCTTAACCTGCTGTCCCAGGAAGAGAATTTCATCTACAGGCTCTTTCTGTGTTTTTTTCCCTAGTCTGTCTTTCCCATTTCTTAGCTGTGTAACTGTTCCTTTACGCGCTCTATTTAAACGCCATCAATCTCATTTGAGCTCCTTGCTCCCGCTTCTGTTTTCTCCACCTCTCATACTGCCAGTTCTCTCTTTCTCTGTGGTTGGTGGCTACTTTCCTGAGCTTCCGAAGCCACGTGGTTCCTGCCTCTTGTTGTCAGACTTGAATTGGAAAAGGTACTATATTAACAAGCCTTTACCACTCACACACGGCGGAAGTTTATACTTTAATTCAGTGAGCTAAGAAAAGCGTGTTGTGGGTCCCCTACGAGCCATGGTGCTTGCTTCATCATGATTTGGCACCAGTCATTAGCCGCAGCTCTGCTAATGAGCCACTGAGGTCAGTTTCAATATTTACTCAAAAACATAACCATGCAGCCCACCCCTCAACTGTGTATTTATCTTGCTTTTCTGCTGTTCGTGTGATTAGCTGGGAGGAGCTCACGGCGACATCCTCCCTATAAAAGTGTAGATGGATCACTCTCTAACTCTTTCTTGCTTCACATACAAATGGCTTGAAAGGTGCAGGGAAGATGCAGGTCTAATAGACAGAATAGAAGGTCTGTGCCAGGTGGGTTTCTCTGCATTGGTGTCCCATCACAGGTCCTCAAGTGTAATGTGTGATCTTTGACTCCTGGCATTTCACAAGCAGGCGGCCAGGAAACGGTTTCAGCCTATCAACCACTGAGGAGACGCAGCCTCTGAATGAGGAATGAGGAAGCAATGAATACATCCAGCCTATCACAGGAACAGCCCTGAGTGTTCCAAATTATAAATGCTCCATGTCACTGTATGTCATTGAGCCCAAGTAGCTCGCCGTGATCATATAGTCGTTAGTACTCTGCGTTGTGGCCGCAGCAACCTCGGTTCGAATCCGAGTCACGGCATTGCGGTTGGCAATGTCACGGCAGTTGGGTGTTAATGTTACAGAATTAGCAAATGTACCAGTGGTTTTTGTAAAATGTCTATTAAAAACAGATCCTTTCAAATATTTAAACCATCTAACAACAAATGATTTAAACTCACATGATTATAAGCTGTAGCTATAATGTATTTACTTACATAAATTATCGTTCTTGAACCTATTGGGGGTGGAGGGGGAGCGGAGCTCACCCCCCAGGTGCAGTTGAGTGACCTGTGTTGTGGCTCTCTAGAGGGAAGGCACAAATTTTGCTGTCACCCAACCCAATCCAGACGTGTATTGGGGCCAGGTTTCAGGCAAATAGAGCAGTAAGTGCAGAGAAATGTTCACTCTCTAAAAGTGGCATTTCTAAAATAGTAAAGTTAAATCCAACCTCACCAGTAAGTAGGATTTTCAATAAATAAATAAAGCTACTCCTCTCCGATATGGAATTACCAAATTAAAAGTATAGGGGAATACACAGAGCTAACCTATGAGAGGGGTAGACCTCACAGTAGTGAAAAATGAAATAGACTATTTGGTACTTACAGGACACGCGAACCACCAAAGTACATATCTTATTTTTTACTTACATAGCATCATGCACCTAGGACTACCTAGGGACTACCTTAGGTGTAAATTATATGTAATAAAAGGGGAGTTTAAGGCTTGGCAAGTAGGCTGGGACTCCCCTGGGAGACCCCTGAGTCTATGCCCAGAACCATAACTCTGCCAGTCGAGTACTTACCTAAAAGCCGATAACTCACTTTTCTTCCATCGGCTAACATTGAGTGGTTTCACTTGGAAATTCTTCTAAGTGGTGTGGAGTTTTGGAACTTTAAAATATTCATCTAAAATCAGCCGAACAACGAATTCTGATTTACTCACCTGTTATCAGGAGAGACCTCAGTGCTGCATCTTGGAGCTCAGTACTGACCCTGAAAAGTAATTTTAACCGTACTTACCAGTAACTCGAATTTCCTTCCATGGGATATCATTGCCTGCTTTTTGCTGAAAATTTTCTAAGTGTCGATTTTTGAAACTTACAAATATTCTTTAAAAATCGTACCAACTGTGAAAACGTAATTGTTTACCTGTTTTAGATAGATGTCCCAGTACTGAGCCTAGGAGCCCAGCACTGGATTACAAAAGTAACGAGAACGTACTTTACCCGTAACTTGAATTTTCTTCCATAGGAAACCATTGACTGTTTTTCTGTGAAATTTCTTCTAAGTGTCGATTTTGCAAACATGTAAATATTCCTTAAAAATCGCCTGTATAACTTAAACGCAGTTTCTCAACTGCTTACAGGTGGTACAGTAGTGCTGGATCTAGGATCCAACACTGACCTAGAAAACGTAACCATAACCCCACTTACCTGCTAAGTGAATTTCCTTCCATAGGATAACATTGGTAATTTGATCAGCAAAAGTTTCTAAGTGTCAACTTTTAAAATAGCAAAATATTGCTTAAAAATCACAACAGTAACTAAAACGAATTTACTCACTTGTTTCCAAGAACTGTCCCAGGACTGAATCTAGGATCCAGTCCTGGATTTAGAAAAGTAATCCTGAAAGTAATTAATTGCATATAACTTAAAATTCCCATTGAGCTCAATGTATTATTGTGATTCAAATTGTGTTACCTATTGCAATAAACTGTAACTATGACCTGCAAAAGTCAATTGCCTATTGCAAAGTATTTAACTAAAGCATCTCATTCTGAGAAAGTATATTTTGATACCTATTGTTGGTTCTAAAATAAAACAACAATATCTTTTGTATGCAAACCAATGGCCTAGAGTTCAGTTCTTGAGTGTGTGAGACCATTTGCTGACTGAGTGTGTACAACAAATGTTTTACACTGTACTCTGATACTGCCTTACTGCTCGGCAAGCTACCACTTTAGAGAGTAAGGTTATATCTAACTTTAGCCTCTGCCAAACCTCTGGGGACTGGGGACTCTGTGCACACTGTACCTATTTGGGAACAGTATATACAGAGCCACTTTCTCACAGTAGTGATAAAGTGATTAGGTTCCTACGGCCAACATAAAGATACAGCAAAACGTGAGGTGAAAAGCAAAAAGGTTGCTGGTAGGCCACCTTAAGGATGCCAGGTCTAACAAAAACTGAACTAAGGATAACATGAGTAAAACATCAGGTTTCTCTACTGCATTTGGTGAGACAAGTGGGCCTTCTTTTATCTTCCATTCAAGCAATCTTTGACAGACCCCTTTATTATAGAGCTTTTCAAGGATTAAAGATAAGGCACTTACAAAGGAGTCCCAAATAATCAGAGATGGTTGACTTCTGTAATGTGGGTCGTAGACTAAAAGCAGCACAAAAACAGAGTGCAACAGGGTCCAAAAAACTTGAGTGCCACAAGAGAGTTTGAATGCAAGCGTATCCTTTTACAGATCCAGAGATATACTCATGCAATTTTTATTTTTAGGACAGAACGTGCATGATGAAAAAAACATTGTTTTTAAAAAGCGCATTGCAGAATATCAGTACTTTGATGTGGGAAAACTTCAAAACTTTCAAACAAAATATTTGTAGGCAGCTTACAGCAAGTTGTTGTGGCCGAGTGGTTAAGGCGATGGACTAGAAATCCATTGGGGTATCCCCGCGCAGGTTCGAATCCTGCCAACAACGAGAATCTTTTTATTATCGGCTACAATTTCAGAAGTTAACCTTTAGTATTTCTTCCATTTCAGTTTTATAAATAGGTGGCTTATTTTTGTGTCACTATTGCCTCTCCACATATTTGTTATCGCTACCTCTTTCATGTCTTTGCTACACCTCATTCCTACTTTAGCACTGGTGTAAACGCTTCAAATTATTATACCGTTGCTCTCTCATTCATACCTGCGCATGCACTTGAAAGTTACTTTACCAATAAAAGACGCAAAGAGAGAAATAGAACAAAAGTGCTGGCTGGATTGGCAAACACACTTCGTAAAACTGCATTTTCTTTTTTATTCTCCCCCGTGTTACATGCTTAACCTCCCCATGTGTAATTTCTCTTAACCTGCTGTCCCAGGAAGAGAATTTCATGTACAGGCTCTTTCTGTGTTTTTTTCCCTAGTCTGTCTTTCCCATTTCTTAGCTGTGTAACTGTTCCTTTACACGCTCTATTTAAACGCCATCAATCTCATTTGAGCTCCTTGCTCCCGCTTCTGTTTTCTCCACCTCTCATACTGCCAGTTCTCTCTTTCTCTGTGGTTGGTGGCTACTTTCCTGAGCTTCCGAAGCCACGTGGTTCCTGCCTCTTGTTGTCAGACTTGAATTGGAAAAGGAACCATATTAACAAGCCTTTACCACTCACACACGGCGGAAGTTTATACTTTAATTCAGTGAGCTAAGAACAGCGTGTTGTGGGTCCCCTACGAGCCATTGTGCTTGCTTCATCATGATTTGGCACCAGTCATTAGCCGCAGCTCTGCTAATGAGCCACTGAGGTCAGTTTCAATATTTACTCAAAAACATAACCATGCAGCCCACCCCTCAACTGTGTATTTATCTTGCTTTTCTGCTGTTCGTGTGATTAGCTGGGAGGAGCTCACGGCGACATCCTCCCTATAAAAGTGTAGATGGATCACTCTCTAACTCTTTCTTGCTTCACATACAAATGGCTTGAAAGGTGCAGGGAAGATGCAGGTCTAATAGACAGAATAGAAGGCCTGTGCCAGGTGGGTTTCTCTGCATTGGTGTCCCATCACAGGTCCGCAAGTGTAATGTGTGATCTTTGACTCCTGGCATTTCACAAGCAGGCGGCCAGGAAACGGTTTCAGCCTATCAACCACTGAGGAGACGCAGCCTCTGAATGAGGAATGAGGAAGCAATGAATACATCCAGCCTATCACAGGAACAGCCCGGAGTGTTCCGAATTATAAATTCTCCATGTCATTGTATGTCGTTGAGCCCAAGTAGCTCGCCGTGATCGTATAGTGGTTAGTACTCTGCGTTGTGGCCGCAGCAACCTCGGTTCGAATCCGAGTCACGGCATTGTGGTTGGCAATGTCACGGCAGTTGGGTGTTAATTTTACAGAATTAGCAAATGTACCAGTGGTTTTTGTAATATGTCTATTAAAAACAGATCCTTTCAAATATTTAAACCATCTAACAACAAATGATTTAAACTCGCATGATTATAAGCTGTAGCTATAATGTATTTACTTACATAAATTATCGTTCTTGAACCTATTGGGGGTGGAGGGGGAGCGGAGCTCACCCCCCAGGTGCAGTTGAGTGACCTCTGTTGTGGCTCTCTAGAGGGAAGGCACACATTTTGCTGTCACCCAGCCCAATCCAGACGTGTATTGGGGCCAGGTTTCAGGCAAATAGAGCAGTAAGTGCAGAGACATGTTCACTCTCTAAAAGTGGCATTTCTAAAATAGTAAAGTTAAATCCAACCTCACCAGTAAGTAGGATTTTCAATAAATAAATAAAGCTACTCCTCTCCGATATGGAATTACCAAATAAAAAGTATAGGGGAATACACAGAGCTAACCTATGAGAGGGGTAGACCTCACAGTAGTGAAAAATGAAATAGACTGTTTGGTACTTACAGGACACGCGAACCACCAAAGTACATATCTTATTTTTTACTTACATAGCATCATGCACCTAGGACTACCTAGGGCCTACCTTAGGTGTAAATTATATGTAATAAAAGGGGAGTTTAAGGCTTGGCAAGTAGGCTGGGACTCCCCTGGGAGACCCCTGAGTCTATGCCCAGAACCATAACTCTGCCAGTCGAGTACTTACCTAAAAGCCGATAACTCACTTTTCTTCCATCGGCTAACATTGAGTGGTTTCACTTGGAAATTCTTCTAAGTGGTGTGGAGTTTTGGAACTTTAAAATATTCATCTAAAATCAGCCGAACAACGAATTCTGATTTACTCACCTGTTATCAGGAGAGACCTCAGTGCTGCATCTTGGAGCTCAGTACTGACCCTGAAAAGTAATTTTAACCGTACTTACCAGTAACTCGAATTTCCTTCCATGGGATATCATTGCCTGCTTTTTGCTGAAAATTTTCTAAGTGTCGATTTTTGAAACTTACAAATATTCTTTAAAAATCGTACCAACTGTGAAAACGTAATTGTTTACCTGTTTTAGATAGATGTCCCAGTACTGAGCCTAGGAGCCCAGCACTGGATTACAAAAGTAACGAGAACGTACTTTACCCGTAACTTGAATTTTCTTCCATAGGAAACCATTGACTGTTTTTCTGTGAAATTTCTTCTAAGTGTCGATTTTGCAAACATGTAAATATTCCTTAAAAATCGCCTGTATAACTTAAACGCAGTTTCTCAACTGCTTACAGGTGGTACAGTAGTGCTGGATCTAGGATCCAACACTGACCTAGAAAACGTAACCATAACCCCACTTACCTGCTAAGTGAATTTCCTTCCATAGGATAACATTGGTAATTTGATCAGCAAAAGTTTCTAAGTGTCAACTTTTAAAATAGCAAAATATTGCTTAAAAATCACAACAGTAACTAAAACGAATTTACTCACTTGTTTCCAAGAACTGTCCCAGGACTGAATCTAGGATCCAGTCCTGGATTTAGAAAAGTAATCCTGAAAGTAATTAATTGCATATAACTTAAAATTCCCATTGAGCTCAATGTATTATTGTGATTCAAATTGTGTTGCCTATTGCAATAAACTGTAACTATGACCTGCAAAAGTCAATTGCCTATTGCAAAGTATTTAACTAAAGCATCTCATTCTGAGAAAGTATATTTTGATACCTATTGTTGGTTCTAAAATAAAACAACAATATCTTTTGTATGCAAACCAATGGCCTAGAGTTCAGTTCTTGAGTGTGTGAGACCATTTGCTGACTGAGTGTGTACAACAAATGTTTTACACTGTACTCTGATACTGCCTTACTGCTCGGCAAGCTACCACTTTAGAGAGTAAGGTTATATCTAACTTTAGCCTCTGCCAAACCTCTGGGGACTGGGGACTCTGTGCACACTGTACCTATTTGGGAACAGTATATACAGAGCCACTTTCTCACAGTAGTGATAAAGTGATTAGAGTCCTAAGGCCAACATAAAGATACAGCAAAACGTGAGGTGAAAAGCAAAAAGGTTGCTGGTAGGCCACCTTAAGGATGCCAGGTCTAACAAAAACTGAACTAAGGATAACATGAGTAAAACATCAGGTTTCTCTACTGCATTTGGTGAGACAAGTGGGCCTTCTTTTATCTTCCATTCAAGCAATCTTTGACAGACCCCTTTATTATAGAGCTTTTCAAGGATTAAAGATAAGACACTTACAAAGGAGTCCCAAATACTCAGAGATGGTTGACTTCTGTAATATGGGTCGTAGACTAAAAGCAGCGCAAAAACAGAGTGCAACAGGGTCCAAAAAACTTGAGTGCCAAAAGAGAGTTTGAATGCAAGCGTATCCTTTTACAGATCCAGAGATATACTCATGCAATTTTTGTTTTTAGGACAGAACGTGCATGATGAAAAAAACATTGTTTTTAAAAAGCGCATTGCAGAATATCAGTACTTTGATGTGGAAAAACTTTCAAACAAAATATTTGTAAGCAGCTTACAGCAAGTTGTTGTGGCCGAGTGGTTAAGGCGATGGACTCGAAATCCATTGGGGTATCCCCGCGCAGGTTCGAATCCTGCCAGCAACGAGAATCTTTTTATTATCGGCTACAATTTCAGAAGTTAACCTTTAGTATTTCTTCCATTTCAGTTTTATAAATAGGTGGCTTATTTTTGGGTCACTATTGCCTCTCCACATATTTGTTATCGCTACCTCTTTCATGTCTTTGCTACACCTCATTCCTACTTTAGCACTGGTGTAAACGCTTCAAATTATTATACCGTTGCTCTCTCATTCATACCTGCGCATGCACTTGAAAGTTACTTTACCAATAAAAGACGCAAAGAGAGAAATAGAACAAAAGTGCTGGCTGGATTGGCAAACACACTTCATAAAACTGCATTTTCTTTTTTATTCTCCCCCGTGTTACATGCTTAACCTCCCCATGTGTAATTTCTCTTAACCTGCTGTCCCAGGAAGAGAATTTCATCTACAGGCTCTTTCTGTGTTTTTTTCCCTAGTCTGTCTTTCCCATTTCTTAGCTGTGTAACTGTTCCTTTACGCGCTCTATTTAAACGCCATCAATCTCATTTGAGCTCCTTGCTCCCGCTTCTGTTTTCTCCACCTCTCATACTGCCAGTTCTCTCTTTCTCTGTGGTTGGTGGCTACTTTCCTGAGCTTCCGAAGCCACGTGGTTCCTGCCTCTTGTTGTCAGACTTGAATTGGAAAAGGTACTATATTAACAAGCCTTTACCACTCACACACGGCGGAAGTTTATACTTTAATTCAGTGAGCTAAGAAAAGCGTGTTGTGGGTCCCCTACGAGCCATGGTGCTTGCTTCATCATGATTTGGCACCAGTCATTAGCCGCAGCTCTGCTAATGAGCCACTGAGGTCAGTTTCAATATTTACTCAAAAACATAACCATGCAGCCCACCCCTCAACTGTGTATTTATCTTGCTTTTCTGCTGTTCGTGTGATTAGCTGGGAGGAGCTCACGGCGACATCCTCCCTATAAAAGTGTAGATGGATCACTCTCTAACTCTTTCTTGCTTCACATACAAATGGCTTGAAAGGTGCAGGGAAGATGCAGGTCTAATAGACAGAATAGAAGGTCTGTGCCAGGTGGGTTTCTCTGCATTGGTGTCCCATCACAGGTCCTCAAGTGTAATGTGTGATCTTTGACTCCTGGCATTTCACAAGCAGGCGGCCAGGAAACGGTTTCAGCCTATCAACCACTGAGGAGACGCAGCCTCTGAATGAGGAATGAGGAAGCAATGAATACATCCAGCCTATCACAGGAACAGCCCTGAGTGTTCCAAATTATAAATGCTCCATGTCACTGTATGTCATTGAGCCCAAGTAGCTCGCCGTGATCATATAGTCGTTAGTACTCTGCGTTGTGGCCGCAGCAACCTCGGTTCGAATCCGAGTCACGGCATTGCGGTTGGCAATGTCACGGCAGTTGGGTGTTAATGTTACAGAATTAGCAAATGTACCAGTGGTTTTTGTAAAATGTCTATTAAAAACAGATCCTTTCAAATATTTAAACCATCTAACAACAAATGATTTAAACTCACATGATTATAAGCTGTAGCTATAATGTATTTACTTACATAAATTATCGTTCTTGAACCTATTGGGGGTGGAGGGGGAGCGGAGCTCACCCCCCAGGTGCAGTTGAGTGACCTGTGTTGTGGCTCTCTAGAGGGAAGGCACAAATTTTGCTGTCACCCAACCCAATCCAGACGTGTATTGGGGCCAGGTTTCAGGCAAATAGAGCAGTAAGTGCAGAGAAATGTTCACTCTCTAAAAGTGGCATTTCTAAAATAGTAAAGTTAAATCCAACCTCACCAGTAAGTAGGATTTTCAATAAATAAATAAAGCTACTCCTCTCCGATATGGAATTACCAAATTAAAAGTATAGGGGAATACACAGAGCTAACCTATGAGAGGGGTAGACCTCACAGTAGTGAAAAATGAAATAGACTATTTGGTACTTACAGGACACGCGAACCACCAAAGTACATATCTTATTTTTTACTTACATAGCATCATGCACCTAGGACTACCTAGGGACTACCTTAGGTGTAAATTATATGTAATAAAAGGGGAGTTTAAGGCTTGGCAAGTAGGCTGGGACTCCCCTGGGAGACCCCTGAGTCTATGCCCAGAACCATAACTCTGCCAGTCGAGTACTTACCTAAAAGCCGATAACTCACTTTTCTTCCATCGGCTAACATTGAGTGGTTTCACTTGGAAATTCTTCTAAGTGGTGTGGAGTTTTGGAACTTTAAAATATTCATCTAAAATCAGCCGAACAACGAATTCTGATTTACTCACCTGTTATCAGGAGAGACCTCAGTGCTGCATCTTGGAGCTCAGTACTGACCCTGAAAAGTAATTTTAACCGTACTTACCAGTAACTCGAATTTCCTTCCATGGGATATCATTGCCTGCTTTTTGCTGAAAATTTTCTAAGTGTCGATTTTTGAAACTTACAAATATTCTTTAAAAATCGTACCAACTGTGAAAACGTAATTGTTTACCTGTTTTAGATAGATGTCCCAGTACTGAGCCTAGGAGCCCAGCACTGGATTACAAAAGTAACGAGAACGTACTTTACCCGTAACTTGAATTTTCTTCCATAGGAAACCATTGACTGTTTTTCTGTGAAATTTCTTCTAAGTGTCGATTTTGCAAACATGTAAATATTCCTTAAAAATCGCCTGTATAACTTAAACGCAGTTTCTCAACTGCTTACAGGTGGTACAGTAGTGCTGGATCTAGGATCCAACACTGACCTAGAAAACGTAACCATAACCCCACTTACCTGCTAAGTGAATTTCCTTCCATAGGATAACATTGGTAATTTGATCAGCAAAAGTTTCTAAGTGTCAACTTTTAAAATAGCAAAATATTGCTTAAAAATCACAACAGTAACTAAAACGAATTTACTCACTTGTTTCCAAGAACTGTCCCAGGACTGAATCTAGGATCCAGTCCTGGATTTAGAAAAGTAATCCTGAAAGTAATTAATTGCATATAACTTAAAATTCCCATTGAGCTCAATGTATTATTGTGATTCAAATTGTGTTACCTATTGCAATAAACTGTAACTATGACCTGCAAAAGTCAATTGCCTATTGCAAAGTATTTAACTAAAGCATCTCATTCTGAGAAAGTATATTTTGATACCTATTGTTGGTTCTAAAATAAAACAACAATATCTTTTGTATGCAAACCAATGGCCTAGAGTTCAGTTCTTGAGTGTGTGAGACCATTTGCTGACTGAGTGTGTACAACAAATGTTTTACACTGTACTCTGATACTGCCTTACTGCTCGGCAAGCTACCACTTTAGAGAGTAAGGTTATATCTAACTTTAGCCTCTGCCAAACCTCTGGGGACTGGGGACTCTGTGCACACTGTACCTATTTGGGAACAGTATATACAGAGCCACTTTCTCACAGTAGTGATAAAGTGATTAGGTTCCTACGGCCAACATAAAGATACAGCAAAACGTGAGGTGAAAAGCAAAAAGGTTGCTGGTAGGCCACCTTAAGGATGCCAGGTCTAACAAAAACTGAACTAAGGATAACATGAGTAAAACATCAGGTTTCTCTACTGCATTTGGTGAGACAAGTGGGCCTTCTTTTATCTTCCATTCAAGCAATCTTTGACAGACCCCTTTATTATAGAGCTTTTCAAGGATTAAAGATAAGGCACTTACAAAGGAGTCCCAAATAATCAGAGATGGTTGACTTCTGTAATGTGGGTCGTAGACTAAAAGCAGCACAAAAACAGAGTGCAACAGGGTCCAAAAAACTTGAGTGCCACAAGAGAGTTTGAATGCAAGCGTATCCTTTTACAGATCCAGAGATATACTCATGCAATTTTTATTTTTAGGACAGAACGTGCATGATGAAAAAAACATTGTTTTTAAAAAGCGCATTGCAGAATATCAGTACTTTGATGTGGGAAAACTTCAAAACTTTCAAACAAAATATTTGTAGGCAGCTTACAGCAAGTTGTTGTGGCCGAGTGGTTAAGGCGATGGACTAGAAATCCATTGGGGTATCCCCGCGCAGGTTCGAATCCTGCCAACAACGAGAATCTTTTTATTATCGGCTACAATTTCAGAAGTTAACCTTTAGTATTTCTTCCATTTCAGTTTTATAAATAGGTGGCTTATTTTTGTGTCACTATTGCCTCTCCACATATTTGTTATCGCTACCTCTTTCATGTCTTTGCTACACCTCATTCCTACTTTAGCACTGGTGTAAACGCTTCAAATTATTATACCGTTGCTCTCTCATTCATACCTGCGCATGCACTTGAAAGTTACTTTACCAATAAAAGACGCAAAGAGAGAAATAGAACAAAAGTGCTGGCTGGATTGGCAAACACACTTCATAAAACTGCATTTTCTTTTTTATTCTCCCCCGTGTTACATGCTTAACCTCCCCATGTGTAATTTCTCTTAACCTGCTGTCCCAGGAAGAGAATTTCATGTACAGGCTCTTTCTGTGTTTTTTTCCCTAGTCTGTCTTTCCCATTTCTTAGCTGTGTAACTGTTCCTTTACACGCTCTATTTAAACGCCATCAATCTCATTTGAGCTCCTTGCTCCCGCTTCTGTTTTCTCCACCTCTCATACTGCCAGTTCTCTCTTTCTCTGTGGTTGGTGGCTACTTTCCTGAGCTTCCGAAGCCACGTGGTTCCTGCCTCTTGTTGTCAGACTTGAATTGGAAAAGGAACCATATTAACAAGCCTTTACCACTCACACACGGCGGAAGTTTATACTTTAATTCAGTGAGCTAAGAACAGCGTGTTGTGGGTCCCCTACGAGCCATTGTGCTTGCTTCATCATGATTTGGCACCAGTCATTAGCCGCAGCTCTGCTAATGAGCCACTGAGGTCAGTTTCAATATTTACTCAAAAACATAACCATGCAGCCCACCCCTCAACTGTGTATTTATCTTGCTTTTCTGCTGTTCGTGTGATTAGCTGGGAGGAGCTCACGGCGACATCCTCCCTATAAAAGTGTAGATGGATCACTCTCTAACTCTTTCTTGCTTCACATACAAATGGCTTGAAAGGTGCAGGGAAGATGCAGGTCTAATAGACAGAATAGAAGGCCTGTGCCAGGTGGGTTTCTCTGCATTGGTGTCCCATCACAGGTCCGCAAGTGTAATGTGTGATCTTTGACTCCTGGCATTTCACAAGCAGGCGGCCAGGAAACGGTTTCAGCCTATCAACCACTGAGGAGACGCAGCCTCTGAATGAGGAATGAGGAAGCAATGAATACATCCAGCCTATCACAGGAACAGCCCGGAGTGTTCCGAATTATAAATTCTCCATGTCATTGTATGTCGTTGAGCCCAAGTAGCTCGCCGTGATCGTATAGTGGTTAGTACTCTGCGTTGTGGCCGCAGCAACCTCGGTTCGAATCCGAGTCACGGCATTGTGGTTGGCAATGTCACGGCAGTTGGGTGTTAATTTTACAGAATTAGCAAATGTACCAGTGGTTTTTGTAATATGTCTATTAAAAACAGATCCTTTCAAATATTTAAACCATCTAACAACAAATGATTTAAACTCGCATGATTATAAGCTGTAGCTATAATGTATTTACTTACATAAATTATCGTTCTTGAACCTATTGGGGGTGGAGGGGGAGCGGAGCTCACCCCCCAGGTGCAGTTGAGTGACCTCTGTTGTGGCTCTCTAGAGGGAAGGCACACATTTTGCTGTCACCCAGCCCAATCCAGACGTGTATTGGGGCCAGGTTTCAGGCAAATAGAGCAGTAAGTGCAGAGACATGTTCACTCTCTAAAAGTGGCATTTCTAAAATAGTAAAGTTAAATCCAACCTCACCAGTAAGTAGGATTTTCAATAAATAAATAAAGCTACTCCTCTCCGATATGGAATTACCAAATAAAAAGTATAGGGGAATACACAGAGCTAACCTATGAGAGGGGTAGACCTCACAGTAGTGAAAAATGAAATAGACTGTTTGGTACTTACAGGACACGCGAACCACCAAAGTACATATCTTATTTTTTACTTACATAGCATCATGCACCTAGGACTACCTAGGGCCTACCTTAGGTGTAAATTATATGTAATAAAAGGGGAGTTTAAGGCTTGGCAAGTAGGCTGGGACTCCCCTGGGAGACCCCTGAGTCTATGCCCAGAACCATAACTCTGCCAGTCGAGTACTTACCTAAAAGCCGATAACTCACTTTTCTTCCATCGGCTAACATTGAGTGGTTTCACTTGGAAATTCTTCTAAGTGGTGTGGAGTTTTGGAACTTTAAAATATTCATCTAAAATCAGCCGAACAACGAATTCTGATTTACTCACCTGTTATCAGGAGAGACCTCAGTGCTGCATCTTGGAGCTCAGTACTGACCCTGAAAAGTAATTTTAACCGTACTTACCAGTAACTCGAATTTCCTTCCATGGGATATCATTGCCTGCTTTTTGCTGAAAATTTTCTAAGTGTCGATTTTTGAAACTTACAAATATTCTTTAAAAATCGTACCAACTGTGAAAACGTAATTGTTTACCTGTTTTAGATAGATGTCCCAGTACTGAGCCTAGGAGCCCAGCACTGGATTACAAAAGTAACGAGAACGTACTTTACCCGTAACTTGAATTTTCTTCCATAGGAAACCATTGACTGTTTTTCTGTGAAATTTCTTCTAAGTGTCGATTTTGCAAACATGTAAATATTCCTTAAAAATCGCCTGTATAACTTAAACGCAGTTTCTCAACTGCTTACAGGTGGTACAGTAGTGCTGGATCTAGGATCCAACACTGACCTAGAAAACGTAACCATAACCCCACTTACCTGCTAAGTGAATTTCCTTCCATAGGATAACATTGGTAATTTGATCAGCAAAAGTTTCTAAGTGTCAACTTTTAAAATAGCAAAATATTGCTTAAAAATCACAACAGTAACTAAAACGAATTTACTCACTTGTTTCCAAGAACTGTCCCAGGACTGAATCTAGGATCCAGTCCTGGATTTAGAAAAGTAATCCTGAAAGTAATTAATTGCATATAACTTAAAATTCCCATTGAGCTCAATGTATTATTGTGATTCAAATTGTGTTACCTATTGCAATAAACTGTAACTATGACCTGCAAAAGTCAATTGCCTATTGCAAAGTATTTAACTAAAGCATCTCATTCTGAGAAAGTATATTTTGATACCTATTGTTGGTTCTAAAATAAAACAACAATATCTTTTGTATGCAAACCAATGGCCTAGAGTTCAGTTCTTGAGTGTGTGAGACCATTTGCTGACTGAGTGTGTACAACAAATGTTTTACACTGTACTCTGATACTGCCTTACTGCTCGGCAAGCTACCACTTTAGAGAGTAAGGTTATATCTAACTTTAGCCTCTGCCAAACCTCTGGGGACTGGGGACTCTGTGCACACTGTACCTATTTGGGAACAGTATATACAGAGCCACTTTCTCACAGTAGTGATAAAGTGATTAGGTTCCTACGGCCAACATAAAGATACAGCAAAACGTGAGGTGAAAAGCAAAAAGGTTGCTGGTAGGCCACCTTAAGGATGCCAGGTCTAACAAAAACTGAACTAAGGATAACATGAGTAAAACATCAGGTTTCTCTACTGCATTTGGTGAGACAAGTGGGCCTTCTTTTATCTTCCATTCAAGCAATCTTTGACAGACCCCTTTATTATAGAGCTTTTCAAGGATTAAAGATAAGGCACTTACAAAGGAGTCCCAAATAATCAGAGATGGTTGACTTCTGTAATGTGGGTCGTAGACTAAAAGCAGCACAAAAACAGAGTGCAACAGGGTCCAAAAAACTTGAGTGCCACAAGAGAGTTTGAATGCAAGCGTATCCTTTTACAGATCCAGAGATATACTCATGCAATTTTTATTTTTAGGACAGAACGTGCATGATGAAAAAAACATTGTTTTTAAAAAGCGCATTGCAGAATATCAGTACTTTGATGTGGGAAAACTTCAAAACTTTCAAACAAAATATTTGTAGGCAGCTTACAGCAAGTTGTTGTGGCCGAGTGGTTAAGGCGATGGACTAGAAATCCATTGGGGTATCCCCGCGCAGGTTCGAATCCTGCCAACAACGAGAATCTTTTTATTATCGGCTACAATTTCAGAAGTTAACCTTTAGTATTTCTTCCATTTCAGTTTTATAAATAGGTGGCTTATTTTTGTGTCACTATTGCCTCTCCACATATTTGTTATCGCTACCTCTTTCATGTCTTTGCTACACCTCATTCCTACTTTAGCACTGGTGTAAACGCTTCAAATTATTATACCGTTGCTCTCTCATTCATACCTGCGCATGCACTTGAAAGTTACTTTACCAATAAAAGACGCAAAGAGAGAAATAGAACAAAAGTGCTGGCTGGATTGGCAAACACACTTCATAAAACTGCATTTTCTTTTTTATTCTCCCCCGTGTTACATGCTTAACCTCCCCATGTGTAATTTCTCTTAACCTGCTGTCCCAGGAAGAGAATTTCATGTACAGGCTCTTTCTGTGTTTTTTTCCCTAGTCTGTCTTTCCCATTTCTTAGCTGTGTAACTGTTCCTTTACACGCTCTATTTAAACGCCATCAATCTCATTTGAGCTCCTTGCTCCCGCTTCTGTTTTCTCCACCTCTCATACTGCCAGTTCTCTCTTTCTCTGTGGTTGGTGGCTACTTTCCTGAGCTTCCGAAGCCACGTGGTTCCTGCCTCTTGTTGTCAGACTTGAATTGGAAAAGGAACCATATTAACAAGCCTTTACCACTCACACACGGCGGAAGTTTATACTTTAATTCAGTGAGCTAAGAACAGCGTGTTGTGGGTCCCCTACGAGCCATTGTGCTTGCTTCATCATGATTTGGCACCAGTCATTAGCCGCAGCTCTGCTAATGAGCCACTGAGGTCAGTTTCAATATTTACTCAAAAACATAACCATGCAGCCCACCCCTCAACTGTGTATTTATCTTGCTTTTCTGCTGTTCGTGTGATTAGCTGGGAGGAGCTCACGGCGACATCCTCCCTATAAAAGTGTAGATGGATCACTCTCTAACTCTTTCTTGCTTCACATACAAATGGCTTGAAAGGTGCAGGGAAGATGCAGGTCTAATAGACAGAATAGAAGGCCTGTGCCAGGTGGGTTTCTCTGCATTGGTGTCCCATCACAGGTCCGCAAGTGTAATGTGTGATCTTTGACTCCTGGCATTTCACAAGCAGGCGGCCAGGAAACGGTTTCAGCCTATCAACCACTGAGGAGACGCAGCCTCTGAATGAGGAATGAGGAAGCAATGAATACATCCAGCCTATCACAGGAACAGCCCGGAGTGTTCCGAATTATAAATTCTCCATGTCATTGTATGTAGTTGAGCCCAAGTAGCTCGCCGTGATCGTATAGTGGTTAGTACTCTGCGTTGTGGCCGCAGCAACCTCGGTTCGAATCCGAGTCACGGCATTGTGGTTGGCAATGTCACGGCAGTTGGGTGTTAATTTTACAGAATTAGCAAATGTACCAGTGGTTTTTGTAATATGTCTATTAAAAACAGATCCTTTCAAATATTTAAACCATCTAACAACAAATGATTTAAACTCGCATGATTATAAGCTGTAGCTATAATGTATTTACTTACATAAATTATCGTTCTTGAACCTATTGGGGGTGGAGGGGGAGCGGAGCTCACCCCCCAGGTGCAGTTGAGTGACCTCTGTTGTGGCTCTCTAGAGGGAAGGCACACATTTTGCTGTCACCCAGCCCAATCCAGACGTGTATTGGGGCCAGGTTTCAGGCAAATAGAGCAGTAAGTGCAGAGACATGTTCACTCTCTAAAAGTGGCATTTCTAAAATAGTAAAGTTAAATCCAACCTCACCAGTAAGTAGGATTTTCAATAAATAAATAAAGCTACTCCTCTCCGATATGGAATTACCAAATAAAAAGTATAGGGGAATACACAGAGCTAACCTATGAGAGGGGTAGACCTCACAGTAGTGAAAAATGAAATAGACTGTTTGGTACTTACAGGACACGCGAACCACCAAAGTACATATCTTATTTTTTACTTACATAGCATCATGCACCTAGGACTACCTAGGGCCTACCTTAGGTGTAAATTATATGTAATAAAAGGGGAGTTTAAGGCTTGGCAAGTAGGCTGGGACTCCCCTGGGAGACCCCTGAGTCTATGCCCAGAACCATAACTCTGCCAGTCGAGTACTTACCTAAAAGCCGATAACTCACTTTTCTTCCATCGGCTAACATTGAGTGGTTTCACTTGGAAATTCTTCTAAGTGGTGTGGAGTTTTGGAACTTTAAAATATTCATCTAAAATCAGCCGAACAACGAATTCTGATTTACTCACCTGTTATCAGGAGAGACCTCAGTGCTGCATCTTGGAGCTCAGTACTGACCCTGAAAAGTAATTTTAACCGTACTTACCAGTAACTCGAATTTCCTTCCATGGGATATCATTGCCTGCTTTTTGCTGAAAATTTTCTAAGTGTCGATTTTTGAAACTTACAAATATTCTTTAAAAATCGTACCAACTGTGAAAACGTAATTGTTTACCTGTTTTAGATAGATGTCCCAGTACTGAGCCTAGGAGCCCAGCACTGGATTACAAAAGTAACGAGAACGTACTTTACCCGTAACTTGAATTTTCTTCCATAGGAAACCATTGACTGTTTTTCTGTGAAATTTCTTCTAAGTGTCGATTTTGCAAACATGTAAATATTCCTTAAAAATCGCCTGTATAACTTAAACGCAGTTTCTCAACTGCTTACAGGTGGTACAGTAGTGCTGGATCTAGGATCCAACACTGACCTAGAAAACGTAACCATAACCCCACTTACCTGCTAAGTGAATTTCCTTCCATAGGATAACATTGGTAATTTGATCAGCAAAAGTTTCTAAGTGTCAACTTTTAAAATAGCAAAATATTGCTTAAAAATCACAACAGTAACTAAAACGAATTTACTCACTTGTTTCCAAGAACTGTCCCAGGACTGAATCTAGGATCCAGTCCTGGATTTAGAAAAGTAATCCTGAAAGTAATTAATTGCATATAACTTAAAATTCCCATTGAGCTCAATGTATTATTGTGATTCAAATTGTGTTGCCTATTGCAATAAACTGTAACTATGACCTGCAAAAGTCAATTGCCTATTGCAAAGTATTTAACTAAAGCATCTCATTCTGAGAAAGTATATTTTGATACCTATTGTTGGTTCTAAAATAAAACAACAATATCTTTTGTATGCAAACCAATGGCCTAGAGTTCAGTTCTTGAGTGTGTGAGACCATTTGCTGACTGAGTGTGTACAACAAATGTTTTACACTGTACTCTGATACTGCCTTACTGCTCGGCAAGCTACCACTTTAGAGAGTAAGGTTATATCTAACTTTAGCCTCTGCCAAACCTCTGGGGACTGGGGACTCTGTGCACACTGTACCTATTTGGGAACAGTATATACAGAGCCACTTTCTCACAGTAGTGATAAAGTGATTAGAGTCCTAAGGCCAACATAAAGATACAGCAAAACGTGAGGTGAAAAGCAAAAAGGTTGCTGGTAGGCCACCTTAAGGATGCCAGGTCTAACAAAAACTGAACTAAGGATAACATGAGTAAAACATCAGGTTTCTCTACTGCATTTGGTGAGACAAGTGGGCCTTCTTTTATCTTCCATTCAAGCAATCTTTGACAGACCCCTTTATTATAGAGCTTTTCAAGGATTAAAGATAAGACACTTACAAAGGAGTCCCAAATACTCAGAGATGGTTGACTTCTGTAATATGGGTCGTAGACTAAAAGCAGCGCAAAAACAGAGTGCAACAGGGTCCAAAAAACTTGAGTGCCAAAAGAGAGTTTGAATGCAAGCGTATCCTTTTACAGATCCAGAGATATACTCATGCAATTTTTGTTTTTAGGACAGAACGTGCATGATGAAAAAAACATTGTTTTTAAAAAGCGCATTGCAGAATATCAGTACTTTGATGTGGAAAAACTTTCAAACAAAATATTTGTAAGCAGCTTACAGCAAGTTGTTGTGGCCGAGTGGTTAAGGCGATGGACTCGAAATCCATTGGGGTATCCCCGCGCAGGTTCGAATCCTGCCAGCAACGAGAATCTTTTTATTATCGGCTACAATTTCAGAAGTTAACCTTTAGTATTTCTTCCATTTCAGTTTTATAAATAGGTGGCTTATTTTTGGGTCACTATTGCCTCTCCACATATTTGTTATCGCTACCTCTTTCATGTCTTTGCTACACCTCATTCCTACTTTAGCACTGGTGTAAACGCTTCAAATTATTATACCGTTGCTCTCTCATTCATACCTGCGCATGCACTTGAAAGTTACTTTACCAATAAAAGACGCAAAGAGAGAAATAGAACAAAAGTGCTGGCTGGATTGGCAAACACACTTCATAAAACTGCATTTTCTTTTTTATTCTCCCCCGTGTTACATGCTTAACCTCCCCATGTGTAATTTCTCTTAACCTGCTGTCCCAGGAAGAGAATTTCATCTACAGGCTCTTTCTGTGTTTTTTTCCCTAGTCTGTCTTTCCCATTTCTTAGCTGTGTAACTGTTCCTTTACGCGCTCTATTTAAACGCCATCAATCTCATTTGAGCTCCTTGCTCCCGCTTCTGTTTTCTCCACCTCTCATACTGCCAGTTCTCTCTTTCTCTGTGGTTGGTGGCTACTTTCCTGAGCTTCCGAAGCCACGTGGTTCCTGCCTCTTGTTGTCAGACTTGAATTGGAAAAGGTACTATATTAACAAGCCTTTACCACTCACACACGGCGGAAGTTTATACTTTAATTCAGTGAGCTAAGAAAAGCGTGTTGTGGGTCCCCTACGAGCCATGGTGCTTGCTTCATCATGATTTGGCACCAGTCATTAGCCGCAGCTCTGCTAATGAGCCACTGAGGTCAGTTTCAATATTTACTCAAAAACATAACCATGCAGCCCACCCCTCAACTGTGTATTTATCTTGCTTTTCTGCTGTTCGTGTGATTAGCTGGGAGGAGCTCACGGCGACATCCTCCCTATAAAAGTGTAGATGGATCACTCTCTAACTCTTTCTTGCTTCACATACAAATGGCTTGAAAGGTGCAGGGAAGATGCAGGTCTAATAGACAGAATAGAAGGTCTGTGCCAGGTGGGTTTCTCTGCATTGGTGTCCCATCACAGGTCCGCAAGTGTAATGTGTGATCTTTGACTCCTGGCATTTCACAAGCAGGCTGCCAGGAAACGGTTTCAGCCTATCAACCACTGAGGAGACGCAGCCTCTGAATGAGGAATGAGGAAGCAATGAATACATCCAGCCTATCACAGGAACAGCCCTGAGTGTTCCGAATTATGAATTCTCCATGTCACTGTATGTCGTTGAGCCCAAGTAGCTCGCCGTGATCGTATAGTGGTTAGTACTCTGCGTTGTGGCCGCAGCAACCTCGGTTCGGATCCGAGTCACGGCATTGTGGTTGGCAATGTCACGGCAGTTGGGTGTTAATTTTACAGAATTAGCAAATGTACCAGTGGTTTTTGTAAAATGTCTATTAAAAACAGATCCTTTCAAATATTTAAACCATCTAACAACAAATGATTTAAACTCGCATGATTATAAGCTGTAGCTATAATGTATTTACTTACATAAATTATCGTTCTTGAACCTATTGGGGGTGGAGGGGGAGCGGAGCTCACCCCCCAGGTGCAGTTGAATGACCTGTGTTGTGGCTCTCTAGAGGGAAGGCACAAATTTTGCTGTCACCCAGCCCAATCCAGACGTGTATTGGGGCCAGGTTTCAGGCAAATAGAGCAGTAAGTGCAGAGAAATGTTCACTCTCTAAAGTGGCATTTCTAAAATAGTAAAGTTAAATCCAACCTCACCAGTAAGTAGGATTTTCAATAAATAAATAAAGCTACTCCTCTCCGATATGGAATTACCAAATTAAAAGTATAGGGGAATACACAGAGCTAACCTATGAGAGGGGTAGACCTCACAGTAGTGAAAAATGAAATATACTGTTTGGTACTTACAGGACACGCGAACCACCAAAGTACATATCTTATTTTTTACTTACATAGCATCATGCACCTAGGACTACCTAGGGCCTACCTTAGGTGTAAATTATATGTAATAAAAGGGGAGTTTAAGGCTTGGCAAGTAGGCTGGGACTCCCCTTGGAGACCCCTGAGTCTATGCCCAGAACCATAACTCTGCCAGTCGAGTACTTACCTAAAAGCCGATAACTCACTTTTCTTCCATCGGCTAACATTGAGTGGTTTCACTTGGAAATTCTTATAAGTGGTGTGGAGTTTTGGAACTTTAAAATATTCATCTAAAATCAGCCGAACAACGAATTCTGATTTACTCACCTGTTATCAGGAGAGACCTCAGTGCTGCATCTTTGAGCTCGGCACTGACCCTGAAAAGTAATTTTAACCGTACTTACCAGTAACTCGAATTTCCTTCCATGGGATATCATTGCCTGCTTTTTGCTGAAAATTTTCTAAGTGTCGATTTTTGAAACTTACAAATATTCTTTAAAAATCGTACCAACTGTGAAAACGTAATTGTTTACCTGTTTTAGATAGATGTCCCAGTACTGAGCCTAGGAGCCCAGCACTGGATTACAAAAGTAACGAGAACGTACTTTACCCGCAACTTGAATTTTCTTCCATAGGAAACCATTGACTGTTTTTCTGTGAAATTTCTTCTAAGTGTCGATTTTGCAAACATGTAAATATTCCTTAAAAATCGCCTGTATAACTTAAACGCAGTTTCTCAACTGCTTACAGGTGGTACAGTAGTGCTGGATCTAGGATCCAACACTGACCTAGAAAACGTAACCATAACCCCACTTACCTGCTAAGTGAATTTCCTTCCATAGGATAACATTGGTAATTTGATCAGCAAAAGTTTCGAAGTGTCAACTTTTAAAATAGCAAAATATTGCTTAAAAATCACAACAGTAACTAAAACGAATTTACTCACTTGTTTCCAAGAACTGTCCCAGGACTGAATCTAGGATCCAGTCCTGGATTTAGAAAAGTAATCCTGAAAGTAATTAATTGCATATAACTTAAAATTCCCATTGAGCTCAATGTATTATTGTGATTCAAATTGTGTTGCCTATTGCAATAAACTGTAACTATGACCTGCAAAAGTCAATTGCCTATTGCAAAGTATTTAACTAAAGCATCTCATTCTGAGAAAGTATATTTTGATACCTATTGTTGGTTCTAAAATAAAACAACAATATCTTTTGTATGCAAACCAATGGCCTAGAGTTCAGTTCTTGAGTGTGTGAGACCATTTGCTGACTGAGTGTGTACAACAAATGTTTTACACTGTACTCTGATACTGCCTTACTGCTCGGCAAGCTACCACTTTAGAGAGTAAGGTTATATCTAACTTTAGCCTCTGCCAAACCTCTGGGGACTGGGGACTCTGTGCACACTGTACCTATTTGGGAACAGTATATACAGAGCCACTTTCTCACAGTAGTGATAAAGTGATTAGAGTCCTAAGGCCAACATAAAGATACAGCAAAATGTGAGGTGAAAAGCAAAAAGGTTGCTGGTAGGCCACCTTAAGGATGCCAGGTCTAACAAAAACTGAACTAAGGATAACATGAGTAAAACATCAGGTTTCTCTACTGCATTTGGTGAGACAAGTGGGCCTTCTTTTATCTTCCATTCAAGCAATCTTTGACAGACCCCTTTATTATAGAGCTTTTCAAGGATTAAAGATAAGGCACTTACAAAGGAGTCCCAAATACTCAGAGATGGTTGACTTCTGTAATATGGGTCGTAGACTAAAAGCAGCGCAAAAACAGAGTGCAACAGGGTCCAAAAAACTTGAGTGCCACAAGGGAGTTTGAATGCAAGCGTATCCTTTTACAGATCCAGAGATATACTCATGCAATTTTTGTTTTTAGGACAGAACGTGCATGATGAAAAAAACATTGTTTTTAAAAAGCGCATTGCAGAATATCAGTACTTTGATGTGGGAAAACTTCAAAACTTTCAAACAAAATATTTGTAGGCAGCTTACAGCAAGTTGTTGTGGCCGAGTGGTTAAGGCGATGGACTAGAAATCCATTGGGGGATCCCCGCGCAGGTTCGAATCCTGCCAACAACGAGAATCTTTTTATTATCGGCTACAATTTCAGAAGTTAACCTTTAGTATTTCTTCCATTTCAGTTTTATAAATAGGTGGCTTATTTTTGTGTCACTATTGCCTCTCCACATATTTGTTATCGTTACCTCTTTCATGTCTTTGCTACACCTCATTCCTACTTTAGCACTGGTGTAAACGCTTCAAATTATTATACGGTTGCTCTCTCATTCATACCTGCGCATGCACTTGAAAGTTACTTTACCAATAAAAGACGCAAAGAGAGAAATAGAACAAAAGTGCTGGCTGGATTGGCAAACACACTTCATAAAACTGCATTTTCTTTTTTATTCTCCCCCGTGTTACATGCTTAACCTCCCCATGTGTAATTTCTCTTACTTTGCTGTCCCAGGAAGAGAATTTCATCTACAGTCTCTTTCTGTGTTTTTTTCCCTAGTCTGTCTTTCCCATTTCTTAGCTGTGTAACTGTTCCTTTACGCGCTCTATTTAAACGCCATCAATCTCATTTGAGCTCCTTGCTCCCGCTTCTGTTTTCTCCACCTCTCATACTGCCAGTTCTCTCTTTCTCTGTGGTTGGTGGCTACTTTCCTGAGCTTCCGAAGCCACGTGGTTCCTGCCTCTTGTTGTCAGACTTGAATTGGAAAAGGAACCATATTAACAAGCCTTTACCACTCACACACGGCGGAAGTTTATACTTTAATTCAGTGAGCTAAGAAAAGCGTGTTGTGGGTCCCCTACGAGCCATGGTGCTTGCTTCATCATGATTTGGCACCAGTCATTAGCCGCAGCTCTGCTAATGAGCCACTGAGGTCAGTTTCAATATTTACTCAAAAACATAACCATGCAGCCCACCCCTCAACTGTGTATTTATCTTGCTTTTCTGCTGTTCGTGTGATTAGCTGGGAGGAGCTCACGGCGACATCCTCCCTATAAAAGTGTAGATGGATCACTCTCTAACTCTTTCTTGCTTCACATACAAATGGCTTGAAAGGTGCAGGGAAGATGCAGGTCTAATAGACAGAATAGAAGGTCTGTGCCAGGTGGGTTTCTCTGCATTGGTGTCCCATCACAGGTCCTCAAGTGTAATGTGTGATCTTTGACTCCTGGCATTTCACAAGCAGGCGGCCAGGAAACGGTTTCAGCCTATCAACCACTGAGGAGACGCAGCCTCTGAATGAGGAATGAGGAAGCAATGAATACATCCAGCCTATCACAGGAACAGCCCTGAGTGTTCCAAATTATAAATGCTCCATGTCACTGTATGTCATTGAGCCCAAGTAGCTCGCCGTGATCATATAGTCGTTAGTACTCTGCGTTGTGGCCGCAGCAACCTCGGTTCGAATCCGAGTCACGGCATTGCGGTTGGCAATGTCACGGCAGTTGGGTGTTAATGTTACAGAATTAGCAAATGTACCAGTGGTTTTTGTAAAATGTCTATTAAAAACAGATCCTTTCAAATATTTAAACCATCTAACAACAAATGATTTAAACTCACATGATTATAAGCTGTAGCTATAATGTATTTACTTACATAAATTATCGTTCTTGAACCTATTGGGGGTGGAGGGGGAGCGGAGCTCACCCCCCAGGTGCAGTTGAGTGACCTGTGTTGTGGCTCTCTAGAGGGAAGGCACAAATTTTGCTGTCACCCAACCCAATCCAGACGTGTATTGGGGCCAGGTTTCAGGCAAATAGAGCAGTAAGTGCAGAGAAATGTTCACTCTCTAAAAGTGGCATTTCTAAAATAGTAAAGTTAAATCCAACCTCACCAGTAAGTAGGATTTTCAATAAATAAATAAAGCTACTCCTCTCCGATATGGAATTACCAAATTAAAAGTATAGGGGAATACACAGAGCTAACCTATGAGAGGGGTAGACCTCACAGTAGTGAAAAATGAAATAGACTATTTGGTACTTACAGGACACGCGAACCACCAAAGTACATATCTTATTTTTTACTTACATAGCATCATGCACCTAGGACTACCTAGGGACTACCTTAGGTGTAAATTATATGTAATAAAAGGGGAGTTTAAGGCTTGGCAAGTAGGCTGGGACTCCCCTGGGAGACCCCTGAGTCTATGCCCAGAACCATAACTCTGCCAGTCGAGTACTTACCTAAAAGCCGATAACTCACTTTTCTTCCATCGGCTAACATTGAGTGGTTTCACTTGGAAATTCTTCTAAGTGGTGTGGAGTTTTGGAACTTTAAAATATTCATCTAAAATCAGCCGAACAACGAATTCTGATTTACTCACCTGTTATCAGGAGAGACCTCAGTGCTGCATCTTGGAGCTCAGTACTGACCCTGAAAAGTAATTTTAACCGTACTTACCAGTAACTCGAATTTCCTTCCATGGGATATCATTGCCTGCTTTTTGCTGAAAATTTTCTAAGTGTCGATTTTTGAAACTTACAAATATTCTTTAAAAATCGTACCAACTGTGAAAACGTAATTGTTTACCTGTTTTAGATAGATGTCCCAGTACTGAGCCTAGGAGCCCAGCACTGGATTACAAAAGTAACGAGAACGTACTTTACCCGTAACTTGAATTTTCTTCCATAGGAAACCATTGACTGTTTTTCTGTGAAATTTCTTCTAAGTGTCGATTTTGCAAACATGTAAATATTCCTTAAAAATCGCCTGTATAACTTAAACGCAGTTTCTCAACTGCTTACAGGTGGTACAGTAGTGCTGGATCTAGGATCCAACACTGACCTAGAAAACGTAACCATAACCCCACTTACCTGCTAAGTGAATTTCCTTCCATAGGATAACATTGGTAATTTGATCAGCAAAAGTTTCTAAGTGTCAACTTTTAAAATAGCAAAATATTGCTTAAAAATCACAACAGTAACTAAAACGAATTTACTCACTTGTTTCCAAGAACTGTCCCAGGACTGAATCTAGGATCCAGTCCTGGATTTAGAAAAGTAATCCTGAAAGTAATTAATTGCATATAACTTAAAATTCCCATTGAGCTCAATGTATTATTGTGATTCAAATTGTGTTACCTATTGCAATAAACTGTAACTATGACCTGCAAAAGTCAATTGCCTATTGCAAAGTATTTAACTAAAGCATCTCATTCTGAGAAAGTATATTTTGATACCTATTGTTGGTTCTAAAATAAAACAACAATATCTTTTGTATGCAAACCAATGGCCTAGAGTTCAGTTCTTGAGTGTGTGAGACCATTTGCTGACTGAGTGTGTACAACAAATGTTTTACACTGTACTCTGATACTGCCTTACTGCTCGGCAAGCTACCACTTTAGAGAGTAAGGTTATATCTAACTTTAGCCTCTGCCAAACCTCTGGGGACTGGGGACTCTGTGCACACTGTACCTATTTGGGAACAGTATATACAGAGCCACTTTCTCACAGTAGTGATAAAGTGATTAGGTTCCTACGGCCAACATAAAGATACAGCAAAACGTGAGGTGAAAAGCAAAAAGGTTGCTGGTAGGCCACCTTAAGGATGCCAGGTCTAACAAAAACTGAACTAAGGATAACATGAGTAAAACATCAGGTTTCTCTACTGCATTTGGTGAGACAAGTGGGCCTTCTTTTATCTTCCATTCAAGCAATCTTTGACAGACCCCTTTATTATAGAGCTTTTCAAGGATTAAAGATAAGGCACTTACAAAGGAGTCCCAAATAATCAGAGATGGTTGACTTCTGTAATGTGGGTCGTAGACTAAAAGCAGCACAAAAACAGAGTGCAACAGGGTCCAAAAAACTTGAGTGCCACAAGAGAGTTTGAATGCAAGCGTATCCTTTTACAGATCCAGAGATATACTCATGCAATTTTTATTTTTAGGACAGAACGTGCATGATGAAAAAAACATTGTTTTTAAAAAGCGCATTGCAGAATATCAGTACTTTGATGTGGGAAAACTTCAAAACTTTCAAACAAAATATTTGTAGGCAGCTTACAGCAAGTTGTTGTGGCCGAGTGGTTAAGGCGATGGACTAGAAATCCATTGGGGTATCCCCGCGCAGGTTCGAATCCTGCCAACAACGAGAATCTTTTTATTATCGGCTACAATTTCAGAAGTTAACCTTTAGTATTTCTTCCATTTCAGTTTTATAAATAGGTGGCTTATTTTTGTGTCACTATTGCCTCTCCACATATTTGTTATCGCTACCTCTTTCATGTCTTTGCTACACCTCATTCCTACTTTAGCACTGGTGTAAACGCTTCAAATTATTATACCGTTGCTCTCTCATTCATACCTGCGCATGCACTTGAAAGTTACTTTACCAATAAAAGACGCAAAGAGAGAAATAGAACAAAAGTGCTGGCTGGATTGGCAAACACACTTCATAAAACTGCATTTTCTTTTTTATTCTCCCCCGTGTTACATGCTTAACCTCCCCATGTGTAATTTCTCTTAACCTGCTGTCCCAGGAAGAGAATTTCATGTACAGGCTCTTTCTGTGTTTTTTTCCCTAGTCTGTCTTTCCCATTTCTTAGCTGTGTAACTGTTCCTTTACACGCTCTATTTAAACGCCATCAATCTCATTTGAGCTCCTTGCTCCCGCTTCTGTTTTCTCCACCTCTCATACTGCCAGTTCTCTCTTTCTCTGTGGTTGGTGGCTACTTTCCTGAGCTTCCGAAGCCACGTGGTTCCTGCCTCTTGTTGTCAGACTTGAATTGGAAAAGGAACCATATTAACAAGCCTTTACCACTCACACACGGCGGAAGTTTATACTTTAATTCAGTGAGCTAAGAACAGCGTGTTGTGGGTCCCCTACGAGCCATTGTGCTTGCTTCATCATGATTTGGCACCAGTCATTAGCCGCAGCTCTGCTAATGAGCCACTGAGGTCAGTTTCAATATTTACTCAAAAACATAACCATGCAGCCCACCCCTCAACTGTGTATTTATCTTGCTTTTCTGCTGTTCGTGTGATTAGCTGGGAGGAGCTCACGGCGACATCCTCCCTATAAAAGTGTAGATGGATCACTCTCTAACTCTTTCTTGCTTCACATACAAATGGCTTGAAAGGTGCAGGGAAGATGCAGGTCTAATAGACAGAATAGAAGGCCTGTGCCAGGTGGGTTTCTCTGCATTGGTGTCCCATCACAGGTCCGCAAGTGTAATGTGTGATCTTTGACTCCTGGCATTTCACAAGCAGGCGGCCAGGAAACGGTTTCAGCCTATCAACCACTGAGGAGACGCAGCCTCTGAATGAGGAATGAGGAAGCAATGAATACATCCAGCCTATCACAGGAACAGCCCGGAGTGTTCCGAATTATAAATTCTCCATGTCATTGTATGTCGTTGAGCCCAAGTAGCTCGCCGTGATCGTATAGTGGTTAGTACTCTGCGTTGTGGCCGCAGCAACCTCGGTTCGAATCCGAGTCACGGCATTGTGGTTGGCAATGTCACGGCAGTTGGGTGTTAATTTTACAGAATTAGCAAATGTACCAGTGGTTTTTGTAATATGTCTATTAAAAACAGATCCTTTCAAATATTTAAACCATCTAACAACAAATGATTTAAACTCGCATGATTATAAGCTGTAGCTATAATGTATTTACTTACATAAATTATCGTTCTTGAACCTATTGGGGGTGGAGGGGGAGCGGAGCTCACCCCCCAGGTGCAGTTGAGTGACCTCTGTTGTGGCTCTCTAGAGGGAAGGCACACATTTTGCTGTCACCCAGCCCAATCCAGACGTGTATTGGGGCCAGGTTTCAGGCAAATAGAGCAGTAAGTGCAGAGACATGTTCACTCTCTAAAAGTGGCATTTCTAAAATAGTAAAGTTAAATCCAACCTCACCAGTAAGTAGGATTTTCAATAAATAAATAAAGCTACTCCTCTCCGATATGGAATTACCAAATAAAAAGTATAGGGGAATACACAGAGCTAACCTATGAGAGGGGTAGACCTCACAGTAGTGAAAAATGAAATAGACTGTTTGGTACTTACAGGACACGCGAACCACCAAAGTACATATCTTATTTTTTACTTACATAGCATCATGCACCTAGGACTACCTAGGGCCTACCTTAGGTGTAAATTATATGTAATAAAAGGGGAGTTTAAGGCTTGTCAAGTAGGCTGGGACTCCCCTGGGAGACCCCTAAGTCTATGCCCAGAACCATAACTCTGCCAGTCGAGTACTTACCTAAAAGCCGATAACTCACTTTTCTTCCATAGGCTAACATTCAGTGGTTTCACTTGGAAATTCTTCTAAGTGGTGTGGAGTTTTGGAACTTTAAAATATTCATCTAAAATCAGCCGAACAACGAATTCTGATTTACTCACCTGTTATCAGGAGAGACCTCAGTGCTGCATCTTGGAGCTCAGTACTGACCCTGAAAAGTAATTTTAACCGTACTTACCAGTAACTCGAATTTCCTTCCATGGGATATCATTGCCTGCTTTTTGCTGAAAATTTTCTAAGTGTCGATTTTTGAAACTTACAAATATTCTTTAAAAATCGTACCAACTGTGAAAACGTAATTGTTTACCTGTTTTAGATAGATGTCCCAGTACTGAGCCTAGGAGCCCAGCACTGGATTACAAAAGTAACGAGAACGTACTTTACCCGTAACTTGAATTTTCTTCCATAGGAAACCATTGACTGTTTTTCTGTGAAATTTCTTCTAAGTGTCGATTTTGCAAACATGTAAATATTCCTTAAAAATCGCCTGTATAACTTAAACGCAGTTTCTCAACTGCTTACAGGTGGTACAGTAGTGCTGGATCTAGGATCCAACACTGACCTAGAAAACGTAACCATAACCCCACTTACCTGCTAAGTGAATTTCCTTCCATAGGATAACATTGGTAATTTGATCAGCAAAAGTTTCTAAGTGTCAACTTTTAAAATAGCAAAATATTGCTTAAAAATCACAACAGTAACTAAAACGAATTTACTCACTTGTTTCCAAGAACTGTCCCAGGACTGAATCTAGGATCCAGTCCTGGATTTAGAAAAGTAATCCTGAAAGTAATTAATTGCATATAACTTAAAATTCCCATTGAGCTCAATGTATTATTGTGATTCAAATTGTGTTACCTATTGCAATAAACTGTAACTATGACCTGCAAAAGTCAATTGCCTATTGCAAAGTATTTAACTAAAGCATCTCATTCTGAGAAAGTATATTTTGATACCTATTGTTGGTTCTAAAATAAAACAACAATATCTTTTGTATGCAAACCAATGGCCTAGAGTTCAGTTCTTGAGTGTGTGAGACCATTTGCTGACTGAGTGTGTACAACAAATGTTTTACACTGTACTCTGATACTGCCTTACTGCTCGGCAAGCTACCACTTTAGAGAGTAAGGTTATATCTAACTTTAGCCTCTGCCAAACCTCTGGGGACTGGGGACTCTGTGCACACTGTACCTATTTGGGAACAGTATATACAGAGCCACTTTCTCACAGTAGTGATAAAGTGATTAGGTTCCTACGGCCAACATAAAGATACAGCAAAACGTGAGGTGAAAAGCAAAAAGGTTGCTGGTAGGCCACCTTAAGGATGCCAGGTCTAACAAAAACTGAACTAAGGATAACATGAGTAAAACATCAGGTTTCTCTACTGCATTTGGTGAGACAAGTGGGCCTTCTTTTATCTTCCATTCAAGCAATCTTTGACAGACCCCTTTATTATAGAGCTTTTCAAGGATTAAAGATAAGGCACTTACAAAGGAGTCCCAAATAATCAGAGATGGTTGACTTCTGTAATGTGGGTCGTAGACTAAAAGCAGCACAAAAACAGAGTGCAACAGGGTCCAAAAAACTTGAGTGCCACAAGAGAGTTTGAATGCAAGCGTATCCTTTTACAGATCCAGAGATATACTCATGCAATTTTTATTTTTAGGACAGAACGTGCATGATGAAAAAAACATTGTTTTTAAAAAGCGCATTGCAGAATATCAGTACTTTGATGTGGGAAAACTTCAAAACTTTCAAACAAAATATTTGTAGGCAGCTTACAGCAAGTTGTTGTGGCCGAGTGGTTAAGGCGATGGACTAGAAATCCATTGGGGTATCCCCGCGCAGGTTCGAATCCTGCCAACAACGAGAATCTTTTTATTATCGGCTACAATTTCAGAAGTTAACCTTTAGTATTTCTTCCATTTCAGTTTTATAAATAGGTGGCTTATTTTTGTGTCACTATTGCCTCTCCACATATTTGTTATCGCTACCTCTTTCATGTCTTTGCTACACCTCATTCCTACTTTAGCACTGGTGTAAACGCTTCAAATTATTATACCGTTGCTCTCTCATTCATACCTGCGCATGCACTTGAAAGTTACTTTACCAATAAAAGACGCAAAGAGAGAAATAGAACAAAAGTGCTGGCTGGATTGGCAAACACACTTCATAAAACTGCATTTTCTTTTTGATTCTCCCCCGTGTTACATGCTTAACCTCCCCATGTGTAATTTCTCTTAACCTGCTGTCCCAGGAAGAGAATTTCATGTACAGGCTCTTTCTGTGTTTTTTTCCCTAGTCTGTCTTTCCCATTTCTTAGCTGTGTAACTGTTCCTTTACACGCTCTATTTAAACGCCATCAATCTCATTTGAGCTCCTTGCTCCCGCTTCTGTTTTCTCCACCTCTCATACTGCCAGTTCTCTCTTTCTCTGTGGTTGGTGGCTACTTTCCTGAGCTTCCGAAGCCACGTGGTTCCTGCCTCTTGTTGTCAGACTTGAATTGGAAAAGGAACCATATTAACAAGCCTTTACCACTCACACACGGCGGAAGTTTATACTTTAATTCAGTGAGCTAAGAACAGCGTGTTGTGGGTCCCCTACGAGCCATTGTGCTTGCTTCATCATGATTTGGCACCAGTCATTAGCCGCAGCTCTGCTAATGAGCCACTGAGGTCAGTTTCAATATTTACTCAAAAACATAACCATGCAGCCCACCCCTCAACTGTGTATTTATCTTGCTTTTCTGCTGTTCGTGTGATTAGCTGGGAGGAGCTCACGGCGACATCCTCCCTATAAAAGTGTAGATGGATCACTCTCTAACTCTTTCTTGCTTCACATACAAATGGCTTGAAAGGTGCAGGGAAGATGCAGGTCTAATAGACAGAATAGAAGGCCTGTGCCAGGTGGGTTTCTCTGCATTGGTGTCCCATCACAGGTCCGCAAGTGTAATGTGTGATCTTTGACTCCTGGCATTTCACAAGCAGGCGGCCAGGAAACGGTTTCAGCCTATCAACCACTGAGGAGACGCAGCCTCTGAATGAGGAATGAGGAAGCAATGAATACATCCAGCCTATCACAGGAACAGCCCGGAGTGTTCCGAATTATAAATTCTCCATGTCATTGTATGTAGTTGAGCCCAAGTAGCTCGCCGTGATCGTATAGTGGTTAGTACTCTGCGTTGTGGCCGCAGCAACCTCGGTTCGAATCCGAGTCACGGCATTGTGGTTGGCAATGTCACGGCAGTTGGGTGTTAATTTTACAGAATTAGCAAATGTACCAGTGGTTTTTGTAATATGTCTATTAAAAACAGATCCTTTCAAATATTTAAACCATCTAACAACAAATGATTTAAACTCGCATGATTATAAGCTGTAGCTATAATGTATTTACTTACATAAATTATCGTTCTTGAACCTATTGGGGGTGGAGGGGGAGCGGAGCTCACCCCCCAGGTGCAGTTGAGTGACCTCTGTTGTGGCTCTCTAGAGGGAAGGCACACATTTTGCTGTCACCCAGCCCAATCCAGACGTGTATTGGGGCCAGGTTTCAGGCAAATAGAGCAGTAAGTGCAGAGACATGTTCACTCTCTAAAAGTGGCATTTCTAAAATAGTAAAGTTAAATCCAACCTCACCAGTAAGTAGGATTTTCAATAAATAAATAAAGCTACTCCTCTCCGATATGGAATTACCAAATAAAAAGTATAGGGGAATACACAGAGCTAACCTATGAGAGGGGTAGACCTCACAGTAGTGAAAAATGAAATAGACTGTTTGGTACTTACAGGACACGCGAACCACCAAAGTACATATCTTATTTTTTACTTACATAGCATCATGCACCTAGGACTACCTAGGGCCTACCTTAGGTGTAAATTATATGTAATAAAAGGGGAGTTTAAGGCTTGGCAAGTAGGCTGGGACTCCCCTGGGAGACCCCTGAGTCTATGCCCAGAACCATAACTCTGCCAGTCGAGTACTTACCTAAAAGCCGATAACTCACTTTTCTTCCATCGGCTAACATTGAGTGGTTTCACTTGGAAATTCTTCTAAGTGGTGTGGAGTTTTGGAACTTTAAAATATTCATCTAAAATCAGCCGAACAACGAATTCTGATTTACTCACCTGTTATCAGGAGAGACCTCAGTGCTGCATCTTGGAGCTCAGTACTGACCCTGAAAAGTAATTTTAACCGTACTTACCAGTAACTCGAATTTCCTTCCATGGGATATCATTGCCTGCTTTTTGCTGAAAATTTTCTAAGTGTCGATTTTTGAAACTTACAAATATTCTTTAAAAATCGTACCAACTGTGAAAACGTAATTGTTTACCTGTTTTAGATAGATGTCCCAGTACTGAGCCTAGGAGCCCAGCACTGGATTACAAAAGTAACGAGAACGTACTTTACCCGTAACTTGAATTTTCTTCCATAGGAAACCATTGACTGTTTTTCTGTGAAATTTCTTCTAAGTGTCGATTTTGCAAACATGTAAATATTCCTTAAAAATCGCCTGTATAACTTAAACGCAGTTTCTCAACTGCTTACAGGTGGTACAGTAGTGCTGGATCTAGGATCCAACACTGACCTAGAAAACGTAACCATAACCCCACTTACCTGCTAAGTGAATTTCCTTCCATAGGATAACATTGGTAATTTGATCAGCAAAAGTTTCTAAGTGTCAACTTTTAAAATAGCAAAATATTGCTTAAAAATCACAACAGTAACTAAAACGAATTTACTCACTTGTTTCCAAGAACTGTCCCAGGACTGAATCTAGGATCCAGTCCTGGATTTAGAAAAGTAATCCTGAAAGTAATTAATTGCATATAACTTAAAATTCCCATTGAGCTCAATGTATTATTGTGATTCAAATTGTGTTGCCTATTGCAATAAACTGTAACTATGACCTGCAAAAGTCAATTGCCTATTGCAAAGTATTTAACTAAAGCATCTCATTCTGAGAAAGTATATTTTGATACCTATTGTTGGTTCTAAAATAAAACAACAATATCTTTTGTATGCAAACCAATGGCCTAGAGTTCAGTTCTTGAGTGTGTGAGACCATTTGCTGACTGAGTGTGTACAACAAATGTTTTACACTGTACTCTGATACTGCCTTACTGCTCGGCAAGCTACCACTTTAGAGAGTAAGGTTATATCTAACTTTAGCCTCTGCCAAACCTCTGGGGACTGGGGACTCTGTGCACACTGTACCTATTTGGGAACAGTATATACAGAGCCACTTTCTCACAGTAGTGATAAAGTGATTAGAGTCCTACGGCCAACATAAAGATACAGCAAAACGTGAGGTGAAAAGCAAAAAGGTTGCTGGTAGGCCACCTTAAGGTTGCCAGGTCTAACAAAAACTGAACTAAGGATAACATGAGTAAAACATCAGGTTTCTCTACTGCATTTGGTGAGACAAGTGGGCCTTCTTTTATCTTCCATTCAAGCAATCTTTGACAGACCCCTTTATTATAGAGCTTTTCAAGGATTAAAGATAAGGCACTTACAAAGGAGTCCCAAATAATCAGAGATGGTTGACTTCTGTAATATGGGTCATAGACTAAAAGCAGCACAAAAACAGAGTGCAACAGGGTCCAAAAAACTTGAGTGCCACAAGAGAGTTTGAATGCAAGCGTATCCTTTTACAGATCCAGAGATATACTCATGCAATTTTTATTTTTAGGACAGAACGTGCATGATGAAAAAAACATTGTTTTTAAAAAGCGCATTGCAGAATATCAGTACTTTGATGTGGGAAAACTTCAAAACTTTCAAACAAAATATTTGTAGGCAGCTTACAGCAAGTTGTTGTGGCCGAGTGGTTAAGGCGATGGACTAGAAATCCATTGGGGTATCCCCGCGCAGGTTCGAATCCTGCCAACAACGAGAATCTTTTTATTATCGGCTACAATTTCAGAAGTTAACCTTTAGTATTTCTTCCATTTCAGTTTTATAAATAGGTGGCTTATTTTTGTGTCACTATTGCCTCTCCACATATTTGTTATCGCTACCTCTTTCATGTCTTTGCTACACCTCATTCCTACTTTAGCACTGGTGTAAATGCTTCAAATTATTATACCGTTGCTCTCTCATTCATACCTGCGCATGCACTTGAAAGTTACTTTACCAATAAAAGACGCAAAGAGAGAAATAGAACAAAAGTGCTGGCTGGATTGGCAAACACACTTCATAAAACTGCATTTTCTTTTTTATTCTCCCCCGTGTTACATGCTTAACCTCCCCATGTGTAATTTCTCTTAACCTGCTGTCCCAGGAAGAGAATTTCATGTACAGGCTCTTTCTGTGTTTTTTTCCCTAGTCTGTCTTTCCCATTTCTTAGCTGTGTAACTGTTCCTTTACGCGCTCTATTTAAACGCCATCAATCTCATTTGAGCTCCTTGCTCCCGCTTCTGTTTTCTCCACCTCTCATACTGCCAGTTCTCTCTTTCTCTGTGGTTGGTGGCTACTTTCCTGAGCTTCCGAAGCCACGTGGTTCCTGCCTCTTGTTGTCAGACTTGAATTGGAAAAGGAACCATATTAACAAGCCTTTACCACTCACACACGGCGGAAGTTTATACTTTAATTCAGTGAGCTAAGAAAAGCGTGTTGTGGGTCCCCTACGAGCCATTGTGCTTGCTTCATCATGATTTGGCACCAGTCATTAGCCGCAGCTCTGCTAATGAGCCACTGATGTCAGTTTCAATATTTACTCAAAAACATAAAAATGCAGCCCACCCCTCAACTGTGTATTTATCTTGCTTTTCTGCTGTTCGTGTGATTAGCTGGGAGGAGCTCACGGCGACATCCTCCCTATAAAAGTGTAGATGGATCACTCTCTAACTCTTTCTTGCTTCACATACAAATGGCTTGAAAGGTGCAGGGAAGATGCAGGTCTAATAGACAGAATAGAAGGCCTGTGCCAGGTGGGTTTCTCTGCATTGGTGTCCCATCACAGGTCCGCAAGTGTAATGTGTGATCTTTGACTCCTGGCATTTCACAAGCAGGCGGCCAGGAAACGGTTTCAGCCTATCAACCACTGAGGAGACGCAGCCTCTGAATGAGGAATGAGGAAGCAATGAATACATCCAGCCTATCACAGGAACAGCCCTGAGTGTTCCGAATTATAAATTCTCCATGTCATTGTATGTCGTTGAGCCCAAGTAGCTCGCCGTGATCGTATAGTGGTTAGTACTCTGCGTTGTGGCCGCAGCAACCTCGGTTCGAATCCGAGTCACGGCATTGTGGTTGGCAATGTCACGGCAGTTGGGTGTTAATTTTACAGAATTAGCAAATGTACCAGTGGTTTTTGTAAAATGTCTATTAAAAACAGATCCTTTCAAATATTTAAACCATCTAACAACAAATGATTTAAACTTGCATGATTATAAGCTGTAGCTATAATGTATTTACTTACATAAATTATCGTTCTTGAACCTATTGGGGGTGGAGGGGGAGCTGAGCTCACCCCCCAGGTGCAGTTGAGTGACCTGTGTTGTGGCTCTCTAGAGGGAAGGCACAAATTTTGCTGTCACCCAGCCCAATCCAGACGTGTATTGGGGCCAGGTTTCAGGCAAATAGAGCAGTAAGTGCAGATACATGTTCACTCTCTAAAAGTGGCATTTCTAAAATAGTAAAGTTAAATCCAACCTCACCAGTAAGTAGGATTTTCAATAAATAAATAAAGCTACTCCTCTCCGATATGGAATTACCAAATAAAAAGTATAGGGGAATACACAGAGCTAACCTATGAGACGGGTAGACCTCACAGTAGTGAAAAATGAAATAGACTGTTTGGTACTTACAGGACACGCGAACCACCAAAGTACATATCTTATTTTTTACTTACATAGCATCATGCACCTAGGACTACCTAGGGCCTACCTTAGGTGTAAATTATATGTAATAAAAGGGGAGTTTAAGGCTTGGCAAGTAGGCTGGGACTCCCCTGGGAGACCCCTGAGTCTATTCCCAGAACCATAACTCTGCCAGTCGAGTACTTACCTAAAAGCCGATAACTCACTTTTCTTCCATAGGCTAACATTGAGTGGTTTCACTTGGAAATTCTTCTAAGTGGTGTGGAGTTTTGGAACTTTAAAATATTCATCTAAAATCAGCCGAACAACGAATTCTGATTTACTCACCTGTTATCAGGAGAGACCTCAGTGCTGCATCTTGGAGCTCAGTACTGACCCTGAAAAGTAATTTTAACCGTACTTACCAGTAACTCGAATTTCCTTCCATGGGATATCATTGCCTGCTTTTTGCTGAACATTTTCTAAGTGTCGATTTTTGAAACTTACAAATATTCTTTAAAAATCGTACCAACTGTGAAAACGTAATTGTTTACCTGTTTTAGATAGATGTCCCAGTACTGAGCCTAGGAGCCCAGCACTGGATTACAAAAGTAACGAGAACGTACTTTACCCGTAACTTGAATTTTCTTCCATAGGAAACCATTGACTGTTTTTCTGTGAAATTTCTTCTAAGTGTCGATTTTGCAAACATGTAAATATTCCTTAAAAATCGCCTGTATAACTTAAACGCAGTTTCTCAACTGCTTACAGGTGGTACAGTAGTGCTGGATCTAGGATCCAACACTGACCTAGAAAACGTAACCATAACCCCACTTACCTGCTAAGTGAATTTCCTTCCATAGGATAACATTGGTAATTTGATCAGCAAAAGTTTCTAAGTGTCAACTTTTAAAATAGCAAAATATTGCTTAAAAATCACAACAGTAACTAAAACGAATTTACTCACTTGTTTCCAAGAACTGTCCCAGGACTGAATCTAGGATCCAGTCCTGGATTTAGAAAAGTAATCCTGAAAGTAATTAATTGCATATAACTTAAAATTCCCATTGAGCTCAATGTATTATTGTGATTCAAATTGTGTTGCCTATTGCAATAAACTGTAACTATGACCTGCAAAAGTCAATTGCCTATTGCAAAGTATTTAACTAAAGCATCTCATTCTGAGAAAGTATATTTTGATACCTATTGTTGGTTCTAAAATAAAACAACAATATCTTTTGTATGCAAACCAATGGCCTAGAGTTCAGTTCTTGAGTGTGTGAGACCATTTGCTGACTGAGTGTGTACAACAAATGTTTTACACTGTACTCTGATACTGCCTTACTGCTCGGCAAGCTACCACTTTAGAGAGTAAGGTTATATCTAACTTTAGCCTCTGCCAAACCTCTGGGGACTGGGGACTCTGTGCACACTGCACCTATTTGGGAACAGTATATACAGAGCCACTTTCTCACAGTAGTGATAAAGTGATTAGAGTCCTAAGGCCAACATAAAGATACAGCAAAACGTGAGGTGAAAAGCAAAAAGGTTGCTGGTAGGCCACCTTAAGGATGCCAGGTCTAACAAAAACTGAACTAAGGATAACATGAGTAAAACATCAGGTTTCTCTACTGCATTTGGTGAGACAAGTGGGCCTTCTTTTATCTTCCATTCAAGCAATCTTTGAAAGACCCCTTTATTATAAAGCTTTTCAAGGATTAAAGATAAGGCACTTACAAAGGAGTCCCAAATACTCAGAGATGGTTGACTTCTGTAATATGGGTCGTAGACTAAAAGCAGCCCAAAAACAGAGTGCAACAGGGTCCAAAAAACTTGAGTGCCACAAGAGAGTTTGAAAGCAAGCGTATCCTTTTACAGATCCAGAGATATACTCATGCAATTTTTATTTTTAGGACAGAACGTGCATGATGAAAAAAACATTGTTTTTAAAAAGCGCATTGCAGAATATCAGTACTTTGATGTGGGAAAACTTCAAAACTTTCAAACAAAATATTTGTAGGTAGCTTACAGCAAGTTGTTGTGGCCGAGTGGTTAAGGCGAGGGACTAGAAATCCATTGGGGTATCCCCGCGCAGGTTCGAATCCTGCCAACAACGAGAATCTTTTTATTATCGGCTACAATTTCAGAAGTTAACCTTTAGTATTTCTTCCATTTCAGTTTTATAAATAGGTGGCTTATTTTTGTGTCACTATTGCCTCTCCACATATTTGTTATCGCTACCTCTTTCATGTCTTTGCTACACCTCATTCCTACTTTAGCACTGGTGTAAACGCTTCAAATTATTATACCGTTGCTCTCTCATTCATACCTGCGCATGCACTTGAAAGTTACTTTACCAATAAAAGACGCAAAGAGAGAAATAGAACAAAAGTGCTGGCTGGATTGGCAAACACACTTCATAAAACTGCATTTTCTTTTTTATTCTCCCCCGTGTTACATGCTTAACCTCCCCATGTGTAATTTCTCTTAACCTGCTGTCCCAGGAAGAGAATTTCATGTACAGGCTCTTTCTGTGTTTTTTTCCCTAGTCTGTCTTTCCCATTTCTTAGCTGTGTAACTGTTCCTTTACGCGCTCTATTTAAACGCCATCAATCTCATTTGAGCTCCTTGCTCCCGCTTCTGTTTTCTCCACCTCTCATACTGCCAGTTCTCTCTTTCTCTGTGGTTGGTGGCTACTTTCCTGAGCTTCCGAAGCCACGTGGTTCCTGCCTCTTGTTGTCAGACTTGAATTGGAAAAGGAACCATATTAACAAGCCTTTACCACTCACACACGGCGGAAGTTTATACTTTAATTCAGTGAGCTAAGAAAAGCGTGTTGTTGGTCCCCTACGAGCCATTGTGCTTGCTTCATCATGATTTGGCACCAGTCATTAGCCGCAGCTCTGCTAATGAGCCACTGAGGTCAGTTTCAATATTTACTCAAAAACATAACCATACAGCCCACCCCTCAACTGTGTATTTATCTTGCTTTTCTGCTGTTCGTGTGATTAGCTGGGAGGAGCTCACGGCGACATCCACCCTATAAAAGTGTAGATGGATCACTCTCTAACTCTTTCTTGCTTCACATACAAATGGCTTGAAAGGTGCAGGGAAGATGCAGGTCTAATAGACAGAATAGAAGGCCTGTGCCAGGTGGGTTTCTCTGCATTGGTGTCCCATCACAGGTCCGCAAGTGTAATGTGTGATCTTTGACTCCTGGCATTTCACAAGCAGGCGGCCAGGAAACGGTTTCAGCCTATCAACCACTGAGGAGACGCAGCCTCTGAATGAGGAATGAGGAAGCAATGAATACATCCAGCCTATCACAGGAACAGCCCTGAGTGTTCCGAATTATAAATTCTCCATGTCATTGTATGTCGTTGAGCCCAAGTAGCTCGCCGTGATCGTTTAGTGGTTAGTACTCTGCGTTGTGGCCGCAGCAACCTCGGTTCGAATCCGAGTCACGGCATTGTGGTTGGCAATGTCACGGCAGTTGGGTGTTAATTTTACAGAATTAGCAAATGTACCAGTGGTTTTTGTAAAATGTCTATTAAAAACAGATCCTTTCAAATATTTAAACCATCTAACAACAAATGATTTAAACTCGCATGATTATAAGCTGTAGCTATAATGTATTTACTTACATAAATTATCGTTCTTGAACCTATTGGGGGTGGAGGGGGAGCTGAGCTCACCCCCCAGGTGCAGTTGAGTGACCTGTGTTGTGGCTCTCTAGAGGGAAGGCACACATTTTGCTGTCACCCAGCCCAATCCAGACGTGTATTGGGGCCAGGTTTCAGGCAAATAGAGCAGTAAGTGCAGAGATATGTTCACTCTCTAAAAGTGGCATTTCTAAAATAGTAAAGTTAAATCCAACCTCACCAGTAAGTAGGATTTTCAATAAATAAATAAAGCTACTCCTCTCCGATATGGAATTACCAAATTAAAAGTATAGGGGAATACACAGAGCTAACCTATGAGAGGGGTAGACCTCACAGTAGTGAAAAATGAAATAGACTGTTTGGTACTTACAGGACACGCGAACCACCAAAGTACATAGCTTATTTTTTACTTACATAGCATCATGCACCTAGGACTACCTAGGGCCTACCTTAGGTGTCAATTATATGTAATAAAAGGGGAGTTTAAGGCTTGGCAAGTAGGCTGGGACTCCCCTGGGAGACCCCTGAGTCTATGCCCAGAACCATAAATCTGCCAGTCGAGTACTTACCTAAAAGCCGATAACTCACTTTTCTTCCATAGGCTAACATTGAGTGGTTTCACTTGGAAATTCTTCTAAGTGGTGTGGAGTTTTGGAACTTTAAAATATTCATCTAAAATCAGCCGAACAACGAATTCTGATTTACTCACCTGTTATCAGGAGAGACCTCAGTGCTGCATCTTGGAGCTCGGTACTGACCCTGAAAAATAATTTTAACCGTACTTACCAGTAACTCGAATTTCCTTCCATGGGATATCATTGCCTGCTTTTTGCTGAAAATTTTCTAAGTGTCGATTTTTGAAACTTACAAATATTCTTTAAAAATCGTACCAACTGTGAAAACGTAATTGTTTACCTGTTTTAGATAGATGTCCCAGTACTGAGCCTAGGAGCCCAGCACTGGATTACAAAAGTAACGAGAACGTACTTTACCCGTAACTTGAATTTTCTTCCATAGGAAACCATTGACTGTTTTTCTGTGAAATTTCTTCTAAGTGTCGATTTTGCAAACATGTAAATATTCCTTAAAAATCGCCTGTATAACTTAAACGCCGTTTCTCAACTGCTTACAGGTGGTACAGTAGTGCTGGATCTAGGATCCAACACTGACCTAGAAAAAGTAACCATAATCCCACTTACCTGCTAAGTGAATTTCCTTCCATAGGATAACGTTGGTATTTTGATCAGCAAAAGTTTCTAAGTGTCAACTTTTAAAATAGCAAAATATTGCTTAAAAATCACAACAGTAACTAAAACGAATTTACTCACTTGTTTCCAAGAACTGTCCCAGGACTGAATCTAGGATCCAGTCCTGGATTTAGAAAAGTAATCCTGAAAGTAATTAATTGCATATAACTTAAAATTCCCATTGAGCTCAATGTATTATTGTGATTCAAATTGTGTTGCCTATTGCAATAAACTGTAACTATGACCTGCAAAAGTCAATTGCCTATTGCAAAGTATTTAACTAAAGCGTCTCATTCTGAGAAAGTATATTTTGATACCTATTGTTGGTTCTAAAATAAAACAACAATATCTTTTGTATGCAAACCAATGGCCTAGAGTTCAGTTCTTGAGTGTGTGAGACCATTTGCTGACTGAGTGTGTACAACAAATGTTTTACACTGTACTCTGATACTGCCTTACTGCTCGGCAAGCTACCACTTTAGAGAGTAAGGTTATATCTAACTTTAGCCTCTGCCAAACCTCTGGGGACTGGGGACTCTGTGCACACTGTACCTATTTGGGAACAGTATATACAGAGCCACTTTCTCACAGTAGTGATAAAGTGATTAGAGTCCTACGGCCAACATAAAGATACAGCAAAACGTGAGGTGAAAAGCAAAAAGGTTGCTGGTAGGCCACCTTAAGGATGCCAGGTCTAACAAAAACTGAACTAAGGATAACATGAGTAAAACATCAGGTTTCTCTACTGCATTTGGTGAGACAAGTGGGCCTTCTTTTATCTTCCATTCAAGCAATCTTTGACAGACCCCTTTATTATAGAGCTTTTCAAGGATTAAAGATAAGGCACTTACAAAGGAGTCCCAAATACTCAGAGATGGTTGACTTCTGTAATATGGGTCGTAGACTAAAAGCAGCGCAAAAACAGAGTGCAACAGGGTCCAAAAAACTTGAGTGCCACAAGAGAGTTTGAATGCAAGCGTATCCTTTTACAGATCCAGAGATATACTCATGCAATTTTTGTTTTTAGGACAGAACGTGCATGATGAAAAAAACATTGTTTTTAAAAAGCGCATTGCAGAATATCAGAACTTTGATGTGGGAAAACTTCAAAACTTTCAAACAAAATATTTGTAGGCAGCTTACAGCAAGTTGTTGTGGCCGAGTGGTTAAGGCGATGGACTAGAAATCCATTGGGGTATCCCCGCGCAGGTTCGAATCCTGCCAACAACGAGAATCTTTTTATTATCGGCTACAATTTCAGAAGTTAACCTTTAGTATTTCTTCCATTTCAGTTTTATAAATAGGTGGCTTATTTTTATGTCACTATTGCCTCTCCACATATTTGTTATCGCTACCTCTTTCATGTCTTTGCTACACCTCATTCCTACTTTAGCACTGGTGTAAACGCTTCAAATTATTATACGGTTGCTCTCTCATTCATACCTGCGCATGCACTTGAAAGTTACTTTACCAATAAAAGACGCAAAGAGAGAAATAGAACAAAAGTGCTGGCTGGATTGGCAAACACACTTCATAAAACTGCATTTTCTTTTTTATTCTCCCCCGTGTTACATGCTTAACCTCCCTATGTGTAATTTCTCTTAACCTGCTGTCCCAGGAAGAGAATTTCATCTACAGGCTCTTTCTGTGTTTTTTTCCCTAGTCTGTCTTTCCCATTTCTTAGCTGTGTAACTGTTCCTTTACGCGCTCTATTTAAACGCCATCAATCTCATTTGAGCTCCTTGCTCCCGCTTCTGTTTTCTCCACCTCTCATACTGCCAGTTCTCTCTTTCTCTGTGGTTGGTGGCTACTTTCCTGAGCTTCCGAAGCCACGTGGTTCCTGCCTCTTGTTGTCAGACTTGAATTGGAAAAGGAACCATATTAACAAGCCTTTACCACTCACACACGGCGGAAGTTTATACTTTAATTCAGTGAGCTAAGAAAAGCGTGTTGTGGGTCCCCTACGAGCCATGGTGCTTGCTTCATCATGATTTGGCACCAGTCATTAGCCGCAGCTCTGCTAATGAGCCACTGAAGTCAGTTTCAATATTTACTCAAAAACATAACCATGCAGCCCACCCCTCAACTGTGTATTTATCTTGCTTTTCTGCTGTTCGTGTGATTAGCTGGGAGGAGCTCACGGCGACATCCTCCCTATAAAAGTGTAGATGGATCACTCTCTAACTCTTTCTTGCTTCACATACAAATGGCTTGAAAGGTGCAGGGAAGATGCAGGTCTAATAGACAGAATAGAAGGTCTGTGCCAGGTGGGTTTCTCTGCATTGGTGTCCCATCACAGGTCCGCAAGTGTAATGTGTGATCTTTGACTCCTGGCATTTCACAAGCAGGCGGCCAGGAAACGGTTTCAGCCTATCAACCACTGAGGAGACGCAGCCTCTGAATGAGGAATGAGGAAGCAATGAATACATCCAGCCTATCACAGGAACAGCCCTGAGTGTTCCGAATTATAAATTCTCCATGTCATTGTATGTCGTTGAGCCCAAGTAGCTCGCTGTGATCGTATAGTGGTTAGTACTCTGCGTTGTGGCCGCAGCAACCTCGGTTCGGATCCGAGTCACGGCATTGTGGTTGGCAATGTCACGGCAGTTGGGTGTTAATTTTACAGAATTAGCAAATGTACCAGTGGTTTTTGTAAAATGTCTATTAAAAACAGATCCTTTCAAATATTTAAACCATCTAACAACAAATGATTTAAACTTGCATGATTATAAGCTGTAGCTATAATGTATTTACTTACATAAATTATCGTTCTTGAACCTATTGGGGGTGGAGGGGGAGCGGAGCTCACCCCCCAGGAGCAGTTGAGTGACCTGTGTTGTGGCTCTCTAGAGGGAAGGCACAAATTTTGCTGTCACCCAGCCCAATCCAGACGTGTATTGGGGCCAGGTTTCAGGCAAATAGAGCAGTAAGTGCAGAGACATGTTCACTCTCTAAAAGTGGCATTTCTAAAATAGTAAAGTTAAATCCAACCTCACCAGTAAGTAGGATTTTCAATAAATAAATAAAGCTACTCCTCTCCGATATGGAATTACCAAATAAAAAGTATAGGGGAATACACAGAGCTAACCTATGAGAGGGGTAGACCTCACAGTAGTGAAAAATGAAATAGACTGTTTGGTACTTACAGGACACGCGAACCACCAAAGTACATATCTTATTTTTTACTTACATAGCATCATGCACCTAGGACTACCTAGGGCCTACCTTAGGTGTAAATTATATGTAATAAAAGAGGAGTTTAAGGCTTGGCAAGTAGGCTGGGACTCCCCTGGGAGACCCCTGAGTCTATTCCCAGAACCATAACTCTGCCAGTCGAGTACTTACCTAAAAGCCGATAACTCACTTTTCTTCCATAGGCTAACATTGAGTGGTTTCACTTGGAAATTCTTCTAAGTGGTGTGGAGTTTTGGAACTTTAAAATATTCATCTAAAATCAGCCGAACAACGAATTCTGATTTACTCACCTGTTATCAGGAGAGACCTCAGTGCTGCATCTTGGAGCTCAGTACTGACCCTGAAAAGTAATTTTAACCGTACTTACCAGTAACTCGAATTTCCTTCCATGGGATATCATTGCCTGCTTTTTGCTGAACATTTTCTAAGTGTCGATTTTTGAAACTTACAAATATTCTTTAAAAATCGTACCAACTGTGAAAACGTAATTGTTTACCTGTTTTAGATAGATGTCCCAGTACTGAGCCTAGGAGCCCAGCACTGGATTACAAAAGTAACGAGAACGTACTTTACCCGTAACTTGAATTTTCTTCCATAGGAAACCATTGACTGTTTTTCTGTGAAATTTCTTCTAAGTGTCGATTTTGCAAACATGTAAATATTCCTTAAAAATCGCCTGTATAACTTAAAAGCAGTTTCTCAACTGCTTACAGGTGGTACAGTAGTGCTGGATCTAGGATCCAACACTGACCTAGAAAAAGTTACCATAACCCCACTTACCTGCTAAGTGAATTTCCTTCCATAGGATAACATTGGTAATTTGATCAGCAAAAGTTTCTAAGTGTCAACTTTTAAAATAGCAAAATATTGCTTAAAAATCACAACAGTAACTAAAACGAATTTACTCACTTGTTTCCAAGAACTGTCCCAGGACTGAATCTAGGATCCAGTCCTGGATTTAGAAAAGTAATCCTGAAAGTAATTAATTGCATATAACTTAAAATTCCCATTGAGCTCAATGTATTATTGTGATTCAAATTGTGTTGCCTATTGCAATAAACTGTAACTATGACCTGCAAAAGTCAATTGCCTATTGCAAAGTATTTAACTAAAGCATCTCATTCTGAGAAAGTATATTTTGATACCTATTGTTGGTTCTAAAATAAAACAACAATATCTTTTGTATGCAAACCAATGGCCTAGAGTTCAGTTCTTGAGTGTGTGAGACCATTTGCTGACTGAGTGTGTACAACAAATGTTTTACACTGTACTCTGATACTGCCTTACTGCTCGGCAAGCTACCGCTTTAGAGAGTAAGGTTATATCTAACTTTAGCCTCTGCCAAACCTCTGGGGACTGGGGACTCTGTGCACACTGTACCTATTTGGGAACAGTATATACAGAGCCACTTTCTCACAGTAGTGATAAAGTGATTAGAGTCCTAAGGCCAACATAAAGATACAGCAAAACGTGAGGTGAAAAGCAAAAAGGTTGCTGGTAGGCCACCTTAAGGATGCCAGGTCTAACAAAAACTGAACTAAGGATAACATGAGTAAAACATCAGGTTTCTCTACTGCATTTGGTGAGACAAGTGGGCCTTCTTTTATCTTCCATTCAAGCAATCTTTGACAGACCCCTTTATTATAAAGCTTTTCAAGGATTAAAGATAAGGCACTTACAAAGGAGTCCCAAATACTCAGAGATGGTTGACTTCTGTAATATGGGTCGTAGACTAAAAGCAGCGCAAAAACAGAGTGCAACAGGGTCCAAAAAACTTGAGTGCCACAAGAGAGTTTGAATGCAAGCGTATCCTTTTACAGATCCAGAGATATACTCATGCAATTTTTGTTTTTAGGACAGAACGTGCATGATGAAAAAAACATTGTTTTTAAAAAGCGCATTGCAGAATATCAGTACTATGATGTGGGAAAACTTCAAAACTTTCAAACAAAATATTTGTAGGCAGCTTACAGCAAGTTGTTGTGGCCGAGTGGTTAAGGCGATGGACTAGAAATCCATTGGGGTATCCCCGCGCAGGTTCGAATCCTGCCAACAACGAGAATCTTTTTATTATCGGCTACAATTTCAGAAGTTAACCTTTAGTATTTCTTCCATTTCAGTTTTATAAATAGGTGGCTTATTTTTGTGTCACTATTGCCTCTCCACATATTTGTTATCGCTACCTCTTTCATGTCTTTGCTACACCTCATTCCTACTTTAGCACTGGTGTAAACGCTTCAAATTATTATACGGTTGCTCTCTCATTCATACCTGCGCATGCACTTGAAAGTTACTTTACCAATAAAAGACGCAAAGAGAGAAATAGAACAAAAGTGCTGGCTGGATTGGCAAACACACTTCATAAAACTGCATTTTCTTTTTTATTCTCCCCCGTGTTACATGCTTAACCTCCCCATGTGTAATTTCTCTTAACCTGCTGTCCCAGGAAGAGAATTTCATCTACAGGCTCTTTCTGTGTTTTTTTCCCTAGTCTGTCTTTCCCATTTCTTAGCTGTGTAACTGTTCCTTTACGCGCTCTATTTAAACGCCATCAATCTCATTTGAGCTCCTTGCTCCCGCTTCTGTTTTCTCCACCTCTCATACTGCCAGTTCTCTCTTTCTCTGTGGTTGGTGGCTACTTTCCTGAGCTTCCGAAGCCACGTGGTTCCTGCCTCTTGTTGTCAGACTTGAATTGGAAAAGGAACCATATTAACAAGCCTTTACCACTCACACACGGCGGAAGTTTATACTTTAATTCAGTGAGCTAAGAAAAGCGTGTTGTGGGTCCCCTACGAGCCATTGTGCTTGCTTCATCATGATTTGGCACCAGTCATTAGCCGCAGCTCTGCTAATGAGCCACTGATGTCAGTTTCAATATTTACTCAAAAACATAAAAATGCAGCCCACCCCTCAACTGTGTATTTATCTTGCTTTTCTGCTGTTCGTGTGATTAGCTGGGAGGAGCTCACGGCGACATCCTCCCTATAAAAGTGTAGATGGATCACTCTCTAACTCTTTCTTGCTTCACATACAAATGGCTTGAAAGGTGCAGGGAAGATGCAGGTCTAATAGACAGAATAGAAGGCCTGTGCCAGGTGGGTTTCTCTGCATTGGTGTCCCATCACAGGTCCGCAAGTGTAATGTGTGATCTTTGACTCCTGGCATTTCACAAGCAGGCGGCCAGGAAACGGTTTCAGCCTATCAACCACTGAGGAGACGCAGCCTCTGAATGAGGAATGAGGAAGCAATGAATACATCCAGCCTATCACAGGAACAGCCCTGAGTGTTCCGAATTATAAATTCTCCATGTCATTGTATGTCGTTGAGCCCAAGTAGCTCGCCGTGATCGTATAGTGGTTAGTACTCTGCGTTGTGGCCGCAGCAACCTCGGTTCGAATCCGAGTCACGGCATTGTGGTTGGCAATGTCACGGCAGTTGGGTGTTAATTTTACAGAATTAGCAAATGTACCAGTGGTTTTTGTAAAATGTCTATTAAAAACAGATCCTTTCAAATATTTAAACCATCTAACAACAAATGATTTAAACTCGCATGATTATAAGCTGTAGCTATAATGTATTTACTTACATAAATTATCGTTCTTGAACCTATTGGGGGTGGAGGGGGAGCGGAGCTCACCCCCCAGGTGTAGTTGAGTGACCTGTGTTGTGGCTCTCTAGAGGGAAGGCACAAATTTTGCTGTCACCCAGCCCAATCCAGACGTGTATTGGGGCCAGGTTTCAGGCAAATAGAGCAGTAAGTGCAGAGACATGTTCACTCTCTAAAAGTGGCATTTCTAAAATAGTAAAGTTAAATCCAACCTCACCAGTAAGTAGGATTTTCAATAAATTAATAAAGCTACTCCTCTCCGATATGGAATTACCAAATAAAAAGTATAGGGGAATACACATAGCTAACCTATGAGAGGGGTAGACCTCACAGTAGTGAAAAATGAAATAGACTGTTTGGTACTTACAGGACACGCGAACCACCAAAGTACATATCTTATTTTTTACTTACATAGCATCATGCACCTAGGACTACCTAGGGCCTACCTTAGGTGTAAATTATATGTAATAAAAGGGGAGTTTAAGGCTTGGCAAGTAGGCTGGGACTCCCCTGGGAGACCCCTGAGTCTATGCCCAGAACCATAACTCTGCCAGTCGAGTACTTACCTAAAAGCCGATAACTCACTTTTCTTCCATCGGCTAACATTGAGTGGTTTCACTTGGAAATTCTTCTAAGTGGTGTGGAGTTTTGGAACTTTAAAATATTCATCTAAAATCAGCCGAACAACGAATTCTGATTTACTCACCTGTTATCAGGAGAGACCTCAGTGCTGCATCTTGGAGCTCGGCACTGACCCTGAAAAGTAATTTTAACCGTACTTACCAGTAACTCGAATTTCCTTCCATGGGATATCATTGCCTGCTTTTTGCTGAAAATTTTCTAAGTGTCGATTTTTGAAACTTACAAATATTCTTTAAAAATCGTACCAACTGTGAAAACGTAATTGTTTACCTGTTTTAGATAGATGTCCCAGTACTGAGCCTAGGAGCCCAGCACTGGAATACAAAAGTAACGAGAACGTACTTTACCCGTAACTTGAATTTTCTTCCATAGGAAACCATTGACTGTTTTTCTGTGAAATTTCTTCTAAGTGTCGATTTTGCAAACATGTAAATATTCCTTAAAAATCGCCTGTATAACTTAAACGCAGTTTCTCAACTGCTTACAGGTGGTACAGTAGTGCTGGATCTAGGATCCAACACTGACCTAGAAAACGTAACCATAACCCCACTTACCTGCTAAGTGAATTTCCTTCCATAGGATAACATTGGTAATTTGATCAGCAAAAGTGTCAACTTTTAAAATAGCAAAATATTGCTTAAAAATCACAACAGTAACTAAAACGAATTTGCTCACTTGTTTCCAAGAACTGTCCCAGGACTGAATCTAGGATCCAGTCCTGGATTTAGAAAAGTAATCCTGAAAGTAATTAATTGCATATAACTTAAAATTCCCATTGAGCTCAATGTATTATTGTGATTCAAATTGTGTTGCCTATTGCAATAAACTGTAACTATGACCTGCAAAAGTCAATTGCCTATTGCAAAGTATTTAACTAAAGCGTCTCATTCTGAGAAAGTATATTTTGATACCTATTGTTGGTTCTAAAATAAAACAACAATATCTTTTGTATGCAAACCAATGGCCTAGAGTTCAGTTCTTGAGTGTGTGAGACCATTTGCTGACTGAGTGTGTACAACAAATGTTTTACACTGTACTCTGATACTGCCTTACTGCTCGGCAAGCTACCACTTTAGAGAGTAAGGTTATATCTAACTTTAGCCTCTGCCAAACCTCTGGGGACTGGGGACTCTGTGCACACTGTACCTATTTGGGAACAGTATATACAGAGCCACTTTCTCACAGTAGTGATAAAGTGATTAGAGTCCTACGGCCAACATAAAGATACAGCAAAACGTGAGGTGAAAAGCAAAAAGGTTGCTGGTAGGCCACCTTAAGGATGCCAGGTCTAACAAAAACTGAACTAAGGATAACATGAGTAAAACATCAGGTTTCTCTACTGCATTTGGTGAGACAAGTGGGCCTTCTTTTATCTTCCATTCAAGCAATCTTTGACAGACCCCTTTATTATAGAGCTTTTCAAGGATTAAAGATAAGGCACTTACAAAGGAGTCCCAAATAATCAGAGATGGTTGACTTCTGTAATATGGGTCGTAGACTAAAAGCAGCACAAAAACAGAGTGCAACAGGGTCCAAAAAACTTGAGTGCCACAAGAGAGTTTGAATGCAAGCGTATCCTTTTACAGATCCAGAGATATACTCATGCAATTTTTATTTTTAGGACAGAACGTGCATGATGAAAAAAACATTGTTTTTAAAAAGCGCATTGCAGAATATCAGTACTTTGATGTGGGAAAACTTCAAAACTTTCAAACAAAATATTTGTAGGCAGCTTACAGCAAGTTGTTGTGGCCGAGTGGTTAAGGCGATGGACTAGAAATCCATTGGGGTATCCCCGCGCAGGTTCGAATCCTGCCAACAACGAGAATCTTTTTATTATCGGCTACAATTTCAGAAGTTAACCTTTAGTATTTCTTCCATTTCAGTTTTATAAATAGGTGGCTTATTTTTGTGTCACTATTGCCTCTCCACATATTTGTTATCGCTACCTCTTTCATGTCTTTGCTACACCTCATTCCTACTTTAGCACTGGTGTAAACGCTTCAAATTATTATACCGTTGCTCTCTCATTCATACCTGCGCATGCACTTGAAAGTTACTTTACCAATAAAAGACGCAAAGAGAGAAATAGAACAAAAGTGCTGGCTGGATTGGCAAACACACTTCATAAAACTGCATTTTCTTTTTTATTCTCCCCCGTGTTACATGCTTAACCTCCCCATGTGTAATTTCTCTTAACCTGCTGTCCCAGGAAGAGAATTTCATGTACAGGCTCTTTCTGTGTTTTTTTCCCTAGTCTGTCTTTCCCATTTCTTAGCTGTGTAACTGTTCCTTCACGCACTCTATTTAAACGCCATCAATCTCATTTGAGCTCCTTGCTCCCGCTTCTGTTTTCTCCACCTCTCATACTGCCAGTTCTCTCTTTCTCTGTGGTTGGTGGCTACTTTCCTGAGCTTCCGAAGCCACGTGGTTCCTGCCTCTTGTTGTCAGACTTGAATTGGAAAAGGAACCATATTAACAAGCCTTTACCACTCACACACGGCAGAAGTTTATACTTTAATTCAGTGAGCTAAGAAAAGCGTGTTGTTGGTCCCCTACGAGCCATTGTGCTTGCTTCATCATGATTTGGCACCAGTCATTAGCCGCAGCTCTGCTAATGAGCCACTGAGGTCAGTTTCAATATTTACTCAAAAACATAACCATACAGCCCACCCCTCAACTGTGTATTTATCTTGCTTTTCTGCTGTTCGTGTGATTAGCTGGGAGGAGCTCACGGCGACATCCTCCCTTTAAAAGTGTAGATGGATCACTCTCTAACTCTTTCTTGCTTCACATACAAATGGCTTTAAAGGTGCAGGGAAGATGCAGGTCTAATAGACAGAATAGAAGGCCTGTGCCAGGTGGGTTTCTCTGCATTGGTGTCCCATCACAGGTCCGCAAGTGTAATGTGTGATCTTTGACTCCTGGCATTTCACAAGCAGGCGGCCAGGAAACGGTTTCAGCCTATCAACCACTGAGGAGACGCAGCCTCTGAATGAGGAATGAGGAAGCAATGAATACATCCAGCCTATCACAGGAACAGCCCTGAGTGTTCCGAATTATAAATTCTCCATGTCATTGTATGTCGTTGAGCCCAAGTAGCTCGCCGTGATCGTATAGTGGTTAGTACTCTGCGTTGTGGCCGCAGCAACCTCGGTTCGAATCCGAGTCACGGCATTGTGGTTGGCAATGTCACGGCAGTTGGGTGTTAATTTTACAGAATTAGCAAATGTACCAGTGGTTTTTGTAAAATGTCTATTAAAAACAGATCCTTTCAAATATTTAAACCATCTAACAACAAATGATTTAAACTCGCATGATTATAAGCTGTAGCTATAATGTATTTACTTACATAAATTATCGTTCTTGAACCTATTGGGGGTGGAGGGGGAGCGGAGCTCACCCCCCAGGTGCAGTTGAGTGACCTGTGTTGTGGCTCTCTAGAGGGAAGGCACAAATTTTGCTGTCACCCAGCCCAATCCAGACGTGTATTGGGGCCAGGTTTCAGGCAAATAGAGCAGTAAGTGCAGAGACATGTTCACTCTCTAAAAGTGGCATTTCTAAAATAGTAAAGTTAAATCCAACCTCACCAGTAAGTAGGATTTTCAATAAATAAATAAAGCTACTCCTCTCCGATATGGAATTACCAAATTAAAAGTATAGGGGAATACACAGAGCTAACCTATGAGAGGGGTAGACCTCACAGTAGTGAAAAATGAAATAGACTGTTTGGTACTTACAGGACACGCGAACCACCAAAGTACATAGCTTATTTTTTACTTACATAGCATCATGCACCTAGGACTACCTAGGGCCTACCTTAGGTGTCAATTATATGTAATAAAAGGGGAGTTTAAGGCTTGGCAAGTAGGCTGGGACTCCCCTGGGAGACCCCTGAGTCTATGCCCAGAACCATAACTCTGCCAGTCGAGTACTTACCTAAAAGCCGATAACTCACTTTTCTTCCATAGGCTAACATTGAGTGGTTTCACTTGGAAATTCTTCTAAGTGGTGTGGAGTTTTGGAACTTTAAAATATTCATCTAAAATCAGCCGAACAACGAATTCTGATTTACTCACCTGTTATCAGGAGAGACCTCAGTGCTGCATCTTGGAGCTCGGTACTGACCCTGAAAAGTAATTTTAACCGTACTTACCAGTAACTCGAATTTCCTTCCATGGGATATCATTGCCTGCTTTTTGCTGAACATTTTCTAAGTGTCGATTTTTGAAACTTACAAATATTCTTTAAAAATCGTACCAACTGTGAAAACGTAATTGTTTACCTGTTTTAGATAGATGTCCCAGTACTGAGCCTAGGAGCCCAGCACTGGATTGCAAAAGTAACGAGAACGTACTTTACCCGTAACTTGAATTTTCTTCCATAGGAAACCATTGACTGTTTTTCTGTGAAATTTCTTCTAAGTGTCGATTTTGCAAACATGTAAATATTCCTTAAAAATCGCCTGTATAACTTAAACGCCGTTTCTCAACTGCTTACAGGTGGTACAGTAGTGCTGGATCTAGGATCCAACACTGACCTAGAAAAAGTAACCATAATCCCACTTACCTGCTAAGTGAATTTCCTTCCATAGGATAACGTTGGTATTTTGATCAGCAAAAGTTTCTAAGTGTCAACTTTTAAAATAGCAAAATATTGCTTAAAAATCACAACAGTAACTAAAACGAATTTACTCACTTGTTTCCAAGAACTGTCCCAGGACTGAATCTAGGATCCAGTCCTGGATTTAGAAAAGTAATCCTGAAAGTAATTAATTGCATATAACTTAAAATTCCCATTGAGCTCAATGTATTATTGTGATTCAAATTGTGTTGCCTATTGCAATAAACTGTAACTATGACCTGCAAAAGTCAATTGCCTATTGCAAAGTATTTAACTAAAGCATCTCATTCTGAGAAAGTATATTTTGATACCTATTGTTGGTTCTAAAATAAAACAACAATATCTTTTGTATGCAAACCAATGGCCTAGAGTTCAGTTCTTGAGTGTGTGAGACCATTTGCTGACTGAGTGTGTACAACAAATGTTTTACACTGTACTCTGATACTGCCTTACTGCTCGGCAAGCTACCACTTTAGAGAGTAAGGTTATATCTAACTTTAGCCTCTGCCAAACCTCTGGGGACTGGGGACTCTGTGCACACTGTACCTATTTGGGAACAGTATATACAGAGCCACTTTCTCACAGTAGTGATAAAGTGATTAGAGTCCTAAGGCCAACATAAAGATACAGCAAAACGTGAGGTGAAAAGCAAAAAGGTTGCTGGTAGGCCACCTTAAGGATGCCAGGTCTAACAAAAACTGAACTAAGGATAACATGAGTAAAACATCAGGTTTCTCTACTGCATTTGGTGAGACAAGTGGGCCTTCTTTTATCTTCCATTCAAGCAATCTTTGACAGACCCCTTTATTATAGAGCTTTTCAAGGATTAAAGATAAGGCACTTACAAAGGAGTCCCAAATACTCAGAGATGGTTGACTTCTGTAATATGGGTCGTAGACTAAAAGCAGCGCAAAAACAGAGTGCAACAGGGTCCAAAAAACTTGAGTGCCACAAGAGAGTTTGAATGCAAGCGTATCCTTTTACAGATCCAGAGATATACTCATGCAATTTTTGTTTTTAGGACAGAACGTGCATGATGAAAAAAACATTGTTTTTAAAAAGCGCATTGCAGAATATCAGAACTTTGATGTGGGAAAACTTCAAAACTTTCAAACAAAATATTTGTAGGCAGCTTACAGCAAGTTGTTGTGGCCGAGTGGTTAAGGCGATGGACTAGAAATCCATTGGGGTATCCCCGCGCAGGTTCGAATCCTGCCAACAACAAGAATCTTTTTATTATCGGCTACAATTTCAGAAGTTAACCTTTAGTATTTCTTCCATTTCAGTTTTATAAATAGGTGGCTTATTTTTATGTCACTATTGCCTCTCCACATATTTGTTATCGCTACCTCTTTCATGTCTTTGCTACACCTCATTCCTACTTTAGCACTGGTGTAAACGCTTCAAATTATTATACGGTTGCTCTCTCATTCATACCTGCGCATGCACTTGAAAGTTACTTTACCAATAAAAGACGCAAAGAGAGAAATAGAACAAAAGTGCTGGCTGGATTGGCAAACACACTTCATAAAACTGCATTTTCTTTTTTATTCTCCCCCGTGTTACATGCTTAACCTCCCTATGTGTAATTTCTCTTAACCTGCTGTCCCAGGAAGAGAATTTCATCTACAGGCTCTTTCTGTGTTTTTTTCCCTAGTCTGTCTTTCCCATTTCTTAGCTGTGTAACTGTTCCTTTACGCGCTCTATTTAAACGCCATCAATCTCATTTGAGCTCCTTGCTCCCGCTTCTGTTTTCTCCACCTCTCATACTGCCAGTTCTCTCTTTCTCTGTGGTTGGTGGCTACTTTCCTGAGCTTCCGAAGCCACGTGGTTCCTGCCTCTTGTTGTAAGACTTGAATTGGAAAAGGAACCATATTAACAAGCCTTTACCACTCACACACGGCGGAAGTTTATACTTTAATTCAGTGAGCTAAGAAAAGCGTGTTGTGGGTCCCCTACGAGCCATGGTGCTTGCTTCATCATGATTTGGCACCAGTCATTAGCCGCAGCTCTGCTAATGAGCCACTGAGGTCAGTTTCAATATTTACTCAAAAACATAACCATGCAGCCCACCCCTCAACTGTGTATTTATCTTGCTTTTCTGCTGTTCGTGTGATTAGCTGGGAGGAGCTCACGGCGACATCCTCCCTATAAAAGTGTAGATGGATCACTCTCTAACTCTTTCTTGCTTCACATACAAATGGCTTGAAAGGTGCAGGGAAGATGCAGGTCTAATAGACAGAATAGAAGGTCTGTGCCAGGTGGGTTTCTCTGCATTGGTGTCCCATCACAGGTCCGCAAGTGTAATGTGTGATCTTTGACTCCTGGCATTTCACAAGCAGGCGGCCAGGAAACGGTTTCAGCCTATCAACCACTGAGGAGACGCACCCTCTGAATGAGGAATGAGGAAGCAATGAATACATCCAGCCTATCACAGGAACAGCCCTGAGTGTTCCGAATTATAAATTCTCCATGTCACTGTATGTTGTTGAGCCCAAGTAGCTCGCCGTGATCGTATAGTGGTTAGTACTCTGCGTTGTGGCCGCAGCAACCTCGGTTCGAATCCGAGTCACGGCATTGTGGTTGGCAATGTCATGGCAGTTGGGTGTTAATTTTACAGAATTAGCAAATGTACCAGTGGTTTTTGTAAAATGTCTATTAAAAACAGATCCTTTCAAATATTTAAACCATCTAACAACAAATGATTTAAACTCGCATGATTATAAGCTGTAGCTATAATGTATTTACTTACATAAATTATCGTTCTTGAACCTATTGGGGGTGGAGGGGGAGCGGAGCTCACCCCCCAGGTGTAGTTGAGTGACCTGTGTTGTGGCTCTCTAGAGGGAAGGCACAAATTTTGCTGTCACCCAGCCCAATCCAGACGTGTATTGGGGCCAGGTTTCAGGCAAATAGAGCAGTAAGTGCAGAGACATGTTCACTCTCTAAAAGTGGCATTTCTAAAATAGTAAAGTTAAATCCAACCTCACCAGTAAGTAGGATTTTCAATAAATTAATAAAGCTACTCCTCTCGGATATGGAATTACCAAATAAAAAGTATAGGGGAATACACAGAGCTAACCTATGAGAGGGGTAGACCTCACAGTAGTGAAAAATGAAATAGACTGTTTGGTACTTACAGGACACGCGAACCACCAAAGTACATATCTTATTTTTTACTTACATAGCATCATGCACCTAGGACTACCTAGGGCCTACCTTAGGTGTAAATTATATGTAATAAAAGGGGAGTTTAAGGCTTGGCAAGTAGGCTGGGACTCCCCTGGGAGACCCCTGAGTCTATGCCCAGAACCATAACTCTGCCAGTCGAGTACTTACCTAAAAGCCGATAACTCACTTTTCTTCCATCGGCTAACATTGAGTGGTTTCACTTGGAAATTCTTCTAAGTGGTGTGGAGTTTTGGAACTTTAAACTATTCATCTAAAATCAGCCGAACAACGAATTCTGATTTACTCACCTGTTATCAGGAGAGACCTCAGTGCTGCATCTTGGAGCTCGGCACTGACCCTGAAAAGTAATTTTAACCGTACTTACCAGTAACTCGAATTTCCTTCCATGGGATATCATTGCCTGCTTTTTGCTGAAAATTTTCTAAGTGTCGATTTTTGAAACTTACAAATATTCTTTAAAAATCGTTCCAACTGTGAAAACGTAATTGTTTACCTGTTTTAGATAGATGTCCCAGTACTGAGCCTAGGAGCCCAGCACTGGATTACAAAAGTAACGAGAACATACTTTACCCGTAACTTGAATTTTCTTCCATAGGAAACCATTGACTGTTTTTCTGTGAAATTTCTTCTAAGTGTCGATTTTGCAAACATGTAAATATTCCTTAAAAATCGCCTGTATAACTTAAACGCAGTTTCTCAACTGCTTACAGGTGGTACAGTAGTGCTGGATCTAGGATCCAACACTGACCTAGAAAACGTAACCATAACCCCACTTACCTGCTAAGTGAATTTCCTTCCATAGGATAACATTGGTAATTTGATCAGCAAAAGTTTCTAAGTGTCAACTTTTAAAATAGCAAAATATTGCTTAAAAATCACAACAGTAACTAAAACGAATTTACTCACTTGTTTCCAAGAACTGTCCCAGGACTGAATCTAGGATCCAGTCCTGGATTTAGAAAAGTAATCCTGAAAGTAATTAATTGCATATAACTTAAAATTCCCATTGAGCTCAATGTATTATTGTGATTCAAATTGTGTTGCCTATTGCAATAAACTGTAACTATGACCTGCAAAAGTCAATTGCCTATTGCAAAGTATTTAACTAAAGCATCTCATTCTGAGAAAGTATATTTTGATACCTATTGTTGGTTCTAAAATAAAACAACAATATCTTTTGTATGCAAACCAATGGCCTAGAGTTCAGTTCTTGACTGTGTGAGACCATTTGCTGACTGAGTGTGTACAACAAATGTTTTACACTGTACTCTGATACTGCCTTACTGCTCGGCAAGCTACCACTTTAGAGAGTAAGGTTATATCTAACTTTAGCCTCTGCCAAACCTCTGGGGACTGGGGACTCTGTGCACACTGTACCTATTTGGGAACAGTATATACAGAGCCACTTTCTCACAGTAGTGATAAAGTGATTAGAGTCCTACGGCCAACATAAAGATACAGCAAAACGTGAGGTGAAAAGCAAAAAGGTTGCTGGTAGGCCACCTTAAGGATGCCAGGTCTAACAAAAACTGAACTAAGGATAACATGAGTAAAACATCAGGTTTCTCTACTGCATTTGGTGAGACAAGTGGGCCTTCTTTTATCTTCCATTCAAGCAATCTTTGACAGACCCCTTTATTATAGAGCTTTTCAAGGATTAAAGATAAGGCACTTACAAAGGAGTCCCAAATAATTAGAGATGGTTGACTTCTGTAATATGGGTCGTAGACTAAAAGCAGCACAAAAACAGAGTGCAACAGGTTCCAAAAAACTTGAGTGCCACAAGAGAGTTTGAATGCAAGCGTATCCTTTTACAGATCCAGAGATATACTCATGCAATTTTTATTTTTAGGACAGAACGTGCATGATGAAAAAAACATTGTTTTTAAAAAGCGCATTGCAGAATATCAGTACTTTGATGTGGGAAAACTTCAAAACTTTCAAACAAAATATTTGTAGGCAGCTTACAGCAAGTTGTTGTGGCCGAGTGGTTAAGGCGATGGACTAGAAATCCATTGGGGTATCCCTGCGCAGGTTCGAATCCTGCCAACAACGCGAATCTTTTTATTATCGGCTACAATTTCAGAAGTTAACCTTTAGTATTTCTTCCATTTCAGTTTTATAAATAGGTGGCTTATTTTTGTGTCACTATTGCCTCTCCACATATTTGTTATCGCTACCTCTTTCATGTCTTTGCTACACCTCATTCCTACTTTAGCACTGGTGTAAACGCTTCAAATTATTATACCGTTGCTCTCTCATTCATACCTGCGCATGCACTTGAAAGTTACTTTACCAATAAAAGACGCAAAGAGAGAAATAGAACAAAAGTTCTGGCTGGATTGGCAAACACACTTCATAACACTGCATTTTCTTTTTTATTCTCCCCCGTGTTACATGCTTAACCTCCCCATGTGTAATTTCTCTTAACCTGCTGTCCCAGGAAGAGAATTTCATGTACAGGCTCTTTCTGTGTTTTTTTCCCTAGTCTGTCTTTCCCATTTCTTAGCTGTGTAACTGTTCCTTTACGCGCTCTATTTAAACGCCATCAATCTCATTTGAGCTCCTTGCTCCCGCTTCTGTTTTCTCCACCTCTCATACTGCCAGTTCTCTCTTTCTCTGTGGTTGGTGGCTACTTTCCTGAGCTTACGAAGCCACGTGGTTCCTGCCTCTTGTTGTCAGACTTGAATTGGAAAAGGAACCATATTAACAAGCCTTTACCACTCACACACGGCGGAAGTTTATACTTTAATTCAGTGAGCTAAGAAAAGCGTGTTGTGGGTCCCCTACGAGCCATTGTGCTTGCTTCATCATGATTTGGCACCAGTCATTAGCCGCAGCTCTGCTAATGAGCCACTGAGGTCAGTTTCAATATTTACTCAAAAACATAACCATGCAGCCCACCCCTCAACTGTGTATTTATCTTGCTTTTCTGCTGTTCGTGTGATTAGCTGGGAGGAGCTCACGGCGACATCCTCCCTATAAAAGTGTAGATGGATCACTCTCTAACTCTTTCTTGCTTCACATACAAATGGCTTGAAAGGTGCAGGGAAGATGCAGGTCTAATAGACAGAATAGAAGGCCTGTGCCAGGTGGGTTTCTCTGCATTGGTGTCCCATCACAGGTCCGCAAGTGTATTGTGTGATCTTTGACTCCTGGCATTTCACAAGCAGGCGGCCAGGAAACGGTTTCAGCCTATCAACCACTGAGGAGACGCAGCCTCTGAATGAGGAATGAGGAAGCAATGAATACATCCAGCCTATCACAGGAACAGCCCTGAGTGTTCCGAATTATAAATTCTCCATGTCATTGTATGTTGTTGAGCCCAAGTAGCTCGCCGTGATCGTATAGTGGTTAGCACTCTGCGTTGTGGCCGCAGCAACCTCGGTTCGAATTCGAGTCACGGCATTGTGGTTGGCAATGTCACGGCAGTTGGGTGTTAATTTTGCAGAATTAGCAAATGTACCAGTGGTTTTTGTAAAATGTCTATTAAAAACAGATCCTTTCAAATATTTAAACCATCTAACAACAAATGATTTAAACTCGCATGATTATAAGCTGTAGCTATAATGTATTTACTTACATAAATTATCGTTCTTGAACCTATTGGGGGTGGAGGGGGAGCGGAGCTCACCCCCCAGGTGCAGTTGAGTGACCTGTGTTGTGGCTCTCTAGAGGGAAGGCACAAATTTTGCTGTCACCCAGCCCAATCCAGACGTGTATTGGGGCCAGGTTTCAGGCAAATAGAGCAGTAAGTGCAGAGACATGTTCACTCTCTAAAAGTGGCATTTCTAAAATAGTAAAGTTAAATCCAACCTCACCAGTAAGTAGGATTTTCAATAAATAAATAAAGCTACTCCTCTCCGATATGGAATTACCAAATAAAAAGTATAGGGGAATACACAGAGCTAACCTATGAGAGGGGTAGACCTCACAGTAGTGAAAAATGAAATAGACTGTTTGGTACTTACAGGACACGCGAACCACCAAAGTACATATCTTATTTTTTACTTACATAGCATCATGCACCTAGGACTACCTAGGGCCTACCTTAGGTGTAAATTATATGTAATAAAAGGGGAGTTTAAGGCTTGGCAAGTAGGCTGGGACTCCCCTGGGAGACCCCTGAGTCTATGCCCAGAACCATAACTCTGCCAGTCGAGTACTTACCTAAAAGCCGATAACTCACTTTTCTTCCATAGGCTAACATTGAGTGGTTTCACTTGGAAATTCTTCTAAGTGGTGTGGAGTTTTGGAACTTTAAAATATTCATCTAAAATCAGCCGAACAACGAATTCTGATTTACTCACCTGTTATCAGGAGAGACCTCAGTGCTGCATCTTGGAGCTCAGTACTGACCCTGAAAAGTAATTTTAACCGTACTTACCAGTAACTCGAATTTCCTTCCATGGGATATCATTGCCTGCTTTTTGCTGAACATTTTCTAAGTGTCGATTTTTGAAACTTACAAATATTCTTTAAAAATCGTACCAACTGTGAAAACGTAGTTGTTTACCTGTTTTAGATAGATGTCCCAGTACTGAGCCTAGGAGCCCAGCACTGGATTACAAAAGTAACGAGAACGTACTTTACCCGTAACTTGAATTTTCTTCCATAGGAAACCATTGACTGTTTTTCTGTGAAATTTCTTCTAAGTGTCGATTTTGCAAACATGTAAATATTCCTTAAAAATCGCCTGTATAACTTAAACGCAGTTTCTCAACTGCTTACAGGTGGTACAGTAGTGCTGGATCTAGGATCCAACACTGACCTAGAAAAAGTAACCATAACCCCACTTACCTGCTAAGTGAATTTCCTTCCATAGGATAACATTGGTAATTTGATCAGCAAAAGTTTCTGTGTCAACTTTTGAAATAGCAAAATATTGCTTAAAAATCACAACAGTAACTAAAACGAATTTACTCACTTGTTTCCAAGAACTGTCCCAGGACTGAATCTAGGATCCAGTCCTGGATTTAGAAAAGTAATCCTGAAAGTAATTAATTGCATATTACTTAAAATTCCCATTGAGCTCAATGTATTATTGTGATTCAAATTGTGTTGCCTATTGCAATAAACTGTAACTATGACCTGCAAAAGTCAATTGCCTATTGCAAAGTATTTAACTAAAGCATCTCATTCTGAGAAAGTATATTTTGATACCTATTGTTGGTTCTAAAATAAAACAACAATATCTTTTGTATGCAAACCAATGGCCTAGAGTTCAGTTCTTGAGTGTGTGAGACCATTTGCTGACTGAGTGTGTACAACAAATGTTTTACACTGTACTCTGATACTGCCTTACTGCTCGGCAAGCTACCACTTTAGAGAGTAAGGTTATATCTAACATTAGCCTCTGCCAAACCTCTGGGGACTGGGGACTCTGTGCACACTGTACCTATTTGGGAACAGTATATACAGAGCCACTTTCTCACAGTAGTGATAAAGTGATTAGAGTCCTACGGCCAACATAAAGATACAGCAAAACGTGAGGTGAAAAGCAAAAAGGTTGCTGGTAGGCCACCTTAAGGATGCCAGGTCTAACAAAAACTGAACTAAGGATAACATGAGTAAAACATCAGGTTTCTCTACTGCATTTGGTGAGACAAGTGGGCCTTCTTTTATCTTCCATTCAAGCAATCTTTGACAGACCCCTTTATTATAGAGCTTTTCAAGGATTAAAGATAAGGCACTTACAAAGGAGTCCCAAATAATCAGAGATGGTTGACTTCTGTAATATGGGTCGTAGACTAAAAGCAGCACAAAAACAGAGTGCAACAGGGTCCAAAAAACTTGAGTGCCACAAGAGAGTTTGAATGCAAGCGTATCCTTTTACAGATCCAGAGATATACTCATGCAATTTTTATTTTTAGGACAGAACGTGCATGATGAAAAAAACATTGTTTTTAAAAAGCGCATTGCAGAATATCAGTACTTTGATGTGGGAAAACGTCAAAACTTTCAAACAAAATATTTGTAGGCAGCTTACAGCAAGTTGTTGTGGCCGAGTGGTTAAGGCGATGGACTAGAAATCCATTGGGGTATCCCCGCGCAGGTTCGAATCCTGCCAACAACGAGAATCTTTTTATTATCGGCTACAATTTCAGAAGTTAACCTTTAGTATTTCTTCCATTTCAGTTTTATAAATAGGTGGCTTATTTTTGTGTCACTATTGCCTCTCCACATATTTGTTATCGCTACCTCTTTCATGTCTTTGCTACACCTCATTCCTACTTTAGCACTGGTGTAAACGCTTCAAATTATTATACCGTTGCTCTCTCATTCATACCTGCGCATGCACTTGAAAGTTACTTTACCAATAAAAGACGCAAAGAGAGAAATAGAACAAAAGTGCTGGCTGGATTGGCAAACACACTTCATAAAACTGCATTTTCTTTTTTATTCTCCCCCGTGTTACATGCTTAACCTCCCCATGTGTAATTTCTCTTAACCTGCTGTCCCAGGAAGAGAATTTCATGTACAGGCTCTTTCTGTGTTTTTTTCCCTAGTCTGTCTTTCCCATTTCTTAGCTGTGTAACTGTTCCTTTACGCGCTCTATTTAAACGCCATCAATCTCATTTGAGCTCCTTGCGCCCGCTTCTGTTTTCTCCACCTCTCATACTGCCAGTTCTCTCTTTCTCTGTGGTTGGTGGCTACTTTCCTGAGCTTCCGAAGCCACGTGGTTCCTGCCTCTTGTTGTCAGACTTGAATTGGAAAAGGAACCATATTAACAAGCCTTTACCACTCACACACGGCGGAAGTTTATACTTTAATTCAGTGAGCTAAGAACAGCGTGTTGTCGGTCCCCTACGAGCCATTGTGCTTGCTTCATCATGATTTGGCACCAGTCATTAGCCGCAGCTCTGCTAATGAGCCACTGAGGTCAGTTTCAATATTTACTCAAAAACATAACCATGCAGCCCACCCCTCAACTGTGTATTTATCTTGCTTTTCTGCTGTTCGTGTGATTAGCTGGGAGGAGCTCACGGCGACATCCTCCCTATAAAAGTGTAGATGGATCACTCTCTAACTCTTTCTTGCTTCACATACAAATGGCTTGAACGGTGCAGGGGAGATGCAGGTCTAATAGACAGAATAGAAGGCCTGTGCCAGGTGGGTTTCTCTGCATTGGTGTCCCATCACAGGTCCGCAAGTGTAATGTGTGATCTTTGACTCCTGGCATTTCACAAGCAGGCGGCCAGGAAACGGTTTCAGCCTATCAACCACTGAGGAGACGCAGCCTCTGAATGAGGAATGAGGAAGCAATGAATGCATCCAGCCTATCACAGGAACAGCCCTGAGTGTTCCGAATTATAAATTCTCCATGTCAGTGTATGTAGTTGAGCCCAAGTAGCTCGCCGTGATCGTATAGTGGTTAGTACTCTGCGTTGTGGCCGCAGCAACCTTGGTTCGAATCCGAGTCACGGCATTGTGGTTGGCAATGTCACGGCAGTTGGGTGTTAATTTTACAGAATTAGCAAATGTTCCAGTGGTTTTTGTAAAATGTCTATTAAAAACAGATCCTTTCAAATATTTAAACCATCTAACAACAAATGATTTAAACTCGCATGATTATAAGCTGTAGCTATAATGTATTTACTTACATAAATTATCGTTCTTGAACCTATTGGAGGTGGAGGGGGAGCGGAGCTCACCCCCCAGGTGCAGTTGAGTGACCTGTGTTGTGGCTCTCTAGAGGGAAGGCACACATTTTGCTGTCACCCAGCCCAATCCAGACGTGTATTGGGGCCAGGTTTCAGGCAAATAGAGCAGTAAGTGCAGAGACATGTTCACTCTCTAAAAGTGGCATTTCTAAAATAGTAAAGTTAAATCCAACCTCACCAGTAAGTAGGATTTTCAATAAATAAATAAAGCTACTCCTCTCCGATATGGAATTACCAAATAAAAAGTATAGGGGAATACACAGAGCTAACCTATGAGAGGGGTAGACCTCACAGTAGTGAAAAATGAAATAGACTGTTTGGTACTTACAGGACACACGAACCACCAAAGTACATATCTTATTTTTTACTTACATAGCATCATGCACCTAGGACTACCTAGGGCCTACCTTAGGTGTAAATTATATGTAATAAAAGAGGAGTTTAAGGCTTGGCAAGTAGGCTGGGACTCCCCTGGGAGACCCCTGAGTCTATTCCCAGAACCATAACTCTGCCAGTCGAGTACTTACCTAAAAGCCGATAACTCACTTTTCTTCCATAGGCTAACATTGAGTGGTTTCACTTGGAAATTCTTCTAAGTGGTGTGGAGTTTTGGAACTTTAAAATATTCATCTAAAATCAGCCGAACAACGAATTCTGATTTACTCACCTGTTATCAGGAGAGACCTCAGTGCTGCATCTTGGAGCTCAGTACTGACCCTGAAAAGTAATTTTAACCGTACTTACCAGTAACTCGAATTTCCTTCCATGGGATATCATTGCCTGCTTTTTGCTGAACATTTTCTAAGTGTCGATTTTTGAAACTTACAAATATTCTTTAAAAATCGTACCAACTGTGAAAACGTAGTTGTTTACCTGTTTTAGATAGATGTCCCAGTACTGAGCCTAGGAGCCCAGCACTGGATTACAAAAGTAACGAGAACGTACTTTACCCGTAACTTGAATTTTCTTCCATAGGAAACCATTGACTGTTTTTCTGTGAAATTTCTTCTAAGTGTCGATTTTGCAAACATGTAAATATTCCTTAAAAATCGCCTGTATAACTTAAACGCAGTTTCTCAACTGCTTACAGGTGGTACAGTAGTGCTGGATCTAGGATCCAACACTGACCTAGAAAAAGTAACCATAACCCCACTTACCTGCTAAGTGAATTTCCTTCCATAGGATAACATTGGTAATTTGATCAGCAAAAGTTTCTAAGTGTCAACTTTTAAAATAGCAAAATATTGCTTAAAAATCACAACAGTAACTAAAACGAATTTACTCACTTGTTTCCAAGAACTGTCCCAGGACTGAATCTAGGATCCAGTCCTGGATTTAGAAAAGTAATCCTGAAAGTAATTAATTGCATATAACTTAAAATTCCCATTGAGCTCAATGTATTATTGTGATTCAAATTGTGTTGCCTATTGCAATAAACTGTAACTATGACCTGCAAAAGTCAATTGCCTATTGCAAAGTATTTAACTAAAGCATCTCATTCTGAGAAAGTATATTTTGATACCTATTGTTGGTTCTAAAATAAAACAACAATATCTTTTGTATGCAAACCAATGGCCTAGAGTTCAGTTCTTGAGTGTGTGAGACCATTTGCTGACTGAGTGTGTACAACAAATGTTTTACACTGTACTCTGATACTGCCTTACTGCTCGGCAAGCTACCACTTTAGAGAGTAAGGTTATATCTAACATTAGCCTCTGCCAAACCTCTGGGGACTGGGGACTCTGTGCACACTGTACCTATTTGGGAACAGTATATACAGAGCCACTTTCTCACAGTAGTGATAAAGTGATTAGAGTCCTACGGCCAACATAAAGATACAGCAAAACGTGAGGTGAAAAGCAAAAAGGTTGCTGGTAGGCCACCTTAAGGATGCCAGGTCTAACAAAAACTGAACTAAGGATAACATGAGTAAAACATCAGGTTTCTCTACTGCATTTGGTGAGACAAGTGGGCCTTCTTTTATCTTCCATTCAAGCAATCTTTGACAGACCCCTTTATTATAGAGCTTTTCAAGGATTAAAGATAAGACACTTACAAAGGAGTCCCAAATAATCAGAGATGGTTGACTTCTGTAATATGGGTCGTAGACTAAAAGCAGCACAAAAACAGAGTGCAACAGGGTCCAAAAAACTTGAGTGCCACAAGAGAGTTTGAATGCAAGCGTATCCTTTTACAGATCCAGAGATATACTCATGCAATTTTTATTTTTAGGACAGAACGTGCATGATGAAAAAAACATTGTTTTTAAAAAGCGCATTGCAGAATATCAGTACTTTGATGTGGGAAAACTTCAAAACTTTCAAACAAAATATTTGTAGGCAGCTTACAGCAAGTTGTTGTGGCCGAGTGGTTAAGGCGATGGACTAGAAATCCATTGGGGTATCCCCGCGCAGGATCGAATCCTGCCAACAACGAGAATCTTTTTATTATCGGCTACAATTTCAGAAGTTAACCTTTAGTATTTCTTCCATTTCAGTTTTATAAATAGGTGGCTTATTTTTGTGTCACTATTGCCTCTCCACATATTTGTTATCGCTACCTCTTTCATGTCTTTGCTACACCTCATTCCTACTTTAGCACTGGTGTAAACGCTTCAAATTATTATACCGTTGCTCTCTCATTCATACCTGCGCATGCACTTGAAAGTTACTTTACCAATAAAAGACGCAAAGAGAGAAATAGAACAAAAGTGCTGGCTGGATTGGCAAACACACTTCATAAAACTGCATTTTCTTTTTTATTCTCCCCCGTGTTACATGCTTAACCTCCCCATGTGTAATTTCTCTTAACCTGCTGTCCCAGGAAGAGAATTTCATGTACAGGCTCTTTCTGTGTTTTTTTCCCTAGTCTGTCTTTCCCATTTCTTAGCTGTGTAACTGTTCCTTTACGCACTCTATTTAAACGCCATCAATCTCATTTGAGCTCCTTGCTCCCGCTTCTGTTTTCTCCACCTCTCATACTGCCAGTTCTCTCTTTCTCTGTGGTTGGTGGCTACTTTCCTGAGCTTCCGAAGCCACGTGGTTCCTGCCTCTTGTTGTCAGACTTGAATTGGAAAAGGAACCATATTAACAAGCCTTTACCACTCACACACGGCGGAAGTTTATACTTTAATTCAGTGAGCTAAGAAAAGCGTGTTGTTGGTCCCCTACGAGCCATTGTGCTTGCTTCATCATGATTTGGCACCAGTCATTAGCCGCAGCTCTGCTAATGAGCCACTGAGGTCAGTTTCAATATTTACTCAAAAACATAACCATACAGCCCACCCCTCAACTGTGTATTTATCTTGCTTTTCTGCTGTTCGTGTGATTAGCTGGGAGGAGCTCACGGCGACATCCTCCCTATAAAAGTGTAGATGGATCACTCTCTAACTCTTTCTTGCTTCACATACAAATGGCTTGAAAGGTGCAGGGAAGATGCAGGTCTAATAGACAGAATAGAAGGCCTGTGCCAGGTGGGTTTCTCTGCATTGGTGTCCCATCACAGGTCCGCAAGTGTAATGTGTGATCTTTGACTCCTGGCATTTCACAAGCAGGCGGCCAGGAAACGGTTTCAGCCTATCAACCACTGAGGAGACGCAGCCTCTGAATGAGGAATGAGGAAGCAATGAATACATCCAGCCTATCACAGGAACAGCCCTGAGTGTTCCGAATTATAAATTCTCCATGTCATTGTATGTCGTTGAGCCCAAGTAGCTCGCCGTGATCGTATAGTGGTTAGTACTCTGCGTTGTGGCCGCAGCAACCTCGGTTCGAATCCGAGTCACGGCGTTGTGGTTGGCAATGTCACGGCAGTTGGGTGTTAATTTTACAGAATTAGCAAATGTACCAGTGGTTTTTGTAAAATGTCTATTAAAAACAGATCCTTTCAAATATTTAAACCATCTAACAACAAATGATTTAAACTCGCATGATTATAAGCTGTAGCTATAATGTATTTACTTACATAAATTATCGTTCTTGAACCTATTGGGGGTGGAGGGGGAGCGGAGCTCACCCCCCAGGTGCAGTTGAGTGACCTGTGTTGTGGCTCTCTAGAGGGAAGGCACAAATTTTGCTGTCACCCAGCCCAATCCAGACGTGTATTGGGGCCAGGTTTCAGGCAAATAGAGCAGTAAGTGCAGAGACATGTTCACTCTCTAAAAGTGGCATTTCTAAAATAGTAAAGTTAAATCCAACCTCACCAGTAAGTAGGATTTTCAATAAATAAATAAAGCTACTCCTCTCCGATATGGAATTACCAAATTAAAAGTATAGGGGAATACACAGAGCTAACCTATGAGAGGGGTAGACCTCACAGTAGTGAAAAATGAAATAGACTGTTTGGTACTTACAGGACACGCGAACCACCAAAGTACATAGCTTATTTTTTACTTACATAGCATCATGCACCTAGGACTACCTAGGGCCTACCTTAGGTGTCAATTATATGTAATAAAAGGGGAGTTTAAGGCTTGGCAAGTAGGCTGGGACTCCCCTGGGAGACCCCTGAGTCTATGCCCAGAACCATAACTCTGCCAGTCGAGTACTTACCTAAAAGCCGATAACTCACTTTTCTTCCATAGGCTAACATTGAGTGGTTTCACTTGGAAATTCTTCTAAGTGGTGTGGAGTTTTGGAACTTTAAAATATTCATCTAAAATCAGCCGAACAACGAATTCTGATTTACTCACCTGTTATCAGGAGAGACCTCAGTGCTGCATCTTGGAGCTCGGTACTGACCCTGAAAAGTAATTTTAACCGTACTTACCAGTAACTCGAATTTCCTTCCATGGGATATCATTGCCTGCTTTTTGCTGAACATTTTCTAAGTGTCGATTTTTGAAACTTACAAATATTCTTTAAAAATCGTACCAACTGTGAAAACGTAATTGTTTACCTGTTTTAGATAGATGTCCCAGTACTGAGCCTAGGAGCCCAGCACTGGATTACAAAAGTAACGAGAACGTACTTTACCCGTAACTTGAATTTTCTTCCATAGGAAACCATTGACTGTTTTTCTGTGAAATTTCTTCTAAGTGTCGATTTTGCAAACATGTAAATATTCCTTAAAAATCGCCTGTATAACTTAAACGCCGTTTCTCAACTGCTTACAGGTGGTACAGTAGTGCTGGATCTAGGATCCAACACTGACCTAGAAAAAGTAACCATAATCCCACTTACCTGCTAAGTGAATTTCCTTCCATAGGATAACGTTGGTATTTTGATCAGCAAAAGTTTCTAAGTGTCAACTTTTAAAATAGCAAAATATTGCTTAAAAATCACAACAGTAACTAAAACGAATTTACTCACTTGTTTCCAAGAACTGTCCCAGGACTGAATCTAGGATCCAGTCCTGGATTTAGAAAAGTAATCCTGAAAGTAATTAATTGCATATAACTTAAAATTCCCATTGAGCTCAATGTATTATTGTGATTCAAATTGTGTTGCCTATTGCAATAAACTGTAACTATGACCTGCAAAAGTCAATTGCCTATTGCAAAGTATTTAACTAAAGCATCTCATTCTGAGAAAGTATATTTTGATACCTATTGTTGGTTCTAAAATAAAACAACAATATCTTTTGTATGCAAACCAATGGCCTAGAGTTCAGTTCTTGAGTGTGTGAGACCATTTGCTGACTGAGTGTGTACAACAAATGTTTTACACTGTACTCTGATACTGCCTTACTGCTCGGCAAGCTACCACTTTAGAGAGTAAGGTTATATCTAACTTTAGCCTCTGCCAAACCTCTGGGGACTGGGGACTCTGTGCACACTGTACCTATTTGGGAACAGTATATACAGAGCCACTTTCTCACAGTAGTGATAAAGTGATTAGAGTCCTAAGGCCAACATAAAGATACAGCAAAACGTGAGGTGAAAAGCAAAAAGGTTGCTGGTAGGCCACCTTAAGGATGCCAGGTCTAACAAAAACTGAACTAAGGATAACATGAGTAAAACATCAGGTTTCTCTACTGCATTTGGTGAGACAAGTGGGCCTTCTTTTATCTTCCATTCAAGCAATCTTTGACAGACCCCTTTATTATAGAGCTTTTCAAGGATTAAAGATAAGGCACTTACAAAGGAGTCCCAAATACTCAGAGATGGTTGACTTCTGTAATATGGGTCGTAGACTAAAAGCAGCGCAAAAACAGAGTGCAACAGGGTCCAAAAAACTTGAGTGCCACAAGAGAGTTTGAATGCAAGCGTATCCTTTTACAGATCCAGAGATATACTCATGCAATTTTTGTTTTTAGGACAGAACGTGCATGATGAAAAAAACATTGTTTTTAAAAAGCGCATTGCAGAATATCAGAACTTTGATGTGGGAAAACTTCAAAACTTTCAAACAAAATATTTGTAGGCAGCTTACAGCAAGTTGTTGTGGCCGAGTGGTTAAGGCGATGGACTAGAAATCCATTGGGGTATCCCCGCGCAGGTTCGAATCCTGCCAACAACAAGAATCTTTTTATTATCGGCTACAATTTCAGAAGTTAACCTTTAGTATTTCTTCCATTTCAGTTTTATAAATAGGTGGCTTATTTTTATGTCACTATTGCCTCTCCACATATTTGTTATCGCTACCTCTTTCATGTCTTTGCTACACCTCATTCCTACTTTAGCACTGGTGTAAACGCTTCAAATTATTATACGGTTGCTCTCTCATTCATACCTGCGCATGCACTTGAAAGTTACTTTACCAATAAAAGACGCAAAGAGAGAAATAGAACAAAAGTGCTGGCTGGATTGGCAAACACACTTCATAAAACTGCATTTTCTTTTTTATTCTCCCCCGTGTTACATGCTTAACCTCCCTATGTGTAATTTCTCTTAACCTGCTGTCCCAGGAAGAGAATTTCATCTACAGGCTCTTTCTGTGTTTTTTTCCCTAGTCTGTCTTTCCCATTTCTTAGCTGTGTAACTGTTCCTTTACGCGCTCTATTTAAACGCCATCAATCTCATTTGAGCTCCTTGCTCCCGCTTCTGTTTTCTCCACCTCTCATACTGCCAGTTCTCTCTTTCTCTGTGGTTGGTGGCTACTTTCCTGAGCTTCCGAAGCCACGTGGTTCCTGCCTCTTGTTGTAAGACTTGAATTGGAAAAGGAACCATATTAACAAGCCTTTACCACTCACACACGGCGGAAGTTTATACTTTAATTCAGTGAGCTAAGAAAAGCGTGTTGTGGGTCCCCTACGAGCCATGGTGCTTGCTTCATCATGATTTGGCACCAGTCATTAGCCGCAGCTCTGCTAATGAGCCACTGAGGTCAGTTTCAATATTTACTCAAAAACATAACCATGCAGCCCACCCCTCAACTGTGTATTTATCTTGCTTTTCTGCTGTTCGTGTGATTAGCTGGGAGGAGCTCACGGCGACATCCTCCCTATAAAAGTGTAGATGGATCACTCTCTAACTCTTTCTTGCTTCACATACAAATGGCTTGAAAGGTGCAGGGAAGATGCAGGTCTAATAGACAGAATAGAAGGTCTGTGCCAGGTGGGTTTCTCTGCATTGGTGTCCCATCACAGGTCCGCAAGTGTAATGTGTGATCTTTGACTCCTGGCATTTCACAAGCAGGCGGCCAGGAAACGGTTTCAGCCTATCAACCACTGAGGAGACGCACCCTCTGAATGAGGAATGAGGAAGCAATGAATACATCCAGCCTATCACAGGAACAGCCCTGAGTGTTCCGAATTATAAATTCTCCATGTCACTGTATGTTGTTGAGCCCAAGTAGCTCGCCGTGATCGTATAGTGGTTAGTACTCTGCGTTGTGGCCGCAGCAACCTCGGTTCGAATCCGAGTCACGGCATTGTGGTTGGCAATGTCATGGCAGTTGGGTGTTAATTTTACAGAATTAGCAAATGTACCAGTGGTTTTTGTAAAATGTCTATTAAAAACAGATCCTTTCAAATATTTAAACCATCTAACAACAAATGATTTAAACTCGCATGATTATAAGCTGTAGCTATAATGTATTTACTTACATAAATTATCGTTCTTGAACCTATTGGGGGTGGAGGGGGAGCGGAGCTCACCCCCCAGGTGTAGTTGAGTGACCTGTGTTGTGGCTCTCTAGAGGGAAGGCACAAATTTTGCTGTCACCCAGCCCAATCCAGACGTGTATTGGGGCCAGGTTTCAGGCAAATAGAGCAGTAAGTGCAGAGACATGTTCACTCTCTAAAAGTGGCATTTCTAAAATAGTAAAGTTAAATCCAACCTCACCAGTAAGTAGGATTTTCAATAAATTAATAAAGCTACTCCTCTCGGATATGGAATTACCAAATAAAAAGTATAGGGGAATACACAGAGCTAACCTATGAGAGGGGTAGACCTCACAGTAGTGAAAAATGAAATAGACTGTTTGGTACTTACAGGACACGCGAACCACCAAAGTACATATCTTATTTTTTACTTACATAGCATCATGCACCTAGGACTACCTAGGGCCTACCTTAGGTGTAAATTATATGTAATAAAAGGGGAGTTTAAGGCTTGGCAAGTAGGCTGGGACTCCCCTGGGAGACCCCTGAGTCTATGCCCAGAACCATAACTCTGCCAGTCGAGTACTTACCTAAAAGCCGATAACTCACTTTTCTTCCATCGGCTAACATTGAGTGGTTTCACTTGGAAATTCTTCTAAGTGGTGTGGAGTTTTGGAACTTTAAACTATTCATCTAAAATCAGCCGAACAACGAATTCTGATTTACTCACCTGTTATCAGGAGAGACCTCAGTGCTGCATCTTGGAGCTCGGCACTGACCCTGAAAAGTAATTTTAACCGTACTTACCAGTAACTCGAATTTCCTTCCATGGGATATCATTGCCTGCTTTTTGCTGAAAATTTTCTAAGTGTCGATTTTTGAAACTTACAAATATTCTTTAAAAATCGTTCCAACTGTGAAAACGTAATTGTTTACCTGTTTTAGATAGATGTCCCAGTACTGAGCCTAGGAGCCCAGCACTGGATTACAAAAGTAACGAGAACATACTTTACCCGTAACTTGAATTTTCTTCCATAGGAAACCATTGACTGTTTTTCTGTGAAATTTCTTCTAAGTGTCGATTTTGCAAACATGTAAATATTCCTTAAAAATCGCCTGTATAACTTAAACGCAGTTTCTCAACTGCTTGCAGGTGGTACAGTAGTGCTGGATCTAGGATCCAACACTGACCTAGAAAACGTAACCATAACCCCACTTACCTGCTAAGTGAATTTCCTTCCATAGGATAACATTGGTAATTTGATCAGCAAAAGTTTCTAAGTGTCAACTTTTAAAATAGCAAAATATTGCTTAAAAATCACAACAGTAACTAAAACGAATTTACTCACTTGTTTCCAAGAACTGTCCCAGGACTGAATCTAGGATCCAGTCCTGGATTTAGAAAAGTAATCCTGAAAGTAATTAATTGCATATAACTTAAAATTCCCATTGAGCTCAATGTATTATTGTGATTCAAATTGTGTTGCCTATTGCAATAAACTGTAACTATGACCTGCAAAAGTCAATTGCCTATTGCAAAGTATTTAACTAAAGCATCTCATTCTGAGAAAGTATATTTTGATACCTATTGTTGGTTCTAAAATAAAACAACAATATCTTTTGTATGCAAACCAATGGCCTAGAGTTCAGTTCTTGACTGTGTGAGACCATTTGCTGACTGAGTGTGTACAACAAATGTTTTACACTGTACTCTGATACTGCCTTACTGCTCGGCAAGCTACCACTTTAGAGAGTAAGGTTATATCTAACTTTAGCCTCTGCCAAACCTCTGGGGACTGGGGACTCTGTGCACACTGTACCTATTTGGGAACAGTATATACAGAGCCACTTTCTCACAGTAGTGATAAAGTGATTAGAGTCCTACGGCCAACATAAAGATACAGCAAAACGTGAGGTGAAAAGCAAAAAGGTTGCTGGTAGGCCACCTTAAGGATGCCAGGTCTAACAAAAACTGAACTAAGGATAACATGAGTAAAACATCAGGTTTCTCTACTGCATTTGGTGAGACAAGTGGGCCTTCTTTTATCTTCCATTCAAGCAATCTTTGACAGACCCCTTTATTATAGAGCTTTTCAAGGATTAAAGATAAGGCACTTACAAAGGAGTCCCAAATAATTAGAGATGGTTGACTTCTGTAATATGGGTCGTAGACTAAAAGCAGCACAAAAACAGAGTGCAACAGGTTCCAAAAAACTTGAGTGCCACAAGAGAGTTTGAATGCAAGCGTATCCTTTTACAGATCCAGAGATATACTCATGCAATTTTTATTTTTAGGACAGAACGTGCATGATGAAAAAAACATTGTTTTTAAAAAGCGCATTGCAGAATATCAGTACTTTGATGTGGGAAAACTTCAAAACTTTCAAACAAAATATTTGTAGGCAGCTTACAGCAAGTTGTTGTGGCCGAGTGGTTAAGGCGATGGACTAGAAATCCATTGGGGTATCCCTGCGCAGGTTCGAATCCTGCCAACAACGCGAATCTTTTTATTATCGGCTACAATTTCAGAAGTTAACCTTTAGTATTTCTTCCATTTCAGTTTTATAAATAGGTGGCTTATTTTTGTGTCACTATTGCCTCTCCACATATTTGTTATCGCTACCTCTTTCATGTCTTTGCTACACCTCATTCCTACTTTAGCACTGGTGTAAACGCTTCAAATTATTATACCGTTGCTCTCTCATTCATACCTGCGCATGCACTTGAAAGTTACTTTACCAATAAAAGACGCAAAGAGAGAAATAGAACAAAAGTTCTGGCTGGATTGGCAAACACACTTCATAACACTGCATTTTCTTTTTTATTCTCCCCCGTGTTACATGCTTAACCTCCCCATGTGTAATTTCTCTTAACCTGCTGTCCCAGGAAGAGAATTTCATGTACAGGCTCTTTCTGTGTTTTTTTCCCTAGTCTGTCTTTCCCATTTCTTAGCTGTGTAACTGTTCCTTTACGCGCTCTATTTAAACGCCATCAATCTCATTTGAGCTCCTTGCTCCCGCTTCTGTTTTCTCCACCTCTCATACTGCCAGTTCTCTCTTTCTCTGTGGTTGGTGGCTACTTTCCTGAGCTTACGAAGCCACGTGGTTCCTGCCTCTTGTTGTCAGACTTGAATTGGAAAAGGAACCATATTAACAAGCCTTTACCACTCACACACGGCGGAAGTTTATACTTTAATTCAGTGAGCTAAGAAAAGCGTGTTGTGGGTCCCCTACGAGCCATTGTGCTTGCTTCATCATGATTTGGCACCAGTCATTAGCCGCAGCTCTGCTAATGAGCCACTGAGGTCAGTTTCAATATTTACTCAAAAACATAACCATGCAGCCCACCCCTCAACTGTGTATTTATCTTGCTTTTCTGCTGTTCGTGTGATTAGCTGGGAGGAGCTCACGGCGACATCCTCCCTATAAAAGTGTAGATGGATCACTCTCTAACTCTTTCTTGCTTCACATACAAATGGCTTGAAAGGTGCAGGGAAGATGCAGGTCTAATAGACAGAATAGAAGGCCTGTGCCAGGTGGGTTTCTCTGCATTGGTGTCCCATCACAGGTCCGCAAGTGTATTGTGTGATCTTTGACTCCTGGCATTTCACAAGCAGGCGGCCAGGAAACGGTTTCAGCCTATCAACCACTGAGGAGACGCAGCCTCTGAATGAGGAATGAGGAAGCAATGAATACATCCAGCCTATCACAGGAACAGCCCTGAGTGTTCCGAATTATAAATTCTCCATGTCATTGTATGTTGTTGAGCCCAAGTAGCTCGCCGTGATCGTATAGTGGTTAGCACTCTGCGTTGTGGCCGCAGCAACCTCGGTTCGAATTCGAGTCACGGCATTGTGGTTGGCAATGTCACGGCAGTTGGGTGTTAATTTTGCAGAATTAGCAAATGTACCAGTGGTTTTTGTAAAATGTCTATTAAAAACAGATCCTTTCAAATATTTAAACCATCTAACAACAAATGATTTAAACTCGCATGATTATAAGCTGTAGCTATAATGTATTTACTTACATAAATTATCGTTCTTGAACCTATTGGGGGTGGAGGGGGAGCGGAGCTCACCCCCCAGGTGCAGTTGAGTGACCTGTGTTGTGGCTCTCTAGAGGGAAGGCACAAATTTTGCTGTCACCCAGCCCAATCCAGACGTGTATTGGGGCCAGGTTTCAGGCAAATAGAGCAGTAAGTGCAGAGACATGTTCACTCTCTAAAAGTGGCATTTCTAAAATAGTAAAGTTAAATCCAACCTCACCAGTAAGTAGGATTTTCAATAAATAAATAAAGCTACTCCTCTCCGATATGGAATTACCAAATAAAAAGTATAGGGGAATACACAGAGCTAACCTATGAGAGGGGTAGACCTCACAGTAGTGAAAAATGAAATAGACTGTTTGGTACTTACAGGACACGCGAACCACCAAAGTACATATCTTATTTTTTACTTACATAGCATCATGCACCTAGGACTACCTAGGGCCTACCTTAGGTGTAAATTATATGTAATAAAAGGGGAGTTTAAGGCTTGGCAAGTAGGCTGGGACTCCCCTGGGAGACCCCTGAGTCTATGCCCAGAACCATAACTCTGCCAGTCGAGTACTTACCTAAAAGCCGATAACTCACTTTTCTTCCATAGGCTAACATTGAGTGGTTTCACTTGGAAATTCTTCTAAGTGGTGTGGAGTTTTGGAACTTTAAAATATTCATCTAAAATCAGCCGAACAACGAATTCTGATTTACTCACCTGTTATCAGGAGAGACCTCAGTGCTGCATCTTGGAGCTCAGTACTGACCCTGAAAAGTAATTTTAACCGTACTTACCAGTAACTCGAATTTCCTTCCATGGGATATCATTGCCTGCTTTTTGCTGAACATTTTCTAAGTGTCGATTTTTGAAACTTACAAATATTCTTTAAAAATCGTACCAACTGTGAAAACGTAGTTGTTTACCTGTTTTAGATAGATGTCCCAGTACTGAGCCTAGGAGCCCAGCACTGGATTACAAAAGTAACGAGAACGTACTTTACCCGTAACTTGAATTTTCTTCCATAGGAAACCATTGACTGTTTTTCTGTGAAATTTCTTCTAAGTGTCGATTTTGCAAACATGTAAATATTCCTTAAAAATCGCCTGTATAACTTAAACGCAGTTTCTCAACTGCTTACAGGTGGTACAGTAGTGCTGGATCTAGGATCCAACACTGACCTAGAAAAAGTAACCATAACCCCACTTACCTGCTAAGTGAATTTCCTTCCATAGGATAACATTGGTAATTTGATCAGCAAAAGTTTCTGTGTCAACTTTTGAAATAGCAAAATATTGCTTAAAAATCACAACAGTAACTAAAACGAATTTACTCACTTGTTTCCAAGAACTGTCCCAGGACTGAATCTAGGATCCAGTCCTGGATTTAGAAAAGTAATCCTGAAAGTAATTAATTGCATATAACTTAAAATTCCCATTGAGCTCAATGTATTATTGTGATTCAAATTGTGTTGCCTATTGCAATAAACTGTAACTATGACCTGCAAAAGTCAATTGCCTATTGCAAAGTATTTAACTAAAGCATCTCATTCTGAGAAAGTATATTTTGATACCTATTGTTGGTTCTAAAATAAAACAACAATATCTTTTGTATGCAAACCAATGGCCTAGAGTTCAGTTCTTGAGTGTGTGAGACCATTTGCTGACTGAGTGTGTACAACAAATGTTTTACACTGTACTCTGATACTGCCTTACTGCTCGGCAAGCTACCACTTTAGAGAGTAAGGTTATATCTAACATTAGCCTCTGCCAAACCTCTGGGGACTGGGGACTCTGTGCACACTGTACCTATTTGGGAACAGTATATACAGAGCCACTTTCTCACAGTAGTGATAAAGTGATTAGAGTCCTACGGCCAACATAAAGATACAGCAAAACGTGAGGTGAAAAGCAAAAAGGTTGCTGGTAGGCCACCTTAAGGATGCCAGGTCTAACAAAAACTGAACTAAGGATAACATGAGTAAAACATCAGGTTTCTCTACTGCATTTGGTGAGACAAGTGGGCCTTCTTTTATCTTCCATTCAAGCCATCTTTGACAGACCCCTTTATTATAGAGCTTTTCAAGGATTAAAGATAAGGCACTTACAAAGGAGTCCCAAATAATCAGAGATGGTTGACTTCTGTAATATGGGTCGTAGACTAAAAGCAGCACAAAAACAGAGTGCAACAGGGTCCAAAAAACTTGAGTGCCACAAGAGAGTTTGAATGCAAGCGTATCCTTTTACAGATCCAGAGATATACTCATGCAATTTTTATTTTTAGGACAGAACGTGCATGATGAAAAAAACATTGTTTTTAAAAAGCGCATTGCAGAATATCAGTACTTTGATGTGGGAAAACGTCAAAACTTTCAAACAAAATATTTGTAGGCAGCTTACAGCAAGTTGTTGTGGCCGAGTGGTTAAGGCGATGGACTAGAAATCCATTGGGGTATCCCCGCGCAGGTTCGAATCCTGCCAACAACGAGAATCTTTTTATTATCGGCTACAATTTCAGAAGTTAACCTTTAGTATTTCTTCCATTTCAGTTTTATAAATAGGTGGCTTATTTTTGTGTCACTATTGCCTCTCCACATATTTGTTATCGCTACCTCTTTCATGTCTTTGCTACACCTCATTCCTACTTTAGCACTGGTGTAAACGCTTCAAATTATTATACCGTTGCTCTCTCATTCATACCTGCGCATGCACTTGAAAGTTACTTTACCAATAAAAGACGCAAAGAGAGAAATAGAACAAAAGTGCTGGCTGGATTGGCAAACACACTTCATAAAACTGCATTTTCTTTTTTATTCTCCCCCGTGTTACATGCTTAACCTCCCCATGTGTAATTTCTCTTAACCTGCTGTCCCAGGAAGAGAATTTCATGTACAGGCTCTTTCTATGTTTTTTTCCCTAGTCTGTCTTTCCCATTTCTTAGCTGTGTAACTGTTCCTTTACGCGCTCTATTTAAACGCCATCAATCTCATTTGAGCTCCTTGCGCCCGCTTCTGTTTTCTCCACCTCTCATACTGCCAGTTCTCTCTTTCTCTGTGGTTGGTGGCTACTTTCCTGAGCTTCCGAAGCCACGTGGTTCCTGCCTCTTGTTGTCAGACTTGAATTGGAAAAGGAACCATATTAACAAGCCTTTACCACTCACACACGGCGGAAGTTTATACTTTAATTCAGTGAGCTAAGAACAGCGTGTTGTCGGTCCCCTACGAGCCATTGTGCTTGCTTCATCATGATTTGGCACCAGTCATTAGCCGCAGCTCTGCTAATGAGCCACTGAGGTCAGTTTCAATATTTACTCAAAAACATAACCATGCAGCCCACCCCTCAACTGTGTATTTATCTTGCTTTTCTGCTGTTCGTGTGATTAGCTGGGAGGAGCTCACGGCGACATCCTCCCTATAAAAGTGTAGATGGATCACTCTCTAACTCTTTCTTGCTTCACATACAAATGGCTTGAACGGTGCAGGGGAGATGCAGGTCTAATAGACAGAATAGAAGGCCTGTGCCAGGTGGGTTTCTCTGCATTGGTGTCCCATCACAGGTCCGCAAGTGTAATGTGTGATCTTTGACTCCTGGCATTTCACAAGCAGGCGGCCAGGAAACGGTTTCAGCCTATCAACCACTGAGGAGACGCAGCCTCTGAATGAGGAATGAGGAAGCAATGAATGCATCCAGCCTATCACAGGAACAGCCCTGAGTGTTCCGAATTATAAATTCTCCATGTCAGTGTATGTAGTTGAGCCCAAGTAGCTCGCCGTGATCGTATAGTGGTTAGTACTCTGCGTTGTGGCCGCAGCAACCTTGGTTCGAATCCGAGTCACGGCATTGTGGTTGGCAATGTCACGGCAGTTGGGTGTTAATTTTACAGAATTAGCAAATGTTCCAGTGGTTTTTGTAAAATGTCTATTAAAAACAGATCCTTTCAAATATTTAAACCATCTAACAACAAATGATTTAAACTCGCATGATTATAAGCTGTAGCTATAATGTATTTACTTACATAAATTATCGTTCTTGAACCTATTGGAGGTGGAGGGGGAGCGGAGCTCACCCCCCAGGTGCAGTTGAGTGACCTGTGTTGTGGCTCTCTAGAGGGAAGGCACACATTTTGCTGTCACCCAGCCCAATGCAGACGTGTATTGGGGCCAGGTTTCAGGCAAATAGAGCAGTAAGTGCAGAGACATGTTCACTCTCTAAAAGTGGCATTTCTAAAATAGTAAAGTTAAATCCAACCTCACCAGTAAGTAGGATTTTCAATAAATAAATAAAGCTACTCCTCTCCGATATGGAATTACCAAATAAAAAGTATAGGGGAATACACAGAGCTAACCTATGAGAGGGGTAGACCTCACAGTAGTGAAAAATGAAATAGACTGTTTGGTACTTACAGGACACGCGAACCACCAAAGTACATATCTTATTTTTTACTTACATAGCATCATGCACCTAGGACCTACCTTAGGTGTAAATTATATGTAATAAAAGGGGAGTTTAAGGCTTGGCAAGTAGGCTGGGACTCCCCTGGGAGACCCCTGAGTCTATGCCCAGAACCATAACTCTGCCAGTCGAGTACTTACCTAAAAGCCGATAACTCACTTTTCTTCCATAGGCTAACATTGAGTGGTTTCACTTGGAAATTCTTCTAAGTGGTGTGGAGTTTTGGAACTTTAAAATATTCATCTAAAATCAGCCGAACAACGAATTCTGATTTACTCACCTGTTATCAGGAGAGACCTCAGTGCTGCATCTTGGAGCTCGGTACTGACCCTGAAAAGTAATTTTAACCGTACTTACCAGTAACTCGAATTTCCTTCCATGGGATATCATTGCCTGCTTTTTGCTGAAAATTTTCTAAGTGTCGATTTTTGAAACTTACAAATATTCTTTAAAAATCGTACCAACTGTGAAAACGTAATTGTTTACCTGTTTTAGATAGATGTCCCAGTACTGAGCCTAGGAGCCCAGCACTGGATTACAAAAGTAACGAGAACGTACTTTACCCGTAACTTGAATTTTCTTCCATAGGAAACCATTGACTGTTTTTCTGTGAAATTTCTTCTAAGTGTCGATTTTGCAAACATGTAAATATTCCTTAAAAATCGCCTGTATAACTTAAACGCAGTTTCTCAACTGCTTACAGGTGGTACAGTAGTGCTGGATCTAGGATCCAACACTGACCTAGAAAAAGTAACCATAATCCCACTTACCTGCTAAGTGAATTTCCTTCCATAGGATAACGTTGGTATTTTGATCAGCAAAAGTTTCTAAGTGTCAACTTTTAAAATAGCAAAATATTGCTTAAAAATCACAACAGTAACTAAAACGAATTTACTCACTTGTTTCCAAGAACTGTCCCAGGACTGAATCTAGGATCCAGTCCTGGATTTAGAAAAGTAATCCTGAAAGTAATTAATTGCATATAACTTAAAATTCCCATTGAGCTCAATGTATTATTGTGATTCAAATGGTGTTGCCTATTGCAATAAACTGTAACTATGACCTGCAAAAGTCAATTGCCTATTGCAAAGTATTTAACTAAAGCATCTCATTCTGATAAAGTATATTTTGATACCTATTGTTGGTTCTAAAATAAAACAACAATATCTTTTGTATGCAAACCAATGGCCTAGAGTTCAGTTCTTGAGTGTGTGAGACCATTTGCTGACTGAGTGTGTACAACAAATGTTTTACACTGTACTCTGATACTGCCTTACTGCTCGGCAAGCTACCACTTTAGAGAGTAAGGTTATATCTAACTTTAGCCTCTGCCAAACCTCTGGGGACTGGGGACTCTGTGCACACTGTACCTATTTGGGAACAGTATATACAGAGCCACTTTCTCACAGTAGTGATAAAGTGATTAGAGTCCTACGGCCAACATAAAGATACAGCAAAACGTGAGGTGAAAAGCAAAAAGGTTGCTGGTAGGCCACCTTAAGGATGCCAGGTCTAACAAAAACTGAACTAAGGATAACATGAGTAAAACATCAGGTTTCTCTACTGCATTTGGTGAGACAAGTGGGCCTTCTTTTATCTTCCATTCAAGCAATCTTTGACAGACCCCTTTATTATAGAGCTTTTCAAGGATTAAAGATAAGGCACTTACAAAGGAGTCCCAAATAATCAGAGATGGTTGACTTCTGTAATATGGGTCGTAGACTAAAAGCAGCACAAAAACCGAGTGCAACAGGGTCCAAAAAACTTGAGTGCCACAAGAGAGTTTGAATGCAAGCGTATCCTTTTACAGATCCAGAGATATACTCATGCAATTTTTGTTTTTAGGACAGAACGTGCATGATGAAAAAAACATTGTTTTTAAAAAGCGCATTGCAGAATATCAGAACTTTGATGTGGGAAAACTTCAAAACTTTCAAACAAAATATTTGTAGGCAGCTTATAGCAAGTTGTTGTGGCCGAGTGGTTAAGGCGATGGACTAGAAATCCATTGGGGTATCCCCGCGCAGGTTCGAACCCTGCCAACAACGAGAATCTTTTTATTATCGGCTACAATTTCAGAAGTTAACCTTTAGTATTTCTTCCATTTCAGTTTTATAAATAGGTGGCTTATTTTTGTGTCACTATTGCCTCTCCACATATTTGTTATCGCTACCTCTTTCATGTCTTTGCTACACCTCATTCCTCCTTTAGCACTGGTGTAAACGCTTCAAATTATTATACGGTTGCTCTCTCATTCATACCTGCGCATGCACTTGAAAGTTACTTTACCAATAAAAGACGCAAAGAGAGAAATAGAACAAAAGTGCTGGCTGGATTGGCAAACACACTTCATAAAACTGCATTTTCTTTTTTATTCTCCCCCGTGTTACATGCTTAACCTCCCCATGTGTAATTTCTCTTAACCTGCTGTCCCAGGAAGAGAATTTCATGTACAGGCTCTTTCTGTGTTTTTTTCCCTAGTCTGTCTTTCCCATTTCTTAGCTGTGTAACTGTTCCTTTACGCGCTCTATTTAAACGCCATCAATCTCATTTGAGCTCCTTGCTCCCGCTTCTGTTTTCTCCACCTCTCATACTGCCAGTTCTCTCTTTCTCTGTGGTTGGTGGCTACTTTCCTGAGCTTCCGAAGCCACGTGGTTCCTGCCTCTTGTTGTAAGACTTGAATTGGAAAAGGAACCATATTAACAAGCCTTTACCACTCACACACGGCGGAAGTTTATACTTTAATTCAGTGAGCTAAGAAAAGCGTGTTGTGGGTCCCCTACGAGCCATGGTGCTTGCTTCATCATGATTTGGCACCAGTCATTAGCCGCAGCTCTGCTAATGAGCCACTGAGGTCAGTTTCAATATTTACTCAAAAACATAACCATGCAGCCCACCCCTCAACTGTGTATTTATCTTGCTTTTCTGCTGTTCGTGTGATTAGCTGGGAGGAGCTCACGGCGACATCCTCCCTATAAAAGTGTAGATGGATCACTCTCTAACTCTTTCTTGCTTCACATACAAATGGCTTGAAAGGTGCAGGGAAGATGCAGGTCTAATAGACAGAATAGAAGGTCTGTGCCAGGTGGGTTTCTCTGCATTGGTGTCCCATCACAGGTCCGCAAGTGTAATGTGTGATCTTTGACTCCTGGCATTTCACAAGCAGGCGGCCAGGAAACGGTTTCAGCCTATCAACCACTGAGGAGACGCACCCTCTGAATGAGGAATGAGGAAGCAATGAATACATCCAGCCTATCACAGGAACTGCCCTGAGTGTTCCGAATTATAAATTCTCCATGTCACTGTATGTTGTTGAGCCCAAGTAGCTCGCCGTGATCGTATAGTGGTTAGTACTCTGCGTTGTGGCCGCAGCAACCTCGGTTCGAATCCGAGTCACGGCATTGTGGTTGGCAATGTCATGGCAGTTGGGTGTTAATTTTACAGAATTAGCAAATGTACCAGTGGTTTTTGTAAAATGTCTATTAAAAACAGATCCTTTCAAATATTTAAACCATCTAACAACAAATGATTTAAACTCGCATGATTATAAGCTGTAGCTATAATGTATTTACTTACATAAATTATCGTTCTTGAACCTATTGGGGGTGGAGGGGGAGCGGAGCTCACCCCCCAGGTGTAGTTGAGTGACCTGTGTTGTGGCTCTCTAGAGGGAAGGCACAAATTTTGCTGTCACCCAGCCCAATCCAGACGTGTATTGGGGCCAGGTTTCAGGCAAATAGAGCAGTAAGTGCAGAGACATGTTCACTCTCTAAAAGTGGCATTTCTAAAATAGTAAAGTTAAATCCAACCTCACCAGTAAGTAGGATTTTCAATAAATTAATAAAGCTACTCCTCTCGGATATGGAATGAACAAATAAAAAGTATAGGGGAATACACAGAGCTAACCTATGAGAGGGGTAGACCTCACAGTAGTGAAAAATGAAATAGACTGTTTGGTACTTACAGGACACGCGAACCACCAAAGTACATATCTTATTTTTTACTTACATAGCATCATGCACCTAGGACTACCTAGGGCCTACCTTAGGTGTAAATTATATGTAATAAAAGGGGAGTTTAAGGCTTGGCAAGTAGGCTGGGACTCCCCTGGGAGACCCCTGAGTCTATGCCCAGAACCATAACTCTGCCAGTCGAGTACTTACCTAAAAGCCGATAACTCACTTTTCTTCCATCGGCTAACATTGAGTGGTTTCACTTGGAAATTCTTCTAAGTGGTGTGGAGTTTTGGAACTTTAAACTATTCATCTAAAATCAGCCGAACAACGAATTCTGATTTACTCACCTGTTATCAGGAGAGACCTCAGTGCTGCATCTTGGAGCTCGGCACTGACCCTGAAAAGTAATTTTAACCGTACTTACCAGTAACTCGAATTTCCTTCCATGGGATATCATTGCCTGCTTTTTGCTGAAAATTTTCTAAGTGTCGATTTTTGAAACTTACAAATATTCTTTAAAAATCGTTCCAACTGTGAAAACGTAATTGTTTACCTGTTTTAGATAGATGTCCCAGTACTGAGCCTAGGAGCCCAGCACTGGATTACAAAAGTAACGAGAACATACTTTACCCGTAACTTGAATTTTCTTCCATAGGAAACCATTGACTGTTTTTCTGTGAAATTTCTTCTAAGTGTCGATTTTGCAAACATGTAAATATTCCTTAAAAATCGCCTGTATAACTTAAACGCAGTTTCTCAACTGCTTACAGGTGGTACAGTAGTGCTGGATCTAGGATCCAACACTGACCTAGAAAACGTAACCATAACCCCACTTACCTGCTAAGTGAATTTCCTTCCATAGGATAACATTGGTAATTTGATCAGCAAAAGTTTCTAAGTGTCAACTTTTAAAATAGCAAAATATTGCTTAAAAATCACAACAGTAACTAAAACGAATTTACTCACTTGTTTCCAAGAACTGTCCCAGGACTGAATCTAGGATCCAGTCCTGGATTTAGAAAAGTAATCCTGAAAGTAATTAATTGCATATAACTTAAAATTCCCATTGAGCTCAATGTATTATTGTGATTCAAATTGTGTTGCCTATTGCAATAAACTGTAACTATGACCTGCAAAAGTCAATTGCCTATTGCAAAGTATTTAACTAAAGCATCTCATTCTGAGAAAGTATATTTTGATACCTATTGTTGGTTCTAAAATAAAACAACAATATCTTTTGTATGCAAACCAATGGCCTAGAGTTCAGTTCTTGACTGTGTGAGACCATTTGCTGACTGAGTGTGTACAACAAATGTTTTACACTGTACTCTGATACTGCCTTACTGCTCGGCAAGCTACCACTTTAGAGAGTAAGGTTATATCTAACTTTAGCCTCTGCCAAACCTCTGGGGACTGGGGACTCTGTGCACACTGTACCTATTTGGGAACAGTATATACAGAGCCACTTTCTCACAGTAGTGATAAAGTGATTAGAGTCCTACGGCCAACATAAAGATACAGCAAAACGTGAGGTGAAAAGCAAAAAGGTTGCTGGTAGGCCACCTTAAGGATGCCAGGTCTAACAAAAACTGAACTAAGGATAACATGAGTAAAACATCAGGTTTCTCTACTGCATTTGGTGAGACAAGTGGGCCTTCTTTTATCTTCCATTCAAGCAATCTTTGACAGACCCCTTTATTATAGAGCTTTTCAAGGATTAAAGATAAGGCACTTACAAAGGAGTCCCAAATAATTAGAGATGGTTGACTTCTGTAATATGGGTCGTAGACTAAAAGCAGCACAAAAACAGAGTGCAACAGGTTCCAAAAAACTTGAGTGCCACAAGAGAGTTTGAATGCAAGCGTATCCTTTTACAGATCCAGAGATATACTCATGCAATTTTTATTTTTAGGACAGAACGTGCATGATGAAAAAAACATTGTTTTTAAAAAGCGCATTGCAGAATATCAGTACTTTGATGTGGGAAAACTTCAAAACTTTCAAACAAAATATTTGTAGGCAGCTTACAGCAAGTTGTTGTGGCCGAGTGGTTAAGGCGATGGACTAGAAATCCATTGGGGTATCCCTGCGCAGGTTCGAATCCTGCCAACAACGCGAATCTTTTTATTATCGGCTACAATTTCAGAAGTTAACCTTTAGTATTTCTTCCATTTCAGTTTTATAAATAGGTGGCTTATTTTTGTGTCACTATTGCCTCTCCACATATTTGTTATCGCTACCTCTTTCATGTCTTTGCTACACCTCATTCCTACTTTAGCACTGGTGTAAACGCTTCAAATTATTATACCGTTGCTCTCTCATTCATACCTGCGCATGCACTTGAAAGTTACTTTACCAATAAAAGACGCAAAGAGAGAAATAGAACAAAAGTTCTGGCTGGATTGGCAAACACACTTCATAACACTGCATTTTCTTTTTTATTCTCCCCCGTGTTACATGCTTAACCTCCCCATGTGTAATTTCTCTTAACCTGCTGTCCCAGGAAGAGAATTTCATGTACAGGCTCTTTCTGTGTTTTTTTCCCTAGTCTGTCTTTCCCATTTCTTAGCTGTGTAACTGTTCCTTTACGCGCTCTATTTAAACGCCATCAATCTCATTTGAGCTCCTTGCTCCCGCTTCTGTTTTCTCCACCTCTCATACTGCCAGTTCTCTCTTTCTCTGTGGTTGGTGGCTACTTTCCTGAGCTTACGAAGCCACGTGGTTCCTGCCTCTTGTTGTCAGACTTGAATTGGAAAAGGAACCATATTAACAAGCCTTTACCACTCACACACGGCGGAAGTTTATACTTTAATTCAGTGAGCTAAGAAAAGCGTGTTGTGGGTCCCCTACGAGCCATTGTGCTTGCTTCATCATGATTTGGCACCAGTCATTAGCCGCAGCTCTGCTAATGAGCCACTGAGGTCAGTTTCAATATTTACTCAAAAACATAACCATGCAGCCCACCCCTCAACTGTGTATTTATCTTGCTTTTCTGCTGTTCGTGTGATTAGCTGGGAGGAGCTCACGGCGACATCCTCCCTATAAAAGTGTAGATGGATCACTCTCTAACTCTTTCTTGCTTCACATACAAATGGCTTGAAAGGTGCAGGGAAGATGCAGGTCTAATAGACAGAATAGAAGGTCTGTGCCAGGTGGGTTTCTCTGCATTGGTGTCCCATCACAGGTCCGCAAGTGTATTGTGTGATCTTTGACTCCTGGCATTTCACAAGCAGGCGGCCAGGAAACGGTTTCAGCCTATCAACCACTGAGGAGACGCAGCCTCTGAATGAGGAATGAGGAAGCAATGAATACATCCAGCCTATCACAGGAACAGCCCTGAGTGTTCTGAATTATAAATTCTCCATGTCATTGTATGTTGTTGAGCCCAAGTAGCTCGCCGTGATCGTATAGTGGTTAGCACTCTGCGTTGTGGCCGCAGCAACCTCGGTTCGAATCCGAGTCACGGCATTGTGGTTGGCAATGTCACGGCAGTTGGGTGTTAATTTTGCAGAATTAGCAAATGTACCAGTGGTTTTTGTAAAATGTCTATTAAAAACAGATCCTTTCAAATATTTAAACCATCTAACAACAAATGATTTAAACTCGCATGATTATAAGCTGTAGCTATAATGTATTTACTTACATAAATTATCGTTCTTGAACCTATTGGGGGTGGAGGGGGAGCGGAGCTCACCCCCCAGGTGCAGTTGAGTGACCTGTGTTGTGGCTCTCTAGAGGGAAGGCACAAATTTTGCTGTCACCCAGCCCAATCCAGACGTGTATTGGGGCCAGGTTTCAGGCAAATAGAGCAGTAAGTGCAGAGACATGTTCACTCTCTAAAAGTGGCATTTCTAAAATAGTAAAGTTAAATCCAACCTCACCAGTAAGTAGGATTTTCAATAAATAAATAAAGCTACTCCTCTCCGATATGGAATTACCAAATAAAAAGTATAGGGGAATACACAGAGCTAACCTATGAGAGGGGTAGACCTCACAGTAGTGAAAAATGAAATAGACTGTTTGGTACTTACAGGACACGCGAACCACCAAAGTACATATCTTATTTTTTACTTACATAGCATCATGCACCTAGGACTACCTAGGGCCTACCTTAGGTGTAAATTATATGTAATAAAAGGGGAGTTTAAGGCTTGGCAAGTAGGCTGGGACTCCCCTGGGAGACCCCTGAGTCTATGCCCAGAACCATAACTCTGCCAGTCGAGTACTTACCTAAAAGCCGATAACTCACTTTTCTTCCATAGGCTAACATTGAGTGGTTTCACTTGGAAATTCTTCTAAGTGGTGTGGAGTTTTGGAACTTTAAAATATTCATCTAAAATCAGCCGAACAACGAATTCTGATTTACTCACCTGTTATCAGGAGAGACCTCAGTGCTGCATCTTGGAGCTCAGTACTGACCCTGAAAAGTAATTTTAACCGTACTTACCAGTAACTCGAATTTCCTTCCATGGGATATCATTGCCTGCTTTTTGCTGAACATTTTCTAAGTGTCGATTTTTGAAACTTACAAATATTCTTTAAAAATCGTACCAACTGTGAAAACGTAGTTGTTTACCTGTTTTAGATAGATGTCCCAGTACTGAGCCTAGGAGCCCAGCACTGGATTACAAAAGTAACGAGAACGTACTTTACCCGTAACTTGAATTTTCTTCCATAGGAAACCATTGACTGTTTTTCTGTGAAATTTCTTCTAAGTGTCGATTTTGCAAACATGTAAATATTCCTTAAAAATCGCCTGTATAACTTAAACGCAGTTTCTCAACTGCTTACAGGTGGTACAGTAGTGCTGGATCTAGGATCCAACACTGACCTAGAAAAAGTAACCATAACCCCACTTACCTGCTAAGTGAATTTCCTTCCATAGGATAACATTGGTAATTTGATCAGCAAAAGTTTCTGTGTCAACTTTTGAAATAGCAAAATATTGCTTAAAAATCACAACAGTAACTAAAACGAATTTACTCACTTGTTTCCAAGAACTGTCCCAGGACTGAATCTAGGATCCAGTCCTGGATTTAGAAAAGTAATCCTGAAAGTAATTAATTGCATATAACTTAAAATTCCCATTGAGCTCAATGTATTATTGTGATTCAAATTGTGTTGCCTATTGCAATAAACTGTAACTATGACCTGCAAAAGTCAATTGCCTATTGCAAAGTATTTAACTAAAGCATCTCATTCTGAGAAAGTATATTTTGATACCTATTGTTGGTTCTAAAATAAAACAACAATATCTTTTGTATGCAAACCAATGGCCTAGAGTTCAGTTCTTGAGTGTGTGAGACCATTTGCTGACTGAGTGTGTACAACAAATGTTTTACACTGTACTCTGATACTGCCTTACTGCTCGGCAAGCTACCACTTTAGAGAGTAAGGTTATATCTAACATTAGCCTCTGCCAAACCTCTGGGGACTGGGGACTCTGTGCACACTGTACCTATTTGGGAACAGTATATACAGAGCCACTTTCTCACAGTAGTGATAAAGTGATTAGAGTCCTACGGCCAACATAAAGATACAGCAAAACGTGAGGTGAAAAGCAAAAAGGTTGCTGGTAGGCCACCTTAAGGATGCCAGGTCTAACAAAAACTGAACTAAGGATAACATGAGTAAAACATCAGGTTTCTCTACTGCATTTGGTGAGACAAGTGGGCCTTCTTTTATCTTCCATTCAAGCAATCTTTGACAGACCCCTTTATTATAGAGCTTTTCAAGGATTAAAGATAAGGCACTTACAAAGGAGTCCCAAATAATCAGAGATGGTTGACTTCTGTAATATGGGTCGTAGACTAAAAGCAGCACAAAAACAGAGTGCAACAGGGTCCAAAAAACTTGAGTGCCACAAGAGAGTTTGAATGCAAGCGTATCCTTTTACAGATCCAGAGATATACTCATGCAATTTTTATTTTTAGGACAGAACGTGCATGATGAAAAAAACATTGTTTTTAAAAAGCGCATTGCAGAATATCAGTACTTTGATGTGGGAAAACGTCAAAACTTTCAAACAAAATATTTGTAGGCAGCTTACAGCAAGTTGTTGTGGCCGAGTGGTTAAGGCGATGGACTAGAAATCCATTGGGGTATCCCCGCTCAGGTTCGAATCCTGCCAACAACGAGAATCTTTTTATTATCGGCTACAATTTCAGAAGTTAACCTTTAGTATTTCTTCCATTTCAGTTTTATAAATAGGTGGCTTATTTTTGTGTCACTATTGCCTCTCCACATATTTGTTATCGCTACCTCTTTCATGTCTTTGCTACACCTCATTCCTACTTTAGCACTGGTGTAAACGCTTCAAATTATTATACCGTTGCTCTCTCATTCATACCTGCGCATGCACTTGAAAGTTACTTTACCAATAAAAGACGCAAAGAGAGAAATAGAACAAAAGTGCTGGCTGGATTGGCAAACACACTTCATAAAACTGCATTTTCTTTTTTATTCTCCCCCGTGTTACATGCTTAACCTCCCCATGTGTAATTTCTCTTAACCTGCTGTCCCAGGAAGAGAATTTCATGTACAGGCTCTTTCTGTGTTTTTTTCCCTAGTCTGTCTTTCCCATTTCTTAGCTGTGTAACTGTTCCTTTACGCGCTCTATTTAAACGCCATCAATCTCATTTGAGCTCCTTGCGCCCGCTTCTGTTTTCTCCACCTCTCATACTGCCAGTTCTCTCTTTCTCTGTGGTTGGTGGCTACTTTCCTGAGCTTCCGAAGCCACGTGGTTCCTGCCTCTTGTTGTCAGACTTGAATTGGAAAAGGAACCATATTAACAAGCCTTTACCACTCACACACGGCGGAAGTTTATACTTTAATTCAGTGAGCTAAGAACAGCGTGTTGTGGGTCCCCTACGAGCCATTGTGCTTGCTTCATCATGATTTGGCACCAGTCATTAGCCGCAGCTCTGCTAATGAGCCACTGAGGTCAGTTTCAATATTTACTCAAAAACATAACCATGCAGCCCACCCCTCAACTGTGTATTTATCTTGCTTTTCTGCTGTTCGTGTGATTAGCTGGGAGGAGCTCACGGCGACATCCTCCCTATAAAAGTGTAGATGGATCACTCTCTAACTCTTTCTTGCTTCACATACAAATGGCTTGAACGGTGCAGGGGAGATGCAGGTCTAATAGACAGAATAGAAGGCCTGTGCCAGGTGGGTTTCTCTGCATTGGTGTCCCATCACAGGTCCGCAAGTGTAATGTGTGATCTTTGACTCCTGGCATTTCACAAGCAGGCGGCCAGGAAACGGTTTCAGCCTATCAACCACTGAGGAGACGCAGCCTCTGAATGAGGAATGAGGAAGCAATGAATGCATCCAGCCTATCACAGGAACAGCCCTGAGTGTTCCGAATTATAAATTCTCCATGTCAGTGTATGTAGTTGAGCCCAAGTAGCTCGCCGTGATCGTATAGTGGTTAGTACTCTGCGTTGTGGCCGCAGCAACCTTGGTTCGAATCCGAGTCACGGCATTGTGGTTGGCAATGTCACGGCAGTTGGGTGTTAATTTTACAGAATTAGCAAATGTTCCAGTGGTTTTTGTAAAATGTCTATTAAAAACAGATCCTTTCAAATATTTAAACCATCTAACAACAAATGATTTAAACTCGCATGATTATAAGCTGTAGCTATAATGTATTTACTTACATAAATTATCGTTCTTGAACCTATTGGAGGTGGAGGGGGAGCGGAGCTCACCCCCCAGGTGCAGTTGAGTGACCTGTGTTGTGGCTCTCTAGAGGGAAGGCACACATTTTGCTGTCACCCAGCCCAATGCAGACGTGTATTGGGGCCAGGTTTCAGGCAAATAGAGCAGTAAGTGCAGAGACATGTTCACTCTCTAAAAGTGGCATTTCTAAAATAGTAAAGTTAAATCCAACCTCACCAGTAAGTAGGATTTTCAATAAATAAATAAAGCTACTCCTCTCCGATATGGAATTACCAAATAAAAAGTATAGGGGAATACACAGAGCTAACCTATGAGAGGGGTAGACCTCACAGTAGTGAAAAATGAAATAGACTGTTTGGTACTTACAGGACACGCGAACCACCAAAGTACATATCTTATTTTTTACTTACATAGCATCATGCACCTAGGACTACCTAGGGCCTACCTTAGGTGTAAATTATATGTAATAAAAGGGGAGTTTAAGGCTTGGCAAGTAGGCTGGGACTCCCCTGGGAGACCCCTGAGTCTATGCCCAGAACCATAACTCTGCCAGTCGAGTACTTACCTAAAAGCCGATAACTCACTTTTCTTCCATAGGCTAACATTGAGTGGTTTCACTTGGAAATTCTTCTAAGTGGTGTGGAGTTTTGGAACTTTAAAATATTCATCTAAAATCAGCCGAACAACGAATTCTGATTTACTCACCTGTTATCAGGAGAGACCTCAGTGCTGCATCTTGGAGCTCGGTACTGACCCTGAAAAGTAATTTTAACCGTACTTACCAGTAACTCGAATTTCCTTCCATGGGATATCATTGCCTGCTTTTTGCTGAAAATTTTCTAAGTGTCGATTTTTGAAACTTACAAATATTCTTTAAAAATCGTACCAACTGTGAAAACGTAATTGTTTACCTGTTTTAGATAGATGTCCCAGTACTGAGCCTAGGAGCCCAGCACTGGATTACAAAAGTAACGAGAACGTACTTTACCCGTAACTTGAATTTTCTTCCATAGGAAACCATTGACTGTTTTTCTGTGAAATTTCTTCTAAGTGTCGATTTTGCAAACATGTAAATATTCCTTAAAAATCGCCTGTATAACTTAAACGCAGTTTCTCAACTGCTTACAGGTGGTACAGTAGTGCTGGATCTAGGATCCAACACTGACCTAGAAAAAGTAACCATAATCCCACTTACCTGCTAAGTGAATTTCCTTCCATAGGATAACGTTGGTATTTTGATCAGCAAAAGTTTCTAAGTGTCAACTTTTAAAATAGCAAAATATTGCTTAAAAATCACAACAGTAACTAAAACGAATTTACTCACTTGTTTCCAAGAACTGTCCCAGGACTGAATCTAGGATCCAGTCCTGGATTTAGAAAAGTAATCCTGAAAGTAATTAATTGCATATAACTTAAAATTCCCATTGAGCTCAATGTATTATTGTGATTCAAATGGTGTTGCCTATTGCAATAAACTGTAACTATGACCTGCAAAAGTCAATTGCCTATTGCAAAGTATTTAACTAAAGCATCTCATTCTGATAAAGTATATTTTGATACCTATTGTTGGTTCTAAAATAAAACAACAATATCTTTTGTATGCAAACCAATGGCCTAGAGTTCAGTTCTTGAGTGTGTGAGACCATTTGCTGACTGAGTGTGTACAACAAATGTTTTACACTGTACTCTGATACTGCCTTACTGCTCGGCAAGCTACCACTTTAGAGAGTAAGGTTATATCTAACTTTAGCCTCTGCCAAACCTCTGGGGACTGGGGACTCTGTGCACACTGTACCTATTTGGGAACAGTATATACAGAGCCACTTTCTCACAGTAGTGATAAAGTGATTAGAGTCCTACGGCCAACATAAAGATACAGCAAAACGTGAGGTGAAAAGCAAAAAGGTTGCTGGTAGGCCACCTTAAGGATGCCAGGTCTAACAAAAACTGAACTAAGGATAACATGAGTAAAACATCAGGTTTCTCTACTGCATTTGGTGAGACAAGTGGGCCTTCTTTTATCTTCCATTCAAGCAATCTTTGACAGACCCCTTTATTATAGAGCTTTTCAAGGATTAAAGATAAGGCACTTACAAAGGAGTCCCAAATAATCAGAGATGGTTGACTTCTGTAATATGGGTCGTAGACTAAAAGCAGCACAAAAACAGAGTGCAACAGGGTCCAAAAAACTTGAGTGCCACAAGAGAGTTTGAATGCAAGCGTATCCTTTTACAGATCCAGAGATATACTCATGCAATTTTTGTTTTTAGGACAGAACGTGCATGATGAAAAAAACATTGTTTTTAAAAAGCGCATTGCAGAATATCAGAACTTTGATGTGGGAAAACTTCAAAACTTTCAAACAAAATATTTGTAGGCAGCTTATAGCAAGTTGTTGTGGCCGAGTGGTTAAGGCGATGGACTAGAAATCCATTGGGGTATCCCCGCGCAGGTTCGAACCCTGCCAACAACGAGAATCTTTTTATTATCGGCTACAATTTCAGAAGTTAACCTTTAGTATTTCTTCCATTTCAGTTTTATAAATAGGTGGCTTATTTTTGTGTCACTATTGCCTCTCCACATATTTGTTATCGCTACCTCTTTCATGTCTTTGCTACACCTCATTCCTCCTTTAGCACTGGTGTAAACGCTTCAAATTATTATACGGTTGCTCTCTCATTCATACCTGCGCATGCACTTGAAAGTTACTTTACCAATAAAAGACGCAAAGAGAGAAATAGAACAAAAGTGCTGGCTGGATTGGCAAACACACTTCATAAAACTGCATTTTCTTTTTTATTCTCCCCCGTGTTACATGCTTAACCTCCCCATGTGTAATTTCTCTTAACCTGCTGTCCCAGGAAGAGAATTTCATGTACAGGCTCTTTCTGTGTTTTTTTCCCTAGTCTGTCTTTCCCATTTCTTAGCTGTGTAACTGTTCCTTTACGCGCTCTATTTAAATGCCATCAATCTCATTTGAGCTCCTTGCTCCCGCTTCTGTTTTCTCCACCTCTCATACTGCCAGTTCTCTCTTTCTCTGTGGTTGGTGGCTACTTTCCTGAGCTTCCGAAGCCACGTGGTTCCTGCCTCTTGTTGTCAGACTTGAATTGGAAAAGGAACCATATTAACAAGCCTTTACCACTCACACACGGCGGAAGTTTATACTTTAATTCAGTGAGCTAAGAACAGCGTGTTGTGGGTCCCCTACGAGCCATTGTGCTTGCTTCATCATGATTTGGCACCAGTCATTAGCCGCAGCTCTGCTAATGAGCCACTGAGGTCAGTTTCAATATTTACTCAAAAACATAACCATGCAGCCCACCCCTCAACTGTGTATTTATCTTGCTTTTCTGCTGTTCGTGTGATTAGCTGGGAGGAGCTCACGGCGACATCCTCCCTATAAAAGTGTAGATGGATCACACTCTAACTCTTTCTTGCTTCACATACAAATGGCTTGAAAGGTGCAGGGAAGATGCAGGTCTAATAGACAGAATAGAAGGCCTGTGCCAGGTGGGTTTCTCTGCATTGGTGTCCCATCACAGGTCCGCAAGTGTATTGTGTGATCTTTGACTCCTGGCATTTCACAAGCAGGCGGCCAGGAAACGGTTTCAGCCTATCAACCACTGAGGAGACGCAGCCTCTGAATGAGGAATGAGGAAGCAATGAATACATCCAGCCTATCACAGGAACAGCCCTGAGTGTTCCGAATTATAAATTCTCCATGTCATTGTATGTCGTTGAGCCCAAGTAGCTCGCCGTGATCGTATAGTGGTTAGTACTCTGCGTTGTGGCCGCAGCAACCTCGGTTCGAATCCGAGTCACGGCATTGTGGTTGGCAATGTCACGGCAGTTGGGTGTTAATTTTACAGAATTAGCAAATGTACCAGTGGTTTTTGTAAAATGTCTATTAAAAACAGATCCTTTCAAATATTTAAACCATCTAACAACAAATGATTTAAACTCGCATGATTATAAGCTGTAGCTATAATGTATTTACTTACATAAATTATCGTTCTTGAACCTATTGGGGGTGGAGGGGGAGCGGAGCTCACCCCCCAGGTGCAGTTGAGTGACCTGTGTTGTGGCTCTCTAGAGGGAAGGCACAAATTTTGCTGTCACCCAGCCCAATCCAGACGTGTATTGGGGCCAGGTTTCAGGCAAATAGAGCAGTAAGTGCAGAGACATGTTCACTCTCTAAAAGTGGCATTTCTAAAATAGTAAAGTTAAATCCAACCTCACCAGTAAGTAGGATTTTCAATAAATAAATAAAGCTACTCCTCTCCGATATGGAATTACCAAATAAAAAGTATAGGGGAATACACAGAGCTAACCTATGAGAGGGGTAGACCTCACAGTAGTGAAAAATGAAATAGACTGTTTGGTACTTACAGGACACGCGAACCACCAAAGTACATAGCTTATTTTTTACTTACATAGCATCATGCACCTAGGACTACCTAGGGCCTACCTTAGGTGTCAATTATATGTAATAAAAGGGGAGTTTAAGGCTTGGCAAGTAGGCTGGGACTCCCCTGGGAGACCCCTGAGTCTATGCCCAGAACCATAACTCTGCCAGTCGAGTACTTACCTAAAAGCCGATAACTCACTTTTCTTCCATAGGCTAACATTGAGTGGTTTCACTTGGAAATTCTTCTAAGTGGTGTGGAGTTTTGGAACTTTAAAATATTCATCTAAAATCAGCCGAACAACGAATTCTGATTTACTCACCTGTTATCAGGAGAGACCTCAGTGCTGCATCTTGGAGCTCGGTACTGACCCTGAAAAGTAATTTTAACCGTACTTACCAGTAACTCGAATTTCCTTCCATGGGATATCATTGCCTGCTTTTTGCTGAAAATTTTCTAAGTGTCGATTTTTGAAACTTACAAATATTCTTTAAAAATCGTACCAACTGTGAAAACGTAATTGTTTACCTGTTTTAGATAGATGTCCCAGTACTGAGCCTAGGAGCCCAGCACTGGATTACAAAAGTAACGAGAACGTACTTTACCCGTAACTTGAATTTTCTTCCATAGGAAACCATTGACTGTTTTTCTGTGAAATTTCTTCTAAGTGTCGATTTTGCAAACATGTAAATATTCCTTAAAAATCGCCTGTATAACTTAAACGCCGTTTCTCAACTGCTTACAGGTGGTACAGTAGTGCTGGATCTAGGATCCAACACTGACCTAGAAAAAGTAACCATAATCCCACTTACCTGCTAAGTGAATTTCCTTCCATAGGATAACGTTGGTATTTTGATCAGCAAAAGTTTCTAAGTGTCAACTTTTAAAATAGCAAAATATTGCTTAAAAATCACAACAGTAACTAAAACGAATTTACTCACTTGTTTCCAAGAACTGTCCCAGGACTGAATCTAGGATCCAGTCCTGGATTTAGAAAAGTAATCCTGAAAGTAATTAATTGCATATAACTTAAAATTCCCATTGAGCTCAATGTATTATTGTGATTCAAATTGTGTTGCCTATTGCAATAAACTGTAACTATGACCTGCAAAAGTCAATTGCCTATTGCAAAGTATTTAACTAAAGCATCTCATTCTGAGAAAGTATATTTTGATACCTATTGTTGGTTCTAAAATAAAACAACAATATCTTTTGTATGCAAACCAATGGCCTAGAGTTCAGTTCTTGAGTGTGTGAGACCATTTGCTGACTGAGTGTGTACAACAAATGTTTTACACTGTACTCTGATACTGCCTTACTGCTCGGCAAGCTACCACTTTAGAGAGTAAGGTTATATCTAACTTTAGCCTCTGCCAAACCTCTGGGGACTGGGGACTCTGTGCACACTGTACCTATTTGGGAACAGTGTATACAGAGCCACTTTCTCACAGTAGTGATAAAGTGATTAGAGTCCTAAGGCCAACATAAAGATACAGCAAAACGTGAGGTGAAAAGCAAAAAGGTTGCTGGTAGGCCACCTTAAGGATGCCAGGTCTAACAAAAACTGAACTAAGGATAACATGAGTAAAACATCAGGTTTCTCTACTGCATTTGGTGAGACAAGTGGGCCTTCTTTTATCTTCCATTCAAGCAATCTTTGACAGACCCCTTTATTATAGAGCTTTTCAAGGATTAAAGATAAGGCACTTACAAAGGAGTCCCAAATAATCAGAGATGGTTGACTTCTGTAATATGGGTCGTAGACTAAAAGCAGCACAAAAACAGAGTGCAACAGGGTCCAAAAAACTTGAGTGCCACAAGCGAGTTTGAATGCAAGCGTATCCTTTTACAGATCCAGAGATATACTCATGCAATTTTTATTTTTAGGACAGAACGTGCATGATGAAAAAAACATTGCTTTTAAAAAGCGCATTGCAGAATATCAGTACTTTGATGTGGGAAAACTTCAAAACTTTCAAACAAAATATTTGTAGGCAGCTTACAGCAAGTTGTTGTGGCCGAGTGGTTAAGGCGATGGACTAGAAATCCATTGGGGTATCCCTGCGCAGGTTCGAATCCTGCCAACAACGCGAATCTTTTTATTATCGGCTACAATTTCAGAAGTTAACCTTTAGTATTTCTTCCATTTCAGTTTTATAAATAGGTGGCTTATTTTTGTGTCACTATTGCCTCTCCACATATTTGTTATCGCTACCTCTTTCATGTCTTTGCTACACCTCATTCCTACTTTAGCACTGGTGTAAACGCTTCAAATTATTATACCGTTGCTCTCTCATTCATACCTGCGCATGCACTTGAAAGTTACTTTACCAATAAAAGACGCAAAGAGAGAAATAGAACAAAAGTTCTGGCTGGATTGGCAAACACACTTCATAAAACTGCATTTTCTTTTTTATTCTCCCCCGTGTTACATGCTTAACCTCCCCATGTGTAATTTCTCTTAACCTGCTGTCCCAGGAAGAGAATTTCATGTACAGGCTCTTTCTGTGTTTTTTTCCCTAGTCTGTCTTTCCCATTTCTTAGCTGTGTAACTGTTCCTTTACGCGCTCTATTTAAACGCCATCAATCTCATTTGAGCTCCTTGCTCCCGCTTCTGTTTTCTCCACCTCTCATACTGCCAGTTCTCTCTTTCTCTGTGGTTGGTGGCTACTTTCCTGAGCTTCCGAAGCCACGTGGTTCCTGCCTCTTGTTGTCAGACTTGAATTGGAAAAGGAACCATATTAACAAGCCTTTACCACTCACACACGGCGGAAGTTTATACTTTAATTCAGTGAGCTAAGAAAAGCGTGTTGTGGGTCCCCTACGAGCCATTGTGCTTGCTTCATCATGATTTGGCACCAGTCATTAGCCGCAGCTCTGCTAATGAGCCACTGAGGTCAGTTTCAATATTTACTCAAAAACATAACCATGCAGCCCACCCCTCAACTGTGTATTTATCTTGCTTTTCTGCTGTTCGTGTGATTAGCTGGGAGGAGCTCACGGCGACATCCTCCCTATAAAAGTGTAGATGGATCACTCTCTAACTCTTTCTTGCTTCACATACAAATGGCTTGAAAGGTGCAGGGAAGATGCAGGTCTAATAGACAGAATAGAAGGCCTGTGCCAGGTGGGTTTCTCTGCATTGGTGTCCCATCACAGGTCCGCAAGTGTATTGTGTGATCTTTGACTCCTGGCATTTCACAAGCAGGCGGCCAGGAAACGGTTTCAGCCTATCAACCACTGAGGAGACGCAGCCTCTGAATGAGGAATGAGGAAGCAATGAATACATCCAGCCTATCACAGGAACAGCCCTGAGTGTTCCGAATTATAAATTCTCCATGTCACTGTATGTCGTTGAGCCCAAGTAGCTCGCCGTGATCGTATAGTGGTTAGTACTCTGCGTTGTGGCCGCAGCAACCTCGGTTCGAATCCGAGTCACGGCATTGTGGTTGGCAATGTCACGGCAGTTGGGTGTTAATTTTACAGAATTAGCAAATGTACCAGTGGTTTTTGTAAAATGTCTATTAAAAACAGATCCTTTCAAATATTTAAACCATCTAACAACAAATGATTTAAACTCGCATGTTTATAAGCTGTAGCTATAATGTATTTACTTACATAAATTATCGTTCTTGAACCTATTGGGGGTGGAGGGGGAGCGGAGCTCACCCCCCAGGTGCAGTTGAGTGACCTGTGTTGTGGCTCTCTAGAGGGAAGGCACAAATTTTGCTGTCACCCAGCCCAATCCAGACGTGTATTGGGGCCAGGTTTCAGGCAAATAGAGCAGTAAGTGCAGAGACATGTTCACTCTCTAAAAGTGGCATTTCTAAAATAGTAAAGTTAAATCCAACCTCACCAGTAAGTAGGATTTTCAATAAATAAATAAAGCTACTCCTCTCCGATATGGAATTACCAAATAAAAAGTATAGGGGAATACACAGAGCTAACCTATGAGAGGGGTAGACCTCACAGTAGTGAAAAATGAAATAGACTGTTTGGTACTTACAGGACACGCGAACCACCAAAGTACATATCTTATTTTTTACTTACATAGCATCATGCACCTAGGACTACCTAGGGCCTACCTTAGGTGTAAATTATATGTAATAAAAGGGGAGTTTAAGGCTTGGCAAGTAGGCTGGGACTCCCCTGGGAGACCCCTGAGTCTATGCCCAGAACCATAACTCTGCCAGTCGAGTACTTACCTAAAAGCCGATAACTCACTTTTCTTCCATAGGCTAACATTGAGTGGTTTCACTTGGAAATTCTTCTAAGTGGTGTGGAGTTTTGGAACTTTAAAATATTCATCTAAAATCAGCCGAACAACGAATTCTGATTTACTCACCTGTTATCAGGAGAGACCTCAGTGCTGCATCTTGGAGCTCGGTACTGACCCTGAAAAGTAATTTTAACCGTACTTACCAGTAACTCGAATTTCCTTCCATGGGATATCATTGCCTGCTTTTTGCTGAAAATTTTCTAAGTGTCGATTTTTGAAACTTACAAATATTCTTTAAAAATCGTACCAACTGTGAAAACGTAATTGTTTACCTGTTTTAGATAGATGTCCCAGTACTGAGCCTAGGAGCCCAGCACTGGATTACAAAAGTAACGAGAACGTACTTTACCCGTAACTTGAATTTTCTTCCATAGGAAACCATTGACTGTTTTTCTGTGAAATTTCTTCTAAGTGTCGATTTTGCAAACATGTAAATATTCCTTAAAAATCGCCTGTATAACTTAAACGCCGTTTCTCAACTGCTTACAGGTGGTACAGTAGTGCTGGATCTAGGATCCAACACTGACCTAGAAAAAGTAACCATAATCCCACTTACCTGCTAAGTGAATTTCCTTCCATAGGATAACGTTGGTATTTTGATCAGCAAAAGTTTCTAAGTGTCAACTTTTAAAATAGCAAAATATTGCTTAAAAATCACAACAGTAACTAAAACGAATTTACTCACTTGTTTCCAAGAACTGTCCCAGGACTGAATCTAGGATCCAGTCCTGGATTTAGAAAAGTAATCCTGAAAGTAATTAATTGCATATAACTTAAAATTCCCATTGAGCTCAATGTATTATTGTGATTCAAATTGTGTTGCCTATTGCAATAAACTGTAACTATGACCTGCAAAAGTCAATTGCCTATTGCAAAGTATTTAACTAAAGCATCTCATTCTGAGAAAGTATATTTTGATACCTATTGTTGGTTCTAAAATAAAACAACAATATCTTTTGTATGCAAACCAATGGCCTAGAGTTCAGTTCTTGAGTGTGTGAGACCATTTGCTGACTGAGTGTGTACAACAAATGTTTTACACTGTACTCTGATACTGCCTTACTGCTCGGCAAGCTACCACTTTAGAGAGTAAGGTTATATCTAACATTAGCCTCTGCCAAACCTCTGGGGACTGGGGACTCTGTGCACACTGTACCTATTTGGGAACAGTATATACAGAGCCACTTTCTCACAGTAGTGATAAAGTGATTAGAGTCCTACGGCCAACATAAAGATACAGCAAAACGTGAGGTGAAAAGCAAAAAGGTTGCTGGTAGGCCACCTTAAGGATGCCAGGTCTAACAAAAACTGAACTAAGGATAACATGAGTAAAACATCAGGTTTCTCTACTGCATTTGGTGAGACAAGTGGGCCTTCTTTTATCTTCCATTCAAGCAATCTTTGACAGACCCCTTTATTATAGAGCTTTTCAAGGATTAAAGATAAGGCACTTACAAAGGAGTCCCAAATAATCAGAGATGGTTGACTTCTGTAATATGGGTCGTAGACTAAAAGCAGCACAAAAACAGAGTGCAACAGGGTCCAAAAAACTTGAGTGCCACAAGAGAGTTTGAATGCAAGCGTATCCTTTTACAGATCCAGAGATATACTCATGCAATTTTTATTTTTAGGACAGAACGTGCATGATGAAAAAAACATTGTTTTTAAAAAGCGCATTGCAGAATATCAGTACTTTGATGTGGGAAAACGTCAAAACTTTCAAACAAAATATTTGTAGGCAGCTTACAGCAAGTTGTTGTGGCCGAGTGGTTAAGGCGATGGACTAGAAATCCATTGGGGTATCCCCGCGCAGGTTCGAATCCTGCCAACAACGAGAATCTTTTTATTATCGGCTACAATTTCAGAAGTTAACCTTTAGTATTTCTTCCATTTCAGTTTTATAAATAGGTGGCTTATTTTTGTGTCACTATTGCCTCTCCACATATTTGTTATCGCTACCTCTTTCATGTCTTTGCTACACCTCATTCCTACTTTAGCACTGGTGTAAACGCTTCAAATTATTATACCGTTGCTCTCTCATTCATACCTGCGCATGCACTTGAAAGTTACTTTACCAATAAAAGACGCAAAGAGAGAAATAGAACAAAAGTGCTGGCTGGATTGGCAAACACAATTCATAAAACTGCATTTTCTTTTTTATTCTCCCCCGTGTTACATGCTTAACCTCCCCATGTGTAATTTCTCTTAACCTGCTGTCCCAGGAAGAGAATTTCATGTACAGGCTCTTTCTGTGTTTTTTCCCTAGTCTGTCTTTCCCATTTCTTAGCTGTGTAACTGTTCCTTTACGCGCTCTATTTAAACGCCATCAATCTCATTTGAGCTCCTTGCGCCCGCTTCTGTTTTCTCCACCTCTCATACTGCCAGTTCTCTCTTTCTCTGTGGTTGGTGGCTACTTTCCTGAGCTTCCGAAGCCACGTGGTTCCTGTCTCTTGTTGTCAGACTTGAATTGGAAAAGGAACCATATTAACAAGCCTTTACCACTCACACACGGCGGAAGTTTATACTTTAATTCAGTGAGCTAAGAACAGCGTGTTGTGGGTCCCCTACGAGCCATTGTGCTTGCTTCATCATGATTTGGCACCAGTCATTAGCCGCAGCTCTGCTAATGAGCCACTGAGGTCAGTTTCAATATTTACTCAAAAACATAACCATGCAGCCCACCCCTCAACTGTGTATTTATCTTGCTTTTCTGCTGTTCGTGTGATTAGCTGGGAGGAGCTCACGGCGACATCCTCCCTATAAAAGTGTAGATGGATCACTCTCTAACTCTTTCTTGCTTCACATACAAATGGCTTGAACGGTGCAGGGGAGATGCAGGTCTAATAGACAGAATAGAAGGCCTGTGCCAGGTGGGTTTCTCTGCATTGGTGTCCCATCACAGGTCCGCAAGTGTAATGTGTGATCTTTGACTCCTGGCATTTCACAAGCAGGCGGCCAGGAAACGGTTTCAGCCTATCAACCACTGAGGAGACGCAGCCTCTGAATGAGGAATGAGGAAGCAATGAATGCATCCAGCCTATCACAGGAACAGCCCTGAGTGTTCCGAATTATAAATTCTCCATGTCAGTGTATGTAGTTGAGCCCAAGTAGCTCGCCGTGATCGTATAGTGGTTAGTACTCTGCGTTGTGGCCGCAGCAACCTTGGTTCGAATCCGAGTCACGGCAGTTGGGTGTTAATTTTACAGAATTAGCAAATGTTCCAGTGGTTTTTGTAAAATGTCTATTAAAAACAGATCCTTTCAAATATTTAAACCATCTAACAACAAATGATTTAAACTCGCATGATTATAAGCTGTAGCTATAATGTATTTACTTACATAAATTATCGTTCTTGAACCTATTGGGGGTGGAGGGGGAGCGGAGCTCACCCCCCAGGTGCAGTTGAGTGACCTGTGTTGTGGCTCTCTAGAGGGAAGGCACAAATTTTGCTGTCACCCAGCCCAATCCAGACGTGTATTGGGGCCAGGTTTCAGGCAAATAGAGCAGTAAGTGCAGAGACATGTTCACTCTCTAAAAGTGGCATTTCTAAAATAGTAAAGTTAAATCCAACCTCACCAGTAAGTAGGATTTTCAATAAATAAATAAAGCTACTCCTCTCCGATATGGAATTACCAAATAAAAAGTATAGGGGAATACACAGAGCTAACCTATGAGAGGGGTAGACCTCACAGTAGTGAAAAATGAAATAGACTGTTTGGTACTTACAGGACACGCGAACCACCAAAGTACATAGCTTATTTTTTACTTACATAGCATCATGCACCTAGGACTACCTAGGGCCTACCTTAGGTGTCAATTATATGTGATAAAAGGGGAGTTTAAGGCTTGGCAAGTAGGCTGGGACTCCCCTGGGAGACCCCTGAGTCTATGCCCAGAACCATAACTCTGCCAGTCGAGTACTTACCTAAAAGCCGATAACTCACTTTTCTTCCATAGGCTAACATTGAGTGGTTTCACTTGGAAATTCTTCTAAGTGGTGTGGAGTTTTGGAACTTTAAAATATTCATCTAAAATCAGCCGAACAACGAATTCTGATTTACTCACCTGTTATCAGGAGAGACCTCAGTGCTGCATCTTGGAGCTCGGTACTGACCCTGAAAAGTAATTTTAACCGTACTTACCAGTAACTCGAATTTCCTTCCATGGGATATCATTGCCTGCTTTTTGCTGAAAATTTTCTAAGTGTCGATTTTTGAAACTTACAAATATTCTTTAAAAATCGTACCAACTGTGAAAACTTAATTGTTTACCTGTTTTAGATAGATGTCCCAGTACTGAGCCTAGGAGCCCAGCACTGGATTACAAAAGTAACGAGAACGTACTTTACCCGTAACTTGAATTTTCTTCCATAGGAAACCATTGACTGTTTTTCTGTGAAATTTCTTCTAAGTGTCGATTTTGCAAACATGTAAATATTCCTTAAAAATCGCCTGTATAACTTAAACGCCGTTTCTCAACTGCTTACAGGTGGTACAGTAGTGCTGGATCTAGGATCCAACACTGACCTAGAAAAAGTAACCATAATCCCACTTACCTGCTAAGTGAATTTCCTTCCATAGGATAACGTTGGTATTTTGATCAGCAAAAGTTTCTAAGTGTCAACTTTTAAAATAGCAAAATATTGCTTAAAAATCACAACAGTAACTAAAACGAATTTACTCACTTGTTTCCAAGAACTGTCCCAGGACTGAATCTAGGATCCAGTCCTGGATTTAGAAAAGTAATCCTGAAAGTAATTAATTGCATATAACTTAAAATTCCCATTGAGCTCAATGTATTATTGTGATTCAAATTGTGTTGCCTATTGCAATAAACTGTAACTATGACCTGCAAAAGTCAATTGCCTATTGCAAAGTATTTAACTAAAGCATCTCATTCTGAGAAAGTATATTTTGATACCTATTGTTGGTTCTAAAATAAAACAACAATATCTTTTGTATGCAAACCAATGGCCTAGAGTTCAGTTCTTGAGTGTGTGAGACCATTTGCTGACTGAGTGTGTACAACAAATGTTTTACACTGTACTCTGATACTGCCTTACAGCTCGGCAAGCTACCACTTTAGAGAGTAAGGTTATATCTAACTTTAGCCTCTGCCAAACCTCTGGGGACTCTGTGCACACTGTACCTATTTGGGAACAGTATATACAGAGCCACTTTCTCACAGTAGTGATAAAGTGATTAGAGTCCTAAGGCCAACATAAAGATACAGCAAAACGTGAGGTGAAAAGCAAAAAGGTTGCTGGTAGGCCACCTTAAGGATGCCAGGTCTAACAAAAACTGAACTAAGGATAACATGAGTAAAACATCAGGTTTCTCTACTGCATTTGGTGAGACAAGTGGGCCTTCTTTTATCTTCCATTCAAGCAATCTTTGACAGACCCCTTTATTATAGAGCTTTTCAAGGATTAAAGATAAGGCACTTACAAAGGAGTCCCAAATAATCAGAGATGGTTGACTTCTGTAATATGGGTCGTAGACTAAAAGCAGCACAAAAACAGAGTGCAACAGGGTCCAAAAAACTTGAGTGCCACAAGAGAGTTTGAATGCAAGCGTATCCTTTTACAGATCCAGAGATATACTCATGCAATTTTTATTTTTAGGACAGAACGTGCATGATGAAAAAAACATTGTTTTTAAAAAGCGCATTGCAGAATATCAGTACTTTGATGTGGGAAAACTTCAAAACTTTCAAACAAAATATTTGTAGGCAGCTTACAGCAAGTTGTTGTGGCCGAGTGGTTAAGGCGATGGACTAGAAATCCATTGGGGTATCCCCGCGCAGATTCGAATCCTGCCAACAACGAGAATCTTTTTATTATCGGCTACAATTTCAGAAGTTAACCTTTAGTATTTCTTCCATTTCAGTTTTATAAATAGGTGGCTTATTTTTGTGTCACTATTGCCTCTCCACATATTTGTTATCGCTACCTCTTTCATGTCTTTGCTACACCTCATTCCTACTTTAGCACTGGTGTAAACGCTTCAAATTATTATACCGTTGCTCTCTCATTCATACCTGCGCATGCACTTGAAAGTTACTTTACCAATAAAAGACGCAAAGAGAGAAATAGAACAAAAGTGCTGGCTGGATTGGCAAACACACTTCATAAAACTGCATTTTCTTTTTTATTCTCCCCCGTGTTACATGCTTAACCTCCCCATGTGTAATTTCTCTTAACCTGCTGTCCCAGGAAGAGAATTTCATGTACAGGCTCTTTCTGTGTTTTTTTCCCTAGTCTGTCTTTCCCATTTCTTAGCTGTGTAACTGTTCCTTCACGCACTCTATTTAAACGCCATCAATCTCATTTGAGCTCCTTGCTCCCGCTTCTGTTTTCTCCACCTCTCATACTGCCAGTTCTCTCTTTCTCTGTGGTTGGTGGCTACTTTCCTGAGCTTCCGAAGCCACGTGGTTCCTGCCTCTTGTTGTCAGACTTGAATTGGAAAAGAAACCATATTAACAAGCCTTTACCACTCACACACGGCGGAAGGTTATACTTTAATTCAGTGAGCTAAGAAAAGCGTGTTGTTGGTCCCCTACGAGCCATTGTGCTTGCTTCATCATGATTTGGCACCAGTCATTAGCCGCAGCTCTGCTAATGAGCCACTGAGGTCAGTTTCAATATTTACTCAAAAACATAACCATACAGCCCACCCCTCAACTGTGTATTTATCTTGCTTTTCTGCTGTTCGTGTGATTAGCTGGGAGGAGCTCACGGCGACATCCTCCCTTTAAAAGTGTAGATGGATCACTCTCTAACTCTTTCTTGCTTCACATACAAATGGCTTGAAAGGTGCAGGGAAGATGCAGGTCTAATAGACAGAATAGAAGGCCTGTGCCAGGTGGGTTTCTCTGCATTGGTGTCCCATCACAGGTCCGCAAGTGTAATGTGTGATCTTTGACTCCTGCCATTTCACAAGCAGGCGGCCAGGAAACGGTTTCAGCCTATCAACCACTGAGGAGACGCAGCCTCTGAATGAGGAATGAGGAAGCAATGAATACATCCAGCCTATCACAGGAACAGCCCTGAGTGTTCCGAATTATAAATTCTCCATGTCATTGTATGTCGTTGAGCCCAAGTAGCTCGCCGTGATCGTATAGTGGTTAGTACTCTGCGTTGTGGCCGCAGCAACCTCGGTTCGGATCCGAGTCACGGCATTGTGGTTGGCAATGTCACGGCAGTTGGGTGTTAATTTTACAGAATTAGCAAATGTACCAGTGGTTTTTGTAAAATGTCTATTAAAAACAGATCCTTTCAAATATTTAAACCATCTAACAACAAATGATTTAAACTTGCATGATTATAAGCTGTAGCTATAATGTATTTACTTACATAAATTATCGTTCTTGAACCTATTGGGGGTGGAGGGGGAGCGGAGCTCACCCCCCAGGTGCAGTTGAGTGACCTGTGTTGTGGCTCTCTAGAGGGAAGGCACAAATTTTGCTGTCACCCAGCCCAATCCAGACGTGTATTGGGGCCAGGTTTCAGGCAAATAGAGCAGTAAGTGCAGAGACATGTTCACTCTCTAAAAGTGGCATTTCTAAAATAGTAAAGTTAAATCCAACCTCACCAGTAAGTAGGATTTTCAATAAATAAATAAAGCTACTCCTCTCCGATATGGAATTACCAAATAAAAAGTATAGGGGAATACACAGAGCTAACCTATGAGAGGGGTAGACCTCACAGTAGTGAAAAATGAAATAGACTGTTTGGTACTTACAGGACACGCGAACCACCAAAGTACATATCTTATTTTTTACTTACATAGCATCATGCACCTAGGACTACCTAGGGCCTACCTTAGGTGTAAATTATATGTAATAAAAGAGGAGTTTAAGGCTTGGCAAGTAGGCTGGGACTCCCCTGGGAGACCCCTGAGTCTATTCCCAGAACCATAAATCTGCCAGTCGAGTACTTACCTAAAAGCCGATAACTCACTTTTCTTCCATAGGCTAACATTGAGTGGTTTCACTTGGAAATTCTTCTAAGTGGTGTGGAGTTTTGGAACTTTAAAATATTCATCTAAAATCAGCCGAACAACGAATTCTGATTTACTCACCTGTTATCAGGAGAGACCTCAGTGCTGCATCTTGGAGCTCAGTACTGACCCTGAAAAGTAATTTTAACCGTACTTACCAGTAACTCGAATTTCCTTCCATGGGATATCATTGCCTGCTTTTTGCTGAACATTTTCTAAGTGTCGATTTTTGAAACTTACAAATATTCTTTAAAAATCGTACCAACTGTGAAAACGTAATTGTTTACCTGTTTTAGATAGATGTCCCAGTACTGAGCCTAGGAGCCCAGCACTGGATTACAAAAGTAACGAGAACGTACTTCACCCGTAACTTGAATTTTCTTCCATAGGAAACCATTGACTGTTTTTCTGTGAAATTTCTTCTAAGTGTCGATTTTGCAAACATGTAAATATTCCTTAAAAATCGCCTGTATAACTTAAACGCAGTTTCTCAACTGCTTACAGGTGGTACAGTAGTGCTGGATCTAGGATCCAACACTGACCTAGAAAAAGTTACCATAACCCCACTTACCTGCTAAGTGAATTTCCTTCCATAGGATAACATTGGTAATTTGATCAGCAAAAGTTTCGAAGTGTCAACTTTTAAAATAGCAAAATATTGCTTAAAAATCACAACAGTAACTAAAACGAATTTACTCACTTGTTTCCAAGAACTGTCCCAGGACTGAATCTAGGATCCAGTCCTGGATTTAGAAAAGTAATCCTGAAAGTAATTAATTGCATATAACTTAAAATTCCCATTGAGCTCAATGTATTATTGTGATTCAAATTGTGTTGCCTATTGCAATAAACTGTAACTATGACCTGCAAAAGTCAATTGCCTATTGCAAAGTATTTAACTAAAGCATCTCATTCTGAGAAAGTATATTTTGATACCTATTGTTGGTTCTAAAATAAAACAACAATATCTTTTGTATGCAAACCAATGGCCTAGAGTTCAGTTCTTGAGTGTGTGAGACCATTTGCTGACTGAGTTTGTACAACAAATGTTTTACACTGTACTCTGATACTGCCTTACTGCTCGGCAAGCTACCACTTTAGAGAGTAAGGTTATATCTAACTTTAGCCTCTGCCAAACCTCTGGGGACTGGGGACTCTGTGCACACTGTACCTATTTGGGAACAGTATATACAGAGCCACTTTCTCACAATAGTGATAAAGTGATTAGAGTCCTAAGGCCAACATAAAGATACAGCAAAACGTGAGGTGAAAAGCAAAAAGGTTGCTGGTAGGCCACCTTAAGGATGCCAGGTCTAACAAAAACTGAACTAAGGATAACATGAGTAAAACATCAGGTTTCTCTACTGCATTTGGTGAGACAAGTGGGCCTTCTTTTATCTTCCATTCAAGCAATCTTTGACAGACCCCTTTATTATAAAGCTTTTCAAGGATTAAAGATAAGGCACTTACAAAGGAGTCCCAAATACTCAGAGATGGTTGACTTCTGTAATATGGGTCGTAGACTAAAAGCAGCGCAAAAACAGAGTGCAACAGGGTCCAAAAAACTTGAGTGCCACAAGAGAGTTTGAATGCAAGCGTATCCTTTTACAGATCCAGAGATATACTCATGCAATTTTTGTTTTTAGGACAGAACGTGCATGATGAAAAAAACATTGTTTTTAAAAAGCGCATTGCAGAATATCAGTACTATGATGTGGGAAAACTTCAAAACTTTCAAACAAAATATTTGTAGACAGCTTACAGCAAGTTGTTGTGGCCGAGTGGTTAAGGCGATGGACTAGAAATCCATTGGGGTATCCCCGCGCAGGTTCGAATCCTGCCAACAACGAGAATCTTTTTATTATCGGCTACAATTTCAGAAGTTAACCTTTAGTATTTCTTCCATTTCAGTTTTATAAATAGGTGGCTTATTTTTGTGTCACTATTGCCTCTCCACATATTTGTTATCGCTACCTCTTTCATGTCTTTGCTACACCTCATTCCTACTTTAGCACTGGTGTAAACGCTTCAAATTATTATACGGTTGCTCTCTCATTCATACCTGCGCATGCACTTGAAAGTTACTTTACCAATAAAAGACGCAAAGAGAGAAATAGAACAAAAGTGCTGGCTGGATTGGCAAACACACTTCATAAAACTGCATTTTCTTTTTTATTCTCCCCCGTGTTACATGCTTAACCTCCCCATGTGTAATTTCTCTTAACCTGCTGTCCCAGGAAGAGAATTTCATCTACAGGCTCTTTCTGTGTTTTTTTCCCTAGTCTGTCTTTCCCATTTCTTAGCTGTGTAACTGTTCCTTTACGCGCTCTATTTAAACGCCATCAATCTCATTTGAGCTCCTTGCTCCCGCTTCTGTTTTCTCCACCTCTCATACTGCCAGTTCTCTCTTTCTCTGTGGTTGGTGGCTACTTTCCTGAGCTTCCGAAGCCACGTGGTTCCTGCCTCTTGTTGTCAGACTTGAATTGGAAAAGGAACCATATTAACAAGCCTTTACCACTCACACACGGCGGAAGTTTATACTTTAATTCAGTGAGCTAAGAAAAGCGTGTTGTGGGTCCCCTACGAGCCATGGTGCTTGCTTCATCATGATTTGGCACCAGTCATTAGCCGCAGCTCTGCTAATGAGCCACTGAGGTCAGTTTCAATATTTACTCAAAAACATAACCATGCAGCCCACCCCTCAACTGTGTATTTATCTTGCTTTTCTGCTGTTCGTGTGATTAGCTGGGAGGAGCTCACGGCGACATCCTCCCTATAAAAGTGTAGATGGATCACTCTCTAACTCTTTCTTGCTTCACATACAAATGGCTTGAAAGGTGCAGGGAAGATGCAGGTCTAATAGACAGAATAGAAGGTCTGTGCCAGGTGGGTTTCTCTGCATTGGTGTCCCATCACAGGTCCGCAAGTGTAATGTGTGATCTTTGACTCCTGGCATTTCACAAGCAGGCGGCCAGGAAACGGTTTCAGCCTATCAACCACTGAGGAGACGCAGCCTCTGAATGAGGAATGAGGAAGCAATGAATACATCCAGCCTATCACAGGAACAGCCCTGAGTGTTCCGAATTATATATTCTCCATGTCATTGTATGTTGTTGAGCCCAAGTAGCTCGCCGTGATCGTATAGTGGTTAGTACTCTGCGTTGTGGCCGCAGCAACCTCGGTTCGAATCCGAGTCACGGCATTGTGGTTGGCAATGTCACGGCAGTTGGGTGTTAATTTTACAGAATTAGCAAATGTACCAGTGGTTTTTGTAAAATGTCTATTAAAAACAGATCCTTTCAAATATTTAAACCATCTAACAACAAATGATTTAAACTCGCATGATTATAAGCTGTAGCTATAATGTATTTACTTACATAAATTATCGTTCTTGAACCTATTGGGGGTGGAGGGGGAGCGGAGCTCACCCCCCAGGTGCAGTTGAGTGACCTGTGTTGTGGCTCTCTAGAGGGAAGGCACAAATTTTGCTGTCACCCAGCCCAATCCAGACGTGTATTGGGGCCAGGTTTCAGGCAAATAGAGCAGTAAGTGCAGAGACATGTTCACTCTCTAAAAGTGGCATTTCTAAAATAGTAAAGTTAAATCCAACCTCACCAGTAAGTAGGATTTTCAATAAATAAATAAAGCTACTCCTCTCCGATATGGAATTACCAAATGAAAAGTATAGGGGAATACACAGAGCTAACCTATGAGAGGGGTAGACCTCACAGTAGTGAAAAATGAAATAGACTGTTTGGTACTTACAGGACACGCGAACCACCAAAGTACATATCTTATTTTTTACTTACATAGCATCATGCACCTAGGACTACCTAGGGCCTACCTTAGGTGTAAATTATATGTAATAAAAGGGGAGTTTAAGGCTTGGCAAGTAGGCTGGGACTCCCCTGGGAGACCCCTGAGTCTATGCCCAGAACCATAACTCTGCCAGTCGAGTACTTACCTAAAAGCCGATAACTCGCGGCGCTGGCCAAGATGGCCGCAACGGAGTGAGGCTCCCGGCTGCCGGACCCCTCAGCGCCGATCCTCCTCCACTGATGCCGTCCCAGGTCCTGGCTGCAGACCGGCGCGGGTGGAGGAACTGACGCACTACCCCCGGCCCGAGTTTCGAGACATCCGACACCCCCGCGGTGGAGCTGGACGGCCCGCGAGCCGCGCCGGCACCTGGCTGCGTCCTTCTGGTTCTGTGTGGGGCGCTGCCCGCTACGCGAGGCCCCGGCGCGCCACGAGGGGCACAGGCCCCACGCTTGCCACTGGCTGACCTGCCCCTGCCGATGATCACCGGCGCTCGCCTGGCGGAAAAGGGGCCCTAGTCGGCGGGGAGATCGACCCGCATTCGCCTTGGCGGCGCTGGGCCGCCTGGAGGTCTGGACTGCCGCTGATGCCTCTTGGGAGGTGGATCTCCTTGGCCGCCCCGCTGTGCCCCCCCTGGTGGGTCCCTGGCTGCTGGAATCCGGGAGAGCCCTACAGGAGCGCAGACTCGTTGTTGGCAGCCTCACGCCCGGAGGAGCTGTGATCTGGGCCCCGGTTGCCGGTGACTTTGAGGTGAGCCGGGACGGGAGAAGCTGGAGGGGCGCTTCTTGGGGGTGGCGTAGCCCTCATCGGCGGGCAGGTCGGCCCGCGCAGAGAGAGAGACCCAGGTTGGGGGGATCGGAACTGTCGCGTTGTGGCGGCTTGAGGGGGCCCCTTCCTGCTGCTTTCCCCTGGCGGACTCCCGGTGGGGTGCAGCACTTGGACTAATCGTTTCTTGTTGGCACCTGGATGGGGTGGTGACCCCCTGCGCCCCCGAATCGCTGCCCCGGGACCACTGCTGGCGGGGGGGGCCCCCCCCCTTCGAGCCCCCTCCTGCCCCAGGATTTAGGGGGGGCTGGACTCTCGGCCCTGGAGTCTCCTGTTGCCCTGACCGGACGACGCCTCGGTGGCCCCCAGCAACCCACCGTTGGATAGCGGGTGACCGCTTTGGCTCGTGGCGCGCGCCGCGGTGACGGCGGCCTGGTCGGACCCTGACAAAGCGGTTGGGGGTGCCCGTGCCCTTCCTCCTTGCCCCCGACCTCCTCCCTCGCTGGCCTGTGTGGAGCGGTGCCGCGTTTGTGGAGCAGGAGTCGCCTGCTGTCCTCCGGGCCTCCTCACGGATCGGGCCCCTACTTCTTCGGTCCGCCATGGGCAAGGAGAGGGGATCCAAGTTGCCGGGTACGTCCCACCAGACGAGGATCGACCAGTTTGCCAGCTCGGACCCTCCGGGTGGGGGGGGGGCTTCGGCCCCGAATAAAGACTTGGCCGTCATCCTTCAGGCCATCGACGCCTCCCGCACCTCCCTGGAGGGGATGGTTGGCGAGGTGAAGGTCGACGTTGCGCTCCTACGGCAGGACCTCCGCAACGCCACGGCCCGCATTACGGAGGCAGAATCCCGGATTTCCACAGCGGAAGACGACATTCACCTGCTGCAAGACCAGGTCAGAGAACTCACCACCCACTCTAAAGAACTACACCGGCGGGCAGAGGACGCCGAAAATCGTGCCCGTCGTAACAACCTTCGCCTGGTGGGCTTTCCGGAAGGAGTGGAATCTGGCCGCGCCGACGATTTCCTCGAGCAATGGTTCAAGTCCTGGATGCCGGAGACCGGGCTGTCGACCTGGTTTGTGGTGGAGAGGGCGCACCGGTCTCTGGCGGCCAAACCTCCTGTGGGGGCTCCCCCGCGCCCGTTTATCCTCCGAATCCTCAATTTCAGAGACAGAGACGCTATCTTGCGGGAGGCGCGAGTGCGTGGCCCCTTGACCTTTGACAATCACACCATCATGATTTTTCCGGACTACACCCGGGAGGTCCAGGAGCAGCGCCGCTCCTACACAGAGGTGAAGCAAAAGCTGCGCTCCCTGGGTCTTCAGTACCAGCTCCAATTCCCGGCCCGCCTCCGTGTTGTTTTCCAGGACAAGACTCTCTTCTTTGATACCCCTCGGGCAGCCTGGACCTGGCTCACGGAGGAGAAGCCTCTGCGCCATGCCGCGGCGATGTCGCCCGCTACGGGGGCCCGGGGCAAAGAGGTGCTTGGAACCCGACGACCTCGGCGCAGGAAACGCACGCAGTCCCGGCTGCGCCGCGGAGGGGCGGTGGCCCGAACCAGGTCTGCCAATGCTTCTGAGAGGCGTGTGAGGGACTCTTCGGCCTCCTCTGGTGCATCATCTCACGTGGCTGGGGGTCCCCGGCGCCGCCTGTCGCCCGGACCGGGGGGATCTCCCGCCCCCCTCACCATACAGTCTGACTTGTCTGACCTCTCCCGTAGTCCCGCCATGTAACTTGCTGACTGAGCCAAATCTCTACGGGGAGGGGTGATTGCCTTATTTGATGGAGGGGTGGAGGGGGTTTCCACTCCTACGCTTTCTTACAACTACCTGGGACGTATCATTGAAATCCGTTCTTCTGGAGGGGTCCACTACGTTCTCCACACCCGAGCATCTAGGCTTGGGGTCTCGTACCTGTTGGGTTGTTCGGGCGACAGATGCTTCCGTTTTTGAAGTGTAGGGTGGGGGGTGGGGGTCTGGGGTTGGGGGTTTGTTGGCTGTTTCTTCTTAAGGGACTGTTTTGTTTGGGTTGGTTTTGGTTTTGGTTTTCTTTGGGCGTCTGTTACTACACCACACTCGACACACTGCTGCGCCTCACCTTGCATTCATTCATGCGCGCCTTGCTGCCGCTTGCCTTCACGCGTGGTCCGTTGCCCCTCCCTGGTGGAGGACCCGTGGTCCTGGCTTCTTCTGGCCGCTTCCTTTCTGGCATGCTCTGTTCCCCTCGCTCCCATGGATGACCTCCCCTCCAAAGCGCTTATGCGCATCCTGTCATGGAACGTGAATGGCCTATTAGACAGACTCAAACGCACTGCAGTCCTTAAATATGCTCACCGTAATGAGATCGACGTGCTCCTTCTTCAGGAGACCCATTTGCTAGGCGAGAGGTGTCCCTTCTTGGCCAGATACGGGTACGATCGGGTGTGGCACTCTGGGTTCTCCCGCGGGTCTCGGGGGGTCGCCGTCCTGCTGCGCCGTTCTGTTCCCTTTGTCTTTACCCGGGTGGCCCGTGACCCCCAGGGGATGGGGATCGCAGTCTGTGGCACACTGGAAGGTCGGCCGCTTACTTTTCTTTCGCTCTACGCGCCACCCACCGGGTTGGCCCAAGCATTATCCCATGCCGCGTCCCTGCTGGCCGCTCTACCGCCGGGTGCTGTGGTTCTGGGTGGGGACTTCAACGCTGTCTCTGCCCCATTGCTTGACTCTTCTGGACCGGTCTCGACGCCCCGCGCCGCGCGGGCTAAACAGCTGGTGGGGTGGGCGGAGGCTCAGGGCTTGTGCGACGCCTGGCGTATCTGGCATCCGCGCGCGCGGCAATACACCCACACCTCGGCCGCCCACCACACTCATGCGCGGATTGACGCAATCTTTGTCCCGTCCACCGAGTGTGCGGGCATCCAAGATGTCCGCATTCTTCCTAGAGGGATATCTGATCATTCCCCTGTCCTCCTGGGTCTGGGGCCCCCGCCCCACGGGGCCCGTCAAATGTGGCGCTTCAACGCCTGGTTTCTCCGAGATAAGAGACTCTGCAAGGAGGTAGGGTCCGCGCTGGCGCAGTACTTTAATGACAACGACGGGTCTGTCTCCTCGGCGGGCACCCTCTGGGAGGCGGGTAAAGCCACCATCAGGGGGGCCGCCAAGGCGTTGGTGGTGCGGCACCGCCAGACGCAGCTTCAGCAACTTACTGCTTGCGAGGCCCGGGCGTTACGTTTGGAACAATCTCTGTCCGCGGATGGGGATCCGACCGTAGATCGTCAACTGCGGCTTCTGCGGGACGAGATTCACCAACGGTCAATGGATGCGGCCAAGCTTCTCTGGCGGTCCTCGGTGGCGAGGGTCTACGGGTGGGGGGACAAGAATGGGGCTCTGCTGCACCGGCTGGTTACCTACCCCGGGGCGTCGCGCATCATACCGGCGGTCACTGATTCAGAAGGCCAGCTTCAGTCCACCTCCGTGGCCATGGCCAACGCCTTCGCTCAATACTATGCTCAGCTATACCGGGCCCGGGCGTCGGATTTGTCTCTAGCTTCGCTGCTGGCAACTCACAATTTCAAACTGCCTTGTCTTCGGTCCAGTGACTGGGAGAGTCTGGAGGTGCCCATCTCTCTGGAGGAGATTGGGGAGGCAATTGGGCGCACGTCGGCGGGGAAGACCCCGGGACCGGACGGATTCCCGCAAGAACTTTACGCCGCCTACAAGGACCTCCTGATCCCTCGGTTGAGCGCCCTTTATGCTGACGCGATTGAACGCGGTTCCTTCCGCCCAGAGGCCGATATGGCCACGATTGTGGTCCTGCCCAAGTCCGCGCCGCCCTCCTGCGACAGGTCAGCGTACCGACCGATCTCTCTCATCAACACGGACATCAAACTCTACGCGGCGGTCCTGGCACAGAGGCTTCGGCCCTTTCTGCCCCACCTGGTGCACCCGGACCAATGTGGCTTCATGCCGGACCGCGGTACTCGCCATTGCCTCCGTCGACTTCACGTGGCCCTGGCTCATCGCCACCGCATATCCCCATATCTCACCCTCCTACTTGCCGACTTTGAGAAGGCGTTTGATTCGGTTGGGTGGTCCTACCTATTTGAGGTCCTGACTCATATGGGTTTCGGCCCCAAATTTGTCGGAATGGTGCGGGTCCTCTACGCGCGCCCTCGTGCTCGAGTGCTAGTTAACGGGGCGTTGTCGACGCCGTTTCGGATCGGTCGGGGGACGCGGCAGGGATGCCCACTGTCGCCTCTCCTCTTTGCCCTCGCTATGGAACCCCTTGCTGCCCTGGTCCGCACAGACCCTGTTCTTCGGGGCTGGGAGTGGCCGGGTCTTGCGCCCGACAGAATAGCCCTTTATGCGGACGACGTGTTATTGTATCTCAGCGACCCGGCGCGATCTGGTCCCCGTGCCCTCCATCTCTTGGGCCTTTTTGGCCGCGTGTCTGGCCTCTTCTTAAACTCGCACAAATCGGTCCTTGTGCCTCTGCACCCCTCTCGGGAATGCTTTGACTGGCAGGACAGGATTCCCCTTCGCCGGCTGTCCTTTAAATACCTGGGCATTTGGGTCTCTCTGCTCCCGGAACTGAGCTGGGCCCTCAATGTGGCTCCCCTGGTCAAAAAGGCCAAGGCTGACCTGACGCGCTGGCAACCGCTCCCGCTCAATCCGCTGGGGAGGGTGGCACTCTACAAAATGATGATCCTTCCCCGGTTCCTGTACATCTTACAAAACACCCCCGTGTCCTTTCCGCGGCCTTGGTTCCGCGAGCTGGACGGGCTGGCGACTCGATTCCTCTGGGGCGGTGGACGGCCGCGGCTGGCCTTGTCGACGTGTCGTCTACCCACCTTTGATGGAGGGTTGGGTATGACCAATCTATACCTCTACTATTTGGCCACTCGCCTTCTCGTCATTCACGATTGGTTCGGAGGGGGATGGTCCGACCCGGCCTATAGGTTGGAACTAGCCGATTTGGGTTTTCCCTGCATTTTAGATCGCCTGTACGGAGCTCCCATCCCCTCTTCTTGCCCCGGAATCACTAGGGCGGTTTTCCTGGCCTGGCGAGCGGCGCTTCGCCATACCCGGTGGACTGGGCGGCTGACTCGCGCCACTCCCCTTTGGCACGGGGTGCTGTTGCGGGACGTTACTGCCCTGGAGGGCTTTAGGTCATGGGACCTGCTCGGCATCTCCCAGTTGGGGGACGTCTGGCGGGGGGGGCGCATGTGCTCATACGCAGAGCTACAGGAACGCTTCTCCCTTCACTCGTCACAGTTTTATAGGTACCTCCAGCTGCGCCATGCCATACGCACTTATACTCCTTTAGATGTTCGACTGCCAGACCACAGTCCCCCTGAAGCTCAGGTCTTGCTGGGTAACCTGGGGAGGGGGGGTATCTCCCGTATACACCGCTCACTTATTAACAATACCCCCGCGGTTCAGGATGGCTTGAGAGAGAGATGGGAGGGTTGGGTGGGGCCCTTGGACGAGGTGGACTGGAGGGACGCCCTTATGGCCCCCCGGCTGGTGACGGCCTCTGCCAAGTTGCGGCTGATTCAGATATACTACCTCCATACTGCATATCTCACACCGGCACGTCTACACCGAGCGGGCCTCTCTGTCACCGCATCTTGCCCCCGCTGTGGCTTTGACCCGGCCGACTTTCTCCATATGGTGTGGTCCTGTCCGGACCTAAGAGATTACTGGAGGGGCATAGAGGCCGACCTCACGGAGGTGTTGGGTTGGGAGGTACCACATAACCCTAGGCACACCCTGCTGGGCATCACGGACGGTCTACAAGGCACTCGTGCAGAGAAACTGTTCCTTATGACGGCCTTCATGGTGGCAAAGAGAGACATTGCAGCGGCATGGAAACACCCACGGCCGCCTACTTTGGCTAAATGGAGTGCTGGTGTGGACTGGTGCGCGGCCCAGGAACGTACTCTCTATCAGGCGAGGGGCTGTCCTAAGAAATACCGTAGGGTATGGGGGAAGTGGTTGGGCAATATACTGTGATTGGGCGCTTTGGGGGTAGGGGTGGGGGGCAGGGCTCGGGTGGGGACGAGGGGGGGCATGCTTTCAACCTGTGTGAATGTACAGTGGTGGTTGTCAGGCGCAAGGTTTTAATACTGTGTTTTTCAAAATCTCCAATAAAAATTGTTTATCAAAAAAAAAAGCCGATAACTCACTTTTCTTCCATAGGCTAACATTGAGTGGTTTCACTTGGAAATTCTTCTAAGTGGTGTGGAGTTTTGGAACTTTAAAATATTCATCTAAAATCAGCCGAACAACGAATTCTGATTTACTCACCTGTTATCAGGAGAGACCTCAGTGCTGCATCTTGGAGCTCAGTACTGACCCTGAAAAGTAATTTTAACCGTACTTACCAGTAACTCGAATTTCCTTCCATGGGATATCATTGCCTGCTTTTTGCTGAACATTTTCTAAGTGTCGATTTTTGAAACTTACAAATATTCTTTAAAAATCGTACCAACTGTGAAAACGTAGTTGTTTACCTGTTTTAGATAGATGTCCCAGTACTGAGCCTAGGAGCCCAGCACTGGATTACAAAAGTAACGAGAACGTACTTTACCCGTAACTTGAATTTTCTTCCATAGGAAACCATTGACTGTTTTTCTGTGAAATTTCTTCTAAGTGTCGATTTTGCAAACATGTCAATATTCCTTAAAAATCGCCTGTATAACTTAAACGCAGTTTCTCAACTGCTTACAGGTGGTACAGTAGTGCTGGATCTAGGATCCAACACTGACCTAGAAAAAGTAACCATAACCCCACTTACCTGCTAAGTGAATTTCCTTCCATAGGATAACATTGGTAATTTGATCAGCAAAAGTTTCTAAGTGTCAACTTTTAAAATAGCAAAATATTGCTTAAAAATCACAACAGTAACTAAAACGAATTTACTCACTTGTTTCCAAGAACTGTCCCAGGACTGAATCTAGGATCCAGTCCTGGATTTAGAAAAGTAATCCTGAAAGTAATTAATTGCATATAACTTAAAATTCCCATTGAGCTCAATGTATTATTGTGATTCAAATGGTGTTGCCTATTGCAATAAACTGTAACTATGACCTGCAAAAGTCAATTGCCTATTGCAAAGTATTTAACTAAAGCATCTCATTCTGATAAAGTATATTTTGATACCTATTGTTGGTTCTAAAATAAAACAACAATATCTTTTGTATGCAAACCAATGGCCTAGAGTTCAGTTCTTGAGTGTGTGAGACCATTTGCTGACTGAGTGTGTACAACAAATGTTTTACACTGTACTCTGATACTGCCTTACTGCTCGGCAAGCTACCACTTTAGAGAGTAAGGTTATATCTAACATTAGCCTCTGCCAAACCTCTGGGGACTGGGGACTCTGTGCACACTGTACCTATTTGGGAACAGTATATACAGAGCCACTTTCTCACAGTAGTGATAAAGTGATTAGAGTCCTACGGCCAACATAAAGATACAGCAAAACGTGAGGTGAAAAGCAAAAAGGTTGCTGGTAGGCCACCTTAAGGATGCCAGGTCTAACAAAAACTGAACTAAGGATAACATGAGTAAAACATCAGGTTTCTCTACTGCATTTGGTGAGACAAGTGGGCCTTCTTTTATCTTCCATTCAAGCAATCTTTGACAGACCCCTTAATTATAGAGCTTTTCAAGGATTAAAGATAAGGCACTTACAAAGGAGTCCCAAATAATCAGAGATGGTTGACTTCTGTAATATGGGTCGTAGACTAAAAGCAGCACAAAAACAGAGTGCAACAGGGTCCAAAAAACTTGAGTGCCACAAGAGAGTTTGAATGCAAGCGTATCCTTTTACAGATCCAGAGATATACTCATGCAATTTTTATTTTTAGGACAGAACGTGCATGATGAAAAAAACATTGTTTTTAAAAAGCGCATTGCAGAATATCAGTACTTTGATGTGGGAAAACGTCAAAACTTTCAAACAAAATATTTGTAGGCAGCTTACAGCAAGTTGTTGTGGCCGAGTGGTTAAGGCGATGGACTAGAAATCCATTGGGGTATCCCCGCGCAGGTTCGAATCCTGCCAACAACGAGAATCTTTTTATTATCGGCTACAATTTCAGAAGTTAACCTTTAGTATTTCTTCCATTTCAGTTTTATAAATAGGTGGCTTATTTTTGTGTCACTATTGCCTCTCCACATATTTGTTATCGCTACCTCTTTCATGTCTTTGCTACACCTCATTCCTACTTTAGCACTGGTGTAAACGCTTCAAATTATTATACCGTTGCTCTCTCATTCATACCTGCGCATGCACTTGAAAGTTACTTTACCAATAAAAGACGCAAAGAGAGAAATAGAACAAAAGTGCTGGCTGGATTGGCAAACACACTTCATAAAACTGCATTTTCTTTTTTATTCTCCCCCGTGTTACATGCTTAACCTCCCCATGTGTAATTTCTCTTAACCTGCTGTCCCAGGAAGAGAATTTCATGTACAGGCTCTTTCTGTGTTTTTTTCCCTAGTCTGTCTTTCCCATTTCTTAGCTGTGTAACTGTTCCTTTACGCGCTCTATTTAAACGCCATCAATCTCATTTGAGCTCCTTGCGCCCACTTCTGTTTTCTCCACCTCTCATACTGCCAGTTCTCTCTTTCTCTGTGGTTGGTGGCTACTTTCCTGAGCTTCCGAAGCCACGTGGTTCCTGCCTCTTGTTGTCAGACTTGAATTGGAAAAGGAACCATATTAACAAGCCTTTACCACTCACACACGGCGGAAGTTTATACTTTAATTCAGTGAGCTAAGAACAGCGTGTTGTGGGTCCCCTACGAGCCATTGTGCTTGCTTCATCATGATTTGGCACCAGTCATTAGCCGCAGCTCTGCTAATGAGCCACTGAGGTCAGTTTCAATATTTACTCAAAAACATAACCATGCAGCCCACCCCTCAACTGTGTATTTATCTTGCTTTTCTGCTGTTCGTGTGATTAGCTGGGAGGAGCTCACGGCGACATCCTCCCTATAAAAGTGTAGATGGATCACTCTCTAACTCTTTCTTGCTTCACATACAAATGGCTTGAACGGTGCAGGGAAGATGCAGGTCTAATAGACAGAATAGAAGGCCTGTGCCAGGTGGGTTTCTCTGCATTGGTGTCCCATCACAGGTCCGCAAGTGTAATGTGTGATCTTTGACTCCTGGCATTTCACAAGCAGGCGGCCAGGAAACGGTTTCAGCCTATCAACCACTGAGGAGACGCAGCCTCTGAATGAGGAATGAGGAAGCAATGAATACATCCAGCCTATCACAGGAACAGCCCTGAGTGTTCCGAATTATAAATTCTCCATGTCAGTGTATGTAGTTGAGCCCAAGTAGCTCGCCGTGATCGTATAGTGGTTAGTACTCTGCGTTGTGGCCGCAGCAACCTCGGTTCGAATCCGAGTCACGGCATTGTGGTTGGCAATGTCACGGCAGTTGGGTGTTAATTTTACAGAATTAGCAAATGTTCCAGTGGTTTTTGTAAAATGTCTATTAAAAACAGATCCTTTCAAATATTTAAACCATCTAACAACAAATGATTTAAACTCGCATGATTATAAGCTGTAGCTATAATGTATTTACTTACATAAATTATCGTTCTTGAACCTATTGGGGGTGGAGGGGGAGCGGAGCTCACCCCCCAGGTGCAGTTGAGTGACCTGTGTTGTGGCTCTCTAGAGGGAAGGCACACATTTTGCTGTCACCCAGCCCAATCCAGACGTGTATTGCGGCCAGGTTTCAGGCAAATAGAGCAGTAAGTGCAGAGACATGTTCACTCTCTAAAAGTGGCATTTCTAAAATAGTAAAGTTAAATCCAACCTCACCAGTAAGTAGGATTTTCAATAAATAAATAAAGCTACTCCTCTCCGATATGGAATTACCAAATAAAAAGTATAGGGGAATACACAGAGCTAACCTATGAGAGGGGTAGACCTCACAGTAGTGAAAAATGAAATAGACTGTTTGGTACTTACAGGACACGCGAACCACCAAAGTACATATCTTATTTTTTACTTACATAGCATCATGCACCTAGGACTACCTAGGGCCTACCTTAGGTGTAAATTATATGTAATAAAAGGGGAGTTTAAGGCTTGGCAAGTAGGCTGGGACTCCCCTGGGAGACCCCTGAGTCTATGCCCAGAACCATAACTCTGCCAGTCGAGTACTTACCTAAAAGCCGATAACTCACTTTTCTTCCATAGGCTAACATTGAGTGGTTTCACTTGGAAATTCTTCTAAGTGGTGTGGAGTTTTGGAACTTTAAAATATTCATCTAAAATCAGCCGAACAACGAATTCTGATTTACTCACCTGTTATCAGGAGAGACCTCAGTGCTGCATCTTGGAGCTCGGTACTGACCCTGAAAAGTAATTTTAACCGTACTTACCAGTAACTCGAATTTCCTTCCATGGGATATCATTGCCTGCTTTTTGCTGAAAATTTTCTAAGTGTCGATTTTTGAAACTTACAAATATTCTTTAAAAATCGTACCAACTGTGAAAACGTAATTGTTTACCTGTTTTAGATAGATGTCCCAGTACTGAGCCTAGGAGCCCAGCACTGGATTACAAAAGTAACGAGAACGTACTTTACCCGTAACTTGAATTTTCTTCCATAGGAAACCATTGACTGTTTTTCTGTGAAATTTCTTCTAAGTGTCGATTTTGCAAACATGTAAATATTCCTTAAAAATCGCCTGTATAACTTAAACGCAGTTTCTCAACTGCTTACAGGTGGTACAGTAGTGCTGGATCTAGGATCCAACACTGACCTAGAAAAAGTAACCATAATCCCACTTACCTGCTAAGTGAATTTCCTTCCATAGGATAACGTTGGTATTTTGATCAGCAAAAGTTTCTAAGTGTCAACTTTGAAAATAGCAAAATATTGCTTAAAAATCACAACAGTAACTAAAACGAATTTACTCACTTGTTTCCAAGAACTGTCCCAGGACTGAATCTAGGATCCAGTCCTGGATTTAGAAAAGTAATCCTGAAAGTAATTAATTGCATATAACTTAAAATTCCCATTGAGCTCAATGTATTATTGTGATTCAAATGGTGTTGCCTATTGCAATAAACTGTAACTATGACCTGCAAAAGTCAATTGCCTATTGCAAAGTATTTAACTAAAGCATCTCATTCTGATAAAGTATATTTTGATACCTATTGTTGGTTCTAAAATAAAACAACAATATCTTTTGTATGCAAACCAATGGCCTAGAGTTCAGTTCTTGAGTGTGTGAGACCATTTGCTGACTGAGTGTGTACAACAAATGTTTTACACTGTACTCTGATACTGCCTTACTGCTCGGCAAGCTACCACTTTAGAGAGTAAGGTTATATCTAACTTTAGCCTCTGCCAAACCTCTGGGGACTGGGGACTCTGTGCACACTGTACCTATTTGGGAACAGTATATACAGAGCCACTTTCTCACAGTAGTGATAAAGTGATTAGAGTCCTACGGCCAACATAAAGATACAGCAAAACGTGAGGTGAAAAGCAAAAAGGTTGCTGGTAGGCCACCTTAAGGATGCCAGGTCTAACAAAAACTGAACTAAGGATAACATGAGTAAAACATCAGGTTTCTCTACTGCATTTGGTGAGACAAGTGGGCCTTCTTTTATCTTCCATTCAAGCAATCTTTGACAGACCCCTTTATTATAGAGCTTTTCAAGGATTAAAGATAAGGCACTTACAAAGGAGTCCCAAATAATCAGAGATGGTTGACTTCTGTAATATGGGTCGTAGACTAAAAGCAGCACAAAAACAGAGTGCAACAGGGTCCAAAAAACTTGAGTGCCACAAGAGAGTTTGAATGCAAGCGTATCCTTTTACAGATCCAGAGATATACTCATGCAATTTTTGTTTTTAGGACAGAACGTGCATGATGAAAAAAACATTGTTTTTAAAAAGCGCATTGCAGAATATCAGAACTTTGATGTGGGAAAACTTCAAAACTTTCAAACAAAATATTTGTAGGCAGCTTATAGCAAGTTGTTGTGGCCGAGTGGTTAAGGCGATGGACTAGAAATCCATTGGGGTATCCCCGCGCAGGTTCGAATCCTGCCAACAACGAGAATCTTTTTATTATCGGCTACAATTTCAGAAGTTAACCTTTAGTATTTCTTCCATTTCAGTTTTATAAATAGGTGGCTTATTTTTGTGTCACTATTGCCTCTCCACATATTTGTTATCGCTACCTCTTTCATGTCTTTGCTACACCTCATTCCTCCTTTAGCACTGGTGTAAACGCTTCAAATTATTATACGGTTGCTCTCTCATTCATACCTGCGCATGCACTTGAAAGTTACTTTACCAATAAAAGACGCAAAGAGAGAAATAGAACAAAAGTGCTGGCTGGATTGGCAAACACACTTCATAAAACTGCATTTTCTTTTTTATTCTCCCCCGTGTTACATGCTTAACCTCCCCATGTGTAATTTCTCTTAACCTGCTGTCACAGGAAGAGAATTTCATCTACAGCCTCTTTCTGTGTTTTTTTCCCTAGTCTGTCTTTCCCATTTCTTAGCTGTGTAACTGTTCCTTTACGCGCTTTATTTAAACGCCATCAATCTCATTTGAGCTCCTTGCTCCCGCTTCTGTTTTCTCCACCTCTCATACTGCCAGTTCTCTCTTTCTCTGTGGTTGGTGGCTACTTTCCTGAGCTTCCGAAGCCACGTGGTTCCTGCCTCTTGTTGTCAGACTTGAATTGGAAAAGGAACCATATTAACAAGCCTTTACCACTCACACACGGCGGAAGTTTATACTTTAATTCAGTGAGCTAAGAAAAGCCTGTTGCGGGTCCCCTACGAGCCATGGTGCTTGCTTCATCATGATTTGGCACCAGTCATTAGCCGCAGCTCTGCTAATGAGCCACTGAGGTCAGTTTCAATATTTACTCAAAAACATAACCATGCAGCCCACCCCTCAACTGTGTATTTATCTTGCTTTTCTGCTGTTCGTGTGATTAGCTGGGAGGAGCTCACGGCGACATCCTCCCTATAAAAGTGTAGATGGATCACTCTCTAACTCTTTCTTGCTTCACATACAAATGGCTTGAAAGGTGCAGGGAAGATGCAGGTCTAATAGACAGAATAGAAGGTCTGTGCCAGGTGGGTTTCTCTGCATTGGTGTCCCATCACAGGTCCGCAAGTGTAATGTGTGATCTTTGACTCCTGGCATTTCACAAGCAGGCGGCCAGGAAACGGTTTCAGCCTATCAACCACTGAGGAGACGCAGCCTCTGAATGAGGAATGAGGAAGCAATGAATACATCCAGCCTATCACAGGAACAGCCCTGAGTGTTCCGAATTATAAATTCTCCATGTCATTGTATGTCGTTGAGCCCAAGTAGCTCGCCGTGATCGTATAGTGGTTAGTACTCTGCGTTGTGGCCGCAGCAACCTCGGTTCGAATCCGAGTCACGGCATTGTGGTTGGCAATGTCACGGCAGTTGGGTGTTAATTTTACAGAATTAGCAAATGTACCAGGGGTTTTTGTAAAATGTCTATTAAAAACAGATCCTTTCAAATATTTAAACCATCTAACAACAAATGATTTAAACTCGCATGATTATAAGCTGTAGCTATAATGTATTTACTTACATAAATTATCGTTCTTGAACCTATTGGGGGTGGAGGGGGAGCGGAGCTCACCCCCCAGGTGCAGTTGAGTGACCTGTGTTGTGGCTCTCTAGAGGGAAGGCACAAATTTTGCTGTCACCCAGCCCAATCCAGACGTGTATTGGGGCCAGGTTTCAGGCAAATAGAGCAGTAAGTGCAGAGACATGTTCACTCTCTAAAAGTGGCATTTCTAAAATAGTAAAGTTAAATCCAACCTCACCAGTAAGTAGGATTTTCAATAAATAAATAAAGCTACTCCTCTCCGATATGGAATTACCAAATAAAAAGTATAGGGGAATACACAGAGCTAACCTATGAGAGGGGTAGACCTCACAGTAGTGAAAAATGAAATTGACTGTTTGGTACTTACAGGACACGCGAACCACCAAAGTACATATCTTATTTTTTACTTACATAGCATCATGCACCTAGGACTACCTAGGGCCTACCTTAGGTGTAAATTATATGTAATAAAAGGGGAGTTTAAGGCTTGGCAAGTAGGCTGGGACTCCCCTGGGAGACCCCTGAGTCTATGCCCAGAACCATAACTCTGCCAGTCGAGTACTTACCTAAACGCCGATAACTCACTTTTCTTCCATAGGCTAACATTGAGTGGTTTCACTTGGAAATTCTTCTAAGTGGTGTGGAGTTTTGGAACTTTAAAATATTCATCTAAAATCAGCCGAACAACGAATTCTGATTTACTCACCTGTTATCAGGAGAGACCTCAGTGCTGCATCTTGGAGCTCAGTATTGACCCTGAAAAGTAATTTTAACCGTACTTACCAGTAACTCGAATTTCCTTCCATGGGATATCATTGCCTGCTTTTTGCTGAACATTTTCTAAGTGTCGATTTTTGAAACTTACAAATATTCTTTAAAAATCGTACCAACTGTGAAAACGTAATTGTTTACCTGTTTTAGATAGATGTCCCAGTACTGAGCCTAGGAGCCCAGCACTGGATTACAAAAGTAACGAGAACGTACTTTACCCGTAACTTGAATTTTCTTCCATAGGAAACCATTGACTGTTTTTCTGTGAAATTTCTTCTAAGTGTCGATTTTGCAAACATGTAAATATTCCTTAAAAATCGCCTGTATAACTTAAACACAGTTTCTCAACTGCTTACAGGTGGTACAGTAGTGCTGGATCTAGGATCCAACACTGACCTAGAAAAAGTAACCATAACCCCACTTACCTGCTAAGTGAATTTCCTTCCATAGGATAACATTGGTAATTTGATCAGCAAAAGTTTCTAAGTGTCAACTTTTAAAATAGCAAAATATTGCTTAAAAATCACAACAGTAACTAAAACGAATTTACTCACTTGTTTCCAAGAACTGTCCCAGGACTGAATCTAGGATCCAGTCCTGGATTTAGAAAAGTAATCCTGAAAGTAATTAATTGCATATAACTTAAAATTCCCATTGAGCTCAATGTATTATTGTGATTCAAATTGTGTTGCCTATTGCAATAAACTGTAACTATGACCTGCAAAAGTCAATTGCCTATTGCAAAGTATTTAACTAAAGCATCTCAATCTGAGAAAGTATATTTTGATACCTATTGTTGGTTCTAAAATAAAACAACAATATCTTTTGTATGCAAACCAATGGCCTAGAGTTCAGTTCTTGAGTGTGTGAGACCATTTGCTGACTGAGTGTGTACAACAAATGTTTTACACTGTACTCTGATACTGCCTTACTGCTCGGCAAGCTACCACTTTAGAGAGTAAGGTTATATCTAACTTTAGCCTCTGCCAAACCTCTGGGGACTGGGGACTCTGTGCACACTGTACCTATTTGGGAACAGTATATACAGAGCCACTTTCTCACAGTAGTGATAAAGTGATTAGAGTCCTACGGCCAACATAAAGATACAGCAAAACGTGAGGTGAAAAGCAAAAAGGTTGCTGGTAGGCCACCTTAAGGATGCCAGGTCTAACAAAAACTGAACTAAAGATAACATGAGTAAAACATCAGGTTTCTCTACTGCATTTGGTGAGACAAGTGGGCCTTCTTTTATCTTCCATTCAAGCAATCTTTGACAGACCCCTTTATTATAGAGCTTTTCAAGGATTAAAGATAAGGCACTTACAAAGGAGTCCCAAATAATCAGAGATGGTTGACTTCTGTAATATGGGTCGTAGACTAAAAGCAGCACAAAAACAGAGTGCAACAGGGTCCAAAAAACTTGAGTGCCACAAGAGAGTTTGAATGCAAGCGTATCCTTTTACAGATCCAGAGATATACTCATGCAATTTTTATTTTTAGGACAGAACGTGCATGATGAAAAAAACATTGTTTTTAAAAAGCGCATTGCAGAATATCAGTACTTTGATGTGGGAAAACGTCAAAACTTTCAAACAAAATATTTGTAGGCAGCTTACAGCAAGTTGTTGTGGCCGAGTGGTTAAGGCGATGGACTAGAAATCCATTGGGGTATCCCCGCGCAGGTTTGAATCCTGCCAACAACGAGAATCTTTTTATTATCGGCTACAATTTCAGAAGTAAACCTTTAGTATTTCTTCCATTTCAGTTTTATAAATAGGTGGCTTATTTTTGTGTCACTATTGCCTCTCCACATATTTGTTATCGCTACCTCTTTCATGTCTTTGCTACACCTCATTCCTACTTTAGCACTGGTGTAAACGCTTCAAATTATTATACCGTTGCTCTCTCATTCATACCTGCGCATGCACTTGAAAGTTACTTTACCAATAAAAGACGCAAAGAGAGAAATAGAACAAAAGTGCTGGCTGGATTGGCAAACACACTTCATAAAACTGCATTTTCTTTTTTATTCTCCCCCGTGTTACATGCTTAACCTCCCCATGTGTAATTTCTCTTAACCTGCTGTCCCAGGAAGAGAATTTCATGTACAGGCTCTTTCTGTGTTTTTTTCCCTAGTCTGTCTTTCCCATTTCTTAGCTGTGTAACTGTTCCTTTACGCGCTCTATTTAAACGCCATCAATCTCATTTGAGCTCCTTGCTCCTCCTTCTGTTTTCTCCACCTCTCATACTGCCAGTTCTCTCTTTCTCTGTGGTTGGTGGCTACTTTCCTGAGCTTCCGAAGCCACGTGGTTCCTGCCTCTTGTTGTCAGACTTGAATTGGAAAAGGAACCATATTAACAAGCCTTTACCACTCACACACGGCGGAAGTTTATACTTTAATTCAGTGAGCTAAGAACAGCGTGTTGTGGGTCCCCTACGAGCCATTGTGCTTGCTTCATCATGATTTGGCACCAGTCATTAGCCGCAGCTCTGCTAATGAGCCACTGAGGTCAGTTTCAATATTTACTCAAAAACATAACCATGCAGCCCACCCCTCAACTGTGTATTTATCTTGCTTTTCTGCTGTTCGTGTGATTAGCTGGGAGGAGCTCACGGCGACATCCTCCCTATAAAAGTGTAGATGGATCACTCTCTAACTCTTTCTTGCTTCACATACAAATGGCTTGAAAGGTGCAGGGAAGATGCAGGTCTAATAGACAGAATTGAAGGCCTGTGCCAGGTGGGTTTCTCTGCATTGGTGTCCCATCACTGGTCCGCAAGTGTAATGTGTGATCTTTGACTCCTGGCATTTCACAAGCAGGCGGCCAGGAAACGGTTTCAGCCTATCAACCACTGAGGAGACGCAGCCTCTGAATGAGGAATGAGGAAGCAATGAATACATCCAGCCTATCACAGGAACAGCCCTGAGTGTTCCGAATTATAAATTCTCCATGTCATTGTATGTCGTTGAGCCCAAGTAGCTCGCCGTGATCGTATAGTGGTTAGTACTCTGCGTTGTGGCCGCAGCAACCTCGGTTTGAATCCGAGTAACGGCATTGTGGTTGGCAATGTCACAGCAGTTGGGTGAGACTTTGACAGAATTAGCAAATGTACCAGTGGTTTTTGTAAAATGTCTATTAAAAACAGATCCTTTCAAATATTTAAACCATCTAACAACAAATGATTTAAACTCGCATGATTATAAGCTGTAGCTATAATGTATTTACTTACATAAATTATCGTTCTTGAACCTATTGGGGGTGGAGGGGGAGCGGAGCTCACCCCCCAGGTGCAGTTGAGTGACCTGTGTTGTGGCTCTCTAGAGGGAAGGCACACATTTTGCTGTCACCCAGCCCAATCCAGACGTGTATTGGGGCCAGGTTTCAGGCAAATAGAGCAGTAAGTGCAGAGATATGTTCACTCTCTAAAAGTGGCATTTCTAAAATAGTAAAGTTAAATCCAACCTCACCAGTAAGTAGGATTTTCAATAAATAAATAAAGCTACTCCTCTCCGATATGGAATTACCAAATTAAAAGTATAGGGGAATACACAGAGCTAACCTATGAGAGGGGTAGACCTCACAGTAGTGAAAAATGAAATAGACTGTTTGGTACTTACAGGACACGCGAACCACCAAAGTACATAGCTTATTTTTTACTTACATAGCATCATGCACCTAGGACTACCTAGGGCCTACCTTAGGTGTAAATTATATGTAATAAAAGGGGAGTTTAAGGCTTGGCAAGTAGGCTGGGACTCCCCTGGGAGACCCCTGAGTCTATGCCCAGAACCATAACTCTGCCAGTCGAGTACTTACCTAAAAGCCGATAACTCACTTTTCTTCCATAGGCTAACATTGAGTGGTTTCACTTGGAAATTCTTCTAAGTGGTGTGGAGTTTTGGAACTTTAAAATATTCATCTAAAATCAGCCGAACAACGAATTCTGATTTACTCACCTGTTATCAGGAGAGACCTCAGTGCTGCATCTTGGAGCTCGGTACTGACCCTGAAAAGTAATTTTAACCGTACTTACCAGTAACTCGAATTTCCTTCCATGGGATATCATTGCCTGCTTTTTGCTGAAAATTTTCTAAGTGTCGATTTTTGAAACTTACAAATATTCTTTAAAAATCGTACCAACTGTGAAAACGTAATTGTTTACCTGTTTTAGATAGATGTCCCAGTACTGAGCCTAGGAGCCCAGCACTGGATTACAAAAGTAACGAGAACGTACTTTACCCGTAACTTGAATTTTCTTCCATAGGAAACCATTGACTGTTTTTCTGTGAAATTTCTTCTAAGTGTCGATTTTGCAAACATGTAAATATTCCTTAAAAATCGCCTGTATAACTTAAACGCAGTTTCTCAACTGCTTACAGGTGGTACAGTAGTGCTGGATCTAGGATCCAACACTGACCTAGAAAAAGTAACCATAATCCCACTTACCTGCTAAGTGAATTTCCTTCCATAGGATAACGTTGGTATTTTGATCAGCAAAAGTTTCTAAGTGTCAGCTTTTAAAATAGCAAAATATTGCTTAAAAATCACAACAGTAACTAAAACGAATTTACTCACTTGTTTCCAAGAACTGTCCCAGGACTGAATCTAGGATCCAGTCCTGGATTTAGAAAAGTAATCCTGAAAGTAATTAATTGCATATAACTTAAAATTCCCATTGAGCTCAATGTATTATTGTGATTCAAATTGTGTTGCCTATTGCAATAAACTGTAACTATGACCTGCAAAAGTCAATTGCCTATTGCAAAGTATTTAACTAAAGCATCTCATTCTGAGAAAGTATATTTTGATACCTATTGTTGGTTCTAAAATAAAACAACAATATCTTTTGTATGCAAACCAATGGCCTAGAGTTCAGTTCTTGAGTGTGTGAGACCATTTGCTGACTGAGTGTGCACAACAAATGTTTTACACTGTACTCTGATACTGCCTTACTGCTCGGCAAGCTACCACTTTAGAGAGTAAGGTTATATCTAACTTTAGCCTCTGCCAAACCTCTGGGGACTGGGGACTCTGTGCACACTGTACCTATTTGGGAACAGTATATACAGAGCCACTTTCTCACAGTAGTGATAAAGTGATTAGAGTCCTAAGGCCAACATAAAGATACAGCAAAACGTGAGGTGAAAAGCAAAAAGGTTGCTGGTAGGCCACCTTAAGGATGCCAGGTCTAACAAAAACTGAACTAAGGATAACATGAGTAAAACATCAGGTTTCTCTACTGCATTTGGTGAGACAAGTGGGCCTTCTTTTATCTTCCATTCAAGCAATCTTTGACAGACCCCTTTATTATAGAGCTTTTCAAGGATTAAAGATAAGGCACTTACAAAGGAGTCCCAAATACTCAGAGATGGTTGACTTCTGTAATATGGGTCGTAGACTAAAAGCAGCGCAAAAACAGAGTGCAACAGGGTCCAAAAAACTTGAGTGCCACAAGAGAGTTTGAATGCAAGCGTATCCTTTTACAGATCCAGAGATATACTCATGCAATTTTTGTTTTTAGGACAGAACGTGCATGATGAAAAAAACATTGTTTTTAAAAAGCGCATTGCAGAATATCAGTACTTTGATGTGGGAAAACTTCAAAACTTTCAAACAAAATATTTGTAGGCGGCTTACAGCAAGTTGTTGTGGCCGAGTGGTTAAGGCGATGGACTAGAAATCCATTGGGGTATCCCCGCGCAGGTTCGAATCCTGCCAACAACAAGAATCTTTTTATTATCGGCTACAATTTCAGAAGTTAACCTTTAGTATTTCTTCCATTTCAGTTTTATAAATAGGTGGCTTATTTTTGTGTCACTATTGCCTCTCCACATATTTGTTATCGCTACCTCTTTCATGTCTTTGCTACACCTCATTCCTACTTTAGCACTGGTGTAAACGCTTCAAATTATTATACGGTTGCTCTCTCATTCATACCTGCGCATGCACTTGAAAGTTACTTTACCAATAAAAGACGCAAAGAGAGAAATAGAACAAAAGTGCTGGCTGGATTGGCAAACACACTTCATAAAACTGCATTTTCTTTTTTATTCTCCCCCGTGTTACATGCTTAACCTCCCCATGTGTAATTTCTCTTAACCTGCTGTCCCAGGAAGAGAATTTCATCAACAGGCTCTTTCTGTGTTTTTTTCCCTAGTCTGTCTTTCCCATTTCTTAGCTGTGTAACTGTTCCTTTACGCGCTCTATTTAAACGCCATCAATCTCATTTGAGCTCCTTGCTCCTCCTTCTGTTTTCTCCACCTCTCATACTGCCAGTTCTCTCTTTCTCTGTGGTTGGTGGCTACTTTCCTGAGCTTCCGAAGCCACGTGGTTCCTGCCTCTTGTTGTCAGACTTGAATTGGAAAAGGAACCATATTAACAAGCCTTTACCACTCACACACGGCGGAAGTTTATACTTTAATTCAGTGAGCTAAGAAAAGCGTGTTGTGGGTCCCCTACGAGCCATGGTGCCTGCTTCATCATGATTTGGCACCAGTCATTAGCCGCAGCTCTGCTAATGAGCCACTGAGGTCAGTTTCAATATATACTCAAAAACATAACCATGCAGCCCACCCCTCAACTGTGTATTTATCTTGCTTTTCTGCTGTTCGTGTGATTAGCTGGGAGGAGCTCACGGCGACATCCTCCCTATAAAAGTGTAGATGGATCACTCTCTAACTCTTTCTTGTTTCACATACAAATGGCTTGAAAGGTGCAGGGAAGATGCAGGTCTAATAGACAGAATAGAAGGTCTGTGCCAGGTGGGTTTCTCTGCATTGGTGTCCCATCACAGGTCCGCAAGTGTAATGTGTGATCTTTGACTCCTGGCATTTCACAAGCAGGCGGCCAGGAAATGGTTTCAGCCTATCAACCACTGAGGAGACGCAGCCTCTGAATGAGGAATGAGGAAGCAATGAATACATCCAGCCTATCACAGGAACAGCCCTGAGTGTTCCGAATTATAAATTCTCCATGTCACTGTATGTCGTTGAGCCCAAGTAGCTCGCCGTGATCGTATAGTGGTTAGTACTCTGCGTTGTGGCCGCAGCAACCTCGGTTCGAATCCGAGTCACGGCATTGTGGTTGGCAATGTCACGGCAGTTGGGTGTTAATTTTACAGAATTAGCAAATGTACCAGGGGTTTTTGTAAAATGTCTATTAAAAACAGATCCTTTCAAATATTTAAACCATCTAACAACAAATGATTTAAACTCGCATGATTATAAGCTGTAGCTATAATGTATTTACTTACATAAATTATCATTCTTGAACCTATTGGGGGTGGAGGGGGAGCGGAGATCACCCCCCAGGTGCAGTTGAGTGACCTGTGTTGTGGCTCTCTAGAGGGAAGGCACACATTTTGCTGTCACCCAGCCCAATCCAGACGTGTATTGGGGCCAGGTTTCAGGCAAATAGAGCAGTAAGTGCAGAGATATGTTCACTCTCTAAAAGTGGCATTTCTAAAATAGTAAAGTTAAATCCAACCTCACCAGTAAGTAGGATTTTCAATAAATAAATAAAGCTACTCCTCTCCGATATGGAATTACCAAATTAAAAGTATAGGGGAATACACAGAGCTAACCTATGAGAGGGGTAGACCTCACAGTAGTGAAAAATGAAATAGACTGTTTGGTACTTACAGGACACGCGAACCACCAAAGTACATAGCTTATTTTTTACTTACATAGCATCATGCACCTAGGACTACCTAGGGCCTACCTTAGGTGTAAATTATATGTAATAAAAGGGGAGTTTAAGGCTTGGCAAGTAGGCTGGGACTCCCCTGGGAGACCCCTGAGTCTATGCCCAGAACCATAACTCTGCCAGTCGAGTACTTACCTAAAAGCCGATAACTCACTTTTCTTCCATAGGCTAACATTGAGTGGTTTCACTTGGAAATTCTTCTAAGTGGTGTGGAGTTTTGGAACTTTAAAATATTCATCTAAAATCAGCCGAACAACGAATTCTGATTTACTCACCTGTTATCAGGAGAGACCTCAGTGCTGCATCTTGGAGCTCGGTACTGACCCTGAAAAGTAATTTTAACCGTACTTACCAGTAACTCGAGTTTCCTTCCATGGGATATCATTGCCTGCTTTTTGCTGAAAATTTTCTAAGTGTCGATTTTTGAAACTTACAAATATTCTTTAAAAATCGTACCAACTGTGAAAACGTAATTGTTTACCTGTTTTAGATAGATGTCCCAGTACTGAGCCTAGGAGCCCAGCACTGGATTACAAAAGTAACGAGAACGTACTTTACCCGTAACTTGAATTTTCTTCCATAGGAAACCATTGACTGTTTTTCTGTGAAATTTCTTCTAAGTGTCGATTTTGCAAACATGTAAATATTCCTTAAAAATCGCCTGTATAACTTAAACGCAGTTTCTCAACTGCTTACAGGTGGTACAGTAGTGCTGGATCTAGGATCCAACACTGACATAGAAAAAGTAACCATAACCCCACTTACCTGCTAAGTGAATTTCCTTCCATAGGATAACATTGGTAATTTGATCAGCAAAAGTTTCTAAGTGTCAACTTTTAAAATAGCAAAATATTGCTTAAAAATCACAACAGTAACTAAAACGAATTTACTCACTTGTTTCCAAGAACTGTCCCAGGACTGAATCTAGGATCCAGTCCTGGATTTAGAAAAGTAATCCTGAAAGTAATTAATTGCATATAACTTAAAATTCCCATTGAGCTCAATGTATTATTGTGATTCAAATTGTGTTGCCTATTGCAATAAACTGTAACTATGACCTGCAAAAGTCAATTGCCTATTGCAAAGTATTTAACTAAAGCATCTCATTCTGAGAAAGTATATTTTGATACCTATTGTTGGTTCTAAAATAAAACAACAATATCTTTTGTATGCAAACCAATGGCCTAGAGTTCAGTTCTTGAGTGTGTGAGACCATTTGCTGACTGAGTGTGTACAACAAATGTTTTACACTGTACTCTGATACTGCCTTACTGCTCGGCAAGCTACCACTTTAGAGAGTAAGGTTATATCTAACTTTAGCCTCTGGCAAACCTCTGGGGACTGGGGACTCTGTGCACACTGTACCTATTTGGGAACAGTATATACAGAGCCACTTTCTCACAGTAGTGATAAAGTGATTAGAGTCCTAAGGCCAACATAAAGATACAGCAAAACGTGAGGTGAAAAGCAAAAAGGTTGCCGGTAGGCCACCTTAAGGATGCCAGGTCTAACAAAAACTGAACTAAGGATAACATGAGTAAAACATCAGGTTTCTCTACTGCATTTGGTGAGACAAGTGGGCCTTCTTTCATCTTCCATTCAAGCAATCTTTGACAGACCCCTTTATTATAGAGCTTTTCAAGGATTAAAGATAAGGCACTTACAAAGGAGTCCCAAATAATCACAGAGATGGTTGACTTCTGTAATATGGGTCGTAGACTAAAAGCAGCACAAAAACAGAGTGCAACAGGGTCCAAAAAACTTGAGTGCCACAAGAGAGTTTGAATGCAAGCGTATCCTTTTACAGATCCAGAGATATACTCATGCAATTTTTATTTTTAGGACAGAACGTGCATGATGAAAAAAACATTGTTTTTAAAAAGCGCATTGCAGAATATCAGTACTTTGATGTGGGAAAACGTCAAAACTTTCAAACAAAATATTTGTAAGCAGCTTACAGCAAGTTGTTGTGGCCGAGTGGTTAAGGCGATGGACTAGAAATCCATTGGGGTATCCCCGCGCAGGTTCGATTCCTGCCAACAACGAGAATCGTTTTATTATCGGCTACAATTTCAGAAGTTAACCTTTAGTATTTCTTCCATTTCAGTTTTATAAATAGGTGGCTTATTTTTGTGTCACTATTGCCTCTCCACATATTTGTTATCGCTACCTCTTTCATGTCTTTGCTACACCTCATTCCTACTTTAGCACTGGTGTAAACGCTTCAAATTATTATACCGTTGCTCTCTCATTCATACCTGCGCATGCACTTGAAAGTTACTTTACCAATAAAAGACGCAAAGAGAGAAATAGAACAAAAGTGCTGGCTGGATTGGCAAACACACTTCATAAAACTGCATTTTCTTTTTTATTCTCCCCCGTGTTACATGCTTAACCTCCCCATGTGTAATTTCTCTTAACCTGCTGTCCCAGGAAGAGAATTTCATGTACAGGCTCTTTCTGTGTTTTTTTCCCTAGTCTGTCTTTCCCATTTCTTAGCTGTGTAACTGTTCCTTTACGCGCTCTATTTAAACGCCATCAATCTCATTTGAGCTCCTTGCTCCCGCTTCTGTTTTCTCCACCTCTCATACTGCCAGTTCTCTCTTTCTCTGTGGTTGGTGGCTACTTTCCTGAGCTTCCGAAGCCACGTGGTTCCTGCCTCTTGTTGTCAGTCTTGAATTGGAAAAGGAACCATATTAACAAGCCTTTACCACTCACACACGGCGGAAGTTTATACTTTAATTCAGTGAGCTAAGAACAGCGTGTTGTGGGTCCCCTACGAGCCATTGTGCTTGCTTCATCATGATTTGGCACCAGTCATTAGCCGCAGCTCTGCTAATGAGCCACTGAGGTCAGTTTCAATATTTACTCAAAAACATAACCATGCAGCCCACCCCTCAACTGTGTATTTATCTTGCTTTTCTGCTGTTCGTGTGATTAGCTGGGAGGAGCTCACGGCGACATCCTCCCTATAAAAGTGTAGATGGATCACTCTCTAACTCTTTCTTGATTCACATACAAATGGCTTGAAAGGTGCAGGGAAGATGCAGGTCTAATAGACAGAATAGAAGGCCTGTGCCAGGTGGGTTTCTCTGCATTGGTGTCCCATCACAGGTCCGCAAGTGTAATGTGTGATCTTTGACTCCTGGCATTTCACAAGCAGGCGGCCAGGAAACGGTTTCAGCCTATCAACCACTGAGGAGACGCAGCCTCTGAATGAGGAATGAGGAAGCAATGAATACATCCAGCCTATCACAGGAACAGCCCTGAGTGTTCCGAATTATAAATTCTCCATGTCATTGTATGTCGTTGAGCCCAAGTAGCTCGCCGTGATCGTATAGTGGTTAGTACTCTGCGTTGTGGCCGCAGCAACCTCGGTTCGAATCCGAGTCACGGCATTGTGGTTGGCAATGTCACGGCAGTTGGGTGTTAATTTTACAGAATTAGCAAATGTACCAGTGGTTTTTGTAAAATGTCTATTAAAAACAGATCCTTTCAAATATTTAAACCATCTAACAACAAATGATTTAAACTCGCATGATTATAAGCTGTAGCTATAATGTATTTACTTACATAAATTATCGTTCTTGAACCTATTGGGGGTGGAGGGGGAGCGGAGCTCACCCCCCAGGTGCAGTTGAGTGACCTGTGTTGTGGCTCTCTAGAGGGAAGGCACACATTTTGCTGTCACCCAGCCCAATCCAGACGTGTATTGGGGCCAGGTTTCAGGCAAATAGAGCAGTAAGTGCAGAGACATGTTCACTCTCTAAAAGTGGCATTTCTAAAATAGTAAAGTTAAATCCAACCACACCAGTAAGTAGGATTTTCAATAAATAAATAAAGCTACTCCTCTCCGATATGGAATTACCAAATAAAAAGTATAGGGGAATACACAGAGCTAACCTATGAGAGGGGTAGACCTCACAGTAGTGAAAAATGAAATAGACTGTTTGGTACTTACAGGACACGCGAACCACCAAAGTACATATCTTATTTTTTACTTACATAGCATCATGCACCTAGGACTACCTAGGGCCTACCTTAGGTGTAAATTATATGTAATAAAAGGGGAGTTTAAGGCTTGGCAAGTAGGCTGGGACTCCCCTGGGAGACCCCTGAGTCTATGCCCAGAACCATAACTCTGCCAGTCGAGTACTTACCTAAAAGCCGATAACTCACTTTTCTTCCATAGGCTAACATTGAGTGGTTTCACTTGGAAATTCTTCTAAGTGGTGTGGAGTTTTGGAACTTTAAAATATTCATCTAAAATCAGCCGAACAACGAATTCTGATTTACTCACCTGTTATCAGGAGAGACCTCAGTGCTGCATCTTGGAGCTCAGTACTGACCCTGAAAAGTAATTTTAACCGTACTTACCAGTAACTCGAATTTCCTTCCATGGGATATCATTGCCTGCTTTTTGCTGAAAATTTTCTAAGTGTCGATTTTTGAAACTTACAAATATTCTTTAAAAATCGTACCAACTGTGAAAACGTAATTGTTTACCTGTTTTAGATAGATGTCCCAGTACTGAGCCTAGGAGCCCAGCACTGGATTACAAAAGTAACGAGAACGTACTTTACCCGTAACTTGAATTTTCTTCCATAGGAAACCATTGACTGTTTTTCTGTGAAATTTCTTCTAAGTGTCGATTTTGCAAAAATGTAAATATTCCTTAAAAATCGCCTGTATAACTTAAACGCAGTTTCTCAACTGCTTACAGGTGGTACAGTAGTGCTGGATCTAGGATCCAACACTGACCTAGAAAAAGTAACCATAACCCCACTTACCTGCTAAGTGAATTTCCTTCCATAGGATAACATTGGTAATTTGATCAGCAAAAGTTTCTAAGTGTCAGCTTTTAAAATAGCAAAATATTGCTTAAAAATCACAACAGTAACTAAAACAAATTTACTCACTTGTTTCCAAGAACTGTCCCAGGACTGAATCTAGGATCCAGTCCTGGATTTAGAAAAGTAATCCTGAAAGTAATTAATTGCATATAACTTAAAATTCCCATTGAGCTCAATGTATTATTGTGATTCAAATTGTGTTGCCTATTGCAATAAACTGTAACTATGACCTGCAAAAGTCAATTGCCTATTGCAAAGTATTTAACTAAAGCATCTCATTCTGAGAAAGTATATTTTGATACCTATTGTTGGTTCTAAAATAAAACAACAATATCTTTTGTATGCAAACCAATGGCCTAGAGTTCAGTTCTTGAGTGTGTGAGACCATTTGCTGACTGAGTGTGTACAACAAATGTTTTACACTGTACTCTGATACTGCCTTACTGCTCGGCAAGCTACCACTTTAGAGAGTAAGGTTATATCTAACTTTAGCCTCTGCCAAACCTCTGGGGACTGGGGACTCTGTGCACACTGTACCTATTTGGGAACAGTATATACAGAGCCACTTTCTCACAGTAGTGATAAAGTGATTAGAGTCCTAAGGCCAACATAAAGATACAGCAAAACGTGAGGTGAAAAGCAAAAAGGTTGCTGGTAGGCCACCTTAAGGATGCCAGGTCTAACAAAAACTGAACTAAGGATAACATGAGTAAAACATCAGGTTTCTCTACTGCATTTGGTGAGACAAGTGGGCCTTCTTTTATCTTCCATTCAAGCAATCTTTGACAGACCCCTTTATTATAGAGCTTTTCAAGGATTAAAGATAAGGCACTTACAAAGGAGTCCCAAATACTCAGAGATGGTTGACTTCTGTAATATGGGTCGTAGACTAAAAGCAGTGCAAAAACAGAGTGCAACAGGGTCCAAAAAACTTGAGTGCCACAAGAGAGTTTGAATGCAAGCGTATCCTTTTACAGATCCAGAGATATACTCATGCAATTTTTGTTTTTAGGACAGAACGTGCATGATGAAAAAAACATTGTTTTTAAAAAGCGCATTGCAGAATATCAGTACTTTGATGTGGGAAAACTTCAAAACTTTCAAACAAAATATTTGTAGGCAGCTTACAGCAAGTTGTTGTGGCCGAGTGGTTAAGGCGATGGACTAGAAATCCATTGGGGTATCCCCGCGCAGGTTCGAATCCTGCCAACAACAACAATCTTTTTATTATCGGCTACAATTTCAGAAGTTAACCTTTAGTATTTCTTCCATTTCAGTTTTATAAATAGGTGGCTTATTTTTGTGTCACTATTGCCTCTCCACATATTTGTTATCGCTACCTCTTTCATGTCTTTGCTACACCTCATTCCTACTTTAGCACTGGTGTAAACGCTTCAAATTATTATACGGTTGCTCTCTCATTCATACCTGCGCATGCACTTGAAAGTTACTTTACCAATAAAAGACGCAAAGAGAGAAATAGAACAAAAGTGCTGGCTGGATTGGCAAACACACTTCATAAAACTGCATTTTCTTTTTTATTCTCCCCCGTGTTACATGCTTAACCTCCCCATGTGTAATTTCTCTTAACCTGCTGTCCCAGGAAGAGAATTTCATGTACAGGCTCTTTCTGTGTTTTTTTCCCTAGTCTGTCTTTCCCATTTCTTAGCTGTGTAACTGTTCCTTTACGCGCTCTATTTAAACGCCATCAATCTCATTTGAGCTCCTTGCTCCCGCTTCTGTTTTCTCCACCTCTCATACTGCCAGTTCTCTCTTTCTCTGTGGTTGGTGGCTACTTTCCTGAGCTTCCGAAGCCACGTGGTTCCTGCCTCTTGTTGTCAGTCTTGAATTGGAAAAGGAACCATATTAACAAGCCTTTACCACTCACACACGGCGGAAGTTTATACTTTAATTCAGTGAGCAAAGAACAGCGTGTTGTGGGTCCCCTACGAGCCATTGTGCTTGCTTCATCATGATTTGGCACCAGTCATTAGCCGCAGCTCTGCTAATGAGCCACTGAGGTCAGTTTCAATATTTACTCAAAAACATAACCATGCAGCCCACCCTTCAACTGTGTATTTATCTTGCTTTTCTGCTGTTCGTGTGATTAGCTGGGAGGAGCTCACGGCGACATCCTCCCTATAAAAGTGTAGATGGATCACTCTCTAACTCTTTCTTGCTTCACATACAAATGGCTTGAAAGGTGCAGGGAAGATGCAGGTCTAATAGACAGAATAGAAGGCCTGTGCCAGGTGGGTTTCTCTGCATTGGTGTCCCATCACAGGTCCGCAAGTGTAATGTGTGATCTTTGACTCTTGGCATTTCACAAGCAGGCGGCCAGGAAACGGTTTCAGCCTATCAACCACTGAGGAGACGCAGCCTCTGAATGAGGAATGAGGAAGCAATGAATACATCCAGCCTATCACAGGAACAGCCCTGAGTGTTCCGAATTATAAATTCTCCATGTCATTGTATGTCGTTGAGCCCAAGTAGCTCGCCGTGATCGTATAGTGGTTAGTACTCTGCGTTGTGGCCGCAGCAACCTCGGTTCGAATCCGAGTCACGGCATTGTGGTTGGCAATGTCACGGCAGTTGGGTGTTAATTTTACAGAATTAGCAAATGTACCAGTGGTTTTTGTAAAATGTCTATTAAAAACAGATCCTTTCAAATATTTAAACCATCTAACAACAAATGATTTAAACTCGCATGATTATAAGCTGTAGCTATAATGTATTTACTTACATAAATTATCGTTCTTGAACCTATTGGGGGTGGAGGGGGAGCGGAGCTCACCCCCCAGGTGCAGTTGAGTGACCTGTGTTGTGGCTCTCTAGAGGGAAGGCACACATTTTGCTGTCACCCAGCCCAATCCAGACGTGTATTGGGGCCAGGTTTCAGGCAAATAGAGCAGTAAGTGCAGAGACATGTTCACTCTCTAAAAGTGGCATTTCTAAAATAGTAAAGTTAAATCCAACCACACCAGTAAGTAGGATTTTCAATAAATAAATAAAGCTACTCCTCTCCGATATGGAATTACCAAATAAAAAGTATAGGGGAATACACAGAGCTAACCTATGAGAGGGGTAGACCTCACAGTAGTGAAAAATGAAATAGACTGTTTGGTACTTACAGGACACGCGAACCACCAAAGTACATATCTTATTTTTTACTTACATAGCATCATGCACCTAGGACTACCTAGGGCCTACCTTAGGTGTAAATTATATGTAATAAAAGGGGAGTTTAAGGCTTGGCAAGTAGGCTGGGACTCCCCTGGGAGACCCCTGAGTCTATGCCCAGAACCATAACTCTGCCAGTCGAGTACTTACCTAATAGCCGATAACTCACTTTTCTTCCATAGGCTAACATTGAGTGGTTTCACTTGGAAATTCTTCTAAGTGGTGTGGAGTTTTGGAACTTTAAAATATTCATCTAAAATCAGCCGAACAACGAATTCTGATTTACTCACCTGTTATCAGGAGAGACCTCAGTGCTGCATCTTGGAGCTCAGTACTGACCCTGAAAAGTAATTTTAACCGTACTTACCAGTAACTCGAATTTCCTTCCATGGGATATCATTGCCTGCTTTTTGCTGAAAATTTTCTAAGTGTCGATTTTTGAAACTTACAAATATTCTTTAAAAATCGTACCAACTGTGAAAACGTAATTGTTTACCTGTTTTAGATAGATGTCCCAGTACTGAGCCTAGGAGCCCAGCACTGGATTACAAAAGTAACGAGAACGTACTTTACCCGTAACTTGAATTTTCTTCCATAGGAAACCATTGACTGTTTTTCTGTGAAATTTCTTCTAAGTGTCGATTTTGCAAACATGTAAATATTCCTTAAAAATCGCCTGTATAACTTAAACGCAGTTTCTCAACTGCTTACAGGTGGTACAGTAGTGCTGGATCTAGGATCCAACACTGACCTAGAAAAAGTAACCATAACCCCACATACCTGCTAAGTGAATTTCCTTCCATAGGATAACATTGGTAATTTGATCAGCAAAAGTTTCTAAGTGTCAACTTTTAAAATAGCAAAATATTGCTTAAAAATCACAACAGTAACTAAAACGAATTTACTCACTTGTTTCCAAGAACTGTCCCAGGACTGAATCTAGGATCCAGTCCTGGATTTAGAAAAGTAATCCTGAAAGTAATTAATTGCATATAACTTAAAATTCCCATTGAGCTCAATGTATTATTGTGATTCAAATTGTGTTGCCTATTGCAATAAACTGTAACTATGACCTGCAAAAGTCAATTGCCTATTGCAAAGTATTTAACTAAAGCATCTCATTCTGAGAAAGTATATTTTGATACCTATTGTTGGTTCTAAAATAAAACAACAATATCTTTTGTATGCAAACCAATGGCCTAGAGTTCAGTTCTTGAGTGTGTGAGACCATTTGCTGACTGAGTGTGTACAACAAATGTTTTACACTGTACTCTGATACTGCCTTACTGCTCGGCAAGCTACCACTTTAGAGAGTAAGGTTATATCTAACTTTAGCCTCTGGCAAACCTCTGGGGACTGGGGACTCTGTGCACACTGTACCTATTTGGGAACAGTATATACAGAGCCACTTTCTCACAGTAGTGATAAAGTGATTAGAGTCCTAAGGCCAACATAAAGATACAGCAAAACGTGAGGAGAAAAGCAAAAAGGTTGCTTGTAGGCCACCTTAAGGATGCCAGGTCTAACAAAAACTGAACTAAGGATAACATGAGTAAAACATCAGGTTTCTCTACTGCATTTGGTGAGACAAGTGGGCCTTCTTTCATCTTCCATTCAAGCAATCTTTGACAGACCCCTTTATTATAGAGCTTTTCAAGGATTAAAGATAAGGCACTTACAAAGGAGTCCCAAATAATCACAGAGATGGTTGACTTCTGTAATATGGGTCGTAGACTAAAAGCAGCACAAAAACAGAGTGCAACAGGGTCCAAAAAACTTGAGTGCCACAAGAGAATTTGAATGCAAGCGTATCCTTTTACAGATCCAGAGATATACTCATGCAATTTTTATTTTTAGGACAGAACGTGCATGATGAAAAAAACATTGTTTTTAAAAAGCGCATTGCAGAATATCAGTACTTTGATGTGGGAAAACGTCAAAACTTTCAAACAAAATATTTGTGGGCAGCTTACAGCAAGTTGTTGTGGCCGAGTGGTTAAGGCGATGGACTAGAAATCCATTGGGGTATCCCCGCGCAGGTTCGAATCCTGCTAACAACGAGAATCGTTTTATTATCGGCTACAATTTCAGAAGTTAACCTTTAGTATTTCTTCCATTTCAGTTTTATAAATAGGTGGCTTATTTTTGTGTCACTATTGCCTCTCCACATATTTGTTATCGCTACCTCTTTCATGTCTTTGCTACACCTCATTCCTACTTTAGCACTGGTGTAAACGCTTCAAATTATTATACCGTTGCTCTCTCATTCATACCTGCGCATGCACTTGAAAGTTACTTTACCAATAAAAGACGCAAAGAGAGAAATAGAACAAAAGTGCTGGCTGGATTGGCAAACACACTTCATAAAACTGCATTTTCTTTTTTATTCTCCCCCGTGTTACATGCTTAACCTCCCCATGTGTAATTTCTCTTAACCTGCTGTCCCAGGAAGAGAATTTCATGTACAGGCTCTTTCTGTGTTTTTTTCCCTAGTCTGTCTTTCCCATTTCTTAGCTGTGTAACTGTTCCTTTACGCGCTCTATTTAAACGCCATCAATCTCATTTGAGCTCCTTGCTCCCGCTTCTGTTTTCTCCACCTCTCATACTGCCAGTTCTCTCTTTCTCTGTGGTTGGTGGCTACTTTCCTGAGCTTCCGAAGCCACGTGGTTCCTGCCTCTTGTTGTCAGTCTTGAATTGGAAAAGGAACCATATTAACAAGCCTTTACCACTCACACACGGCGGAAGTTTATACTTTAATTCAGTGAGCTAAGAACAGCGTGTTGTGGGTCCCCTACGAGCCATTGTGCTTGCTTCATCATGATTTGGCACCAGTCATTAGCCGCAGCTCTGCTAATGAGCCACTGAGGTCAGTTTCAATATTTACTCAAAAACATAACCATGCAGCCCACCCCTCAACTGTGTATTTATCTTGCTTTTCTGCTGTTCGTGTGATTAGCTGGGAGGAGCTCACGGCGACATCCTCCCTATAAAAGTGTAGATGGATCACTCTCTAACTCTTTCTTGCTTCACATACAAATGGCTTGAAAGGTGCAGGGAAGATGCAGGTCTAATAGACAGAATAGAAGGCCTGTGCCAGGTGGGTTTCTCTGCATTGGTGTCCCATCACAGGTCCGCAAGTGTAATGTGTGATCTTTGACTCCTGGCATTTCACAAGCAGGCGGCCAGGAAACGGTTTCAGCCTATCAACCACTGAGGAGACGCAGCCTCTGAATGAGGAATGAGGAAGCAATGAATACATCCAGCCTATCACAGGAACAGCCCTGAGTGTTCCGGATTATAAATTCTCCATGTCATTGTATGTCGTTGAGCCCAAGTAGCTCGCCGTGATCGTATAGTGGTTAGTACTCTGCGTTGTGGCCGCAGCAACCTCGGTTCGAATCCGAGTCACGGCATTGTGGTTGGCAATGTCACGGCAGTTGGGTGTTAATTTTACAGAATTAGCAAATGTACCAGTGGTTTTTGTAAAATGTCTATTAAAAACAGATCCTTTCAAATATTTAAACCATCTAACAACAAATGATTTCAACTCGCATGATTATAAGCTGTAGCTATAATGTATTTACTTACATAAATTATCGTTCTTGAACCTATTGGGGGTGGAGGGGGAGCGGAGCTCACCCCCCAGGTGCAGTTGAGTGACCTGTGTTGTGGCTCTCTAGAGGGAAGGCACACATTTTGCTGTCACCCAGCCCAATCCAGACGTGTATTGGGGCCAGGTTTCAGGCAAATAGAGCAGTAAGTGCAGAGACATGTTCACTCTCTAAAAGTGGCATTTCTAAAATAGTAAAGTTAAATCCAACCACACCAGTAAGTAGGATTTTCAATAAATAAATAAAGCTACTCCTCTCCGATATGGAATTACCAAATAAAAAGTATAGGGGAATACACAGAGCTAACCTATGAGAGGGGTAGACCTCACAGTAGTGAAAAATGAAATAGACTGTTTGGTACTTACAGGACACGCGAACCACCAAAGTACATATCTTATTTTTTACTTACATAGCATCATGCACCTAGGACTACCTAGGGCCTACCTTAGGTGTAAATTATATGTAATAAAAGGGGAGTTTAAGGCTTGGCAAGTAGGCTGGGACTCCCCTGTGAGACCCCTGAGTCTATGCCCAGAACCATAACTCTGCCAGTCGAGTACTTACCTAAAAGCCGATAACTCACTTTTCTTCCATAGGCTAACATTGAGTGGTTTCACTTGGAAATTCTTCTAAGTGGTGTGGAGTTTTGGAACTTTAAAATATTCATCTAAAATCAGCCGAACAACGAATTCTGATTTACTCACCTGTTATCAGGAGAGACCTCAGTGCTGCATCTTGGAGCTCAGTACTGACCCTGAAAAGTAATTTTAACCGTACTTACCAGTAACTCGAATTTCCTTCCATGGGATATCATTGCCTGCTTTTTGCTGAAAATTTTCTAAGTGTCGATTTTTGAAACTTACAAATATTCTTTAAAAATCGTACCAACTGTGAAAACGTAATTGTTTACCTGTTTTAGATAGATGTCCCAGTACTGAGCCTAGGAGCCCAGCACTGGATTACAAAAGTAACGAGAACGTACTTTACCCGTAACTTGAATTTTCTTCCATAGGAAACCATTGACTGTTTTTCTGTGAAATTTCTTCTAAGTGTCGATTTTGCAAACATGTAAATATTCCTTAAAAATCGCCTGTATAACTTAAACGCAGTTTCTCAACTGCTTACAGGTGGTACAGTAGTGCTGGATCTAGGATCCAACACTGACCTAGAAAAAGTAACCATAACCCCACTTACCTGCTAAGTGAATTTCCTTCCATAGGATAACATTGGTAATTTGATCAGCAAAAGTTTCTAAGTGTCAGCTTTTAAAATAGCAAAATATTGCTTAAAAATCACAACAGTAACTAAAACAAATTTACTCACTTGTTTCCAAGAACTGTCCCAGGACTGAATCTAGGATCCAGTCCTGGATTTAGAAAAGTAATCCTGAAAGTAATTAATTGCATATAACTTAAAATTCCCATTGAGCTCAATGTATTATTGTGATTCAAATTGTGTTGCCTATTGCAATAAACTGTAACTATGACCTGCAAAAGTCAATTGCCTATTGCAAAGTATTTAACTAAAGCATCTCATTCTGAGAAAGTATATTTTGATACCTATTGTTGGTTCTAAAATAAAACAACAATATCTTTTGTATGCAAACCAATGGCCTAGAGTTCAGTTCTTGAGTGTGTGAGACCATTTGCTGACTGAGTGTGTACAACAAATGTTTTACACTGTACTCTGATACTGCCTTACTGCTCGGCAAGCTACCACTTTAGAGAGTAAGGTTATATCTAACTTTAGCCTCTGCCAAACCTCTGGGGACTGGGGACTCTGTGCACACTGTACCTATTTGGGAACAGTATATACAGAGCCACTTTCTCACAGTAGTGATAAAGTGATTAGAGTCCTAAGGCCAACATAAAGATACAGCAAAACGTGAGGTGAAAAGCAAAAAGGTTGCTGGTAGGCCACCTTAAGGATGCCAGGTCTAACAAAAACTGAACTAAGGATAACATGAGTAAAACATCAGGTTTCTCTACTGCATTTGGTGAGACAAGTGGGCCTTCTTTTATCTTCCATTCAAGCAATCTTTGACAGACCCCTTTATTATAGAGCTTTTCAAGGATTAAAGATAAGGCACTTACAAAGGAGTCCCAAATACTCAGAGATGGTTGACTTCTGTAATATGGGTCGTAGACTAAAAGCAGTGCAAAAACAGAGTGCAACAGGGTCCAAAAAACTTGAGTGCCACAAGAGAGTTTGAATGCAAGCGTATCCTTTTACAGATCCAGAGATATACTCATGCAATTTTTGTTTTTAGGACAGAACGTGCATGATGAAAAAAACATTGTTTTTAAAAAGCGCATTGCAGAATATCAGTACTTTGATGTGGGAAAACTTCAAAACTTTCAAACAAAATATTTGTAGGCAGCTTACAGCAAGTTGTTGTGGCCGAGTGGTTAAGGCGATGGACTAGGAATCCATTGGGGTATCCCCGCGCAGGTTCGAATCCTGCCAACAACAAGAATCTTTTTATTATCGGCTACAATTTCAGAAGTTAACCTTTAGTATTTCTTCCATTTCAGTTTTATAAATAGGTGGCTTATTTTTGTGTCACTATTGCCTCTCCACATATTTGTTATCGCTACCTCTTTCATGTCTTTGCTACACCTCATTCCTACTTTAGCACTGGTGTAAACGCTTCAAATTATTATACGGTTGCTCTCTCATTCATACCTGCACATGCACTTGAAAGTTACTTTACCAATAAAAGACGCAAAGAGAGAAATAGAACAAAAGTGCTGGCTGGATTGGCAAACACACTTCATAAAACTGCATTTTCTTTTTTATTCTCCCCCGTGTTACATGCTTAACCTCCCCATGTGTAATTTCTCTTAACCTGCTGTCCCAGGAAGAGAATTTCATCTACAGGCTCTTTCTGTGTTTTTTTCCCTAGTCTGTCTTTCCCATTTCTTAGCTGTGTAACTGTTCCTTTACGCGCTCTATTTAAACGCCATCAATCTCATTTGAGCTCCTTGCTCCTCCTTCTGTTTTCTCCACCTCTCATACTGCCAGTTCTCTCTTTCTCTGTGGTTGGTGGCTACTTTCCTGAGCTTCCGAAGCCACGTGGTTCCTGCCTCTTGTTGTCAGACTTGAATTGGAAAAGGAACCATATTAACAAGCCTTTACCACTCACACACGGCGGAAGTTTATACTTTAATTCAGTGAGCTAAGAAAAGCGTGTTGTGGGTCCCCTACGAGCCATGGTGCCTGCTTCATCATGATTTGGCACCAGTCATTAGCCGCAGCTCTGCTAATGAGCCACTGAGGTCAGTTTCAATATATACTCAAAAACATAACCATGCAGCCCACCCCTCAACTGTGTATTTATCTTGCTTTTCTGCTGTTCGTGTGATTAGCTGGGAGGAGCTCACGGCGACATCCTCCCTATAAAAGTGTAGATGGATCACTCTCTAACTCTTTCTTGTTTCACATACAAATGGCTTGAAAGGTGCAGGGAAGATGCAGGTCTAATAGACAGAATAGAAGGTCTGTGCCAGGTGGGTTTCTCTGCATTGGTGTCCCATCACAGGTCCGCAAGTGTAATGTGTGATCTTTGACTCCTGGCATTTCACAAGCAGGCGGCCAGGAAACGGTTTCAGCCTATCAACCACTGAGGAGACGCAGCCTCTGAATGAGGAATGAGGAAGCAATGAATACATCCAGCCTATCACAGGAACAGCCCTGAGTGTTCCGAATTATAAATTCTCCATGTCACTGTATGTCGTTGAGCCCAAGTAGCTCGCCGTGATCGTATAGTGGTTAGTACTCTGCGTTGTGGCCGCAGCAACCTCGGTTCGAATCCGAGTCACGGCATTGTGGTTGGCAATGTCACGGCAGTTGGGTGTTAATTTTACAGAATTAGCAAATGTACCAGTGGTTTTTGTAAAATGTCTATTAAAAACAGATCCTTTCAAATATTTAAACCATCTAACAACAAATGATTTAAACTCGCATGATTATAAGCTGTAGCTATAATGTATTTACTTACATAAATTATCATTCTTGAACCTATTGGGGGTGGAGGGGGAGCGGAGATCACCCCCCAGGTGCAGTTGAGTGACCTGTGTTGTGGCTCTCTAGAGGGAAGGCACACATTTTGCTGTCACCCAGCCCAATCCAGACGTGTATTGGGGCCAGGTTTCAGGCAAATAGAGCAGTAAGTGCAGAGATATGTTCACTCTCTAAAAGTGGCATTTCTAAAATAGTAAAGTTAAATCCAACCTCACCAGTAAGTAGGATTTTCAATAAATAAATAAAGCTACTCCTCTCCGATATGGAATTACCAAATTAAAAGTATAGGGGAATACACAGAGCTAACCTATGAGAGGGGTAGACCTCACAGTAGTGAAAAATGAAATAGACTGTTTGGTACTTACAGGACACGCGAACCACCAAAGTACATAGCTTGTTTTTTACTTACATAGCATCATGCACCTAGGACTACCTAGGGCCTACCTTAGGTGTAAATTATATGTAATAAAAGGGGAGTTTAAGGCTTGGCAAGTAGGCTGGGACTCCCCTGGGAGACCCCTGAGTCTATGCCCAGAACCATAACTCTGCCAGTCGAGTACTTACCTAAAAGCCGATAACTCACTTTTCTTCCATAGGCTAACATTGAGTGGTTTCACTTGGAAATTCTTCTAAGTGGTGTGGAGTTTTGGAACTTTAAAATATTCATCTAAAATCAGCCGAACAACGAATTCTGATTTACTCACCTGTTATCAGGAGAGACCTCAGTGCTGCATCTTGGAGCTCGGTACTGACCCTGAAAAGTAATTTTAACCGTACTTACCAGTAACTCGAATTTCCTTCCATGGGATATCATTGCCTGCTTTTTGCTGAAAATTTTCTAAGTGTCGATTTTTGAAACTTACAAATATTCTTTAAAAATCGTACCAACTGTGAAAACGTAATTGTTTACCTGTTTTAGATAGATGTCCCAGTACTGAGCCTAGGAGCCCAGCACTGGATTACAAAAGTAACGAGAACGTACTTTACCCGTAACTTGAATTTTCTTCCATAGGAAACCATTGACTGTTTTTCTGTGAAATTTCTTCTAAGTGTCGATTTTGTAAACATGTAAATATTCCTTAAAAATCGCCTGTATAACTTAAACGCAGTTTCTCAACTGCTTACAGGTGGTACAGTAGTGCTGGATCTAGGATCCAACACTGACCTAGAAAAAGTAACCATAATCCCACTTACCTGCTAAGTGAATTTCCTTCCATAGGATAACGTTTGTATTTTGATCAGCAAAAGTTTCTAAGTGTCAACTTTTAAAATAGCAAAATATTGCTTAAAAATCACAACAGTAACTAAAACGAATTTACTCACTTGTTTCCAAGAACTGTCCGAGGACTGAATCTAGGATCCAGTCCTGGATTTAGAAAAGTAATCCTGAAAGTAATTAATTGCATATAACTTAAAATTCCCATTGAGCTCAATGTATTATTGTGATTCAAATTGTGTTGCCTATTGCAATAAACTGTAACTATGACCTGCAAAAGTCAATTGCCTATTGCAAAGTATTTAACTAAAGCATCTCATTCTGAGAAAGTATATTTTGATACCTATTGTTGGTTCTAAAATAAAACAACACTATCTTTTGTATGCAAACCAATGGCCTAGAGTTCAGTTCTTGAGTGTGTGAGACCATTTGCTGACTGAGTGTGTACAACAAATGTTTTACACTGTACTCTGATACTGCCTTACTGCTCGGCAAGCTACCACTTTAGAGAGTAAGGTTATATCTAACTTTAGCCTCTGGCAAACCTCTGGGGACTGGGGACTCTGTGCACACTGTACCTATTTGGGAACAGTATATACAGAGCCACTTTCTCACAGTAGTGATAAAGTGATTAGAGTCCTAAGGCCAACATAAAGATACAGCAAAACGTGAGGTGAAAAGCAAAAAGGTTGCTGGTAGGCCACCTTAAGGATGCCAGGTCTAACAAAAACTGAACTAAGGATAACATGAGTAAAACATCAGGTTTCTCTACTGCATTTGGTGAGACAAGTGGGCCTTCTTTTATCTTCCATTCAAGCAATCTTTGACAGACCCCTTTATTATAGAGCTTTTCAAGGATTAAAGATAAGGCACTTACAAAGGAGTCCCAAATAATCAGAGATGGTTGACTTCTGTAATATGGGTCGTAGACTAAAAGCAGCACAAAAACAGAGTGCAACAGGGTCCAAAAAACTTGAGTGCCACAAGAGAGTTTGAATGCAAGCGTATCCTTTTACAGATCCAGAGATATACTCATGCAATTTTTATTTTTAGGACAGAACGTGCATGATGAAAAAAACATTGTTTTTAAAAAGCGCATTGCAGAATATCAGTACTTTGATGTGGGAAAACGTCAAAACTTTCAAACAAAATATTTGTAGGCAGCTTACAGCAAGTTGTTGTGGCCGAGTGATTAAGGCGATGGACTAGAAATCCATTGGGGTATCCCCGCGCAGGTTCGAATCCTGCCAACAACGAGAATCTTTTTATTATCGGCTACAATTTCAGAAGTTAACCTTTAGTATTTCTTCCATTTCAGTTTTATAAATAGGTGGCTTATTTCTGTGTCACTATTGCCTCTCCACATATTTGTTATCGCTACCTCTTTCATGTCTTTGCTACACCTCATTCCTACTTTAGCACTGGTGTAAACGCTTCAAATTATTATACCGTTGCTCTCTCATTCATACCTGCGCATGCACTTGAAAGTTACTTTACCAATAAAAGACGCAAAGAGAGAAATAGAACAAAAGTGCTGGCTGGATTGGCAAACACACTTCATAAAACTGCATTTTCTTTTTTATTCTCCCCCGTGTTACATGCTTAACCTCCCCATGTGTAATTTCTCTTAACCTGCTGTCCCAGGAAGAGAATTTCATGTACAGGCTCTTTCTGTGTTTTTTTCCCTAGTCTGTCTTTCCCATTTCTTAGCTGTGTAACTGTTCCTTTACGCGCTCTATTTAAACGCCATCAATCTCATTTGAGCTCCTTGCTCCCGCTTCTGTTTTCTCCACCTCTCATACTGCCAGTTCTCTCTTTCTCTGTGGTTGGTGGCTACTTTCCTGAGCTTCCGAAGCCACGTGGTTCCTGCCTCTTGTTGTCAGTCTTGAATTGGAAAAGGAACCATATTAACAAGCCTTTACCACTCACACACGGCGGAAGTTTATACTTTAATTCAGTGAGCTAAGAACAGCGTGTTGTGGGTCCCCTACGAGCCATTGTGCTTGCTTCATCATGATTTGGCACCAGTCATTAGCCGCAGCTCTGCTAATGAGCCACTGAGGTCAGTTTCAATATTTACTCAAAAACATAACCATGCAGCCCACCCCTCAACTGTGTATTTATCTTGCTTTTCTGCTGTTTGTGTGATTAGCTGGGAGGAGCTCACGGCGACATCCTCCCTATAAAAGTGTAGATGGATCACTCTCTAACTCTTTCTTGCTTCACATACAAATGGCTTGAAAGGTGCAGGGAAGATGCAGGTCTAATAGACAGAATAGAAGGCCTGTGCCAGGTGGGTTTCTCTGCATTGGTGTCCCATCACAGGTCCGCAAGTGTAATGTGTGATCTTTGACTCTTGGCATTTCACAAGCAGGCGGCCAGGAAACGGTTTCAGCCTATCAACCACTGAGGAGACGCAGCCTCTGAATGAGGAATGAGGAAGCAATGAATACATCCAGCCTATCACAGGAACAGCCCTGAGTGTTCCGAATTATAAATTCTCCATGTCATTGTATGTCGTTGAGCCCAAGTAGCTCGCCGTGATCGTATAGTGGTTAGTACTCTGCGTTGTGGCCGCAGAAACCTCGGTTCCAATCCGAGTCACGGCATTGTGGTTGGCAATGTCACGGCAGTTGGGTGTTAATTTTACAGAATTAGCAAATGTACCAGTGGTTTTTGTAAAATGTCTATTAAAAACAGATCCTTTCAAATATTTAAACCATCTAACAACAAATGATTTAAACTCGCATGATTATAAGCTGTAGCTATAATGTATTTACTTACATAAATTATCGTTCTTGAACCTATTGGGGGTGGAGGGGGAGCGGAGCTCACCCCCCAGGTGCAGTTGAGTGACCTGTGTTGTGGCTCTCTAGAGGGAAGGCACACATTTTGCTGTCACCCAGCCCAATCCAGACGTGTATTGGGGCCAGGTTTCAGGCAAATAGAGCAGTAAGTGCAGAGACATGTTCACTCTCTAAAAGTGGCATTTCTAAAATAGTAAAGTTAAATCCAACCACACCAGTAAGTAGGATTTTCAATAAATAAATAAAGCTACTCCTCTCCGATATGGAATTACCAAATAAAAAGTATAGGGGAATACACAGAGCTAACCTATGAGAGGGGTAGACCTCACAGTAGTGAAAAATGAAATAGACTGTTTGGTACTTACAGGACACGCGAACCACCAAAGTACATATCTTATTTTTTACTTACATAGCATCATGCACCTAGGACTACCTAGGGCCTACCTTAGGTGTAAATTATATGTAATAAAAGGGGAGTTTAAGGCTTGGCAAGTAGGCTGGGACTCCCCTGGGAGACCCCTGAGTCTATGCCCAGAACCATAACTCTGCCAGTCGAGTACTTACCTAAAAGCCGATAACTCACTTTTCTTCCATAGGCTAACATTGAGTGGTTTCACTTGGAAATTCTTCTAAGTGGTGTGGAGTTTTGGAACTTTAAAATATTCATCTAAAATCAGCCGAACAACGAATTCTGATTTACTCACCTGTTATCAGGAGAGACCTCAGTGCTGCATCTTGGAGCTCAGTACTGACCCTGAAAAGTAATTTTAACCGTACTTACCAGTAACTCGAATTTCCTTCCATGGGATATCATTGCCTGCTTTTTGCTGAAAATTTTCTAAGTGTCGATTTTTGAAACTTACAAATATTCTTTAAAAATCGTACCAACTGTGAAAACGTAATTGTTTACCTGTTTTAGATAGATGTCCCAGTACTGAGCCTAGGAGCCCAGCACTGGATTACAAAAGTAACGAGAACGTACTTTACCCGTAACTTGAATTTTCTTCCATAGGAAACCATTGACTGTTTTTCTGTGAAATTTCTTCTAAGTGTCGATTTTGCAAACATGTAAATATTCCTTAAAAATCGCCTGTATAACTTAAACGCAGTTTCTCAACTGCTTACAGGTGGTACAGTAGTGCTGGATCTAGGATCCAACACTGACCTAGAAAAAGTAACCATAACCCCACTTACCTGCTAAGTGAATTTCCTTCCATAGGATAACATTGGTAATTTGATCAGCAAAAGTTTCTAAGTGTCAACTTTTAAAATAGCAAAATATTGCTTAAAAATCACAACAGTAACTAAAACGAATTTACTCACTTGTTTCCAAGAACTGTCCCAGGACTGAATCTAGGATCCAGTCCTGGATTTAGAAAAGTAATCCTGAAAGTAATTAATTGCATATAACTTAAAATTCCCATTGAGCTCAATGTATTATTGTGATTCAAATTGTGTTGCCTATTGCAATAAACTGTAACTATGACCTGCAAAAGTCAATTGCCTATTGCAAAGTATTTAACTAAAGCATCTCATTCTGAGAAAGTATATTTTGATACCTATTGTTGGTTCTAAAATAAAACAACAATATCTTTTGTATGCAAACCAATGGCCTAGAGTTCAGTTCTTGAGTGTGTGAGACCATTTGCTGACTGAGTGTGTACAACAAATGTTTTACACTTTACTCTGATACTGCCTTACTGCTCGGCAAGCTACCACTTTAGAGAGTAAGGTTATATCTAACTTTAGCCTCTGGCAAACCTCTGGGGACTGGGGACTCTGTGCACACTGTACCTATTTGGGAACAGTATATACAGAGCCACTTTCTCACAGTAGTGATAAAGTGATTAGAGTCCTAAGGCCAACATAAAGATACAGCAAAACGTGAGGTGAAAAGCAAAAAGGTTGCTGGTAGGCCACCTTAAGGATGCCAGGTCTAACAAAAACTGAACTAAGGATAACATGAGTAAAACATCAGGTTTCTCTACTGCATTTGGTGAGACAAGTGGGCCTTCTTTCATCTTCCATTCAAGCAATCTTTGACAGACCCCTTTATTATAGAGCTTTTCAAGGATTAAAGATAAGGCACTTACAAAGGAGTCCCAAATAATCACAGAGATGGTTGACTTCTGTAATATGGGTCGTAGACTAAAAGCAGCGCAAAAACAGAGTGCAACAGGGTCCAAAAAACTTGAGTGCCACAAGAGAGTTTGAATGCAAGCGTATCCTTTTACAGATCCAGAGATATACTCATGCAATTTTTATTTTTAGGACAGAACGTGCATGATGAAAAAAACATTGTTTTTAAAAAGCGCATTGCAGAATATCAGTACTTTGATGTGGGAAAACATCAAAACTTTCAAACAAAATATTTGTAGGCATCTTACAGCAAGTTGTTGTGGCCGAGTGGTTAAGGCGATGGATTCGAAATCCATTGGGGTATTCCCGCACATGTTCGAATCCTGCCAACAACGAGAATCTTTTTATTATCGGCTACAATTTCAGACGTTAACCTTTAGTATTTCTTCCATTTCAGTTTCATAAATAGGTGGCTTATTTTTGTGTCACTATTGCCTCTCCACATATTTGTTATCGCTACCTCTTTCATGTCTTTGCTACACCTCATTCCTACTTTAGCACTGGTGTAAACGCTTCAAATTATTATACCGTTGCTCTCTCATTCATACCTGCGCATGCACTTGAAAGTTACTTTACCAATAAAAGACGCAAAGAGAGAAATAGAACAAAAGTGCTGGCTGGATTGGCAAACACACTTCATAAAACTGCATTTTCTTTTTTATTCTCCCCTGTGTTACATGCTTAACCTCCCCATGTGTAATTTCTCTTAACCTGCTGTCCCAGGAAGAGAATTTCATCTACAGGCTCTTTCTGTGTTTTTTTCCCTAGTCTGTCTTTCCCATTTCTTAGCTGTGTAACTGTTCCTTTACGCGCTCTATTTAAACGCCATCAATCTCATTTGAGCTCCTTGCTCCCGCTTCTGCTTTCTCCACCTCTCATACTGCCAGTTCTCTCTTTCTCTGTGGTTGGTGGCTACTTTCCTGAGCTTCCGAAGCCACGTGGTTCCTGCCTCTTGTTGTCAGACTTGAATTGGAAAAGGAACCATATTAACAAGCCTTTACCACTCACACACGGCGGAAGTTTATACTTTAATTCAGTGAGCTAAGAAAAGCGTGTTGTGGGTCCCCTACGAGCCATGGTGCTTGCTTCATCATGATTTGGCACCAGTCATTAGCCGCAGCTCTGCTAATGAGCCACTGAGGTCAGTTTCAATATTTACTCAAAAATATAACCATGCAGCCCACCCCTCAACTGTGTATTTATCTTGCTTTTCTGCTGTTCGTGTGATTAGCTGGGAGGAGCTCACGGCGACATCCTCCCTATAAAAGTGTAGATGGATCACTCTCTAACTCTTTCTTGCTTCACATACAAAAGGCTTGAAAGGTGCAGGGAAGATGCAGGTCTAATAGACAGAATGGAAGGTCTGTGCCAGGTGGGTTTCTCTGCTTTGGTGTCCCATCACAGGTCCGCAAGTGTAATGTGTGATCTTTGACTCCTGGCATTTCACAAGCAGGCGGCCAGGAAACGGTTTCAGCCTATCAACCACTGAGGAGACGCAGCCTCTGAATGAGGAATGAGGAAGCAATGAATACATCCAGCCTATCACAGGAACAGCCCTGAGTGTTCCGAATTATAAATTCTCCATGTCACTGTATGTCGTTGAGCCCAAGTAGCTCGCCGTGATCGTATAGTGGTTAGTACTCTGCGTTGTGGCTGCAGCAACCTCGGTTCGAATCCGAGTCACGGCATTGTGGTTGGCAATGTCACGGCAGTTGGGTGTTAATTTTACAGAATTAGCAAATGTACCAGTGGTTTTTGTAAAATGCCTATTAAAAACAAATCCTTTCAAATATTTAAACCATCTAACAACAAATGATTTAAACTCGCATGATTATAAGCTGTAGCTATAATGTATTTACTTACATAAATTATCGTTCTTGAACCTATTGGGGGTGGAGGGGGAGCGGAGCTCACCCCCCAGGTGCAGTTGAGTGACCTGTGTTATGGCTCTCTAGAGGGAAGGCACAAATTTTGCTGTCACCCAGCCCAATCCAGACGTGTATTGGGGCCAGGTTTCAGGCAAATAGAGCAGTAAGTGCAGAGAAATGTTCACTCTCTAAAAGTGGCATTTCTAAAATAGTAAAGTTAAATCCAACCTCACCAGTAAGTAGGATTTTCAATAAATAAATAAAGCTACTCCTCTCCGATATGGAATTACCAAATAAAAAGTATAGGGGAATACACAGAGCTAACCTATGAGAGGGGTAGACCTCACAGTAGTGAAAAATGAAATAGACTATTTGGTACTTACAGGACACGCGAACCACCAAAGTACATATCTTATTTTTTACTTACATAGCATCATGCACCTAGGACTACCTAGGGCCTACCTTAGGTGTAAATTATATGTAATAAAAGGGGAGTTTAAGGCTTGGCAAGTAGGCTGGGACTCCCCTGGGAGACCCCTGAGTCTATGCCCAGAACCATAACTCTGCCAGTCGAGTACTTACCTAAAAGCCGATAACTCACTTTTCTTCCATAGGCTAAAATGTAGTTGTTTCACTTGGAAATTCTTCTAAGTGGTGTGGAGTTTTGGAACTTCAAAATATTGATCTAAAATCAGCCGAACAACGAATTCTGATTTACTCACCTGTTATCAGGAGAGACCTCAGTGCTGCATCTTGGAGCTCAGTACTGACCCTGAAAAGTAATTTTAACCGTACTTACCAGTAACTCGAATTTCCTTCCATGGGATATCATTGCCTGCTTTTTGCTGAAAATTTTCTAAGTGTCGATTTTTGAAACTTACAAATATTCTTTAAAAATCGTACCAACTGTGAAAACGTAATAGTTTACCTGTTTTAGATAGATGTCCCAGTACTGAGCCTTGGAGCCCAGCACTGGATTACAAAAGTAACGAGAACGTACTTTACCCGTAACTTGAATTTTCTTCCATAGGAAACCATTGACTGTTTTTCTGTGAAATTTCTTCTAAGTGTCGATTTTGCAAACATGTAAATATTCCTTAAAAATCGCCTGTATAACTTAAACGCAGTTTCTCAACTGCTTACAGGTGGTACAGTAGTGCTGGATCTAGGATCCAACACTGACCTAGAAAAAGGAACCATAACCTCACTTACCTGCTAAGTGAATTTCCTTCCATAGGATAACATTGGTAATTTGATCAGCAAAAGTTTCTGTCAACTTTTAAAATAGCAAAATATTGCTTAAAAATCACAACAGTAACTAAAACGAATTTACTCACTTGTTTCCAAGAACTGTCCCAGGACTGAATCTAGGATCCAGTCCTGGATTTAGAAAAGTAATCCTGAAAGTAATTAATTGCATATAACTTAAAATTCCCATTGAGCTCAATGTATTATTGTGATTCAAATTGTGTTGCCTATTGCAATAAACTGTAACTATGACCTGCAAAAGTCAATTGCCTATTGCAAAGTATTTAACTAAAGCATCTCATTCTGAGAAAGTATATTTTGATACCTATTGTTGGTTCTAAAATAAAACAACACTATCTTTTGTATGCAAACCAATGGCCTAGAGTTCAGTTCTTGAGTGTGTGAGACCATTTGCTGACTGAGTGTGTACAACAAATGTTTTACACTGTACTCTGATACTGCCTTACTGCTCGGCAAGCTACCACTTTAGAGAGTAAGGTTATATCTAACTTTAGCCTCTGCCAAACCTCTGGGGACTGGGGACTCTGTGCACACTGTACTTATTTGGGAACAGTATATACAGAGCCACTTTCTCACAGTAGTGATAAAGTGATTAGAGTCCTAAGGCCAACATAAAGATACAGCAAAACGTGAGGTGAAAAGCAAAAAGGTTGCTGGTAGGCCACCTTAAGGATGCCAGGTCTAACAAAAACTGAACTAAGGATAACATGAGTAAAACATCAGGTTTCTCTACTGCATTTGGTGAGACAAGTGGGCCTTCTTTTATCTTCCATTCAAGCAATCTTTGACAGACCCCTTTATTATAGAGCTTTTCAAGGATTAAAGATAAGGCACTTACAAAGGAGTCCCAAATACTCAGAGATGGTTGACTTCTGTAATATGGGTCGTATACTAAAAGCAGCGCAAAAACAGAGTGCAACAGGGTATAAAAAATTGAGTGCCACAAGAGAGTTTGAATGCAAGCGTATCCTTTTACAGATCAAGAGATATACTCATGCGTATTTTTGTTTTTAGGACAGAACGTGCATGATGAAAAAAACATTGTTTTTAAAAAGCGCATTGCAGAATATCAATACTTTGATGTGGGAAAACATCAAAACTTTCAAACAAAATATTTGTAGGCAGCTTACAGCAAGTTGTTGTGGCCGAGTGGTTAAGGCGATGGACTCGAAATCCATTGGGGTATTCCCGCGCAGGTTTGATTCCAGCCAACAACAAGAATCTTTTTATTATCGGCTACAATTTCAGAAGTTAACCTTTAGTATTTCTTCCATTTCAGTTTTATAAATAGGTGGCTTATTTTTGTGTCACTATTACCTCTCCACATATTTGTTATCGCTACCTCTTTCATGTCTTTGCTACACCTCATTCCTACTTTAGCACTGGTGTAAACGCTTCAAATTATTATACCGTTGCTCTCTCATTCATACCTGCGCATGCACTTGAAAGTTACTTTACCAATAAAAGACGCAAAGAGAGAAATAGAACAAAAGTGCTGGCTGGATTGGCAAACACACTTCATAAAACTGCATTTTCTTTTTTATTCTCCCCCGTCTTACATGCTTAACCTCCCCATGTGTAATTTCTCTTAACCTGCTGTCCCAGGAAGAGAATTTCATCTACAGGCTCTTTCTGTGTTTTTTTCCCTAGTCTGTCTTTCCCATTTCTTAGCTGTGTAACTGTTCCTTTACGCGCTCTATTTAAACGCCATCAATCTCATTTGAGCTCCTTGCTCCCGCTTCTGTTTTCTCCACCTCTCATACTGCCAGTTCTCTCTTTCTCTGTGGTTGGTGGCTACTTTCCTGAGCTTCCGAAGCCACGTGGTTCCTGCCTCTTGTTGTCAGACTTGAATTGGAAAAGGAACCATATTAACAAGCCTTTACCACTCACACACGGCGGAAGTTTATACTTTAATTCAGTGAGCTAAGAAAAGCGTGTTGTGGGTCCCCTACGAGCCATGGTGCTTGCTTCATCATGATTTGGCACCAGTCATTAGCCGCAGCTCTGCTAATGAGCCACTGAGGTCAGTTTCAATATTTACTCAAAAATATAACCATGCAGCCCACCCCTCAACAGTGTATTTATCTTGCTTTTCTGCTGTTCGTGTGATTAGCTGGGAGGAGCTCACGGCGACATACTCCCTATAAAAGAGTAGATGGATCACTCTCTAACTCTTTCTTGCTTCACATACAAATGGCTTGAAAGGTGCAGGGAAGATGCAGGTCTAATAGACAGAATAGAAGGTCTGTGCCAGGTGGGTTTCTCTGCATTGGTGTCCCATCACAGGTCCGCAAGTGTAATGTGTGATCTTTGACTCCTGGCATTTCACAAGCAGGCGGCCAGGAAACGGTTTCAGCCTATCAACCACTGAGGAGACGCAGCCTCTGAATGATTAATGAGGAAGCAATGAATACATCCAGCCTATCACAGGGACAGCCCTGAGTGTTCCGAATTATAAATTCTCCATGTCACTGTATGTCGTTGAGCCCAAGTAGCTCGCCGTGATCGTATAGTGGTTAGTACTCTGCTTTGTGGCCGCAGCAACCTCGCTTCGAATCCGAGTCACGGCATTGTGGTTGGCAATGTCACGGCAGTTGGGTGTTAATTTTACAGAATTAGCAAATGTACCAGTGGTTTTTGTAAAATGTCTATTAAAAACAGATCCTTTCAAATATTTAAACCATCTAACAACAAATGATTTAAACTCGCATGATTATAAGCTGTAGCTTTAATGTATTTACTTACATAAATTATCGTTCTTGAACCTATTGGGAGTGGAGGGGGAGCGGAGCTCACCCCCCAGGTGCAGTTGAGTGACCTGTGTTGTGGCTCTCTAGAGGGAAGGCACACATTTTGCTGTCACCCAGCCCAATCCAGACGTGTATTGGGGCCAGGTTTCAGGCAAATAGAGCAGTAAGTGCAGAGAAATGTTCACTCTCTAAAAGTGGCATTTCTAAAATAGTAAAGTTAAATCCAACCTCACCAGTAAGTAGGATTTTCAATAAATAAATAAAGCTACTCCTCTACGATATGGAATTACCAAATAAAAAGTATAGGGGAATACACAGAGCTAACCTATGAGAGGGGTAGAACTCACAGTAGTGAAAAATGAAATAGACTGTTTGGTACTTACAAGACACGCGAACCACCAAAGAACATATCTTATTTTTTACTTACATAGCCTCATGCACCTAGGACTACCTAGGGCCTACCTTAGGTGTAAATTATATGTAATAAAAGGGGAGTTTAAGGCTTGGCAAGTAGGCTGGGACTCCCCTGGGAGACCCCTGAGTCTATGCCCAGAACCATAACTCTGCCAGTCGAGTACTTACCTAAAAGCCGATAACTCACTTTTCTTCCATAGGCTAACATTGAGTTGTTTCACTTGGAAATTCTTCTAAGTGGTGTGGAGTTTTGGAACTTTAAAATATTCATCTAAAATCAGCCGAACAACGAATTCTGATTTACTCACCTGTTATCAGGAGAGACCTCAGTGCTGCATCTTGGAGCTCAGTACTGACCCTGAAAAGTAATTTTAACCGTACTTACCAGTAACTCGAATTTCCTTCCATGGGATATCATTGCCTGCTTTTTGCTGAAAATTTTCTAAGTGTCGATTTTTGAAACTTACAAATATTCTTTAAAAATCGTACCAACTGTGAAAACGTAATTGTTTACCTGTTTTAGATAGATGTCCCAGTATTGAGCCTAGGAGCCCAGCACTGGATTACAAAAGTAACGAGAACGTACTTTACCCGTAACTTGAATTTTCTTCCATAGGAAACCATTGACTGTTTTTCTGTGAAATTTCTTCTAAGTGTCGATTTTGCAAACATGTAAATATTCCTTAAAAATCGCCTGTATAACTTAAACGCAGTTTCTCAACTGCTTACAGGTGGTACAGTAGTGCTGGATCTAGGATCCAACACTGACCTAGAAAAAGTAACCATAACCCCACTTACCTGCTAAGTGAATTTCCTTCCATAGGATAACATTGGTAATTTGATCAGCAAAAGTTTCTAAGTGTCAACTTTTAAAATAGCAAAATATTGCTTAAAAATCACAACAGTAACTAAAACGAATTTACTCACTTGTTTCCAAGAACTGTCCCAGGACTGAATCTAGGATCCAGTCCTGGATTTAGAAAAGTAATCCTGAAAGTAATGAATTGCATATAACTTAAAATTCCCATTGAGCTCAATGTATTATTGTGATTCAAATTGTGTTGCCTATTGCAATAAACTGTAACTATGACCTGCAAAAGTCAATTGCCTATTGCAAAGTATTTAACTAAAGCATCTCATTCTGAGAAAGTATATTTTGATACCTATTGTTGGTTCTAAAATAAAACAACAATATCTTTTGTATGCAAACCAATGGCCTAGAGTTCAGTTCTTGAGTGTGTGAGACCATTTGCTGACTGAGTGTGTACAACAAATGTTTTACACTGTACTCTGATACTGCCTTACTGCTCGGCAAGCTACCACTTTAGAGAGTAAGGCTATATCTAACTTTAGCCTCTGCCAAACCTCTGGGGACTGGGGACTCTGTGCACACTGTACCTATTTGGGAACAGTATATACAGAGCCACTTTCTCACAGTAGTGATAAAGTGATTAGAGTCCTAAGGCCAACATAAAGATACAGCAAAACGTGAGGTGAAAAGCAAAAAGGTTGCTGGTAGGCCACCTTAAGGATGCCAGGTCTAACAAAAACTGAACTAAGGATAACATGAGTAAAACATCAGGTTTCTCTACTGCATTTGGTGAGACAAGTGGGCCTTCTTTTATCTTCCATTCAAGCAATCTTTGACAGACCCCTTTATTATAGAGCTTTTCAAGGATTAAAGATAAGGCACTTACAAAGGAGTCCCAAATACTCAGAGATGGTTGACTTCTGTAATATGGGTCGTAGACTAAAAGCAGCGCAAAAACAGAGTGCAACAGGGTCCAAAAAACTTGAGTGCCACAAGAGAGTTTGAATGCAAGCGTATCCTTTTACAGATCCAGAGATATACTCATGCAATTTTTGTTTTTAGGACAGAACGTGCATGATGAAAAAAACATTGTTTTTAAAAAGCGCATTGCAGAATATCAGTACTTTGATGTGGGAAAACTTCAAAACTTTCAAACAAAATATTTGTAGGCAGCTTACAGCAAGTTGTTGTGGCCGAGTGGTTAAGGCGATGGACTCGAAATCCATTGGGCTATCCCCGCGCAGGTTCGAATCCTGCCAACAATGAGAATCTCTTTATTATCGGCTACAATTTCAGAAGTTAACCTTTAGTATTTCTTCCATTTCAGTTTTATAAATAGGTGGCTTTTTTTTGTGTCACTATTTCCTCTCCACATATTTGTTATCGCTACCTCTTTCATGTCTTTGCTACACCTCATTCCTACTTTAGCACTGGTGTAAACGCTTCAAATTATTATACCGTTGCTCTCTCATTCATACCTGCGCATGCACTTGAAAGTTACTTTACCAATAAAAGACGCAAAGAGAGAAATAGAACAAAAGTGCTGGCTGGATTGGCAAACACACTTCATAAAACTGCATTTTCTTTTATATTCTCCCCCGTGTTACATGCTTAACCTCTCCATGTGTAATTTCTCTTAACCTGCTGTCCCAGGAAGAGAATTTCATCTACAGGCTCTTTCTGTGTTTTTTTCCCTAGTCTGTCTTTCCCATTTCTTAGCTGTGTAACTGTTCCTTTACGCGCTCTATTTAAACGCCATCAATCTCATTTGAGCTCCTTGCTCCCGCTTCTGTTTTCTCCACCTCTCATACTGCCAGTTCTCTCTTTCTCTGTGGGTGGTGGCTACTTTCCTGAGCTTCCAAAGCCACGTGGTTCCTGCCTCTTGTTGTCAGACTTGAATTGGAAAAGGAACCATATTAACAAGCCTTTACCACTCACACACGGCGGACGTTTATACTTTAATTCAGTGAGCTAAGAAAAGCGTGTTGTGGGTCCCCTACGAGCCATGGTGCTTGCTTCATCATGATTTGGCACCAGTCATTAGCCGCAGCTCTGCTAATGAGCCACTGAGGTCAGTTTCAATAATTACTCAAAAACTTAACCATGCAGCCCACCCCTCAACTCTGTATTTATCTTGCTTTTCTGCTGTTCGTGTGATTAGCTGGGAGGAGCTCACGGCGACATCCTCCCTATAAAAGTGTAGATGGATCACTCTCTAACTCTTTCTTGCTTCACATACAAATGGCTTGAAAGGTGCAGGGAAGCTGCAGGTCTAATAGACAGAATAGAAGGTCTGTTCCAGGTGGGTTTCTCTGCATTGGTGTCCCATCACAGGTCCGCAAGTGTAATGTGTGATCTTTGACTCCTGGCATTTCACAAGCAGGCGGCCAGGAAACGGTTTCAGCCTATCAACTACTGAGGAGACGCAGCCTCTGAATGAGGAATGAGGAAGCAATGAATACATCCAGCCTATCACAGGAACAGCCCTGAGTGTTCCGAATTATAAATTCTCCATGTCACTGTTTGTCATTGAGCCCAAGTAGCTCGCTGTGATCGTATAGTGGTTAGTACTCTGCGTTGTGGCCGCAGCGACCTCGGTTCGAATCCGAGTCAAGGCATTGTGGTTGGCAATGTCATGGCAGTTGGGTGTTAATTTTACAGAATTAGCAAATGTACCAGTAGTTTTTGTAAAATGTCTATTAAAAACAGATCCTTTCAAATATTTAAACCATCTAACAACAAATGATTTAAACTCGCATGATTATAAGCTGTAGCTATAATGTATTTACTTACATAAATTATCGTTCTTGAACCTATTGGGGGTGGAGGGGGAGCGGAGCTCACCCCCCAGGTGCAGTTGAGTGACCTGTGTTGTGTCTCTCTAGAGGGAAGGCACAAATTTTGCTGTCATCCAGCCCAATCCAGACGTGTATTGGGGCCAGGTTTCAGGCAAATAGAGCAGTAAGTGCAGAGAAATGTTCACTCTCTAAAAGTGGCATTTCTAAAATAGTAAAGTTAAATCCAACCTCACCAGTAAGTAGGATTTTCAATAAATAAATAAAGCTACTCCTCTCCGATATGGAATTACCAAATAAAAAGTATAGGGGAATACCCAGAGCTAACCTATGAGAGGGGTAGACCTCACAGTAGTGAAAAATGAAATAGACTGTTTGGTACTTACAGGACATGCGAACCACCAAAGTACATATCTTATTTTTTACTTACATAGCATCATGCACCTAGGACTACCTAGGGCCTACCTTAGGGGTAAATTATATGTAATAAAAGGGGAGTTTAAGGCTTGGCAAGTAGGCTGGGACTCCCCTGGGAGACCCCTGAGTCTATGCCCAGAACCATAACTCTGCCAGTCGAGTACTTACCTAAAAGCCGATAACTCACTTTTCTTCCATAGGCTAACATTGAGTTGTTTCACTTGGAAATTCTTCTAAGTGGTGTGGAGTTTTGGAACTTTAAAATATTCATCTAAAATCAGCCGAACAACTAATTCTGATTTACTCACCCGTTATCAGGAGAGACCTCAGTGCTGCATCTTGGAGCTCAGTACTGACCCTGAAAAGTAATTTTAACCGTACTTACCAGTAACTCGAATTTCCTTCCATGGGATATCATTGCCTGCTTTTTGCTCAAAATTTTCTAAGTGTCGATTTTTGAAACTTACAAATATTCTTTAAAAATCATACCAACTGTGAAAACGTAATTGTTTACCTGTTTTAGATAGATGTCCCAGTACTGAGCCTAGGAACCCAGCACTGGATTACAAAAGTAACGAGAACGTACTTTACCCGTAACTTGAATTTTCTTCCTTAGGAAACCATTGACTGTTTTTCTGTGAAATTTCTTCTAAGTGTTGATTTTGGAAACATTTAAATATTCCTTAAAAATCGCCTGTATAACTTAAACGCAGTTTCTCAACTGCTTACAGGTGGTACAGTAGTGCTGGATCTAGGATCCAACACTGACCTAGAAAAAGTAACCATAACCCCACTTACCTGCTAAGTGAATTTCCTTCCATAGGATAACATTGGTAATTTGATCAGCAAAAGTTTCTAAGTGTCAACTTTTAAAATAGCAAAATATTGCTTAAACATCACAACATCAACTAAAACGAATTTACTCACTTGTTTCCAAGAACTGTCCCAGGACTGAATCTAGGATCCAGTCCTGGATTTAGAAAAGTAATCCTGAAAGTAATTAATTGCATATAACTTAAAATTCCCATTGAGCTCAATGTATTATTGTGATTCAAATTGTGTTGCCTATTGCAATAAACTGTAACTATTACCTGCAAAAGTCAATTGCCTATTGCAAAGTATTTTACTAAAGCATCTCATTCTGAGAAAATATATTTTGATACCTATTGTTGGTTCTAAAATAAAACAACAATATCTTTTTTATGCAAACCAATGGCCTAGAGTTCAGTTCTTGAGTGTGTGAGACCATTTGCTGACTGAGTGTGTACAACAAATGTTTTACACTGTACTCTGATACTGCCTTACTGCTCGGCAAGCTACCACTTTAGAGAGTAAGGTTATATCTAACTTTAGCCTCTGCCAAACCTCTGGGGACTGGGGACTCTGTGCACACTGTACCTATTTGGGAACAGTATATACAGAGCCACTTTCTCACAGTAGTGATAAAGTGATTAGAGTCCTAAGGCCAACATAAAGATACAGCAAAACGTGAGGTGAAAAGCAAAAAGGTTGCTGGTAGGCCACCTTAAGGATGCCAGGTCTAACAAAAATGAACTAAGATTAACATGAGTAAAACATCAGGTTTCTCTACTGCATTTGGTGAGACAAGTGGGCCTTCTTTTATCTTCCATTCAAGCAATCTTTGACAGACCCCTTTATTATAGAGCTTTTCAAGGATTAAAGATAAGGCACTTACAAAGGAGTCCCAAATACTCAGAGATGGTTGACTTCTGTAATATGGGTCGTAGACTAAAAGCAGCGCAAAAACAGAGTGCAACAGGGTCCAAAAAATTGAGTGCCACAAGAGAGTTTGAATGCAAGCGTATCCTTTTACAGATCCAGAGATATACTCATGCAATTTTTGTTTTTAGGACAGAACATGCATGATGAAAAAAACATTGTTTTTAAAAAGCGCATTGTAGAATATCAGTACTTTGATGTGGGAAAAGTTCAACACTTTCAAACAAAATATTTGCATGCAGCTTACAGTAAGTTGTTGTGGCCGAGTGGTTAAGGTGATGGACTAGAAATCCATTGGGGTATCCCCGTGCAGGTTCGAATCCTCCCAACAACGAGAATCTTTTTATTATCGGCTACAATTTCAGAAGTTAACCTTTAGTATTTCTTCCATTTCAGTTTTATGAATAGGTGGCTTATTTTTGTGTCACTATTGCCTCTCCACATATTTGTTATCGCTACCTCTTTCATGTCTTTGCTACACCTCATTCCTACTTTAGCACTGGTGTAAACGCTTCAAATTATTATACCGTTGCTCTCTCATTCATACCTGCGCATGCACTTGAAAGTTACTTTACCAATAAAAGACGCAAAGAGAGAAATAGAACAAAAGTGCTGGCTGGATTGGCAAACACACTTCATAAAACTGCATTTTCTTTTTTATTCTCCCCCGTGTTACATGCTTAACCTCTCCATGTGTAATTTCTCTTAACCTGCTGTCCCAGGAAGAGAATTTCATCTACAGGCTCTTTCTGTGTTTTTTTCCCTAGTCTGTCTTTCCCATTTCTTAGCTGTGTAACTGTTCCTTTACGCGCTCTATTTAAACGCCATCAATCTCATTTGAGCTCCTTGCTCCCGCTTCTGTTTTCTCCACCTCTCATACTGCCAGTTCTCTCTTTCTCTGTGGTTGGTGGCTACTTTCCTGAGCTTCCGAAGCCACGTGGTTCCTGCCTCTTGTTGTCAGACTTGAATTGGAAAAGGAACCATATTAACAAGCCTTTACCACTCACACACGGCGGAAGTTTATACTTTAATTCAGTGAGCTAAGAAAAGCGTGTTGTGGGTCCCCTACGAGCCATGGTGCTTGCTTCATCATGATTTGGCACCAGTCATTAGCCGCAGCACTGCTAATGAGCCACTGAGGTCAGTTTCAATAATTACTCAAAAACATAACCATGCAGCCCACCCCTCAACTGTGTATTTATCTTGCTTTTCTGCTGTTCGTGTGAATAGCTGCGAGGAGCTCACGGCGACATCCTCCCTATAAAAGTGTAGATGGATCACTCTCTAACTCTTTCTTGCTTCACATACAAATGGCTTGAAAGGTGCAGGGAAGCTGCAGGTCTAATAGACAGAATAGAAGGTCTGTTCCAGGTGGGTTTCTCTGCATTGGTGTCCCATCACAGGTCCGCAAGTGTAATGTGTGATCTTTGACTCCTGGCATTTCACAAGCAGGCGGCCAGGAAACGGTTTCAGCCTATCAACTACTGAGGAGACGCAGCCTCTGAATGAGGAATGAGGAAGCAATGAATACATCCAGCCTATCACAGGAACAGCCCTGAGTGTTCCGAATTATAAATTCTCCATGTCACTGTTTGTCGTTGAGCCCAAGTAGCTCGCCGTGATAGTATAGTGGTTAGTACTCTGCGTTGTGGCCGCAGCAACCTCGATTCGAATCCGAGTCACGGCATTGTGGTTGGCAATGTCATGGCAGTTGGGTGTTAATTTTACAGAATTAGCAAATGTACCAGTAGTTTTTGTAAAATGTCTATTAAAAACAGATCCTTTCAAATATTTAAACCATCTAACAACAAATGATTTAAACTCGCATGATTATAAGATGTAGCTATAATGTATTTACTTACATAAATTATCGTTCTTGAACCTATTGGGGGTGGAGGGGGAGCGGAGCTCACCCCCCAGGTGCAGTTGAGTGACCTGTGTTGTGGCTCTCTAGAGGGAAGGCACAAATTTTGCTGTCATCCAGCCCAATCCAGACGTGTATTGGGGCCAGGTTTCAGGCAAATAGAGCAGTAAGTGCAGAGAAATGTTCACTCTCTAAAAGTGGCATTTCTAAAATAGTAAAGTTAAATCCAACCTCACCAGTAAGTAGGATTTTCAATAAATAAATAAAGCTACTCCTCTCCGATATGGAATTACCAAATAAAAAGTATAGGGGAATACCCAGAGCTAACCTATGAGAGGGGTAGACCTCACAGTAGTGAAAAATGAAATAGACTGTTTGGTACTTACAGGACATGCGAACCACCAAAGTACATATCTTATTTTTTACTTACATAGCATCATGCACCTAGGACTACCTAGGGCCTACCTTAGGGGTAAATTATATGTAATAAAAGGGGAGTTTAAGGCTTGGCAAGTAGGCTGGGACTCCCCTGGGAGACCCCTGAGTCTATGCCCAGAACTATAACTCTGCCAGTCGAGTACTTACCTAAAAGCCGATAACTCACTTTTCTTCCATAGGCTAACATTGAGTGGTTTCACTTGGAAATTCTTCTAAGTGGTGTGGAGTTTTGGAACTTTAAAATATTCATCTAAAATCAGCCGAACAACGAATTCTGATTTACTCACCCGTTATCAGGAGAGACCTCATTGCTGCATCTTGGAGCTCAGTACTGACCGTGAAAAGTAATTTTAACCGTACTTACCAGTAACTCGAATTTCCTTCCATGGGATATCATTGCCTGCTTTTTGCTCAAAATTTTCTAAGTGTCGATTTTTGAAACTTACAAATATTCTTTAAAAATCATACCAACTGTGAAAACGTAATTGTTTACCTGTTTTAGATAGATGTCCCAGTACTGAGCCTAGGAGCCCAGCACTGGATTACAAAAGTAACGAGAACGTACTTTACCCGTAACTTGAATTTTCTTCCATAGGAAACCATTGACTGTTTTTCTGTAAAATTTCTTCTAAGTGTCGATTTTGCAAACATTTAAATATTCCTTAAAAATCGCCTGTATAACTTAAACGCAGTTTCTCAACTGCTTACAGGTGGTACAGTAGTGCTGGATCTAGGATCCAACACTGACCTAGAAAAAGTAACCATAACCCCACTTACCTGCTAAGTGAATTTCCTTCCATAGGATAACATTGGTAATTTGATCAGCAAAAGTTTCTAAGTGTCAACTTTTAAAATAGCAAAATATTGCTTAAACATCACAACAGTAACTAAAACGAATTTACTCACTTGTTTCCAAGAACTGTCCCAGGACTGAATCTAGGATCCAGTCCTGGATTTAGAAAAGTAATCCTGAAAGTAATTAATTGCATATAACTTAAAATTCCCATTGAGCTCAATGTATTATTGTGATTCAAATTGTGTTGCCTATTGCAATAAACTGTAACTATTACCTGCAAAAGTCAATTGCCTATTGCAAAGTATTTTACTAAAGCATCTCATTCTGAGAAAGTATATTTTGATACCTATTGTTGGTTCTAAAATAAAACAACAATATCTTTTTTATGCAAACCAATGGCCTAGAGTTCAGTTCTTGAGTGTGTGAGACCATTTGCTGACTGAGTGTGTACAACAAATGTTTTACACTGTACTCTGATACTGCCTTACTGCTCGGCAAGCTACCACTTTAGAGAGTAAGGTTATATCTAACTTTAGCCTCTGCCAAACCTCTGGGGACTGGGGACTCTGTGCACACTGTACCTATTTGGGAACAGTATATACAGAGCCACTTTCTCACAGTAGTGATAAAGTGATTAGAGTCCTAAGGCCAACATAAAGATACAGCAAAACGTGAGGTGTAAAGCAAAAAGGTTGCTGGTAGGCCACCTTAAGGATGCCAGGTCTAACAAAAATGAACTAAGATTAACATGAGTAAAACATCAGGTTTCTCTACTGCATTTGGTGAGACAAGTGGGCCTTCTTTTATCTTCCATTCAAGCAATCTTTGACAGACCCCTTTATTATAGAGCTTTTCAAGGATTAAAGATAAGGCACTTACAAAGGAGTCCCAAATACTCAGAGATGGTTGACTTCTGTAATATGGGTCGTAGACTAAAAGCAGCGCAAAAACAGAGTGCAACAGGGTCCAAAAAATTGAGTGCCACAAGAGAGTTTGAATGCAAGCGTATCCTTTTACAGATCCAGAGATATACTCATGCAATTTTTGTTTTTAGGACAGAACGTGCATGATGAAAAAAACATTGTTTTTAAAAAGCGCATTGTAGAATATCAGTACTTTGATGTGGGAAAAGTTCAAAACTTTCAAACAAAATATTTGCATGCAGCTTACAGTAAGTTGTTGTGGCCGAGTGGTTAAGGCGATGGACTAGAAACCCATTGGGGTATCCCCGCGCAGGTTCGAATCCTGCCAACAACGAGAATCATTTTATTATCGGCTACAATTTCAGAAGTTAACCTTTAGTATTTCTTCCATTTCAGTTTTATGAATAGGTGTCTTATTTTTGTGTCACTATTGCCTCTCCACATATTTGTTATCGCTACCTCTTTCATGTCTTTGCTACACCTCATTCCTACTTTAGCACTGGTGTAAACGCTTCAAATTATTATACCGTTGCTCTCTCATTCATACCTGCGCATGCACTTGAAAGTTACTTTACCAATAAAAGACGCAAAGAGAGAAATAGAACAAAAGTGCTGGCTGGATTGGCAAACACACTTCATAAAACTGCATTTTCTTTTTTATTCTCCCCCGTGTTACATGCTTAACCTCTCCATGTGTAATTTCTCTTAACCTGCTGTCCCAGGAAGAGAATTTCATCTACAGGCTCTTTCTGTGTTTTTTTCCCTAGTCTGTCTTTCCCATTTCTTAGCTGTGTAACTGTTCCTTTACGCGCTCTATTTAAACACCATCAATCTCATTTGAGCTCCTTGCTCCCGCTTCTGTTTTCTCCACCTCTCATACTGCCAGTTCTCTCTTTCTCTGTGGTTGGTGGCTACTTTCCTGAGCTTCCGAAGCCACGTGGTTCCTGCCTCTTGTTGTCAGACTTGAATTGGAAAAGGAACCATATTAACAAGCCTTTACCACTCACACACGGCGGAAGTTTATACTTTAATTCAGTGAGCTAAGAAAAGCGTGTTGTGGGTCCCCTACGAGCCATGGTGCTTGCTTCATCATGATTTGGCACCAGTCATTAGCCGCAGCTCTGCTAATGAGCCACTGAGGTCAGTTTCAATAATTACTCAAAAACATAACCATGCAGCCCACCCCTCAACTGTGTATTTATCTTGCTTTTCTGCTGTTCGTGTGATTAGCTGGGAGGAGCTCACGGCGACATCCTCCCTATAAAAGTGTAGATGGATCACTCTCTAACTCTTTCTTGCTTCACATACAAATGGCTTGAAAGGTGCAGGGAAGCTGCAGGTCTAATAGACAGAATAGAAGGTCTGTTCCAGGTGGGTTTCTCTGCATTGGTGTCCCATCACAGGTCCGCAAGTGTAATGTGTGATCTTTGACTCCTGGCATTTCAGAAGCAGGCGGCCAGGAAACGGTTTCAGCCTATCAACCACTGAGGAGACGCAGCCTCTGAATGAGGAATGAGGAAGCAATGAATACATCCAGCCTATCACAGGAACAGCCTTGAGTGTTCCGAATTATAAATTCTCCATGTCACTGTTTGTCGTTGAGCCCAAGTAGCTTGCCGTGATCGTATAGTGGTTAGTACTCTGCGTTGTGGCCGCAGCAACCTTGGTTCGAATCCGAGTCACGGCATTGTGATTGGCAATGTCATGGCAGTTGGGTGTTAATTTTACAGAATTAGCAAATGTACCAGTAGTTTTTGTAAAATGTCTATTAAAAACAGATCCTTTCAAATATTTAAACCATCTAACAACAAATGATTTAAACTCGCATGATTATAAGCTGTAGCTATAATGTATTTACTTACATAAATTTTCGTTCTTGAACCTATTGGGGGTGGAGGGGGAGCGGAGCTCACCCCCCAGGTGCAGTTGAGTGACCTGTGTTGTGGCTCTCTAGAGGGAAGGCACAAATTTTGCTGTCACCCAGCCCAATCCAGACGTGTATTGGGGCCAGGTTTCAGGCAAATAGAGCAGTAAGTGCAGAGAAATGTTCACTCTCTAAAAGTGGCATTTCTAAAATAGTAAAGTTAAATCCAACCTCACCAGTAAGTAGGATTTTCAATAAATAAATAAAGCTACTCCTCTCCGATATGGAATTACCAAATAAAAAGTATAGGGGAATACCCAGAGCTAACCTATGAGAGGGGTAGACCTCACAGTAGTGAAAAATGAAATAGACTGTTTGGTACTTACAGGACATGCGAACCACCAAAGTACATATCTTATTTTTTACTTACATAGCATCATGCACCTAGGACTACCTAGGGCCTACCTTAGGGGTAAATTATATGTAATAAAAGGGGAGTTTAAGGCTTGGCAAGTAGGCTGGGACTCCCCTGGGAGACCCCTGAGTCTATGCCCAGAACCATAACTCTGCCAGTCGAGTACTTACCTAAAAGCCGATAACTCACTTTTCTTCCATAGGCTAACATTGAGTGGTTTCACTTGGAAATTCTTCTAAGTGGTGTGGAGTTTTGGAACTTTAAAATATTCATCTAAAATCAGCCGAACAACGAATTCTGATTTACTCACCCGTTATCAGGAGAGACCTCAGTGCTGCATCTTGGAGCTCAGTACTGACCCTGAAAAGTAATTTTAACCGTACTTACCAGTAACTCGAATTTCCTTCCATGGGATATCATTGCCTGCTTTTTGCTCAAAATTTTCTAAGTGTCGATTTTTGAAACTTACAAAATTCTTTAAAAATCATACCAACTGTGAAAACGTAATTGTTTACCTGTTTTAGATAGATGTCCCAGTACTGAGCCTAGGAGCCCAGCACTGGATTACAAAAGTAACGAGAACGTACTTTACCCGTAACTTGAATTTTCTTCCCTAGGAAACCATTGACTGTTTTTCTGTGAAATTTCTTCTAAGTCTCCATTTTGCAAACATGTAAATATTCCTTAAAAATCGCCTGTATAACTTAAACGCAGTTTCTCAACTGCTTACAGGTGGTACAGTAGTGCTGGATCTAGGATCCAACACTGACCTAGAAAAAGTAACCATAACCCCACTTACCTGCTAAGTGAATTTCCTTCCATAGGATAACATTGGTAATTTGATCAGCAAAAGTTTCGAAGTGTCAACTTTTAAAATAGCAAAATATTGCTTAAAAATCACAACAGTAACTAAAACGAATTTACTCACTTGTTTCCAAGAACTGTCCCATGACTGAATCTAGGATCCAGTCCTGGATTTAGAAAAGTAATCCTGAAAGTAATGAATTGCATATAACTTAAAATTCCCATTGAGCTCAATGTATTATTGTGATTCAAATTGTGTTGCCTATTGCAATAAACTGTAACTATGACCTGCAAAAGTCAATTGCCTATTGCAAAGTATTTAACTAAAGCATCTCATTCTGAGAAAGTATATTTTGATACCTATTGTTGGTTCTAAAATAAAACAACAATATCTTTTGTATGCAAACCAATGGCCTAGAGTTCAGTTCTTGAGTGTGTGAGACCATTTGCTGACTGAGTGTGTACAACAAATGTTTTACACTGTACTCTGATACTGCCTTACTGCTCGGCAAGCTACCACTTTAGAGAGTAAGGTTATATCTAACTTTAGCCTCTGCCAAACCTCTGGGGACTGGGGACTCTGTGCACACTGTACCTATTTGGGAACAGTATATACAGAGCCACTTTCTCACAGTAGTGATAAAGTGATTAGAGTCCTAAGGCCAACATAAAGATACAGCAAAACGTGAGGTGAAAAGCAAAAAGGTTGCTGGTAGGCCACCTTAAGGATGCCAGGTCTAACAAAAAAGAACTAAGATTAACATGAGTAAAACATCAGGTTTCTCTACTGCATTTGGTGAGACAAGTGGGCCTTCTTTTATCTTCCATTCAAGCAATCTTTGACAGACCCCTTTATTATAGAGCTTTTCAAGGATTAAAGATAAGGCACTTACAAAGGAGTACCAAATACTCAGAGATGGTTGACTTCTGTAATATGGGTCGTAGACTAAAAGCAGCGCAAAAACAGAGTGCAACAGGGTCCAAAAAATTGAGTGCCACAAGAGAGTTTGAATGCAAGCGTATCCTTTTACAGATCCAGAGATATACTCATGCAATTTTTGTTTTTAGGACAGAACGTGCATGATGAAAAAAGCATTGTTTTTAAAAAGCGCATTGCAGAATATCAGTACTTTGATGTGGGAAAAGTTCAAAACTTTCAAACAAAATATTTGCATGCAGCATACAGTAAGTTGTTGTTGCCGAGTGGTTAAGGTGATGGACTAGAAATCCATTGGGGTATCCCCGCGCAGGTTCGAATCCTGCCAACAACGAGAATCTTTTTATTATCGGCTACAATTTCAGAAGTTAACCTTTAGTATTTCTTCCATTTCAGTTTTATGAATAGGTGGCTTATTTTTGTGTCACTATTGCCTCTCCACATATTTGTTATCGCTACCTCTTTCATGTCTTTGCTACACCTCATTCCTACTTTAGCACTGGTGTAAACGCTTCAAATTATTATACCGTTGCTCTCTCATTCATACCTGCGCATGCACTTGAAAGTTACTTTACCAATAAAAGACGCAAAGAGAGAAATAGAACAAAAGTGCTGGCTGGATTGGCAAACACACTTCATAAAACTGCATTTTCTTTTTTATTCTGCCCCGTGTTACATGCTTAACCTCTCCATGTGTAATTTCTCTTAACCTGCTGTCCCAGGAAGAGAATTTCATCTACAGGCTCTTTCTGTGTTTTTTTCCCTAGTCTGTCTTTCCCATTTCTTAGCTGTGTAACTGTTCCTTTACGCGCTCTATTTAAACGCCATCAATCTCATTTGAGCTCCTTGCTCCCGCTTCTGTTTTCTCCACCTCTCATACTGCCAGTTCTCTCTTTCTCTGTGGTTGGTGGCTACTTTCCTGAGCTTCCGAAGCCACGTGGTTCCTGCCTCTTATTGTCAGACTTGAATTGGAAAAGGAACCATATTAACAAGCCTTTACCACTCACACACGGCGGAAGTTTATACTTTAATTCAGTGAGCTAAGAAAAGCGTGTTGTGGGTCCCCTACGACCCTTGGTGCTTGCTTCATCATGATTTGGCACCAGTCATTAGCCGCAGCTCTGCTAATGAGCCACTGAGGTCAGTTTCAATAATTAATTACTCAAAAACATAACCATGCAGCCCACCCCTCAACTGTGTATTTATCTTGCTTTTCTGCTGTTCGTGTGATTAGCTGGGAGGAGCTCACGGCGACATCCTCCCTATAAAAGTGTAGATTGATCACTCTCTAACTCTTTCTTGCTTCACATACAAATGGCTTGAAAGGTGCAGGGAAGATGCAGGTCTAATAGACAGAATAGAAGGTCTGTTCCAGGTGGGTTTCTCTGCATTGGTGTCCCATCACAGGTCCGCAAGTGTAATGTGTGATCTTTGACTCCTGGCATTTCACAAGCAGGCGGCCAGGAAACGGTTTCAGCCTATCAACTACTGAGGAGACGCAGCCTCTGAATGAGGAATGAGGAAGCAATGAATACATCCAGCCTATCACAGGAACAGCCCTGAGTGTTCCAAATTATAAATTCTCCATGTCACTGTTTGTCGTTGAGCCCAAGTAGCTCGCCGTGATCGTATAGTGGTTAGTACTCTGCGTTGTGGCCGCAGCAACCTCGGTTCGAATCCGAGTCACGGCATTGTGGTTGGCAATGTCATGGCAGTTGGGTGTTAATTTTACAGAATTAGCAAATGTACCAGTAGTTTTTGTAAAATGTCTATTAAAAACAGATCCTTTCAAATATTTAAACCATCTAACAACAAATGATTTAAACTCGCATGATTATAAGCTGTAGCTATAATGTATTTACTTACATAAATTATCGTTCTTGAACCTATTGGGGGTGGAGGGGGAGCGGAGCTCACCCCCCAGGTGCAGTTGAGTGACCTGTGTTGTGGCTCTCTAGAGGGAAGGCACAAATTTTGCTGTCATCCAGCCCAATCCAGACGTGTATTGGGGCCAGGTTTCAGGCAAATAGAGCAGTAAGTGCAGAGAAATGTTCACTCTCTAAAAGTGGCATTTCTAAAATAGTAAAGTTAAATCCAACCTCACCAGTAAGTAGGATTTTCAATAAATAAATAAAGCTACTCCTCTCCGATATGGAATTACCAAATAAAAAGTATAGGGGAATACCCAGAGCTAACCTATGAGAGGGGTAGACCTCACAGTAGTGAAAAATGAAATAGACTGTTTGGTACTTACAGGACATGCGAACCACCAAAGTACATATCTTATTTTTTACTTACATAGCATCATGCACCTAGGACTACCTAGGGCCTACCTTAGGGGTAAATTATATGTAATAAAAGGGGAGTTTAAGGCTTGGCAAGTAGGCTGGGACTCCCCTGGGAGACCCCTGAGTCTATGCCCAGAACCATAACTCTGCCAGTCGAGTACTTACCTAAAAGCCGATAACTCACTTTTCTTCCATAGGCTAACATTGAGTGGTTTCACTTGGAAATTCTTCTAAGTGGTGTGGAGTTTTGGAACTTTAAAATATTCATCTAAAATCAGCCGAACAACGAATTCTGATTTACTCACCCGTTATCAGGAGAGACCTCAGTGCTGCATCTTGGAGCTCAGTACTGACCCTGAAAAGTAATTTTAACCGTACTTACCAGTAACTCGAATTTCCTTCCATGGGATATCATTGCCTGCTTTTTGCTCAAAATTTTCTAAGTGTCGATTTTTGAAACTTACAAATATTCTTTAAAAATCATACCAACTGTGAAAACGTAATTGTTTACCTGTTTTAGATAGATGTCCCAGTACTGAGCCTAGGAGCCCAGCACTGGATTACAAAAGTAACGAGAACGTACTTTACCCGTAACTTGAATTTTCTTTCATAGGAAACCATTGACTGTTTTTCTGTGAAATTTCTTCTAAGTGTCGATTTTGCAAACATTTAAATATTCCTTAAAAATCGCCTGTATAACTTAAACGCAGTTTCTCAACTGCTTACAGGTGGTACAGTAGTGCTGGATCTAGGATCCAACACTGACCTAGAAAAAGTAACCATAACCCCACTTACCTGCTAAGTGAATTTCCTTCCATAGGATAACATTGGTAATTTGATCAGCAAAAGTTTCGAAGTGTCAACTTTTAAAATAGCAAAATATTGCTTAAAAATCACAACAGTAACTAAAACGAATTTACTCACTTGTTTCCAAGAACTGTCCCATGACTGAATCTAGGATCCAGTCCTGGATTTAGAAAAGTAATCCTGAAAGTAATTAATTGCATATAACTTAAAATTCCCATTGAGCTCAATGTATTATTGTGATTCAAATTGTGTTGCCTATTGCAATAAACTGTAACTATGACCTGCAAAAGTCAATTGCCTATTGCAAAGTATTTAACTAAAGCATCTCATTCTGAGAAAGTATATTTTGATACCTATTGTTGGTTCTAAAATAAAACAACAATATCTTTTTTATGCAAACCAATGGCCTAGAGTTCAGTTCTTGAGTGTGTGAGACCATTTGCTGACTGAGTGTGTACAACAAATGTTTTACATTGTACTCTGATACTGCCTTACTGCTCGGCAAGCTACCACTTTAGAGAGTAAGGTTATATCTAACTTTAGCCTCTGCCAAACCTCTGGGGACTGGGGACTCTGTGCACACTGTACCTATTTGGGAACAGTATATACAGAGCCACTTTCTCACAGTAGTGATAAAGTGATTAGAGTCCTAAGGCCAACATAAAGATACAGCAAAACGTGAGGTGTAAAGCAAAAAGGTTGCTGGTAGGCCACCTTAAGGATGCCAGGTCTAACAAAAATGAACTAAGATTAACATGAGTAAAACATCAGGTTTCTCTACTGCATTTGGTGAGACAAGTGGGCCTTCTTTTATCTTCCATTCAAGCAATCTTTGACAGACCCCTTTATTATAGAGCTTTTCAAGGATTAAAGATAAGGCACTTACAAAGGAGTACCAAATACTCAGAGATGGTTGACTTCTGTAATATGGGTCGTAGACTAAAAGCAGCGCAAAAACAGAGTGCAACAGGGTCCAAAAAACTTGAGTGCCACAAGAGAGTTTGAATGCAAGCGTATCCTTTTACAGATCCAGAGATATACTCATGCAATTTTTGTTTTTAGGACAGAACGTGCATGATGAAAAAAACATTGTTTTTAAAAAGCGCATTGTAGAATATCAGTACTTTGATGTGGGAAAAGTTCAAAACTTTCAAACAAAATATTTGCATGCAGCTTACAGTAAGTTGTTGTGGCCGAGTGGTTAAGGCGATGGACTAGAAATCCATTGGGGTATCCCCGCGCAGGTTCGAATCCTGCCAACAATGAGAATCATTTTATTATCGGCTACAATTTCAGAAGTTAACCTTTAGTATTTCTTCCATTTCAGTTTTATGAATAGGTGTCTTATTTTTGTGTCACTATTGCCTCTCCACATATTTGTTATCGCTACCTCTTTCATGTCTTTGCTACACCTCATTCCTACTTTAGCACTGGTGTAAACGCTTCAAATTATTATACCGTTGCTCTCTCATTCATACCTGCGCATGCACTTGAAAGTTACTTTACCAATAAAAGACGCAAAGAGAGAAATAGAACAAAAGTGCTGGCTGGATTGGCAAACACACTTCATAAAACTGCATTTTCTTTTTTATTCTCCCCCGTGTTACATGCTTAACCTCTCCATGTGTAATTTCTCTTAACCTGCTGTCCCAGGAAGAGAATTTCATCTACAGGCTCTTTCTGTGTTTTTTTCCCTAGTCTGTCTTTCCCATTCCTTAGCTGTGTAACTGTTCCTTTACGCGCTCTATTTAAACACCATCAATCTCATTTGAGCTCCTTGCTCCCGCTTCTGTTTTCTCCACCTCTCATACTGCCAGTTCTCTCTTTCTCTGTGGTTGGTGGCTACTTTCCTGAGCTTCCGAAGCCACGTGGTTCCTGCCTCTTGTTGTCAGACTTGAATTGGAAAAGGAACCATATTAACAAGCCTTTACCACTCACACACGGCGGAAGTTTATACTTTAATTCAGTGAGCTAAGAAAAGCGTGTTGTGGGTCCCCTACGAGCCATGGTGCTTGCTTCATCATGATTTGGCACCAGTCATTAGCCGCAGCTCTGCTAATGAGCCACTGAGGTCAGTTTCAATAATTACTCAAAAACATAACCATGCAGCCCACCCCTCAACTGTGTATTTATCTTGCTTTTCTGCTGTTCGTGTGATTAGCTGGGAGGAGCTCACGGCGACATCCTCCCTATAAAAGTGTAGATGGATCACTCTCTAACTCTTTCTTGCTTCACATACAAATGGCTTGAAAGGTGCAGGGAAGCTGCAGGTCTAATAGACAGAATAGAAGGTCTGTTCCAGGTGGGTTTCTCTGCATTGGTGTCCCATCACAGGTCCGCAAGTGTAATGTGTGATCTTTGACTCCTGGCATTTCACAAGCAGGCGGCCAGGAAACGGTTTCAGCCTATCAACCACTGAGGAGACGCAGCCTCTGAATGAGGAATGAGGAAGCAATGAATACATCCAGCCTATCACAGGAACAGCCTTGAGTGTTCCGAATTATAAATTCTCCATTTCACTGTTTGTCGTTGAGCCCAAGTAGCTTGCCGTGATCGTATAGTGGTTAGTACTCTGCGTTGTGGCCGCAGCAACCTCGGTTCGAATCCGAGTCACGGCATTGTGATTGGCAATGTCATGGCAGTTGGGTGTTAATTTTACAGAATTAGCAAATGTACCAGTAGTTTTTGTAAAATGTCTATTAAAAACAGATCCTTTCAAATATTTAAACCATCTAACAACAAATGATTTAAACTCGCATGATTATAAGCTGTAGCTATAATGTATTTACTTACATAAATTTTCGTTCTTGAACCTATTGGGGGTGGAGGGGGAGCGGAGCTCACCCCCCAGGTGCAGTTGAGTGACCTGTGTTGTGGCTCTCTAGAGGGAAGGCACAAATTTTGCTGTCACCCAGCCCAATCCAGACGTGTATTGGGGCCAGCCAGGTTTCAGGCAAATAGAGCAGTAAGTGCAGAGAAATGTTCACTCTCTAAAAGTGGCATTTCTAAAATAGTAAAGTTAAATCCAACCTCACCAGTAAGTAGGATTTTCAATAAATAAATAAAGCTACTCCTCTCCGATATGGAATTACCAAATAAAAAGTATAGGGGAATACCCAGAGCTAACCTATGAGAGGGGTAGACCTCACAGTAGTGAAAAATGAAATAGACTGTTTGGTACTTACAGGACATGCGAACCACCAAAGTACATATCTTATTTTTTACTTACATAGCATCATGCACCTAGGACTACCTAGGGCCTACCTTAGGGGTAAATTATATGTAATAAAAGGGGAGTTTAAGGCTTGGCAAGTAGGCTGGGACTCCCCTGGGAGACCCCTGAGTCTATGCCCAGAACCATAACTCTGCCAGTCGAGTACTTACCTAAAAGCCGATAACTCACTTTTCTTCCATAGGCTAACATTGAGTGGTTTCACTTGGAAATTCTTCTAAGTGGTGTGGAGTTTTGGAACTTTAAAATATTCATCTAAAATCAGCCGAACAACGAATTCTGATTTACTCACCCGTTATCAGGAGAGACCTCAGTGCTGCATCTTGGAGCTCAGTACTGACCCTGAAAAGTAATTTTAACCGTACTTACCAGTAACTCGAATTTCCTTCCATGGGATATCATTGCCTGCTTTTTGCTCAAAATTTTCTAAGTGTCGATTTTTGAAACTTACAAAATTCTTTAAAAATCATACCAACTGTGAAAACGTAATTGTTTACCTGTTTTAGATAGATGTCCCAGTACTGAGCCTAGGAGCCCAGCACTGGATTACAAAAGTAACGAGAACGTACTTTACCCGTAACTTGAATTTTCTTCCCTAGGAAACCATTGACTGTTTTTCTGTGAAATTTCTTCTAAGTCTCCATTTTGCAAACATGTAAATATTCCTTAAAAATCGCCTGTATAACTTAAACGCAGTTTCTCAACTGCTTACAGGTGGTACAGTAGTGCTGGATCTAGGATCCAACACTGACCTAGAAAAAGTAACCATAACCCCACTTACCTGCTAAGTGAATTTCCTTCAATAGGATAACATTGGTAATTTGATCAGCAAAAGTTTCGAAGTGTCAACTTTTAAAATAGCAAAATATTGCTTAAAAATCACAACAGTAACTAAAACGAATTTACTCACTTGTTTCCAAGAACTGTCCCATGACTGAATCTAGGATCCAGTCCTGGATTTAGAAAAGTAATCCTGAAAGTAATGAATTGCATATAACTTAAAATTCCCATTGAGCTCAATGTATTATTGTGATTCAAATTGTGTTGCCTATTGCAATAAACTGTAACTATGACCTGCAAAAGTCAATTGCCTATTGCAAAGTATTTAACTAAAGCATCTCATTCTGAGAAAGTATATTTTGATACCTATTGTTGGTTCTAAAATAAAACAACAATATCTTTTGTATGCAAACCAATGGCCTAGAGTTCAGTTCTTGAGTGTGTGAGACCATTTGCTGACTGAGTGTGTACAACAAATGCTTTACACTGTACTCTGATACTGCCTTACTGCTCGGCAAGCTACCACTTTAGAGAGTAAGGTTATATCTAACTTTAGCCTCTGCCAAACCTCTGGGGACTGGGGACTCTGTGCACACTGTACCTATTTGGGAACAGTATATACAGAGCCACTTTCTCACAGTAGTGATAAAGTGATTAGAGTCCTAAGGCCAACATAAAGATACAGCAAAACGTGAGGTGAAAAGCAAAAAGGTTGCTGGTAGGCCACCTTAAGGATGCCAGGTCTAACAAAAAAGAACTAAGATTAACATGAGTAAAACATCAGGTTTCTCTACTGCATTTGGTGAGACAAGTGGGCCTTCTTTTATCTTCCATTCAAGCAATCTTTGACAGACCCCTTTATTATAGAGCTTTTCAAGGATTAAAGATAAGGCACTTACAAAGGAGTACCAAATACTCAGAGATGGTTGACTTCTGTAATATGGGTCGTAGACTAAAAGCAGCGCAAAAACAGAGTGCAACAGGGTCCAAAAAATTGAGTGCCACAAGAGAGTTTGAATGCAAGCGTATCCTTTTACAGATCCAGAGATATACTCATGCAATTTTTGTTTTTAGGACAGAACGTGCATGATGAAAAAAGCATTGTTTTTAAAAAGCGCATTGCAGAATATCAGTACTTTGATGTGGGAAAAGTTCAAAACTTTCAAACAAAATATTTGCATGCAGCATACAGTAAGTTGTTGTGGCCGAGTGGTTAAGGTGATGGACTAGAAATCCATTGGGGTATCCCCGCGCAGGTTCGAATCCTGCCAACAACGAGAATCTTTTTATTATCGGCTACAATTTCAGAAGTTAACCTTTAGTATTTCTTCCATTTCAGTTTTATGAATAGGTGGCTTATTTTTGTGTCACTATTGCCTCTCCACATATTTGTTATCGCTACCTCTTTCATGTCTTTGCTACACCTCATTCCTACTTTAGCACTGGTGTAAACGCTTCAAATTATTATACCGTTGCTCTCTCATTCATACCTGCGCATGCACTTGAAAGTTACTTTACCAATAAAAGACGCAAAGAGAGAAATAGAACAAAAGTGCTGGCTGGATTGGCAAACACACTTCATAAAACTGCATTTTCTTTTTTATTCTCCCCCGTGTTACATGCTTAACCTCTCCATGTGTAATTTCTCTTAACCTGCTGTCCCAGGAAGAGAATTTCATCTACAGGCTCTTTCTGTGTTTTTTTCCCTAGTCTGTCTTTCCCATTTCTTAGCTGTGTAACTGTTCCTTTACGCGCTCTATTTAAACGCCATCAATCTCATTTGAGCTCCTTGCTCCCGCTTCTGTTTTCTCTACCTCTCATACTGCCAGTTCTCTCTTTCTCTGTGGTTGGTGGCTACTTTCCTGAGCTTCCGAAGCCACGTGGTTCCTGCCTCTTATTGTCAGACTTGAATTGGAAAAGGAACCATATTAACAAGCCTTTACCACTCACACACGGCGGAAGTTTATACTTTAATTCAGTGAGCTAAGAAAAGCGTGTTGTGGGTCCCCTACGACCCTTGGTGCTTGCTTCATCATGATTTGGCACCAGTCATTAGCCGCAGCTCTGCTAATGAGCCACTGAGGTCAGTTTCAATAATTAATTACTCAAAAACATAACCATGCAGCCCACCCCTCAACTGTGTATTTATCTTGCTTTTCTGCTGTTCGTGTGATTAGCTGGGAGGAGCTCACGGCGACATCCTCCCTATAAAAGTGTAGATTGATCACTCTCTAACTCTTTCTTGCTTCACATACAAATGGCTTGAAAGGTGCAGGGAAGATGCAGGTCTAATAGACAGAATAGAAGGTCTGTTCCAGGTGGGTTTCTCTGCATTGGTGTCCCATCACAGGTCCGCAAGTGTAATGTGTGATCTTTGACTCCTGGCATTTCACAAGCAGGCGGCCAGGAAACGGTTTCAGCCTATCAACTACTGAGGAGACGCAGCCTCTGAATGAGGAATGAGGAAGCAATGAATACATCCAGCCTATCACAGGAACAGCCCTGAGTGTTCCAAATTATAAATTCTCCATGTCACTGTTTGTCGTTGAGCCCAAGTAGCTCGCCGTGATCGTATAGTGGTTAGTACTCTGCGTTGTGGCCGCAGCAACCTCGGTTCGAATCCGAGTCACGGCATTGTGGTTGGCAATGTCATGGCAGTTGGGTGTTAATTTTACAGAATTAGCAAATGTACCAGTAGTTTTTGTAAAATGTCTATTAAAAACAGATCCTTTCAAATATTTAAACCATCTAACAACAAATGATTTAAACTCGCATGATTATAAGCTGTAGCTATAATGTATTTACTTACATAAATTATCGTTCTTGAACCTATTGGGGGTGGAGGGGGAGCGGAGCTCACCCCCCAGGTGCAGTTGAGTGACCTGTGTTGTGGCTCTCTAGAGGGAAGGCACAAATTTTGCTGTCATCCAGCCCAATCCAGACGTGTATTGGGGCCAGGTTTCAGGCAAATAGAGCAGTAAGTGCAGAGAAATGTTCACTCTCTAAAAGTGGCATTTCTAAAATAGTAAAGTTAAATCCAACCTCACCAGTAAGTAGGATTTTCAATAAATAAATAAAGCTACTCCTCTCCGATATGGAATTACCAAATAAAAAGTATAGGGGAATACCCAGAGCTAACCTATGAGAGGGGTAGACCTCACAGTAGTGAAAAATGAAATAGACTGTTTGGTACTTACAGGACATGCGAACCACCAAAGTACATATCTTATTTTTTACTTACATAGCATCATGCACCTAGGACTACCTAGGGCCTACCTTAGGGGTAAATTATATGTAATAAAAGGGGAGTTTAAGGCTTGGCAAGTAGGCTGGGACTCCCCTGGGAGACCCCTGAGTCTATGCCCAGAACCATAACTCTGCCAGTCGAGTACTTACCTAAAAGCCGATAACTCACTTTTCTTCCATAGGCTAACATTGAGTGGTTTCACTTGGAAATTCTTCTAAGTGGTGTGGAGTTTTGGAACTTTAAAATATTCATCTAAAATCAGCCGAACAACGAATTCTGATTTACTCACCCGTTATCAGGAGAGACCTCAGTGCTGCATCTTGGAGCTCAGTACTGACCCTGAAAAGTAATTTTAACCGTACTTACCAGTAACTCGAATTTCCTTCCATGGGATATCATTGCCTGCTTTTTGCTCAAAATTTTCTAAGTGTCGATTTTTGAAACTTACAAATATTCTTTAAAAATCATACCAACTGTGAAAACGTAATTGTTTACCTGTTTTAGATAGATGTCCCAGTACTGAGCCTAGGAGCCCAGCACTGGATTACAAAAGTAACGAGAACGTACTTTACCCGTAACTTGAATTTTCTTCCATAGGAAACCATTGACTGTTTTTCTGTGAAATTTCTTCTAAGTGTCGATTTTGCAAACATTTAAATATTCCTTAAAAATCGCCTGTATAACTTAAACGCAGTTTCTCAACTGCTTACAGGTGGTACAGTAGTGCTGGATCTAGGATCCAACACTGGCCTAGAAAAAGTAACCATAACCCCACTTACCTGCTAAGTGAATTTCCTTCCATAGGATAACATTGGTAATTTGATCAGCAAAAGTTTCGAAGTGTCAACTTTTAAAATAGCAAAATATTGCTTAAAAATCACAACAGTAACTAAAACGAATTTACTCACTTGTTTCCAAGAACTGTCCCATGACTGAATCTAGGATCCAGTCCTGGATTTAGAAAAGTAATCCTGAAAGTAATGAATTGCATATAACTTAAAATTCCCATTGAGCTCAATGTATTATTGTGATTCAAATTGTGTTGCCTATTGCAATAAACTGTAACTATGACCTGCAAAAGTCAATTGCCTATTGCAAAGTATTTAACTAAAGCATCTCATTCTGAGAAAGTATATTTTGATACCTATTGTTGGTTCTAAAATAAAACAACAATATCTTTTTTATGCAAACCAATGGCCTAGAGTTCAGTTCTTGAGTGTGTGAGACCATTTGCTGACTGAGTGTGTACAACAAATGTTTTACACTGTACTCTGATACTGCCTTACTGCTCGGCAAGCTACCACTTTAGAGAGTAAGGTTATATCTAACTTTAGCCTCTGCCAAACCTCTGGGGACTGGGGACTCTGTGCACACTGTACCTATTTGGGAACAGTATATACAGAGCCACTTTCTCACAGTAGTGATAAAGTGATTAGAGTCCTAAGGCCAACATAAAGATACAGCAAAACGTGAGGTGTAAAGCAAAAAGGTTGCTGGTAGGCCACCTTAAGGATGCCAGGTCTAACAAACAAGAACTAAGATTAACATGAGTAAAACATCAGGTTTCTCTACTGCATTTGGTGAGACAAGTGGGCCTTCTTTTATCTTCCATTCAAGCAATCTTTGACAGACCCCTTTATTATAGAGCTTTTCAAGGATTAAAGATAAGGCACTTACAAAGGAGTACCAAATACTCAGAGATGGTTGACTTCTGTAATATGGGTCGTAGACTAAAAGCAGCGCAAAAACAGAGTGCAACAGGGTCCAAAAAATTGAGTGCCACAAGAGAGTTTGAATGCAAGCGTATCCTTTTACAGATCCAGAGATATACTCATGCAATTTTTGTTTTTAGGACAGAACGTGCATGATGAAAAAAGCATTGTTTTTAAAAAGCGCATTGCAGAATATCAGTACTTTGATGTGGGAAAAGTTCAAAACTTTCAAACAAAATATTTGCATGCAGCATACAGTAAGTTGTTGTGGCCAAGTGGTTAAGGTGATGGACTAGAAATCCATTGGGGTATCCCCGCGCAGGTTCGAATCCTGCCAACAACGAGAATCTTTTTATTATCGGCTACAATTTCAGAAGTTAACCTTTAGTATTTCTTCCATTTCAGTTTTATGAATAGGTGGCTTATTTTTGTGTCACTATTGCCTCTCCACATATTTGTTATCGCTACCTCTTTCATGTCTTTGCTACACCTCATTCCTACTTTAGCACTGGTGTAAACGCTTCAAATTATTATACCGTTGCTCTCTCATTCATACCTGCGCATGCACTTGAAAGTTACTTTACCAATAAAAGACGCAAAGAGAGAAATAGAACAAAAGTGCTGGCTGGATTGGCAAACACACTTCATAAAACTGCATTTTCTTTTTTATTCTCCCCCGTGTTACATGCTTAACCTCTCCATGTGTAATTTCTCTTAACCTGCTGTCCCAGGAAGAGAATTTCATCTACAGGCTCTTTCTGTGTTTTTTTCCCTAGTCTGTCTTTCCCATTTCTTAGCTGTGTAACTGTTCCTTTACGCGCTCTATTTAAACGCCATCAATCTCATTTGAGCTCCTTGCTCCCGCTTCTGTTTTCTCCACCTCTCATACTGCCAGTTCTCTCTTTCTCTGTGGTTGGTGGCTACTTTCCTGAGCTTCCGAAGCCACGTGGTTCCTGCCTCTTATTGTCAGACTTGAATTGGAAAAGGAACCATATTAACAAGCCTTTACCACTCACACACGGCGGAAGTTTATACTTTAATTCAGTGAGCTAAGAAAAGCGTGTTGTGGGTCCCCTACGACCCTTGGTGCTTGCTTCATTATGATTTGGCACCAGTCATTAGCCGCAGCTCTGCTAATGAGCCACTGAGGTCAGTTTCAATAATTAATTACTCAAAAACATAACCATGCAGCCCACCCCTCAACTGTGTATTTATCTTGCTTTTCTGCTGTTCGTGTGATTAGCTGGGAGGAGCTCACGGCGACATCCTCCCTATAAAAGTGTAGATTGATCACTCTCTAACTCTTTCTTGCTTCACATACAAATGGCTTGAAAGGTGCAGGGAAGATGCAGGTCTAATAGACAGAATAGAAGGTCTGTTCCAGGTGGGTTTCTCTGCATTGGTGTCCCATCACAGGTCCGCAAGTGTAATGTGTGATCTTTGACTCCTGGCATTTCACAAGCAGGCGGCCAGGAAACGGTTTCAGCCTATCAACTACTGAGGAGACGCAGCCTCTGAATGAGGAATGAGGAAGCAATGAATACATCCAGCCTATCACAGGAACAGCCCTGAGTGTTCCGAATTATAAATTCTCCATGTCACTGTTTGTCGTTGAGCCCAAGTAGCTCGCCGTGATCGTATAGTGGTTAGTACTCTGCGTTGTGGCCACAGCAACCTCGGTTCGAATCCGAGTCACGGCATTGTGGTTGGCAATGTCATGGCAGTTGGGTGTTAATTTTACAGAATTAGCAAATGTACCAGTAGTTTTTGTAAAATGTCTATTAAAAACAGATCCTTTCAAATATTTAAACCATCTAACAACAAATGATTTAAACTCGCATGATTATAAGCTGTAGCTATAATGTATTTACTTACATAAATTATCGTTCTTGAACCTATTGGGGGTGGAGGGGGAGCGGAGCTCACCCCCCAGGTGCAGTTGAGTGACCTGTGTTGTGGCTCTCTAGAGGGAAGGCACAAATTTTGCTGTCATCCAGCCCAATCCAGACGTGTATTGGGGCCAGGTTTCAGGCAAATAGAGCAGTAAGTGCAGAGAAATGTTCACTCTCTAAAAGTGGCATTTCTAAAATAGTAAAGTTAAATCCAACCTCACCAGTAAGTAGGATTTTCAATAAATAAATAAAGCTACTCCTCTCCGATATGGAATTACCAAATAAAAAGTATAGGGGAATACCCAGAGCTAACCTATGAGAGGGGTAGACCTCACAGTAGTGAAAAATGAAATAGACTGTTTGGTACTTACAGGACATGCGAACCACCAAAGTACATATCTTATTTTTTACTTACATAGCATCATGCACCTAGGACTACCTAGGGCCTACCTTAGGGGTAAATTATATGTAATAAAAGGGGAGTTTAAGGCTTGGCAAGTAGGCTGGGACTCCCCTGGGAGACCCCTGAGTCTATGCCCAGAACCATAACTCTGCCAGTCGAGTACTTACCTAAAAGCCGATAACTCACTTTTCTTCCATAGGCTAACATTGAGTGGTTTCACTTGGAAATTCTTCTAAGTGGTGTGGAGTTTTGGAACTTTAAAATATTCATCTAAAATCAGCCGAACAACGAATTCTGATTTACTCACCCGTTATCAGGAGAGACCTCAGTGCTGCATCTTGGAGCTCAGTACTGACCCTGAAAAGTAATTTTAACCGTACTTACCAGTAACTCGAATTTCCTTCCATGGGATATCATTGCCTGCTTTTTGCTCAAAATTTTGTAAGTGTCGATTTTTGAAACTTACAAATATTCTTTAAAAATCATACCAACTGTGAAAACGTAATTGTTTACCTGTTTTAGATAGATGTCCCAGTACTGAGCCTAGGAGCCCAGCACTGGATTACAAAAGTAACGAGAACGTACTTTACCCGTAACTTGAATTTTCTTCCATAGGAAACCATTGACTGTTTTTCTGTGAAATTTCTTCTAAGTGTCGATTTTGGAAACATTTAAATATTCCTTAAAAATCGCCTGTATAACTTAAACGCAGTTTCTCAACTGCTTACAGGTGGTACAGTAGTGCTGGATCTAGGATCCAACACTGACCTAGAAAAAGTAACCATAACCCCACTTACCTGCTAAGTGAATTTCCTTCCATAGGATAACATTGGTAATTTGATCAGCAAAAGTTTCGAAGTGTCAACTTTTAAAATAGCAAAATATTGCTTAAAAATCACAACAGTAACTAAAACGAATTTACTCACTTGTTTCCAAGAACTGTCCCATGACTGAATCTAGGATCCAGTCCTGGATTTAGAAAAGTAATCCTGAAAGTAATTAATTGCATATAACTTAAAATTCCCATTGAGCTCAATGTATTATTGTGATTCAAATTGTGTTGCCTATTGCAATAAACTGTAACTATGACCTGCAAAAGTCAATTGCCTATTGCAAAGTATTTAACTAAAGCATCTCATTCTGAGAAAGTATATTTTGATACCTATTGTTGGTTCTAAAATAAAACAACAATATCTTTTGTATGCAAACCAATGGCCTAGAGTTCAGTTCTTGAGTGTGTGAGACCATTTGCTGACTGAGTGTGTACAACAAATGTTTTACACTGTACTCTGATACTGCCTTACTGCTCGGCAAGCTACCACTTTAGAGAGTAAGGTTATATCTAACTTTAGCCTCTGCCAAACCTCTGGGGACTGGGGACTCTGTGCACACTGTACCTATTTGGGAACAGTATATACAGAGCCACTTTCTCACAGTAGTGATAAAGTGATTAGAGTCCTAAGGCCAACATAAAGATACAGCAAAACGTGAGGTGAAAAGCAAAAAGGTTGCTGGTAGGCCACCTTAAGGATGCCAGGTCTAACAAAAATGAACTAAGATTAACATGAGTAAAACATCAGGTTTCTCTACTGCATTTGGTGAGACAAGTGGGCCTTCTTTTATCTTCCATTCAAGCAATCTTTGACAGACCCCTTTATTATAGAGCTTTTCAAGGATTAAAGATAAGGCACTTACAAAGGAGTCCCAAATACTCAGAGATGGTTGACTTCTGTAATATGGGTCGTAGACTAAAAGCAGCGCAAAAACAGAGTGCAACAGGGTCCAAAAAATTGAGTGCCACAAGAGAGTTTGAATGCAAGCGTATCCTTTTACAGATCCAGAGATATACTCATGCAATTTTTGTTTTTAGGACAGAACGTGCATGATGAAAAAAGCATTGTTTTTAAAAAGCGCATTGCAGAATATCAGTACTTTGATGTGGGAAAAGTTCAAAACTTTCAAACAAAATATTTGCATGCAGCATACAGTAAGTTGTTGTGGCCGAGTGGTTAAGGTGATGGACTAGAAATCCATTGGGGTATCCCCGCGCAGGTTCGAATCCTGCCAACAACGAGAAACTTTTTATTATCGGCTACAATTTCAGAAGTTAACCTTTAGTATTTCTTCCATTTCAGTTTTATGAATAGGTGGCTTATTTTTGTGTCACTATTGCCTCTCCACATATTTGTTATCGCTACCTCTTTCATGTCTTTGCTACACCTCATTCCTACTTTAGCACTGGTGTAAACGCTTCAAATTATTATACCGTTGCTCTCTCATTCATGCCTGCGCATGCACTTGAAAGTTACTTTACCAATAAAAGACGCAAAGAGAGAAATAGAACAAAAGTGCTGGCTGGATTGGCAAACACAATTCATAAAACTGCATTTTCTTTTTTATTCTCCCCCGTGTTACATGCTTAACCCTCTCCATGTGTAATTTCTCTTAACCTGCTGTCCCAGGAAGAGAATTTCATCTACAGGCTCTTTCTGTGTTTTTTTCCCTAGTCTGTCTTTCCCATTTCTTAGCTGTGTAACTGTTCCTTTACGCGCTCTATTTAAACGCCATCAATCTCATTTGAGCTCCTTGCTCCCGCTTCTGTTTTCTCCACCTCTCATACTGCCAGTTCTCTCTTTCTCTGTGGTTGGTGGATACATTCCTGAGCTTCCGAAGCCACGTGGTTCCTGCCTCTTATTGTCAGACTTGAATTGGAAAAGGAACCATATTAACAAGCCTTTACCACTCACACACGGCGGAAGTTTATACTTTAATTCAGTGAGCTAAGAAAAGCGTGTTGTGGGTCCCCTACGAGCCATGGTGCTTGCTTCATCATGATTTGGCACCAGTCATTAGCCGCAGCTCTGCTAATGAGCCACTGAGGTCAGTTTCAATAATTACTCAAAAACATAACCATGCAGCCCACCCCTCAACTGTGTATTTATCTTGCTTTTCTGCTGTTCGTGTGATTAGCTGGGAGGAGCTCACGGCGACATCCTCCCTATAAAAGTGTAGATTGATCACTCTCTAACTCTTTCTTGCTTCACATACAAATGGCTTGAAAGGTGCAGGGAAGCTGCAGGTCTAATAGACAGAATAGAAGGTCTGTTCCAGGTGGGTTTCTCTGCATTGGTGTCCCATCACAGGTCCGCAAGTGTAATGTGTGATCTTTGACTCCTGGCATTTCACAAGCAGGCGGCCAGGAAACGGTTTCAGCCTATCAACTACTGAGGAGACGCAGCCTCTGAATGAGGAATGAGGAAGCAATGAATACATCCAGCCTATCACAGGAACAGCCCTGAGTGTTCCGAATTATAAATTCTCCATGTCACTGTTTTGTCATTGAGCCCAAGTAGCTCGCCGTGATCGTATAGTGGTTAGTACTCTGCCTTGTGGCTGCAGCAACCTCGGTTCGAATCCGAGTCACGGCATTGTGGTTGGCAATGTCATGGCAGTTGGGTGTTAATTTTACAGAATTAGCAAATGTACCAGTAGTTTTTGTAAAATGTCTATTAAAAACAGATCCTTTCAAATATTTAAACCATCTAACAACAAATGATTTAAACTCGCATGATTATAAGCTGTAGCTATAATGTATTTACTTACATAAATTATCGTTCTTGAACCTATTGGGGGTGGAGGGGGAGCGGAGCTCACCCCCCAGGTGCAGTTGAGTGACCTGTGTTGTGGCTCTCTAGAGGGAAGGCACAAATTTTGCTGTCATCCAGCCCAATCCAGACGTGTATTGGGGCCAGGTTTCAGGCAAATAGAGCAGTAAGTGCAGAGAAATGTTCACTCTCTAAAAGTGGCATTTCTAAAATAGTAAAGTTAAATCCAACCTCACCAGTAAGTAGGATTTTCAATAAATAAATAAAGCTACTCCTCTCCGATATGGAATTACCAAATAAAAAGTATAGGGGAATACCCAGAGCTAACCTATGAGAGGGGTAGACCTCACAGTAGTGAAAAATGAAATAGACTGTTTGGTACTTACAGGACATGCGAACCACCAAAGTACATATCTTATTTTTTACTTACATAGCATCATGCACCTAGGACTACCTAGGGCCTACCTTAGGGGTAAATTATATGTAATAAAAGGGGAGTTTAAGGCTTGGCAAGTAGGCTGGGACTCCCCTGGGAGACCCCTGAGTCTATGCCCAGAACCATAAATCTGCCAGTCGAGTACTTACCTAAAAGCCGATAACTCACTTTTCTTTCATAGGCTAACATTGAGTGGTTTCACTTGGAAATTCTTCTAAGTGGTGTGGAGTTTTGGAACTTTAAAATATTCATCCAAAATCAGCCGAACAACGAATTCTGATTTACTCACCCGTTATCAGGAGAGACCTCAGTGCTGCATCTTGGAGCTCAGTACTGACCATGAAAAGTAATTTTAACCGTACTTACCAGTAACTCGAATTTCCTTCCATGGGATATCATTGCCTGCTTTTTGCTGAAAATTTTCTAAGTGTCGATTTTTGAAACTTACAAATATTCTTTAAAAATCATACCAACTGTGAAAACGTAATTGTTTACCTGTTTTAGATAGATGTCCCAGTACTGAGCCTAGGAGCCCAGCACTGGATTACAAAAGTAACGAGAACGTACTTTACCCGTAACTTGAATTTTCTTCCATAGGAAACCATTGACTGTTTTTCTGTGAAATTTCTTCTAAGTGTCGATTTTGGAAACATTTAAATATTCCTTAAAAATCGCCTGTATAACTTAAACGCAGTTTCTCAACTGCTTACATGTGGTACAGTAGTGCTGGATCTAGGATCCAACACTGACCTAGAAAAAGTAACCATAACCCCACTTACCTGCTAAGTGAATTTCCTTCCATAGGATAACATTGGTAATTTGATCAGCAAAAGTTTCTAAGTGTCAACTTTTAAAATAGCAAAATATTGCTTAAACATCACAACAGTAACTAAAACGAATTTACTCACTTGTTTCCAAGAACTGTCCCAGGACTGAATCTAGGATCCAGTCCTGGATTTTGAAAAGTAATCCTGAAAGTAATTAATTGCATATAACTTAAAATTCCCATTGAGCTCAATGTATTATTGTGATTCAAATTGTGTTGCCTATTGCAATAAACTGTAACTATTACCTGCAAAAGTCAATTGCCTATTGCAAAGTATTTAACTAAAGCATCTCAGTCTGAGAAAGTATATTTTGATACCTATTGTTGGTTCTAAAATAAAACAACAATATCTTTTTTATGCAAACCAATGGCCTAGAGTTCAGTTCTTGAGTGTGTGAGACCATTTGCTGACTGAGTGTGTACAACAAATGTTTTACACTGTACTCTGATACTGCCTTACTGCTCGGCAAGCTACCACTTTAAAGAGTAAGGTTATATCTAACTTTAGCCTCTGCCAAACCTCTGGGGACTGGGGACTCTGTGCACACTGTACCTATTTGGGAACAGTATATACAGAGCCACTTTCTCACAGTAGTGATAAAGTGATTAGTGTCCTAAGGCCAACATAAAGATACAGCAAAACGTGAGGTGAAAAGCAAAAAGGTTGCTGGTAGGCCACCTTAAGGATGCCAGGTCTAACAAAAATGAACTAAGGATAACATGAGTAAAACATCAGGTTTCTCTACTGCATTTGGTGAGACAAGTGGGCCTTCTTTTATCTTCCATTCAAGCAATCTTTGACAGACCCCTTTATTATAGAGCTTTTCAAGGATTAAAGATAAGGCACTTACAAAGGAGTCCCAAATACTCAGAGATGGTTGACTTCTGTAATATGGGTCGTAGACTAAAAGCAGCGCAAAAACAGAGTGCAACAGGGTCCAAAAAATTGAGTGCCACAAGAGAGTTTGAATGCAAGCGTATCCTTTTACAGATCCAGAGATATACTCATGCAATTTTTGTTTTTAGGACAGAACGTGCATGATGAAAAAAACATTGTTTTTAAAACGCGCATTGTAGAATATCAGTACTTTGATGTGGGAAAACTTCAAAACTTTCAAACAAAATATTTGCATGCAGCTTACAGTAAGTTGTTGTGGCCGAGTGGTTAAGGCGATGGACTAGAAATCCGTTGGGGTATCCCCGCGCAGGTTCGAATCCTGCCATCAACGAGAATCTTTTTATTATCGGCTACAATTTCAGAAGTTAACCTTTAGTATTTCTTCCATTTCAGTTTTATGAATAGGTGGCTTATTTTTGTGTCACTATTGCCTCTCCACATATTTGTTATCGCTACCTCTTTCATGTCTTTGCTACACCTCATTCCTACTTTAGCACTGGTGTAAACGCTTCAAATTATTATACCGTTGCTCTCTCATTCATACCTGCGCATGCACTTGAAAGTTACTTTACCAATAAAAGACGCAAAGAGAGAAATAGAACAAAAGTGCTGGCTGGATTGGCAAACACACTTCATAAAACTGCATTTTCTTTTTTATTCTCCCCCGTGTTACATGCTTAACCTCTCCATGTGTAATTTCTCTTAACCTGCTGTCCCAGGAAGAGAATTTCATCTACAGGCTCTTTCTGTGTTTTTTTTCCCTAGTCTGTCTTTCCCATTTGTTAGCTGTGTAAGTCTTCCTTTACGCGCTCTATTTAAACGCCATCAATCTCATTTGAGCTCCTTGCTCCCGCTTCTGTTTTCTCCACCTCTCATACTGCCAGTTCTCTCTTTCTCTGTGGTTGGTGGCTACTTTCCTGAGCTTCCGAAGCCACAAGGATCCTGCCTCTTGTTGTCAGACTTGAATTGGAAAAGGAACCATATTAACAAGCCTTTACCACTCACACACGGCGGAAGTTTATACTTTAATTCAGTGAGCTAAGAAAAGCGTGTTGTGGGTCCCCTACGAGCCATGGTGCTTGCTTCATCATGATTTGGCACCAGTCATTAGCCGCAGCTCTGCTAATGAGCCACTGAGGTCAGTTTCAATAATTACTCAAAAACATAACCATGCAGCCCACCCCTCAACTGTGTATTTATCTTGCTTTTCTGCTGTTCGTGTGATTAGCTGGGAGGAGCTCACGGCGACATCCTCCCTATAAAAGTGTAGATGGATCACTCTCTAACTCTTTCTTGCTTCACATACAAATGGCTTGAAAGGTGCAGGGAAGCTGCAGGTCTAATAGACAGAATAGAAGGTCTGTTCCAGGTGGGTTTCTCTGCATTGGTGTCCCATCACAGGTCCGCAAGTGTAATGTGTGATCTTTGACTCCTGGCATTTCACAAGCAGGCGGCCAGGAAACGGTTTCAGCCTATCAACTACTGAGGAGACGCAGCCTCTGAATGAGGAATGAGGAAGCAATGAATACATCCAGCCTATCACAGGAACAGCCCTGAGTGTTCCGAATTATAAATTCTCCATGTCACTGTTTGTAGTTGAGCCCAAGTAGCTCGCCGTGATCGTATAGTGGTTAGTACTCTGCGTTGTGGCCGCAGCAACCTCGGTTCGAATCTGAGTCACGGCATTGTGGTTGGCAATGTCATGGCAGTTGGGTGTTAATTTTACAGAATTAGCAAATGTACCAGTAGTTTTTGTAAAATGTCTATTAAAAACAGATCCTTTCAAATATTTAAACCATCTAACAACAAATGATTTAAACTCGCATGATTATAAGCTGTAGCTATAATGTATTTACTTACATAAATTATCGTTCTTGAACCTATTGGGGGTGGAGGGGGAGCGGAGCTCACCCCCCAGGTGCAGTTGAGTGACCTGTGTTGTGGCTCTCTAGAGGGAAGGCACAAATTTTGCTGTCATCCAGCCCAATCCAGACGTGTATTGGGGCCAGGTTTCAGGCAAATAGAGCAGTAAGTGCAGAGAAATGTTCACTCTCTAAAAGTGGCATTTCTAAAATAGTAAAGTTAAATTCAACCTCACCAGTAAGTAGGATTTTCAATAAATAAATAAAGCTACTCCTCTCCGATATGGAATTACCAAATAAAAAGTATAGGGGAATACCCAGAGCTAACCTATGAGAGGGGTAGACCTCACAGTAGTGAAAAATGAAATAGACTGTTTGGTACTTACAGGACATGCGAACCACCAAAGTACATATCTTATTTTTTACTTACATAGCATCATGCACCTAGGACTACCTAGGGCCTACCTTAGGGGTAAATTATATGTAATAAAAGGGGAGTTTAAGGCTTGGCAAGTAGGCTGGGACTCCCCTGGGAGACCCCTGAGTCTATGCCCAGAACCATAACTCTGCCAGTCGAGTACTTACCTAAAAGCCGATAACTCACTTTTCTTCCATAGGCTAACATTGAGTGGTTTCACTTGGAAATTCTTCTAAGTGGTGTGGAGTTTTGGAACTTTAAAATATTCATCTAAAATCAGCCGAACAACGAATTCTGATTTACTCACCCGTTATCAGGAGAGACCTCAGTGCTGCATCTTGGAGCTCAGTACTGACCCTGAAAAGTAATTTTAACCGAACTTACCAGTAACTCGAATTTCCTTCCATGGGATATCATTGCCTGCTTTTTGCTCAAAATTTTCTAAGTGTCGATTTTTGAAACTTAGAAATATTCTTTAAAAATCATACCAACTGTGAAAACGTAATTGTTTACCTGTTTTAGATAGATGTCCCAGTACTGAGCCTAGGAGCCCAGCACTGGATTACAAAAGTAACGAGAACGTACTTTACCCGTAACTTGAATTTTCTTCCATAGGAAACCATTGACTGTTTTTCTGTGAAATTTCTTCTAAGTGTCGATTTTGCAAACATGTAAATATTCCTTAAAAATCGCCTGTATAACTTAAACGCAGTTTCTCAACTGCTTACAGGTGGTACAGTAGTGCTGGATCTAGGATCCAACACTGACCTAGAAAAAGTAACCATAACCCCACTTACCTGCTAAGTGAATTTCCTTCCATAGGATAACATTGGTAATTTGATCAGCAAAAGTTTCTAAGTGTCAACTTTTAAAATAGCAAAATATTGCTTAAAAATCACAACAGTAACTAAAACGAATTTAATCACTTGTTTCCAAGAACTGTCCCAGGACTGAATCTAGGATCCAGTCCTGGATTTAGAAAAGTAATCCTGAAAGTAATTAATTGCATATAACTTAAAATTCCCATTGAGCTCAATGTATTATTGTGATTCAAATTGTGTTGCCTATTGCAATAAACTGTAACTATGACCTGCAAAAGTCAATTGCCTATTGCAAAGTATTTAACTAGAGCATCTCATTCTGAGAAAGAATATTTTGATACCTATTGTTGGTTCTAAAATAAAACAACAATATCTTTTTATGCAAACCAATGGCCTAGAGTTCCGTTCTTGAGTGTGTGAGACCATTTGCTGACTGTGTACAACAAATGTTTTACACTGTACTCTGATACTGCCTTACTGCTCGGCAAGCTACCACTTTAGAGAGTAAGGTTATATCTAACTTTAGCCTCTGCCAAACCTCTGGGGACTGGGGACTCTGTGCACACTGTACCTATTTGGGAACAGTATATACAGAGCCACTTTCTCACAGTAGTGATAAAGTGATTAGAGTCCTAAGGCCAACATAAAGATACAGCAAAACGTGAGGTGAAAAGCAAAAAGGTTGCTGGTAGGCCACCTTAAGGATGCCAGGTCTAACAAAAATGAACTAAGATTAACATGAGTAAAACATCAGGTTTCTCTACTGCATTTGGTGAGACAAGTGGGCCTTCTTTTATCTTCCATTCAAGCAATCTTTGACAGACCCCTTTATTATAGAGCTTTTCAAGGATTAAAGATAAGGCACTTACAAAGGAGTCCCAAATACTCAGAGATGGTTGACTTCTGTAATATGGGTCGTAGACTAAAAGCAGCGCAAAAACAGAGTGCAACAGGGTCCAAAAAATTGAGTGCCACAAGAGAGTTTGAATGCAAGCGTATCCTTTTACAGATCCAGAGATATACTCATGCAATTTTTGTTTTTAGGACAGAACGTGCATGATGAAAAAAACATTGTTTTTAAAAAGCGCATTGCAGAATATCAGTACTTTGATGTGGGAAAAGTTCAAAACTTTCAAACAAAATATTTGCATGCAGCTTACAGTAAGTTGTTGTGGCCGAGTGGTTAAGGTGATGGACTAGAAATCCATTGGGGTATCCCCGCGCAGGTTCGAATCCTGCCAACAACGAGAATCTTTTTATTATCGGCTACAATTTCAGAAGTTAACCTTTAGTATTTCTTCCATTTCAGTTTTATGAATAGGTGGCTTATTTTTGTGTCACTATTGCCTCTCCACATATTTGTTATCGCTACCTCTTTCATGTTTTTGCTACACCTCATTCCTACTTTAGCACTGGTGTAAACGCTTCAAATTATTATACCGTTGCTCTCTCATTCATACCTGCGCATGCACTTGAAAGTTACTTTACCAATAAAAGACGCAAAGAGAGAAATAGAACAAAAGTGCTGGCTGGATTGGCAAACACACTTCATAAAACTGCTTTTTCTTTTTTATTCTCCCCCGTGTTACATGCTTAACCTCTCCATGTGTAATTTCTCTTAACCTGCTGTCCCAGGAAGAGAATTTCATCTACAGGCTCTTTCTGTGTTTTTTTCCCTAGTCTGTCTTTCCCATTTCTTAGCTGTGTAACTGTTCCTTTACGCGCTCTATTTAAACGCCATCAATCTCATTTGAGCTCCTTGCTCCCGCTTCTGTTTCCTCCACCTCTCATACTGCCAGTTCTCTCTTTCTCTGTGGTTGGTGGCTACTTTCCTGAGCTTCCGAAGCCACGTGGTTCCTGCCTCTTGTTGTCAGACTTGAATTGGAAAAGGAACCATATTAACAAGCCTTTACCACTCACACACGTCGGAAGTTTATACTTTAATTCAGTGAGCTAAGAAAAGCGTGTTGTGGGTCCCCTACGAGCCATGGTGCTTGCTTCATCATGATTTGGCACCAGTCATTAGCCGCAGCTCTGCTAATGAGCCACTGAGGTCAGTTTCAATAATTACTCAAAAACATAACCATGCAGCCCACCCCTCAACTGTGTATTTATCTTTTCTTTTCTGCTGTTCGTGTGATTAGCTGGGAGGAGCTCACGGCGACATCCTCCCTATAAAAGTGTAGATTGATCACTCTCTAACTCTTTCTTGCTTCACATACAAATGGCTTGAAAGGTGCAGGGAAGCTGCAGGTCTAATAGACAGAATAGAAGGTCTGTTCCAGGTGGGTTTCTCTGCATTGGTGTCCCATCACAGGTCCGCAAGTGTAATGTGTGATCTTTGACTCCTGGCATTTCACAAGCAGGCGGCCAGGAAACGGTTTCAGCCTATCAACTACTGAGGAGACGCAGCCTCTGAATGAGGAATGAGGAAGCAATGAATACATCCAGCCTATCACAGGAACAGCCCTGAGTGTTCCGAATTATAAATTCTCCATGTCACTGTTTGTCGTTGAGCCCAAGTAGCTCGCCGTGATCGTATAGTGGTTAGTACTCTGCGTTGTGGCCGCAGCAACCTCGATTCGAATCCGAGTCACGGCAATGTAATGGCAGTTGGGTGTTAATTTTACAGAATTAGCAAATGTACCAGTAGTTTTTGTAAAATGTCTATTAAAAACAGATCCTTTCAAATATTTAAACCATCTAACAACAAATGATTTAAACTCGCATGATTATAAGCTGTAGCTATAATGTATTTACTTACATAAATTATCGTTCTTGAACCTATTGGGGGTGGAGGGGGAGCGGAGCTCACCCCCCAGGTGCAGTTGAGTGACCTGTGTTGTGGCTCTCTAGAGGGAAGGCACAAATTTTGCTGTCATCCAGCCCAATCCAGACGTGTATTGGGGCCAGGTTTCAGGCAAATAGAGCAGTAAGTGCAGAGAAATGTTCACTCTCTAAAAGTGGCATTTCTAAAATAGTAAAGTTAAATCCAACCTCACCAGTAAGTAGGAATGTCAATGAATAAATAAAGCTACTCCTCTCCGATATGGAATTACCAAATAAAAAGTATAGGGGAATACCCAGAGCTAACCTATGAGAGGGGTAGACCTCACAGTAGTGAAAAATGAAATAGACTGTTTGGTACTTACAGGACATGCGAACCACCAAAGTACATATCTTATTTTTTACTTACATAGCATCATGCACCTAGGACTACCTAGGGCCTACCTTAGGGGTAAATTATATGTAATAAAAGGGGAGTTTAAGGCTTGGCAAGTAGGCTGGGACACCCCTGGGAGACCCCTGAGTCTATGCCCAGAACCATAACTCTGCCAGTCGAGTACTTACCTAAAAGTCGATAACTCACTTTTCTTCCATAGGCTAACATTGAGTGGTTTCACTTGGAAATTCTTCTAAGTGGTGTGGAGTTTTGGAACTTTAAAATATTCATCTAAAATCAGCCGAACAACGAATTCTGATTTACTCACCCGTTATCAGGAGAGACCTCATTGCTGCATCTTGGAGCTCAGTACTGACCGTGAAAAGTAATTTTAACCGTACTTACCAGTAACTCGAATTTCCTTCCATGGGATATCATTGCCTGCTTTTTGCTCAAAATTTTCTAAGTGTCGATTTTTGAAACTTAAAAATATTCTTTAAAAATCATACCAACTGTGAAAACGTAATTGTTTACCTGTTTTAGATAGATGTCCCAGTACTGAGCCTAGGAGCCCAGCACTGGATTACAAAAGTAACGAGAACGTACTTTACCCGTAACTTGAATTTTCTTCCATAGGAAACCATTGACTGTGTTTCTGTGAAATTTCTTCTAAGTGTCGATTTTGCAAACATTTAAATATTCCTTAAAAATCGCCTGTATAACTTAAACGCAGTTTCTCAACTGCTTACAGGTGGTACAGTAGTGCTGGATCTAGGATCCAACACTGACCTAGAAAAAGTAACCATAACCCCACTTACCTGCTAAGTGAATTTCCTTCCATAGGATAACATTGGTAATTTGATCAGCAAAAGTTTCTAAGTGTCAACTTTTAAAATAGCAAAATATTGCTTAAACATCACAACAGTAACTAAAACGAATTTACTCACTTGTTTCCAAGAACTGTCCCAGGACTGAATCTAGGATCCAGTCCTGGATTTAGAAAAGTAATCCTGAAAGTAATTAATTGCATATAACTTAAAATTCCCATTGAGCTCAATGTATTATTGTGGTTCAAATTGTGTTGCCTATTGCAATAAACTGTAACTATTACCTGCAAAAGTCAATTGCCTATTGCAAAGTATTTTACTAAAGCATCTCATTCTGAGAAAGTATATTTTGATACCTATTGTTGGTTCTAAAATAAAACAACAATATCTTTTTTATGCAAACCAATGGCCTAGAGTTCAGTTCTTGAGTGTGTGAGACCATTTGCTGACTGAGTGTGTACAACAAATGTTTTACACTGTACTCTGATACTGCCTTACTGCTCGGCAAGCTACCACTTTAGAGAGTAAGGTTATATCTAACTTTAGCCTCTGCCAAACCTCTGGGGACTGGGGACTCTGTGCACACTGTACCTATTTGGGAACAGTATATACAGAGCCACTTTCTCACAGTAGTGATAAAGTGATTAGAGTCCTAAGGCCAACATAAAGATACAGCAAAACGTGAGGTGAAAAGCAAAAAGGTTGCTGGTAGGCCACCTTAAGGATGCCAGGTCTAACAAAAATGAACTAAGATTAACATGAGTAAAACATCAGGTTTCTCTACTGCATTTGGTGAGACAAGTGGGCCTTCTTTTATCTTCCATTCAAGCAATCTTTGACAGACCCCTTTATTATAGAGCTTTTCAAGGATTAAAGATAAGGCACTTACAAAGGAGTCCCAAATACTCAGAGATGGTTGACTTCTGTAATATGGGTCGTAGACTAAAAGCAGCGCAAAAACAGAGTGCAACAGGGTCCAAAAAATTGAGTGCCACAAGAGAGTTTGAATGCAAGCGTATCCTTTTACAGATCCAGAGATATACTCATGCAATTTTTGTTTTTAGGACAGAACGTGCATGATGAAAAAAACATTGTTTTTAAAAAGCGCATTGTAGAATATCAGTACTTTGATGTGGGAAAAGTTCAAAACTTTCAAACAAAATATTTGCATGCAGCTTATAGTAAGTTGTTGTGGCCGAGTGGTTAAGGCGATGGACTAGAAATCCATTGGGGTATCCCCGCGCAGGTTCGAATCCTGCCAACAACGAGAATCTTTTTATTATCGGCTACAATTTCAGAAGTTAACCTTTAGTATTTCTTCCATTTCAGTTTTATGAATAGGTGTCTTATTTTTGTGTCACTATTGCCTCTCCACATATTTGTTATCGCTACCTCTTTCATGTCTTTGCTACACCTCATTCCTACTTTAGCACTGGTGTAAACGCTTCAAATTATTATACCGTTGCTCTCTCATTCATACCTGCGCATGCACTTGAAAGTTACTTTACCAATAAAAGACGCAAAGAGAGAAATAGAACAAAAGTGCTGGCTGGATTGGCAAACACACTTCATAAAACTGCATTTTCTTTTTTATTCTCCCCCGTGTTACATGCTTAACCTCTCCATGTGTAATTTCTCTTAACCTGCTGTCCCAGGAAGAGAATTTCATCTACAGGCTCTTTCTGTGTTTTTTTCCCTAGTCTGTCTTTCCCATTTCTTAGCTGTGTAACTGTTCCTTTACGCGCTCTATTTAAACGCCATCAATCTCATTTGAGCTCCTTGCTCCCGCTTCTGTTTTCTCCACCTCTCATACTGCCAGTTCTCTCTTTCTCTGTGGTTGGTGGCTACTTTCCTGAGCTTCCGAAGCCACGTGGTTCCTGCCTCTTGTTGTCAGACTTGAATTGGAAAAGGAACCATATTAACAAGCCTTTACCACTCACACACGGCGGAAGTTTATACTTTAATTCAGTGAGCTAAGAAAAGCGTGTTGTGGGTCCCCTACGAGCCATGGTGCTTGCTTCATCATGATTTGGCACCAGTCATTAGCCGCAGCTCTGCTAATGAGCCACTGAGGTCAGTTTCAATAATTACTCAAAAACATAACCATGCAGCCCACCCCTCAACTGTGTATTTATCTTGCTTTTCTGCTGTTCGTGTGATTAGCTGGGAGGAGCTCACGGCGACATCCTCCCTATAAAAGTGTAGATGGATCACTCTCTAACTCTTTCTTGCTTCACATACAAATGGCTTGAAAGGTGCAGGGAAGCTGCAGGTCTAATAGACAGAATAGAAGGTCTGTTCCAGGTGGGTTTCTCTGCATTGGTGTCCCATCACAGGTCCGCAAGTGTAATGTGTGATCTTTGACTCCTGGCATTTCACAAGCAGGCGGCCAGGAAACGGTTTCAGCCTATCAACCACTGAGGAGACGCAGCCTCTGAATGAGGAATGAGGAAGCAATGAATACATCCAGCCTATCACAGGAACAGCCCTGAGTGTTACGAATTATAAATTCTCCATGTCACTGTTTGTCGTTGAGCCCAAGTAGCTCGCCGTGATCGTATAGTGGTTAGTACTCTGCGTTGTGGCCGCAGCAACCTCGGTTCGAATCCGAGTCACGGCATTGTGGTTGGCAATGTCATGGCAGTTGGGTGTTAATTTTACAGAATTAGCAAATGTACCAGTAGTTTTTGTAAAATGTCTATTAAAAACAGATCCTTTCAAATATTTAAACCATCTAACAACAAATGATTTAAACTCGCATGATTATAAGCTGTAGCTATAATGTATTTACTTACATAAATTATCGTTCTTGAACCTATTGGGGGTGGAGGGGGAGCGGAGCTCACCCCCCAGGTGCAGTTGACTGACCTGTGTTGTGGCTCTCTAGAGGGAAGGCACAAATTTTGCTGTCACCCAGCCCAATCCAGACGTGTATTGGGGCCAGGTTTCAGGCAAATAGAGCAGTAAGTGCAGAGAAATGTTCACTCTCTAAAAGTGGCATTTCTAAAATAGTAAAGTTAAATCCAACCTCACCAGTAAGTAGGATTTTCAATAAATAAATAAAGCTACTCCTCTCCGATATGGAATTACCAAATAAAAAGTATAGGGGAATACCCAGAGCTAACCTATGAGAGGGGTAGACCTCACAGTAGTGAAAAATGAAATAGACTGTTTGGTACTTACAGGACATGCGAACCACCAAAGTACATATCTTAATTTTTTACTTACATAGCATCATGCACCTAGGACTACCTAGGGGGTAAATTATATGTAATAAAAGGGGAGTTTAAGGCTTGGCAAGTAGGCTGGGACTCCCCTGGGAGACCCCTGAGTCTATGCCCAGAACCATAACTATGCCAGTCGAGTACTTACCTAAAAGCCGATAACTCACTTTTCTTCCATAGGCTAACATTGAGTGGTTTCACTTGGAAATTCTTCTAAGTGGTGTGGAGTTTTGGAACTTTAAAATATTCATCTAAAATCAGCCGAACAACGAATTCTGATTTACTCACCCGTTATCAGGAGAGACCTCAGTGCTGCATCTTGGAGCTCAGTACTGACCGTGAAAAGTAATTTTAACCGTACTTACCAGTAACTCGAATTTCCTTCCATGGGATATCATTGCCTGCTTTTTGCTCAAAATTTTCTAAGTGTCGATTTTTGAAACTTACAAAATTCTTTAAAAATCGTACCAACTGTGAAAACGTAATTGTTTACCTGTTTTAGATAGATGTCCCAGTACTGAGCCTAGGAGCCCAGCACTGGATTACAAAAGTAACGAGAACGTACTTTACCCGTAACTTGAATTTTCTTCCATAGGAAACCATTGACTGTTTTTCTGTGAAATTTCTTCTAAGTGTCCATTTTGCAAACATACAAATATTCCTTAAAAATCGCCTGTATAACTTAAACGCAGTTTCTCAACTGCTTACAGGTGGTACAGTAGTGCTGGATCTAGGATCCAACACTGACCTAGAAAAAGTAACCATAACCCCACTTACCTGCTAAGTGAATTTCCTTCCATAGGATAACATTGGTAATTTGATCAGCAAAAGTTTCGAAGTGTCAACTTTTAAAATAGCAAAATATTGCTTAAAAATCACAACAGTAACGAAAACGAATTTACTCACTTGTTTCCAAGAACTGTCCCATGACTGAATCTAGGATCCAGTCCTGGATTTAGAAAAGTAATCCTGAAAGTAATTAATTGCATATAACTTAAAATTCCCATTGAGCTCAATGTATTATTGTGATTCAAATTGTGTTGCCTATTGCAATAAACTGTAACTATGACCTGCAAAAGTCAATTGCCTATTGCAAAGTATTTAACTAAAGCATCTCATTCTGAGAAAGTATATTTTGATACCTATTGTTGGTTCTAAAATAAAACAACAATATCTTTTGTATGCAAACCAATGGCCTAGAGTTCAGTTCTTGAGTGTGTGAGACCATTTGCTGACCGAGTGTGTACAACAAATGTTTTACACTGTACTCTGATACTGCCTTACTGCTCGGCAAGCTACCACTTTAGAGAGTAAGGTTATATCTAACTTTAGCCTCTGCCAAACCTCTGGGGACTGGGGACTCTGTGCACACTGTACCTATTTGGGAACAGTATATACAGAGCCACTTTCTCACAGTAGTGATAAAGTGATTAGAGTCCTAAGGCCAACATAAAGATACAGCAAAACGTGAGGTGAAAAGCAAAAAGGTTGCTGGTAGGCCACCTTAAGGATGCCAGGTCTAACAAAAATGAACTAAGATTAACATGAGTAAAACATCAGGTTTCTCTACTGCATTTGGTGAGACAAGTGGGCCTTCTTTTATCTTCCATTCAAGCAATCTTTGACAGACCCCTTTATTATAGAGCTTTTCAAGGATTAAAGATAAGGCACTTACAAAGGAGTCCCAAATACTCAGAGATGATTGACTTCTGTAATATGGGTCGTAGACTAAAAGCAGCGCAAAAACAGAGTGCAACAGGGTCCAAAAAATTGAGTGCCACAAGAGAGTTTGAATGCAAGCGTATCCTTTTACAGATCCAGAGATATACTCATGCAATTTTTGTTTTTAGGACAGAACGTGCATGATGAAAAAAACATTGTTTTTAAAAAGCGCATTGTAGAATATCAGTACTTTGATGTGGGAAAAGTTCAAAACTTTCAAACAAAATATTTGCATGCAGCTTACAGTAAGTTGTTGTGGCCGAGTGGTTAAGGCGATGGACTAGAAATCCAATGGGGTATCCCCGCGCAGGTTCGAATCCTGCCAACAACGAGAATCTTTTTATTATCGGCTACAATTTCAGAAGTTAACCTTTAGTATTTCTTCCATTTCAGTTTTATGAATAGGTGTCTTATTTTTGTGTCACTATTGCCTCTCCACATATTTGTTATCGCTACCTCTTTCATGTCTTTGCTACACCTCATTCCTACTTTAGCACTGGTGTAAACGCTTCAAATTATTATACCGTTGCTCTCTCATTCATACCTGCGCATGCACTTGAAAGTTACTTTACCAATAAAAGACGCAAAGAGAGAAATAGAACAAAAGTGCTGGCTGGATTGGCAAACACACTTCATAAAACTGCATTTTCTTTTTTATTCTCCCCCGTGTTACATGCTTAACCTCTCCATGTGTAATTTCTCTTAACCTGCTGTCCCAGGAAGAGAATTTCATCTACAGGCTCTTTCTGTGTTTTTTTCCCTAGTCTGTCTTTCCCATTTCTTAGCTGTGTAACTGTTCCTTTACGCGCTCTATTTAAACGCCATCAATCTCATTTGAGCTCCTTGCTCCCGCTTCTGTTTTCTCCACCTCTCATACTGCCAGTTCTCTCTTTCTCTGTGGTTGGTGGCTACTTTCCTGAGCTTCCGAAGCCACGTGGTTCCTGCCTCTTGTTGTCAGACTTGAATTGGAAAAGGAACCATATTAACAAGCCTTTACCACTCACACACGGCGGAAGTTTATACTTTAATTCAGTGAGCTAAGAAAAGCGTGTTGTGGGTCCCCTACGAGCCATGGTGCTTGCTTCATCATGATTTGGCACCAGTCATTAGCCGCAGCTCTGCTAATGAGCCACTGAGGTCAGTTTCAATAATTACTCAAAAACATAACCATGCAGCCCACCCCTCAACTGTGTATTTATCTTGCTTTTCTGCTGTTCGTGTGATTAGCTGGGAGGAGCTCACGGCGACATCCTCCCTATAAAAGTGTAGATGGATCACTCTCTAACTCTTTCTTGCTTCACATACAAATGGCTTGAAAGGTGCAGGGAAGCTGCAGGTCTAATAGACAGAATAGAAGGTCTGTTCCAGGTGGGTTTCTCTGCATTGGTGTCCCATCACAGGTCCGCAAGTGTAATGTGTGATCTTTGACTCCTGGCATTTCACAAGCAGGCGGCCAGGAAACGGTTTCAGCCTATCAACCACTGAGGAGACGCAGCCTCTGAATGAGGAATGAGGAAGCAATGAATACATCCAGCCTATCACAGGAACAGCCCTGAGTGTTACGAATTATAAATTCTCCATGTCACTGTTTGTCGTTGAGCCCAAGTAGCTCGCCGTGATCGTATAGTGGTTAGTACTCTGCGTTGTGGCCGCAGCAACCTCGGTTCGAATCCGAGTCACGGCATTGTGGTTGGCAATGTCATGGCAGTTGGGTGTTAATTTTACAGAATTAGCAAATGTACCAGTAGTTTTTGTAAAATGTCTATTAAAAACAGATCCTTTCAAATATTTAAACCATCTAACAACAAATGATTTAAACTCGCATGATTATAAGCTGTAGCTATAATGTATTTACTTACATAAATTATCGTTCTTGAACCTATTGGGGGTGGAGGGGGAGCGGAGCTCACCCCCCAGGTGCAGTTGACTGACCTGTGTTGTGGCTCTCTAGAGGGAAGGCACAAATTTTGCTGTCACCCAGCCCAATCCAGACGTGTATTGGGGCCAGGTTTCAGGCAAATAGAGCAGTAAGTGCAGAGAAATGTTCACTCTCTAAAAGTGGCATTTCTAAAATAGTAAAGTTAAATCCAACCTCACCAGTAAGTAGGATTTTCAATAAATAAATAAAGCTACTCCTCTCCGATATGGAATTACCAAATAAAAAGTATAGGGGAATACCCAGAGCTAACCTATGAGAGGGGTAGACCTCACAGTAGTGAAAAATGAAATAGACTGTTTGGTACTTACAGGACATGCGAACCACCAAAGTACATATCTTATTTTTTACTTACATAGCATCATGCACCTAGGACTACCTAGGGCCTACCTTAGGGGTAAATTATATGTAATAAAAGGGGAGTTTAAGGCTTGGCAAGTATGCTGGGACTCCCCTGGGAGACCCCTGAGTCTATGCCCAGAACCATAACTCTGCCAGTCGAGTACTTACCTAAAAGCCGATAACTCACTTTTCTTCCATAGGCTAACATTGAGTGGTTTCACTTGGAAATTCTTCTAAGTGGTGTGGAGTTTTGGAACTTTAAAATATTCATCTAAAATCAGCCGAACAACGAATTCTGATTTACTCACCCGTTATCAGGAGAGACCTCAGTGCTGCATCTTGGAGCTCAGTACTGACCCTGAAAAGTAATTTTAACCGTACTTACCAGTAACTCAAATTTCCTTCCATGGGATATCATTGCCTGCTTTTTGCTGAAAATTTTCTAAGTGTCGATTTTTGAAAATTACAAATATTCTTTAAAAATCATACCAACTGTGAAAACGTAATTGTTTACCTGTTTTAGATAGATGTCCCAGTACTGAGCCTAGGAGCCCAGCACTGGATTACAAAAGTAACGAGAACGTACTTTACCCGTAACTTGCATTTTCTTCCATAGGAAACCATTGACTGTTTTTCTGTGAAATTTCTTCTAAGTGTCGATTTTGGAAACATTTAAATATTCCTTAAAAATCGCCTGTATAACTTAAACGCAGTTTCTCAAATGCTTACAGGTGGTACAGTAGTGCTGGATCTAGGATCCAACACTGACCTAGAAAAAGTAACCATAACCCCACTTACCTGCTAAGTGAATTTCCTTCCATAGGATAACATTGGTAATTTGATCAGCAAAAGTTTCTAAGTGTCAACTTTTAAAATAGCAAAATATTGCTTAAACATCACAACAGTAACTAAAACGAATTTACTCACTTGTTTCCAAGAACTGTCCCATGACTGAATCTAGGATCCAGTCCTGGATTTAGAAAAGTAATCCTGAAAGTAATTAATTGCATATAACTTAAAATTCCCATTGAGCTCAATGTATTATTGCGATTCAAATTGTGTTGCCTATTGCAATAAACTGTAACTATGACCTGCAAAAGTCAATTGCCTATTGCAAAGTATTTAACTAAAGCATCTCATTCTGAGAAAGTATATTTTGATACCTATTGTTGGTTCTAAAATAAAACAACAATATCTTTTGTATGCAAACCAATGGCCTAGAGTTCAGTTCTTGAGTGTGTGAGACCATTTGCTGACCGAGTGTGTACAACAAATGTTTTACACTGTACTCTGATACTGCCTTACTGCTCGGCAAGCTACCACTTTAGAGAGTAAGGTTATATCTAACTTTAGCCTCTGCCAAACCTCTGGGGACTGGGGACTCTGTGCACACTGTACCTATTTGGGAACAGTATATACAGAGCCACTTTCTCACAGTAGTGATAAAGTGATTAGAGTCCTAAGGCCAACATAAAGATACAGCAAAACGTGAGGTGAAAAGCAAAAAGGTTGCTGGTAGGCCACCTTAAGGATGCCAGGTCTAACAAAAATGAACTAAGATTAACATGAGTAAAACATCAGGTTTCTCTACTGCATTTGGTGAGACAAGTGGGCCTTCTTTTATCTTCCATTCAAGCAATCTTTGACAGACCCCTTTATTATAGAGCTTTTCAAGGATTAAAGATAAGGCACTTACAAAGGAGTCCCAAATACTCAGAGATGATTGACTTCTGTAATATGGGTCGTAGACTAAAAGCAGCGCAAAAACAGAGTGCAACAGGGTCCAAAAAATTGAGTGCCACAAGAGAGTTTGAATGCAAGCGTATCCTTTTACAGATCCAGAGATATACTCATGCAATTTTTGTTTTTAGGACAGAACGTGCATGATGAAAAAAACATTGTTTTTAAAAAGCGCATTGTAGAATATCAGTACTTTGATGTGGGAAAAGTTCAAAACTTTCAAACAAAATATTTGCATGCAGCTTACATTAAGTTGTTGTGGCCGAGTGGTTAAGGCGATGGACTAGAAATCCAATGGGGTATCCCCGCGCAGGTTCGAATCCTGCCAACAACGAGAATCTTTTTATTATCGGCTACAATTTCAGAAGTTAACCTTTAGTATTTCTTCCATTTCAGTTTTATGAATAGGTGTCTTATTTTTGTGTCACTATTGCCTCTCCACATATTTGTTATCGCTACCTCTTTCATGTCTTTGCTACACCTCATTCCTACTTTAGCACTGGTGTAAACGCTTCAAATTATTATACCGTTGCTCTCTCATTCATACCTGCGCATGCACTTGAAAGTTACTTTACCAATAAAAGACGCAAAGAGAGAAATAGAACAAAAGTGCTGGCTGGATTGGCAAACACACTTCATAAAACTGCATTTTCTTTTTTATTCTCCCCCGTGTTACATGCTTAACCTCTCCATGTGTAATTTCTCTTAACCTGCTGTCCCAGGAAGAGAATTTCATCTACAGGCTCTTTCTGTGTTTTTTTCCCTAGTCTGTCTTTCCCATTTCTTAGCTGTGTAACTGTTCCTTTACGCGCTCTATTTAAACGCCATCAATCTCATTTGAGCTCCTTGCTCCCGCTTCTGTTTTCTCCACCTCTCATACTGCCAGTTCTCTCTTTCTCTGTGGTTGGTGGCTACTTTCCTGAGCTTCCGAAGCCACATGGTTCCTGCCTCTTGTTGTCAGACTTGAATTGGAAAAGGAACCATATTAACAAGCCTTTACCACTCACACACGGCGGAAGTTTATACTTTAATTCAGTGAGCTAAGAAAAGCGTGTTGTGGGTCCCCTACGAGCCATGGTGCTTGCTTCATCATGATTTGGCACCAGTCATTAGCCGCAGCTCTGCTAATGAGCCACTGAGGTCAGTTTCAATAATTACTCAAAAACATAACCATGCAGCCCACCCCTCAACTGTGTATTTATCTTGCTTTTCTGCTGTTCGTGTGATTAGCTGGGAGGAGCTCACGGCGACATCCTCCCTATAAAAGTGTAGATGGATCACTCTCTAACTCTTTCTTGCTTCACATACAAATGGCTTGAAAGGTGCAGGGAAGCTGCAGGTCTAATAGACAGAATAGAAGGTCTGTTCCAGGTGGGTTTCTCTGCATTGGTGTCCCATCACAGGTCCGCAAGTGTAATGTGTGATCTTTGACTCCTGGCATTTCACAAGCAGGCGGCCAGGAAACGGTTTCAGCCTATCAACCACTGAGGAGACGCAGCCTCTGAATGAGGAATGAGGAAGCAATGAATACATCCAGCCTATCACAGGAACAGCCCTGAGTGTTCCGAATTATAAATTCTCCATGTCACTGTTTGTCGTTGAGCCCAAGTAGCTCGCCGTGATCGTATAGTGGTTAGTACTCTGCGTTGTGGCCGCAGCAACCTCGGTTCGAATCCGAGTCACGGCATTGTGGTTGGCAATGTCATGGCAGTTGGGTGTTAATTTTACAGAATTAGCAAATGTACCAGTAGTTTTTGTAAAATGTCTATTAAAAACAGATCCTTTCAAATATTTAAACCATCTAACAACAAATGATTTAAACTCGCATGATTATAAGCTGTAGCTATAATGTATTTACTTACATAAATTATCGTTCTTGAACCTATTGGGGGTGGAGGGGGAGCGGAGCTCACCCCCCAGGTGCAGTTGAGTGACCTGTGTTGTGGCTCTCTAGAGGGAAGGCACAAATTTTGCTGTCATCCAGCCCAATCCAGACGTGTATTGGGGCCAGGTTTCAGGCAAATAGAGCAGTAAGTGCAGAGAAATGTTCACTCTCTAAAAGTGGCATTTCTAAAATAGTAAAGTTAAATCCAACCTCACCAGTAAGTAGGATTTTCAATAAATAAATAAAGCTACTCCTCTCCGATATGGAATTACCAAATAAAAAGTATAGGGGAATACCCAGAGCTAACCTATGAGAGGGGTAGACCTCACAGTAGTGAAAAATGAAATAGACTGTTTGGTACTTACAGGACATGCGAACCACCAAAGTACATATCTTATTTTTTACTTACATAGCATCATGCACCTAGGACTACCTAGGGCCTACCTTAGGGGTAAATTATATGTAATAAAAGGGGAGTTTAAGGCTTGGCAAGTAGGCTGGGACTCCCCTGGGAGACCCCTGAGTCTATGCCCAGAACCATAACTCTGCCAGTCGAGTACTTACCTAAAAGCCGATAACTCACTTTTCTTCCATAGGCTAACATTGAGTGGTTTCACTTGGAAATTCTTCTAAGTGGTGTGGAGTTTTGGAACTTTAAAATATTCATCTAAAATCAGCCGAACAACGAATTCTGATTTACTCACCCGTTATCAGGAGAGACCTCAGTGCTGCATCTTGGAGCTCAGTACTGACCCTGAAAAGTAATTTTAACCGTACTTACCAGTAACTCAAATTTCCTTCCATGGGATATCATTGCCTGCTTTTTGCTGAAAATTTTCTAAGTGTCGATTTTAGAAAATTACAAATATTCTTTAAAAATCATACCAACTGTGAAAACGTAATTGTTTACCTGTTTTAGATAGATGTCCCAGTACTGAGCCTAGGAGCCCAGCACTGGATTACAAAAGTAACGAGAACGTACTTTACCCGTAACTTGCATTTTCTTCCATAGGAAACCATTGACTGTTTTTCTGTGAAATTTCTTCTAAGTGTCGATTTTGGAAACATTTAAATATTCCTTAAAAATCGCCTGTATAACTTAAACGCAGTTTCTCAACTGCTTACAGGTGGTACAGTAGTGCTGGATCTAGGATCCAACACTGACCTAGAAAAAGTAACCATAACCCCACTTACCTGCTAAGTGAATTTCCTTCCATAGGATAACATTGGTAATTTGATCAGCAAAAGTTTCTAAGTGTCAACTTTTAAAATAGCAAAATATTGCTTAAACATCACAACAGTAACTAAAACGAATTTACTCACTTGTTTCCAAGAACTGTCCCAGGACTGAATCTAGGATCCAGTCCTGGATTTAGAAAAGTAATCCTGAAAGTAATTAATTGCATATAACTTAAAATTCCCATTGAGCTCAATGTATTATTGTGATTCAAATTGTGTTGCCTATTGCAATAAACTGTAACTATGACCTGCAAAAGTCAATTGCCTATTGCAAAGTATTTAACTAAAGCATCTCATTCTGAGAAAGTATATTTTGATACCTATTGTTGGTTCTAAAATAAAACAACAATATCTTTTGTATGCAAACCAATGGCCTAGAGTTCAGTTCTTGAGTGTGTGAGACCATTTGCTGACTGAGTGTGTACAACAAATGTTTTACACTGTACTCTGATACTGCCTTACTGCTCGGCAAGCTACCACTTTAGAGAGTAAGGTTATATCTAACTTTAGCCTCTGCCAAACCTCTGGGGACTGGGGACTCTGTGCACACTGTACCTATTTGGGAACAGTATATACAGAGCCACTTTCTCACAGTAGTGATAAAGTGATTAGAGTCCTACGGCCAACATAAAGATACAGCAAAACGTGAGGTGAAAAGCAAAAAGGTTGCTGGTAGGCCACCTTAAGGATGCCAGGTCTAACAAAAATGAACTAAGGATAGATAACATGAGTAAAACATCAGGTTTCTCTACTGCATTTGGTGAGACAAGTGGGCCTTCTTTTATCTTCCATTCAAGCAATCTTTGACAGACCCCTTTATTATAGAGCTTTTCAAGGATTAAAGATAAGGCACTTACAAAGGAGTCCCAAATACTCAGAGATGGTTGACTTCTGTAATATGGGTCGTAGACTAAAAGCAGCGCAAAAACAGAGTGCAACAGGGTCCAAAAAATTGAGTGCCACAAGAGAGTTTGAATGCAAGCGTATCCTTTTACAGATCCAGAGATATACTCATGCAATTTTTGTTTTTAGGACAGAACGTGCATGATGAAAAAAACATTGTTTTTAAAAAGCGCATTGTAGAATATCAGTACTTTGATGTGGGAAAACTTCAAAACTTTCAAACAAAATATTTGCATGCAGCTTACAGTAAGTTGTTGTGGCCGAGTGGTTAAGGCGATGGACTAGAAATCCATTGGGGTATCCCCGCGCAGGTTCGAATCCTGCCAACAACGAGAATCTTTTTATTATCGGCTACAATTTCAGAAGTTAACCTTTAGTATTTCTTCCATTTCAGTTTTATGAATAGGTGGCTTATTTTTGTGTCACTATTGCCTCTCCACATATTTGTTATCGCTACCTCTTTCATGTCTTTGCTACACCTCATTCCTACTTTAGCACTGGTGTAAACGCTTCAAATTATTATACCGTTGCTCTCTCATTCATACCTGCGCATGCACTTGAAAGTTACTTTACCAATAAAAGACGCAAAGAGAGAAATAGAACAAAAGTGCTGGCTGGATTGGCAAACACACTTCATAAAACTGCATTTTCTTTTTTATTCTCCCCCGTGTTACATGCTTAACCTCTCCATGTGTAATTTCTCTTAACCTGCTGTCCCAGGAAGAGAATTTCATCTACAGGCTCTTTCTGTGTTTTTTTTCCCTAGTCTGTCTTTCCCATTTCTTAGCTGTGTAACTCTTCCTTTACGCGCTCTATTTAAACGCCATCAATCTCATTTGAGCTCCTTCCTCCCGCTTCTGTTTTCTCCACCTCTCATACTGCCAGTTCTCTCTTTCTCTGTGGTTGGTGGCTACTTTCCTGAGCTTCCGAAGCCACGTGGTTCCTGCCTCTTGTTGTCAGACTTGAATTGGAAAAGGAACCATTTTAACAAGCCTTTACCACTCACACACGGCGGAAGTTTATACTTTAATTCAGTGAGCTAAGAAAAGCGTGTTGTGGGTCCCCTACGAGCCATGGTGCTTGCTTCATCATGATTTGGCACCAGTCATTAGCCGCAGCTCTGCTAATGAGCCACTGAGGTCAGTTTCAATAATTACTCAAAAACATAACCATGCAGCCCACCCCTCAACTGTGTATTTATCTTGCTTTTCTGCTGTTCGTGTGATTAGCTGGGAGGAGCTCACGGCGACATCCTCCCTATAAAAGTGTAGATGGATCACTCTCTAACTCTTTCTTGCTTCACATACAAATGGCTTGAAAGGTGCAGGGAAGATGCATGTCTAATAGACAGAATAGAAGGTCTGTTCCAGGTGGGTTTCTCTGCATTGGTGTCCCATCACAGGTCCGCAAGTGTAATGTGTGATCTTTGACTCCTGGCATTTCACAAGCAGGCGGACAGGAAACGGTTTCAGCCTATCAACTACTGAGGAGACGCAGCCTCTGAATGAGGAATGAGGAAGCAATGAATACATCCAGCCTATCACAGGAACAGCCCTGAGTGTTCCGAATTATAAATTCTCCATGTCACTGTTTGTCGTTGAGCCCAAGTAGCTCGCCGTGATCGTATAGTGGTTAGTATTCTGCGTTGTGGCTGCAGCAACCTCGGTTCGAATCCGAGTCAAGGCATTGTGGTTGGCAATGTCATGGCAGTTGGGTGTTAATTTTACAGAATTAGCAAATGTAACAGTAGTTTTTGTAAAATGTCTATTAAAAACAGATCCTTTCAAATATTTAAACCATCTAACAACAAATGATTTAAACTCGCATGATTATAAGCTGTAGCTATAATGTATTTCTTACATAAATTATCGTTCTTGAACCTATTGGGGGTGGAGGGGGAGCGGAGCTCACCCCCCAGGTGCAGTTGAGTGACCTGTGTTGTGGCTCTCTAGAGGGAAGGCACAAATTTTGCTGTCACCCAGCCCAATCCAGACGTGTATTGGGGCCAGGTTTCAGGCAAATAGAGCAGTAAGTGCAGAGAAATGTTCACTCTCTAAAAGTGGCATTTCTAAAATAGTAAAGTTAAATCCAACCTCACCAGTAAGTAGGATTTTCAATAAATAAATAAAGCTACTCCTCTCCGATATGGAATTACCAAATAAAAAGTATAGGGGAATACCCAGAGCTAACCTATGAGAGGGGTAGATCTCACAGTAGTGAAAAATGAAATAGACTGTTTGGTACTTACAGGACATGCGAACCACCAAAGTACATATCTTATTTTTTACTTACATAGCATCATGCACCTAGGACTACCTAGGGCCTACCTTAGGGGTAAATTATATGTAATAAAAGGGGAGTTTAAGGCTTGGCAAGTAGGCTGGGACTCCCCTGGGAGACCCCTGAGTCTATGCCCAGAACCATAACTCTGCCAGTCGAGTACTTACCTAAAAGCCGATAACTCACTTTTCTTCCATAGGCTAACATTGAGTGGTTTCACTTGGAAATTCTTCTAAGTGGTGTGGAGTTTTGGAACTTTAAAATATTCATCTAAAATCAGCCAAACAACGAATTCTGATTTACTCACCCGTTATCAGGAGAGACCTCAGTGCTGCATCTTGGAGCTCAGTACTGACCCTGAAAAGTAATTTTAACCGTACTTACCAGTAACTCGAATTTCCTTCCATGGGATATCATTGCCTGCTTTTTGCTCAAAATTTTCTAAGTGTCGATTTTTGAAACTTACAAATATTCTATAAAAAATCATACCAACTGTGAAAACGTAATTGTTTACCTGTTTTAGATAGATGTCCCAGTACTGAGCCTAGGAGCCCAGCACTGGATTACAAAAGTAACGAGAACGTACTTTACCCGTAACTTGAATTTTCTTCCATAGGAAACCATTGACTGTTTTTCTGTGAAATTTCTTCTAAGTGTCGATTTTGGAAACATTTAAATATTCCTTAAAAATCGCCTGTATAACTTAAACGCAGTTTCTCAACTGCTTACAGGTGGTACAGTAGTGCTGGATCTAGGATCCAACACTGACCTAGAAAAAGTAAGCATAACCCCACTTACCTGCTAAGTGAATTTCCTTCCATAGGATAACATTGGTAATTTGATCAGCAAAAGTTTCTAAGTGTCAACTTTTAAAATAGCAAAATATTGCTTAAACATCACAACAGTAACTAAAACGAATTTACTCACTTGTTTCCAAGAACTGTCCCAGGACTGAATCTAGGATCCAGTCCTGGATTTAGAAAAGTAATCCTGAAAGTAATTAATTGCATATAACTTAAAATTCCCATTGAGCTCAATGTATTATTGTGATTCAAATTGTGTTGCCTATTGCAATAAACTGTAACTATTACCTGCAAAAGTCAATTGCCTATTGCAAAGTATTTTACTAAAGCATCTCATTCTGAGAAAGTATATTTTGATACCTATTGTTGGTTCTAAAATAAAACAACAATATCTTTTTTATGCAAACCAATGGCCTAGAGTTCAGTTCTTGAGTGTGTGAGACCATTTGCTGACTGAGTGTGTACAACAAATGTTTTACACTGTACTCTGATACTGCCTTACTGCTCGGCAAGCTACCACTTTAGAGAGTAAGGTTATATCTAACTTTAGCCTCTGCCAAACCTCTGGGGACTGGGGACTCTGTGCACACTGTACCTATTTGGGAACAGTATATACAGAGCCACTTTCTCACAGTAGTGATAAAGTGATTAGAGTCCTAAGGCCAACATAAAGATTCAGCAAAACGTGAGGTGAAAAGCAAAAAGGTTGCTGGTAGGCCACCTTAAGGATGCCAGGTCTAACAAAAATGAACTAAGGATAACATGAGTAAAACATCAGGTTTCTCTACTGCATTTGGTGAGACAAGTGGGCCTTATTTTATCTTCCATTCAAGCAATCTTTGACAGACCCCTTTATGATAGAGCTTTTCAAGGATTAAAGATAAGGCACTTACAAAGGAGTCCCAAATACTCAGAGATGATTGACTTCTGTAATATGGGTCGTAGACTAAAAGCAGCGCAAAAACAGAGTGCAACAGGGTCCAAAAAATTGAGTGCCACAAGAGAGTTTGAATGCAAGCGTATCCTTTTACAGATCCAGAGATATACTCATGCAATTTTTGTTTTTAGGACAGAACGTGCATGATGAAAAAAACATTGTTTTTAAAAAGCGCATTGTAGAATATCAGTACTTTGATGTGGGAAAACTTCAAAACTTTCAAACAAAATATTTGCATGCAGCTTACAGTAAGTTGTTGTGGCCGAGTGGTTAAGGCGATGGACTAGAAATCCATTGGGGTATCCCCGCGCAGGTTCGAATCCTGCCAACAACGAGAATCTTTTTATTATCGGCTACAATTTCAGAAGTTAACCTTTAGTATTTCTTCCATTTCAGTTTTATGAATAGGTGGCTTATTTTTGTGTCACTATTGCCTCTCCACATATTTGTTATCGCTACCTCTTTCATGTCTTTGCTACACCTCATTCCTACTTTAGCACTGGTGTAAACGCTTCAAATTATTATACCGTTGCTCTCTCATTCATACCTGCGCATGCACTTGAAAGTTACTTTACCAATAAAAGACGCAAAGAGAGAAATAGAACAAAAGTGCTGGCTGGATTGGCAAACACACTTCATAAAACTGCATTTTCTTTTTTATTCTCCCCCGTGTTACATGCTTAACCTCTCCATGTGTAATTTCTCTTAACCTGCTGTCCCAGGAAGAGAATTTCATCTACAGGCTCTTTCTGTGTTTTTTTTCCCTAGTCTGTCTTTCCCATTTCTTAGCTGTGTAACTCTTCCTTTACGCGCTCTATTTAAACGCCATCAATCTCATTTGAGCTCCTTGCTCCCGCTTCTGTTTTCTCCACCACTCATACTGCCAGTTCTCTCTTTCTCTGTGGTTGGTGGCTACTTTCCTGAGCTTCCGAAGCCACGTGGTTCCTGCCTCTTGTTGTCAGACTTGAATTGGAAAAGGAACCATATTAACAAGCCTTTACCACTCACACACGGCGGAAGTTTATACTTTAATTCAGTGAGCTAAGAAAAGCGTGTTGTGGGTCCCCTACGAGCCATGGTGCTTGCTTCATCATGATTTGGCACCAGTCATTAGCCGCAGCTCTGCTAATGAGCCACTGAGGTCAGTTTCAATAATTACTCAAAAACATAACCATGCAGCCCACCCCTCAACTGTGTATTTATCTTGCTTTTCTGCTGTTCGTGTGATTAGCTGGGAGGAGCTCACGGCGACATCCTCCCTATAAAAGTGTAGATGGATCACTCTCTAACTCTTTCTTGCTTCACATACAAATAGCTTGAAAGGTGCAGGGAAGATGCAGGTCTAATAGACAGAATAGAAGGTCTGTTCCAGGTGGGTTTCTCTGCATTGGTGTCCCATCACAGGTCCACAAGTGTAATGTGTGATCTTTGACTCCTGGCATTTCACAAGCAGGCGGCCAGGAAACGGTTTCAGCCTATCAACTACTGAGGAGACGCAGCCTCTGAATGAGGAATGAGGAAGCAATGAATACATCCAGCCTATCACAGGAACAGCCCTGAGTGTTCCGAATTATAAATTCTCCATGTCACTGTTTGTTGTTGAGCCCAAGTAGCTCGCCGTGATCGTATAGTGGTTAGTACTCTGCGTTGTAGCCGCAGCAACCTCGGTTCGAATCCGAGTCACGGCATAGTGGTTGGCAATGTCATGGCAGTTGGGTGTTAATTTTACAGAATTAGCAAATGTACCAGTAGTTTTTTGTAAAATGTCTATTAAAAACAGATCCTTTCAAATATTTAAACCATCTAACAACAAATGATTTAAACTCGCATGATTATAAGCTGTAGCTATAATGTATTTACTTACATAAATTATCGTTCTTGAACCTATTGGGGGTGGAGGGGGAGCGGAGCTCACCCCCCAGGTGCAGTTGAGTGACCTGTGTTGTGGCTCTCTAGAGGGAAGGCACAAATTTTGCTGTCACCCAGCCCAATCCAGACGTGTATTGGGGCCAGGTTTCAGGCAAATAGAGCAGTAAGTGCAGAGAAATGTTCACTCTCTAAAAGTGGCATTTCTAAAATAGTAAAGTTAAATCCAACCTCACCAGTAAGTAGGATTTTCAATAAATAAATAAAGCTACTCCTCTCCGATATGGAATTACCAAATAAAAAGTATAGGGGAATACCCAGAGCTAACCTATGAGAGGGGTAGACCTCACAGTAGTGAAAAATGAAATAGACTGTTTGGTACTTACAGGACATGCGAACCACCAAAGTACATATCTTATTTTTTACTTACATAGCATCATGCACCTAGGACTACCTAGGGCCTACCTTAGGGGTAAATTATATGTACTAAAAGGGGAGTTTAAGGCTTGGCAAGTATGCTGGGACTCCCGTGGGAGACCCCTGAGTCTATGCCCAGAACCATAACTCTGCCAGTCGAGTACTTACCTAAAAGCCGATAACTCACTTTTCTTCCATAGGCTAACATTGAGTGGTTTCACTTGGAAATTCTTCTAAGTGGTGTGGAGTTTTGGAACTTTAAAATATTCATCTAAAATCAGCCGAACAACGAATTCTGATTTACTCACCCGTTATCAGGAGAGACCTCAGTGCTGCATCTTGGAGCTCAGTACTGACCCTGAAAAGTAATTTTAACCGTACTTACCAGTAACTCGAATTTCCTTCCATGGGATATCATTGCCTGCTTTTTGCTGAAAATGTTCTAAGTATCGATTTTTGAAACTTACAAATATTCTTTAAAAATCGTACCAACTGTGAAAACGTAATTGTTTACCTGTTTTAGATAGATGTCCCAGTACTGAGCCTAGGAGACCAGCACTGGATTACAAAAGTAACGAGAACGTACTTTACCCGTAACTTGAATTTTCTTCCATAGGAAACCATTGACTGTTTTTCTGTGAAATTTCTTCTAAGTGTCGGTTTTGCAAACATGTAAATATTCCTTAAAAATCGCCTGTATAACTTAAACGCAGTTTCTCAACTGCTTACAGGTGGTACAGTAGTGCTGGATCTAGGATCCAACACTGACCTAGAAAAAGTAACCATAACCCCACTTACCTGCTAAGTGAATTTCCTTCCATAGGATAACATTGGTAATTTGATCAGCAAAAGTTTCTAAGTGTCAACTTTTAAAATAGCAAAATATTGCTTAAACATCACAACAGTAACTAAAACGAATTTACTCACTTGTTTCCAAGAACTGTCCCAGGACTGAATCTAGGATCCAGTCCTGGATTTAGAAAAGTAATCCTGAAAGTAATTAATTGCATATAACTTAAAATTCCCATTGAGCTCAATGTATTATTGTGATTCAAATTGTGTTGCCTATTGCAATAAACTGTAACTATTACCTGCAAAAGTCAAATGCCTATTGCAAAGTATTTAACTAAAGCATCTCATTCTGAGAAAGTATATTTTGATACCTATTGTTGGTTCTAAAATAAAACAACAATATCTTTTTTATGCAAACCAATGGCCTAGAGTTCAGTTCTTGAGTGTGTGAGACCATTTGCTGACTGAGTGTGTACAACAAATGTTTTACACTGTACTCTGATACTGCCTTACTGCTCGGCAAGCTACCACTTTAGAGAGTAAGGTTATATCTAACTTTAGCCTCTGCCAAACCTCTGGGGACTGGGGACTCTGTGCACACTGTCCCTATTTGGGAACAGTATATACAGAGCCACTTTCTCACAGTAGTGATAAAGTGATTAGAGTCCTAAGGCCAACATAAAGATACAGCAAAACGTGAGGTGAAAAGCAAAAAGGTTGCTGGTAGGCCACCTTAAGGATACCAGGTCTAACAAAAATGAACTAAGGATAACATGAGTAAAACATCAGGTTTCTCTACTGCATTTGGTGAGACAAGTGGGCCTTCTTTTATCTTCCATTCAAGCAATCTTTGACAGACCCCTTTATTATAGAGCTTTTCAAGGATTAAAGATAAGGCACTTACAAAGGAGTCCCAAATACTCAGAGATGGTTGACTTCTGTAATATGGGTCGTAGACTAAAAGCAGCGCAAAAACAGAGTGCAACAGGGTCCAAAAAATTGAGTGCCACAAGAGAGTTTGAATGCAAGCGTATCCTTTTACAGATCCAGAGATATACTCATGCAATTTTTGTTTTTAGGACAGAACGTGCATGATGAAAAAAACATTGTTTTTAAAAAGCGCATTGTAGAATATCAGTACTTTGATGTGGGAAAACTTCAAAACTTTCAAACAAAATATTTGCATGCAGCTTACAGTAAGTTGTTGTGGCCGAGTGGTTAAGGCGATGGACTAGAAATCCATTGGGGTATCCCCGCGCAGGTTCGAATCCTGCCAACAATGAGAATCTTTTTATTATCGGCTACAATTTCAAAAGTTAACCTTTAGTATTTCTTCCATTTCAGTTTTATGAATAGGTGGCTTATTTTTGTGTCACTATTGCCTCTCCACATATTTGTTATCGCTACCTCTTTCATGTCTTTGCTACACCTCATTCCTACTTTAGCACTGGTGTAAACGCTTCAAATTATTATACCGTTGCTCTCTCATTCATACCTGCGCATGCACTTGAAAGTTACTTTACCAATAAAAGACGCAAAGAGAGAAATAGAACAAAAGTGCTGGCTGGATTGGCAAACACACTTCATAAAACTGCATTTTCTTTTTTATTCTCCCCCGTGTTACATGCTTAACCTCTCCATGTGTAATTTCTCTTAACCTGCTGTCCCAGGAAGAGAATTTCATCTACAGGCTCTTTCTGTGTTTTTTTTCCCTAGTCTGTCTTTCCCATTTCTTAGCTGTGTAACTCTTCCTTTACGCGCTCTATTTAAACGCCATCAATCTCATTTGAGCTCCTTCCTCCCGCTTCTGTTTTCTCCACCTCTCATACTGCCAGTTCTCTCTTTCTCTGTGGTTGGTGGCTACTTTCCTGAGCTTCCGAAGCCACGTGGTTCCTGCCTCTTGTTGTCAGACTTGAATTGGAAAAGGAACCATTTTAACAAGCCTTTACCACTCACACACTGCGGAAGTTTATACTTTAATTCAGTGAGCTAAGAAAAGCGTGTTGTGGGTCCCCTACGAGCCATGGTGCTTGCTTCATCATGATTTGGCACCAGTCATTAGCCGCAGCTCTGCTAATGAGCCACTGAGGTCAGTTTCAATAATTACTCAAAAACATAACCATGCAGCCCACCCCTCAACTGTGTATTTATCTTGCTTTTCTGCTGTTCGTGTGATTAGCTGGGAGGAGCTCACGGCGACATCCTCCCTATAAAAGTGTAGATGGATCACTCTCTAACTCTTTCTTGCTTCACATACAAATGGCTTGAAAGGTGCAGGGAAGATGCATGTCTAATAGACAGAATAGAAGGTCTGTTCCAGGTGGGTTTCTCTGCATTGGTGTCCCATCACAGGTCCGCAAGTGTAATGTGTGATCTTTGACTCCTGGCATTTCACAAGCAGGCGGCCAGGAAACGGTTTCAGCCTATCAACTACTGAGGAGACGCAGCCTCTGAATGAGGAATGAGGAAGCAATGAATACATCCAGCCTATCACAGGAACAGCCCTGAGTGTTCCGAATTATAAATTCTCCATGTCACTGTTTGTCGTTGAGCCCAAGTAGCTCGCCGTGATCGTATAGTGGTTAGTATTCTGCGTTGTGGCTGCAGCAACCTCGGTTCGAATCCGAGTCAAGGCATTGTGGTTGGCAATATCATGGCAGTTGGGTGTTAATCTTACAGAATTAGCAAATGTACCAGTAGTTTTTGTAAAATGTCTATTAAAAACAGATCCTTTCAAATATTTAAACCATCTAACAACAAATGATTTAAACTCGCATGATTATAAGCTGTAGCTATAATGTATTTCTTACATAAATTATCGTTCTTGAACCTATTGGGGGTGGAGGGGGAGCGGAGCTCACCCCCCAGGTGCAGTTGAGTGACCTGTGTTGTGGCTCTCTAGAGGGAAGGCACAAATTTTGCTGTCACCCAGCCCAATCCAGACGTGTATTGGGGCCAGGTTTCAGGTAAATAGAGCAGTAAGTGCAGAGAAATGTTCACTCTCTAAAAGTGGCATTTCTAAAATAGTAAAGTTAAATCCAACCTCACCAGTAAGTAGGATTTTCAATAAATAAATAAAGCTACTCCTCTCCGATATGGAATTACCAAATAAAAAGTATAGGGGAATACCCAGAGCTAACCTATGAGAGGGGTAGATCTCACAGTAGTGAAAAATGAAATAGACTGTTTGGTACTTACAGGACATGCGAACCACCAAAGTACATATCTTATTTTTTACTTACATAGCATCATGCACCTAGGACTACCTAGGGCCTACCTTAGGGGTAAATTATATGTAATAAAAGGGGAGTTTAAGGCTTGGCAAGTAGGCTGGGACTCCCCTGGGAGACCCCTGAGTCTATGCCCAGAACCATAACTCTGCCAGTCGAGTACTTACCTAAAAGCCGATAACTCACTTTTCTTCCATAGGCTAACATTGAGTGGTTTCACTTGGAAATTCTTCTAAGTGGTGTGGAGTTTTGGAACTTTAAAATATTCATCTAAAATCAGCCAAACAACGAATTCTGATTTACTCACCCGTTATCAGGAGAGACCTCAGTGCTGCATCTTGGAGCTCAGTACTGACCCTGAAAAGTAATTTTAACCGTACTTACCAGTAACTCGAATTTCCTTCCATGGGATATCATTGCCTGCTTTTTGCTCAAAATTTTCTAAGTGTCGATTTTTGAAACTTACAAATATTCTATAAAAAATCATACCAACTGTGAAAACGTAATTGTTTACCTGTTTTAGATAGATGTCCCAGTACTGAGCCTAGGAGCCCAGCACTGGATTACAAAAGTAACGAGAACGTACTTTACCCGTAACTTGAATTTTCTTCCATAGGAAACCATTGACTGTTTTTCTGTGAAATTTCTTCTAAGTGTCGATTTTGGAAACATTTAAATATTCCTTAAAAATCGCCTGTATAACCTAAACGCAGTTTCTCAACTGCTTACAGGTGGTACAGTAGTGCTGGATCTAGGATCCAACACTGACCTAGAAAAAGTAAGCATAACCCCACTTACCTGCTAAGTGAATTTCCTTCCATAGGATAACATTGGTAATTTGATCAGCAAAAGTTTCTAAGTGTCAACTTTTAAAATAGCAAAATATTGCTTAAACATCACAACAGTAACTAAAACGAATTTACTCACTTGTTTCCAAGAACTGTCCCAGGACTGAATCTAGGATCCAGTCCTGGATTTAGAAAAGTAATCCTGAAAGTAATTAATTGCATATAACTTAAAATTCCCATTGAGCTCAATGTATTATTGTGATTCAAATTGTGTTGCCTATTGCAATAAACTGTAACTATTACCTGCAAAAGTCAATTGCCTATTGCAAAGTATTTTACTAAAGCATCTCATTCTGAGAAAGTATATTTTGATACCTATTGTTGGTTCTAAAATAAAACAACAATATCTTTTTTATGCAAACCAATGGCCTAGAGTTCAGTTCTTGAGTGTGTGAGACCATTTGCTGACTGAGTGTGTACAACAAATGTTTTACACTGTACTCTGATACTGCCTTACTGCTCGGCAAGCTACCACTTTAGAGAGTAAGGTTATATCTAACTTTAGCCTCTGCCAAACCTCTGGGGACTGGGGACTCTGTGCACACTGTACCTATTTGGGAACAGTATATACAGAGCCACTTTCTCACAGTAGTGATAAAGTGATTAGAGTCCTAAGGCCAACATAAAGATTCAGCAAAACGTGAGGTGAAAAGCAAAAAGGTTGCTGGTAGGCCACCTTAAGGATGCCAGGTCTAACAAAAATGAACTAAGGATAACATGAGTAAAACATCAGGTTTCTCTACTGCATTTGGTGAGACAAGTGGGCCTTCTTTTATCTTCCATTCAAGCAATCTTTGACAGACCCCTTTATTATAGAGCTTTTCAAGGATTAAAGATAAGGCACTTACAAAGGAGTCCCAAATACTCAGAGATGGTTGACTTCTGTAATATGGGTCGTAGACTAAAAGCAGCGCAAAAACAGAGTGCAACAGGGTCCAAAAAATTGAGTGCCACAAGAGAGTTTGAATGCAAGCGTATCCTTTTACAGATCCAGAGATATACTCATGCAATTTTTGTTTTTAGGACAGAACGTGCATGATGAAAAAAACATTGTTTTTAAAAAGCGCATTGTAGAATATCAGTACTTTGATGTGGGAAAACTTCAAAACTTTCAAACAAAATATTTGCATGCAGCTTACAGTAAGTTGTTGTGGCCGAGTGGTTAAGGCGATGGACTAGAAATCCATTGGGGTATCCCCGCGCAGGTTCGAATCCTGCCAACAACGAGAATCTTTTTATTATCGGCTACATTTTCAGAAGTTAACCTTTAGTATTTCTTCCATTTCAGTTTTATGAATAGGTGGCTTATTTTTGTGTCACTATTGCCTCTCCACATATTTGTTATCGCTACCTCTTTCATGTCTTTGCTACACCTCATTCCTACTTTAGCACTGGTGTAAACGCTTCAAATTATTATACCGTTGCTCTCTCATTCATACCTGCGCATGCACTTGAAAGTTACTTTACCAATAAAAGACGCAAAGAGAGAAATAGAACAAAAGTGCTGGCTGGATTGGCAAACACACTTCATAAAACTGCATTTTCTTTTTTATTCTCCCCCGTGTTACATGCTTAACCTCTCCATGTGTAATTTCTCTTAACCTGCTGTCCCAGGAAGAGAATTTCATCTACAGGCTCTTTCTGTGTTTTTTTCCCTAGTCTGTCTTTCCCATTTCTTAGCTGTGTAACTGTTCCTTTAGGCGCTCTATTTAAACGCCATCAATCTCATTTGAGCTCCTTGCTCCCGCTTCTGTTTTCTCCACCACTCATACTGCCAGTTCTCTCTTTCTCTGTGGTTGGTGGCTACTTTCCTGAGCTTCCGAAGCCACGTGGTTCCTGCCTCTTGTTGTCAGACTTGAATTGGAAAAGGAACCATATTAACAAGCCTTTACCACTCACACACGGCGGAAGTTTATACTTTAATTCAGTGAGCTAAGAAAAGCGTGTTGTGGGTCCCCTACGAGCCATGGTGCTTGCTTCATCATGATTTGGCACCAGTCATTAGCCGCAGCTCTGCTAATGAGCCACTGAGGTCAGTTTCAATAATTACTCAAAAACATAACCATGCAGCCCACCCCTCAACTGTGTATTTATCTTGCTTTTCTGCTGTTCGTGTGATTAGCTGGGAGGAGCTCACGGCGACATCCTCCCTATAAAAGTGTAGATGGATCACTCTCTAACTCTTTCTTGCTTCACATACAAATAGCTTGAAAGGTGCAGGGAAGATGCAGGTCTAATAGACAGAATAGAAGGTCTGTTCCAGGTGGGTTTCTCTGCATTGGTGTCCCATCACAGGTCCGCAAGTGTAATGTGTGATCTTTGACTCCTGGCATTTCACAAGCAGGCGGCCAGGAAACGGTTTCAGCCTATCAACTACTGAGGAGACGCAGCCTCTGAATGAGGAATGAGGAAGCAATGAATACATCCAGCCTATCACAGGAACAGCCCTGAGTGTTCCGAATTATAAATTCTCCATGTCACTGTTTGTCGTTGAGCCCAAGTAGCTCGCCGTGATCGTATAGTGGTTAGTATTCTGCGTTGTGGCTGCAGCAACCTCGGTTCGAATCCGAGTCAAGGCATTGTGGTTGGCAATGTCATGGCAGTTGGGTGTTAATCTTACAGAATTAGCAAATGTACCAGTAGTTTTTGTAAAATGTCTATTAAAAACAGATCCTTTCAAATATTTAAACCATCTAACAACAAATGATTTAAACTCGCATGATTATAAGCTGTAGCTATAATGTATTTCTTACATAAATTATCGTTCTTGAACCTATTGGGGGTGGAGGGGGAGCGGAGCTCACCCCCCAGGTGCAGTTGAGTGACCTGTGTTGTGGCTCTCTAGAGGGAAGGCACAAATTTTGCTGTCACCCAGCCCAATCCAGACGTGTATTGGGGCCAGGTTTCAGGCAAATAGAGCAGTAAGTGCAGAGAAATGTTCACTCTCTAAAAGTGGCATTTCTAAAATAGTAAAGTTAAATCCAACCTCACCAGTAAGTAGGATTTTCAATAAATAAATAAAGCTACTCCTCTCCGATATGGAATTACCAAATAAAAAGTATAGGGGAATACCCAGAGCTAACCTATGAGAGGGGTAGATCTCACAGTAGTGAAAAATGAAATAGACTGTTTGGTACTTACAGGACATGCGAACCACCAAAGTACATATCTTATTTTTTACTTACATAGCATCATGCACCTAGGACTACCTAGGGCCTACCTTAGGGGTAAATTATATGTAATAAAAGGGGAGTTTAAGGCTTGGCAAGTAGGCTGGGACTCCCCTGGGAGACCCCTGAGTCTATGCCCAGAACCATAACTCTGCCAGTCGAGTACTTACCTAAAAGCCGATAACTCACTTTTCTTCCATAGGCTAACATTGAGTGGTTTCACTTGGAAATTCTTCTAAGTGGTGTGGAGTTTTGGAACTTTAAAATATTCATCTAAAATCAGCCAAACAACGAATTCTGATTTACTCACCCGTTATCAGGAGAGACCTCAGTGCTGCATCTTGGAGCTCAGTACTGACCCTGAAAAGTAATTTTAACCGTACTTACCAGTAACTCGAATTTCCTTCCATGGGATATCATTGCCTGCTTTTTGCTCAAAATTTTCTAAGTGTCGATTTTTGAAACTTACAAATATTCTATAAAAAATCATACCAACTGTGAAAACGTAATTGTTTACCTGTTTTAGATAGATGTCCCAGTACTGAGCCTAGGAGCCCAGCACTGGATTACAAAAGTAACGAGAACGTACTTTACCCGTAACTTGAATTTTCTTCCATAGGAAACCATTGACTGTTTTTCTGTGAAATTTCTTCTAAGTGTCGATTTTGGAAACATTTAAATATTCCTTAAAAATCGCCTGTATAACTTAAACGCAGTTTCTCAACTGCTTACAGGTGGTACAGTAGTGCTGGATCTAGGATCCAACACTGACCTAGAAAAAGTAACCATAACCCCACTTACCTGCTAAGTGAATTTCCTTCCATAGGATAACATTGGTAATTTGATCAGCAAAAGTTTCTAAGTGTCAACTTTTAAAATAGCAAAATATTGCTTAAACATCACAACAGTAACTAAAACGAATTTACTCACTTGTTTCCAAGAACTGTCCCAGGACTGAATCTAGGATCCAGTCCTGGATTTAGAAAAGTAATCCTGAAAGTAATTAATTGCATATAACTTAAAATTCCCATTGAGCTCAATGTATTATTGTGATTCAAATTGTGTTGCCTATTGCAATAAACTGTAACTATTACCTGCAAAAGTCAATTGCCTATTGCAAAGTATTTTACTAAAGCATCTCATTATGAGAAAGTATATTTTGATACCTATTGTTGGTTCTAAAATAAAACAACAATATCTTTTTTATGCAAACCAATGGCCTAGAGTTCAGTTCTTGAGTGTGTGAGACCATTTGCTGACTGAGTGTGTACAACAAATGTTTTACACTGTACTCTGATACTGCCTTACTGCTCGGCAAGCTACCACTTTAGAGAGTAAGGTTATATCTAACTTTAGCCTCTGCCAAACCTCTGGGGACTGGGGACTCTGTGCACACTGTACCTATTTGGGAACAGTATATACAGAGCCACTTTCTCACAGTAGTGATAAAGTGATTAGAGTCCTAAGGCCAACATAAAGATTCAGCAAAACGTGAGGTGAAAAGCAAAAAGGTTGCTGGTAGGCCACCTTAAGGATGCCAGGTCTAACAAAAATGAACTAAGGATAACATGAGTAAAACATCAGGTTTCTCTACCGCATTTGGTGAGACAAGTGGGCCTTATTTTATCTTCCATTCAAGCAATCTTTGACAGACCCCTTTATTATAGAGCTTTTCAAGGATTAAAGATAAGGCACTTACAAAGGAGTCCCAAATACTCAGAGATGGTTGACTTCTGTAATATGGGTCGTAGACTAAAAGCAGCGCAAAAACAGAGTGCAACAGGGTCCAAAAAATTGAGTGCCACAAGAGAGTTTGAATGCAAGCGTATCCTTTTACAGATCCAGAGATATACTCATGCAATTTTTGTTTTTAGGACAGAACGTGCATGATGAAAAAAACATTGTTTTTAAAAAGCGCATTGTAGAATATCAGTACTTTGATGTGGGAAAACTTCAAAACTTTCAAACAAAATATTTGCATGCAGCTTACAGTAAGTTGTTGTGGCCGAGTGGTTAAGGCGATGGACTAGAAATCCATTGGGGTATCCCCGCGCAGGTTCGAATCCTGCCAACAACGAGAATCTTTTTATTATCGGCTACAATTTCAGAAGTTAACCTTTAGTATTTCTTCCATTTCAGTTTTATGAATAGGTGGCTTATTTTTGTGTCACTATTGCCTCTCCACATATTTGTTATCGCTACCTCTTTCATGTCTTTGCTACACCTCATTCCTACTTTAGCACTGGTGTAAACGCTTCAAATTATTATACCGTTGCTCTCTCATTCATACCTGCGCATGCACTTGAAAGTTACTTTACCAATAAAAGACGCAAAGAGAGAAATAGAACAAAAGTGCTGGCTGGATTGGCAAACACACTTCATAAAACTGCATTTTCTTTTTTATTCTCCCCCGTGTTACATTCTTAACCTCTCCATGTGTAATTTCCCTTAACCTGCTGTCCCAGGAAGAGAATTTCATCTACAGGCTCTTTCTGTGTTTTTTTTCCCTAGTCTGTCTTTCCCATTTCTTAGCTGTGTAACTGTTCCTTTACGCGCTCTATTTAAACGCCAACAATCTCATTTGAGCTCCTTGCTCCCGCTTCTGTTTTCTCCACCTCTCATACTGCCAGTTCTCTCTTTCTCTGTGGTTGGTGGCTACTTTTCTGAGCTTCCGAAGCCACGTGGTTCCTGCCTCTTGTTGTCAGACTTGAATTGGAAAAGGAACCATATTAACAAGCCTTTACCACTCACACACGGCGGAAGTTTATACTTTAATTCAGTGAGCTAAGAAAAGCGTGTTGTGGGTCCCCTACGAGCCATGGTGCTTGCTTCATCATGATTTGGCACCAGTCATTAGCCGCAGCTCTGCTAATGAGCCACTGAGGTCAGTTTCAATAATTACTCAAAAACATAACCATGCAGCCCACCCCTCAACTGTGTATTTATCTTGCTTTTCTGCTGTTCGTGTGATTAGCTGGGAGGAGCTCACGGCGACATCCTCCCTATAAAAGTGTAGATGGATCACTCTCTAACTCTTTCTTGCTTCACATACAAATGGCTTGAAAGGTGCAGGGAAGATGCAGGTCTAATAGACAGAATAGAAGGTCTGTTCCAGGTGGGTTTCTCTGCATTGGTGTCCCATCACAGGTCCGCAAGTGTAATGTGTGATCTTTGACTCCTGGCATTTCACAAGCAGGCGGCCAGGAAACGGTTTCAGCCTATCAACTACTGAGGAGACGCAGCCTCTGAATGAGGAATGAGGAAGCAATGAATACATCCAGCCTATCACAGGAACAGCCCTGAGTGTTCCGAATTATAAATTCTCCATGTCACTGTTTGTAGTTGAGCCCAAGTAGCTCGCCGTGATCGTATAGTGGTTCGTACTCTGCGTTGTGGCCCAGCAACCTCGGTTTGAATCCGAGTCACGGCATTGTGGTTGGCAATGTCATGGCAGTTGGGTGTTAATTTTACAGAATTAGCAAATGTACCAGTAGTTTTTGTAAAATGTCTATTAAAAACAGATCCTTTCAAATATTTAAACCATCTAACAACAAATGATTTAAACTCGCATGATTATAAGCTGTAGCTATAATGTATTTATTTACATAAATTATTGTTCTTGAACCTATTGGGGGTGGAGGGGGAGCGGAGCTCACCCCCCAGGTGCAGTTGAGTGACCTGTGTTGTGGCTCTCTAGAGGGAAGGCACAAATTTTGCTGTCACCCAGCCCAATCCAGACGTGTATTGGGGCCAGGTTTCAGGCAAATAGAGCAGTAAGTGCAGAGAAATGTTCACTCTCTAAAAGTGGCATTTCTAAAATAGTAAAGTTAAATCCAACCTCACCAGTAAGTAGGATTTTCAATAAATAAATAAAGCTACTCCTCTCCGATATGGAATTACCAAATAAAAAGTATAGGGGAATACCCAGAGCTAACCTATGAGAGGGGTAGACCTCACAGTAGTGAAAAATGAAATAGACTGTTTGGTACTTACAGGACATGCGAACCACCAAAGTACATATCTTATTTTTTACTTACATAGCATCATACACCTAGGACTACCTAGGGCCTACCTTAGGTGTAAATTATATGTAATAAAAGGGGAGTTTAAGGCTTGGCAAGTAGGCTGGGACTCCCCTGGGAGACCCCTGAGTCTATGCCCAGAACCATAACTCTGCCAGTCGAGTACTTACCTAAAAGCCGATAACTCACTTTTCTTCCATAGGCTAACATTGAGTGGTTTCACTTGGAAATTCTTCTAAGTGGTGTGGAGTTTTGGAACTTTAAAATATTCATCTAAAATCAGCCGAACAACGAATTCTGATTTACTCACCCGTTATCAGGAGAGACCTCAGTGCTGCATCTTGGAGCTCAGTACTGACCCTGAAAAGTAATTTTAACCGTACTTACCAGTAACTCGAATTTCCTTCCATGGGATATCATTGCCTGCTTTTTGCTCAAAATTTTCTAAGTGTCGATTTTTGAAACTTACAAATATTCTTTAAAAATCATACCAACTGTGAAAACGTAATTGTTTACCTGTTTTAGATAGATGTCCCAGTACTGAGCCTAGGAGCCCAGCACTGGATTACAAAAGTAACGAGAACGTACTTTACCCGTAACTTGAATTTTCTTCCTTAGGAAACCATTGACTGTTTTTCTGTGAAATTTCTTCTAAGTGTCGATTTTGGAAACATTTAAATATTCCTTAAAAATCGCCTGTATAACTGAAACGCAGTTTCTCAACTGCTTACAGGTGGTACAGTAGTGCTGGATCTAGGATCCAACACTGACCTAGAAAAAGTAACCATAACCCCACTTACCTGCTAAGTGAATTTCCTTCCATAGGATAACATTGGTAATTTGATCAGCAAAAGTTTCTAAGTGTCAACTTTTAAAATAGCAAAATATTGCTTAAACATCACAACAGTAACTAAAACGAATTTACTCACTTGTTTCCAAGAACTGTCCCAGGACTGAATCTAGGATCCAGTCCTGGATTTAGAAAAATATTCCTGAAAGTAAATATTTGCATATAACTTAAAATTCCCATTGAGCTCAATGTATTATTGTGATTCAAATTGTGTTGCCTATTGCAATAAACTGTAACTATTACCTGCAAAAGTCAATTGCCTATTGCAAAGTATTTTACTAAAGCATCTCATTATGAGAAAGTATATTTTGATACCTATTGTTGGTTCTAAAATAAAACAACAATATCTTTTTTATGCAAACCAATGGCCTAGAGTTCAGTTCTTGAGTGTGTGAGACCATTTGCTGACTGAGTGTGTACAACAAATGTTTTACACTGTACTCTGATACTGCCTTACTGCTCGGCAAGCTACCACTTTAGAGAGTAAGGTTATATCTAACTTTAGCCTCTGCCAAACCTCTGGGGACTGGGGACTCTGTGCACACTGTACCTATTTGGGAACAGTATATACAGAGCCACTTTCTCACAGTAGTGATAAAGTGATTAGAGTCCTAAGGCCAACATAAAGATTCAGCAAAACGTGAGGTGAAAAGCAAAAAGGTTGCTGGTAGGCCACCTTAAGGATGCCAGGTCTAACAAAAATGAACTGAGGATAACATGAGTAAAACATCAGGTTTCTCTACTGCATTTGGTGAGACAAGTGGGCCTTATTTTATCTTCCATTCAAGCAATCTTTGACAGACCCCTTTATTATAGAGCTTTTCAAGGATTAAAGATAAGGCACTTACAAAGGAGTCCCAAATACTCAGAGATGGTTGACTTCTGTAATATGGGTCGTAGACTAAAAGCAGCGCAAAAACAGAGTGCAACAGGGTCCAAAAAATTGAGTGCCACAAGAGAGTTTGAATGCAAGCGTATCCTTTTACAGATCCAGAGATATACTCATGCAATTTTTGTTTTTAGGACAGAACGTGCATGATGAAAAAAACATTGTTTTTAAAAAGCGCATTGTAGAATATCAGTACTTTGATGTGGGAAAACTTCAAAACTTTCAAACAAAATATTTGCATGCAGCTTACAGTAAGTTGTTGTGGCCGAGTGGTTAAGGCGATGGACTAGAAATCCATTGGGGTATCCCCGCGCAGGTTCGAATCCTGCCAACAACGAGAATCTTTTTATTATCGGCTACAATTTCAGAAGTTAACCTTTAGTATTTCTTCCATTTCAGTTTTATGAATAGGTGGCTTATTTTTGTGTCACTATTGCCTCTCCACATATTTGTTATCGCTACCTCTTTCATGTCTTTGCTACACCTCATTCCTACTTTAGCACTGGTGTAAACGCTTCAAATTATTATACCGTTGCTCTCTCATTCATACCTGCGCATGCACTTGAAAGTTACTTTACCAATAAAAGACGCAAAGAGAGAAATAGAACAAAAGTGCTGGCTGGATTGGCAAACACACTTCATAAAACTGCATTTTCTTTTTTATTCTCCCCCGTGTTACATTCTTAACCTCTCCATGTGTAATTTCCCTTAACCTGCTGTCCCAGGAAGAGAATTTCATCTACAGGCTCTTTCTGTGTTTTTTTTCCCTAGTCTGTCTTTCCCATTTCTTAGCTGTGTAACTGTTCCTTTACGCGCTCTATTTAAACGCCAACAATCTCATTTGAGCTCCTTGCTCCCGCTTCTGTTTTCTCCACCTCTCATACTGCCAGTTCTCTCTTTCTCTGTGGTTGGTGGCTACTTTTCTGAGCTTCCGAAGCCACGTGGTTCCTGCCTCTTGTTGTCAGACTTGAATTGGAAAAGGAACCATATTAACAAGCCTTTACCACTCACACACGGCGGAAGTTTATACTTTAATTCAGTGAGCTAAGAAAAGCGTGTTGTGGGTCCCCTACGAGCCATGGTGCTTGCTTCATCATGATTTGGCACCAGTCATTAGCCGCAGCTCTGCTAATGAGCCACTGAGGTCAGTTTCAATAATTACTCAAAAACATAACCATGCAGCCCACCCCTCAACTGTGTATTTATCTTGCTTTTCTGCTGTTCGTGTGATTAGCTGGGAGGAGCTCACGGCGACGTCCTCCATATAAAAGTGTAGATGGATCACTCTCTAACTCTTTCTTGCTTCACATACAAATGGCTTGAAAGGTGCAGGGAAGATGCAGGTCTAATAGACAGAATAGAAGGTCTGTTCCAGGTGGGTTTCTCTGCATTGGTGTCCCATCACAGGTCCGCAAGTGTAATGTGTGATCTTTGACTCCTGGCATTTCACAAGCAGGCGGCCAGGAAACGGTTTCAGCCTATCAACTACTGAGGAGACGCAGCCTCTGAATGAGGAATGAGGAAGCAATGAATACATCCAGCCTATCACAGGAACAGCCCTGAGTGTTCCGAATTATAAATTCTCCATGTCACTGTTTGTAGTTGAGCCCAAGTAGCTCGCCGTGATCGTATAGTGGTTCGTACTCTGCGTTGTGGCCCAGCAACCTCGGTTTGAATCCGAGTCACGGCATTGTGGTTGGCAATGTCATGGCAGTTGGGTGTTAATTTTACAGAATTAGCAAATGTACCAGTAGTTTTTGTAAAATGTCTATTAAAAACAGATCCTTTCAAATATTTAAACCATCTAACAACAAATGATTTAAACTCGCATGATTATAAGCTGTAGCTATAATGTATTTATTTACATAAATTATTGTTCTTGAACCTATTGGGGGTGGAGGGGGAGCGGAGCTCACCCCCCAGGTGCAGTTGAGTGACCTGTGTTGTGGCTCTCTAGAGGGAAGGCACAAATTTTGCTGTCACCCAGCCCAATCCAGACGTGTATTGGGGCCAGGTTTCAGGCAAATAGAGCAGTAAGTGCAGAGAAATGTTCACTCTCTAAAAGTGGCATTTCTAAAATAGTAAAGTTAAATCCAACCTCACCAGTAAGTAGGATTTTCAATAAATAAATAAAGCTACTCCTCTCCGATATGGAATTACCAAATAAAAAGTATAGGGGAATACCCAGAGCTAACCTATGAGAGGGGTAGACCTCACAGTAGTGAAAAATGAAATAGACTGTTTGGTACTTACAGGACATGCGAACCACCAAAGTACATATCTTATTTTTTACTTACATAGCATCATGCACCTAGGACTACCTAGGGCCTACCTTAGGGGTAAATTATATGTACTAAAAGGGGAGTTTAAGGCTTGGCAAGTAGGCTGGGACTCCCGTGGGAGACCCCTGAGTCTATGCCCAGAACCATAACTCTGCCAGTCGAGTACTTACCTAAAAGCCGATAACTCACTTTTCTTCCATAGGCTAACATTGAGTGGTTTCACTTGGAAATTCTTCTAAGTGGTGTGGAGTTTTGGAACTTTAAAATATTCATCTAAAATCAGCCGAACAACGAATTCTGATTTACTCACCCGTTATCAGGAGAGACCTCAGTGCTGCATCTTGGAGCTCAGTACTGACCCTGAAAAGTAATTTTAACCGTACTTACCAGTAACTCGAATTTCCTTCCATGGGATATCATTGCCTGCTTTTTGCTGAAAATGTTCTAAGTATCGATTTTTGAAACTTACAAATATTCTTTAAAAATCGTACCAACTGTGAAAACGTAATTGTTTACCTGTTTTAGATAGATGTCCCAGTACTGAGCCTAGGAGACCAGCACTGGATTACAAAAGTAACGAGAACGTACTTTACCCGTAACTTGAATTTTCTTCCATAGGAAACCATTGACTGTTTTTCTGTGAAATTTCTTCTAAGTGTCGATTTTGGAAACATTTAAATATTCCTTAAAAATCGCCTGTATAACTTAAACGCAGTTTCTCAACTGCTTACAGGTGGTACAGTAGTGCTGGATCTAGGATCCAACACTGACCTAGAAAAAGTAACCATAACCCCACTTACCTGCTAAGTGAATTTCCTTCCATAGGATAACATTGGTAATTTGATCAGCAAAAGTTTCTAAGTGTCAACTTTTAAAATAGCAAAATATTGCTTAAACATCACAACAGTAACTAAAACGAATTTACTCACTTGTTTCCAAGAACTGTCCCAGGACTGAATCTAGGATCCAGTCCTGGATTTAGAAAAGTAATCCTGAAAGTAATTAATTGCATATAACTTAAAATTCCCATTGAGCTCAATGTATTATTGTGATTCAAATTGTGTTGCCTACTGCAATAAACTGTAACTATTACCTGCAAAAGTAAAATGCCTATTGCAAAGTATTTAACTAAAGCATCTCATTCTGAGAAAGTATATTTTGATACCTATTGTTGGTTCTAAAATAAAACAACAATATCTTTTTTATGCAAACCAATGGCCTAGAGTTCAGTTCTTGAGTGTGTGAGACCATTTGCTGACTGAGTGTGTACAACAAATGTTTTACACTGTACTCTGATACTGCCTTACTGCTCGGCAAGCTACCACTTTAGAGAGTAAGGTTATATCTAACTTTAGCCTCTGTCAAACCTCTGGGGACTGGGGACTCTGTGCACACTGTACCTATTTGGGAACAGTATATACAGAGCCACTTTCTCACAGTAGTGATAAAGTGATTAGAGTCCTAAGGCCAACATAAAGATACAGCAAAACGTGAGGTGAAAAGCAAAAAGGTTGCTGGTAGGCCACCTTAAGGATTCCAGGTCTAACAAAAATGAACTAAGGATAACATGAGTAAAACATCAGGTTTCTCTACTGCATTTGGTGAGACAAGTGGGCCTTCTTTTATCTTCCATTCAAGCAATCTTTGACAGACCCCTTTATTATAGAGATTTTCAAGGATTAAAGATAAGGCACTTACAAAGGAGTCCCAAATACTCAGAGATGGTTGACTTCTGTAATATGGGTCGTAGACTAAAAGCAGCGCAAAAACAGAGTGCAACAGGGTCCAAAAAATTGAGTGCCACAAGAGAGTTTGAATGCAAGCGTATCCTTTTACAGATCCAGAGATATACTCATGCAATTTTTGTTTTTAGGACAGAACGTGCATGATGAAAAAAACATTGTTTTTAAAAAGCGCATTGTAGAATATCAGTACTTTGATGTGGGAAAACTTCAAAACTTTCAAACAAAATATTTGCATGCAGCTTACAGTAAGTTGTTGTGGCCGAGTGGTTAAGGCGATGGACTAGAAATCCATTGGGGTATCCCCGCGCAGGTTCGAATCCTGCCAACAATGAGACTCTTTTTATTATCGGCTACAATTTCAAAAGTTAACCTTTAGTATTTCTTCCATTTCAGTTTTATGAATAGGTGGCTTATTTTTGTGTCACTATTGCCTCTCCACATATTTGTTATCGCTACCTCTTTCATGTCTTTGCTACACCTCATTCCTACTTTAGCACTGGTGTAAACGCTTCAAATTATTATACCGTTGCTCTCTCATTCACACCTGCGCATGCACTTGAAAGTTACTTTACCAATAAAAGACGCAAAGAGAGAAATAGAACAAAAGTGCTGGCTGGATTGGCAAACACACTTCATAAAACTGCATTTTCTTTTTTATTCTCCCCCGTGTTACATGCTTAACCTCTCCATGTGTAATTTCTCTTAACCTGCTGTCCCAGGAAGAGAATTTCATCTACAGGCTCTTTCTGTGTTTTCTTTCCCTAGTCTGTCTTTCCCATTTCTTAGCTGTGTAACTCTTCCTTTACGCGCTCTATTTAAACGCCATCAATCTCATTTGAGCTCCTTCCTCCCGCTTCTGTTTTCTCCACCTCTCATACTGCCAGTTCTCTCTTTCTCTGTGGTTGGTGGCTACTTTCCTGAGCTTCCGAAGCCACGTGGTTCCTGCCTCTTGTTGTCAGACTTGAATTGGAAAAGGAACCATTTTAACAAGCCTTTACCACTCACACACGGCGGAAGTTTATACTTTAATTCAGTGAGCTAAGAAAAGCGTGTTGTGGGTCCCCTACGAGCCATGGTGCTTGCTTCATCATGATTTGGCACCAGTCATTAGCCGCAGCTCTGCTAATGAGCCACTGAGGTCAGTTTCAATAATTACTCAAAAACATAACCATGCAGCCCACCCCTCAACTGTGTATTTATCTTGCTTTTCTGCTGTTCGTGTGATTAGCTGGGAGGAGCTCACGGCGACATCCTCCCTATAAAAGTGTAGATGGATCACTCTCTAACTCTTTCTTGCTTCACATACAAATGGCTTGAAAGGTGCAGGGAAGATGCAGGTCTAATAGACAGAATAGAAGGTCTGTTCCAGGTGGGTTTCTCTGCATTGGTGTCCCATCACAGGTCCGCAAGTGTAATGTGTGATCTTTGACTCCTGGCATTTCACAAGCAGGCGGCCAGGAAACGGTTTCAGCCTATCAACTACTGAGGAGACGCAGCCTCTGAATGAGGAATGAGGAAGCAATGAATACATCCAGCCTATCACAGGAACAGCCCTGAGTGTTCCGAATTATAAATTCTCCATGTCACTGTTTGTCGTTGAGCCCAAGTAGCTCGCCATGATCGTATAGTGGTTAGTATTCTGTGTTGTGGCCGCAGCAACCTCGGTTCGAATCCGAGTCACGGCATTGTGGTTGGCAATGTCATGGCAGTTGGGTGTTAATTTTACAGAATTAGCAAATGTACCAGTAGTTTTTGTAAAATGTCTATTAAAAACAGATCCTTTCAAATATTTAAACCATCTAACAACAAATGATTTAAACTCGCATGATTATAAGCTGTAGCTATAATGTATTTCTTACATAAATTATCGTTCTTGAACCTATTGGGGGTGGAGGGGGAGCGGAGCTCACCCCCCAGGTGCAGTTGAGTGACCTGTGTTGTGGCTCTCTAGAGGGAAGGCACAAATTTTGCTGTCACCCAGCCCAATCCAGACGTGTCTTGGGGCCAGGTTTCAGGCAAATAGAGCAGTAAGTGCAGAGAAATGTTCACTCTCTAAAAGTGGCATTTCTAAAATAGTAAAGTTAAATCCAACCTCACCAGTAAGTAGGATTTTCAATAAATAAATAAAGCTACTCCTCTCCGATATGGAATTACCAAATAAAAAGTATAGGGGAATACCCAGAGCTAACCTATGAGAGGGGTAGATCTCACAGTAGTGAAAAATGAAATAGACTGTTTGGTACTTACAGGACATGCGAACCACCAAAGTACATATCTTATTTTTTACTTACATAGCATCATGCACCTAGGACTACCTAGGGCCTACCTTAGGGGTAAATTATATGTAATAAAAGGGGAGTTTAAGGCTTGGCAAGTAGGCTGGGACTCCCCTGGGAGACCCCTGAGTCTATGCCCAGAACCATAACTCTGCCAGTCGAGTACTTACCTAAAAGCCGATAACTCACTTTTCTTCCATAGGCTAACATTGAGTGGTTTCACTTGGAAATTCTTCTAAGTGGTGTGGAGTTTTGGAGCTTTAAAATATTCATCTAAAATCAGCCAAACAACGAATTCTGATGTACTCACCCGTTATCAGGAGAGACCTCAGTGCTGCATCTTGGAGCTCAGTACTGACCCTGAAAAGTAATTTTAACCGTACTTACCAGTAACTCGAATTTCCTTCCATGGGATATCATTGCCTGCTTTTTGCTCAAAATTTTCTAAGTGTTGATTTTTGAAACTTACAAATATTCTATAAAAAATCATACCAACTGTGAAAACGTAATTGTTTACCTGTTTTAGATAGATGTCCCAGTACTGAGCCTAGGAGCCCAGCACTGGATTACAAAAGTAACGAGAACGTACTTTACCCGTAACTTGAATTTTCTTCCATAGGAAACCATTGACTGTTTTTCTGTGAAATTTCTTCTAAGTGTCGATTTTGGAAACATTTAAATATTCCTTAAAAATCGCCTGTATAACTTAAACGCAGTTTCTCAACTGCTTACAGGTGGTACAGTAGTGCTGGATCTAGGATCCAACACTGACCTAGAAAAAGTAACCATAACCCCACTTACCTGCTAAGTGAATTTCCTTCCATAGGATAACATTGGTAATTTGATCAGCAAAAGTTTCTAAGTGTCAACTTTTAAAATAGCAAAATATTGCTTAAACATCACAACAGTAACTAAAACGAATTTACTCACTTGTTTCCAAGAACTGTCCCAGGACTGAATCTAGGATCCAGTCCTGGATTTAGAAAAGTAATCCTGAAAGTAATTAATTGCATATAACTTAAAATTCCCATTGAGCTCAATGTATTATTGTGATTCAAATTGTGTTGCCTATTGCAATAAACTGTAACTATTACCTGCAAAAGTCAATTGCCTATTGCAAAGTATTTTACTAAAGCATCTCATTATGAGAAAGTATATTTTGATACCTATTGTTGGTTCTAAAATAAAACAACAATATCTTTTTTATGCAAACCAATGGCCTAGAGTTCAGTTCTTGAGTGTGTGAGACCATTTGCTGACTGAGTGTGTACAACAAATGTTTTACACTGTACTCTGATACTGCCTTACTGCTCGGCAAGCTACCACTTTAGAGAGTAAGGTTATATCTAACTTTAGCCTCTGCCAAACCTCTGGGGACTGGGGACTCTGTGCACACTGTACCTATTTGGGAACAGTATATACAGAGCCACTTTCTCACAGTAGTGATAAAGTGATTAGAGTCCTAAGGCCAACATAAAGATTCAGCAAAACGTGAGGTGAAAAGCAAAAAGGTTGCTGGTAGGCCACCTTAAGGATGCCAGGTCTAACAAAAATGAACTAAGGATAACATGAGTAAAACATCAGGTTTCTCTACTGCATTTGGTGAGACAAGTGGGCCTTATTTTATCTTCCATTCAAGCAATCTTTGACAGACCCCTTTATTATAGAGCTTTTCAAGGATTAAAGATAAGGCACTTACAAAGGAGTCCCAAATACTCAGAGATGGTTGACTTCTGTAATATGGGTCGTAGACTAAAAGCAGCGCAAAAACAGAGTGCAACAGGGTCCAAAAAATTGAGTGCCACAAGAGAGTTTGAATGCAAGCGTATCCTTTTACAGATCCAGAGATATACTCATGCAATTTTTGTTTTTAGGACAGAACGTGCATGATGAAAAAAACATTGTTTTTAAAAAGCGCATTGTAGAATATCAGTACTTTGATGTGGGAAAACTTCAAAACTTTCAAACAAAATATTTGCATGCAGCTTACAGTAAGTTGTTGTGGCCGAGTGGTTAAGGCGATGGACTAGAAATCCATTGGGGTATCCCCGCGCAGGTTCGAATCCTGCCAACAACGAGAATCTTTTTATTATCGGCTACAATTTCAGAAGTTAACCTTTAGTATTTCTTCCATTTCAGTTTTATGAATAGGTGGCTTATTTTTGTGTCACTATTGCCTCTCCACATATTTGTTATCGCTACCTCTTTCATGTCTTTGCTACACCTCATTCCTACTTTAGCACTGGTGTAAACGCTTCAAATTATTATACCGTTGCTCTCTCATTCATACCTGCGCATGCACTTGAAAGTTACTTTACCAATAAAAGACGCAAAGAGAGAAATAGAACAAAAGTGCTGGCTGGATTGGCAAACACACTTCATAAAACTGCATTTTCTTTTTTATTCTCCCCCGTGTTACATTCTTAACCTCTCCATGTGTAATTTCCCTTAACCTGCTGTCCCAGGAAGAGAATTTCATCTACAGGCTCTTTCTGTGTTTTTTTTCCCTAGTCTGTCTTTCCCATTTCTTAGCTGTGTAACTGTTCCTTTACGCGCTCTATTTAAACGCCAACAATCTCATTTGAGCTCCTTGCTCCCGCTTCTGTTTTCTCCACCTCTCATACTGCCAGTTCTCTCTTTCTCTGTGGTTGGTGGCTACTTTTCTGAGCTTCCGAAGCCACGTGGTTCCTGCCTCTTGTTGTCAGACTTGAATTGGAAAAGGAACCATATTAACAAGCCTTTACCACTCACACACGGCGGAAGTTTATACTTTAATTCAGTGAGCTAAGAAAAGCGTGTTGTGGGTCCCCTACGAGCCATGGTGCTTGCTTCATCATGATTTGGCACCAGTCATTAGCCGCAGCTCTGCTAATGAGCCACTGAGGTCAGTTTCAATAATTACTCAAAAACATAACCATGCAGCCCACCCCTCAACTGTGTATTTATCTTGCTTTTCTGCTGTTCGTGTGATTAGCTGGGAGGAGCTCACGGCGACATCCTCCCTATAAAAGTGTAGATGGATCACTCTCTAACTCTTTCTTGCTTCACATACAAATGGCTTGAAAGGTGCAGGGAAGATGCAGGTCTAATAGACAGAATAGAAGGTCTGTTCCAGGTGGGTTTCTCTGCATTGGTGTCCCATCACAGGTCCGCAAGTGTAATGTGTGATCTTTGACTCCTGGCATTTCACAAGCAGGCGGCCAGGAAACGGTTTCAGCCTATCAACTACTGAGGAGACGCAGCCTCTGAATGAGGAATGAGGAAGCAATGAATACATCCAGCCTATCACAGGAACAGCCTTGAGTGTTCCGAATTATAAATTCTCCATGTCACTGTTTGTAGTTGAGCCCAAGTAGCTCGCCGTGATCGTATAGTGGTTCGTACTCTGCGTTGTGGCCCAGCAACCTCGGTTTGAATCCGAGTCACGGCATTGTGGTTGGCAATGTCATGGCAGTTGGGTGTTAATTTTACAGAATTAGCAAATGTACCAGTAGTTTTTGTAAAATGTCTATTAAAAACAGATCCTTTCAAATATTTAAACCATCTAACAACAAATGATTTAAACTCGCATGATTATAAGCTGTAGCTATAATGTATTTATTTACATAAATTATTGTTCTTGAACCTATTGGGGGTGGAGGGGGAGCGGAGCTCACCCCCCAGGTGCAGTTGAGTGACCTGTGTTGTGGCTCTCTAGAGGGAAGGCACAAATTTTGCTGTCACCCAGCCCAATCCAGACGTGTATTGGGGCCAGGTTTCAGGCAAATAGAGCAGTAAGTGCAGAGAAATGTTCACTCTCTAAAAGTGGCATTTCTAAAATAGTAAAGTTAAATCCAACCTCACCAGTAAGTAGGATTTTCAATAAATAAATAAAGCTACTCCTCTCCGATATGGAATTACCAAATAAAAAGTATAGGGGAATACCCAGAGCTAACCTATGAGAGGGGTAGACCTCACAGTAGTGAAAAATGAAATAGACTGTTTGGTACTTACAGGACATGCGAACCACCAAAGTACATATCTTATTTTTTACTTACATAGCATCATACACCTAGGACTACCTAGGGCCTACCTTAGGTGTAAATTATATGTAATAAAAGGGGAGTTTAAGGCTTGGCAAGTAGGCTGGGACTCCCCTGGGAGACCCCTGAGTCTATGCCCAGAACCATAACTCTGCCAGTCGAGTACTTACCTAAAAGCCGATAACTCACTTTTCTTCCATAGGCTAACATTGAGTGGTTTCACTTGGAAATTCTTCTAAGTGGTGTGGAGTTTTGGAACTTTAAAATATTCATCTAAAATCAGCCGAACAACGAATTCTGATTTACTCACCCGTTATCAGGAGAGACCTCAGTGCTGCATCTTGGAGCTCAGTACTGACCCTGAAAAGTAATTTTAACCGTACTTACCAGTAACTCGAATTTCCTTCCATGGGATATCATTGCCTGCTTTTTGCTCAAAATTTTCTAAGTGTCGATTTTTGAAACTTACAAATATTCTTTAAAAATCATACCAACTGTGAAAACGTAATTGTTTACCTGTTTTAGATAGATGTCCCAGTACTGAGCCTAGGAGCCCAGCACTGGATTACAAAAGTAACGAGAACGTACTTTACCCGTAACTTGAATTTTCTTCCTTAGGAAACCATTGACTGTTTTTCTGTGAAATTTCTTCTAAGTGTCGATTTTGGAAACATTTAAATATTCCTTAAAAATCGCCTGTATAACTGAAACGCAGTTTCTCAACTGCTTACAGGTGGTACAGTAGTGCTGGATCTAGGATCCAACACTGACCTAGAAAAAGTAACCATAACCCCACTTACCTGCTAAGTGAATTTCCTTCCATAGGATAACATTGGTAATTTGATCAGCAAAAGTTTCTAAGTGTCAACTTTTAAAATAGCAAAATATTGCTTAAACATCACAACAGTAACTAAAACGAATTTACTCACTTGTTTCCAAGAACTGTCCCAGGACTGAATCTAGGATCCAGTCCTGGATTTAGAAAAATATTCCTGAAAGTAAATATTTGCATATAACTTAAAATTCCCATTGAGCTCAATGTATTATTGTGATTCAAATTGTGTTGCCTATTGCAATAAACTGTAACTATTACCTGCAAAAGTCAATTGCCTATTGCAAAGTATTTTACTAAAGCATCTCATTATGAGAAAGTATATTTTGATACCTATTGTTGGTTCTAAAATAAAACAACAATATCTTTTTTATGCAAACCAATGGCCTAGAGTTCAGTTCTTGAGTGTGTGAGACCATTTGCTGACTGAGTGTGTACAACAAATGTTTTACACTGTACTCTGATACTGCCTTACTGCTCGGCAAGCTACCACTTTAGAGAGTAAGGTTATATCTAACTTTAGCCTCTGCCAAACCTCTGGGGACTGGGGACTCTGTGCACACTGTACCTATTTGGGAACAGTATATACAGAGCCACTTTCTCACAGTAGTGATAAAGTGATTAGAGTCCTAAGGCCAACATAAAGATTCAGCAAAACGTGAGGTGAAAAGCAAAAAGGTTGCTGGTAGGCCACCTTAAGGATGCCAGGTCTAACAAAAATGAACTGAGGATAACATGAGTAAAACATCAGGTTTCTCTACTGCATTTGGTGAGACAAGTGGGCCTTATTTTATCTTCCATTCAAGCAATCTTTGACAGACCCCTTTATTATAGAGCTTTTCAAGGATTAAAGATAAGGCACTTACAAAGGAGTCCCAAATACTCAGAGATGGTTGACTTCTGTAATATGGGTCGTAGACTAAAAGCAGCGCAAAAACAGAGTGCAAGAGGGTCCAAAAAATTGAGTGCCACAAGAGAGTTTGAATGCAAGCGTATCCTTTTACAGATCCAGAGATATACTCATGCAATTTTTGTTTTTAGGACAGAACGTGCATGATGAAAAAAACATTGTTTTTAAAAAGCGCATTGTAGAATATCAGTACTTTGATGTGGGAAAACTTCAAAACTTTCAAACAAAATATTTGCATGCAGCTTACAGTAAGTTGTTGTGGCCGAGTGGTTAAGGCGATGGACTAGAAATCCATTGGGGTATCCCCGCGCAGGTTCGAATCCTGCCAACAACGAGAATCTTTTTATTATCGGCTACAATTTCAGAAGTTAACCTTTAGTATTTCTTCCATTTCAGTTTTATGAATAGGTGGCTTATTTTTGTGTCACTATTGCCTCTCCACATATTTGTTATCGCTACCTCTTTCATGTCTTTGCTACACCTCATTCCTACTTTAGCACTGGTGTAAACGCTTCAAATTATTATACCGTTGCTCTCTCATTCATACCTGCGCATGCACTTGAAAGTTACTTTACCAATAAAAGACGCAAAGAGAGAAATAGAACAAAAGTGCTGGCTGGATTGGCAAACACACTTCATAAAACTGCATTTTCTTTTTTATTCTCCCCCGTGTTACATTCTTAACCTCTCCATGTGTAATTTCCCTTAACCTGCTGTCCCAGGAAGAGAATTTCATCTACAGGCTCTTTCTGTGTTTTTTTTCCCTAGTCTGTCTTTCCCATTTCTTAGCTGTGTAACTGTTCCTTTACGCGCTCTATTTAAACGCCAACAATCTCATTTGAGCTCCTTGCTCCCGCTTCTGTTTTCTCCACCTCTCATACTGCCAGTTCTCTCTTTCTCTGTGGTTGGTGGCTACTTTTCTGAGCTTCCGAAGCCACGTGGTTCCTGCCTCTTGTTGTCAGACTTGAATTGGAAAAGGAACCATATTAACAAGCCTTTACCACTCACACACGGCGGAAGATTATACTTTAATTCAGTGAGCTAAGAAAAGCGTGTTGTGGGTCCCCTACGAGCCATGGTGCTTGCTTCATCATGATTTGGCACCAGTCATTAGCCGCAGCTCTGCTAATGAGCCACTGAGGTCAGTTTCAATAATTACTCAAAAACATAACCATGCAGCCCACCCCTCAACTGTGTATTTATCTTGCTTTTCTGCTGTTCGTGTGATTAGCTGGGAGGAGCTCACGGCGACGTCCTCCATATAAAAGTGTAGATGGATCACTCTCTAACTCTTTCTTGCTTCACATACAAATGGCTTGAAAGGTGCAGGGAAGATGCAGGTCTAATAGACAGAATAGAAGGTCTGTTCCAGGTGGGTTTCTCTGCATTGGTGTCCCATCACAGGTCCGCAAGTGTAATGTGTGATCTTTGACTCCTGGCATTTCACAAGCAGGCGGCCAGGAAACGGTTTCAGCCTATCAACTACTGAGGAGACGCAGCCTCTGAATGAGGAATGAGGAAGCAATGAATACATCCAGCCTATCACAGGAACAGCCCTGAGTGTTCCGAATTATAAATTCTCCATGTCACTGTTTGTAGTTGAGCCCAAGTAGCTCGCCGTGATCGTATAGTGGTTCGTACTCTGCGTTGTGGCCCAGCAACCTCGGTTTGAATCCGAGTCACGGCATTGTGGTTGGCAATGTCATGGCAGTTGGGTGTTAATTTTACAGAATTAGCAAATGTACCAGTAGTTTTTGTAAAATGTCTATTAAAAACAGATCCTTTCAAATATTTAAACCATCTAACAACAAATGATTTAAACTCGCATGATTATAAGCTGTAGCTATAATGTATTTATTTACATAAATTATTGTTCTTGAACCTATTGGGGGTGGAGGGGGAGCGGAGCTCACCCCCCAGGTGCAGTTGAGTGACCTGTGTTGTGGCTCTCTAGAGGGAAGGCACAAATTTTGCTGTCACCCAGCCCAATCCAGACGTGTATTGGGGCCAGGTTTCAGACAAATAGAGCAGTAAGTGCAGAGAAATGTTCACTCTCTAAAAGTGGCATTTCTAAAATAGTAAAGTTAAATCCAACCTCACCAGTAAGTAGGATTTTCAATAAATAAATAAAGCTACTCCTCTCCGATATGGAATTACCAAATAAAAAGTATAGGGGAATACCCAGAGCTAACCTATGAGAGGGGTAGACCTCACAGTAGTGAAAAATGAAATAGACTGTTTGGTACTTACAGGACATGCGAACCACCAAAGTACATATCTTATTTTTTACTTACATAGCATCATACACCTAGGACTACCTAGGGCCTACCTTAGGTGTAAATTATATGTAATAAAAGGGGAGTTTAAGGCTTGGCAAGTAGGCTGGGACTCCCCTGGGAGACCCCTGAGTCTATGCCCAGAACCATAACTCTGCCAGTCGAGTACTTACCTAAAAGCCGATAACTCACTTTTCTTCCATAGGCTAACATTGAGTGGTTTCACTTGGAAATTCTTCTAAGTGGTGTGGAGTTTTGGAACTTTAAAATATTCATCTAAAATCAGCCGAACAACGAATTCTGATTTACTCACCCGTTATCAGGAGAGACCTCAGTGCTGCATCTTGGAGCTCAGTACTGACCCTGAAAAGTAATTTTAACCGTACTTACCAGTAACTCGAATTTCCTTCCATGGGATATCATTGCCTGCTTTTTGCTCAAAATTTTCTAAGTGTCGATTTTTGAAACTTACAAATATTCTTTAAAAATCATACCAACTGTGAAAACGTAATTGTTTACCTGTTTTAGATAGATGTCCCAGTACTGAGCCTAGGAGCCCAGCACTGGATTACAAAAGTAACGAGAACGTACTTTACCCGTAACTTGAATTTTCTTCCTTAGGAAACCATTGACTGTTTTTCTGTGAAATTTCTTCTAAGTGTCGATTTTGGAAACATTTAAATATTCCTTAAAAATCGCCTGTATAACTGAAACGCAGTTTCTCAACTGCTTACAGGTGGTACAGTAGTGCTGGATCTAGGATCCAACACTGACCTAGAAAAAGTAACCATAACCCCACTTACCTGCTAAGTGAATTTCCTTCCATAGGATAACATTGGTAATTTGATCAGCAAAAGTTTCTAAGTGTCAACTTTTAAAATAGCAAAATATTGCTTAAACATCACAACAGTAACTAAAACGAATTTACTCACTTGTTTCCAAGAACTGTCCCAGGACTGAATCTAGGATCCAGTCCTGGATTTAGAAAAATATTCCTGAAAGTAAATATTTGCATATAACTTAAAATTCCCATTGAGCTCAATGTATTATTGTGATTCAAATTGTGTTGCCTATTGCAATAAACTGTAACTATTACCTGCAAAAGTCAATTGCCTATTGCAAAGTATTTAACTAAAGCATCTCATTCTGAGAAAGTATATTTTGATACCTATTGTTGGTTCTAAAATAAAACAACAATATCTTTTTTATGCAAACCAATGGCCTAGAGTTTAGTTCTTGAGTGTGTGAGACCATTTGCTGACTGAGTGTGTACAACAAATGTTTTACACTGTACTCTGATACTGCCTTACTGCTCGGCAAGCTACCACTTTAGAGAGTAAGGTTATATCTAACTTTAGCCTCTGCCAAACCTCTGGGGACTGGGGACTCTGTGCACACTGTACCTATTTGGGAACAGTATATACAGAGCCACTTTCTCACAGTAGTGATAAAGTGATTAGAGTCCTAAGGCCAACATAAAGATACAGCAAAACGTAAGGTGAAAAGCAAAAAGGTTGCTGGTAGGCCACCTTAAGGATGCCAGGTCTAACAAAAATGAACTAAGGATAACATGAGTAAAACATCAGGTTTCTCTACTGCATTTGGTGAGACAAGTGGGCCTTCTTTTATCTTCCATTCAAGCAATCTTTGACAGACCCCTTTATTATAGAGCTTTTCAAGGATTAAAGATAAGGCACTTACAAAGGAGTCCCAAATACTCAGAGATGGTTGACTTCTGTAATATGGGTCGTAGACTAAAAGCAGCGCAAAAACAGAGTGCAACAGGGTCCAAAAAATTGAGTGCCACAAGAGAGTTTGAATGCAAGCGTATCCTTTTACAGATCCAGAGATATACTCATGCAATTTTTGTTTTTAGGACAGAACGTGCATGATGAAAAAAACATTGTTTTTAAAAAGCGCATTGTAGAATATCAGTACTTTGATGTGGGAAAACTTCAAAACTTTCAAACAAAATATTTGCATGCAGCTTATAGTAAGTTGTTGTGGCCGAGTGGTTAAGGCGATGGACTAGAAATCTATTGGGGTATCCCTGCGCAGGTTCGAATCCTGCCAACAACGAGAATCTTTTTATTATCGGCTACAATTTCAGAAGTTAACCTTTAGTATTTCTTCCATTTCAGTTTTATGAATAGGTGGCTTATTTTTGTGTCACTATTGCCTCTCCACATATTTGTTATCGCTACCTCTTTCATGTCTTTGCTACAACTCATTCCTACTTTAGCACTGGTGTAAACGCTTCAAATTATTATACCGTTGCTCTCTCATTCATACCTGCGCATGCACTTGAAAGTTACTTTACCAATAAAAGACGCAAAGAGAGAAATAGAACAAAAGTGCTGGCTGGATTGGCAAACACACTTCATAAAACTGCATTTTCTTTTTTATTCTCCCCCGTGTTACATGCTTAACCTCTCCATGTGTAATTTCTCTTAACCTGCTGTCCCAGGAAGAGAATTTCATCTACAGGCTCTTTCTGTGTTTTTTTCCCCTAGTCTGTCTTTCCCATTTCTTAGCTGTGTAACTGTTCCTTTACGCGCTCTATTTAAACGCCATCAATCTCATTTGAGCTCCTTGCTCCCGCTTCTATTTTCTCCACCTCTCATACTGCCAGTTCTCTCTTTCTCTGTGGTTGGTGGCTACTTTCCTGAGCTTCCGAAGCCACGTGGTTCCTGCCTCTTGTTGTCAGACTTGAATTGGAAAAGGAACCATATTAACAAGCCTTTACCACTCACACACGGCGGAAGTTTATACTTTAATTCAGTTAGCTAAGAAAAGCGTGTTGTGGGTCCCCTACGAGCCATGGTGCTTGCTTCATCATGATTTGGCACCAGTCATTAGCCGCAGCTCTGCTAATGAGCCACTGAGGTCAGTTTCAATAATTACTCAAAAACATAACCATGCAGCCCACCCCTCAACTGTGTATTTATCTTGCTTTTCTGCTGTTCGTGTGATTAGCTGGGAGGAGCTCACGGCGACATCCTCCCTATAAAAGTGTAGATGGATCACTCTCTAACTCTTTCTTGCTTCACATACAAATGGCTTGAAAGGTGCAGGGAAGATGCAGGTCTAATAGACAGAATAGAAGGTCTGTTCCAGGTGGGTTTCTCTGCATTGGTGTCCCATCACAGGTCCGCAAGTGTAATGTGTGATCTTTGACTCCTGGCATTTCACAAGCAGGCGGCCAGGAAACGGTTTCAGCCTATCAACTACTGAGGAGACGCAGCCTCTGAATGAGGAATGAGGAAGCAATGAATACATCCAGCCTATCACAGGAACAGCCCTGAGTGTTCCGAATTATAAATTCTCCATGTCACTGTTTGTCGTTGAGCCCAAGTAGCTCGCCGTGATCGTATAGTGGTTAGTACTCTGCGTTGTGGCCGCAGCAACCTCGGTTCAAATCCGAGTCACGGCATTGTGGTTGGCAATGTCATGGCAGTTGGCTGTTAAATTTACAGAATTAGCAAATGTACCAGTAGTTTTTGTAAAATGTCTATTAAAAACAGATCCTTTCAAATATTTAAACCATCTAACAACAAATGATTTAAACTCGCATGATTATAAGCTGTAGCTATAATGTATTTACTTACATAAATTATTGTTCTTGAACCTATTGGGGGTGGAGGGGGAGCGGAGCTCACCCCCCAGGTGCAGTTGAGTGACCTGTGTTGTGGCTCTCTAGAGGGAAGGCACACATTTTGCTGTCACCCAGCCCAATCCAGACGTGTATTGGGGCCAGGTTTCAGGCAAATAGAGCAGTAAGTGCAGAGAAATGTTCACTCTCTAAAAGTGGCATTTCTAAAATAGTAAAGTTAAATCCAACCTCACCAGTAAGTAGGATTTTCAATAAATAAATAAAGCTACTCCTCTCCGATATGGAATTACCAAATAAAAAGTATAGGGGAATACCCAGAGCTAACCTATGAGAGGGGTAGACCTCACAGTAGTGAAAAATGAAATAGACTGTTTGGTACTTACAGGACATGCGAACCACCAAAGTACATATCTTATTTTTTACTTACATAGCATCATGCACCTAGGACTACCTAGGGCCTACCTTAGGGGTAAATTATATGTAATAAAAGGGGAGTTTAAGGCTTGGCAAGTAGGCTGGGACTCCCCTGGGAGACCCCAGAGTCTATGCCCAGAACCATAACTCTGCCAGTCGAGTACTTACCTAAAAGCCGATAACTCACTTTTCTTCCATAGGCTAACATTGAGTGGTTTCACTTGGTAATTCTTCTAAGTGGTGTGGAGTTTTGGAACTTTAAAATATTCATCTAAAATCAGCCGAACAACGAATTCTGATTTACTCACCCGTTATCAGGAGAGACCTCAGTGCTGCATCTTGGAGCTCAGTACTGACCCTGAAAAGTAATTTTAACCGTACTTACCAGTAACTCGAATTTCCTTCCATGGAATATCATTGCCTGCTTTTTGCTCAAAATTTTCTAAGTGTCGATTTTTGAAACTTACAAATATTCTTTAAAAAGTCATTCCAACTGTGAAAACGTAATTGTTTACCTGTTTTAGATAGATGTCCCAGTACTGAGCCTAGGAGCCCAGCACTGGATTACAAAAGTAACGAGAACGTACTTTACCCGTAACTTGAATTTTCTTCCATAGGAAACCATTGACTGTTTTTCTGTGAAATTTCTTCCAAGTGTCGATTTTGCAAACATGTAAATATTCCTTAAAAATCGCCTGTATAACTTAAACGCAGTTTCTCAACTGCTTACAGGTGGTACAGTAGTGCTGGATCTAGGATCCAACACTGACCTAGAAAAAGTAACCATAACCCCACTTACCTGCTAAGTGAATTTCCTTCCAAAGGATAACATTGGTAATTTGATCAGCAAAAGTTTCTAAGTGTCAACTTTTAAAATAGCAAAATATTGCTTAAACATCACAACAGTAACTAAAACGAATTTACTCAATTGTTTCCAAGAACTGTCCCAGGACTGAATCTAGGATCCAGTCCTGGATTTAGAAAAGTAATCCTGAAAGTAATTAATTGCATATAACTTAAAATTCCCATTGAGCTCAATGTATTATTGTGATTCAAATTGTGTTGCCTATTGCAATAAACTGTAACTATTACCTGCAAAAGTCAATTGCCTATTGCAAAGTATTTAACTAAAGCATCTCATTCTGAGAAAGTATATTTTGATACCTATTGTTGGTTCTAAAATAAAACAACAATATCTTTTTTATGCAAACCAATGGCCTAGAGTTCAGTTCTTGAGTGTGTGAGACCATTTGCTGACTGAGTGTGTACAACAAATGTTTTACACTGTACTCTGATACTGCCATACTGCTCGGCAAGCTACCACTTTAGAGAGTAAAGTTATATCTAACTTTAGCCTCTGCCAAACCTCTGGGGACTGGGGACGCTGTGCACACTGTACCTATTTGGGAACAGTATATACAGAGCCACTTTCTCACAGTAGTGATAAAGTGATTAGAGTCCTAAGGCCAACATAAAGATACAGCAAAACGTGAGGTGAAAAGCAAAAAGGTTGCTGGTAGGCCACCTTAAGGATGCCAGGTCTAACAAAAATGAACTAAGGATAACATGAGTAAAACATCAGGTTTCTCTACTGCATTTGGTGAGACAAGTGGGCCTTCTTTTATCTTCCATTCAAGCAATCTTTGACAGACCCCTTTATTATAGAGCTTTTCAAGGATTAAAGATAAGGCACTTACAAAGGAGTCCCAAATACTCAGAGATGGTTGACTTCTGTAATATGGGTCGTAGACTAAAAGCAGCGCAAAAACAGAGTGCAACAGGGTCCAAAAAATTGAGTGCCACAAGAGAGTTTGAATGCAAGCGTATCCTTTTACAGATCCAGAGATATACTCATGCAATTTTTGTTTTTAGGACAGAACGTGCATGATGAAAAAAACATTGTTTTTAAAAAGCGCATTGCAGAATATCATTACTTTGATGTGGGAAAACTTCAAAACTTTCAAACAAAATATTTGCATGCAGCTTTCAGTAAGTTGTTGTGGCCGAGTGGTTAAGGTGATGGACTAGAAATCCATTGGGGTATCCCCGCGCAGGTTCGAATCCTGCCAACAACGAGAATCTTTTTATTATGGGCTACAATTTCAGAAGTTAACCTTTAGTATTTCTTCCATTTCAGTTTTATAAATAGGTGGCTTATTTTTGTGTCACTATTGCCTCTCCACATATTTGTTATCGCTACCTCTTTCATGTCTTTGCTACACCTCATTCCTACTTTAGCACTGGTGTAAACGCTTCAAATTATTATACTGTTGCTCTCTCATTCATACCTGCGCATGCACTTGAAAGTTACTTTACCAATAAAAGACGCAAAGAGAGAAATAGAACAAAAGTGCTGGCTGGATTGGCAAACACACTTCATAAAACTGCATTTTCTTTTTTATTGTCCCCCGTGTTACATGCTTAACCTCTCCATGTGTAATTTCTCTTAACCTGCTGTCCCAGGAAGAGAATTTCATCTACAGGCTCTTTCTGTGTTTTTTCCCCTAGTCTGTCTTTCCCATTTCTTAGCTGTGTAACTGTTCCTTTACGCACTCTATTTAAACGCCATCAATCTCATTTGAGCTCCTTGCTCCCGCTTCTGTTTTCTCCATCTCTCATACTGCCAGTTCTCTCTTTCTCTGTGGTTGGTGACTACTTTCCTGAGCTTCCGAAGCCACGTGGTTCCTGCCTCTTGTTGTCAGACTTGAATTGGAAAAGGAACCATATTAACAAGCCTTTACCACTCACACACGGTGGAAGTTTATACTTTAATTCAGTGAGCTAAGAAAAGCGTGTTGTGGGTCCCCTACGAGCCATGGTGCTTGCTTCATCATGATTTTGCACCAGTCATTAGCCGCAGCTCTGCTAATGAGCCACTGAGGTCAGTTTCAATAATTACTCAAAAACATAACCATGCAGCCCACCCCTCAACTGTGTATTTATCTTGCTTTTCTGCTGTTCGTGTGATTAGCTGGGAGGAGCTCACGGCGACAACCTCCCTATAAAAGTGTAGATGGATCACTCTCTAACTCTTTCTTGCTTCACATACAAATGGCTTGAAAGGTGCAGGGAAGATGCAGGTCTAATAGACAGAATAGAAGGTCTGTTCCAGGTGGGCTTCTCTGCATTGGTGTCCCATCACAGGTCCGCAAGTGTAATGTGTGATCTTTGACTCCTGGCATTTCACAAGCAGGCGGCCAGGAAACGGTTTCAGCCTATCAACCACTGAGGAGACGCAGCCTCTGAATGAGGAATGAGGAAGCAATGAATACATCCAGCCTATCACAGGAACAGCCCTGAGTGTTCCGAATTATAAATTCTCCATGTCACTGTTTGTCGTAGAGCCCAAGTAGCTCGCCGTGATCGTATAGTGGTTAGTACTCTGCGTTGTGGCCGCAGCAACTTCGGTTCGAATCCGAGTCACGGCATTGTGGTTGGCAATGTCATGGCAGTTGGGTGTTAATTTTACAGAATTAGCAAATGTACCAGTAGTTTTTGTAAAATGTCTATTAAAAACAGATCCTTTCAAATATTTAAACCATCTAACAACAAATGATTTAAACTCGCATGATTATAAGCTGTAGCTATAATGTATTTACTTACATAAATTATCGTTCTTGAACCTATTGGGGGTGGAGGGGGAGCGGAGCTCACCCCCCAGGTGCAGTTGAGTGACCTGTGTTGTGGCTCTCTAGAGGGAAGGCACAAATTTTGCTGTCACCCAGCCCAATCCAGACGTGTATTGAGGCCAGGTTTCAGGCAAATAGAGCAGTAAGTGCAGAGAAATATTCACTCTCTAAAAGTGGCATTTCTAAAATAGTAAAGTTAAATCCAACCTCACCAGTAAGTAGGATTTTCAATAAATAAATAAAGCTACTCCTCTCCGATATGGAATTACCAAATAAAAAGTATAGGGGAATACCCAGAGCTAACCTATGAGAGGGGTTGACCTCACAGTAGTGAAAAATGAAATAGACTGTTTGGTACTTACAGGACATGCGAACCACCAAAGTACATATCTTATTTTTTACTTACATAGCATCATGCACCTAGGACTACCTAGGGCCTACCTTAGGGGTAAATTATATGTAAAAAAAGGGGAGTTTAAGACTTGGCAAGTAGGATGGGACTCCCCTGGGAGACCCCTGAGTCTATGCCCAGAACCATAACTCTGCCAGTCGAGTACTTACCTAAAAGCCGATAACTCACTTTTCTTCCATAGGCTAACATTGAGTGGTTTCACTTGGAAATTCTTCTAAGTGGTGTGGAGTTTTGGAACTTTAAAATATTCATCTAAAATCAGCCGGACAACGAATTCTGATTTACTCACCCGTTATCAGGAGAGACCTCAGTGCTGCATCTTGGAGCTCAGTACTGACCCTGAAAAGTAATTTTAACCGTACTTACCAGTAACTCGAATTTCCTTCCATGGGATATCATTGCCTGCTTTTTGCTGAAAATGTTCTAAGTGTCGATTTTTGAAACTTACAAATATTCTTTAAAAATCGTACCAACTGTGAAAACGTAATTGTTTACCTGTTTTAGATAGATGTCCCAGTACTGAGCCTAGGAGCCCAGCACTGGATTACAAAAATAACGAGAACGTACTTCACCCGTAACTTGAATTTTCTTCCATAGGAAACCATTGACTGTTTTTCTGTGAAATTTCTTCTAAGTGTCGATTTTGCAAACATGTAAATATTCTTTAAAAAATCGCCTGTATAACTTAAACGCAGTTTCTCAACTGCTTACAGGTGGTACAGTACTGCTGGATCTAGGATCCAACACTGACCTAGAAAAAGTAACCATAACCCCACTTACCTGCTAAGTGAATTTCCTTCCATAGGATAACATTGGTAATTTGATCAGCAAAAGTTTCTAAGTGTCAACTTTTAAAATAGCAAAATATTGCTTAAAAATCACAACAGTTACTAAAACGAATTTACTCACTTGTTTCCAAGAACTGTCCCAGGACTGAATCTAGGATCCAGTCCTGGATTTAGAAAAGTAATCCTGAAAGTAATTAATTGCATATAACTTAAAATTCCCATTGAGCTCAATGTATTATTGTGATTCAAATTGTGTTGCCTATTGCAATAAACTGTAACTATTACCTGCAAAAGTCAATTGCCTATTGCAAAGTATTTAACTAAAGCATCTCATTCTGAGAAAGTATATTTTGATACCTATTGTTGGTTCTAAAATAAAACAACAATATCTTTTTTATGCAAACCAATGGCCTAGAGTTCAGTTCTTGAGTGTGTGAGACCATTTGCTGACTGAGTGTGTACAACAAATGTTTTAAACTGTACTCTGATACTGCCTTACTGCTCGGCAAGCTACCACTTTAGAGAGTAAGGTTATATCTAACTTTAGCCTCTGCCAAACCTCTGGGGACTGGGGACTCTGTGCACACTGTACCTATTTGGGAACAGTATATACAGAGCCACTTTCTCACAGTAGTGATAAAGTGATTAGAGTCCTAAGGCCAACATAAAGATACAGCAAAACGTGAGGTGAAAAGCAAAAAGGTTGCTGGTAGGCCACCTTAAGGATGCCAGGTCTAACAAAAATGAACTAAGGATAACATGAGTAAAACATCAGGTTTCTCTACTGCATTTGGTGAGACAAGTGGGCCTTCTTTTATCTTCCATTCAAGCAATCTTTGACAGACCCCTTTATTATAGAGCTTTTCAAGGATTAAAGATAAGGCACTTACAAAGGAGTCCCAAATACTCAGAGATGGTTGACTTCTGTAATATGGGTCATAGACTAAAAGCAGCGCAAAAACAGAGTGCAACAGGGTCCAAAAAATTGAGTGCCACAAGAGAGTTTGAATGCAAGCGTATCCTTTTACAGATCCAGAGATATACTCATTCAATTTTTGTTTTTAGGACAGAACGTGCATGATGAAAAAAACATTGTTTTTAAAAAGCGCATTGCAGAATATCAGTACTTTGATGTGGGAAAACTTCAAAACTTTCAAACAAAATATTTGCATGCAACTTACAGTAAGTTGTTGTGGCCGAGTGGTTAAGGCGATGGACTTGAAATCCATTGGGGTATCCCCGCGCAGGTTCGAATCCTGCCAACAACGAGAATCTTTTTATTATGGGCTACAATTTCAGAAGTTAACCTTTAGTATTTCTTCCATTTCAGTTTTATAAATAGGTGGCTTATTTTTGTGTCACTATTGCCTCTCCACATATTTGTTATCGCTACCTCTTTCATGTGTTTGCTACACCTCATTCCTACTTTAGCACTGGTGTAAACGCTTCAAATTATTATACTGTTGCTCTCTCATTCATACCTGCGCATGCACTTGAAAGTTACTTTACCAATAAAAGACGCAAAGAGAGAAATAGAACAAAAGTGCTGGCTGGATTGGCAAACACACTTCATAAAACTGCATTTTCTTTTTTATTCTCCCCCGTGTTACATGCTTAACCTCTCCATGTGTAATTTCTCTTAACCTGCTGTCCCAGGAAGAGAATTTCATCTACAGGCTCTTTCTGTGTTTTTTTCCCTAGTCTGTCTTTCCCATTTCTTAGCTGTGTAACTGTTCCTTTACGCGCTCTATTTAAATGCCATTAATCTCATTTGAGCTCCTTGCTCCCGCTCCTGTTTTCTCCACCTCTCATACTGCCAGTTTTCTCTTTCTCTGTGGTTGGTGGCTACTTTCCTGAGCTTCCAAAGCCACGTGGTTCCTGCCTCTTGTTGTCAGAGACTTGAATTGGAAAAGGAACCATATTAACAAGCCTTTACCACTCACACACGGCGGAAGTTTATACTTTAATTCAGTGAGCTAAGAAAAGCGTGTTGTGGGTCCCCTACGAGCCATGGTGCTTGCTTCATCATGATTTGGCACCAGTCATTAGCCGCAGCTCTGCTAATGAGCCACTGAGGTCAGTTTCAATATTTACTCAAAAACATAACCATGCAGCCCACCCCTCAACTGTGTATTTATCTTGCTTTTCTGCTGTTCGTGTGATTAGCTGGGAGGAGCTCACGGCGACATCCTCCCTATAAAATTGTAGATGGATCACTCTCTAACTCTTTCTTGCTTCACATACAAATGGCTTGAAAGGTGCAGGGAAGATGCAGGTCTAATAGACAGAATAGAAGGTCTGTGCCAGGTGGGTTTCTCTGCATTGGTGTCCCATCACAGGTCCGCAAGTGTAATGTGTGATCTTTGACTCCTGGCATTTCACAAGCAGGCGGCCAGGAAACGGTTTCAGCCTATCAACCACTGAGGAGACGCAGCCTCTGAATGAGGAATGAGGAAGCAATGAATACATCCAGCCGATCACAGTAACAGCCCTGAGTGTTCCGAATTATAAATTCTCCATGTCACAGTATGTCGTTGAGCCAAAGTAGCTCGCCGTGATCGTATAGTGGTTAGTACTCTGCGTTGTGGCCGCAGCAACCTCGGTTCGAATCCGAGTCATGGCATTGTGGTTGGCAATGTCACGGCAGTTGGGTGTTAATTTTACAGAATTAGCAAATGTACCAGTGGTTTTTGTAAAATGTCTATTAAAAACAGATCCTTTCAAATATTTAAACCATCTAACAAGAAATGATTTAAACGTGCATGATTATAAGCTGCAGCTATAATGTATTTACTTACATAAATTATCGTTCTTGAACCTATTGGGGGTGGAGGGGGAGCGGAGCTCACCCCCCAGGTGCAGTTGAGTGACCTGTGTTGTGGCTCTCTAGAGGGAAGGCACAAATTTTGCTGTCACCCAGCCCAATCCAGACGTGTATTGGGGCCAGGTTTCAGGCAAATAGAGCAGTAAGTGCAGAGAAATGTTCACTCTCTAAAAGTGGCATTTCTAAAATAGTAAAGTTAAATCCAACCTCACCAGTAAGTAGGATTTTCAATAAATAAATAAAGCTACTCCTCTCCGATATGGAATTACCAAATAAAAAGTATAGGGGAATACCCAGAGCTAACCTATGAGAGGGGTAGACCTCACAGTAGTGAAAAATGAAATAGACTGTTTGGTACTTACAGGACATGCGAACCACCAAAGTACATATCTTATTTTTTACTTACATAGCATCATGCACCTAGGACTACCTAGGGCCTACCTTAGGGGTAAATTATATGTACTAAAAGGGGAGTTTAAGGCTTGGCAAGTAGGTTGGGACTCCCCTGGGAGACCCCTGAGTCTATGCCCAGAACCATAACTCTGCCAGTCGAGTACTTACCTAAAAGCCGATAACTCACTTTTCTTCCATAGGCTAACATTGAGTGGTTTCACTTGGAAATTCTTCTAAGTGGTGTGGAGTTTTGGAACTTTAAAATATTCATCTAAAATCAGCCGAACAACGAATTCTGATTTACTCACCCGTTATCAGGAGAGACCTCAGTGCTGCATCTTGGAGATCAGTACTGACCCTGAAAAGTAATTTTAACCGTACTTACCAGTAACTCGAATTTCCTTCCATGGGATATCATTGCCTGCTTTTTGCTCAAAATTTTCTAAGTGTCGATTTTTGAAACTTACAAATATTCTTTAAAAATCATACCAACTGTGAAAACGTAATTGTTTACCTGTTTTAGATAGATGTCCCAGTACTGAGCCTAGGAGCCCAGCACTGGATTACAAAAGTAACGAGAACGTACTTTACCCGTAACTTGAATTTTCTTCCATAGGAAACCATTGACTGTTTTTCTGTGAAATTTCTTCTAAGTGTCGATTTTGGAAACATTTAAATATTCCTTAAAAATCGCCTGTATAACTTAAACGCAGTTTCTCAACTGCTTACAGGTGGTACAGTAGTGCTGGATCTAGGATCCAACACTGACCTAGAAAAAGTAACCATAACCCCACTTACCTGCTAAGTGAATTTCCTTCCATAGGATAACATTGGTAATTTGATCAGCAAAAGTTTCGAAGTGTCAACTTTTAAAATAGCAAAATATTGCTTAAACATCACAACAGTAACTAAAACGAATTTACTCACTTGTTTCCAAGAACTGTCCCAGGACTGAATCTAGGATCCAGTCCTGGATTTAGAAAAGTAATCCTGAAAGTAATTAATTGCATTTAACTTAAAATTCCCATTGAGCTCAATGTATTATTGTGATTCAAATTGTGTTGCCTATTGCAATAAACTGTAACTATTACCTGCAAAAGTCAATTGCCTATTGCAAAGTATTTAACTAAAGCATCTCATTCTGAGAAAGTATATTTTGATACCTATTGTTGGTTCTAAAATAAAACAACAATATCTTTTTTATGCAAACCAATGGCCTAGAGTTCAGTTCTTGAGTGTGTGAGACCATTTGCTGACTGAGTGTGTACAACAAATGTTTTACACTGTACTCTGATACTGCCTTACTGCTCGGCAAGCTACCACTTTAGAGAGTAAAGTTATATCTAACTTTAGCCTCTGCCAAACCTCTGGGGACTGGGGACGCTGTGCACACTGTACCTATTTGGGAACAGTATATACAGAGCCACTTTCTCACAGTAGTGATAAAGTGATTAGAGTCCTAAGGCCAACATAAAGATACAGCAAAACGTGAGGTGAAAAGCAAAAAGGTTGCTGGTAGGCCACCTTAAGGATGCCAGGTCTAACAAAAATGAACTAAGGATAACATGAGTAAAACATCAGGTTTCTCTACTGCATTTGGTGAGACAAGTGGGCCTTCTTTTATCTTCCATTCAAGCAATCTTTGACAGACCCCTTTATTATAGAGCTTTTCAAGGATTAAAGATAAGGCACTTACAAAGGAGTCCCAAATACTCAGAGATGGTTGACTTCTGTAATATGGGTCATAGACTAAAAGCAGCGCAAAAACAGAGTGCAACAGGGTCCAAAAAATTGAGTGCCACAAGAGAGTTTGAATGCAAGCGTATCCTTTTACAGATCCAGAGATATACTCATGCAATTTTTGTTTTTAGGACAGAACGTGCATGATGAAAAAAACATTGTTTTTAAAAAGCGCATTGCAGAATATCAGTACTTTGATGTGGGAAAACTTCAAAACTTTCAAACAAAATATTTGCATGCAGCTTACAGTAAGTTGTTGTGGCCGAGTGGTTAAGGCGATGGACTAGAAATCCATTGGGGTATCCCCGCGCAGGTTCAAATCCTGCCAACAACGAGAATCTTTTTACTATGGGCTACAATTTCAGAAGTTAACCTTTAGTATTTCTTCCATTTCAGTTTTATAAATAGGTGGCTTATTTTTGTGTCACTATTGCCTCTCCACATATTTGTTATCGCTACCTCTTTCATGTCTTTGCTACACCTCATTCCTACTTTAGCACTGGTGTAAACGCTTCAAATTATTATACTGTTGCTCTCTCATTCATACCTGCGCATGCACTTGAAAGTTACTTTACCAATAAAAGACGCAAAGAGAGAAATAGAACAAAAGTGCTGGCTGGATTGGCAAACACACTTCATAAAACTGCATTTTCTTTTTTATTCTCCCCCGTGTTACATGCTTAACCTCTCCATGTGTAATTTCTCTTAACCTGCTGTCCCAGGAAGAGAATTTCATCTACAGGCTCTTTCTGTGTTTTTCCCCTAGTCTGTCTTTCCCATTTCTTAGCTGTGTAAATGTTCCTTTACGCGCTCTATTTAAACGCCATCAATCTCATTTGAGCTCCTTGCTCCCGCTTCTGTTTTCTCCATCTCTCATACTGCCAGTTCTCTCTTTCTATGTGGTTGGTGACTACTTTGCTGAACTTCCGAAGCCACGTGGTTCCTGCCTCTTGTTGTCAGACTTGAATTGGAAAAGGAACCATATTAACAAGCCTTTACCACTCACACACGGTGGAAGTTTATACTTTAATTCAGAGAGCTAAGAAAAGCGTGTTGTGGGTCCCCTACGAGCCATGGTGCTTGCTTCATCATGATTTTGCACCAGTCATTAGCCGCAGCTCCGCTAATGAGCCACTGAGGTCAGTTTCAATAATTACTCAAAAACATAACCATGCAGCCCACCCCTCAACTGTGTATTTATCTTGCTTTTCTGCTGTTCATGTGATTAGCTGGGAGGAGCTCACGGCGACAACCTCCCTATAAAAGTTTAGATGGATCACTCTCTAACTCTTTCTTGCTTCACATACAAATGGCTTGAAAGGTGCAGGGAAGATGCAGGTCTAATAGACAGAATAGAAGGTCTGTTCCAGGTGGGTTTCTCTGCATTGGTGTCCCATCACAGGTCCGCAAGTGTAATGTGTGATCTTTTTTTTTTTTTTTTTTTTTTTTTAGTTTTCAAAAACCTTTATTAAGTTGGACATAAGCAGTACACAGCCCCTGTGCCTACAACCAGCAACTGGCCGGCAGCGTAATATATGAACTGAATGATGGTTTAGTACACAGCTGTCCGCCTACAACCCCTTCAGGGGCCGGCAGCGTTACAGTAAACAGTAGTGCCACAGTACGATGCTAAGTGGGGCCGCAACATACTTTACGTCATGTGATTTGTATGTGTTATTAAACCTGATAAACCATTACAATATGTGCATAGGTTGACTCTGTAGAGGGTAGTGACCTCTGAAGCCACCCCCGAGGAATACAGTAACTCATGGTCACAGTGGCACCTGATTCGTGGTCTGCGGTGACATTTGGGATGACTATAACCTCATCGCCTTCCTGTACTCCCAAAGAGGGCATGCCAGTTCTCGGAGGGACCAACAGTCAGCAGCGGGTGCTCCGACCCTCCGATCAAGAGTGAGATCCAGGACCTCCCTCACCTAACAGAGTTTCCACCCCCCCCCTCCCAAATGGAATGATCCAGTGGAATCAGTGGCATAGAATTCGGGCATTCGGGTAAGTGAGGGTGTGCTATGTCAGCGGGTGTGATAATAAATATGTCGTAAGGGGACTCCAAATATCCACTGGTCTGGACGCTGTGGGTAGCAGCTCAGCATAGCAGAGCAGTGTATCTTGGCAATGCACCATGTTGTCGATCCAGTCTTTGTATTTAGGATCCCTGCCCCTACCCCATCTGCAGGCGATTAGCCTCTTCACAAGGAGGAAAGCAACGGTGGCAAACCGGCGAACTGGTTTCTTAATGGTTTTCGTGTACCCCAGGAGTGCCTGCATCGGAGATGGTGTAAGTGAGACTCCTATCATTTCCGAAATCCCGGAATATATTTGTTGCCAGTAGTCGGCTATTTCCCGGCAGCCCCAAGCCATGTGCAAAAAATCTGCCTCTGGTGTGCGGCATCGCCAACAGAGATCATCCCCTCGGAGGCCCACCCTACAAATGTGAACTGGAGTACAATAAAGACGATGCAGGAACTTGTAGTGGATAACCCTGAATCGACTACTGGAGGAGATCTGTGCGGTCTGGAGACAACAATAACTCCAGAGTTCGTCCTCTATGGGTATCCCTAAGTCAGCCTCCCACCTGGTGCGGGCCCTGCAGGTTCCCGGGTCGGACACCGCACGTATAGAGTGATATAGATTGGAGACCGCGTGTGCCGGAGTGGAAGCTTTAAGCAGCTGATGTAGAGGGTCTAGAGTGGGTGGTTCTTCCGGGAATCCCTCGGTCAGCGATCGCACCCCTCCCCGCAGACGAGTGTAAAGAAATGTATCCATGGGAGTGGGTGTGAGGTCCGCCAGCATGTGCGATTGAGACCGAAATAACCCGTTATGGTACAGGTCTCCCCACGTCTTGATGTTGCGTTTGGCCATAAATTTCTTAAATATTTGCTCCTGCAGAATGGGGAGCCGGGGATGATATGCCAGAGGCAGCAGAGGAGAATACAGAAGTGTCATTCTGGCTTCTTTTGCTATCTTACGCCACGCTAGAGCCGAGCTGGAGACTGTGGTGTGGTGTGCAGCCCTAGTCTCCGGCGCACTAAAGATGGCACCCTCCAGTGGGATAGGATCCACTAGCCAGTGTTCCACCGCTATGTGTGGCATAAAGGGAGTGGGGCAAATCCAATGGTGAACATAATGGGCCTGAGCGCTGTAGTAATAAAGTTCGAGCTCCGGTAAATCGAAGCCCCCCTGGGCGAATGGGCGAGTCAAGACGTCCCAGCTCAGGCGCGGCCTCTTCCCCCCCCACACCAATCGGATGAGCTCGGAGCGCAGTAGGCGGAAGAAGGACCTGCCCGGGTAATATGGGATATTTAAGAAGAGGTAAAGTAGCTTGGGAAGGATCACCATTTTAATGAGAGACGCCCGCCCTGCAAAAGAAAGGGGCAGCGTGATCCATCTGGTCACGCAAGTTTGGATATGGTCAAACGTGCGACCATAATTCATCCGCATCAGTTCCGTCCTATCACGGGAGAGTAGAATGCCCAGGTAGCGGACTTCGTCCTCACACCATCTCAGAGGGTAATCTAGCTGAAAAGGCTGGGCGGCCGCGGTGAGCGGGAAGATAGTGGATTTTCCCCAATTAATGTGTATACCTGACAGGCCAGCAAACCGAATGACTTCCCTCAAGATAGGGTTAAGATTAGCAGCAGGGTCGCGGATGTATAGCGTGATGTCGTCCGCATACAATGATATGAGCACTTCCCTTTGAAGACATCGCAGAGCCCTTTCCCGGTGATGTTGTCGAAGACGAGCAGCTAGCGGTTCCATCGCTATGGTGAACAATAATGGGGAGAGGGGGCACCCCTGACGAGTTCCCCTGGATACAGCAAAGGCCTCAGAAATCCGACCATTCACCCCCACCCGAGCCACTGGTCTGCGGTAAAGGATACCGATCCATTGCGTAAATCCTATCGGCATCCCCATGTTCCGCAGGATACATTGGAGATAGTCCCACTCTAGGGAGTCGAATGCCTTGGTGGCGTCCAGTAGGACAGCCGCCAGAGGCAAGTTAGGGTCCACATTGTCCACTATAGAGAAGAGGGTCCGGAGGTTGTGGGAGGTGGCTCTGCCGGGGACAAATCCTGCTTGGTCTGCCAGTACCAGGCCCCCCAATATTAGCTGCAAGCGATTGGCCAGTACTTTGGCCAAGATTTTTGCATCACAATTGATTAGTGAGAGTGGCCTGTAGGAGTCAGTAATGTGTGATCTTTGACTCCTGGCATTTCACAAGCAGGCGGCCAGGAAACGGTTTCAGCCTATCAACCACTGAGGAGACGCAGCCTCTGAATGAGGAATGAGGAAGCAATGAATACATCCAGCCTATCACAGGAACAGCCCTGAGTGTTCCGAATTATAAATTCTCCATGTCACTGTTTGTCGTTGAGCCCAAGTAGCTCGCCGTGATCGTATAGTGGTTAGTACTCTGCGTTGTGGCCGCAGCAACCTCGGTTGGAATCCGAGTCACGGCATTGTGGTTGGCAATGTCATGGCAGTTGGGTGTTAATTTTACAGAATTAGCAAATGTACCAGTAGTTTTTGTAAAATGTCTATTAAAAACAGATCCTTTCAAATATTTAAACCATCTAACAACAAATGATTTAAACTCGCATGATTATAAGCTGTAGCTATAATGTATTTACTTACATAAATTATCGTTCTTGAACCTATTGGGGGTGGAGGGGGAGCGGAGCTCACCCCCCAGGTGCAGTTGAGTGACCTGTGTTGTGGCTCTCTAGAGGGAAGGCACAAATTTTGCTGTCACCCAGCCCAATCCAGACGTGTATTGGGGCCAGGTTTCAGGCAAATAGAGCAGTAAGTGCAGAGAAATATTCACTCTCTAAAAGTGGCATTTCTAAAATAGTAAAGTTAAATCCAACCTCACCAGTAAGTAGGATTTTCAATAAATAAATAAAGCTACTCCTCTCCGATATGGAATTACCAAATAAAAAGTATAGGGGAATACCCAGAGCTAAACAATGAGAGGGGTAGACCTCACAGTAGTGAAAAATGAAATAGACTGTTTGGTACTTACAGGACATGCGAACCACCAAAGTACATATCTTATTTTTTACTTACATAGCATCATGCACCTAGGACTACCTAGGGCCTCCCTTAGGGGTAAATTATATGTAATAAAAGGGGAGTTTAAGGCTTGGCAAGTAGGCTGGGACTCCCCTGGGAGACCCCTGAGTCTATGCCCAGAACCATAACTCTGCCAGTCGAGTACGTACCTAAAAGCCGATAACTCACTTTTCTTCCATGGGCTAACATTGAGTGGTTTCACTTGGAAATTCTTCTAAGTGGTGTGGAGTTTTGGAACTTTAAAATATTCATCTAAAATCAGCCGAACAACGAATTCTGATTTACTCACCTGTTATCAGGAGAGACCTCAGTGCTGCATCTTGGAGCTCAGTACTGACCCTGAAAAGTAATTTTAACCGTACTTACCAGTAACTCGAATTTCCTTCCATGGGATATCATTGCCTGCTTTTTGCTGAAAATGTTCTAAGTGTCGATTTTTGAAACTTACAAATATTCTTTTAAAATCGTACCAACTGTGAAAACGTAATTGTTTACCTGTTTTAGATAGATGTCCCAGTACTGAGCCTAGGAGCCCAGCACTGGATTACAAAAATAACGAGAACGTACTTTACCCGTAACTTGAATTTTCTTCCGTAGGAAACCATTGACTGTTTTTCTGTGAAATTTCTTCTAAGTGTCGATTTTGCAAACATGTAAATATTCCTTAAAAATCGCCTGTATAACTTAAACGCAGTTTCTCAACTGCTTACAGGTGGTACAGTAGTGCTGGATCTAGGATCCAACACTGACCTAGAAAAAGTAACCATAACCCCACTTACCTGCTAAGTGAATTTCCTTCCATAGGATAACATTGGGAATTTGATCAGCAAAAGTTTCTAAGTGTCAACTTTTAAAATAGCAAAATATTGCTTAAAAATCACAACAGTAACTAAAACGAATTTACTCACGTGTTTCCAAGAACTGTCCCAGGACTGAATCTAGGATCCAGTCCTGGATTTAGAAAAGTAATCCTGAAAGTAATTAATTGCATATAACTTAAAATTCCCATTGAGCTCAAAGTATTATTGTGATTCAAATTGTGTTGCCTATTGCAATACACTGTAACTATTACCTGCAAAAGTCAATTGCCTATTGCAAAGTATTTAACTAAAGCATCTCATTCTGAGAAAGTATATTTTGATACCTATTGTTGGTTCTAAAATAAAACAACAATATCTTTTTTATGCTAACCAATGGCCTAGAGTTCAGTTCTTGAGTGTGTGAGACCATTTGCTGACTGAGTGTGTACAACAAATGTTTTACACTGTACTCTGATACTGCCTTACTGCTCGGCAAGCTACCACTTTAGAGAGTAAGGTTATATCTAACTTTAGCCTCTGCCAAACCTCTGGGGACTGGGGACTCTGTGCACACTGTACCTATTTGGGAACAGTATATACAGAGCCACTTTCTCACAGTAGTGATAAAGGGATTAGAGTCCTAAGGCCAACATAAAGACACAGCAAAACGTGAGGTGAAAAGCGAAAAGGTTGATGGTAGGCCACCTTAAGGATGCCAGGTCTAACAAAAATGAACTAAGGATTACATGAGTAAAACATCAGGTTTCTCTACTGCATTTGGTGAGACAAGTGGGCCTTCTTTTATCTTCCATTCAAGCAATCTTTGACAGACCCCTTTATTATAGAGCTTTTCAAGGATTAAAGATAAGGCACTTACAAAGGAGTCCCAAATACTCAGAGATGGTTGACTTCTGTAATATGGGTCGTAGACTAAAAGCAGCGCAAAAACAGAGTGCAACAGGGTCCAAAAAATTGAGTGCCACAAGAGAGTTTGAATGCAAGCGTATCCTTTTACAGATCCAGAGATATACTCATGCAATTTTTGTTTTTAGGACAGAACGTGCATGATGAAAAAAACATTGTTTTTAAAAAGCGCATTGCAGAATATCAGTACTTTGATGTGGGAAAACTTCAAAACTTTCAAACAAAATATTTGTATGCAGCTTACAGTAAGTTGTTGTGGCCGAGTGGTTATGGCGATGGACTAGAAATCCATTGGGGTATCCCCGCGCAGGTTCGAATCCTGCCAACAACGAGAATCTTTTTATTATCGGCTACAATTTCAGAAGTTAACCTTTAGTATTTCTTCCATTTCAGTTTTATAAATAGGTGGCTTATTTTTGTGTCACTATTGCCTCTCCACATATTTGTTATCGCTACCTCTTTCCTGTCTTTGCTACACCTCATTCCTACTTTAGCACTGGTGTAAACGCTTCAAATTATTATACCGTTGCTCTCTCATTCATACCTGCGCATGCACTTGAAAGTTACTTTACCAATAAAAGACGCAAAGAGAGAAATAGAACAAAAGTGCTGGCTGGATTGGCAAACACACTTCATAAAACTGCATTTTCTTTTTTATTCTCCCCCGTGTTACATGCTTAACCTCTCCATGTGTAATTTCTCTCAACCTGCTGTCCCAGGAAGAGAATTTCATCTACAGGCTCTTTCTGTGTTTTTCTCCCTAGTCTGTCTTTCCCATTTCTTAGCTGTGTAACTGTTCCTTTATGCGCTCTATTTAAATGCCATTAATCTCATTTGAGCTCCTTGCTCCCGCTCCTGTTTTCTCCACCTCTCTTACTGCCAGTTTTCTCTTTCTCTGTGGTTGGTGGCTACTTTCCTGAGCTTCCAAAGCCACGTGGTTCCTGCCTCTTGTTTTCAGACTTGAATTGGAAAAGGAACCATATTACCAAGCCTTTACCACTCACACACGGCGGAAGTTTATACTTTAATTCAGTAAGCTAAGAAAAGCGTATTGTGGGTCCCCTACGAGCCATGGTGCTTGCTTCATCATGATTTGGCACCAGTCATTAGCCGCAGCTCTGCTAATGAGCCACTGAGGTCAGTTTCAATATTTACTCAAAAACATAACCATGCAACCCACCCCTCAACTGTGTATTTATCTTGCTTTTCTGCTGTTCGTGTGATTAGCTGGGAGGAGCTCACGGCGACATCCTCCCTATGAAAGTGTAGATGGATCACTCTCTAACTCTTTCTTGCTTCACATACAAATGGCTTGAAAGGTGCAGGGAAGATGCAGGTCTAACAGAGAGAATAGAAGGTCTGTGCCAGGTGGGTTTCTCTGCATTGGTGTCCCATCACAGGTCCGCAAGTGTATTGTGTGATCTTTGACTCCTGGCATTTCACAAGCAGGCGGGCAGGAAACGGTTTCAGCCTATCAACCACTGAGGAGACGCAGCCTCTGAATGAGGAATGAGGAAGCAATGAATACATCCAGCCTATCACAGGAACAGCCCTGAGTGTTCCGAATTATAAATTCTCCATGTCACTGTATGTCGTTGAGCCCAAGTAGCTCGCCGTGATCGTATAGTGGTTAGTACTCTGCGTTGTGGCTGCAGCAACCTCGGTTCGAATCTATGTCTCGGCATTGTGGATGGCAATGTCACGGCAGTTGGGTGTTAATTTTACAGAATTAGCAAATGTACCAGTGGTTTTTGTAAAATGTCTATTAAAAACAGATCCTTTCAAATATTTAAACCATCTAACAACAAATGATTTAAACTCGCATGATTATAAGCTGTAGCTATAATGTATTTACTTACATAAATTATCGTTCTTGAACCTATTGGGGGTGGAGGGGGAGCGGAGCTCACCCCCCAGGTGCAGTTGAGTGACCTGTGTTGTGGCTCTCTAGAGGGAAGGCACAAATTTTGCTGCCACCCAGCCCAATCCAGACGTGTATTGCGGCCAGGTTTCAGGCAAATAGAGCAGTAAGTGCAGAGAAATGTTCACTCTCTAAAAGTGGCATTTCTAAAATAGTAAAGTTAAATCCAACCTCACCAGTAAGTAGGATTTTCAATAAATAAATAAAGCTACTCCTCTCCGATATGGAATTACCAAATAAAAAGTATAGGGGAATACCCAGAGCTAACCTATGAGAGGGGTAGACCTCACAGTAGTGAAAAATGAAATAGACTGTTTGGTACTTACAGGACACGCGAACCACCAAAGTACATATCTTATTTTTTACTTACATAGCATCATGCACCTAGGACTACCTAGGGCCTACCTTAGGTGTAAATTATATGTAATAAAAGGGGAGTTTAAGGCTTGGCAAGTAGGCTGGGACTCCCCTGGGAGACCCCTGAGTCTATGCCCAGAACCATAACTCTGCCAGTCGAGTACTTACCTAAAAGCCGATAACCCACTTTTCTTCCATAGGCTAACATTGAGTGGTTTCACTTGGAAATTCTTCTAAGTGGTGTGGAGTTTTGGAACATTAAAATATTCATCTAAAATCAGCCGAACAACGAATTCTGATTTACTCACCTGTTATCAGGAGAGACCTCAGTGCTGCATCTTGGAGCTCAGTACTGACCCTGAAAAGTAATTTTAACCGTACTTACCAGTAACTCGAATTTCCTTCCATGGGATATCATTGCCTGCTTTTTGCTGAAAATGTTCTAAGTGTCGATTTTTGAAACTTACAAATATTCTTTAAAAATCGTACCAACTGTGAAAACGTAATTGTTTACCTGTTTTAGATAGATGTCCCAGTACTGAGCCTAGGAGCCCAGCACTGGATTACAAAAATAACGAGAACGTACTTTACCCGTAACTTGAATTTTCTTCCGTAGGAAACCATTGTCTGTTTTTCTGTGAAATTTCTTCTAAGTGTCGATTTTGCAAACATGTAAATATTCCTTAAAAATCGCCTGTATAACTTAAACGCAGTTTCTCAACTGCTTACAGGTGGTACAGTAGTGCTGGATCTAGGATCTAGTAACCATAACCCCACTTACCTGCTAAGTGAATTTCCTTCCATAGGATAACATTGGTAATTTGATCAGCAAAAGTTTCTAAGTGTCAACTTTTAAAATAGCAAAATATTGCTTAAAAATCACAACAGTAACTAAAACGAATTTACTCACTTGTTTCCAAGAACTGTCCCAGGACTGAATCTAGGATCCAGTCCTGGATTTAGAAAAGTAATCCTGAAAGTAATTAATTGCATATAACTTAAAATTCCCATTGAGCTCAAAGTATTATTGTGATTCAAATTGTGTTGCCTATTGCAATAAACTGTAACTATTACCTGCAAAAGTCAATTGCCTATTGCAAAGTATTTAACTAAAGCATCTCATTCTGAGAAAGTATATTTTGATACCTATTGTTGGTTCTAAAATAAAACAACAATATCTTTTTTATGCTAACCAATGGCCTAGAGTTCAGTTCTTGAGTGTGTGAGACCATTTGCTGACTGAGTGTGTACAACAAATGTTTTACACTGTACTCTGATACTGCCTTACTGCTCGGCAAGCTACCACTTTAGAGAGTAAGGTTATATCTAACTTTAGCCTCTGCCAAACCTCTGGGGACTGGGGACTCTGTGCACACTGTACCTATTTGGGAACAGTATATACAGAGCCACTTTCTCACAGTAGTGATAAAGGGATTAGAGTCCTAAGGCCAACATAAAGACACAGCAAAACGTGAGGTGAAAAGCGAAAAGGTTGATGGTAGGCCACCTTAAGGATGCCAGGTCTAACAAAAATGAACTAAGGATTACATGAGTAAAACATCAGGTTTCTCTACTGCATTTGGTGAGACAAGTGGGCCTTCTTTTATCTTCCATTCAAGCAATCTTTGACAGACCCCTTTATTATAGAGCTTTTCAAGGATTAAAGATAAGGCACTTACAAAGGAGTCCCAAATACTCAGAGATGGTTGACTTCTGTAATATGGGTCGTAGACTAAAAGCAGCGCAAAAACAGAGTGCAACAGGGTCCAAAAAATTGAGTGCCACAAGAGAGTTTGAATGCAAGCGTATCCTTTTACAGATCCAGAGATATACTCATGCAATTTTTGTTTTTAGGACAGAACGTGCATGATGAAAAAAACATTGTTTTTAAAAAGCGCATTGCAGAATATCAGTACTTTGATGTGGGAAAACTTCAAAACTTTCAAACAAAATATTTGTATGCAGCTTACAGTAAGTTGTTGTGGCCGAGTGGTTATGGCGATGGACTAGAAATCCATTGGGGTATCCCCGCGCAGGTTCGAATCCTGCCAACAACGAGAATCTTTTTATTATCGGCTACAATTTCAGAAGTTAACCTTTAGTATTTCTTCCATTTCAGTTTTATAAATAGGTGGCTTATTTTTGTGTCACTATTGCCTCTCCACATATTTGTTATCGCTACCTCTTTCCTGTCTTTGCTACACCTCATTCCTACTTTAGCACTGGTGTAAACGCTTCAAATTATTATACCGTTGCTCTCTCATTCATACCTGCGCATGCACTTGAAAGTTACTTTACCAATAAAAGACGCAAAGAGAGAAATAGAACAAAAGTGCTGGCTGGATTGGCAAACACAATTCATAAAACTGCATTTTCTTTTTTATTCTCCCCCGTGTTACATGCTTAACCTCTCCATGTGTAATTTCTCTCAACCTGCTGTCCCAGGAAGAGAATTTCATCTACAGGCTCTTTCTGTGTTTTTCTCCCTAGTCTGTCTTTCCCATTTCTTAGCTGTGTAACTGTTCCTTTATGCGCTCTATTTAAATGCCATTAATCTCATTTGAGCTCCTTGCTCCCGCTCCTGTTTTCTCCACCTCTCATACTGCCAGTTTTCTCTTTCTCTGTGGTTGGTGGCTACTTTCCTGAGCTTCCAAAGCCACGTGGTTCCTGCCTCTTGTTTTCAGACTTGAATTGGAAAAGGAACCATATTACCAAGCCTTTACCACTCACACACGGCGGAAGTTTATACTTTAATTCAGTAAGCTAAGAAAAGCGTATTGTGGGTCCCCTACGAGCCATGGTGCTTGCTTCATCATGATTTGGCACCAGTCATTAGCCGCAGATCTGCTAATGAGCCACTGAGGTCAGTTTCAATATTTACTCAAAAACATAACCATGCAGCCCACCCCTCAACTGTGTATTTATCTTGCTTTTCTGCTGTTCGTGTGATTAGCTGGGAGGAGCTCACGGCGACATCCTCCCTATAAAAGTGTAGATGGATCACTCTCTAACCCTTTCTTGCTTCACATACAAATGGCTTGAAAGGTGCAGGGAAGATGCAGGTCTAACAGAGAGAATAGAAGGTCTGTGCCAGGTGGGTTTCTCTGCATTGGTGTCCCATCACAGGTCCGCAAGTGTAATGTGTGATCTTTGACTCCTGGCATTTCACAAGCAGGCGGGCAGGAAACGGTTTCAGCCTATCAACCACTGAGGAGACGCAGCCTCTGAATGAGGAATGAGGAAGCAATGAATACATCCAGCCTATCACAGGAACAGCCCTGAGTGTTCCGAATTATAAATTCTCCATGTCACCGTTTGTCGTTGAGCCCAAGTAGCTCGCCGTGATCGTATAGTGGTTAGTACTCTGCGTTGTGGCCGCAGCAACCTCGTTTCGAATCTATGTCTCGGCATTGTGGATGGCAATGTCATGGCAGTTGGGTGATAATTTTACAGAATTAGCAAATGTACTAGTGGTTTTTGTAAAATGTCTATTAAAAACAGATCCTTTCAAATATTTAAACCATCTAACAACAAATGATTTAAACTCGCATGATTATAAGCTGTAGCTATAATGTATTTACTTACATAAATTATCGTTCTTGAACCTATTGGGGGTGGAGGGGGAGCGGAGCTCACCCCCCAGGTGCAGTTGAGTGACCTGTGTTGTGGTTCTCTAGAGGGAAGGCACAAATTTTGCTGCCACCCAGCCCAATCCAGACGTGTATTGCGGCCAGGTTTCAGGCAAATAGAGCAGTAAGTGCAGAGAAATGTTCACTCTCTAAAAGTGGCATTTCTAAAATAGTAAAGTTAAATCCAACCTCACCAGTAAGTAGGATTTTCAATAAATAAATAAAGCTACTCCTCTCCGATATGGAATTACCAAATAAAAAGTATAGGGGAATACCCAGAGCTAACCTATGAGAGGGGTAGACCTCACAGTAGTGAAAAATGAAATAGACTGTTTGGTACTTACAGGACACGCGAACCACCAAAGTACATATCTTATTTTTTACTTACATAGCATCATGCACCTAGGACTACCTAGGGCCTACCTTAGGTGTAAATTATATGTAATAAAAGGGGAGTTGAAGGCTTGGCAAGTAGGCTGGGACTCCCCTGGGAGACCCCTGAGTCTATGCCCAGAACCATAACTCTGCCAGTCGAGTACTTACCTAAAAGCCGATAACCCACTTTTCTTCCATAGGCTAACATTGAGTGGTTTCACTTGGAAATTCTTCTAAGTGGTGTGGAGTTTTGGAACTTTAAAATATTCATCTAAAATCAGCCGAACAACGAATTCTGATTTACTCACCTGTTATCAGGAGAGACCTCAGTGCTGCATCTTGGAGCTCAGTACTGACCCTGAAAAGTAATTTTAACCGTACTTACCAGTAACTCGAATTTCCTTCCATGGGATATCATTGCCTGCTTTTTGCTAAAAATGTTCTAAGTGTCGATTTTTGAAACTTACAAATATTCTTTAAAAATCGTACCAACTGTGAAAACGTAATTGTTGACCTGTTTTAGATAGATGTCCCAGTACTGAGCCTAGGAGCCCAGCACTGGATTACAAAAGTAACGAGAACGTACTTTACCCGTAACTTGAATTTTCTTCCATAGAAAACCATTGACTATTTTTCTGTGAAATTTCTTCTAAGTGTCGATTTTGGAAACATTTAAATATTCCTTAAAAATCGCCTGTATAACTTAAACGCAGTTTCTCAACTGCTTACAAGTGGTACAGTAGTGCTGGATCTAGGATCCAACACTGACCTAGAAAAAGTAACCATAACCCCACTTACCTGCTAAGTGAATTTCCTTCCATAGGATAACATTGGTAATTTGATCAGCAAAAGTTTCTAAGTGTCAACTTTTAAAAGAGCAAAATATTGCTTAAAAATCACAACAGTAACTAAAACGAATTTACTCACTTGTTTCCAAGAACTGATCCAGGACTGAATCTAGGATCCAGTCCTGGATTTAGAAAAGTAATCCTGAAAGTAATTAATTGCATATAACTTAAAATTCCCATTGAGCTCAATGTTTTATTGTGATTCAAATTGTGTTGCCTATTGCAATAAACTGTAACTATTACCTGCAAAAGTCAATTGCCTATTGCAAAGTATTTAACTAAAGCATCTCATTCTCAGAAAGTATATTTTGATACCTATTGTTGGTTCTAAAATAAAACAACAATATCTTTTTTATGCAAACCAATGGCCTAAAGTTCAGTTCTTGAGTGTGTGAGACCATTTGCTGACTGAGTGTGTACAACAAATGTTTTACACTGTACTCTGATACTGCCTTACTGCTCGGCAAGCTACCACTTTAGAGAGTAAAGTTATATCTAACTTTAGCCTCTGCCAAACCTCTGGGGACTGGGGATTCTGTGCACACTGTACCTATTTGGGAACAGTATATACAGAGCCACTTTCTCACAGTAGTGATAAAGGGATTAGAGTCCTAAGGCCAACATAAAGACACAGCAAAACGTGAGGTGAAAAGCAAAAAGGTTGCTGGTAGGCCACCTTAAGGATGCCAGGTCTAACAAAAATGAACTAAGGATAACATGAGTAAAACATCAGGTTTCTCTACTGCATTTGGTGAGACAAGTGGGCCTTCTTTTATCTTCCATTCAAGCAATCTTTGACAGACCCCTTTATTATAGAGCTTTTCAAGGATTAAAGATAAGGCACTTACAAAGGAGTCCCAAATACTCAGAGATGGTTGACTATTGTAATATGGGTCGTAGACTAAAAGCAGCGCAAAAACAGAGAGCAACAGGGTCCAAAAAATTGAGTGCCACAACAGAGTTTGAATGCGAACGTATCCTTTTACAGATCCAGAGATATACTCATGCAATTTTTGTTTTTAGGACAGAACGTGCATGATGAAAAAAACATTGTTTTTAAAAAGCGCATTGCAGAATATCAGTACTTTGATGTGGGAAAACTTCAAAACTTTCAAACAAAATATTTGTATGCAGCTAACAGTAAGTTGTTGTGGCCGAGTGGTTAAGGTGATGGACTAGAAATCCATTGGGGTATCCCCGCGCAGGTTCGAATCCTGCCAACAAATAGAATCTTTTTATTATGGGCTACAATTTCAGAAGTTAACATTTAGTATTTCTTCCATTTCAGTTTTATAAATAGGTGGCTTATTTTTGTGTCACTATTGCCTCTCCACATATTTGTTATCGCTACCTCTTTCATGTCTTTGCTACACCTCATTCCTACTTTAGCACTGGTGTAAACGCTTCAAATTATTATACCGTTGCTCTCTCATTCATACCTGCGCATGCACTTGAAAGTTACTTTACCAATAAAAGACGCAAAGAGAGAAATAGAACAAAAGTGCTGGCTGGATTGGCAAACACACTTCATAAAACTGCATTTTCTTTTTTATTCTCCCCCGTGTTACATGCTTAACCTCTCCATGTGTAATATCTCTTAACCTGCTGTCCCAGGAAGAGAATTTCATCTACAGGCTCTTTCTGTGTTTTTTTCCCTAGTCTGTCTTTCCCATTTCTTAGCTGTGTAACTGTTCCTTTACGTGCTCTATTTAAATGCCATTAATCTCATTTGAGCTCCTTGCTCCCGCTCCTGTTTTCTCCACCTCTCATACTGCCAGTTTTCTCTTTCTCTGTGGTTGGTGGCTACTTTCCTGAGCTTCCAAAGCCACGTGGTTCCTGCCTCTTGTTGTCAGACTTGAATTGGAAAAGGAACCATATTAACAAGCCTTTACCACTCACACACGGCGGAAGTTTATACTTTAATTCAGTGAACTAAGAAAAGCGTGTTGTGGGTCCCCTACGAGCCATGGTGCTTGCTTCATCATGATTTGGCACCAGTCATTAGCCGCAGCTCTGCTAATGAGCCACTGAGGTCAGTTTCAATAATTACTCAAAAACATAACCATGCAGCCCACCCCTCAACTGTGTATTTATCTTGCTTTTCTGCTGTTCGTGTGATTAGCTGGGAGGAGCTCACGGCGACAACCTCCCTATAAAAGTGTAGATGGATCACTCTCTAACTCTTTCTTGCTTCACATACAAATGGCTTGAAAGGTGCAGGGAAGATGCAGGTCTAATAGACAGAATAGAAGGTCTGTTCCAGGTGGGTTTCTCTGCATTGGTGTCCCATCACAGGTCCGCAAGTGTAATGTGTGATCTTTGACTCCTGGCATTTCACAAGCAGGCGGCCAGGAAACGGTTTCAGCCTATCAACCACTGAGGAGACGCAGCCTCTGAATGAGGAATGAGGAAGCAATGAATACATCCAGCCTATCACAGGAACAGCCCTGAGTGTTCCGAATTATAAATTCTCCATGTCACTGTTTGTCGTTGAGCCCAAGTAGCTCGCCGTGATCGTATAGTGGTTAGTACTCTGCGTTGTGGCCGCAGCAACCTCGGTTGGAATCCGAGTCACGGCATTGTGATTGGCAATGTCATGGCAGTTGGGTGTTAATTTTACAGAATTAGCAAATGTACCAGTAGTTTTTGTAAAATGTCTATTAAAAACAGATCCTTTCAAATATTTAAACCATCTAACAACAAATGATTTAAACTCGCATGATTATAAGCTGTAGCTATAATGTATTTACTTACATAAATTATCGTTCTTGAACCTATTGGGGGTGGAGGGGGAGCGGAGCACACCCCCCAGGTGCAGTTGAGTGACCTGTGTTGTGGCTCTCTAGAGGGAAGGCACACATTTTGCTGTCACCCAGCCCAATCCAGACGTGTATTGGGGCCAGGTTTAAGGCAAATAGAGCAGTAAGTGCAGAGAAATATTCACTCTCTAAAAGTGGCATTTCTAAAATAGTAAAGTTAAATCCAACCTCACCAGTAAGTAGGATTTTCAATAAATAAATAAAGCTACTCCTCTCCGATATGGAATTACCAAATAAAAAGTATAGGGGAATACCCAGAGCTAACCAATGAGAGGGGTAGACCTCACAGTAGTGAAAAATGAAATAGACTGTTTGGTACTTACAGGACATGCGAACCACCAAAGTACATATCTTATTTTTTACTTACATAGCATCATGCACCTAGGACTACCTAGGGCCTACCTTAGGGGTAAATTATATGTAATAAAAGGGGAGTTTAAGGCTTGGCAAGTAGGCTGGGACTCCCCTGGGAGACCCCTGAGTCTATGCCCAGAACCATAACTCTGCCAGTCGAGTACTTACCTAAAAGCCGATAACTCACTTTTCTTCCATAGGCTAACATTGAGTGGTTTCACTTGGAAATTCTTCTAAGTGGTGTGGAGTTTTGGAACTTTAAAATATTCATCTAAAATCAGCCGGACAACGAATTCTGATTTACTCACCCGTTATCAGGAGAGACCTCAGTGCTGCATCTTGGAGCTCAGTACTGACCCTGAAAAGTAATTTTAACCGTACTTACCAGTAACTCGAATTTCCTTCCATGGGATATCATTGCCTGCTTTTTGCTGAAAATTTTCTAAGTGTCGATTTTTGAAACTTACAAATATTCTTTAAAAATCGTACCAACTGTGAAAACGTAATTGTTTACCTGTTTTAGATAGATGTCCCAGTACTGAGCCTAGGAGCCCAGCACTGGATTACAAAAGTAACGAGAACGTACTTTGCCCGTAACTTGAATTTTCTTCCATAGGAAACCATTGACTGTTTTTCTGTGAAATTTCTTCTAAGTGTCGATTTTGCAGACATGTAAATATTCCTTAAAAATTGCCTGTATAACTTAAACGCAGTTTCTCAACTGCTTACAGGTGATACAGTAGTGCTGGATCTAGGATCCAACACTGACCTAGAAAAAGTAACCATAACCCCACTTACCTGCTAAGTGAATTTCCTTCCATAGGATAACATTGGTAATTTGATCAGCAAAAGTTTCTAAGTGTCAACTTTTAAAATAGCAAAATATTGCTTAAAAATCACAACAGTAACTAAAACGAATTTACTCACTTGTTTCCAAGAACTGTCCCAGGACTGAATCTAGGATCCAGTCCTGGATTTAGAAAAGTAATCCTGAAAGTAATTAATTGCATATAACTTAAAATTCCCATTGAGCTCAATGTATTATTGTGATTCAAATTGTGTTGCCTATGGCAATAAACTGTAACTATTACCTGCAAAAGTCAATTGCCTATTGCAAAGTATTTAACTAAAGCATCTCATTCTGAGAAAGTATATTTTGATACCTATTGTTGGTTCTAAAATAAAACAACAATATCTTTTTTATGCAAACCAATGGCCTAGAGTTCAGTTCTTGAGTGTGTGAGACCATTTGCTGACTGAGTGTGTACAACAAATGTTTTACACTGTACTCTGATACTGCCTTACTGCTCGGCAAGCTACCACTTTAGAGAGTAAGGTTATATCTAACTTTAGCCTCTGCCAAACCTCTGGGGACTGGGGACTCTGTGCACACTGTACCTATTTGGGAACAGTATATACAGAGCCACTTTCTCACAGTAGTGATAAAGGGATTAGAGTCCTAAGGCCAACATAAAGACACAGCAAAACGTGAGGTGAAAAGCAAAAAGGTTGCTGGTAGGCCACCTTAAGGATGCCAGGTCTAACAAAAATGAACTAAGGATAACATGAGTAAAACATCAGGTTTCTCTACTGCATTTGGTGAGACAAGTGGGCCTTCTTTTATCTTCCATTCAAGCAATCTTTGACAGACCCCCTTATTATAGAGCTTTTCAAGGATTAAAGATAAGGCACTTACAAAGGAGTCCCAAATACTCAGAGATGGTTGACTTCTGTAATATGGGTCGTAGACTAAAAGCAGCGCAAAAACAGAGAGCAACAGGGTCCAAAAAATTGAGTGCCACAAGAGAGTTTGAATGCAAGCGTATCCTTTTACAGATCCAGAGATATACTCATGCAATTTTTGTTTTTAGGACAGAACGTGCATGATGAAAAAAACATTGTTTTTAAAAAGTGCATTGCAGAATATCAGTACTTTGATGTGGGAAAACTTCAAAACTTTCAAACAAAATATTTGTATGCAGCTTACAGTAAGTTGTTGTGGCCGAGTGGTTAAGGCGATGGACTAGAAATCCATTGGGGTATCCCCGCGCAGGTTCGAATCCTGCCAAAAACGAGAATCTTTTTATTATCGGCTACAATTTCAGAAGTTAACCTTTAGTATTTCTTCCATTTCAGTTTTAAAAATAGGTGGCTTATTTTTGTGTCACTATTGCCTCCCCACATATTTGTTATCGCTACCTCTTTCATGTCTTTGCTACACCTCATTCCTACTTTAGCACTGGTGTAAACGCTTCAAATTATTATACCGTTGCTCTCTCATTCATACCTGCGCATGCACTTGAAAGTTACTTTACCAATAAAAGACGCAAAGAGAGAAATAGAACCAAAGTGCTGGCTGGATTGGCAAACACACTTCATAAAACTGCATTTTCTTTTTTATTCTCCCCCGTGTTACATGCTTAACCTCTCCATGTGTAATTTCTCTTAACCTGCTGTCCCAGGAAGAGAATTTCATCTACAGGCTCTTTCTGTGTTTTTCTCCCTAGTCTGTCTTTCCCATTTCTTAGCTGTGTAACTGTTCCTTTATGCGCTCTATTTAAATGCCATTAATCTCATTTGAGCTCCTTGCTCCCGCTCCTGTTTTCTCCACCTCTCATACTGCCAGTTTTCTCTTTCTCTGTGGTTGGTGGCTACTTTCCTGAGCTTCCAAAGCCACGTGGTTCCTGCCTCTTGTTTTCAGACTTGAATTGGAAAAGGAACCATATTAACAAGCCTTTACCACTCACACACGGCGGAAGTTTATACTTTAATTCAGTAAGCTAAGAAAAGCGTATTGTGGGTCCCCTACGAGCCATGGTGCTTGCTTCATCATGATTTGGCACCAGTCATTAGCCGCAGCTCTGCTAATGAGCCACTGAGGTCAGTTTCAATATTTACTCAAAAACATAACCATGCAGCCCACCCCTCAACTGTGTATTTATCTTGCTTTTCTGCTGTTCGTGTGATTAGCTGGGAGGAGCTCACGGCGACATCCTCCCTATAAAAGTGTAGATGGATCACTCTCTAACTCTTTCTTGCTTCACATACAAATGGCTTGAAAGGTGCAGGGAAGATGCAGGTCTAACAGACAGAATAGAAGGTCTGTGCCAGGTGGGTTTCTCTGCATTGGTGTCCCATCACAGGTCCGCAAGTGTAATGTGTGATCTTTGACTCCTGGCATTTCACAAGCAGGCGGCCAGGAAACGGTTTCAGCCTATCAACCACTGAGGAGACGCAGCCTCTGAATGAGGAATGAGGAAGCAATGAATACATCCACCCTATCACAGGGACACGCCTGAGTGTTCCGAATTATAAATTCTCCATGTCACTGTTTGTCGTTGAGCCCAAGTAGCTCGCCGTGATCGTATACTGGTTAGTACTCTGCGTTGTGGCCGCAGCAACCTCGGTTCGAATCCGAGTCACGGCATTGTGGTTGGCAATGTCATGGCAGTTGGGTGTTAATTTTACAGAATTAGCAAATGTACCAGTAGTTTTTGTAAAATGTCTATTAAAAACAGATCCTTTCAAATATTTAAACCATCTAACAACAAATGATTTAAACTCGCATGATTATAAGCTGTAGCTATAATTTATTTACTTACATAAATTATCGTTCTTGAACCTATTGGGGGTGGAGGGGGAGCGGAGCTCACCCCCCAGGTGCAGTTGAGTGACCTGTGTTGTGGCTCTCTAGAGGGAAGGCACAAATTTTGCTGTCACCCAGCCCAATCCAGACGTGTATCGGGGCCAGGTTTCAGGCAAATAGAGCAGTAAGTGCAGAGAAATATTCACTCTCTAAAAGTGGCATTTCTAAAATAGTAAAGTTAAATCCAACCTCACCAGTAAGTAGGATTTTCAATAAATAAATAAAGCTACTCCTCTCCGATATGGAATTACCAAATAAAAAGTATAGGGGAATACCCAGAGCTAACCTATGAGAGGGGTAGACCTCACAGTAGTGAAAAATGAAATAGACTGTTTGGTACTTACAGGACATGCGAACCACCAAAGTACATATCTTATTTTTTACTTACATAGCATCGTGCACCTAGGACTACCTAGGGCCTACCTTAGGGGTAAATTATATGTAATAAAAGGGGAGTTTAAGGCTTGGCAAGTAGGCTGGGACTCCCCTGGGAGACCCCTGGTCTATGCCCAGAACCATAACTCTGCCAGTCGAGTACTTACCTAAAAGCCGATAACTCACTTTTCTTCCATAGGCTAACATTGAGTGGTTTCACTTGGAAATTCTTCTAAGTGGTGTGGAGTTTTGGAACTTTAAAATATTCATCTAAAATCAGCCGGACAACGAATTCTGATTTACTCACCCGTTATCAGGAGAGACCTCAGTGCTGCATCTTGGAGCTCAGTACTGACCCTGAAAAGTAATTTTAACCGTACTTACCAGTAACTCGAATTTCCTTCCATGGGATATCATTGCCTGCTTTTTGCTGAAAATGTTCTAAGTGTCGATTTTTGAAACTTATAAATATTCTTTAAAAATCGTACCAACTGTGAAAACGTAATTGTTTACCTGTTTTAGATAGATGTCCCAGTACTGAGCCTAGGAGCCCAGCACTGGATTACAAAAATAACGAGAACGTACTTTACCCGTAACTTGAATTTTCTTCCATAGGAAACCATTGACTGTTTTTCTGTGAAATTTCTTCTAAGTGTCGATTTTGCAAACATGTAAATATTCTTAAAAAAATCGCCTGTATAACTTAAACGCAGTTTCTCAACTGCTTACAGGTGGTACAGTAGTGCTGGATCTAGGATCCAACACTGACCTAGAAAAAGTAACCATAACCCCACTTACCTGCTAAGTGAATTTCCTTCCATAGGATAACATTGGTAATTTGATCAGCAAAAGTTTCTAAGTGTCAACTTTTAAAATAGCAAAATATTGCTTAAAAATCACAACAGTAACTAAAACGAATTTACTCACTTGTTTCCAAGAACTGTCCCAGGACTGAATCTAGGATCCAGTCCTGGATTTAGAAAAGTAATCCTGAAAGTAATTAATTGCATATAACTTAAAATTCCCATTGAGCTCAAAGTATTATTGTGATTCAAATTGTGTTGCCTATTGCAATAAACTGTAACTATTACCTGCAAAAGTCAATTGCCTATTGCAAAGTATTTAACTAAAGCATCTCATTCTGAGAAAGTATATTTTGATACCTATTGTTGGTTCTAAAATAAAACAACAATATCTTTTTTATGCTAACCAATGGCCTAGAGTTCAGTTCTTGAGTGTGTGAGACCATTTGCTGACTGAGTGTGTACAACAAATGTTTTACACTGTACTCTGATACTGCCTTACTGCTCGGCAAGCTACCACTTTAGAGAGTAAGGTTATATCTAACTTTAGCCTCTGCCAAACCTCTGGGGACTGGGGACTCTGTGCACACTGTACCTATTTGGGAACAGTATATACAGAGCCACTTTCTCACAGTAGTGATAAAGGGATTAGAGTCCTAAGGCCAACATAAAGACACAGCAAAACGTGAGGTGAAAAGCGAAAAGGTTGATGGTAGGCCACCTTAAGGATGCCAGGTCTAACAAAAATGAACTAAGGATTACATGAGTAAAACATCAGGTTTCTCTACTGCATTTGGTGAGACAAGTGGGCCTTCTTTTATCTTCCATTCAAGCAATCTTTGACAGACCCCTTTATTATAGAGCTTTTCAAGGATTAAAGATAAGGCACTTACAAAGGAGTCCCAAATACTCAGAGATGGTTGACTTCTGTAATATGGGTCGTAGACTAAAAGCAGCGCAAAAACAGAGTGCAACAGGGTCCAAAAAATTGAGTGCCACAAGAGAGTTTGAATGCAAGCGTATCCTTTTACAGATCCAGAGATATACTCATGCAATTTTTGTTTTTAGGACAGAACGTGCATGATGAAAAAAACATTGTTTTTAAAAAGCGCATTGCAGAATATCAGTACTTTGATGTGGGAAAACTTCAAAACTTTCAAACAAAATATTTGTATGCAGCTTACAGTAAGTTGTTGTGGCCGAGTGGTTATGGCGATGGACTAGAAATCCATTGGGGTATCCCCGCGCAGGTTCGAATCCTGCCAACAACGAGAATCTTTTTATTATCGGCTACAATTTCAGAAGTTAACCTTTAGTATTTCTTCCATTTCAGTTTTAAAAATAGGTGGCTTATTTTTGTGTCACTATTGCCTCCCCACATATTTGTTATCGCTACCTCTTTCATGTCTTTGCTACACCTCATTCCTACTTTAGCACTGGTGTAAACGCTTCAAATTATTATACCGTTGCTCTCTCATTCATACCTGCGCATGCACTTGAAAGTTACTTTACCAATAAAAGACGCAAAGAGAGAAATAGAACCAAAGTGCTGGCTGGATTGGCAAACACACTTCATAAAACTGCATTTTCTTTTTTATTCTCCCCCGTGTTACATGCTTAACCTCTCCATGTGTAATTTCTCTTAACCTGCTGTCCCAGGAAGAGAATTTCATCTACAGGCTCTTTCTGTGTTTTTCTCCCTAGTCTGTCTTTCCCATTTCTTAGCTGTGTAACTGTTCCTTTATGCGCTCTATTTAAATGCCATTAATCTCATTTGAGCTCCTTGCTCCCGCTCCTGTTTTCTCCACCTCTCATACTGCCAGTTTTCTCTTTCTCTGTGGTTGGTGGCTACTTTCCTGAGCTTCCAAAGCCACGTGGTTCCTGCCTCTTGTTTTCAGACTTGAATTGGAAAAGGAACCATATTAACAAGCCTTTACCACTCACACACGGCGGAAGTTTATACTTTAATTCAGTAAGCTAAGAAAAGCGTATTGTGGGTCCCCTACGAGCCATGGTGCTTGCTTCATCATGATTTGGCACCAGTCATTAGCCGCAGCTCTGCTAATGAGCCACTGAGGTCAGTTTCAATATTTACTCAAAAACATAACCATGCAGCCCACCCCTCAACTGTGTATTTATCTTGCTTTTCTGCTGTTCGTGTGATTAGCTGGGAGGAGCTCACGGCGACATCCTCCCTATAAAAGTGTAGATGGATCACTCTCTAACTCTTTCTTGCTTCACATACAAATGGCTTGAAAGGTGCAGGGAAGATGCAGGTCTAACAGACAGAATAGAAGGTCTGTGCCAGGTGGGTTTCTCTGCATTGGTGTCCCATCACAGGTCCGCAAGTGTAATGTGTGATCTTTGACTCCTGGCATTTCACAAGCAGGCGGCCAGGAAACGGTTTCAGCCTATCAACCACTGAGGAGACGCAGCCTCTGAATGAGGAATGAGGAAGCAATGAATACATCCACCCTATCACAGGGACACGCCTGAGTGTTCCGAATTATAAATTCTCCATGTCACCGTTTGTCGTTGAGCCCAAGTAGCTCGCCGTGATCGTATACTGGTTAGTACTCTGCGTTGTGGCCGCAGCAACCTCGGTTCGAATCCGAGTCACGGCATTGTGGTTGGCAATGTCATGGCAGTTGGGTGTTAATTTTACAGAATTAGCAAATGTACCAGTAGTTTTTGTAAAATGTCTATTAAAAACAGATCCTTTCAAATATTTAAACCATCTAACAACAAATGATTTAAACTCGCATGATTATAAGCTGTAGCTATAATGTATTTACTTACATAAATTATCGTTCTTGAACCTATTGGGGGTGGAGGGGGAGCGGAGCTCACCCCCCAGGTGCAGTTGAGTGACCTGTGTTGTGGCTCTCTAGAGGGAAGGCACAAATTTTGCTGTCACCCAGCCCAATCCAGACGTGTATCGGGGCCAGGTTTCAGGCAAATAGAGCAGTAAGTGCAGAGAAATATTCACTCTCTAAAAGTGGCATTTCTAAAATAGTAAAGTTAAATCCAACCTCACCAGTAAGTAGGATTTTCAATAAATAAATAAAGCTACTCCTCTCCGATATGGAATTACCAAATAAAAAGTATAGGGGAATACCCAGAGCTAACCTATGAGAGGGGTAGACCTCACAGTAGTGAAAAATGAAATAGACTGTTTGGTACTTACAGGACATGCGAACCACCAAAGTACATATCTTATTTTTTACTTACATAGCATCGTGCACCTAGGACTACCTAGGGCCTACCTTAGGGGTAAATTATATGTAATAAAAGGGGAGTTTAAGGCTTGGCAAGTAGGCTGGGACTCCCCTGGGAGACCCCTGGTCTATGCCCAGAACCATAACTCTGCCAGTCGAGTACTTACCTAAAAGCCGATAACTCACTTTTCTTCCATAGGCTAACATTGAGTGGTTTCACTTGGAAATTCTTCTAAGTGGTGTGGAGTTTTGGAACTTTAAAATATTCATCTAAAATCAGCCGGACAACGAATTCTGATTTACTCACCCGTTATCAGGAGAGACCTCAGTGCTGCATCTTGGAGCTCAGTACTGACCCTGAAAAGTAATTTTAACCGTACTTACCAGTAACTCGAATTTCCTTCCATGGGATATCATTGCCTGCTTTTTGCTGAAAATGTTCTAAGTGTCGATTTTTGAAACTTATAAATATTCTTTAAAAATCGTACCAACTGTGAAAACGTAATTGTTTACCTGTTTTAGATAGATGTCCCAGTACTGAGCCTAGGAGCCCAGCACTGGATTACAAAAATAACGAGAACGTACTTTACCCGTAACTTGAATTTTCTTCCATAGGAAACCATTGACTGTTTTTCTGTGAAATTTCTTCTAAGTGTCGATTTTGCAAACATGTAAATATTCTTAAAAAAATCGCCTGTATAACTTAAACGCAGTTTCTCAACTGCTTACAGGTGGTACAGTAGTGCTGGATCTAGGATCCAACACTGACCTAGAAAAGTAACCATAACCCCACTTACCTGCTAAGTGAATTTCCTTCCATAGGATAACATTGGTAATTTGATCAGCAAAAGTTTCTAAGTGTCAACTTTTAAAATAGCAAAATATTGCTTAAAAATCACGACAGTAACTAAAACAAATGTACTCACTTGTTTCCAAGAACTGTCCCAGAACTGAATCTAGGATCCAGTCCTGGATTTAGAAAAGTAATCCTGAAAGTAATTAATTGCATATAACTTAAAATTCCCATTGAGCTCAATGTATTATTGTGATTCAAATTGTGTTCACTATTGCAATAAACTGTAACTATTACCTGCAAAAGTCAATTGCCTATTGCAAAGTATTTAACTAAAGCATCTCATTCTGAGAAAGTATATTTTGATACCTATTGTTGGTTCTAAAATAAAACAACAATATCTTTTTTATGCAAACCAATGGCCTAGAGTTCAGTTCTTGAGTGTGTGAGACCATTTGCTGACTGAGTGTGTACAACAAATGTTTTACACTGTACTCTGATACTGCCTTACTGCTCGGCAAGCTACCACTTTAGAGAGTAAGGTTATATCTAACTTTAGCCTCTGCCAAACCTCTGGGGACTAGGGACTCTGTGCACACTGTACCTATTTGGGAACAGTATATACAGAGCCACTTTCTCACAGTAGTGATAAAGTGATTAGAGTCCTAAGGCCAACATAAAGATACAGCAAAACGTGAGGTGAAAAGCAAAAAGGTTGCTGGTAGGCCACCTTAAGGATGCCAGGTCTAACAAAAATGAACTAAGGATAACATGAGTAAAACATCAGGTTTCTCTACTGCATTTGGTGAGACAAGTGGGCCTTCTTTTATCTTCCATTCAAGCAATCTTTGACAGACCCCTTTATTATAGAGCTTTTCAAGGATTAAAGATAAGGCACTTACAAAGGAGTCCCAAATACTCAGAGATGGTTGACTTCTGTAATATGGGTCATAGACTAAAAGCAGCGCAAAAACAGAGTGCAACAGGGTCCAAAAAATTGAGTGCCACAAGAGAGTTTGAATGCAAGCGTATCCTTTTACAGATCCAGAGATATACTCATGCAATTTTTGTTTTTAGGACAGAACGTGCATGATGAAAAAAACATTGTTTTTAAAAAGCGCATTGCAGAATATCAGTACTTTGATGTGGGAAAACTTCAAAACTTTCAAACAAAATATTTGCATGCAGCGTACAGTAAGTTGTTGTGGCCGAGTGGTTAAGGTGATGGACTAGAAATCCATTGGGGTATCCCTGCGCAGGTTCGAATCCTGCCAACAACGAGAATCTTTTTATTATGGGCTACAATTTCAGAAGTTAACCTTTAGTATTTCTTCCATTTCAGTTTTATAAATAGGTGGCTTATTTTTGTGTCACTATTGCCTCTCGACATATTTGTTATCGCTACCTCTTTCATGTCTTTGCTACACCTCATTCCTACTTTAGCACTGGTGTAAACGCTTCAAATTATTATACTGTTGCTCTCTCATTCATACCTGCGCATGCACTTGAAAGTTACTTTACCAATAAAAGACGCAAAGAGAGAAATAGAACAAAAGTGCTGGCTGGATTGGCAAACACACTTCATAAAACTGCATTTTCTTTTTTATTCTCCCCCGTGTTACATGCTTAACCTCTCCATGTGTAATTTCTCTTAACCTGCTGTCCCAGGAAGAGAATTTCATCTACAGGCTCTTTCTGTGTTTTTTTCCCTAGTCTGTCTTTCCCATTTCTTAGCTGTGTAACTGTTCCTTTATGCGCTCTATTTAAATGCCATTAATCTCATTTGAGCTCCTTGCTCCCGCTCCTGTTTTCTCCACCTCTCATACTGCCAGTTTTCTCTTTCTCTGTGGTTGGTGGCTACTTTCCTGAGCTTCCAAAGCCACGTGGTTCCTGCCTCTTGTTGTCAGACTTGAATTGGAAAAGGAACCATATTAACAAGCCTTTACCACTCACACACGGCGGAAGTTTATACTTTAATTCAGTGAGCTAAGAAAAGCGTGTTGTGGGTCCCCTACGAGCCATGGTGCTTGCTTCATCATGATTTGGCACCCGTCATTAGCCGCAGCTCTGCTAATGAGCCACTGAGGTCAGTTTCAATAATTACTCAAAAACATAACCATGCAGCCCACCCCTCAACTGTGTATTTATCTTGCTTTTCTGCTGTTCGTGTGATTAGCTGGGAGGAGCTCACGGCGACAACCTCCCTATAAAAGTGTAGATGGATCACTCTCTAACTCTTTCTTGCTTCACATACAAATGGCTTGAAAGGTGCAGGGAAGATGCAGGTCTAATAGACAGAATAGAAGGTCTGTTCCAGGTGGGTTTCTCTGCATTGGTGTCCCATCACAGGTCCGCAAGTGTAATGTGTGATCTTTGACTCCTGGCATTTCACAAGCAGGCGGCCAGGAAACGGTTTCAGCCTATCAACCACTGAGGAGACGCAGCCTCTGAATGAGGAATGAGGAAGCAATGAATACATCCAGCCTATCACAGGAACAGCCCTGAGTGTTCCGAATTATAAATTCTCCATGTCACTGTTTGTCGTTGAGCCCAAGTAGCTCGCCGTGATCGTATAGTGGTTAGTACTCTGCGTTGTGGCCGCAGCAACCTCGGTTGGAATCCGAGTCACGGCATTGTGGTTGGCAATGTCATGGCAGTTGGGTGTTAATTTTACAGAATTAGCAAATGTACCAGTAGTTTTTGTAAAATGTCTTTTAAAAACAGATCCTTTCAAATATTTAAACCATCTAACAACAAATGATTTAAACTCGCATGATTATAAGCTGTAGCTATAATGTATTTACTTACATAAATTATCGTTCTTGAACCTATTGGGGGTGGAGGGGGAGCGGAGCTCACCCCCCAGGTGCAGTTGAGTGACCTGTGTTGTGGCTCTCTAGAGGGAAGGCACAAATTTTGCTGTCACCCAGCCCAATCCAGACGAGTATTGGGGCCAGGTTTCAGGCAAATAGAGCAGTAAGTGCAGAGAAATGTTCACTCTCTAAAAGTGGCATTTCTAAAATAGTAAAGTTAAATCCAACCTCACCAGTAAGTAGGATTTTCAATAAATAAATAAAGCTACTCCTCTCCGATATGGAATTACCAAATGAAAAGTATAGGGGAACACCCGGAGCTAACCTATGAGAGGGGTAGACCTCACAGTAGTGAAAAATGAAATAGACTGTTTGGTACCTACAGGACATGCGAACCACCAAAGTACATATCTTATTTTTTACTTACATAGCATCATGCACCTAGGACTACCTAGGGCCTACCTTAGGGGTAAATTATATGTAATAAAAGGGGAGTTTAAGGCTTGGCAAGTAGGCTGGGACTCCCCTGGGAGACCCCTGAGTCTATGCCCAGAACCATAACTCTGCCAGTCGAGTACTTACCTAAAAGCCGATGACTCACTTTTCTTCCATAGGCTAACATTGAGTGGTTTCACTTGGAAATTCTTCTAAGTGGTGTCGATTTTGCAAACATGTAAATATTCCTTAAAAATCGCCTGTATAATTTAAACGCAGTTTCTCAACTGCTTACAGGTGGTACAGTAGTGCTGGATCTAGGATCCAACACTGACCTAGAAAAAGTAACCATAACCCCACTTACCTGCTAAGTGAATTTCCTTCCATAGGATAACATTGGTAATTTGATCAGCAAAAGTTTCTAAGTGTCAACTTTTAAAATAGCAAAATATTGCTTAAAAATCACAACAGTAACTAAAACGAATTTACTCACTTGTTTCCAAGAACTGTCCCAGGACTGAATCTAGGATCCAGTCCTGGATTTAGAAAAGTAATCCTGAAAGTAATTAATTGCATATAACTTAAAATTCCCATTGAGCTCAATGTATTATTGTGATTCAAATTGTGTTGCCTATTGCAATCAACTGTAACTATTACCTGCAAAAGTCAATTGCCTATTGCAAAGTATTTAACTAAAGCATCTCATTCTGAGAAAGTATATTTTGATACCTATTGTTGGTTCTAAAATAAAACAACAATATCTTTTTTATGCAAACCAATGGCCTAGAGTTCAGTTCTTGAGTGTGTGAGACCATTTGCTGACTGAGTGTGTACAACAAATGTTTTACACTGTACTCTGATACTGCCTTACTGCTCGGCAAGCTACCACTTTAGAGAGTAAGGTTATATCTAACTTTAGCCTCTGCCAAACCTCTGGGGACTGGGGACTCTGTGCACACTGTACCTATTTGGGAACAGTATATACAGAGCCACTTTCTCACAGTAGTGATAAAGTGATTAGAGTCCTACGGCCAACATAAAGATACAGCAAAACGTGAGGTGAAAAGCAAAAAGGTTGCTGGTAGGCCACCTTAAGGATGCCAGGTCTAACAAAAATGAACTAAGGATAACATGAGTAAAACATCAGGTTTCTCTACTGCATTTGGTGAGACAAGTGGGCCTTCTTTTATCTTCCATTCAAGCAATCTTTGACAGACCCCTTTATTATAGAGCTTTTCAAGGATTAAAGATAAGGCACTTACAAAGGAGTCCCAAATACTCAGAGATGGTTGACTTCTGTAATATGGGTCATAGACTAAAAGCAGCGCAAAAACAGAGTGCAACAGGGTCCAAAAAATTGAGTGCCACAAGAGAGTTTGAATGCAAGCGTATCCTTTTACAGATCCAGAGATATACTCATGCAATTTTTGTTTTTAGGACAGAACGTGCATGATGAAAAAAACATTGTTTTTAAAAAGCGCATTGCAGAATATCAGTACTTTGATGTGGGAAAACTTCAAAACTTTCAAACAAAATATTTGCATGCAGCTTACAGTAAGTTGTTGTGGCCGAGTGGTTAAGGCGATGGACTAGAAATCCATTGGGGTATCCCCGCGCAGTTTCGAATCCTGACAACAACGAGAATCTTTTTATTATGGGCTACAATTTCAGAAGTTAACCTTTAGTATTTCTTCCATTTCAGTTTTATAAATAGGTGGCTTATTTTTGTGTCACTATTGCCTCTCCACATATTTGTTATCGCTACCTCTTTCATGTCTTTGCTACACCTCATTCCTACTTTAGCACTGGTGTAAACGCTTCAAATTATTATACCGTTGCTCTCTCATTCATACCTGCGCATGCACTTGAAAGTTACTTTACCAATAAAAGACGCAAAGAGAGAAATAGAACAAAAGTGCTGGCTGGATTGGCAAACACACTTCATAAAACTGCATTTTCTTTTTTATTCTCCCCCGTGTTACATGCTTAACCTCTCCATGTGTAATTTCTCTTAACCTGCTGTCCCAGGAAGAGAATTTCATCTACAGGCTCTTTCTGTGTTTTTTTCCCTAGTCTGTCTTTCCCATTTCTTAGCTGTGTAACTGTTCCTTTACGCGCTCTATTTAAACGCCATCACTCTCATTTGAGCTCCATGCTCCCGCTTCTGTTTTCTCCACCTCTCATACTGCCAGTTCTCTCTTTCTCTGTGGTTGGTGGCTACTTTCCTGAGCTTCCGAAGCCACGTGGGTCCTGCTTCTTGTTGTCAGACTTGGATTGGAAAAGGAACCATATTAACAAGCCTTTACCACTCACACACGGCGGAAGTTTATACTTTAATTCAGTGAGCTAAGAAAAGCGTTTTGTGGGTCCCCTACGAGCCATGGTGCTTGCTTGATCATGATTTGGCACCAGTCATTAGCCGCAGCTCTGCTAATGAGCCACTGAGGTCAGTTTCAATAATTACTCAAAAACATAACCATGCAGCCCACCCCTCAACTGTGTATTTATCTTGCTTTTCTGCTGTTCGTGTGATTAGCTGGGAGGAGCTCACGGCGACATCCTCCCTATAAAAGTGTAGATGGATCACTCTCTAACTCTTTCTTGCTTCACATACAAATGGCTTGAAAGGTGCAGGGAAGATGCAGGTCTAATAGACAGAATAGAAGGTCTGTTCCAGGTGGGTTTCTCTGCATTGGTGTCCCATCACAGGTCCGCAAGTGTAATGTGTGATCTTTGACTCCTGGCATTTCACAAGCAGGCGGCCAGGAAACGGTTTCAGCCTATCAACTACTGAGGAGACGCAGCCTCTGAATGAGGAATGAGGAAGCAATGAATACATCCAGCCTATCACAGGAACAGCCCTGAGTGTTCCGAATTATAAATTCTCCATGTCACTGTGTGTTGTTGAGCCCAAGTAGCTCGCCGTGATCGTATAGTGGTTAGTACTCTGCGTTGTGGCCGCAGCAACCTTGGTTCGAGTCTGAGTCACGGCATTGTTGTTGGCAATGTCATGGCAGTTGGGTGTTAATTTTACAGAATTAGCAAATGTACCAGTAGTTTTTGTAAAATGTCTATTAAAAACAGATCCTTTCAAATATTTAAACCATCTAACAACAAATGATTTAAACTCGCATGATTATAAGCTGTAGCTATAATGTATTTACTTACATAAATTATTGTTCTTGAACCTATTGGGGGTGGAGGGGGAGCGGAGCTCACCCCCCAGGTGCAGTTGAGTGACCTGTGTTGTGGCTCTCTAGAGGGAAGGCACAAATTTTGCTGTCACCCAGCCCAATCCAGACGTGTATTGGGGCCAGGTTTCAGGCAAATAGAGCAGTAAGTGCAGAGAAATGTTCACTCTCTAAAAGTGGCTTTTCTAAAATAGTAAAGTTAAATCCAACCTCACCAGTAAGTAGGATTTTCAATAAATAAATAAAGCTACTCCTCTCCGATATGGAATTACCAAATAAAAAGTATAGGGGAATACCCAGAGCTAACCTATGAGAGGGGTAGACCTCACAGTAGTGAAAAATGAAATAGACTGTTTGGTACTTACAGGACATGCGAACCACTAAAGTACATATCTTATTTTTTACTTACATAGCATCATGCACCTAGGACTACCTAAGGCCTACCTTAGGGGTAAATTATATGTACTAAAAGGGGAGTTTAAGGCTTGGCAAGTAGGCTGGGACTCCCCTGGGAGACCCCTGGTCTATGCCCAGAACCATAACTCTGCCAGTCGAGTACTTACCTAAAAGCCGATAACTCACTTTTCTTCCATAGGCTGACATTGAGTGGTTTCACTTGGAAATTCTTCTAAGTGGTGTGGAGTTTTGGAACTTTAAAATATTCATCTAAAATCAGCCGAACAACGAATTCTGATTTACTCACCCGTTATCAGGAGAGACCTCAGTGCTGCATCTTGGAGCTCAGTACTGACCCTGAAAAGTAATTTTAACCGTACTTACCAGTAACTCGAATTTCCTTCCATGGGATATCATTGCCTGCTTTTTGCTCAAAATTTTCTAAGTGTCGATTTTTGAAACTTACAAATATTCTTTAAAAATCATACCAACTGTGAAAACGTAATTGTTTAATTGTTTTGGATAGATGTCCCAGTACTGAGCCTAGGAGCCCAGCACTGGATTACAAAAGTAACGAGAACGTACTTTACCCGTAACTTGAATTTTCTTCCATAGGAAACCATTGACTGTTTTTCTGTGAAATTTCTTCTAAGTGTCGATTTTGCAAACATGTAAATATTCCTTAAAAATCGCCTGTATAACTTAAACGCAGTTTCTCAACTGCTTACAGGTGGTACAGTAGTGCTGGATCTAGGATCCAACACTGACCTAGAAAAAGTAACCATAACCCCACTTACCTGCTAAGTGAATTTCCTTCCATAGGATAACATTGGTAATTTGATCAGCAAAAGTTTCTAAGTGTCAACTTTTAAAATAGCAAAATATTGCTTAAAAATCACAACAGTAACTAAAACGAATTTACTCACTTGTTTCCAAGAACTGTCCCAGGACTGAATCTAGGATCCAGTCCTGGATCTAGAAAATTAATCCTGAAAGTAATTAATTGCATATAACTTAAAATTCCCATTGAGCTCAATGTATTATTGTGATTCAAATTGTGTTGCCTATTGCAATAAACTGTAACTATTACCTGCAAAAGTCAATTGCCTATTGCAAAGTATTTAACTAAAGCATCTCATTCTGAGAAAGTATATTTTGATACCTATTGTTGGTTCTAAAATAAAACAACAATATCTTTTTTATGCAAACCAATGGCCTAGAGTTCAGTTCTTGAGTGTGTGAGACCATTTGCTGACTGAGTGTGTACAACAAATGTTTTACACTGTACTCTGATACTGCCTTACTGCTCGGCAAGCTACCACTTTAGAGAGTAAGGTTATATCTAACTTTAGCCTCTGCCAAACCTCTGGGGACTGGGGACTCTGTGCACACTGTACCTATTTGGGAACAGTATATACAGAGCCACTTTCTCACAGTAGTGATAAAGTGATTAGAGTCCCAAGGCCAACATAAAGATACAGCAAAACGTGAGGTGAAAAGCAAAAAGGTTGCTGGTAGGCCACCTTAAGGATGCCAGGTCTAACAAAAATGAACTAAGGATAACATGAGTAAAACATCAGGTTTCTCTACTGCATTTGGTGAGACAAGTGGGCCTTCTTTTATCTTCCATTCAAGCAATCTTTGACAGACCCCTTTATTATAGAGCTTTTCAAGGATTAAAGATAAGGCACTTACAAAGGAGTCCCAAATACTCAGAGATGGTTGACTTCTGTAATATGGGTCGTAGACTAAAAGCAGCGCAAAAACAGAGTGCAACAGGGTCCAAAAAATTGAGTGCCACAAGAGAGTTTGAATGCAAGCGTATCCTTTTACAGATCCAGAGATATACTCATGCAATTTTTGTTTTTAGGACAGAACGTGCATGATGAAAAAAACATTGTTTTTAAAAAGCGCATTGCAGAATATCAGTACTTTGATGTGGGAAAACTTCAAAACTTTCAAACAAAAAATTTGCATGCAGCTTACAGTAAGTTGTTGTGGCCGAGTGGTTAAGGCGATGGACTAGAAATCCATTGGGGTATCCCCGCGCAGGTTCGAATCCTGCCAACAACGAGAATCTTTTTATTATGGGCTACAATTTCAGAAGTTAACCTTTAGTATTTCTTCCATTTCAGTTTTATAAATAGGTGGCTTATTTTTGTGTCACTATTGCCTCTCCACATATTTGTTATCGCTACCTCTTTCCTGTCTTTGCTACACCTCATTCCTACTTTAGCACTGGTGTAAACGCTTCAAATTATTATACCGTTGCTCTCTCATTCATACCTGCGCATGCACTTGAAAGTTACTTTACCAATAAAAGACGCAAAGAGAGAAATAGAACAAAAGTGCTGGCTGGATTGGCAAACACACTTCATAAAACTGCATTTTCTTTTTTATTCTCCCCCGTGTTACATGCTTAACCTCTCCATGTGTAATTTCTCTCAACCTGCTGTCCCAGGAAGAGAATTTCATCTACAGGCTCTTTCTGTGTTTTTCTCCCTAGTCTGTCTTTCCCATTTCTTAGCTGTGTAACTGTTCCTTTATGCGCTCTATTTAAATGCCATTAATCTCATTTGAGCTCCTTGCTCCCGCTCCTGTTTTCTCCACCTCTCATACTGCCAGTTTTCTCTTTCTCTGTGGTTGGTGGCTACTTTCCTGAGCTTCCAAAGCCACGTGGTTCCTGCCTCTTGTTTTCAGACTTGAATTGGAAAAGGAACCATATTACCAAGCCTTTACCACTCACACACGGCGGAAGTTTATACTTTAATTCAGTAAGCTAAGAAAAGCGTATTGTGGGTCCCCTACGAGCCATGGTGCTTGCTTCATCATGATTTGGCACCAGTCATTAGCCGCAGCTCTGCTAATGAGACACTGAGGTCAGTTTCAATATTTACTCAAAAACATAACCATGCAGCCCACCCCTCAACTGTGTATTTATCTTGCTTTTCTGCTGTTCGTGTGATTAGCTGGGAGGAGCTCACGGCGACATCCTCCCTATAAAAGTGTAGATGGATCACTCTCTAACTCTTTCTTGCTTCACATACAAATGGCTTGAAAGGTGCAGGGAAGATGCAGGTCTAACAGAGAGAATAGAAGGTCTGTGCCAGGTGGGTTTCTCTGCATTGGTGTCCCATCACAGGTCCGCAAGTGTAATGTGTGATCTTTGACTCCTGGCATTTCACAAGCAGGCGGGCAGGAAACGGTTTCAGCCTATCAACCACTGAGGAGACGCAGCCTCTGAATGAGGAATGAGGAAGCAATGAATACATCCAGCCTATCACAGGAACAGCCCTGAGTGTTCCGAATTATAAATTCTCCATGTCACTGTATGTCGTTGAGCCCAAGTAGCTCGCCGTGATCGTATAGTGGTTAGTACTCTGCGTTGTGGCCGCAGCAACCTCGGTTTGAATCTATGTCTTGGCATTGTGGATGGCAATGTCACGGCAGTTGGGTGTTAATTTTACAGAATTAGCAAATGTACCAGTGGTTTTTGTAAAATGTCTATTAAAAACAGATCCTTTCAAATATTTAAACCATCTAACAACAAATGATTTAAACTCGCATGATTATAAGCTGTAGCTATAATGTATTTACTTACATAAATTATCGTTCTTGAACCTATTGGGGGTGGAGGGGGAGCGGAGCTCACCCCCCAGGTGCAGTTGAGTGACCTGTGTTGTGGCTCTCTAGAGGGAAGGCACAAATTTTGCTGCCACCCAGCCCAATCCAGACGTGTATTGCGGCCAGGTTTCAGGCAAATAGAGCAGTAAGTGCAGAGAAATGTTCACTCTCTAAAAGTGGCATTTCTAAAATAGTAAAGTTAAATCCAACCTCACCCGTAAGTAGGATTTTCAATAAATAAATAAAGCTACTCCTCTCCGATTTGGAATTACCAAATAAAAAGTATAGGGGAATACCCAGAGCTAACCTATGAGAGGGGTAGACCTCACAGTAGTGAAAAATGAAATAGACTGTTTGGTACTTACAGGACACGCGAACCACCAAAGTACATATCTTATTTTTTACTTACATAGCATCATGCACCTAGGACTACCTAGGGCCTACCTTAGGTGTAAATTATATGTAATAAAAGGGGAGTTTAAGGCTTGGCAAGTAGGCTGGGACTCCCCTGGGAGACCCCTGAGTCTATGCCCAGAACCATAACTCTGCCTGTCGAGTACTTACCTAAAAGCCGATAACCCACTTTTCTTCCATAGGCTAACATTGAGTGGTTTCACTTGGAAATTCTTCTAAGTGGTGTGGAGTTTTGGAACATTAAAATATTCATCTAAAATCAGCCGAACAACGAATTCTGATTTACTCACCTGTTATCAGGAGAGACCTCAGTGCTGCATCTTGGAGCTCAGTACTGACCCTGAAAAGTAATTTTAACCGTACTTACCAGTAACTCGAATTTCCTTCCATGGGATATCATTGCCTGCTTTTTGCTGAAAATGTTCTAAGTGTCGATTTTTGAAACTTACAAATATTCTTTAAAAATCATACCAACTGTGAAAACGTAATTGTTTAATTGTTTTGGATAGATGTCCCAGTACTGAGCCTAGGAGCCCAGCACTGGATTACAAAAGTAACGAGAACGTACTTTACCCGTAACTTGAATTTTCTTCCATAGGAAACCATTGACTGTTTTTCTGTGAAATTTCTTCTAAGTGTCGATTTTGCAAACATGTAAATATTCCTTAAAAATCGCCTGTATAACTTAAACGCAGTTTCTCAACTGCTTACAGGTGGTACAGTAGTGCTGGATCTAGGATCCAACACTAACCTAGAAAAAGTAACCATAACCCCACTTACCTGCTAAGTGAATTTCCTTCCATAGGATAACATTGGTAATTTGATCAGCAAAAGTTTCTAAGTGTCAACTTTTAAAATAGCAAAATATTGCTTAAAAATCACAACAGTAACTAAAACGAATTTACTCACTTGTTTCCAAGAACTGTCCCAGGACTGAATCTAGGATCCAGTCCTGGATCTAGAAAATTAATCCTGAAAGTAATTAATTGCATATAACTTAAAATTCCCATTGAGCTCAATGTATTATTGTGATTCAAATTGTGTTGCCTATTGCAATCAACTGTAACTATTACCTGCAAAAGTCAATTGCCTATTGCAAAGTATTTAACTAAAGCATCTCATTCTGAGAAAGTATATTTTGATACCTATTGTTGGTTCTAAAATAAAACAACAATATCTTTTTTATGCAAACCAATGGCCTAGAGTTCAGTTCTTGAGTGTGTGAGACTATTTGCTGACTGAGTGTGTACAACAAATGTTTTACACTGTACTCTGATACTGCCTTACTGCTCGGCAAGCTACCACTTTAGAGAGTAAGGTTATATCTAACTTTAGCCTCTGCCAAACCTCTGGGGACTGGGGACTCTGTGCACACTGTACCTATTTGGGAACAGTATATACAGAGCCACTTTCTCACAGTAGTGATAAAGTGATTAGAGTCCCAAGGCCAACATAAAGATACAGCAAAACGTGAGGTGAAAAGCAAAAAGGTTGCTGGTAGGCCACCTTAAGGATGCCAGGTCTAACAAAAATGAACTAAGGATAACATGAGTAAAACATCAGGTTTCTCTACTGCATTTGGTGAGACAAGTGGGCCTTCTTTTATCTTCCATTCAAGCAAGCTTTGACAGACCCCTTTATTATAGAGCTTTTCAAGGATTAAAGATAAGGCACTTACAAAGGAGTCCCAAATACTCAGAGATGGTTGACTTCTGTAATATGGGTCGTAGACTAAAAGCAGCGCAAAAACAGAGTGCAACAGGGTCCAAAAAATTGAGTGCCACAAGAGAGTTTGAATGCAAGCGTATCCTTTTACAGATCCAGAGATATACTCATGCAATTTTTGTTTTTAAGACAGAACGTGCATGATGAAAAAAACATTGTTTTTAAAAAGCGCATTGCAGAATATCAGTACTTTGATGTGGGAAAACTTCAAAACTTTCAAACAAAAAATTTGCATGCAGCTTACAGTAAGTTGTTGTGGCCGAGTGGTTAAGGCGATGGACTAGAAATCCATTGGGGTATCCCCGCGCAGGTTCGAATCCTGCCAACAACGAGAATCTTTTTATTATGGGCTACAATTTCAGAAGTTAACCTTTAGTATTTCTTCCATTTCAGTTTTATAAATAGGTGGCTTATTTTTGTGTCACTATTGCCTCTCCACATATTTGTTATCGCTACCTCTTTCCTGTCTTTGCTACACCTCATTCCTACTTTAGCACTGGTGTAAACGCTTCAAATTATTATACCGTTGCTCTCTCATTCATACCTGCGCATGCACTTGAAAGTTACTTTACCAATAAAAGACGCAAAGAGAGAAATAGAACAAAAGTGCTGGCTGGATTGGCAAACACACTTCATAAAACTGCATTTTCTTTTTTATTCTCCCCCGTGTTACATGCTTAACCTCTCCATGTGTAATTTCTCTCAACCTGCTGTCCCAGGAAGAGAATTTCATCTACAGGCTCTTTCTGTGTTTTTCTCCCTAGTCTGTCTTTCCCATTTCTTAGCTGTGTAACTGTTCCTTTATGCGCTCTATTTAAATGCCATTAATCTCATTTGAGCTCCTTGCTCCCGCTCCTGTTTTCTCCACCTCTCATACTGCCAGTTTTCTCTTTCTCTGTGGTTGGTGGCTACTTTCCTGAGCTTCCAAAGCCACGTGGTTCCTGCCTCTTGTTTTCAGACTTGAATTGGAAAAGGAACCATATTACCAATCCTTTACCACTCACACACGGCGGAAGTTTATACTTTAATTCAGTAAGCTAAGAAAAGCGTATTGTGGGTCCCCTACGAGCCATGGTGCTTGCTTCATCATGATTTGGCACCAGTCATTAGCCGCAGCTCTGCTAATGAGACACTGAGGTCAGTTTCAATATTTACTCAAAAACATAACCATGCAGCCCACCCCTCAACTGTGTATTTATCTTGCTTTTCTGCTGTTCGTGTGATTAGCTGGGAGGAGCTCACGGCGACATCCTCCCTATAAAAGTGTAGATGGATCACTCTCTAACTCTTTCTTGCTTCACATACAAATGGCTTGAAAGGTGCAGGGAAGATGCAGGTCTAACAGAGAGAATAGAAGGTCTGTGCCAGGTGGGTTTCTCTGCATTGGTGTCCCATCACAGGTCCGCAAGTGTAATGTGTGATCGTTGACTCCTGGCATTTCACAAGCAGGCGGGCAGGAAACGGTTTCAGCCTATCAACCACTGAGGAGACGCAGCCTCTGAATGAGGAATGAGGAAGCAATGAATACATCCAGCCTATCACAGGAACAGCCCTGAGTGTTCCGAATTATAAATTCTCCATGTCACTGTATGTCGTTGAGCCCAAGTAGCTCGCCGTGATCGTATAGTGGTTAGTACTCTGCGTTGTGGCCGCAGCAACCTCGGTTCGAATCTATGTCTTGGCATTGTGGATGGCAATGTCACGGCAGTTGGGTGTTAATTTTACAGAATTAGCAAATGTACCAGTGGTTTTTGTAAAATGTCTATTAAAAACAGATCCTTTCAAATATTTAAACCATCTAACAACAAATGATTTAAACTCGCATGATTATAAGCTGTAGCTATAATGTATTTACTTACATAAATTATCGTTCTTGAACCTATTGGGGGTGGAGGGGGAGCGGAGCTTACCCCCCAGGTGAAGTTGAGTGACCTGTGTTGTGGCTCTCTAGAGGGAAGGCACAAATTTTGCTGCCACCCAGCCCAATCCAGACGTGTATTGCGGCCAGGTTTCAGGCAAATAGAGCAGTAAGTGCAGAGAAATGTTCACTCTCTAAAAGTGGCATTTCTAAAATAGTAAAGTTAAATCCAACCTCACCAGTAAGTAGGATTTTCAATAAATAAATAAAGCTACTCCTCTCCGATTTGGAATTACCAAATAAAAAGTATAGGGGAATACCCAGAGCTAACCTATGAGAGGGGTAGACCTCACAGTAGTGAAAAATGAAATAGACTGTTTGGTACTTACAGGACACGCGAACCACCAAAGTACATATCTTATTTTTTACTTACATAGCATCATGCACCTAGGACTACCTAGGGCCTACCTTAGGTGTAAATTATATGTAATAAAAGGGGAGTTTAAGGCTTGGCAAGTAGGCTGGGACTCCCCTGGGAGACCCCTGAGTCTATGCCCAGAACCATAACTCTGCCAGTCGAGTACTTACCTAAAAGCCGATAACCCACTTTTCTTCCATAGGCTAACATTGAGTGGTTTCACTTGGAAATTCTTCTAAGTGGTGTGGAGTTTTGGAACATTAAAATATTCATCTAAAATCAGCCGAACAACGAATTCTGATTTACTCACCTGTTATCAGGAGAGACCTCAGTGCTGCATCTTGGAGCTCAGTACTGACCCTGAAAAGTAATTTTAACCGTACTTACCAGTAACTCGAATTTCCTTCCATGGGATATCATTGCCTGCTTTTTGCTGAAAATGTTCTAAGTGTCGATTTTTGAAACTTACAAATATTCTTTAAAAATCGTACCAACTGTGAAAACGTAATTGTTTACCTGTTTTAGATAGATGTCCCAATACTGAGCCTAGGAGCCCAGCACTGGATTACAAAAGTAACGAGAACGTACTTTACCCGTAACTTGAATTTTCTTCCATAGAAAACCATTGACTATTTTTCTGTGAAATTTCTTCTATGTGTCGATTTTGGAAACATTTAAATATTCCTTAAAAATCGCCTGTATAACTTAAACGCAGTTTCTCAACTGCTTACAAGTGGTACAGTAGTGCTGGATCTAGGATCCAACACTGACCTAGAAAAAGTAACCATAACCCCACTTACCTGCTAAGTGAATTTCCTTCCATAGGATAACATTAGTAATTTGATCAGCAAAAGTTTCTAAGTGTCAACTTTTAAAATAGCAAAATATTGCTTAAAAATCACAACAGTAACTAAAACGAATTTACTCACTTGTTTCCAAGAACTGATCCAGGACTGAATCTAGGATCCAGTCCTGGATTTAGAAAAGTAATCCTGAAAGTAATTAATTGCATATAACTTAAAATTCCCATTGAGCTCAATGTTTTATTGTGATTCAAATTGTGTTGCCTATTGCAATAAACTGTAACTATTACCTGCAAAAGTCAATTGCCTATTGCAAAGTATTTAACTAAAGCATCTCATTCTCAGAAAGTATATTTTGATACCTATTGTTGGTTCTAAAATAAAACAACAATATCTTTTTTATGCAAACCAATGGCCTAGAGTTCAGTTCTTGAGTGTGTGAGACCATTTGCTGACTGAGTGTGTACAACAAATGTTTTACACTGTACTCTGATACTGCCTTACTGCTCGGCAAGCTACCACTTTAGAGAGTAAAGTTATATCTAACGTTAGCCTCTGCCAAACCTCTGGGGACTGGGGATTCTGTGCACACTGTACCTATTTGGGAACAGTATATACAGAGCCACTTTCTCACAGTAGTGAGAAAGGGATTAGAGTCCTAAGGCCAACATAAAGACACAGCAAAACGTGAGGTGAAAAGCAAAAAGGTTGCTGGTAGGCCACCTTAAGGATGCCAGGTCTAACAAAAATGAACTAAGGATAACATGAGTAAAACATCAGGTTTCTCTACTGCATTTGGTGAGACAAGTGGGCCTTCTTTTATCTTCCATTCAAGCAATCTTTGACAGACCCCTTTATTATAGAGCTTTTCAAGGATTAAAGATAAGGCACTTACAAAGGAGTCCCAAATACTCAGAGATGGTTGACTTCTGTAATATGGGTCGTAGACTAAAAGCAGCGCAAAAACAGAGAGCAACAGGGTCCAAAAAATTGAGTGCCACAACAGAGTTTGAATGCGAACGTATCCTTTTACAGATCCAGAGATATACTCATGCAATTTTTGTTTTTAGGACAGAACGTGCATGATGAAAAAAACATTGTTTTTAAAAAGCGCATTGCAGAATATCAGTACTTTGATGTGGGAAAACTTCAAAACTTTCAAACAAAATATTTGTATGCAGCTAACAGTAAGTTGTTGTGGCCGAGTGGTTAAGGCGATGGACTAGAAATCCATTGGGGTATCCCCGCGCAGGTTCGAATCCTGCCAACAACGAGAATCTTTTTATTATGGGCTACAATTTCAGAAGTTAACCTTTAGTATTTCTTCCATTTCAGTTTTATAAATAGGTGGCTTATTTTTGTGTCACTATTGCCTCTCCACATATTTGTTATCGCTACCTCTTTCATGTCTTTGCTACACCTCATTCCTACTTTAGCACTGGTGTAAACGCTTCAAATTATTATACCGTTGCTCTCTCATTCATACCTGCGCATGCACTTGAAAGTTACTTTACCAATAAAAGATGCAAAGAGAGAAATAGAACAAAAGTGCTGGCTGGATTGGCAAACACACTTCATAAAACTGCATTTTCTTTTTTATTCTCCCCCGTGTTACATGCTTAACCTCTCCATGTGTAATATCTCTTAACCTGCTGTCCCAGGAAGAGAATTTCATCTACAGGCTCTTTCTGTGTTTTTTCCCCTAGTCTGTCTTTCCCATTTCTTAGCTGTGTAACTGTTCCTTTATGCGCTCTATTTAAATGCCATTAATCTCATTTGAGCTCCTTGCTCCCGCTCCTGTTTTCTCCACCTCTCATACTGCCAGTTTTCTCTTTCTCTGTGGTTGGTGGCTACTTTCCTGAGCTTCCAAAGCCACGTGGTTCCTGCCTCTTGTTGTCAGACTTGAATTGGAAAAGGAACCATATTAACAAGCCTTTACCACTCACACACGGCGGAAGTTTATACTTTAATTCAGTGAGCTAAGAAAAGCGTGTTGTGGGTCCCCTACGAGCCATGGTGCTTGCTTCATCATGATTTGGCACCAGTCATTAGCCGCAGCTCTGCTAATGAGCCACTGAGGTCAGTTTCAATAATTACTCAAAAACATAACCATGCAGCCCACCCCTCAACTGTGTATTTATCTTGCTTTTCTGCTGTTCGTGTGATTAGCTGGGAGGAGCTCACGGCGACAACCTCCCTATAAAAGTGTAGATGGATCACTCTCTAACTCTTTCTTGCTTCACATACAAATGGCTTGAAAGGTGCAGGGAAGATGCAGGTCTAATAGACAGAATAGAAGGTCTGTTCCAGGTGGGTTTCTCTGCATTGGTGTCCCATCACAGGTCCGCAAGTGTAATGTGTGATCTTTGACTCCTGGCATATCACAAGCAGGCGGCCAGGAAACGGTTTCAGCCTATCAACCACTGAGGAGACGCAGCCTCTGAATGAGGAATGAGGAAGCAATGAATACATCCAGCCTATCACAGGAACAGCCCTGAGTGTTCCGAATTATAAATTCTCCATGTCACTGTTTGTCGTTGAGCCCAAGTAGCTCGCCGTGATCGTATAGTGGTTAGTACTCTGCGTTGTGGCCGCAGCAACCTCGGTTGGAATCCGAGTCACGGCATTGTGGTTGGCAATGTCATGGCAGTTGGGTGTTAATTTTACAGAATTAGCAAATGTACCAGTAGTTTTTGTAAAATGTCTATTAAAAACAGATCCTTTCAAATATTTAAACCATCTAACAACAAATGATTTAAACTCGCATGATTATAAGCTGTAGCTATAATGTATTTACTTACATAAATTATCGTTCTTGAACCTATTGGGGGTGGAGGGGGAGCGGAGCTCACCCCCCAGGTGCAGTTGAGTGACCTGTGTTGTGGCTCTCTAGAGGGAAGGCACAAATTTTGCTGTCACCCAGCCCAATCCAGACGTGTTTTGGGGCCAGGTTTCAGGCAAATAGAGCAGTAAGTGCAGAGAAATATTCACTCTCTAAAAGTGGCATTTCTAAAATAGTAAAGTTAAATCCAACCTCACCAGAAAGTAGGATTTTCAATAAATAAATAAAGCTACTCCTCTCCGATATGGAATTACCAAATAAAAAGTATAGGGGAATACCCAGAGCTAACCAATGAGAGGGGTAGACCTCACAGTAGTGAAAAATGAAATAGACTGTTTGGTACTTACAGGACATGCGAACCACCAAAGTACATATCTTATTTTTTACTTACATAGCATCATGCACCTAGGACTACCTAGGGCCTACCTTAGGGGTAAATTATATGTCATAAAAGGGGAGTTTAAGGCTTGGCAAGTAGGCTGGGACTCCCCTGGGAGACCCCTGAGTCTATGCCCAGAACCATAACTCTGCCAGTCGAGTACTTACCTAAAAGCCGATAACTCACTTTTCTTCCATAGGCTAACATTGAGTGGTTTCACTTGGAAATTCTTCTAAGTGGTGTGGAGTTTTGGAACTTTAAAATATTCATCTAAAATCAGCCGGACAACGAATTCTGATTTACTCACCCGTTATCAGGAGAGACCTCAGTGCTGCATCTTGGAGCTCAGTACTGACCCTGAAAAGTAATTTTAACCGTACTTACCAGTAACTCGAATTTCCTTCCATGGGATATCATTGCCTGCTTTTTGCTGAAAATTTTCTAAGTGTCGATTTTTGAAACTTACAAATATTCTTTAAAAATCGTACCAACTGTGAAAACGTAATTGTTTACCTGTTTTAGATAGATGTCCCAGTACTGAGCCTAGGAGCCCAGCACTGGATTACAAAAGTAACGAGAACGTACTTTACCCGTAACTTGAATTTTCTTCTATAGGAAACCATTGACTGTTTTTCTGTGAAATTTCTTCTGTCGATTTTGCAAACATGTAAATATTCCTTAAAAATTGCCTGTATAACTTAAACGCAGTTTCTCAACTGCTTACAGGTGATACAGCAGTGCTGGATCTAGGATCCAACACTGACCTAGAAAAATTAACCATAACCCCACTTACCTGCTAAGTGAATTTCCTTCCATAGGATAACATTGGTAATTTGATCAGGAAAAGTTTCTAAATGTCAACTTTTAAAATAGCAAAATATTGCTTAAAAATCACAACAGTAACTAAAACGAATTTACTCACTTGTTTCCAAGAACTGTCCCAGGACTGAATCTAGGATCCAGTCCTGGATTTAGAAAAGTAATCCTGAAAGTAATTAATTGCATATAACTTAAAATTCCCATTGAGCTCAATGTATTATTGTGATTCAAATTGTGTTGCCTATTGCAATAAACTGTAACTATTACCTGCAAAAGTCAATTGCCTATTGCAAAGTATTTAACTAAAGCATCTCATTCTGAGAAAGTATATTTTGATACCTATTGTTGGTTCTAAAATAAAACAACAATATCTTTTTTATGCAAACCAATGGCCTAGAGTTCAGTTCTTGAGTGTGTGAGACCATTTGCTGACTGAGTGTGTACAACAAATGTTTTACACTGTACTCTGATACTGCCTTACTGCTCGGCAAGCTACCACTTTAGAAAGTAAGGTCATATCTAACTTTAGCCTCTGCCAAACCTCTGGGGACTGGGGACTCTGTGCACACTGTACCTATTTGGGAACAGTATATACAGAGCCACTTTCTCACAGTAGTGATAAAGTGATTAGAGTCCTAAGGCCAACATAAAGATACAGCAAAACGTGAGGTGAAAAGCAAAAAGGTTGCTGGTAGGCCACCTTAAGGATGCCAGGTCTAACAAAAATGAACTAAGGATAACATGAGTAAAACATCAGGTTTCTCTACTGCATTTGGTGAGACAAGTGGGCCTTCTTTTATCTTCCATTCAAGCAATCTTTGACAGACCCCTTTATTATAGAGCTTTTCAAGGATTAAAGATAAGGCACTTACAAAGGAGTCCCAAATACTCAGAGATGGTTGACTTCTGTAATATGGGTCGTAGACTAAAAGCAGCGCAAAAACAGAGAGCAACAGGGTCCAAAAAATTGAGTGCCACAAGAGAGTTTGAATGCAAGCGTATCCTTTTACAGATCCAGAGATATACTCATGCAATTTTTGTTTTTAGGACAGAACGTGCATGATGAAAAAAACATTGTTTTTAAAAAGCGCATTGCAGAATATCAGTACTTTGATGTGGTTAAACTTCAAAACTTTCAAACAAAATATTTGTATGCAGCTTACAGTAAGTTGTTGTGGCGGAGTGGTTAAGGCGATGGACTAGAAATTCATTGGGGTATGCCCGCGCAGGTTCGAATCCTGCCAACAACGAGAATCTTTTTATTATCGGCTACAATTTCAGAAGTTAACCTTTAGTATTTCTTCCATTTCAGTTTTATAAATAGGTGGCTTATTTTTGTGTCACTATTGCCTCTCCACATATTTGTTATCGCTACCTCTTTCATGTCTTTGCTACACCTCATTCCTACTTTAGCACTGGTGTAAAAACGCTTCAAATTATTATACCGTTGCTCTCTCATTCATACCTGCGCATGCACTTAAAAGTTACTTTACCAATAAAAGACGCAAAGAGAGAAATAGAACAAAAGTGCTGGCTGGATTGGCAAACACACTTCATAAAACTGCATATTCTTTTTTATTCTCCCCCGTGTTACATGCTTAACCTCTCCATGTGTAATTTCTCTTAACCTGCTGTCCCAGGAAGAGAATTTCATCTACAGGCTCTTTCTGTGTTTTTTTTCCCTAGTCTGTCTTTCCCATTTCTTAGCTGTGTAACTGTTCCTTTACGCGCTCTATTTAAACGCCAACAATCTCATTTGAGCTCCTTGCTCCCGCTTCTGTTTTCTCCACCTCTCATACTGCCAGTTCTCTCTTTCTCTGTGGTTGGTGGCTACTTTCCTGAGCTTCCAAAGCCACATAGTTCCTGCCTCTTGTTGTCAGACTTGAATTGGAAAAGGAACCATATTAACAAGCCTTTACCACTCACACACGGCGGAAGTTTATACTTTAATTTAGTGAGCTAAGAAAAGCATGTTGTGGGTCCCCTACGAGCCATGGTGCTTGCTTCATCATGATTTGGCACCAGTCATTAGCCGCAGCTCTGCTAATGAGCCACTGAGGTCAGTTTCAATATTTACTCAAAAACATAACGATGCAGCCCACCCCTCAACTGTGTATTTATCTTGCTTTTCTGCTGTTCGTGTGATTAGCTGGGAGGAGCTCACGGCGACATCCTCCCTATAAAAGTGTAGATGGATCACTCTCTAACTCTTTCTTGCTTCACAAACAAACGGCTTGAAAGGTGCAGGGAAGATGCAGGTCTAATAGACAGAATAGAAGGTCTTTGTCAGGTGGGTTTCTCTGCATTGGTGTCCCATCACAGGTCCGCAAGTGTAAAACTTACAGAAAAGTATGTCAACAGACTCCTTTCCAACTTTATTGAAACTGTGGGCGGCCTTGACCACTCTCAATCTGGTTTTAGGCCGAAACACAGTACAGAGTCTACATTACTTTCTGTTATGGACGACCTGCACATGTTCCAGGATAAGGGTTAATTTGGGAAAAAGGGGGTGGTGATGGACAGAGTTTCTGAATGATGCAGAATACTCTTACCAAGTCAAGAGATCATGGTTTTAATCCATCACCGTTTTTTAGCTCACTGCACCATCCCAGCTCAGAACCTGGCTACATGCAAATTAGTCTGTACCTGTCCCAGTGCATGATGGGAACAGGGCAAACCAAACTACCAAGCCAATTCTTATACTGGGAAGGAAACAAGCTTCCGGGGACCGGTTTCTGGCATCACAGCCTTCGTCGGCCCGGCTTGCCTGAATCCTGATGGTGCAATGAGCAAGGGACTCACGTCTGAGCATACCCTCCCACACTGAGTGTGGATAAAATCGATTTGGGAAAAAGGGGGTGGTGATGGACAGAGTTTCTGAATGATGCAGAATACTCTTACCAAGTCAAGAGATCATGGTTTTAATCCATCACCGTTTTTTAGCTCACTGCACCATCCCAGCTCAGAACCTGGCTACATGCAAATTAGTCTGTACCTGTCCCAGTGCATGATGGGAACAGGGCAAACCAAACTACCAAGCCAATTCTTATACTGGGAAGGAAACAAGCTTCCGGGGACCGGTTTCTGGCATCACAGCCTTCGTCGGCCCGGCTTGCCTGAATCCTGATGGTGCAATGAGCAAGGGACTCACGTCTGAGCATACCCTCCCACACTGAGTGTGGATAAAATCGATTTGGGAAAAAGGGGGTGGTGATGGACAGAGTTTCTGAATGATGCAGAATACTCTTACCAAGTCAAGAGATCATGGTTTTAATCCATCACCGTTTTTTAGCTCACTGCACCATCCCAGCTCAGAACCTGGCTACATGCAAATTAGTCTGTACCTGTCCCAGTGCATGATGGGAACAGGGCAAACCAAACTACCAAGCCAATTCTTATACTGGGAAGGAAACAAGCTTCCGGGGACCGGTTTCTGGCATCACAGCCTTCGTCGGCCCGGCTTGCCTGAATCCTGATGGTGCAATGAGCAAGGGACTCACGTCTGAGCATACCCTCCCACACTGAGTGTGGATAAAATCGATTTGGGAAAAAGGGGGTGGTGATGGACAGAGTTTCTGAATGATGCAGAATACTCTTACCAAGTCAAGAGATCATGGTTTTAATCCATCATCGTTTTTTAGCTCACTGCACCATCCCAGCTCAGAACCTGGCTACATGCAAATTAGTCTGTACCTGTCCCAGTGCATGATGGGAACAGGGCAAACCAAACTACCAAGCCAATTCTTATACTGGGAAGGAAACAAGCTTCCGGGGACCGGTTTCTGGCATCACAGCCTTCGTCGGCCCGGCTTGCCTGAATCCTGATGGTGCAATGAGCAAGGGACTCACGTCTGAGCATACCCTCCCACACTGAGTGTGGATAAAATCGATTTGGGAAAAAGGGGGTGGTGATGGACAGAGTTTCTGAATGATGCAGAATACTCTTACCAAGTCAAGAGATCATGGTTTTAATCCATCACCGTTTTTTAGCTCACTGCACCATCCCAGCTCAGAACCTGGCTACATGCAAATTAGTCTGTACCTGTCCCAGTGCATGATGGGAACAGGGCAAACCAAACTACCAAGCCAATTCTTATACTGGGAAGGAAACAAGCTTCCGGGGACCGGTTTCTGGCATCACAGCCTTCGTCGGCCCGGCTTGCCTGAATCCTGATGGTGCAATGAGCAAGGGACTCACGTCTGAGCATACCCTCCCACACTGAGTGTGGATAAAATCGATTTGGGAAAAAGGGGGTGGTGATGGACAGAGTTTCTGAATGATGCAGAATACTCTTACCAAGTCAAGAGATCATGGTTTTAATCCATCACCGTTTTTTAGCTCACTGCACCATCCCAGCTCAGAACCTGGCTACATGCAAATTAGTCTGTACCTGTCCCAGTGCATGATGGGAACAGGGCAAACCAAACTACCAAGCCAATTCTTATACTGGGAAGGAAACAAGCTTCCGGGGACCGGTTTCTGGCATCACAGCCTTCGTCGGCCCGGCTTGCCTGAATCCTGATGGTGCAATGAGCAAGGGACTCACGTCTGAGCATACCCTCCCACACTGAGTGTGGATAAAATCGATTTGGGAAAAAGGGGGTGGTGATGGACAGAGTTTCTGAATGATGCAGAATACTCTTACCAAGTCAAGAGATCATGGTTTTAATCCATCACCGTTTTTTAGCTCACTGCACCATCCCAGCTCAGAACCTGGCTACATGCAAATTAGTCTGTACCTGTCCCAGTGCATGATGGGAACAGGGCAAACCAAACTACCAAGCCAATTCTTATACTGGGAAGGAAACAAGCTTCCGGGGACCGGTTTCTGGCATCACAGCCTTCGTCGGCCCGGCTTGCCTGAATCCTGATGGTGCAATGAGCAAGGGACTCACGTCTGAGCATACCCTCCCACACTGAGTGTGGATAAAATCGATTTGGGAAAAAGGGGGTGGTGATGGACAGAGTTTCTGAATGATGCAGAATACTCTTACCAAGTCAAGAGATCATGGTTTTAATCCATCACCGTTTTTTAGCTCACTGCACCATCCCAGCTCAGAACCTGGCTACATGCAAATTAGTCTGTACCTGTCCCAGTGCATGATGGGAACAGGGCAAACCAAACTACCAAGCCAATTCTTATACTGGGAAGGAAACAAGCTTCCGGGGACCGGTTTCTGGCATCACAGCCTTCGTCGGCCCGGCTTGCCTGAATCCTGATGGTGCAATGAGCAATCATGGCACCATCAGGATTCAGGTAAGCCGGGCCGACGAAGGTGATGGATTAAAACCATGATCTCTTGACTTGGTAAGAGTATCCTGCATCATTCAGAAATTCTGTCCATCACCACCCCCTTTTTCCCAAATCGATTTTATCCACACTTAGTGTGGGAGGGTATGCTCAGACGTGAGTCCCTTGCTCATTGCACCATCAGGATTCAGGTAAGCCGGGCCGACGAAGGCTGTGATGCCAGAAACCGGTCCCCGGAAGCTTGTTTCCTTCCCAGTATAAGAATTGGCTTGGTAGTTTGGTTTGCCCTGTTCCCATTATGCACTGGGACAGGTACAGACTAATTTGCATGTAGCCAGGTTCTGAGCTGGGTTGGTGCAGTGAGCTAAAAAACGGTGATGGATTAAAACCATGATCTCTTGACTTGGTAAGAGTATTCTGCATCATTCAGAAACTCTGTCCATCACCACCCCCTTTTTCCCAAATCGATTTTATCCACACTTAGTGTGGGAGGGTATGCTCAGACGTGAGTCCCTTGCTCATTGCACTATCAGGATTCAGGTAAGCCGGGCCGACGAAGGCTGTGATGCCAGAAACCGGTCCCCGGAAGCTTGTTTCCTTCCCAGTATAAGAATTGGCTTGGTAGTTTGGTTTGCCCTGTTCCCATTATGCACTGGGACAGGTACAGACTAATTTGCATGTAGCCAGGTTCTGAGCTGGGTTGGTGCAGTGAGCTAAAAAACGGTGATGGATTAAAACCATGATCTCTTGACTTGGTAAGAGTATTCTGCATCATTCAGAAACTCTGTCCATCACCACCCCCTTTTTCCCAAATCGATTTTATCCACACTTAGTGTGGGAGGGTATGCTCAGACGTGAGTCCCTTGCTCATTGCACCATCAGGATTCAGGTAAGCCGGGCCGACGAAGGCTGTGATGCCAGAAACCGGTCCCCGGAAGCTTGTTTCCTTCCCAGTATAAGAATTGGCTTGGTAGTTTGGTTTGCCCTGTTCCCATTATGCACTGGGACAGGTACAGACTAATTTGCATGTAGCCAGGTTCTGAGCTGGGTTGGTGCAGTGAGCTAAAAAACGGTGATGGATTAAAACCATGATCTCTTGACTTGGTAAGAGTATTCTGCATCATTCAGAAACTCTGTCCATCACCACCCCCTTTTTCCCAAATCGATTTTATCCACACTTAGTGTGGGAGGGTATGCTCAGACGTGAGTCCCTTGCTCATTGCACCATCAGGATTCAGGTAAGCCGGGCCGACGAAGGCTGTGATGCCAGAAACCGGTCCCCGGAAGCTTGTTTCCTTCCCAGTATAAGAATTGGCTTGGTAGTTTGGTTTGCCCTGTTCCCATTATGCACTGGGACAGGTACAGACTAATTTGCATGTAGCCAGGTTCTGAGCTGGGTTGGTGCAGTGAGCTAAAAAACGGTGATGGATTAAAACCATGATCTCTTGACTTGGTAAGAGTATTCTGCATCATTCAGAAACTCTGTCCATCACCACCCCCTTTTTCCCAAATCGATTTTATCCACACTTAGTGTGGGAGGGTATGCTCAGACGTGAGTCCCTAGCTCATTGCACCATCAGGATTCAGGTAAGCCGGGCCGACGAAGGCTGTGATGCCAGAAACCGGTCCCCGGAAGCTTGTTTCCTTCCCAGTATAAGAATTGGCTTGGTAGTTTGGTTTGCCCTGTTCCCATTATGCACTGGGACAGGTACAGACTAATTTGCATGTAGCCAGGTTCTGAGCTGGGTTGGTGCAGTGAGCTAAAAAACGGTGATGGATTAAAACCATGATCTCTTGACTTGGTAAGAGTATTCTGCATCATTCAGAAACTCTGTCCATCACCACCCCCTTTTTCCCAAATCGATTTTATCCACACTTAGTGTGGGAGGGTATGCTCAGACGTGAGTCCCTTGCTCATTGCACCATCAGGATTCAGGTAAGCCGGGCCGACGAAGGCTGTGATGCCAGAAACCGGTCCCCGGAAGCTTGTTTCCTTCCCAGTATAAGAATTGGCTTGGTAGTTTGGTTTGCCCTGTTCCCATTATGCACTGGGACAGGTACAGACTAATTTGCATGTAGCCAGGTTCTGAGCTGGGTTGGTGCAGTGAGCTAAAAAACGGTGATGGATTAAAACCATGATCTCTTGACTTGGTAAGAGTATTCTGCATCATTCAGAAACTCTGTCCATCACCACCCCCTTTTTCCCAAATCGATTTTATCCACACTTAGTGTGGGAGGGTATGCTCAGACGTGAGTCCCTTGCTCATTGCACCATCAGGATTCAGGTAAGCCGGGCCGACGAAGGCTGTGATGCCAGAAACCGGTCCCCGGAAGCTTGTTTCCTTCCCAGTATAAGAATTGGCTTGGTAGTTTGGTTTGCCCTGTTCCCATTATGCACTGGGACAGGTACAGACTAATTTGCATGTAGCCAGGTTCTGAGCTGGGTTGGTGCAGTGAGCTAAAAAACGGTGATGGATTAAAACCATGATCTCTTGACTTGGTAAGAGTATTCTGCATCATTCAGAAACTCTGTCCATCACCACCCCCTTTTTCCCAAATCGATTTTATCCACACTTAGTGTGGGAGGGTATGCTCAGACGTGAGTCCCTTGCTCATTGCACCATCAGGATTCAGGTAAGCCGGGCCGACGAAGGCTGTGATGCCAGAAACCGGTCCCCGGAAGCTTGTTTCCTTCCCAGTATAAGAATTGGCTTGGTAGTTTGGTTTGCCCTGTTCCCATTATGCACTGGGACAGGTACAGACTAATTTGCATGTAGCCAGGTTCTGAGCTGGGTTGGTGCAGTGAGCTAAAAAACGGTGATGGATTAAAACCATGATCTCTTGACTTGGTAAGAGTATTCTGCATCATTCAGAAACTCTGTCCATCACCACCCCCTTTTTCCCAAATCGATTTTATCCACACTTAGTGTGGGAGGGTATGCTCAGACGTGAGTCCCTTGCTCATTGCACCATCAGGATTCAGGTAAGCCGGGCCGACGAAGGCTGTGATGCCAGAAACCGGTCCCCGGAAGCTTGTTTCCTTCCCAGTATAAGAATTGGCTTGGTAGTTTGGTTTGCCCTGTTCCCATTATGCACTGGGACAGGTACAGACTAATTTGCATGTAGCCAGGTTCTGAGCTGGGTTGGTGCAGTGAGCTAAAAAACGGTGATGGATTAAAACCATGATCTCTTGACTTGGTAAGAGTATTCTGCATCATTCAGAAACTCTGTCCATCACCACCCCCTTTTTCCCAAATCGATTTTATCCACACTTAGTGTGGGAGGGTATGCTCAGACGTGAGTCCCTTGCTCATTGCACCATCAGGATTCAGGTAAGCCGGGCCGACGAAGGCTGTGATGCCAGAAACCGGTCCCCGGAAGCTTGTTTCCTTCCCAGTATAAGAATTGGCTTGGTAGTTTGGTTTGCCCTGTTCCCATTATGCACTGGGACAGGTACAGACTAATTTGCATGTAGCCAGGTTCTGAGCTGGGTTGGTGCAGTGAGCTAAAAAACGGTGATGGATTAAAACCATGATCTCTTGACTTGGTAAGAGTATTCTGCATCATTCAGAAACTCTGTCCATCACCACCCCCTTTTTCCCAAATCGATTTTATCCACACTTAGTGTGGGAGGGTATGCTCAGACGTGAGTCCCTTGCTCATTGCACCATCAGGATTCAGGTAAGCCGGGCCGACGAAGGCTGTGATGCCAGAAACCGGTCCCCGGAAGCTTGTTTCCTTCCCAGTATAAGAATTGGCTTGGTAGTTTGGTTTGCCCTGTTCCCATTATGCACTGGGACAGGTACAGACTAATTTGCATGTAGCCAGGTTCTGAGCTGGGTTGGTGCAGTGAGCTAAAAAACGGTGATGGATTAAAACCATGATCTCTTGACTTGGTAAGAGTATTCTGCATCATTCAGAAACTCTGTCCATCACCACCCCCTTTTTCCCAAATCGATTTTATCCACACTTAGTGTGGGAGGGTATGCTCAGACGTGAGTCCCTTGCTCATTGCACCATCAGGATTCAGGTAAGCCGGGCCGACGAAGGCTGTGATGCCAGAAACCGGTCCCCGGAAGCTTGTTTCCTTCCCAGTATAAGAATTGGCTTGGTAGTTTGGTTTGCCCTGTTCCCATTATGCACTGGGACAGGTACAGACTAATTTGCATGTAGCCAGGTTCTGAGCTGGGTTGGTGCAGTGAGCTAAAAAACGGTGATGGATTAAAACCATGATCTCTTGACTTGGTAAGAGTATTCTGCATCATTCAGAAACTCTGTCCATCACCACCCCCTTTTTCCCAAATCGATTTTATCCACACTTAGTGTGGGAGGGTATGCTCAGACGTGAGTCCCTTGCTCATTGCACCATCAGGATTCAGGTAAGCCGGGCCGACGAAGGCTGTGATGCCAGAAACCGGTCCCCGGAAGCTTGTTTCCTTCCCAGTATAAGAATTGGCTTGGTAGTTTGGTTTGCCCTGTTCCCATTATGCACTGGGACAGGTACAGACTAATTTGCATGTAGCCAGGTTCTGAGCTGGGTTGGTGCAGTGAGCTAAAAAACGGTGATGGATTAAAACCATGATCTCTTGACTTGGTAAGAGTATTCTGCATCATTCAGAAACTCTGTCCATCACCACCCCCTTTTTCCCAAATCGATTTTATCCACACTTAGTGTGGGAGGGTATGCTCAGACGTGAGTCCCTTGCTCATTGCACCATCAGGATTCAGGTAAGCCGGGCCGACGAAGGTTGTGATGCCAGAAACCGGTCCCCGGAAGCTTGTTTCCTTCCCAGTATAAGAATTGGCTTGGTAGTTTGGTTTGCCCTGTTCCCATTATGCACTGGGACAGGTACAGACTAATTTGCATGTAGCCAGGTTCTGAGCTGGGTTGGTGCAGTGAGCTAAAAAACGGTGATGGATTAAAACCATGATCTCTTGACTTGGTAAGAGTATTCTGCATCATTCAGAAACTCTGTCCATCACCACCCCCTTTTTCCCAAATCGATTTTATCCACACTTAGTGTGGGAGGGTATGCTCAGACGTGAGTCCCTTGCTCATTGCACCATCAGGATTCAGGTAAGCCGGGCCGACGAAGGCTGTGATGCCAGAAACCGGTCCCCGGAAGCTTGTTTCCTTCCCAGTATAAGAATTGGCTTGGTAGTTTGGTTTGCCCTGTTCCCATTATGCACTGGGACAGGTACAGACTAATTTGCATGTAGCCAGGTTCTGAGCTGGGTTGGTGCAGTGAGCTAAAAAAACGGTGATGGATTAAAACCATGATCTCTTGACTTGGTAAGAGTATTCTGCATCATTCAGAAACTCTGTCCATCACCACCCCCTTTTTCCCAAACCAGGATAAGGGTTACTCAGTGATCTTGGTCTTACTGGACTTGTCAGCAGCGTTTGACACCGTGTCACATAACATTCTTACTGACCGGTTGTCGAACGTGGGGGTGAAGAACAAAGCTCTGGCATGGTTGGGAAGCTTCCTCTCTGATCGTACCCAGACTGTCACCATGGGTACGTATCGCTCAGCAGAGATGAAAGTCTCGAAAGGGGTGCCACAGGGCTCTTGTTTAAGCCCAACACTTTTCAACATCTACGTGGCACCCCTAGCGAGAGTGATGCGTAAATTTGGCTTCATCCCCGTGTCTTACGCGGACGATACGCAGCTCCTCTTCCCTTTTAAGACTCTTACCCCGGAATTGAGGAGGTCTTTCTCTGCTGGCATGGAAGCTGTGGCATGTTGGATGTCCTCCAACTACCTACAGTGTAATGTAAATAAAACGGAGGTCATGCTGTTTGGTGAAGCAAAAATACTTTGGACCCCTGACTGGTGGCCTCCTGGTCTAGGCATAGCACCTGAGCCCAAACAGATTGTTAAAAACCTGGGGGTTCGCCTTGACCAGGATTTGTCATTGAAACAACATACGAACTATGTCACTGGCGTATGCTTCCACACTATTAGCTTGCTGCGTAAAGTTTTTCCATTGCTGCCTGAGCAATTCAGGAAAACGCTGGTGCAGGCCCTTGTCATGAGTCGGATTGACTATTGTAATGGTCTCTTACTCTCTGCAAATGAGGGAGTACTGAATAGACTTCAGGTAATACAAAACACCGCGGCTCGCCTTGTTCTAAATGCCCCCCCAAGAACAGCATCTAAGCCTCTGTTAGAAGAACTCCATTGGCTTCCTATCCGTCAAAGGATAAAATTTAAAACTTGCTGTTTAATACACAAGAGCTTAAATAGACAAGGTCCACTTTATTTGGAAAAGAAATGTATCCCATACATTCCATCTAGAACGCTCAGATCCAGTAATGGGCACTCACTGGTAGTGCCGCGTGCTAAGAAAGCCAGGCACGGAAGTAAGGCACTCTCAGTGTTGGGACCTAAATTGTGGAACTGTCTTCCTGTAGCTATTCGTTCCTGTTCTGAACATTTGGTGTTTAGGAAACAACTAAAAACCCTGCTGTTCACAAATGCAATCTAATGCCTTCCGCATGCTCCACTCTTGATATAGGATTCTTATGCCAGAAGCGCAGAGATACTCCAGTTGGAGTCGATTCCAGCGCTATATAAACCTGCAAATAAATAAATAAATAAATAATGTGTGATCTTTGACTCCTGGCATTTCACAAGCAGGCGGCCAGGAAACGGTTTCAGCCTATCAACCACTGAGGAGACGCAGCCTCTGAATGAGGAATGAGGAAGCAATGAATACATCCAGCCTATCACAGGAACAGCCCTGAGTGTTCCGAATTATAAATTCTCCATGTCACTGTATGTTGTTGAGCCCAAGTAGCTCGCCGTGATCGTATAGTGGTTAGTACTCTGCATTGTGGCTGCAGCAACCACGGTTCGAATCCGAGTCACGGCATTGTGGTTGGCAATGTCATGGCAGTTGGGTGTTAATTTTACAGAATTAGCAAATGTACCAGTGGTTTTTGTAAAATGTCTATTAAAAACAGATCCTTTCAAATATTTAAACCATCTAACAACAAATGATTTAAACTCGCATGATTATAAGCTGTAGCTATAATGTATTTACTTACATAAATTATCGTTCTTGAACCTATTGGGGGTGGAGGGGGAGCGGAGCTCACCCCCCAGGTGCAGTTGAGTGACCTGTGTTGTGGCTCTCTAGAGGGAAGGCACAAATTTTGCTGTCACCCAGCCCAATCCAGACGTGTATTGGGGCCAGGTTTCAGGCAAATAGAGCAGTAAGTGCAGAGAAATGTTCACTCTCTAAAAGTGGCATTTCTAAAATAGTAAAGTTAAATCCAACCTCACCAGTAAGTATGATTTTCAATAAATAAATAAAGCTACGCCTCTCCGATATGGAATTACCAAATAAAAAGTATAGGGGAATACCCAGAGCTAACCTATGAGAGGGGTAGACCTCACAGTAGTGAAAAATGAAATAGACTGTTTGGTACTTACAGGACACGCGAACCACCAAAGTACATATATTATTTTTTACTTACATAGCATCATGCACCTAGGACTACCTAGGGCCTACCTTAGGTGTAAATTATATGTAATAAAAGGGGAGTTTAAGGCTTGGCAAGTAGGCTGGGACTCCCCTGGGAGACCCCTGAGTCTATGCCCAGAACCATAACTCTGCCAGTCGAGTACTTACCTAAAAGCCGATAACCCACTTTTCTTCCATAGGCTAACATTGAGTGATTTCACTTGGAAATTCTTCTAAGTGGTGTGGAGTTTTGGAACATTAAAATATTCATCTAAAATCAGCCGAACAACGAATTCTGATTTACTCACCTGTTATCAGGAGAGACCTCAGTGCTGCATCTTGGAGCTCAGTATTGACCCTGAAAAGTAATTTTAACCGTACTTACCAGTAACTCGAATTTCCTTCCATGGGATATCATTGCCTGCTTTTTGCTGAAAATGTTCTAAGTATCGATTTTTGAAACTTACAAATATTCTTTAAAAATCGTACCAACTGTGAAAACGTAATTGTTTACCTGTTTTAGATAGATGTCCCAGTACTGAGCCTAGGAGCCCAGCACTGGATTACAAAAGTAACGAGAACGTACTTTACCCGTAACTTGAATTTTCTTCCATAGGAAACCATTGACTGTTTTTCTGTGAAATTTCTTCTAAGTGTCGATTTTGCAAACATGTAAATATTCCTTAAAAATCGCCTGTATAACTTAAACGCAGGTTCTCAACTGCTTACAGGTGGTACAGTAGTGCTGGATCTAGGATCCAACACTGACCTAGAAAAAGTAACCATAACCCCACTTACCTGCTAATTGAATTTCCTTCCATAGGATAACATTGGTAATTTGATCAGCAAAAGTTTCTAAGTGTCAACTTTTAAAATAGCAAAATATTGCTTAAAAATCACAACAGTAACTAAAACGAATTTACTCACTTGTTTCCAAGAACTGTCCCAGGACTGAATCTAGGATCCAGTCCTGGATTTAGAAAAGTAATCCTGAAAGTAATTAATTGCATATAACTTAAAATTCCCATTGAGCTCAATGTATTATTGTGATTCAAATTGTGTTGCCTATTGCAATAAACTGTAACTATTACCTGCAAAAGTCAATTGCCTATTGCAACGTATTTAACTAAAGCATCTCATTCTGAGAAAGTATATTTTGATACCTATTGTTGGTTCTAAAATAAAACAACAATATCTTTTGTATGCAAACCAATGGCCTAGAGTTCAGTTCTTGAGTGTGTGAGACCATTTGCTGACTGAGTGTGTACAACAAATGTTTTACACTGTACTCTGATACTGCCTTACTGCTCGGCAAGCTACCACTTTAGAGAGTAAGGTTATATCTAACTGTAGCCTCTGCCAAACCTATGGGGACTTGGGAACCTGTGCACACTGTACCTATTGGGGAACAGTATATACAGAGCCACTTTCTCACAGTAGTGATAAAGTGATTAGAGTCCTAAGGCCAACATAAAGATACAGCAAAACGTGAGGTGAAAAGCAAAAAGGTTGCTGGTAGGCCACCTTAAGGATGCCAGGTCTAACAAAAACTGAACTAAGGATAACATGAGTAAAACATCAGGTTTCTCTACTGCATTTGGTGAGACAAATGGGCCTTCTTTTATCTTCCATTCAAGCAATCTTTGACAGACCCCTTTATTATAGAGCTTTTCAAGGATTAAAGATAAGGCACTTACAAAGAGTCCCAAATACTCAGAGATGGTTGACTTCTGTAATATGGGTCGTATGCTAAAAGCACCGCAAAAACAGAGTGCAACAGGGTCCAAAAAATTGAGTGCCACAAGAGAGTTTGAATGCAAGCGTATCCTTTTACAGATCCAGAGATATACTCATGCAATTTTTGTTTTTAGGACAGAACGTGCATGATGAAAAAAACATTGTTTTTAAAAAGCGCATTGCAGAATATCAGTACTTTGATGTGGGAAAACTTCAAAACTTTCAAACAAAATATTTGTATGCAGCTTACAGTAAGTTGTTGCGGCTGAGTGGTTAAAGCGATGGACTAGAAATCCATTGGGGTATCCCCGCGCAGGTTCGAATCATGCCAACAACGAGAATCTTTTTATTATCGGCTACAATTTCAGAAGTTAACCTTTAGTATTTCTTCCATTTCAGTTTTATAAATAGGTGGCTTATTTTTGTGTCACTATTGCCTCTCCACATATTTGTTATCGCTACCTCTTTCATGTCTTTGCTACACCTCATTCCTACTTTAGCACTGGTGTAAACGCTTCAAATTATTATACCGTTGCTCTCTCATTCATACCTGCGCATGCACTTGAAAGTTACTTTACCAATAAAAGACGCAAAGAGAGAAATAGAACAAAAGTGCTGGCTGGATTGGCAAACACACTTCATAAAACTGCATTTTCTTTTTTATTCCCCCCCGTGTTACATGCTTAACCTCTCCATGTGTAATTTCTCTTAACCTGCTGTCCCAGGAAGAGAATTTCATCTACAGGCTCTTTCTGTGTTTTTTTCCCTAGTCTGTCTTTCCCATGTCTTAGCTGTGTAACTGTTCCTTTACGCGCTCTATTTAAATGCCATTAATCTCATTTGAGCTCCTTGCTCCCGCTCCTGTTTTCTCCACCTCTCATACTGCCAGTTTTCTCTTTCTCTGTGGTTGGTGGCTACTTTCCTGAGCTTCCAAAGCCACGTGGTTCCTGCCTCTTGTTGTCAGACTTGAATTGGAAAAGGAACCATATTAACAAGCCTTTACCACTCACACACGGCGGAAGTTTATACTTTAATTCAGTGAGCTAAGAAAAGCGTGTTGTGGGTCCCCTACGAGCCATGGTGCTTGCTTCATCATGATTTGGCACCAGTCATTAGCCGCAGCTCTGCTAATGAGCCACTGAGGTCAGTTTCAATATTTACTCAAAAACATAACCATGCAGCCCACCCCTCAACTGTGTATTTATCTTGCTTTTCTGCTTTTCGTGTGATTAGCTGGGAGGAGCTCACGGCGACATCCTCCCTATAAAAGTGTAGATGGATCACTCTCTAACTCTTTCTTGCTTCACATACAAATGGCTTGAAAGGTGCAGGGAAGATGCAGGTCTAATAGACAGAATAGAAGGTCTGTGCCAGGTGGGTTTCTCTGCATTGGTGTCCCATCACAGGTCCGCAAGTGTAATGTGTGATCTTTGACTCCTGCATTTCACAAGCAGGCGGCCAGGAAACGGTTTCAGCCTATCAACCACTGAGGAGACGCAGCCTCTGAATGAGGAATGAGGAAGCAATGAATACATCCAGCCTATCACAGGAACAGCCCTGAGTGTTCCGAATTATAAATTCTCCATGTCACTGTATGTCGTTGAGCCCAAGTAGTTCGCCGTGATCGTATAGTGGTTAGTACTCTGTGTTGTGGCCGCAGCAACCTCGGTTCGAATCTGAGTCACGGCATTGTGGTTGGCAATGTCACAGCAGTTGGGTGTTAATTTTACAGAATTAGCAAATGTACCAGTGGTTTTTGTAAAATGTCTATTAAAAACAGATCCTTTCAAATATTTAAACCATCAGCAACAAATGATTTAAACTCGCATGATTTTAAGCTGTAGCTATAATGTATTTACTTACATAAATTATCGTTCTTGAACATATTGGGGGTGGAGGGGGAGCGGAGCTCACCCCCCAGGTGCAGTTGAGTGACCTGTGTTGTGGCTCTCTAAAGGGAAGGCACAAATTTTGCTGTCACCCAGCCCAATCCAGACGTGTATTGGGGCCAGGTTTCAGGCAAATAGAGCAGTAAGTGCAGAGAAATGTTCACTCTCTAAAAGTGGCATTTCTAAAATAGTAAAGTTAAATCCAACCTCACCAGTAAGTAGGATTTTCAATAAATAAATAAAGCTACTCCTCTCCGATATGGAATTACCAAATAAAAAGTATAGGGGAATACCCAGAGCTAACCTATGAGAGAGGTAGACCTCACAGTAGTGAAAAATTAAATAGACTGTTTGGTACTTACAGGACACGCGAACCACCAAAGTACATATCTTATATTTTACTTACATAGCATCATGCACCTAGGACTACCTAGGGCCTACCTTAGGTGTAAATTATATGTAATAAAAGGGGAGTTTAAGGCTTGGCAATTAGGCTGGGACTCCCCTGGGAGACCCCTGAGTCTATGCCCAGAACCATAACTCTGCCACTCGAGTACTTACCTAAAAGCCGATAACCCACTTTTCTTCCATAGGCTAACATTGAGTGGTTTCACTTGGAAATTCTTCTAAGTGGTGTGGAGTTTTGGAACATTAAAATATTCATCTAAAATCAGCCGAACAACGAATTCGGATTTACTCACCTGTTATCAGGAGAGACCTCAGTGCTGCATCTTGGAGCTCAGTATTGACCCTGAAAAGTAATTTTAACCGTACTTACCAGTAACTCGAATTTCCTTCCATAGGATATCATTGCCTGCTTTTTGCTGAAATGTTCTAAGTGTCGATTTTTGAAACTTACAAATATTCTTTAAAAATCGTACCAACTGTGAAAACGTAATTGTTTACCTGTTTTAGATAGATGTCCCAGTACTGAGCCTAGGACCCCAGCACTGGATTACAAAAGTAACGAGAACGTACTTTACCCGTAACTTGAATTTTCTTCCATAGGAAACCATTGACTGTTTTTCTGTGAAATTTCTTCTAAGTGTCGATTTTGCAAACATGTAAATATTCCTTAAAAATCGCCTGTATAACTTAAACGCAGGTTCTCAACTGCTTACAGGTGGTACAGTAGTGCTGGATCTAGGATCCAACACTGACCTAGAAAAAGTAACCATAACCCCACTTACCTGCTAATTGAATTTCCTTCCATAGGATAACATTGGTAATTTGATCAGCAAAAGTTTCTAAGTGTCAACTTTTAAAATAGCAAAATATTGCTTAAAAATCACAACAGTAACTAAAACGAATTTACTCACTTGTTTCCAAGAACTGTCCCAGGACTGAATCTAGGATCCAGTCCTGGATTTAGAAAAGTAATCCTGAAAGTAATTAATTGCATATAACTTAAAATTCCCATTGAGCTCAATGTATTATTGTGATTCAAATTGTGTTGCCTATTGCAATAAACTGTAACTATTACCTGCAAAAGTCAATTGCCTATTGCAACGTATTTAACTAAAGCATCTCATTCTGAGAAAGTATATTTTGATACCTATTGTTGGTTCTAAAATAAAACAACAATATCTTTTGTATGCAAACCAATGGCCTAGAGTTCAGTTCTTGAGTGTGTGAGACCATTTGCTGACTGAGTGTGTACAACAAATGTTTTACACTGTACTCTGATACTGCCTTACTGCTCGGCAAGCTACCACTTTAGAGAGTAAGGTTATATCTAACTTTAGCCTCTGCCAAACCTCTGGGGACTGGGGACTCTGTGCACACTGTACCTATTGGGGAACAGTATATACAGAGCCACTTTCTCACAGTAGTGATAAAGTGATTAGAGTCCTAAGGCCAACATAAAGATACAGCAAAACGTGAGGTGAAAAGCAAAAAGGTTGCTGGTAGGCCACCTTAAGGATGCCAGGTCTAACAAAAACTGAACTAAGGATAACATGAGTAAAACATCAGGTTTCTCTACTGCATTTGGTGAGACAAATGGGCCTTCTTTTATCTTCCATTCAAGCAATCTTTGACAGACCCCTTTATTATAGAGCTTTTCAAGGATTAAAGATAAGGCACTTACAAAGAGTCCCAAATACTCAGAGATGGTTGACTTCTGTAATATGGGTCATAGACTAAAAGCAGCGCAAAAACAGAGTGCAACAGGGTCCAAAAAATTGAGTGCCACAAGAGAGTTTGAATGCAAGCGTATCCTTTTACAGATCCAGAGATATACTCATGCAATTTTTGTTTTTAGGACAGAACGTGCATGATGAAAAAAACATTGTTTTTAAAAAGCGCATTGCAGAATATCAGTACTTTGATGTGGGAAAACTTCAAAACTTTCAAACAAAATATTTGTATGCAGCTTACAGTAAGTTGTTGCGGCTGAGTGGTTAAAGCGATGGACTAGAAATCCATTGGGGTATCCCCGCGCAGGTTCGAATCATGCCAACAACGAGAATCTTTTTATTATCGGCTACAATTTCAGAAGTTAACCTTTAGTATTTCTTCCATTTCAGTTTTATAAATAGGTGGCTTATTTTTGTGTCACTATTGCCTCTCCACATATTTGTTATCGCTACCTCTTTCATGTCTTTGCTACACCTCATTCCTACTTTAGCACTGGTGTAAACGCTTCAAATTATTATACCGTTGCTCTCTCATTCATACCTGCGCATGCACTTGAAAGTTACTTTACCAATAAAAGACGCAAAGAGAGAAATAGAACAAAAGTGCTGGCTGGATTGGCAAACACACTTCATAAAACTGCATTTTCTTTTTTATTCCCCCCCGTGTTACATGCTTAACCTCTCCATGTGTAATTTCTCTTAACCTGCTGTCCCAGGAAGAGAATTTCATCTACAGGCTCTTTCTGTGTTTTTTTCCCTAGTCTGTCTTTCCCATGTCTTAGCTGTGTAACTGTTCCTTTACGCGCTCTATTTAAATGCCATTAATCTCATTTGAGCTCCTTGCTCCCGCTCCTGTTTTCTCCACCTCTCATACTGCCAGTTTTCTCTTTCTCTGTGGTTGGTGGCTACTTTCCTGAGCTTCCAAAGCCACGTGGTTCCTGCCTCTTGTTGTCAGACTTGAATTGGAAAAGGAACCATATTAACAAGCCTTTACCACTCACACACGGCGGAAGTTTATACTTTAATTCAGTGAGCTAAGAAAAGCGTGTTGTGGGTCCCCTACGAGCCATGGTGCTTGCTTCATCATGATTTGGCACCAGTCATTAGCCGCAGCTCTGCTAATGAGCCACTGAGGTCAGTTTCAATATTTACTCAAAAACATAACCATGCAGCCCACCCCTCAACTGTGTATTTATCTTGCTTTTCTGCTTTTCGTGTGATTAGCTGGGAGGAGCTCACGGCGACATCCTCCCTATAAAAGTGTAGATGGATCACTCTCTAACTCTTTCTTGCTTCACATACAAATGGCTTGAAAGGTGCAGGGAAGATGCAGGTCTAATAGACAGAATAGAAGGTCTGTGCCAGGTGGGTTTCTCTGCATTGGTGTCCCATCACAGGTCCGCAAGTGTAATGTGTGATCTTTGACTCCTGCATTTCACAAGCAGGCGGCCAGGAAACGGTTTCAGCCTATCAACCACTGAGGAGACGCAGCCTCTGAATGAGGAATGAGGAAGCAATGAATACATCCAGCCTATCACAGGAACAGCCCTGAGTGTTCCGAATTATAAATTCTCCATGTCACTGTATGTCGTTGAGCCCAAGTAGTTCGCCGTGATCGTATAGTGGTTAGTACTCTGTGTTGTGGCCGCAGCAACCTCGGTTCGAATCTGAGTCACGGCATTGTGGTTGGCAATGTCACAGCAGTTGGGTGTTAATTTTACAGAATTAGCAAATGTACCAGTGGTTTTTGTAAAATGTCTATTAAAAACAGATCCTTTCAAATATTTAAACCATCAGCAACAAATGATTTAAACTCGCATGATTTTAAGCTGTAGCTATAATGTATTTACTTACATAAATTATCGTTCTTGAACATATTGGGGGTGGAGGGGGAGCGGAGCTCACCCCCCAGGTGCAGTTGAGTGACCTGTGTTGTGGCTCTCTAAAGGGAAGGCACAAATTTTGCTGTCACCCAGCCCAATCCAGACGTGTATTGGGGCCAGGTTTCAGGCAAATAGAGCAGTAAGTGCAGAGAAATGTTCACTCTCTAAAAGTGGCATTTCTAAAATAGTAAAGTTAAATCCAACCTCACCAGTAAGTAGGATTTTCAATAAATAAATAAAGCTACTCCTCTCCGATATGGAATTACCAAATAAAAAGTATAGGGGAATACCCAGAGCTAACCTATGAGAGAGGTAGACCTCACAGTAGTGAAAAATTAAATAGACTGTTTGGTACTTACAGGACACGCGAACCACCAAAGTACATATCTTATATTTTACTTACATAGCATCATGCACCTAGGACTACCTAGGGCCTACCTTAGGTGTAAATTATATGTAATAAAAGGGGAGTTTAAGGCTTGGCAATTAGGCTGGGACTCCCCTGGGAGACCCCTGAGTCTATGCCCAGAACCATAACTCTGCCACTCGAGTACTTACCTAAAAGCCGATAACCCACTTTTCTTCCATAGGCTAACATTGAGTGGTTTCACTTGGAAATTCTTCTAAGTGGTGTCGATTTTGCAAACATGTAAATATTCCTTAAAAATCGCCTGTATAACTTAAACGCAGTTTCTCAACTGCTTACAGGTGGTACAGTAGTGCTGGATCTAGGATCCAACACTGACCTAGAAAAAGTAACCATAACCCCACTTACCTGCTAAGTGAATTTCCTTCCATAGGATAACATTGGTAATTTGATCAGCAAAAGTTTCTAAGTGTCAACTTTTAAAATAGCAAAATATTGCTTAAAAATCACAACAGTAACTAAAACTAATTTACTCACTTGTTTCCAAGAACTGTCCCAGGACTGAATCTAGGATCCAGTCCTGGATTTAGAAAAGTAATCCTGAAAGTAATTAATTGCATATAACTTAAAATTCCCATTGAGCTCAATGTATTATTGTGATTCAAATTGTGTTGCCTATTGCAATCAACTGTAACTATTACCTGCAAAAGTCAATTGCCTATTGCAAAGTATTTAACTAAAGCATCTCATTCTGAGAAAGTATATTTTGATACCTATTGTTGGTTCTAAAATAAAACAACAATATCTTTTTTATGCAAACCAATGGCCTAGAGTTCAGTTCTTGAGTGTGTGAGACCATTTGCTGACTGAGTGTGTACAACAAATGTTTTACACTGTACTCTGATACTGCCTTACTGCTCGGCAAGCTACCACTTTAGAGAGTAAGGTTATATCTAACTTTAGCCTCTGCCAAACCTCTGGGGACTGGGGACTCTGTGCACATTGTACCTATTTGGGAACAGTATATACAGAGCCACTTTCTCACAGTAGTGATAAAGTGATTAGAGTCCCAGGCCAACATAAAGATACAGCAAAACGTGAGGTGAAAAGCAAAAAGGTTGCTGGTAGGCCACCTTAAGGATGCCAGGTCTAACAAAAATGAACTAAGGATAACATGAGTAAAACATCAGGTTTCTCTACTGCATTTGGTGAGACAAGTGGCCCTTCTTTTATCTTCCATTCAAGCAATCTTTGACAGACCCCTTTATTATAGAGCTTTTCAAGGATTAAAGATAAGGCACTTACAAAGGAGTCCCAAATACTCAGAGATGGTTGACTTCTGTAATATGGGTCATAGACTAAAAGCAGCGCAAAAACAGAGTGCAACAGGGTCCAAAAAATTGAGTGCCACAAGAGAGTTTGAATGCAAGCGTATCCTTTTACAGATCCAGAGATATACTCATGCAATTTTTGTTTTTAGGACAGAACGTGCATGATGAAAAAAACATTGTTTTTAAAAAGCGCATTGCAGAATATCAGTACTTTGATGTGGGAAAACTTCAAAACTTTCAAACAAAATATTTGCATGCAGCTTACAGTAAGTTGTTGTGGCCGAGTGGTTAAGGCGATGGACTAGAAATCCATTGGGGTATCCCCGCGCAGGTTCGAATCCTGCCAACAACGAGAATCTTTTTATTATGGGCTACAATTTCAGAAGTTAACCTTTAGTATTTCTTCCATTTCAGTTTTATAAATAGGTGGCTTATTTTTGTGTCACTATTGCCTCTCCACATATTTGTTATCGCTACCTCTTTCATGTCTTTGCTACACCTCATTCCTGCTTTAGCACTGGTGTAAACGCTTCAAATTATTATACTGTTGCTCTCTCATTCATACCTGCGCATGCACTTGAAAGTTACTTTACCAATAAAAGACGCAAAGAGAGAAATAGAACAAAAGTGCTGGCTGGATTGGCAAACGCACTTCATAAAACTGCATTTTCTTTTTTATTCTCCCCCGTGTTACATGCTTAACCTCTCCATGTGTAATTTCTCTTAACCTGCTGTCCCAGGAAGAGAATTTCATCTACAGGCTCTTTCTGTGTTTTTTTCCCTAGTCTGTCTTTCCCATTTCTTAGCTGTGTAACTGTTCCTTTACGCGCTCTATTTAAACGCCATCAATCTCATTTGAGCTCCTTGCTCCCGCTTCTGTTTTCTCCATCTCTCATACTGCCAGTTCTCTCTTTCTCTGTGGTTGGTGGCTACTTTCCTGAGCTTCCGAAGCCACGTGGTTCCTGCCTCTTGTTGTCAGACTTGAATTGGAAAAGGAACCATATTAACAAGCCTTTACCACTCACACACGGTGGAAGTTTATACTTTAATTCAGTGAGCTAAGAAAAGCGTGTTGTGGGTCCCCTACGAGCCATGGTGCTTGCTTCATCATGATTTGGCACCAGTCATTAGCCGCAGCTCTGCTAATGAGCCACTGAGGTCAGTTTCAATAATTACTCAAAAACATAACCATGCAGCCCACCTCTCAACTGTGTATTTATCTTGCTTTTCTGCTGTTCGTGTGATTAGCTGGGAGGAGCTCACGGCGACATCCTCCCAATAAAAGTGTAGATGGATCACTCTCTAACTCTTTCTTGCTTCACATACAAATGGCTTGAAAGGTGCAGGGAAGATGCAGGTCTAATAGACAGTATAGAAGGTCTGTTCCAGGTGGGTTTCTCTGCATTGGTGTCCCATCACAGGTCCGCAAGTGTAATGTGTGATTTTTGACTCCTGGCATTTCACAAGCAGGCGGCCAGGAAACGGTTTCAGCCTATCAACCACTGAGGAGACGCAGCCTCTGAATGAGGAATGAGGAAGCAATGAATACATCCACCCTATCACAGGGACACGCCTGAGTGTTCCGAATTATAAATTCTCCATGTCACTGTTTGTCGTTGAGCCCAAGTAGCTCGCCGTGATCGTATACTGGTTAGTACTCTGCGTTGTGGCCGCAGCAACCTCGGTTCGAATCCGAGTCACGGCATTGTGGTTGGCAATGTCATGGCAGTTGGGGGTTAATTTTACAGAATTAGCAAATGTACCAGTAGTTTTTGTAAAATGTCTATTAAAAACAGATCCTTTCAAATATTTAAACCATCTAACAACAAATGATTTAAACTCGCATGATTATAAGCTGTAGCTATAATGTATTTACTTACATAAATTATCGTTCTTGAACCTATTGGGGGTGGAGGGGGAGCGGAGCTCACCCCCCAGGTGCAGTTGAGTGACCTGTGTTGTGGCTCTCTAGAGGGAAGGCACAAATTTTGCTGTCACCCAGCCCAATCCAGACGTGTATCGGGGCCAGGTTTCAGGCAAATAGAGCAGTAAGTGCAGAGAAATATTCACTCTCTAAAAGTGGCATTTCTAAAATAGTAAAGTTAAATCCAACCTCACCAGTAAGTAGGATTTTCAATAAATAAATAAAGCTACTCCTCTCCGATATGGAATTACCAAATAAAAAGTATAGGGGAATACCCAGAGCTAACCTATGAGAGGGGTAGACCTCACAGTAGTGAAAAATGAAATAGACTGTTTGGTACTTACAGGACATGCGAACCACCAAAGTACATATCTTATTTTTTACTTACATAGCATCATGCACCTAGGACTACCTAGGGCCTACCTTAGGGGTAAATTATATGTAATAAAAGGGGAGTTTAAGGCTTGGCAAGTAGGCTGGGACTCCCCTGGGAGACCCCTGGTCTATGCCCAGAACCATAACTCTGCCAGTCGAGTACTTACCTAAAAGCCGATAACTCACTTTTCTTCCATAGGCTAACATTGAGTGGTTTCACTTGGAAATTCTTCTAAGTGGTGTGGAGTTTTGGAACTTTAAAATATTCATCTAAAATCAGCCGGACAACGAATTCTGATTTACTCACCCGTTATCAGGAGAGACCTCAGTGCTGCATCTTGGAGCTCAGTACTGACCCTGAAAAGTAATTTTAACCGTACTTACCAGTAACTCGAATTTCCTTCCATGGGATATCATTGCCTGCTTTTTGCTGAAAATGTTCTAAGTGTCGATTTTTGAAACTTATAAATATTCTTTAAAAATCGTACCAACTGTGAAAACGTAATTGTTTACCTGTTTTAGATAGATGTCCCAGTACTGAGCCTAGGAGCCCAGCACTGGATTACAAAAATAACGAGAACGTACTTTACCCGTAACTTGAATTTTCTTCCATAGGAAACCATTGACTGTTTTTCTGTGAAATTTCTTCTAAGTGTCGATTTTGCAAACATGTAAATATTCTTAAAAAAATCGCCTGTATAACTTAAACGCAGTTTCTCAACTGCTTACAGGTGGTACAGTAGTGCTGGATCTAGGATCCAACACTGACCTAGAAAAAGTAACCATAACCCCACTTACCTGCTAAGTGAATTTCCTTCCATAGGATAACATTGGTAATTTGATCAGCAAAAGTTTCTAAGTGTCAACTTTTAAAATAGCAAAATATTGCTTAAAAATCACAACAGTAACTAAAACGAATTTACTCACTTGTTTCCAAGAACTGTCCCAGGACTGAATCTAGGATCCAGTCCTGGATTTAGAAAAGTAATCCTGAAAGTAATTAATTGCATATAACTTAAAATTCCCATTGAGCTCAATGTGTTATTGTGATTCAAATTGTGTTCACTATTGCAATAAACTGTAACTATTACCTGCAAAAGTCAATTGCCTATTGCAAAGTATTTAACTAAAGCATCTCATTCTGAGAAAGTATATTTTGATACCTATTGTTGGTTCTAAAATAAAACAACAATATCTTTTTTATTCAAACCAATGGCCTAGAGTTCAGTTCTTGAGTGTGTGAGACCATTTGCTGACTGAGTGTGTACAACAAATGTTTTACACTGTACTCTGATACTGCCTTACTGCTCGGCAAGCTACCACTTTAGAGAGTAAGGTTATATCTAACTTTAGCCTCTGCCAAACCTCTGGGGACTTGGGACTCTGTGCACACTGTACCTATTTGGGAACAGTATATACAGAGCCACTTTCTCACAGTAGTGATAAAGTGATTAGAGTCCTAAGGCCAACATAAAGATACAGCAAAACGTGAGGTGAAAAGCAAAAAGGTTGCTGGTAGGCCACCTTAAGGATGCCAGGTCTAACAAAAATGAACTAAGGATAACATGAGTAAAACATCAGGTTTCTCTACTGCATTTGGTGAGACAAGTGGGCCTTCTTTTATCTTCCATTCAAGCAATCTTTGACAGACCCCTTTATTATAGAGCTTTTCAAGGATTAAAGATAAGGCACTTACAAAGGAGTCCCAAATACTCAGAGATGGTTGACTTCTGTAATATGGGTCATAGACTAAAAGCAGCGCAAAAACAGAGTGCAACAGGGTCCAAAAAATTGAGTGCCACAAGAGAGTTTGAATGCAAGCGTATCCTTTTACAGATCCAGAGATATACTCATGCAATTTTTGTTTTTAGGACAGAACGTGCATGATGAAAAAAACATTGTTTTTAAAAAGCGCATTGCAGAATATCAGTACTTTGATGTGGGAAAACTTCAAAACTTTCAAACAAAATATTTGCATGCAGCTTACAGTAAGTTGTTGTGGCCGAGTGGTTAAGGCGATGGACTAGAAATCCATTGGGGTATCCCCGCGCAGTTTCGAATCCTGCCAACAACGAGAATCTTTTTATTATGGGCTACAATTTCAGAAGTTAACCTTTAGTATTTCTTCCATTTCAGTTTTATAAATAGGTGGCTTATTTTTGTGTCACTATTGCCTCTCGACATATTTGTTATCGCTACCTCTTTCATGTCTTTGCTACACCTCATTCCTACTTTAGCACTGGTGTAAACGCTTCAAATTATTATACTGTTGCTCTCTCATTCATACCTGCGCATGCACTTGAAAGTTACTTTACCAATAAAAGACGCAAAGAGAGAAATAGAACAAAAGTGCTGGCTGGATTGGCAAACACACTTCATAAAACTGCATTTTCTTTTTTATTCTACCCCGTGTTACATGCTTAACCTCTCCATGTGTAATTTCTCTTAACCTGCTGTCCCAGGAAGAGAATTTCATCTACAGGCTCTTTCTGTGTTTTTTTCCCTAGTCTGTCTTTCCCATTTCTTAGCTGTGTAACTGTTCCTTTACGCGCTCTATTTAAACGCCATCAATCTCATTTGAGCTCCTTGCTCCTGCTTCTGTTTTCTCCATCTCTCATACTGCCAGTTCTCTCTTTCTCTGTGGTTGGTGGCTACTTTCCTGAGCTTCCGAAGCCACGTGGTTCCTGCCTCTTGTTGTCAGACTTGAATTGGAAAAGGAACCATATTAACAAGCCTTTACCACTCACACACGGCGGAAGTTTATACTTTAATTCAGTGAGCTAAGAAAAGCGTGTTGTGGGTCCCCTACGAGCCATGGTGCTTGCTTCATCATGATTTGGCACCAGTCATTAGCCGCAGCTCTGCTAATGAGCCACTGAGGTCAGTTTCAATAATTACTCAAAAACATAACCATGCAGCCCACCCCTCAACTGTGTATTTATCTTGCTTTTCTGCTGTTTGTGTGATTAGCTGGGAGGAGCTCACGGCGACATCCTCCCTATAAAAGTGTAGATGGATCACTCTCTAACTCTTTCTTGCTTCACATACAAATGGCTTGAAAGGTGCAGGGAAGATGCAGGTCTAATAGACAGAATAGAAGGTCTGTTCCAGGTGGGTTTCTCTGCATTGGTGTCCCATCACAGGTCCGCAAGTGTAATGTGTGATCTTTTACTCCTGGCATTTCACAAGCAGGCGGCCAGGAAACGGTTTCAGCCTATCAACCACTGAGGAGACGCAGCCTCTGAATGAGGAATGAGGAAGCAATGAATACATCCAGCCTATCACAGGAACAGCCCTGAGTGTTACGAATTTTAAATTCTCCATGTCACTGTTTGTCGTTGAGCCCAAGTAGCTCGCCGTGATCGTATAGTGGTTAGTACTCTGCGTTGTGGCCGCAGCAACCTCGGTTCGAATCCGAGTCACGGCATTGTGGTTGGCAATGTCATGGCAGTTGGGTGTTAATTTTACAGAATTAGCAAATGTACCAGTAGTTTTTGTAAAATGTCTATTAAAAACAGATCCTTTCAAATATTTAAACCATCTAACAACAAATGATTTAAACTCGCATGATTATAAGCTGTAGCTATAATGTATTTACTTACATAAATTATCTTTCTTGAACCTATTGGGGGTGGAGGGGGAGCAGAGCTCACCCCCCAGGTGCAGTTGAGTGACCTGTGTTGTGGCTCTCTAGAGGGAAGGCACAAATTTTGCTGTCACCCAGCCCAATCCAGACGTGTATCGGGGCCAGGTTTCAGGCAAATAGAGCAGTAAGTGCAGAGAAATATTCACTCTCTAAAAGTGGCATTTCTAAAATAGTAAAGTTAAATCCAACCTCACCAGTAAGTAGGATTTTCAATAAATAAATAAAGCTACTCCTCTCCGATATGGAATTACCAAATAAAAAGTATAGGGGAATACCCAGAGCTAACCTATGAGAGGGGTAGACCTCACAGTAGTGAAAAATGAAATAGACTGTTTGGTACTTACAGGACATGCGAACCACCAAAGTACATATCTTATTTTTTACTTACATAGCATCATGCACCTAGGACTACCTAGGGCCTACCTTAGGGGTAAATTATATGTAATAAAAGGGGAGTTTAAGGCTTGGCAAGTAGGCTGGGACTCCCCTGGGAGACCCCTGGTCTATGCCCAGAACCATAACTCTGCCAGTCGAGTACTTACCTAAAAGCCGATAACTCACTTTTCTTCCATAGGCTAACATTGAGTGGTTTCACTTGGAAATTCTTCTAAGTGGTGTGGAGTTTTGGAACTTTAAAATATTCATCTAAAATCAGCCGGACAACGAATTCTGATTTACTCACCCGTTATCAGGAGAGACCTCAGTGCTGCATCTTGGAGCTCAGTACTGACCCTGAAAAGTAATTTTAACCGTACTTACCAGTAACTCGAATTTCCTTCCATGGGATATCATTGCCTGCTTTTTGCTGAAAATGTTCTAAGTGTCGATTTTTGAAACTTATAAATATTCTTTAAAAATCGTACCAACTGTGAAAACGTAATTGTTTACCTGTTTTAGATAGATGTCCCAGTACTGAGCCTAGGAGCCCAGCACTGGATTACAAAAATAACGAGAACGTACTTTACCCGTAACTTGAATTTTCTTCCATAGGAAACCATTGACTGTTTTTCTGTGAAATTTCTTCTAAGTGTCGATTTTGCAAACATGTAAATATTCTTAAAAAAATCGCCTGTATAACTTAAACGCAGTTTCTCAACTGCTTACAGGTGGTACAGTAGTGCTGGATCTAGGATCCAACACTGACCTAGAAAAAGTAACCATAACCCCACTTACCTGCTAAGTGAATTTCCTTCCATAGGATAACATTGGTAATTTGATCAGCAAAAGTTTCTAAGTGTCAACTTTTAAAATAGCAAAATATTGCTTAAAAATCACAACAGTAACTAAAACGAATTTACTCACTTGTTTCCAAGAACTGTCCCAGGACTGAATCTAGGATCCAGTCCTGGATTTAGAAAAGTAATCCTGAAAGTAATTAATTGCATATAACTTAAAATTCCCATTGAGCTCAATGTGTTATTGTGATTCAAATTGTGTTCACTATTGCAATAAACTGTAACTATTACCTGCAAAAGTCAATTGCCTATTGCAAAGTATTTAACTAAAGCATCTCATTCTGAGAAAGTATATTTTGATACCTATTGTTGGTTCTAAAATAAAACAACAATATCTTTTTTATGCAAACCAATGGCCTAGAGTTCAGTTCTTGAGTGTGTGAGACCATTTGCTGACTGAGTGTGTACAACAAATGTTTTACACTGTACTCTGATACTGCCTTACTGCTCGGCAAGCTACCACTTTAGAGAGTAAGGTTATATCTAACTTTAGCCTCTGCCAAACCTCTGGGGACTTGGGACTCTGTGCACACTGTACCTATTTGGGAACAGTATATACAGAGCCACTTTCTCACAGTAGTGATAAAGTGATTAGAGTCCTAAGGCCAACATAAAGATACAGCAAAACGTGAGGTGAAAAGCAAAAAGGTTGCTGGTAGGCCACCTTAAGGATGCCAGGTCTAACAAAAATGAACTAAGGATAACATGAGTAAAACATCAGGTTTCTCTACTGCATTTGGTGAGACAAGTGGGCCTTCTTTTATCTTCCATTCAAGCAATCTTTGACAGACCCCTTTATTATAGAGCTTTTCAAGGATTAAAGATAAGGCACTTACAAAGGAGTCCCAAATACTCAGAGATGGTTGACTTCTGTAATATGGGTCATAGACTAAAAGCAGCGCAAAAACAGAGTGCAACAGGGTCCAAAAAATTGAGTGCCACAAGAGAGTTTGAATGCAAGCGTATCCTTTTACAGATCCAGAGATATACTCATGCAATTTTTGTTTTTAGGACAGAACGTGCATGATGAAAAAAACATTGTTTTTAAAAAGCGCATTGCAGAATATCAGTACTTTGATGTGGGAAAACTTCAAAACTTTCAAACAAAATATTTGCATGCAGCTTACAGTAAGTTGTTGTGGCCGAGTGGTTAAGGCGATGGACTAGAAATCCATTGGGGTATCCCCGCGCAGGTTCGAATCCTGCCAACAACGAGAATCTTTTTATTATGGGCTACAATTTCAGAAGTTAACCTTTAGTATTTCTTCCATTTCAGTTTTATAAATAGGTGGCTTATTTTTGTGTCACTATTGCCTCTCGACATATTTGTTATCGCTACCTCTTTCATGTCTTTGCTACACCTCATTCCTACTTTAGCACTGGTGTAAACGCTTCAAATTATTATACTGTTGCTCTCTCATTCATACCTGCGCATGCACTTGAAAGTTACTTTACCAATAAAAGACGCAAAGAGAGAAATAGAACAAAAGTGCTGGCTGGATTGGCAAACACACTTCATAAAACTGCATTTTCTTTTTTATTCTACCCCGTGTTACATGCTTAACCTCTCCATGTGTAATTTCTCTTAACCTGCTGTCCCAGGAAGAGAATTTCATCTACAGGCTCTTTCTGTGTTTTTTTCCCTAGTCTGTCTTTCCCATTTCTTAGCTGTGTAACTGTTCCTTTACGCGCTCTATTTAAACGCCATCAATCTCATTTGAGCTCCTTGCTCCTGCTTCTGTTTTCTCCATCTCTCATACTGCCAGTTCTCTCTTTCTCTGTGGTTGGTGGCTACTTTCCTGAGCTTCCGAAGCCACGTGGTTCCTGCCTCTTGTTGTCAGACTTGAATTGGAAAAGGAACCATATTAACAAGCCTTTACCACTCACACACGGCGGAAGTTTATACTTTAATTCAGTGAGCTAAGAAAAGCGTGTTGTGGGTCCCCTACGAGCCATGGTGCTTGCTTCATCATGATTTGGCACCAGTCATTAGCCGCAGCTCTGCTAATGAGCCACTGAGGTCAGTTTCAATAATTACTCAAAAACATAACCATGCAGCCCACCCCTCAACTGTGTATTTATCTTGCTTTTCTGCTGTTTGTGTGATTAGCTGGGAGGAGCTCACGGCGACATCCTCCCTATAAAAGTGTAGATGGATCACTCTCTAACTCTTTCTTGCTTCACATACAAATGGCTTGAAAGGTGCAGGGAAGATGCAGGTCTAATAGACAGAATAGAAGGTCTGTTCCAGGTGGGTTTCTCTGCATTGGTGTCCCATCACAGGTCCGCAAGTGTAATGTGTGATCTTTTACTCCTGGCATTTCACAAGCAGGCGGCCAGGAAACGGTTTCAGCCTATCAACCACTGAGGAGACGCAGCCTCTGAATGAGGAATGAGGAAGCAATGAATACATCCAGCCTATCACAGGAACAGCCCTGAGTGTTCCGAATTTTAAATTCTCCATGTCACTGTTTGTCGTTGAGCCCAAGTAGCTCGCCGTGATCGTATAGTGGTTAGTACTCTGCGTTGTGGCCGCAGCAACCTCGGTTCGAATCCGAGTCACGGCATTGTGGTTGGCAATGTCATGGCAGTTGGGTGTTAATTTTACAGAATTAGCAAATGTACCAGTAGTTTTTGTAAAATGTCTATTAAAAACAGATCCTTTCAAATATTTAAACCATCTAACAACAAATGATTTAAACTCGCATGATTATAAGCTGTAGCTATAATGTATTTACTTACATAAATTATCGTTCTTGAACCTATTGGGGGTGGAGGGGGAGCGGAGCTCACCCCCCAGGTGCAGTTGAGTGACCTGTGTTGTGGCTCTCTAGAGGGAAGGCACAAATATTGCTGTCACCCACCCCAATCCAGACGAGTATTGGGGCCAGGTTTCAGGCAAATAGAGCAGTAAGTGCAGAGAAATGTTCACTCTCTAAAAGTGGCATTTCTAAAATAGTAAAGTTAAATCCAACCTCACCAGTAAGTAGGATTTTCAATAAATAAATAAAGCTACTCCTCTCCGATATGGAATTACCAAATGAAAAGTATAGGGGAACACCCGGAGCTAACCTATGAGAGGGGTAGACCTCACAGTAGTGAAAAATGAAATAGACTGTTTGGTACCTACAGGACATGCGAACCACCAAAGTACATATCTTATTTTTTACTTACATAGCATCATGCACCTAGGACTACCTAGGGCCTACCTTAGGGGTAAATTATATGTAATAAAAGGGGAGTTTAAGGCTTGGCAAGTAGGCTGGGACTCCCCTGGGAGACCCCTGAGTCTATGCCCAGAACCATAACTCTGCCAGTCGAGTACTTACCTAAAAGCCGATGACTCACTTTTCTTCCATAGGCTAACATTGAGTGGTTTCACTTGGAAATTCTTCTAAGTGGTGTCGATTTTGCAAACATCTAAATATTCCTTAAAAATCGCCTGTATAACTTAAACGCAGTTTCTCAACTGCTTACAGGTGGTACAGTAGTGCTGGATCTAGGATCCAACACTGACCTAGAAAAAGTAACCATAACCCCACTTACCTGCTAAGGGAATTTCCTTCCATAGGATAACATTGGTAATTTGATCAGCAAAAGTTTCTAAGTGTCAACTTTTAAAATAGCAAAATATTGCTTAAAAATCACAACAGTAACTAAAACGAATTTACTCACTTGTTTCCAAGAACTGTCCCATGACTGAATCTAGGATCCAGTCCTGGATTTAGAAAAGTAATCCTGAAAGTAATTAATTGCATATAACTTAAAATTCCCATTGAGCTCAATGTATTATTGTGATTCAAATTGTGTTGCCTATTGCAATAAACTGTAACTATTACCTGCAAAAGTCAATTGCCTATTGCAAAGTATTTAACTAAAGCATCTCATTCTGAGAAAGTATATTTTGATACCTATTGTTGGTTCTAAAATAAAACAACAATATCTTTTGTATGCAAACCAATGGCCTAGAGTTCAGTTCTTGAGTGTGTGAGACCATTTGCTGACTGAGTGTGTACAACAAATGTTTTACACTGTACTCTGATACTGCCTTACTGCTCGGCAAGCTACCACTTTAGAGAGTAAGGTTATATCTAACTTTAGCCTCTGCCAAACCTCTGGGGACTGGGGACTCTGTGCACACTGTACCTATTTGGGAACAGTATATACAGAGCCACTTTCTCACAGTAGTGATAAAGTGATTAGAGTCCTAAGGCCAACATAAAGATACAGCAAAACGTGAGGTGAAAAGCAAAAAGGTTGCTGGTAGGCCACCTTAAGGATGCCAGGTCTAACAAAAATGAACTAAGGATAACATGAGTAAAACATCAGGTTTCTCTACTGCATTTGGTGAGACAAGTGGGCCTTCTTTTATCTTCCATTCAAGCAATCTTTGACAGACCCCTTTATTATAGAGCTTTTCAAGGATTAAAGATAAGGCACTTACAAAGGAGTCCCAAATACTCAGAGATGGTTGACTTCTGTAATATGGGTCATAGACTAAAAGCAGCGCAAAAACAGAGTGCAACAGGGTCCAAAACATTGAGTGCCACAAGAGAGTTTGAATGCAAGCGTATCCTTTTACAGATCCAGAGATATACTCATGCAATTTTTGTTTTTAGGACAGAACGTGCATGATGAAAAAAACATTGTTTTTAAAAAGCGCATTGCAGAATATCAGTACTTTGATGTGGGAAAACTTCAAAACTTTCAAACAAAATATTTGCATGCAGCTTACAGTAAGTTGTTGTGGCCGAGTGGTTAAGGCGATGGACTAGAAATCCATTGGGGTATCCCCGCGCAGGTTTGAATCCTGCCAACAACGAGAATCTTTTTATTATGGGCTACAATTTCAGAAGTTAACCTTTAGTATTTCTTCCATTTCAGTTTTATAAATAGGTGGCTTATTTTTGTGTCACTATTGCCTCTCCACATATTTGTTATCGCTACCTCTTTCATGTCTTTGCTACACCTCATTCCTACTTTAGCACTGGTGTAAACGCTTCAAATTATTATACTGTTGCTCTCTCATTCATACCTGCGCATGCACTTGAAAGTTACTTTACCAATAAAAGACGCAAAGAGAGAAATAGAACAAAAGTGCTGGCTGGATTGGCAAACGCACTTCATAAAACTGCATTTTCTTTTTTATTCTCCCCCGTGTTACATGCTTAACCTCTCCATGTGTAATTTCTCTTAACCTGCTGTCCCAGGAAGAGAATTTCATCTACAGGCTCTTTCTGTGTTTTTTTCCCTAGTCTGTCTTTCCCATTTCTTAGCTGTGTAACTGTTCCTTTACGTGCTCTATTTAAACGCCATCAATCTCATTTGAGCTACTTGCTCCCGCTTCTGTTTTCTCCACCTCTCATACTGCCAGTTCTCTCTTTCTCTGTGGTTGGTGGCTACTTTCCTGAGCTTCCGAAGCCACGTGGTTCCTGCTTCTTGTTGTCAGACTTGAATTGGAAAAGGAACCATTTTAACAAGCCTTTACCACTCACACACGGCGGAAGTTTATACTTTAATTCAGTGAGCTAAGAAAAGCGTGTTGTGGGTCCCCTACGAGCCATGGTGCTTGCTTCATCATGATTTGGCACCAGTCATTAGCCGCAGCTCTGCTAATGAGCCACTGAGGTCAGTTTCAATAATTACTCAAAAACATAACCATGCAGCCCACCCCTCAACTGTGTATTTATCTTGCTTTTCTGCTGTTCGTGTGATTAGCTGGGAGGAGCTCACGGCGACATCCTCCCTATAAAAGTGTAGATGGATCACTCTCTAACTCTTTATTGCTTCACATACAAACGGCTTGAAAGGTGCAGGGAAGATGCAGGTCTAATAGACAGAATAGAAGGTCTGTTCCAGGTGGGTTTCTCTGCCTTGGTGTCCCATCACAGGTCCGCAAGTGTAATGTGTGATCTTTTACTCCTGGCATTTCACAAGCAGGCGGCCAGGAAACGGTTTCAGCCTATCAACCACTGAGGAGACGCAGCCTCTGAATGAGGAATGAGGAAGCAATGAATACATCCAGCCTATCACAGGAACAGCGCTGAGTGTTCCAAATTTTAAATTCTCCATGTCACTGTTTGTCGTTGAGCCCAAGTAGCTCGCCGTGATCGTATAGTGGTTAGTACTCTGCGTTGTGGCCGCAGCAACCTCGGTTCGAATCCGAGTCACGGCATTGTGGTTGGCAATGTCATGGCAGTTGGGTGTTAATTTTACAGAATTAGCAAATGTACCAGTAGTTTTTGTAAAATGTCTATTAAAAACAGATCCTTTCAAATATTTAAACCATCTAACAACAAATGATTTAAACTCGCATGATTATAAGCTGTAGCTATAATGTATTTACTTACATAAATTATCGTTCTTGAACCTATTGGGGGTGGAGGGGGAGCGGAGCTCACCCCCCAGGTGCAGTTGAGTGACCTGTGTTGTGGCTCTCTAGAGGGAAGGCACAAATTTTGCTGTCACCCAGCCCAATCCAGATGAGTATTGGGGCCAGGTTTCAGGCAAATAGAGCAGTAAGTGCAGAGAAATGTTCACTCTCTAAAAGTGGCATTTCTAAAATAGTAAAGTTAAATCCAACCTCACCAGTAAGTAGGATTTTCAATAAATAAATAAAGCTACTCCTCTCCGATATGGAATTACCAAATGAAAAGTATAGGGGAACACCCGGAGCTAACCTATGAGAGGGGTAGACCTCACAGTAGTGAAAAATGAAATAGACTGTTTGGTACCTACAGGACATGCGAACCACCAAAGTACATATCTTATTTTTTACTTACATAGCATCATGCACCTAGGACTACCTAGGGCCTACCTTAGGGGTAAATTATATGTAATAAAAGGGGAGTTTAAGGCTTGGCAAGTAGGCTGGGACTCCCCTGGGAGACCCCTGAGTCTATGCCCAGAACCATAACTCTGCCAGTCGAGTACTTACCTAAAAGCCGATGACTCACTTTTCTTCCATAGGCTAACATTGAGTGGTTTCACTTGGAAATTCTTCTAAGTGGTGTCGATTTTGCAAACATGTAAATATTCCTTAAAAATCGCCTGTATAACTTAAACGCAGTTTCTCAACTGCTTACAGGTGGTACAGTAGTGCTGGATCTAGGATCCAACACTGACCTAGAAAAAGTAACCATAACCCCACTTACCTGCTAAGGGAATTTCCTTCCATAGGATAACATTGGTAATTTGATCAGCAAAAGTTTCTAAGTGTCAACTTTTAAAATAGCAAAATATTGCTTAAAAATCACAACAGTAACTAAAACGAATTTACTCACTTATTTCCAAGAACTGTCCCATGACTGAATCTAGGATCCAGTCCTGGATTTAGAAAAGTAATCCTGAAAGTAATTAATTGCATATAACTTAAAATTCCCATTGAGCTCAATGTATTATTGTGATTCAAATTGTGTTGCCTATTGCAATAAACTGTAACTATTACCTGCAAAAGTCAATTGCCTATTGCAAAGTATTTAACTAAAGCATCTCATTCTGAGAAAGTATATTTTGATACCTATTGTTGGTTCTAAAATAAAACAACAATATCTTTTTTATGCAAACCAATGGCCTAGAGTTCAGTTCTTGAGTGTGTGAGACCATTTGCTGACTGAGTGTGTACAACAAATGTTTTACACTGTACTCTGATACTTCCTTACTGCTCGGCAAGCTACCACTTTAGAGAGTAAGGTTATATCTAACTTTAGCCTCTGCCAAACCTCTGGGGACTGGGGACTCTGTGCACACTGTACCTATTTGGGAACAGTATATACAGAGCCACTTTCTCACAGTAGTGATAAAGTGATTAGAGTCCTAAGGCCAACATAAAGATACAGCAAAACGTGAGGTGAAAAGCGAAAAGGTTGCTGGTAGGCCACCTTAAGGATGCCAGGTCTAACAAAAATGAACTAAGGATAACATGAGTAAAACATCAGGTTTCTCTACTGCATTTGGTGAGACAAGTGGGCCTTCTTTTATCTTCCATTCAAGCAATCTTTGACAGACCCCTTTATTATAGAGCTTTTCAAGGATTAAAGATAAGGCACTTACAAAGGAGTCCCAAATACTCAGAGATGGTTGACTTCTGTAATATGGGTCATAGACTAAAAGCAGCCCAAAAACAGAGCGCAACAGGGTCCAAAAAATTGAGTGCCACAAGAGAGTTTGAATGCAAGCGTATCCTTTTACAGATCCAGAGATATACTCATGCAATTTTTGTTTTTAGGACAGAACGTGCATGATGAAAAAAACATTGTTTTTAAAAAGCGCATTGCAGAATATCAGTACTTTGATGTGGGAAAACTTCAAAACTTTCAAACAAAATATTTGCATGCAGCTTACAGTAAGTTGTTGTGGCCGAGTGGTTAAGGCGATGGACTAGAAATCCATTGGGGTATCCCCGCGCAGGTTCGAATCCTGCCAACAACGAGAATCTTTTTATTATGGGCTACAATTTCAGAAGTTAACCTTTAGTATTTCTTCCATTTCAGTTTTATAAATAGGTGGCTTATTTTTGTGTCACTATTGCCTCTCCACATATTTGTTATCGCTACCTCTTTCATGTCTTTGCTACACCTCTTTCCTACTTTAGCACTGGTGTAAACGCTTCAAATTATTATACTGTTGCTCTCTCATTCATACCTGCGCATGCACTTGAAAGTTACTTTACCAATAAAAGACGCAAAGAGAGAAATAGAACAAAAGTGCTGGCTGGATTGGCAAACGCACTTCATAAAACTGCATTTTCTTTTTTATTCTCCCCCGTGTTACATGCTTAACCTCTCCATGTGTAATTTCTCTTAACCTGCTGTCCCAGGAAGAGAATTTCATCTACAGGCTCTTTCTGTGTTTTTTTCCCTAGTCTGTCTTTCCCATTTCTTAGCTGTGTAACTGTTCCTTTACGCGCTCTATTTAAATGCCATCAATCTCATTTGAGCTCCTTGCTCCCGCTTCTGTTTTCTCCATCTCTCATACTGCCAGTTCTCTCTTTCTCTGTGGTTGGTGGCTACTTTCCTGAGCTTCCGAAGCCACGTGGTTCCTGCCTCTTGTTGTCAGACTTGAATTGGAAAAGGAACCATATTAACAAGCCTTTACCACTCACACACGGTGGAAGTTTATACTTTAATTCAGTGAGCTAAGAAAAGCGTGTTGTGGGTCCCCTACGAGCCATGGTGCTTGCTTCATCATGATTTGGCACCAGTCATTAGCCGCAGCTCTGCTAATGAGCCACTGAGGTCAGTTTCAATAATTACTCAAAAACATAACCATGCAGCCCACCCCTCAACTGTGTATTTATCTTGCTTTTCTGCTGTTCGTGTGATTAGCTGGGAGGAGCTCACGGCGACATCCTCCCTATAAAAGTGTAGATGGATCACTCTCTAACTCTTTCTTGCTTCACATACAAATGGCTTGAAAGGTGCAGGGAAGATGCAGGTCTAATAGACAGAATAGAAGGTCTGTTCCAGGTGGGTTTCTCTGCATTGGTGTCCCATCACAGGTCCGCAAGTGTAATGTGTGATCTTTGACTCCATGCATTTCACAAGCAGGCGGCCAGGAAACGGTTTCAGCCTATCAACCACTGAGGAGACGCAGCCTCTGAATGAGGAATGAGGAAGCAATGAATACATCCACCCTATCACAGGGACACGCCTGAGTGTTCCGAATTATAAATTCTCCATGTCACTGTTTGTCATTGAGCCCAAGTAGCTCGCCGTGATCGTATACTGGTTAGTACTCTGCGTTGTGGCCGCAGCAACCTCGGTTCGAATCCGAGTCACAGCATTGTGGTTGGCAATGTCATGGCAGTTGGGTGTTAATTTTACAGAATTAGCAAATGTACCAGTAGTTTTTGTAAAATGTCTATTAAAAACAGATCCTTTCAAATATTTAAACCATCTAACAACAAATGATTTAAACTCGCATGATTATAAGCTGTAGCTATAATGTATTTACTTACATAAATTATCGTTCTTGAACCTATTGGGGGTGGAGGGGGAGCGGAGCTCACCCCCCAGGTGCAGTTGAGTGACCTGTGTTGTGGCTCTCTAGAGGGAAGGCACAAATTTTGCTGTCACCCAGCCCAATCCAGACGTGTATCGGGGCCAGGTTTCAGGCAAATAGAGCAGTAAGTGCAGAGAAATATTCACTCTCTAAAAGTGGCATTTCTAAAATAGTAAAGTTAAATCCAACCTCACCAGTAAGTAGGATTTTCAATAAATAAATAAAGCTACTCCTCTCCGATATGGAATTACCAAATAAAAAGTATAGGGGAATACCCAGAGCTAACCTATGAGAGGGGTAGACCTCACAGTAGTGAAAAATGAAATAGACTGTTTGGTACTTACAGGACATGCGAACCACCAAAGTACATATCTTATTTTTTACTTACATAGCATCATGCACCTAGGACTACCTAGGGCCTACCTTAGGGGTAAATTATATGTAATAAAAGGGGAGTTTAAGGCTTGGCAAGTAGGCTGGGACTCCCCTGGGAGACCCCTGGTCTATGCCCAGAACCATAACTCTGCCAGTCGAGTACTTACCTAAAAGCCGATAACTCACTTTTCTTCCATAGGCTAACATTGAGTGGTTTCACTTGGAAATTCTTCTAAGTGGTGTGGAGTTTTGGAACTTTAAAATATTCATCTAAAATCAGCCGGACAACGAATTCTGATTTACTCACCCGTTATCAGGAGAGACCTCAGTGCTGCATCTTGGAGCTCAGTACTGACCCTGAAAAGTAATTTTAACCGTACTTACCAGTAACTCGAATTTCCTTCCATGGGATATCATTGCCTGCTTTTTGCTGAAAATGTTCTAAGTGTCGATTTTTGAAACTTATAAATATTCTTTAAAAATCGTACCAACTGTGAAAACGTAATTGTTTACCTGTTTTAGATAGATGTCCCAGTACTGAGCCTAGGACCCCAGCACTGGATTACAAAAATAACGAGAACGTACTTTACCCGTAACTTGAATTTTCTTCCATAGGAAACCATTGACTGTTTTTCTGTGAAATTTCTTCTAAGTGTCGATTTTGCAAACATGTAAATATTCTTAAAAAAATCGCCTGTATAACTTAAACGCAGTTTCTCAACTGCTTACAGGTGGTATAGTAGTGCTGGATCTAGGATCCAACACTGACCTAGAAAAAGTAACCATAACCCCACTTACCTGCTAAGTGAATTTCCTTCCATAGGATAACATTGGTAATTTGATCAGCAAAAGTTTCTAAGTGTCAACTTTTAAAATAGCAAAATATTGCTTAAAAATCACAACAGTTACTAAAACGAATTTACTCACTTGTTTCCAAGAACTGTCCCAGGACTGAATCTAGGATCCAGTCCTGGATTTAGAAAAGTAATCCTGAAAGTAATTAATTGCATATAACTTAAAATTCCCATTGAGCTCAATGTATTATTGTGATTCAAATTGTGTTGCCTATTGCAATAAACTGTAACTATGACCTGCAAAAGTCAATTGCCTATTGCAAAGTATTTAACTAAAGCATCTCATTCTGAGAAAGTATATTTTGATACCTATTGTTCGTTCTAAAATAAAACAACAATATCTTTTTTATGCAAACCAATGGCCTAGAGTTCAGTTCTTGAGTGTGTGAGACCATTTGCTGACTGAGTGTGTACAACAAATGTTTTACACTGTACTCTGATACTGCCTTACTGCTCGGCAAGCTACCACTTTAGAGAGTAAGGTTATATCTAACTTTAGCCTCTGCCAAACCTCTGGGGACTGGGGACTCTGTGCACACTGTACCTATTTGGGAACAGTATATACAGAGCCACTTTCTCACAGTAGTGATAAAGTGATTAGAGTCCTAAGGCCAACATAAAGATACAGCAAAACGTGAGGTGAAAAGCAAAAAGGTTGCTGGTAGGCCACCTTAAGGATGCCAGGTCTAACAAAAATGAACTAAGGATAACATGAGTAAAACATCAGGTTTCTCTACTGCATTTGGTGAGACAAGTGGGCCTTCTTTTATCTTCCATTCAAGCAATCTTTGACAGACCCCTTTATTATAGAGCTTTTCAAGGATTAAAGATAAGGCACTTACAAAGGAGTCCCAAATACTCAGAGATGGTTGACTTCTGTAATATGGGTCGTAGACTAAAAGCAGCGCAAAAACAGAGTGCAACAGGGTCCAAAAAATTGAGTGCCACAAGAGAGTTTGAATGCAAGCGTATCCTTTTACAGATCCAGAGATATACTCATGCAATTTTTGTTTTTAGGACAGAACGTGCATGATGAAAAAAACATTGTTTTTAAAAAGCGCATTGCAGAATATCAGTACTTTGATGTGGGAAAACTTCAAAACTTTCAAACAAAATATTTGCATGCAGCTTACAGTAAGTTGTTGTGGCCGAGTGGTTAAGGCGATGGACTAGAAATCCATTGGGGTATCCCCGCGCAGGTTCGAATCCTGCCAACAACGAGAATCTTTTTATTATGGGCTACAATTTCAGAAGTTAACCTTTAGTATTTCTTCCATTTCAGTTTTATAAATAGGTGGCTTATTTTTGTGTCACTATTGCCTCTCGACATATTTGTTATCGCTACCTCTTTCATGTCTTTGCTACACCTCATTCCTACTTTAGCACTGGTGTAAACGCTTCAAATTATTATACTGTTGCTCTCTCATTCATACCTGCGCATGCACTTGAAAGTTACTTTACCAATAAAAGACGCAAAGAGAGAAATAGAACAAAAGTGCTGGCTGGATTGGCAAACACACTTCATAAAACTGCATTTTCTTTTTTATTCTCCCCCGTGTTACATGCTTAACCTCTCCATGTGTAATTTCTCTTAACCTGCTGTCCCAGGAAGAGAATTTCATCTACAGGCTCTTTCTGTGTTTTTTTCCCTAGTCTGTCTTTCCCATTTCTTAGCTGTGTAACTGTTCCTTTACGCGCTCTATTTAAACGCCATCAATCTCATTTGAGCTCCTTGCTCCTGCTTCTGTTTTCTCCATCTCTCATACTGCCAGTTCTCTCTTTCTCTGTGGTTGGTGGCTACTTTCCTGAGCTTCCGAAGCCACGTGGTTCCTGCCTCTTGTTGTCAGACTTGAATTGGAAAAGGAACCATATTAACAAGCCTTTACCACTCACACACGGTGGAAGTTTATACTTTAATTCAGTGAGCTAAGAAAAGCGTGTTGTGGGTCCCCTACGAGCCATGGTGCTTGCTTCATCATGATTTGGCACCAGTCATTAGCCGCAGCTCTGCTAATGAGCCACTGAGGTCAGTTTCAATAATTACTCAAAAACATAACCATGCAGCCCACCCCTCAACTGTGTATTTATCTTGCTTTTCTGCTGTTTGTGTGATTAGCTGGGAGGAGCTCACGGCGACATCCTCCCTATACAAGTGTAGATGGATCACTCTCTAACTCTTTCTTGCTTCACATACAAATGGCTTGAAAGGTGCAGGGAAGATGCAGGTCTAATAGACAGAATAGAAGGTCTGTTCCAGGTGGGTTTCTCTGCATTGGTGTCCCATCACAGGTCCGCAAGTGTAATGTGTGATCTTTTACTCCTGGCACTTCACAAGCAGGCGGCCAGGAAACGGTTTCAGCCTATCAACCACTGAGGAGACGCAGCCTCTGAATGAGGAATGAGGAAGCAATGAATACATCCAGCCTATCACAGGAACAGCCCTGAGTGTTCCGAATTTTAAATTCTCCATGTCACTGCTTGTCGTTGAGCCCAAGTAGCTCGCCGTGATCGTATAGTGGTTAGTACTCTGCGTTGTGGCCGCAGCAACCTCGGTTCGAATCCGAGTCACGGCATTGTGGTTGGCAATGTCATGGCAGTTGGGTGTTAATTTTACAGAATTAGCAAATGTACCAGTAGTTTTTGTAAAATGTCTATCAAAAACAGATCCTTTCAAATATTTAAACCATCTAACAACAAATGATTTAAACTCGCATGATTATAAGCTGTAGCTATAATGTATTTACTTACATAAATTATCATTCTTGAACCTATTGGGGGTGGAGGGGGAGCAGAGCTCACCCCCCAGGTGCAGTTGAGTGACCTGTGTTGTGGCTCTCTAGAGGGAAGGCACAAATTTTGCTGTCACCCAGCCCAATCCAGACGAGTATTGGGGCCAGGTTTCAGGCAAATAGAGCAGTAAGTGCAGAGAAATGTTCACTCTCTAAAAGTGGCATTTCTAAAATAGTAAAGTTAAATCCAACCTCACCAGTAAGTAGGATTTTCAATAAATAAATAAAGCTACTCCTCTCCGATATGGAATTACCAAATGAAAAGTATAGGGGAACACCCGGAGCTAACCTATGAGAGGGGTAGACCTCACAGTAGTGAAAAATGAAATAGACTGTTTGGTACCTACAGGACATGCGAACCACCAAAGTACATATCTTATTTTTTACTTACATAGCATCATGCACCTAGGACTACCTAGGGCCTACCTTAGGGGTAAATTATATGTAATAAAAGGGGAGTTTAAGGCTTGGCAAGTAGGCTGGGACTCCCCTGGGAGACCCCTGAGTCTATGCCCAGAACCATAACTCTGCCAGTCGAGTACTTACCTAAAAGCCGATGACTCACTTTTCTTCCATAGGCTAACATTGAGTGGTTTCACTTGGAAATTCTTCTAAGTGGTGTCGATTTTGCAAACATGTAAATATTCCTTAAAAATCGCCTGTATAACTTAAACACAGTTTCTCAACTGCTTACAGGTGGTACAGTAGTGCTGGATCTAGGATCCAACACTGACCTAGAAAAAGTAACCATAACCCCACTTACCTGCTAAGTGAATTTCCTTCCATAGGATAACATTGGTAATTTGATCAGCAAAAGTTTCTAAGTGTCAACTTTTAAAATAGCAAAATATTGCTTAAAAATCACAACAGTAACTAAAACGAATTTACTCACTTGTTTCCAAGAACTGTCCCAGGACTGAATCTATGATCCAGTCCTGGATTTAGAAAAGTAATCCTGAAAGTAATTAATTGCATATAACTTAAAATTCCCATTGAGCTCAATGTGTTATTGTGATTCAAATTGTGTTCACTATTGCAATAAACTGTAACTATTACCGGCAAAAGTCAATTGCCTATTGCAAAGTATTTAACTAAAGCATCTCATTCTGAGAAAGTATATTTTGATACCTATTGTTGGTTCTAAAATAAAACAACAATATCTTTTTTATGCAAACCAATGGCCTAGAGTTCAGTTATTGAGTGTGTGAGACCATTTGCTGACTGAGTGTGTACAACAAATGTTTTACACTGTACTCTGATACTGCCTTACTGCTCGGCAAGCTACCACTTTAGAGAGTAAGGTTATATCTAACTTTAGCCTCTGCCAAACCTCTGGGGACTGGGGACTCTGTGCACACTGTACCTATTTGGGAACAGTATATACAGAGCCACTTTCTCACAGTAGTGATAAAGTGATTAGAGTCCTAAGGCCAACATAAAGATACAGCAAAACGTGAGGTGAAAAGCAAAAAGGTTGCTGGTAGGCCACCTTAAGGATGCCAGGTCTAACAAAAATGAACTAAGGATAACATCAGTAAAACATCAGGTTTCTCTACTGCATTTGGTGAGACAAGTGGGCCTTCTTTTATCTTCCATTCAAGCAATCTTTGACAGACCCCTTTATTATAGAGCTTTTCAAGGATTAAAGATAAGGCACTTACAAAGGAGTCCCAAATACTCAGAGATGGTTGACTTCTGTAATATGGGTCATAGACTAAAAGCAGCGCAAAAACAAAGTGCAACAGGGTCCAAAAAATTGAGTGCCACAAGAGAGTTTGAATGCAAGCGTATCCTTTTACAGATCCAGAGATATACTCATGCAATTTTTGTTTTTAGGACAGAACGTGCATGATGAAAAAAACATTGTTTTTAAAAAGCGCATTGCAGAATATCAGTACTTTGATGTGGGAAAACTTCAAAACTTTCAAACAAAATATTTGCATGCAGCTTACAGTAAGTTGTTGTGGCCGAGTGGTTAAGGCGATGGACTAGAAATCCATTGGGGTATCCCCGCGCAGGTTCGAATCCTGCCAACAACGAGAATCTTTTTATTATGGGCTACAATTTCAGAAGTTAACCTTTAGTATTTCTTCCATTTCAGTTTTATAAATAGGTGGCTTATTTTTGTGTCACTATTGCCTCTCGACATATTTGTTATCGCTACCTCTTTCATGTCTTTGCTACACCTCATTCCTACTTTAGCACTGGTGTAAACGCTTCAAATTATTATACTGTTGCTCTCTCATTCATACCTGCGCATGCACTTGAAAGTTACTTTACCAATAAAAGACGCAAAGAGAGAAATAGAACAAAAGTGCTGGCTGGATTGGCAAACACACTTTATAAAACTGCATTTTCTTTTTTATTCTCCCCCGTGTTACATGCTTAACCTCTCCATGTGTAATTTCTCTTAACCTGCTGTCCCAGGAAGAGAATTTCATATACAGGCTCTTTCTGTGTTTTTTTCCCTAGTCTGTCTTTCCCATTTCTTAGCTGTGTAACTGTTCCTTTACGCGCTCTATTTAAACGCCATCAATCTCATTTGAGCTCCTTGCTCCTGCTTCTGTTTTCTCCATCTCTTATACTGCCAGTTCTCTCTTTCTCTGTGGTTGGTGGCTACTTTCCTGAGCTTCCGAAGCCACGTGGTTCCTGCCTCTTGTTGTCAGACTTGAATTGGAAAAGGAACCATATTAACAAGCCTTTACCACTCACACACGGTGGAAGTTTATACTTTAATTCAGTGAGCTAAGAAAAGCGTGTTGTGGGTCCCCTACGAGCCATGGTGCTTGCTTCATCATGATTTGGCACCAGTCATTAGCCGCAGCTCTGCTAATGAGCCACTGAGGTCAGTTTCAATAATTACTCAAAAACATAACCATGCAGCCCACCCCTCAACTGTGTATTTATCTTGCTTTTCTGCTGTTTGTGTGATTAGCTGGGAGGAGCTCACGGCGACATCCTCCCTATAAAAGTGTAGATGGATCACTCTCTAACTCTTTCTTGCTTCACATACAAATGGCTTGAAAGGTGCAGGGAAGATGCAGGTCTAATAGACAGAATAGAAGGTCTGTTCCAGGTGGGTTTCTCTGCATTGGTGTCCCATCACAGGTCCGCAAGTGTAATGTGTGATCTTTTACTCCTGGCATTTCACAAGCAGGCGGCCAGGAAACGGTTTCAGCCTATCAACCACTGAGGAGACGCAGCCTCTGAATGAGGAATGAGGAAGCAATGAATACATCCAGCCTATCACAGGAACAGCCCTGAGTGTTCCGAATTTTAAATTCTCCATGTCACTGTTTGTCGTTGAGCCCAAGTAGCTCGCCGTGATCGTATAGTGGTTAGTACTCTGCGTTGTGGCCGCAGCAACCTCGGTTCGAATCCGAGTCACGGCATTGTGGTTGGCAATGTCATGGCAGTTGGGTGTTAATTTTACAGAATTAGCAAATGTACCAGTAGTTTTTGTAAAATGTCTATTAAAAACAGATCCTTTCAAATATTTAAACCATCTAACAACAAATGATTTAAACTCGCATGATTATAAGCTGTAGCTATAATGTATTTACTTACATAAATTATCGTTCTTGAACCTATTGGGGGTGGAGGGGGAGCGGAGCTCACCCCCCAGGTGCAGTTGAGTGACCTGTGTTGTGGCTCTCTAGAGGGAAGGCACAAATATTGCTGTCACCCACCCCAATCCAGACGAGTATTGGGGCCAGGTTTCAGGCAAATAGAGCAGTAAGTGCAGAGAAATGTTCACTCTCTAAAAGTGGCATTTCTAAAATAGTAAAGTTAAATCCAACCTCACCAGTAAGTAGGATTTTCAATAAATAAATAAAGCTACTCCTCTCCGATATGGAATTACCAAATGAAAAGTATAGGGGAACACCCGGAGCTAACCTATGAGAGGGGTAGACCTCACAGTAGTGAAAAATGAAATAGACTGTTTGGTACCTACAGGACATGCGAACCACCAAAGTACATATCTTATTTTTTACTTACATAGCATCATGCACCTAGGACTACCTAGGGCCTACCTTAGGGGTAAATTATATGTAATAAAAGGGGAGTTTAAGGCTTGGCAAGTAGGCTGGGACTCCCCTGGGAGACCCCTGAGTCTATGCCCAGAACCATAACTCTGCCAGTCGAGTACTTACCTAAAAGCCGATGACTCACTTTTCTTCCATAGGCTAACATTGAGTGGTTTCACTTGGAAATTCTTCTAAGTGGTGTCGATTTTGCAAACATCTAAATATTCCTTAAAAATCGCCTGTATAACTTAAACGCAGTTTCTCAACTGCTTACAGGTGGTACAGTAGTGCTGGATCTAGGATCCAACACTGACCTAGAAAAAGTAACCATAACCCCACTTACCTGCTAAGGGAATTTCCTTCCATAGGATAACATTGGTAATTTGATCAGCAAAAGTTTCTAAGTGTCAACTTTTAAAATAGCAAAATATTGCTTAAAAATCACAACAGTAACTAAAACGAATTTACTCACTTGTTTCCAAGAACTGTCCCATGACTGAATCTAGGATCCAGTCCTGGATTTAGAAAAGTAATCCTGAAAGTAATTAATTGCATATAACTTAAAATTCCCATTGAGCTCAATGTATTATTGTGATTCAAATTGTGTTGCCTATTGCAATAAACTGTAACTATTACCTGCAAAAGTCAATTGCCTATTGCAAAGTATTTAACTAAAGCATCTCATTCTGAGAAAGTATATTTTGATACCTATTGTTGGTTCTAAAATAAAACAACAATATCTTTTGTATGCAAACCAATGGCCTAGAGTTCAGTTCTTGAGTGTGTGAGACCATTTGCTGACTGAGTGTGTACAACAAATGTTTTACACTGTACTCTGATACTGCCTTACTGCTCGGCAAGCTACCACTTTAGAGAGTAAGGTTATATCTAACTTTAGCCTCTGCCAAACCTCTGGGGACTGGGGACTCTGTGCACACTGTACCTATTTGGGAACAGTATATACAGAGCCACTTTCTCACAGTAGTGATAAAGTGATTAGAGTCCTAAAGCCAACATAAAGATACAGCAAAACGTGAGGTGAAAAGCAAAAAGGTTGCTGGTAGGCCACCTTAAGGATGCCAGGTCTAACAAAAATGAACTAAGGATAACATGAGTAAAACATCAGGTTTCTCTACTGCATTTGGTGAGACAAGTGGGCCTTCTTTTATCTTCCATTCAAGCAATCTTTGACAGACCCCTTTATTATAGAGCTTTTCAAGGATTAAAGATAAGGCACTTACAAAGGAGTCCCAAATACTCAGAGATGGTTGACTTCTGTAATATGGGTCATAGACTAAAAGCAGCGCAAAAACAGAGTGCAACAGGGTCCAAAAAATTGAGTGCCACAAGAGAGTTTGAATGCAAGCGTATCCTTTTACAGATCCAGAGATATACTCATGCAATTTTTGTTTTTAGGACAGAACGTGCATGATGAAAAAAACATTGTTTTTAAAAAGCGCATTGCAGAATATCAGTACTTTGATGTGGGAAAACTTCAAAACTTTCAAACAAAATATTTGCATGCAGCTTACAGTAAGTTGTTGTGGCCGAGTGGTTAAGGCGATGGACTAGAAATCCATTGGGGTATCCCCGCGCAGGTTTGAATCCTGCCAACAACGAGAATCTTTTTATTATGGGCTACAATTTCAGAAGTTAACCTTTAGTATTTCTTCCATTTCAGTTTTATAAATAGGTGGCTTATTTTTGTGTCACTATTGCCTCTCCACATATTTGTTATCGCTACCTCTTTCATGTCTTTGCTACACCTCATTCCTACTTTAGCACTGGTGTAAACGCTTCAAATTATTATACTGTTGCTCTCTCATTCATACCTGCGCATGCACTTGAAAGTTACTTTACCAATAAAAGACGCAAAGAGAGAAATAGAACAAAAGTGCTGGCTGGATTGGCAAACGCACTTCATAAAACTGCATTTTCTTTTTTATTCTCCCCCGTGTTACATGCTTAACCTCTCCATGTGTAATTTCTCTTAACCTGCTGTCCCAGGAAGAGAATTTCATCTACAGGCTCTTTCTGTGTTTTTTTCCCTAGTCTGTCTTTCCCATTTCTTAGCTGTGTAACTGTTCCTTTACGTGCTCTATTTAAACGCCATCAATCTCATTTGAGCTACTTGCTCCCGCTTCTGTTTTCTCCACCTCTCATACTGCCAGTTCTCTCTTTCTCTGTGGTTGGTGGCTACTTTCCTGAGCTTCCGAAGCCACGTGGTTCCTGCTTCTTGTTGTCAGACTTGAATTGGAAAAGGAACCATTTTAACAAGCCTTTACCACTCACACACGGCGGAAGTTTATACTTTAATTCAGTGAGCTAAGAAAAGCGTGTTGTGGGTCCCCTACGAGCCATGGTGCTTGCTTCATCATGATTTGGCACCAGTCATTAGCCGCAGCTCTGCTAATGAGCCACTGAGGTCAGTTTCAATAATTACTCAAAAACATAACCATGCAGCCCACCCCTCAACTGTGTATTTATCTTGCTTTTCTGCTGTTCGTGTGATTAGCTGGGAGGAGCTCACGGCGACATCCTCCCTATAAAAGTGTAGATGGATCACTCTCTAACTCTTTATTGCTTCACATACAAACGGCTTGAAAGGTGCAGGGAAGATGCAGGTCTAATAGACAGAATAGAAGGTCTGTTCCAGGTGGGTTTCTCTGCATTGGTGTCCCATCACAGGTCCGCAAGTGTAATGTGTGATCTTTTACTCCTGGCATTTCACAAGCAGGCGGCCAGGAAACGGTTTCAGCCTATCAACCACTGAGGAGACGCAGCCTCTGAATGAGGAATGAGGAAGCAATGAATACATCCAGCCTATCACAGGAACAGCGCTGAGTGTTCCAAATTTTAAATTCTCCATGTCACTGTTTGTCGTTGAGCCCAAGTAGCTCGCCGTGATCGTATAGTGGTTAGTACTCTGCGTTGTGGCCGCAGCAACCTCGGTTCGAATCCGAGTCACGGCATTGTGGTTGGCAATGTCATGGCAGTTGGGTGTTAATTTTACAGAATTAGCAAATGTACCAGTAGTTTTTGTAAAATGTCTATTAAAAACAGATCCTTTCAAATATTTAAACCATCTAACAACAAATGATTTAAACTCGCATGATTATAAGCTGTAGCTATAATGTATTTACTTACATAAATTATCGTTCTTGAACCTATTGGGGGTGGAGGGGGAGCGGAGCTCACCCCCCAGGTGCAGTTGAGTGACCTGTGTTGTGGCTCTCTAGAGGGAAGGCACAAATTTTGCTGTCACCCAGCCCAATCCAGATGAGTATTGGGGCCAGGTTTCAGGCAAATAGAGCAGTAAGTGCAGAGAAATGTTCACTCTCTAAAAGTGGCATTTCTAAAATAGTAAAGTTAAATCCAACCTCACCAGTAAGTAGGATTTTCAATAAATAAATAAAGCTACTCCTCTCCGATATGGAATTACCAAATGAAAAGTATAGGGGAACACCCGGAGCTAACCTATGAGAGGGGTAGACCTCACAGTAGTGAAAAATGAAATAGACTGTTTGGTACCTACAGGACATGCGAACCACCAAAGTACATATCTTATTTTTTACTTACATAGCATCATGCACCTAGGACTACCTAGGGCCTACCTTAGGGGTAAATTATATGTAATAAAAGGGGAGTTTAAGGCTTGGCAAGTAGGCTGGGACTCCCCTGGGAGACCCCTGAGTCTATGCCCAGAACCATAACTCTGCCAGTCGAGTACTTACCTAAAAGCCGATGACTCACTTTTCTTCCATAGGCTAACATTGAGTGGTTTCACTTGGAAATTCTTCTAAGTGGTGTCGATTTTGCAAACATGTAAATATTCCTTAAAAATCGCCTGTATAACTTAAACGCAGTTTCTCAACTGCTTACAGGTGGTACAGTAGTGCTGGATCTAGGATCCAACACTGACCTAGAAAAAGTAACCATAACCCCACTTACCTGCTAAGGGAATTTCCTTCCATAGGATAACATTGGTAATTTGATCAGCAAAAGTTTCTAAGTGTCAACTTTTAAAATAGCAAAATATTGCTTAAAAATCACAACAGTAACTAAAACGAATTTACTCACTTATTTCCAAGAACTGTCCCATGACTGAATCTAGGATCCAGTCCTGGATTTAGAAAAGTAATCCTGAAAGTAATTAATTGCATATAACTTAAAATTCCCATTGAGCTCAATGTATTATTGTGATTCAAATTGTGTTGCCTATTGCAATAAACTGTAACTATTACCTGCAAAAGTCAATTGCCTATTGCAAAGTATTTAACTAAAGCATCTCATTCTGAGAAAGTATATTTTGATACCTATTGTTGGTTCTAAAATAAAACAACAATATCTTTTTTATGCAAACCAATGGCCTAGAGTTCAGTTCTTGAGTGTGTGAGACCATTTGCTGACTGAGTGTGTACAACAAATGTTTTACACTGTACTCTGATACTTCCTTACTGCTCGGCAAGCTACCACTTTAGAGAGTAAGGTTATATCTAACTTTAGCCTCTGCCAAACCTCTGGGGACTGGGGACTCTGTGCACACTGTACCTATTTGGGAACAGTATATACAGAGCCACTTTCTCACAGTAGTGATAAAGTGATTAGAGTCCTAAGGCCAACATAAAGATACAGCAAAACGTGAGGTGAAAAGCGAAAAGGTTGCTGGTAGGCCACCTTAAGGATGCCAGGTCTAACAAAAATGAACTAAGGATAACATGAGTAAAACATCAGGTTTCTCTACTGCATTTGGTGAGACAAGTGGGCCTTCTTTTATCTTCCATTCAAGCAATCTTTGACAGACCCCTTTATTATAGAGCTTTTCAAGGATTAAAGATAAGGCACTTACAAAGGAGTCCCAAATACTCAGAGATGGTTGACTTCTGTAATATGGGTCATAGACTAAAAGCAGCCCAAAAACAGAGCGCAACAGGGTCCAAAAAATTGAGTGCCACAAGAGAGTTTGAATGCAAGCGTATCCTTTTACAGATCCAGAGATATACTCATGCAATTTTTGTTTTTAGGACAGAACGTGCATGATGAAAAAAACATTGTTTTTAAAAAGCGCATTGCAGAATATCAGTACTTTGATGTGGGAAAACTTCAAAACTTTCAAACAAAATATTTGCATGCAGCTTACAGTAAGTTGTTGTGGCCGAGTGGTTAAGGCGATGGACTAGAAATCCATTGGGGTATCCCCGCGCAGGTTCGAATCCTGCCAACAACGAGAATCTTTTTATTATGGGCTACAATTTCAGAAGTTAACCTTTAGTATTTCTTCCATTTCAGTTTTATAAATAGGTGGCTTATTTTTGTGTCACTATTGCCTCTCCACATATTTGTTATCGCTACCTCTTTCATGTCTTTGCTACACCTCTTTCCTACTTTAGCACTGGTGTAAACGCTTCAAATTATTATACTGTTGCTCTCTCATTCATACCTGCGCATGCACTTGAAAGTTACTTTACCAATAAAAGACGCAAAGAGAGAAATAGAACAAAAGTGCTGGCTGGATTGGCAAACGCACTTCATAAAACTGCATTTTCTTTTTTATTCTCCCCCGTGTTACATGCTTAACCTCTCCATGTGTAATTTCTCTTAACCTGCTGTCCCAGGAAGAGAATTTCATCTACAGGCTCTTTCTGTGTTTTTTTCCCTAGTCTGTCTTTCCCATTTCTTAGCTGTGTAACTGTTCCTTTACGCGCTCTATTTAAATGCCATCAATCTCATTTGAGCTCCTTGCTCCCGCTTCTGTTTTCTCCATCTCTCATACTGCCAGTTCTCTCTTTCTCTGTGGTTGGTGGCTACTTTCCTGAGCTTCCGAAGCCACGTGGTTCCTGCCTCTTGTTGTCAGACTTGAATTGGAAAAGGAACCATATTAACAAGCCTTTACCACTCACACACGGTGGAAGTTTATACTTTAATTCAGTGAGCTAAGAAAAGCGTGTTGTGGGTCCCCTACGAGCCATGGTGCTTGCTTCATCATGATTTGGCACCAGTCATTAGCCGCAGCTCTGCTAATGAGCCACTGAGGTCAGTTTCAATAATTACTCAAAAACATAACCATGCAGCCCACCCCTCAACTGTGTATTTATCTTGCTTTTCTGCTGTTCGTGTGATTAGCTGGGAGGAGCTCACGGCGACATCCTCCCTATAAAAGTGTAGATGGATCACTCTCTAACTCTTTCTTGCTTCACATACAAATGGCTTGAAAGGTGCAGGGAAGATGCAGGTCTAATAGACAGAATAGAAGGTCTGTTCCAGGTGGGTTTCTCTGCATTGGTGTCCCATCACAGGTCCGCAAGTGTAATGTGTGATCTTTGACTCCATGCATTTCACAAGCAGGCGGCCAGGAAACGGTTTCAGCCTATCAACCACTGAGGAGACGCAGCCTCTGAATGAGGAATGAGGAAGCAATGAATACATCCACCCTATCACAGGGACACGCCTGAGTGTTCCGAATTATAAATTCTCCATGTCACTGTTTGTCATTGAGCCCAAGTAGCTCGCCGTGATCGTATACTGGTTAGTACTCTGCGTTGTGGCCGCAGCAACCTCGGTTCGAATCCGAGTCACAGCATTGTGGTTGGCAATGTCATGGCAGTTGGGTGTTAATTTTACAGAATTAGCAAATGTACCAGTAGTTTTTGTAAAATGTCTATTAAAAACAGATCCTTTCAAATATTTAAACCATCTAACAACAAATGATTTAAACTCGCATGATTATAAGCTGTAGCTATAATGTATTTACTTACATAAATTATCGTTCTTGAACCTATTGGGGGTGGAGGGGGAGCGGAGCTCACCCCCCAGGTGCAGTTGAGTGACCTGTGTTGTGGCTCTCTAGAGGGAAGGCACAAATTTTGCTGTCACCCAGCCCAATCCAGACGTGTATCGGGGCCAGGTTTCAGGCAAATAGAGCAGTAAGTGCAGAGAAATATTCACTCTCTAAAAGTGGCATTTCTAAAATAGTAAAGTTAAATCCAACCTCACCAGTAAGTAGGATTTTCAATAAATAAATAAAGCTACTCCTCTCCGATATGGAATTACCAAATAAAAAGTATAGGGGAATACCCAGAGCTAACCTATGAGAGGGGTAGACCTCACAGTAGTGAAAAATGAAATAGACTGTTTGGTACTTACAGGACATGCGAACCACCAAAGTACATATCTTATTTTTTACTTACATAGCATCATGCACCTAGGACTACCTAGGGCCTACCTTAGGGGTAAATTATATGTAATAAAAGGGGAGTTTAAGGCTTGGCAAGTAGGCTGGGACTCCCCTGGGAGACCCCTGGTCTATGCCCAGAACCATAACTCTGCCAGTCGAGTACTTACCTAAAAGCCGATAACTCACTTTTCTTCCATAGGCTAACATTGAGTGGTTTCACTTGGAAATTCTTCTAAGTGGTGTGGAGTTTTGGAACTTTAAAATATTCATCTAAAATCAGCCGGACAACGAATTCTGATTTACTCACCCGTTATCAGGAGAGACCTCAGTGCTGCATCTTGGAGCTCAGTACTGACCCTGAAAAGTAATTTTAACCGTACTTACCAGTAACTCGAATTTCCTTCCATGGGATATCATTGCCTGCTTTTTGCTGAAAATGTTCTAAGTGTCGATTTTTGAAACTTATAAATATTCTTTAAAAATCGTACCAACTGTGAAAACGTAATTGTTTACCTGTTTTAGATAGATGTCCCAGTACTGAGCCTAGGACCCCAGCACTGGATTACAAAAATAACGAGAACGTACTTTACCCGTAACTTGAATTTTCTTCCATAGGAAACCATTGACTGTTTTTCTGTGAAATTTCTTCTAAGTGTCGATTTTGCAAACATGTAAATATTCTTAAAAAAATCGCCTGTATAACTTAAACGCAGTTTCTCAACTGCTTACAGGTGGTATAGTAGTGCTGGATCTAGGATCCAACACTGACCTAGAAAAAGTAACCATAACCCCACTTACCTGCTAAGTGAATTTCCTTCCATAGGATAACATTGGTAATTTGATCAGCAAAAGTTTCTAAGTGTCAACTTTTAAAATAGCAAAATATTGCTTAAAAATCACAACAGTTACTAAAACGAATTTACTCACTTGTTTCCAAGAACTGTCCCAGGACTGAATCTAGGATCCAGTCCTGGATTTAGAAAAGTAATCCTGAAAGTAATTAATTGCATATAACTTAAAATTCCCATTGAGCTCAATGTATTATTGTGATTCAAATTGTGTTGCCTATTGCAATAAACTGTAACTATGACCTGCAAAAGTCAATTGCCTATTGCAAAGTATTTAACTAAAGCATCTCATTCTGAGAAAGTATATTTTGATACCTATTGTTCGTTCTAAAATAAAACAACAATATCTTTTTTATGCAAACCAATGGCCTAGAGTTCAGTTCTTGAGTGTGTGAGACCATTTGCTGACTGAGTGTGTACAACAAATGTTTTACACTGTACTCTGATACTGCCTTACTGCTCGGCAAGCTACCACTTTAGAGAGTAAGGTTATATCTAACTTTAGCCTCTGCCAAACCTCTGGGGACTGGGGACTCTGTGCACACTGTACCTATTTGGGAACAGTATATACAGAGCCACTTTCTCACAGTAGTGATAAAGTGATTAGAGTCCTAAGGCCAACATAAAGATACAGCAAAACGTGAGGTGAAAAGCAAAAAGGTTGCTGGTAGGCCACCTTAAGGATGCCAGGTCTAACAAAAATGAACTAAGGATAACATGAGTAAAACATCAGGTTTCTCTACTGCATTTGGTGAGACAAGTGGGCCTTCTTTTATCTTCCATTCAAGCAATCTTTGACAGACCCCTTTATTATAGAGCTTTTCAAGGATTAAAGATAAGGCACTTACAAAGGAGTCCCAAATACTCAGAGATGGTTGACTTCTGTAATATGGGTCGTAGACTAAAAGCAGCGCAAAAACAGAGTGCAACAGGGTCCAAAAAATTGAGTGCCACAAGAGAGTTTGAATGCAAGCGTATCCTTTTACAGATCCAGAGATATACTCATGCAATTTTTGTTTTTAGGACAGAACGTGCATGATGAAAAAAACATTGTTTTTAAAAAGCGCATTGCAGAATATCAGTACTTTGATGTGGGAAAACTTCAAAACTTTCAAACAAAATATTTGCATGCAGCTTACAGTAAGTTGTTGTGGCCGAGTGGTTAAGGCGATGGACTAGAAATCCATTGGGGTATCCCCGCGCAGGTTCGAATCCTGCCAACAACGAGAATCTTTTTATTATGGGCTACAATTTCAGAAGTTAACCTTTAGTATTTCTTCCATTTCAGTTTTATAAATAGGTGGCTTATTTTTGTGTCACTATTGCCTCTCGACATATTTGTTATCGCTACCTCTTTCATGTCTTTGCTACACCTCATTCCTACTTTAGCACTGGTGTAAACGCTTCAAATTATTATACTGTTGCTCTCTCATTCATACCTGCGCATGCACTTGAAAGTTACTTTACCAATAAAAGACGCAAAGAGAGAAATAGAACAAAAGTGCTGGCTGGATTGGCAAACACACTTCATAAAACTGCATTTTCTTTTTTATTCTCCCCCGTGTTACATGCTTAACCTCTCCATGTGTAATTTCTCTTAACCTGCTGTCCCAGGAAGAGAATTTCATCTACAGGCTCTTTCTGTGTTTTTTTCCCTAGTCTGTCTTTCCCATTTCTTAGCTGTGTAACTGTTCCTTTACGCGCTCTATTTAAACGCCATCAATCTCATTTGAGCTCCTTGCTCCTGCTTCTGTTTTCTCCATCTCTCATACTGCCAGTTCTCTCTTTCTCTGTGGTTGGTGGCTACTTTCCTGAGCTTCCGAAGCCACGTGGTTCCTGCCTCTTGTTGTCAGACTTGAATTGGAAAAGGAACCATATTAACAAGCCTTTACCACTCACACACGGTGGAAGTTTATACTTTAATTCAGTGAGCTAAGAAAAGCGTGTTGTGGGTCCCCTACGAGCCATGGTGCTTGCTTCATCATGATTTGGCACCAGTCATTAGCCGCAGCTCTGCTAATGAGCCACTGAGGTCAGTTTCAATAATTACTCAAAAACATAACCATGCAGCCCACCCCTCAACTGTGTATTTATCTTGCTTTTCTGCTGTTTGTGTGATTAGCTGGGAGGAGCTCACGGCGACATCCTCCCTATACAAGTGTAGATGGATCACTCTCTAACTCTTTCTTGCTTCACATACAAATGGCTTGAAAGGTGCAGGGAAGATGCAGGTCTAATAGACAGAATAGAAGGTCTGTTCCAGGTGGGTTTCTCTGCATTGGTGTCCCATCACAGGTCCGCAAGTGTAATGTGTGATCTTTTACTCCTGGCACTTCACAAGCAGGCGGCCAGGAAACGGTTTCAGCCTATCAACCACTGAGGAGACGCAGCCTCTGAATGAGGAATGAGGAAGCAATGAATACATCCAGCCTATCACAGGAACAGCCCTGAGTGTTCCGAATTTTAAATTCTCCATGTCACTGCTTGTCGTTGAGCCCAAGTAGCTCGCCGTGATCGTATAGTGGTTAGTACTCTGCGTTGTGGCCGCAGCAACCTCGGTTCGAATCCGAGTCACGGCATTGTGGTTGGCAATGTCATGGCAGTTGGGTGTTAATTTTACAGAATTAGCAAATGTACCAGTAGTTTTTGTAAAATGTCTATCAAAAACAGATCCTTTCAAATATTTAAACCATCTAACAACAAATGATTTAAACTCGCATGATTATAAGCTGTAGCTATAATGTATTTACTTACATAAATTATCATTCTTGAACCTATTGGGGGTGGAGGGGGAGCAGAGCTCACCCCCCAGGTGCAGTTGAGTGACCTGTGTTGTGGCTCTCTAGAGGGAAGGCACAAATTTTGCTGTCACCCAGCCCAATCCAGACGAGTATTGGGGCCAGGTTTCAGGCAAATAGAGCAGTAAGTGCAGAGAAATGTTCACTCTCTAAAAGTGGCATTTCTAAAATAGTAAAGTTAAATCCAACCTCACCAGTAAGTAGGATTTTCAATAAATAAATAAAGCTACTCCTCTCCGATATGGAATTACCAAATGAAAAGTATAGGGGAACACCCGGAGCTAACCTATGAGAGGGGTAGACCTCACAGTAGTGAAAAATGAAATAGACTGTTTGGTACCTACAGGACATGCGAACCACCAAAGTACATATCTTATTTTTTACTTACATAGCATCATGCACCTAGGACTACCTAGGGCCTACCTTAGGGGTAAATTATATGTAATAAAAGGGGAGTTTAAGGCTTGGCAAGTAGGCTGGGACTCCCCTGGGAGACCCCTGAGTCTATGCCCAGAACCATAACTCTGCCAGTCGAGTACTTACCTAAAAGCCGATGACTCACTTTTCTTCCATAGGCTAACATTGAGTGGTTTCACTTGGAAATTCTTCTAAGTGGTGTCGATTTTGCAAACATGTAAATATTCCTTAAAAATCGCCTGTATAACTTAAACACAGTTTCTCAACTGCTTACAGGTGGTACAGTAGTGCTGGATCTAGGATCCAACACTGACCTAGAAAAAGTAACCATAACCCCACTTACCTGCTAAGTGAATTTCCTTCCATAGGATAACATTGGTAATTTGATCAGCAAAAGTTTCTAAGTGTCAACTTTTAAAATAGCAAAATATTGCTTAAAAATCACAACAGTAACTAAAACGAATTTACTCACTTGTTTCCAAGAACTGTCCCAGGACTGAATCTATGATCCAGTCCTGGATTTAGAAAAGTAATCCTGAAAGTAATTAATTGCATATAACTTAAAATTCCCATTGAGCTCAATGTGTTATTGTGATTCAAATTGTGTTCACTATTGCAATAAACTGTAACTATTACCGGCAAAAGTCAATTGCCTATTGCAAAGTATTTAACTAAAGCATCTCATTCTGAGAAAGTATATTTTGATACCTATTGTTGGTTCTAAAATAAAACAACAATATCTTTTTTATGCAAACCAATGGCCTAGAGTTCAGTTATTGAGTGTGTGAGACCATTTGCTGACTGAGTGTGTACAACAAATGTTTTACACTGTACTCTGATACTGCCTTACTGCTCGGCAAGCTACCACTTTAGAGAGTAAGGTTATATCTAACTTTAGCCTCTGCCAAACCTCTGGGGACTGGGGACTCTGTGCACACTGTACCTATTTGGGAACAGTATATACAGAGCCACTTTCTCACAGTAGTGATAAAGTGATTAGAGTCCTAAGGCCAACATAAAGATACAGCAAAACGTGAGGTGAAAAGCAAAAAGGTTGCTGGTAGGCCACCTTAAGGATGCCAGGTCTAACAAAAATGAACTAAGGATAACATCAGTAAAACATCAGGTTTCTCTACTGCATTTGGTGAGACAAGTGGGCCTTCTTTTATCTTCCATTCAAGCAATCTTTGACAGACCCCTTTATTATAGAGCTTTTCAAGGATTAAAGATAAGGCACTTACAAAGGAGTCCCAAATACTCAGAGATGGTTGACTTCTGTAATATGGGTCATAGACTAAAAGCAGCGCAAAAACAAAGTGCAACAGGGTCCAAAAAATTGAGTGCCACAAGAGAGTTTGAATGCAAGCGTATCCTTTTACAGATCCAGAGATATACTCATGCAATTTTTGTTTTTAGGACAGAACGTGCATGATGAAAAAAACATTGTTTTTAAAAAGCGCATTGCAGAATATCAGTACTTTGATGTGGGAAAACTTCAAAACTTTCAAACAAAATATTTGCATGCAGCTTACAGTAAGTTGTTGTGGCCGAGTGGTTAAGGCGATGGACTAGAAATCCATTGGGGTATCCCCGCGCAGGTTCGAATCCTGCCAACAACGAGAATCTTTTTATTATGGGCTACAATTTCAGAAGTTAACCTTTAGTATTTCTTCCATTTCAGTTTTATAAATAGGTGGCTTATTTTTGTGTCACTATTGCCTCTCGACATATTTGTTATCGCTACCTCTTTCATGTCTTTGCTACACCTCATTCCTACTTTAGCACTGGTGTAAACGCTTCAAATTATTATACTGTTGCTCTCTCATTCATACCTGCGCATGCACTTGAAAGTTACTTTACCAATAAAAGACGCAAAGAGAGAAATAGAACAAAAGTGCTGGCTGGATTGGCAAACACACTTTATAAAACTGCATTTTCTTTTTTATTCTCCCCCGTGTTACATGCTTAACCTCTCCATGTGTAATTTCTCTTAACCTGCTGTCCCAGGAAGAGAATTTCATATACAGGCTCTTTCTGTGTTTTTTTCCCTAGTCTGTCTTTCCCATTTCTTAGCTGTGTAACTGTTCCTTTACGCGCTCTATTTAAACGCCATCAATCTCATTTGAGCTCCTTGCTCCTGCTTCTGTTTTCTCCATCTCTTATACTGCCAGTTCTCTCTTTCTCTGTGGTTGGTGGCTACTTTCCTGAGCTTCCGAAGCCACGTGGTTCCTGCCTCTTGTTGTCAGACTTGAATTGGAAAAGGAACCATATTAACAAGCCTTTACCACTCACACACGGTGGAAGTTTATACTTTAATTCAGTGAGCTAAGAAAAGCGTGTTGTGGGTCCCCTACGAGCCATGGTGCTTGCTTCATCATGATTTGGCACCAGTCATTAGCCGCAGCTCTGCTAATGAGCCACTGAGGTCAGTTTCAATAATTACTCAAAAACATAACCATGCAGCCCACCCCTCAACTGTGTATTTATCTTGCTTTTCTGCTGTTTGTGTGATTAGCTGGGAGGAGCTCACGGCGACATCCTCCCTATACAAGTGTAGATGGATCACTCTCTAACTCTTTCTTGCTTCACATACAAATGGCTTGAAAGGTGCAGGGAAGATGCAGGTCTAATAGACAGAATAGAAGGTCTGTTCCAGGTGGGTTTCTCTGCATTGGTGTCCCATCACAGGTCCGCAAGTGTAATGTGTGATCTTTTACTCCTGGCATTTCACAAGCAGGCGGCCAGGAAACGGTTTCAGCCTATCAACCACTGAGGAGACGCAGCCTCTGAATGAGGAATGAGGAAGCAATGAATACATCCAGCCTATCACAGGAACAGCCCTGAGTGTTCCGAATTTTAAATTCTCCATGTCACTGTTTGTCATTGAGCCCAAGTAGCTCGCCGTGATCGTATAGTGGTTAGTACTCTGCGTTGTGGCCGCAGCAACCTCGGTTCGAATCCGAGTCACGGCATTGTGGTTGGCAATGTCATGGCAGTTGGGTGTTAATTTTACAGAATTAGCAAATGTACCAGTAGTTTTTGTAAAATGTCTATTAAAAACAGATCCTTTCAAATATTTAAACCATCTAACAACAAATGATTTAAACTCGCATGATTATAAGCTGTAGCTATAATGTATTTACTTACATAAATTATCGTTCTTGAACCTATTGGGGGTGGAGGGGGAGCGGAGCTCACCCCCCAGGTGCAGTTGAGTGACCTGTGTTGTGGCTCTCTAGAGGGAAGGCACAAATTTTGCTGTCACCCAGCCCAATCCAGATGAGTATTGGGGCCAGGTTTCAGGCAAATAGAGCAGTAAGTGCAGAGAAATGTTCACTCTCTAAAAGTGGCATTTCTAAAATAGTAAAGTTAAATCCAACCTCACCAGTAAGTAGGATTTTCAATAAATAAATAAAGCTACTCCTCTCCGATATGGAATTACCAAATGAAAAGTATAGGGGAACACCCGGAGCTAACCTATGAGAGGGGTAGACCTCACAGTAGTGAAAAATGAAATAGACTGTTTGGTACCTACAGGACATGCGAACCACCAAAGTACATATCTTATTTTTTACTTACATAGCATCATGCACCTAGGACTACCTAGGGCCTACCTTAGGGGTAAATTATATGTAATAAAAGGGGAGTTTAAGGCTTGGCAAGTAGGCTGGGACTCCCCTGGGAGACCCCTGAGTCTATGCCCAGAACCATAACTCTGCCAGTCCAGTACTTACCTAAAAGCCGATGACTCACTTTTCTTCCATAGGCTAACATTGAGTGGTTTCACTTGGAAATTCTTCTAAGTGGTGTCGATTTTGCAAACATGTAAATATTCCTTAAAAATCGCCTGTATAACTTAAACGCAGTTTCTCAACTGCTTACAGGTGGTACAGTAGTGCTGGATCTAGGATCCAACACTGACCTAGAAAAAGTAACCATAACCCCACTTACCTGCTAAGGGAATTTCCTTCCATAGGATAACATTGGTAATTTGATCAGCAAAAGTTTCTAAGTGTCAACTTTTAAAATAGCAAAATATTGCTTAAAAATCACAACAGTAACTAAAACGAATTTACTCACTTGTTTCCAAGAACTGTCCCATGACTGAATCTAGGATCCAGTCCTGGATTTAGAAAAGTAATCCTGAAAGTAATTAATTGCATATAACTTAAAATTCCCATTGAGCTCAATGTATTATTGTGATTCAAATTGTGTTGCCTATTGCAATAAACTGTAACTATTACCTGCAAAAGTCAATTGCCTATTGCAAAGTATTTAACTAAAGCATCTCATTCTGAGAAAGTATATTTTGATACCTATTGTTGGTTCTAAAATAAAACAACAATATCTTTTTTATGCAAACCAATGGCCTAGAGTTCAGTTCTTGAGTGTGTGAGACCATTTGCTGACTGAGTGTGTACAACAAATGTTTTACACTGTACTCTGATACTTCCTTACTGCTCGGCAAGCTACCACTTTAGAGAGTAAGGTTATATCTAACTTTAGCCTCTGCCAAACCTCTGGGGACTGGGGACTCTGTGCACACTGTACCTATTTGGGAACAGTATATACAGAGCCACTTTCTCACAGTAGTGATAAAGTGATTAGAGTCCTAAGGCCAACATAAAGATACAGCAAAACGTGAGGTGAAAAGCGAAAAGGTTGCTGGTAGGCCACCTTAAGGATGCCAGGTCTAACAAAAATGAACTAAGGATAACATGAGTAAAACATCAGGTTTCTCTACTGCATTTGGTGAGACAAGTGGGCCTTCTTTTATCTTCCATTCAAGCAATCTTTGACAGACCCCTTTATTATAGAGCTTTTCAAGGATTAAAGATAAGGCACTTACAAAGGAGTCCCAAATACTCAGAGATGGTTGACTTCTGTAATATGGGTCATAGACTAAAAGCAGCGCAAAAACAGAGCGCAACAGGGTCCAAAAAATTGAGTGCCACAAGAGAGTTTGAATGCAAGCGTATCCTTTTACAGATCCAGAGATATACTCATGCAATTTTTGTTTTTAGGACAGAACGTGCATGATGAAAAAAACATTGTTTTTAAAAAGCGCATTGCAGAATATCAGTACTTTGATGTGGGAAAACTTCAAAACTTTCAAACAAAATATTTGCATGCAGCTTACAGTAAGTTGTTGTGGCCGAGTGGTTAAGGCGATGGACTAGAAATCCATTGGGGTATCCCCGCGCAGGTTCGAATCCTGCCAACAACGAGAATCTTTTTATTATCGGCTACAATTTCAGAAGTTAACCTTTAGTATTTCTTCCATTTCAGTTTTATAAATAGGTGGCTTATTTTTGTGTCACTATTGCCTCTCCACATATTTGTTATCGCTACCTCTTTCATGTCTTTGCTACACCTCTTTCCTACTTTAGCACTGGTGTAAACGCTTCAAATTATTATACTGTTGCTCTCTCATTCATACCTGCGCATGCACTTGAAAGTTACTTTACCAATAAAAGACGCAAAGAGAGAAATAGAACAAAAGTGCTGGCTGGATTGGCAAACGCACTTCATAAAACTGCATTTTCTTTTTTATTCTCCCCCGTGTTACATGCTTAACCTCTCCATGTGTAATTTCTCTTAACCTGCTGTCCCAGGAAGAGAATTTCATCTACAGGCTCTTTCTGTGTTTTTTTCCCTAGTCTGTCTTTCCCATTTCTTAGCTGTGTAACTGTTCCTTTACGCGCTCTATTTAAATGCCATCAATCTCATTTGAGCTCCTTGCTCCCGCTTCTGTTTTCTCCATCTCTCATACTGCCAGTTCTCTCTTTCTCTGTGGTTGGTGGCTACTTTCCTGAGCTTCCGAAGCCACGTGGTTCCTGCCTCTTGTTGTCAGACTTGAATTGGAAAAGGAACCATATTAACAAGCCTTTACCACTCACACACGGTGGAAGTTTATACTTTAATTCAGTGAGCTAAGAAAAGCGTGTTGTGGGTCCCCTACGAGCCATGGTGCTTGCTTCATCATGATTTGGCACCAGTCATTAGCCGCAGCTCTGCTAATGAGCCACTGAGGTCAGTTTCAATAATTACTCAAAAACATAACCATGCAGCCCACCCCTCAACTGTGTATTTATCTTGCTTTTCTGCTGTTCGTGTGATTAGCTGGGAGGAGCTCACGGCGACATCCTCCCTATAAAAGTGTAGATGGATCACTCTCTAACTCTTTCTTGCTTCACATACAAATGGCTTGAAAGGTGCAGGGAAGATGCAGGTCTAATAGACAGAATAGAAGGTCTGTTCCAGGTGGGTTTCTCTGCATTGGTGTCCCATCACAGGTCCGCAAGTGTAATGTGTGATCTTTGACTCCTGGCATTTCACAAGCAGGCGGCCAGGAAACGGTTTCAGCCTATCAACCACTGAGGAGACGCAGCCTCTGAATGAGGAATGAGGAAGCAATGAATACATCCACCCTATCACAGGGACACGCCTGAGTGTTCCGAATTATAAATTCTCCATGTCACTGTTTGTCATTGAGCCCAAGTAGCTCGCCGTGATCGTATACTGGTTAGTACTCTGCGTTGTGGCCGCAGCAACCTCGGTTCGAATCCGAGTCACAGCATTGTGGTTGGCAATGTCATGGCAGTTGGGTGTTAATTTTACAGAATTAGCAAATGTACCAGTAGTTTTTGTAAAATGTCTATTAAAAACAGATCCTTTCAAATATTTAAACCATCTAACAACAAATGATTTAAACTCGCATGATTATAAGCTGTAGCTATAATGTATTTACTTACATAAATTATCGTTCTTGAACCTATTGGGGGTGGAGGGGGAGCGGAGCTCACCCCCCAGGTGCAGTTGAGTGACCTGTGTTGTGGCTCTCTAGAGGGAAGGCACAAATTTTGCTGTCACCCAGCCCAATCCAGACGTGTATCGGGGCCAGGTTTCAGGCAAATAGAGCAGTAAGTGCAGAGAAATATTCACTCTCTAAAAGTGGCATTTCTAAAATAGTAAAGTTAAATCCAACCTCACCAGTAAGTAGGATTTTCAATAAATAAATAAAGCTACTCCTCTCCGATATGGAATTACCAAATAAAAAGTATAGGGGAATACCCAGAGCTAACCTATGAGAGGGGTAGACCTCACAGTAGTGAAAAATGAAATAGACTGTTTGGTACTTACAGGACATGCGAACCACCAAAGTACATATCTTATTTTTTACTTACATAGCATCATGCACCTAGGACTACCTAGGGCCTACCTTAGGGGTAAATTATATGTAATAAAAGGGGAGTTTAAGGCTTGGCAAGTAGGCTGGGACTCCCCTGGGAGACCCCTGGTCTATGCCCAGAACCATAACTCTGCCAGTCGAGTACTTACCTAAAAGCCGATAACTCACTTTTCTTCCATAGGCTAACATTGAGTGGTTTCACTTGGAAATTCTTCTAAGTGGTGTGGAGTTTTGGAACTTTAAAATATTCATCTAAAATCAGCCGGACAACGAATTCTGATTTACTCACCCGTTATCAGGAGAGACCTCAGTGCTGCATCTTGGAGCTCAGTACTGACCCTGAAAAGTAATTTTAACCGTACTTACCAGTAACTCGAATTTCCTTCCATGGGATATCATTGCCTGCTTTTTGCTGAAAATGTTCTAAGTGTCGATTTTTGAAACTTATAAATATTCTTTAAAAATCGTACCAACTGTGAAAACGTAATTGTTTACCTGTTTTAGATAGATGTCCCAGTACTGAGCCTAGGACCCCAGCACTGGATTACAAAAATAACGAGAACGTACTTTACCCGTAACTTGAATTTTCTTCCATAGGAAACCATTGACTGTTTTTCTGTGAAATTTCTTCTAAGTGTCGATTTTGCAAACATGTAAATATTCTTAAAAAAATCGCCTGTATAACTTAAATGCAGTTTCTCAACTGCTTACAGGTGGTATAGTAGTGCTGGATCTAGGATCCAACACTGACCTAGAAAAAGTAACCATAACCCCACTTACCTGCTAAGTGAATTTCCTTCCATAGGATAACATTGGTAATTTGATCAGCAAAAGTTTCTAAGTGTCAACTTTTAAAATAGCAAAATATTGCTTAAAAATCACAACAGTTACTAAAACGAATTTACTCACTTGTTTCCAAGAACTGTCCCAGGACTGAATCTAGGATCCAGTCCTGGATTTAGAAAAGTAATCCTGAAAGTAATTAATTGCATATAACTTAAAATTCCCATTGAGCTCAATGTATTATTGTGATTCAAATTGTGTTGCCTATTGCAATAAACTGTAACTATGACCTGCAAAAGTCAATTGCCTATTGCAAAGTATTTAACTAAAGCATCTCATTCTGAGAAAGTATATTTTGATACCTATTGTTCGTTCTAAAATAAAACAACAATATCTTTTTTATGCAAACCAATGGCCTAGAGTTCAGTTCTTGAGTGTGTGAGACCATTTGCTGACTGAGTGTGTACAACAAATGTTTTACACTGTACTCTGATACTGCCTTACTGCTCGGCAAGCTACCACTTTAGAGAGTAAGGTTATATCTAACTTTAGCCTCTGCCAAACCTCTGGGGACTGGGGACTCTGTGCACACTGTACCTATTTGGGAACAGTATATACAGAGCCACTTTCTCACAGTAGTGATAAAGTGATTAGAGTCCTAAGGCCAACATAAAGATACAGCAAAACGTGAGGTGAAAAGCAAAAAGGTTGCTGGTAGGCCACCTTAAGGATGCCAGGTCTAACAAAAATGAACTAAGGATAACATGAGTAAAACATCAGGTTTCTCTACTGCATTTGGTGAGACAAGTGGGCCTTCTTTTATCTTCCATTCAAGCAATCTTTGACAGACCCCTTTATTATAGAGCTTTTCAAGGATTAAAGATAAGGCACTTACAAAGGAGTCCCAAATACTCAGAGATGGTTGACTTCTGTAATATGGGTCGTAGACTAAAAGCAGCGCAAAAACAGAGTGCAACAGGGTCCAAAAAATTGAGTGCCACAAGAGAGTTTGAATGCAAGCGTATCCTTTTACAGATCCAGAGATATACTCATGCAATTTTTGTTTTTAGGACAGAACGTGCATGATGAAAAAAACATTGTTTTTAAAAAGCGCATTGCAGAATATCAGTACTTTGATGTGGGAAAACTTCAAAACTTTCAAACAAAATATTTGCATGCAGCTTACAGTAAGTTGTTGTGGCCGAGTGGTTAAGGCGATGGACTAGAAATCCATTGGGGTATCCCCGCGCAGGTTCGAATCCTGCCAACAACGAGAATCTTTTTATTATGGGCTACAATTTCAGAAGTTAACCTTTAGTATTTCTTCCATTTCAGTTTTATAAATAGGTGGCTTATTTTTGTGTCACTATTGCCTCTCGACATATTTGTTATCGCTACCTCTTTCATGTCTTTGCTACACCTCATTCCTACTTTAGCACTGGTGTAAACGCTTCAAATTATTATACTGTTGCTCTCTCATTCATACCTGCGCATGCACTTGAAAGTTACTTTACCAATAAAAGACGCAAAGAGAGAAATAGAACAAAAGTGCTGGCTGGATTGGCAAACACACTTCATAAAACTGCATTTTCTTTTTTATTCTCCCCCGTGTTACATGCTTAACCTCTCCATGTGTAATTTCTCTTAACCTGCTGTCCCAGGAAGAGAATTTCATCTACAGGCTCTTTCTGTGTTTTTTTCCCTAGTCTGTCTTTCCCATTTCTTAGCTGTGTAACTGTTCCTTTACGCGCTCTATTTAAACGCCATCAATCTCATTTGAGCTCCTTGCTCCTGCTTCTGTTTTCTCCATCTCTCATACTGCCAGTTCTCTCTTTCTCTGTGGTTGGTGGCTACTTTCCTGAGCTTCCGAAGCCACGTGGTTCCTGCCTCTTGTTGTCAGACTTGAATTGGAAAAGGAACCATATTAACAAGCCTTTACCACTCACACACGGTGGAAGTTTATACTTTAATTCAGTGAGCTAAGAAAAGCGTGTTGTGGGTCCCCTACGAGCCATGGTGCTTGCTTCATCATGATTTGGCACCAGTCATTAGCCGCAGCTCTGCTAATGAGCCACTGAGGTCAGTTTCAATAATTACTCAAAAACATAACCATGCAGCCCACCCCTCAACTGTGTATTTATCTTGCTTTTCTGCTGTTTGTGTGATTAGCTGGGAGGAGCTCACGGCGACATCCTCCCTATACAAGTGTAGATGGATCACTCTCTAACTCTTTCTTGCTTCACATACAAATGGCTTGAAAGGTGCAGGGAAGATGCAGGTCTAATAGACAGAATAGAAGGTCTGTTCCAGGTGGGTTTCTCTGCATTGGTGTCCCATCACAGGTCCGCAAGTGTAATGTGTGATCTTTTACTCCTGGCATTTCACAAGCAGGCGGCCAGGAAACGGTTTCAGCCTATCAACCACTGAGGAGACGCAGCCTCTGAATGAGGAATGAGGAAGCAATGAATACATCCAGCCTATCACAGGAACAGCCCTGAGTGTTCCGAATTTTAAATTCTCCATGTCACTGCTTGTCGTTGAGCCCAAGTAGCTCGCCGTGATCGTATAGTGGTTAGTACTCTGCGTTGTGGCCGCAGCAACCTCGGTTCGAATCCGAGTCACGGCATTGTGGTTGGCAATGTCATGGCAGTTGGGTGTTAATTTTACAGAATTAGCAAATGTACCAGTAGTTTTTGTAAAATGTCTATCAAAAACAGATCCTTTCAAATATTTAAACCATCTAACAACAAATGATTTAAACTCGCATGATTATAAGCTGTAGCTATAATGTATTTACTTACATAAATTATCATTCTTGAACCTATTGGGGGTGGAGGGGGAGCAGAGCTCACCCCCCAGGTGCAGTTGAGTGACCTGTGTTGTGGCTCTCTAGAGGGAAGGCACAAATTTTGCTGTCACCCAGCCCAATCCAGACGAGTATTGGGGCCAGGTTTCAGGCAAATAGAGCAGTAAGTGCAGAGAAATGTTCACTCTCTAAAAGTGGCATTTCTAAAATAGTAAAGTTAAATCCAACCTCACCAGTAAGTAGGATTTTCAATAAATAAATAAAGCTACTCCTCTCCGATATGGAATTACCAAATGAAAAGTATAGGGGAACACCCGGAGCTAACCTATGAGAGGGGTAGACCTCACAGTAGTGAAAAATGAAATAGACTGTTTGGTACCTACAGGACATGCGAACCACCAAAGTACATATCTTATTTTTTACTTACATAGCATCATGCACCTAGGACTACCTAGGGCCTACCTTAGGGGTAAATTATATGTAATAAAAGGGGAGTTTAAGGCTTGGCAAGTAGGCTGGGACTCCCCTGGGAGACCCCTGAGTCTATGCCCAGAACCATAACTCTGCCAGTCGAGTACTTACCTAAAAGCCGATGACTCACTTTTCTTCCATAGGCTAACATTGAGTGGTTTCACTTGGAAATTCTTCTAAGTGGTGTCGATTTTGCAAACATGTAAATATTCCTTAAAAATCGCCTGTATAACTTAAACGCAGTTTCTCAACTGCTTACAGGTGGTACAGTAGTGCTGGATCTAGGATCCAACACTGACCTAGAAAAAGTAACCATAACCCCACTTACCTGCTAAGGGAATTTCCTTCCGTAGGATAACATTGGTAATTTGATCAGCAAAAGTTTCTAAGTGTCAACTTTTAAAATAGCAAAATATTGCTTAAAAATCACAACAGTAACTAAAACGAATTTACTCACTTATTTCCAAGAACTGTCCCATGACTGAATCTAGGATCCAGTCCTGGATTTAGAAAAGTAATCCTGAAAGTAATTAATTGCATATAACTTAAAATTCCCATTGAGCTCAATGTATTATTGTGATTCAAATTGTGTTGCCTATTGCAATAAACTGTAACTATTACCTGCAAAAGTCAATTGCCTATTGCAAAGTATTTAACTAAAGCATCTCATTCTGAGAAAGTATATTTTGATACCTATTGTTGGTTCTAAAATAAAACAACAATATCTTTTTTATGCAAACCAATGGCCTAGAGTTCAGTTCTTGAGTGTGTGAGACCATTTGCTGACTGAGTGTGTACAACAAATGTTTTACACTGTACTCTGATACTTCCTTACTGCTCGGCAAGCTACCACTTTAGAGAGTAAGGTTATATCTAACTTTAGCCTCTGCCAAACCTCTGGGGACTGGGGACTCTGTGCACACTGTACCTATTTGGGAACAGTATATACAGAGCCACTTTCTCACAGTAGTGATAAAGTGATTAGAGTCCTAAGGCCAACATAAAGATACAGCAAAACGTGAGGTGAAAAGCGAAAAGGTTGCTGGTAGGCCACCTTAAGGATGCCAGGTCTAACAAAAATGAACTAAGGATAACATGAGTAAAACATCAGGTTTCTCTACTGCATTTGGTGAGACAAGTGGGCCTTCTTTTATCTTCCATTCAAGCAATCTTTGACAGACCCCTTTATTATAGAGCTTTTCAAGGATTAAAGATAAGGCACTTACAAAGGAGTCCCAAATACTCAGAGATGGTTGACTTCTGTAATATGGGTCATAGACTAAAAGCAGCCCAAAAACAGAGCGCAACAGGGTCCAAAAAATTGAGTGCCACAAGAGAGTTTGAATGCAAGCGTATCCTTTTACAGATCCAGAGATATACTCATGCAATTTTTGTTTTTAGGACAGAACGTGCATGATGAAAAAAACATTGTTTTTAAAAAGCGCATTGCAGAATATCAGTACTTTGATGTGAGAAAACTTCAAAACTTTCAAACAAAATATTTGCATGCAGCTTACAGTAAGTTGTTGTGGCCGAGTGGTTAAGGCGATGGACTAGAAATCCATTGGGGTATCCCCGCGCAGGTTCGAATCCTGCCAACAACGAGAATCTTTTTATTATGGGCTACAATTTCAGAAGTTAACCTTTAGTATTTCTTCCATTTCAGTTTTATAAATAGGTGGCTTATTTTTGTGTCACTATTGCCTCTCCACATATTTGTTATCGCTACCTCTTTCATGTCTTTGCTACACCTCTTTCCTACTTTAGCACTGGTGTAAACGCTTCAAATTATTATACTGTTGCTCTCTCATTCATACCTGCGCATGCACTTGAAAGTTACTTTACCAATAAAAGACGCAAAGAGAGAAATAGAACAAAAGTGCTGGCTGGATTGGCAAACGCACTTCATAAAACTGCATTTTCTTTTTTATTCTCCCCCGTGTTACATGCTTAACCTCTCCATGTGTAATTTCTCTTAACCTGCTGTCCCAGGAAGAGAATTTCATCTACAGGCTCTTTCTGTGTTTTTTTCCCTAGTCTGTCTTTCCCATTTCTTAGCTGTGTAACTGTTCCTTTACGCGCTCTATTTAAATGCCATCAATCTCATTTGAGCTCCTTGCTCCCGCTTCTGTTTTCTCCATCTCTCATACTGCCAGTTCTCTCTTTCTCTGTGGTTGGTGGCTACTTTCCTGAGCTTCCGAAGCCACGTGGTTCCTGCCTCTTGTTGTCAGACTTGAATTGGAAAAGGAACCATATTAACAAGCCTTTACCACTCACACACGGTGGAAGTTTATACTTTAATTCAGTGAGCTAAGAAAAGCGTGTTGTGGGTCCCCTACGAGCCATGGTGCTTGCTTCATCATGATTTGGCACCAGTCATTAGCCGCAGCTCTGCTAATGAGCCACTGAGGTCAGTTTCAATAATTACTCAAAAACATAACCATGCAGCCCACCCCTCAACTGTGTATTTATCTTGCTTTTCTGCTGTTCGTGTGATTAGCTGGGAGGAGCTCACGGCGACATCCTCCCTATAAAAGTGTAGATGGATCACTCTCTAACTCTTTCTTGCTTCACATACAAATGGCTTGAAAGGTGCAGGGAAGATGCAGGTCTAATAGACAGAATAGAAGGTCTGTTCCAGGTGGGTTTCTCTGCATTGGTGTCCCATCACAGGTCCGCAAGTGTAATGTGTGATCTTTGACTCCATGCATTTCACAAGCAGGCGGCCAGGAAACGGTTTCAGCCTATCAACCACTGAGGAGACGCAGCCTCTGAATGAGGAATGAGGAAGCAATGAATACATCCACCCTATCACAGGGACACGCCTGAGTGTTCCGAATTATAAATTCTCCATGTCACTGTTTGTCATTGAGCCCAAGTAGCTCGCCGTGATCGTATACTGGTTAGTACTCTGCGTTGTGGCCGCAGCAACCTCGGTTCGAATCCGAGTCACAGCATTGTGGTTGGCAATGTCATGGCAGTTGGGTGTTAATTTTACAGAATTAGCAAATGTACCAGTAGTTTTTGTAAAATGTCTATTAAAAACAGATCCTTTCAAATATTTAAACCATCTAACAACAAATGATTTAAACTCGCATGATTATAAGCTGTAGCTATAATGTATTTACTTACATAAATTATCGTTCTTGAACCTATTGGGGGTGGAGGGGGAGCGGAGCTCACCCCCCAGGTGCAGTTGAGTGACCTGTGTTGTGGCTCTCTAGAGGGAAGGCACAAATTTTGCTGTCACCCAGCCCAATCCAGACGTGTATCGGGGCCAGGTTTCAGGCAAATAGAGCAGTAAGTGCAGAGAAATATTCACTCTCTAAAAGTGGCATTTCTAAAATAGTAAAGTTAAATCCAACCTCACCAGTAAGTAGGATTTTCAATAAATAAATAAAGCTACTCCTCTCCGATATGGAATTACCAAATAAAAAGTATAGGGGAATACCCAGAGCTAACCTATGAGAGGGGTAGACCTCACAGTAGTGAAAAATGAAATAGACTGTTTGGTACTTACAGGACATGCGAACCACCAAAGTACATATCTTATTTTTTACTTACATAGCATCATGCACCTAGGACTACCTAGGGCCTACCTTAGGGGTAAATTATATGTAATAAAAGGGGAGTTTAAGGCTTGGCAAGTAGGCTGGGACTCCCCTGGGAGACCCCTGGTCTATGCCCAGAACCATAACTCTGCCAGTCGAGTACTTACCTAAAAGCCGATAACTCACTTTTCTTCCATAGGCTAACATTGAGTGGTTTCACTTGGAAATTCTTCTAAGTGGTGTGGAGTTTTGGAACTTTAAAATATTCATCTAAAATCAGCCGGACAACGAATTCTGATTTACTCACCCGTTATCAGGAGAGACCTCAGTGCTGCATCTTGGAGCTCAGTACTGACCCTGAAAAGTAATTTTAACCGTACTTACCAGTAACTCGAATTTCCTTCCATGGGATATCATTGCCTGCTTTTTGCTGAAAATGTTCTAAGTGTCGATTTTTGAAACTTATAAATATTCTTTAAAAATCGTACCAACTGTGAAAACGTAATTGTTTACCTGTTTTAGATAGATGTCCCAGTACTGAGCCTAGGACCCCAGCACTGGATTACAAAAATAACGAGAACGTACTTTACCCGTAACTTGAATTTTCTTCCATAGGAAACCATTGACTGTTTTTCTGTGAAATTTCTTCTAAGTGTCGATTTTGCAAACATGTAAATATTCTTAAAAAAATCGCCTGTATAACTTAAACGCAGTTTCTCAACTGCTTACAGGTGGTATAGTAGTGCAGGATCTAGGATCCAACACTGACCTAGAAAAAGTAACCATAACCCCACTTACCTGCTAAGTGAATTTCCTTCCATAGGATAACATTGGTAATTTGATCAGCAAAAGTTTCTAAGTGTCAACTTTTAAAATAGCAAAATATTGCTTAAAAATCACAACAGTTACTAAAACGAATTTACTCACTTGTTTCCAAGAACTGTCCCAGGACTGAATCTAGGATCCAGTCCTGGATTTAGAAAAGTAATCCTGAAAGTAATTAATTGCATATAACTTAAAATTCCCATTGAGCTCAATGTATTATTGTGATTCAAATTGTGTTGCCTATTGCAATAAACTGTAACTATGACCTGCAAAAGTCAATTGCCTATTGCAAAGTATTTAACTAAAGCATCTCATTCTGAGAAAGTATATTTTGATACCTATTGTTCGTTCTAAAATAAAACAACAATATCTTTTTTATGCAAACCAATGGCCTAGAGTTCAGTTCTTGAGTGTGTGAGACCATTTGCTGACTGAGTGTGTACAACAAATGTTTTACACTGTACTCTGATACTGCCTTACTGCTCGGCAAGCTACCACTTTAGAGAGTAAGGTTATATCTAACTTTAGCCTCTGCCAAACCTCTGGGGACTGGGGACTCTGTGCACACTGTACCTATTTGGGAACAGTATATACAGAGCCACTTTCTCACAGTAGTGATAAAGTGATTAGAGTCCTAAGGCCAACATAAAGATACAGCAAAACGTGAGGTGAAAAGCAAAAAGGTTGCTGGTAGGCCACCTTAAGGATGCCAGGTCTAACAAAAATGAACTAAGGATAACATGAGTAAAACATCAGGTTTCTCTACTGCATTTGGTGAGACAAGTGGGCCTTCTTTTATCTTCCATTCAAGCAATCTTTGACAGACCCCTTTATTATAGAGCTTTTCAAGGATTAAAGATAAGGCACTTACAAAGGAGTCCCAAATACTCAGAGATGGTTGACTTCTGTAATATGGGTCGTAGACTAAAAGCAGCGCAAAAACAGAGTGCAACAGGGTCCAAAAAATTGAGTGCCACAAGAGAGTTTGAATGCAAGCGTATCCTTTTACAGATCCAGAGATATACTCATGCAATTTTTGTTTTTAGGACAGAACGTGCATGATGAAAAAAACATTGTTTTTAAAAAGCGCATTGCAGAATATCAGTACTTTGATGTGGGAAAACTTCAAAACTTTCAAACAAAATATTTGCATGCAGCTTACAGTAAGTTGTTGTGGCCGAGTGGTTAAGGCGATGGACTAGAAATCCATTGGGGTATCCCCGCGCAGGTTCGAATCCTGCCAACAACGAGAATCTTTTTATTATGGGCTACAATTTCAGAAGTTAACCTTTAGTATTTCTTCCATTTCAGTTTTATAAATAGGTGGCTTATTTTTGTGTCACTATTGCCTCTCGACATATTTGTTATCGCTACCTCTTTCATGTCTTTGCTACACCTCATTCCTACTTTAGCACTGGTGTAAACGCTTCAAATTATTATACTGTTGCTCTCTCATTCATACCTGCGCATGCACTTGAAAGTTACTTTACCAATAAAAGACGCAAAGAGAGAAATAGAACAAAAGTGCTGGCTGGATTGGCAAACACACTTCATAAAACTGCATTTTCTTTTTTATTCTCCCCCGTGTTACATGCTTAACCTCTCCATGTGTAATTTCTCTTAACCTGCTGTCCCAGGAAGAGAATTTCATCTACAGGCTCTTTCTGTGTTTTTTTCCCTAGTCTGTCTTTCCCATTTCTTAGCTGTGTAACTGTTCCTTTACGCGCTCTATTTAAACGCCATCAATCTCATTTGAGCTCCTTGCTCCTGCTTCTGTTTTCTCCATCTCTCATACTGCCAGTTCTCTCTTTCTCTGTGGTTGGTGGCTACTTTCCTGAGCTTCCGAAGCCACGTGGTTCCTGCCTCTTGTTGTCAGACTTGAATTGGAAAAGGAACCATATTAACAAGCCTTTACCACTCACACACGGTGGAAGTTTATACTTTAATTCAGTGAGCTAAGAAAAGCGTGTTGTGGGTCCCCTACGAGCCATGGTGCTTGCTTCATCATGATTTGGCACCAGTCATTAGCCGCAGCTCTGCTAATGAGCCACTGAGGTCAGTTTCAATAATTACTCAAAAACATAACCATGCAGCCCACCCCTCAACTGTGTATTTATCTTGCTTTTCTGCTGTTTGTGTGATTAGCTGGGAGGAGCTCACGGCGACATCCTCCCTATACAAGTGTAGATGGATCACTCTCTAACTCTTTCTTGCTTCACATACAAATGGCTTGAAAGGTGCAGGGAAGATGCAGGTCTAATAGACAGAATAGAAGGTCTGTTCCAGGTGGGTTTCTCTGCATTGGTGTCCCATCACAGGTCCGCAAGTGTAATGTGTGATCTTTTACTCCTGGCACTTCACAAGCAGGCGGCCAGGAAACGGTTTCAGCCTATCAACCACTGAGGAGACGCAGCCTCTGAATGAGGAATGAGGAAGCAATGAATACATCCAGCCTATCACAGGAACAGCCCTGAGTGTTCCGAATTTTAAATTCTCCATGTCACTGCTTGTCGTTGAGCCCAAGTAGCTCGCCGTGATCGTATAGTGGTTAGTACTCTGCGTTGTGGCCGCAGCAACCTCGGTTCGAATCCGAGTCACGGCATTGTGGTTGGCAATGTCATGGCAGTTGGGTGTTAATTTTACAGAATTAGCAAATGTACCAGTAGTTTTTGTAAAATGTCTATCAAAAACAGATCCTTTCAAATATTTAAACCATCTAACAACAAATGATTTAAACTCGCATGATTATAAGCTGTAGCTATAATGTATTTACTTACATAAATTATCATTCTTGAACCTATTGGGGGTGGAGGGGGAGCAGAGCTCACCCCCCAGGTGCAGTTGAGTGACCTGTGTTGTGGCTCTCTAGAGGGAAGGCACAAATTTTGCTGTCACCCAGCCCAATCCAGACGAGTATTGGGGCCAGGTTTCAGGCAAATAGAGCAGTAAGTGCAGAGAAATGTTCACTCTCTAAAAGTGGCATTTCTAAAATAGTAAAGTTAAATCCAACCTCACCAGTAAGTAGGATTTTCAATAAATAAATAAAGCTACTCCTCTCCGATATGGAATTACCAAATGAAAAGTATAGGGGAACACCCGGAGCTAACCTATGAGAGGGGTAGACCTCACAGTAGTGAAAAATGAAATAGACTGTTTGGTACCTACAGGACATGCGAACCACCAAAGTACATATCTTATTTTTTACTTACATAGCATCATGCACCTAGGACTACCTAGGGCCTACCTTAGGGGTAAATTATATGTAATAAAAGGGGAGTTTAAGGCTTGGCAAGTAGGCTGGGACTCCCCTGGGAGACCCCTGAGTCTATGCCCAGAACCATAACTCTGCCAGTCGAGTACTTACCTAAAAGCCGATGACTCACTTTTCTTCCATAGGCTAACATTGAGTGGTTTCACTTGGAAATTCTTCTAAGTGGTGTCGATTTTGCAAACATGTAAATATTCCTTAAAAATCGCCTGTATAACTTAAACACAGTTTCTCAACTGCTTACAGGTGGTACAGTAGTGCTGGATCTAGGATCCAACACTGACCTAGAAAAAGTAACCATAACCCCACTTACCTGCTAAGTGAATTTCCTTCCATAGGATAACATTGGTAATTTGATCAGCAAAAGTTTCTAAGTGTCAACTTTTAAAATAGCAAAATATTGCTTAAAAATCACAACAGTAACTAAAACGAATTTACTCACTTGTTTCCAAGAACTGTCCCAGGACTGAATCTATGATCCAGTCCTGGATTTAGAAAAGTAATCCTGAAAGTAATTAATTGCATATAACTTAAAATTCCCATTGAGCTCAATGTGTTATTGTGATTCAAATTGTGTTCACTATTGCAATAAACTGTAACTATTACCGGCAAAAGTCAATTGCCTATTGCAAAGTATTTAACTAAAGCATCTCATTCTGAGAAAGTATATTTTGATACCTATTGTTGGTTCTAAAATAAAACAACAATATCTTTTTTATGCAAACCAATGGCCTAGAGTTCAGTTATTGAGTGTGTGAGACCATTTGCTGACTGAGTGTGTACAACAAATGTTTTACACTGTACTCTGATACTGCCTTACTGCTCGGCAAGCTACCACTTTAGAGAGTAAGGTTATATCTAACTTTAGCCTCTGCCAAACCTCTGGGGACTGGGGACTCTGTGCACACTGTACCTATTTGGGAACAGTATATACAGAGCCACTTTCTCACAGTAGTGATAAAGTGATTAGAGTCCTAAGGCCAACATAAAGATACAGCAAAACGTGAGGTGAAAAGCAAAAAGGTTGCTGGTAGGCCACCTTAAGGATGCCAGGTCTAACAAAAATGAACTAAGGATAACATGAGTAAAACATCAGGTTTCTCTACTGCATTTGGTGAGACAAGTGGGCCTTCTTTTATCTTCCATTCAAGCAATCTTTGACAGACCCCTTTATTATAGAGCTTTTCAAGGATTAAAGATAAGGCACTTACAAAGGAGTCCCAAATACTCAGAGATGGTTGACTTCTGTAATATGGGTCATAGACTAAAAGCAGCGCAAAAACAAAGTGCAACAGGGTCCAAAAAATTGAGTGCCACAAGAGAGTTTGAATGCAAGCGTATCCTTTTACAGATCCAGAGATATACTCATGCAATTTTTGTTTTTAGGACAGAACGTGCATGATGAAAAAAACATTGTTTTTAAAAAGCGCATTGCAGAATATCAGTACTTTGATGTGGGAAAACTTCAAAACTTTCAAACAAAATATTTGCATGCAGCTTACAGTAAGTTGTTGTGGCCGAGTGGTTAAGGCGATGGACTAGAAATCCATTGGGGTATCCCCGCGCAGGTTCGAATCCTGCCAACAACGAGAATCTTTTTATTATGGGCTACAATTTCAGAAGTTAACCTTTAGTATTTCTTCCATTTCAGTTTTATAAATAGGTGGCTTATTTTTGTGTCACTATTGCCTCTCGACATATTTGTTATCGCTACCTCTTTCATGTCTTTGCTACACCTCATTCCTACTTTAGCACTGGTGTAAACGCTTCAAATTATTATACTGTTGCTCTCTCATTCATACCTGCGCATGCACTTGAAAGTTACTTTACCAATAAAAGACGCAAAGAGAGAAATAGAACAAAAGTGCTGGCTGGATTGGCAAACACACTTTATAAAACTGCATTTTCTTTTTTATTCTCCCCCGTGTTACATGCTTAACCTCTCCATGTGTAATTTCTCTTAACCTGCTGTCCCAGGAAGAGAATTTCATCTACAGGCTCTTTCTGTGTTTTTTTCCCTAGTCTGTCTTTCCCATTTCTTAGCTGTGTAACTGTTCCTTTACGCGCTCTATTTAAACGCCATCAATCTCATTTGAGCTCCTTGCTCCTGCTTCTGTTTTCTCCATCTCTTATACTGCCAGTTCTCTCTTTCTCTGTGGTTGGTGGCTACTTTCCTGAGCTTCCGAAGCCACGTGGTTCCTGCCTCTTGTTGTCAGACTTGAATTGGAAAAGGAACCATATTAACAAGCCTTTACCACTCACACACGGTGGAAGTTTATACTTTAATTCAGTGAGCTAAGAAAAGCGTGTTGTGGGTCCCCTACGAGCCATGGTGCTTGCTTCATCATGATTTGGCACCAGTCATTAGCCGCAGCTCTGCTAATGAGCCACTGAGGTCAGTTTCAATAATTACTCAAAAACATAACCATGCAGCCCACCCCTCAACTGTGTATTTATCTTGCTTTTCTGCTGTTTGTGTGATTAGCTGGGAGGAGCTCACGGCGACATCCTCCCTATACAAGTGTAGATGGATCACTCTCTAACTCTTTCTTGCTTCACATACAAATGGCTTGAAAGGTGCAGGGAAGATGCAGGTCTAATAGACAGAATAGAAGGTCTGTTCCAGGTGGGTTTCTCTGCATTGGTGTCCCATCACAGGTCCGCAAGTGTAATGTGTGATCTTTTACTCCTGGCATTTCACAAGCAGGCGGCCAGGAAACGGTTTCAGCCTATCAACCACTGAGGAGACGCAGCCTCTGAATGAGGAATGAGGAAGCAATGAATACATCCAGCCTATCACAGGAACAGCCCTGAGTGTTCCGAATTTTAAATTCTCCATGTCACTGTTTGTCGTTGAGCCCAAGTAGCTCGCCGTGATCGTATAGTGGTTAGTACTCTGCGTTGTGGCCGCAGCAACCTCGGTTCGAATCCGAGTCACGGCATTGTGGTTGGCAATGTCATGGCAGTTGGGTGTTAATTTTACAGAATTAGCAAATGTACCAGTAGTTTTTGTAAAATGTCTATTAAAAACAGATCCTTTCAAATATTTAAACCATCTAACAACAAATGATTTAAACTCGCATGATTATAAGCTGTAGCTATAATGTATTTACTTACATAAATTATCGTTCTTGAACCTATTGGGGGTGGAGGGGGAGCGGAGCTCACCCCCCAGGTGCAGTTGAGTGACCTGTGTTGTGGCTCTCTAGAGGGAAGGCACAAATTTTGCTGTCACCCAGCCCAATCCAGATGAGTATTGGGGCCAGGTTTCAGGCAAATAGAGCAGTAAGTGCAGAGAAATGTTCACTCTCTAAAAGTGGCATTTCTAAAATAGTAAAGTTAAATCCAACCTCACCAGTAAGTAGGATTTTCAATAAATAAATAAAGCTACTCCTCTCCGATATGGAATTACCAAATGAAAAGTATAGGGGAACACCCGGAGCTAACCTATGAGAGGGGTAGACCTCACAGTAGTGAAAAATGAAATAGACTGTTTGGTACCTACAGGACATGCGAACCACCAAAGTACATATCTTATTTTTTACTTACATAGCATCATGCACCTAGGACTACCTAGGGCCTACCTTAGGGGTAAATTATATGTAATAAAAGGGGAGTTTAAGGCTTGGCAAGTAGGCTGGGACTCCCCTAGGAGACCCCTGAGTCTATGCCCAGAACCATAACTCTGCCAGTCCAGTACTTACCTAAAAGCCGATGACTCACTTTTCTTCCATAGGCTAACATTGAGTGGTTTCACTTGGAAATTCTTCTAAGTGGTGTCGATTTTGCAAACATGTAAATATTCCTTAAAAATCGCCTGTATAACTTAAACGCAGTTTCTCAACTGCTTACAGGTGGTACAGTAGTGCTGGATCTAGGATCCAACACTGACCTAGAAAAAGTAACCATAACCCCACTTACCTGCTAAGGGAATTTCCTTCCATAGGATAACATTGGTAATTTGATCAGCAAAAGTTTCTAAGTGTCAACTTTTAAAATAGCAAAATATTGCTTAAAAATCACAACAGTAACTAAAACGAATTTACTCACTTGTTTCCAAGAACTGTCCCATGACTGAATCTAGGATCCAGTCCTGGATTTAGAAAAGTAATCCTGAAAGTAATTAATTGCATATAACTTAAAATTCCCATTGAGCTCAATGTATTATTGTGATTCAAATTGTGTTGCCTATTGCAATAAACTGTAACTATTACCTGCAAAAGTCAATTGCCTATTGCAAAGTATTTAACTAAAGCATCTCATTCTGAGAAAGTATATTTTGATACCTATTGTTGGTTCTAAAATAAAACAACAATATCTTTTTTATGCAAACCAATGGCCTAGAGTTCAGTTCTTGAGTGTGTGAGACCATTTGCTGACTGAGTGTGTACAACAAATGTTTTACACTGTACTCTGATACTTCCTTACTGCTCGGCAAGCTACCACTTTAGAGAGTAAGGTTATATCTAACTTTAGCCTCTGCCAAACCTCTGGGGACTGGGGACTCTGTGCACACTGTACCTATTTGGGAACAGTATATACAGAGCCACTTTCTCACAGTAGTGATAAAGTGATTAGAGTCCTAAGGCCAACATAAAGATACAGCAAAACGTGAGGTGAAAAGCGAAAAGGTTGCTGGTAGGCCACCTTAAGGATGCCAGGTCTAACAAAAATGAACTAAGGATAACATGAGTAAAACATCAGGTTTCTCTACTGCATTTGGTGAGACAAGTGGGCCTTCTTTTATCTTCCATTCAAGCAATCTTTGACAGACCCCTTTATTATAGAGCTTTCCAAGGATTAAAGATAAGGCACTTACAAAGGAGTCCCAAATACTCAGAGATGGTTGACTTCTGTAATATGGGTCATAGACTAAAAGCAGCGCAAAAACAGAGTGCAACAGGGTCCAAAAAATTGAGTGCCACAAGAGAGTTTGAATGCAAGCGTATCCTTCTAAAGATCCAGAGATATACTCATGCAATTTTTGTTTTTAGGACAGAACGTGCATGATGAAAAAAACATTGTTTTTAAAAAGCGCATTGCAGAATATCAGTACTTTGATGTGGGAAAACTTCAAAACTTTCAAACAAAATATTTGCATGCAGCTTACAGTAAGTTGTTGTGGCCGAGTGGTTAAGGCGATGGACTAGAAATCCATTGGGGTATCCCCGCGCAGGTTCGAATCCTGCCAACAACGAGAATCTTTTTATTATGGGCTACAATTTCAGAAGTTAACCTTTAGTATTTCTTCCATTTCAGTTTTATAAATAGGTGGCTTATTTTTGTGTCACTATTGCCTCTCCACATATTTGTTATCGCTACCTCTTTCATGTCTTTGCTACACCTCATTCCTACTTTAGCACTGGTGTAAACGCTTCAAATTATTATACTGTTGCTCTCTCATTCATACCTGCGCATGCACTTGAAAGTTACTTTACCAATAAAAGACGCAAAGAGAGAAATAGAACAAAAGTGCTGGCTGGATTGGCAAACGCACTTCATAAAACTGCATTTTCTTTTTTATTCTCCCCCGTGTTACATGCTTAACCTCTCCATGTGTAATTTCTCTTAACCTGCTGTCCCAGGAAGAGAATTTCATCTACAGGCTCTTTCTGTGTTTTTTTCCCTAGTCTGTCTTTCCCATTTCTTAGCTGTGTAACTGTTCCTTTACGCGCTCTATTTAAATGCCATCAATCTCATTTGAGCTCCTTGCTCCCGCTTCTGTTTTCTCCATCTCTCATACTGCCAGTTCTCTCTTTCTCTGTGGTTGGTGGCTACTTTCCTGAGCTTCCGAAGCCACGTGGTTCCTGCCTCTTGTTGTCAAACTTGAATTGGAAAAGGAACCATATTAACAAGCCTTTACCACTCACACACGGTGGAAGTTTATACTTTAATTCAGTGAGCTAAGAAAAGCGTGTTGTGGGTCCCCTACGAGCCATGGTGCTTGCTTCATCATGATTTGGCACCAGTCATTAGCCGCAGCTCTGCTAATGAGCCACTGAGGTCAGTTTCAATAATTACTCAAAAACATAACCATGCAGCCCACCCCTCAACTGTGTATTTATCTTGCTTTTCTGCTGTTCGTGTGATTAGCTGGGAGGAGCTCACGGCGACATCCTCCCTATAAAAGTGTAGATGGATCACTCTCTAACTCTTTCTTGCTTCACATACAAATGGCTTGAAAGGTGCAGGGAAGATGTAGGTCTAATAGACAGAATAGAAGGTCTGTTCCAGGTGGGTTTCTCTGCATTGGTGTCCCATCACAGGTCCGCAAGTGTAATGTGTGATCTTTGACTCCTGGCATTTCACAAGCAGGCGGCCAGGAAACGGTTTCAGCCTATCAACCACTGAGGAGACGCAGCCTCTGAATGAGGAATGAGGAAGCAATGAATACATCCACCCTATCACAGGGACACGCCTGAGTGTTCCGAATTATAAATTCTCCATGTCACTGTTTGTCGTTGAGCCCAAGTAGCTCGCCGTGATCGTATAGTGGTTAGTACTCTGCGTTGTGGCCGCAGCAACCTCGGTTCGAATCCGAGTCACAGCATTGTGGTTGGCAATGTCATGGCAGTTGGGTGTTAATTTTACAGAATTAGCAAATGTACCAGTAGTTTTTGTAAAATGTCTATTAAAAACAGATCCTTTCAAATATTTAAACCATCTAACAACAAATGATTTAAACTCGCATGATTATAAGCTGTAGCTATAATGTATTTACTTACATAAATTATCGTTCTTGAACCTATTGGGGGTGGAGGGGGAGCGGAGCTCACCCCCCAGGTGCAGTTGAGTGACCTGTGTTGTGGCTCTCTAGAGGGAAGGCACAAATTTTGCTGTCACCCAGCCCAATCCAGACGTGTATCGGGGCCAGGTTTCAGGCAAATAGAGCAGTAAGTGCAGAGAAATATTCACTCTCTAAAAGTGGCATTTCTAAAATAGTAAAGTTAAATCCAACCTCACCAGTAAGTAGGATTTTCAATAAATAAATAAAGCTACTCCTCTCCGATATGGAATTACCAAATAAAAAGTATAGGGGAATACTCAGAGCTAACCTATGAGAGGGGTAGACCTCACAGTAGTGAAAAATGAAATAGACTGTTTGGTACTTACAGGACATGCGAACCACCAAAGTACATATCTTATTTTTTACTTACATAGCATCATGCACCTAGGACTACCTAGGGCCTACCTTAGGGGTAAATTATATGTAATAAAAGGGGAGTTTAAGGCTTGGCAAGTAGGCTGGGACTCCCCTGGGAGACCCCTGAGTCTATGCCCAGAACCATAACTCTGCCAGTCGAGTACTTACCTAAAAGCCGATAACTCACTTTTCTTCCATAGGCTAACATTGAGTGGTTTCACTTGGAAATTCTTCTAAGTGGTGTGGAGTTTTGGAACTTTAAAATATTCATCTAAAATCAGCCGGACAACGAATTCTGATTTACTCACCCGTTATCAGGAGAGACCTCAGTGCTGCATCTTGGAGCTCAGTACTGACCCTGAAAAGTAATTTTAACCGTACTTACCAGTAACTCGAATTTCCTTCCATGGGATATCATTGCCTGCTTTTTGCTGAAAATGTTCTAAGTGTCGATTTTTGAAACTTATAAATATTCTTTAAAAATCGTACCAACTGTGAAAACGTAATTGTTTACCTGTTTTAGATAGATGTCCCAGTACTGAGCCTAGGAGCCCAGCACTGGATTACAAAAATAACGAGAACGTACTTTACCCGTAACTTGAATTTTCTTCCATAGGAAACCATTGACTGTTTTTCTGTGAAATTTCTTCCAAGTGTCGATTTTGCAAACATGTAAATATTCTTAAAAAAATCGCCTGTATAACTTAAACGCAGTTTCTCAACTGCTTACAGGTGGTACAGTAGTGCTGGATCTAGGATCCAACACTGACCTAGAAAAAGTAACCATAACCCCACTTACCTGCTAAGTGAATTTCCTTCCATAGGATAACATTGGTAATTTGATCAGCAAAAGTTTCTAAGTGTCAACTTTTAAAATAGCAAAATATTGCTTAAAAATCACAACAGTTACTAAAACGAATGTACTCACTTGTTTCCAAGAACTGTCCCAGGACTGAATCTAGGATCCAGTTCTGGATTTAGAAAAGTAATCCTGAAAGTAATTAATTGCATATAACTTAAAATTCCCGTTGAGCTCAATGTATTATTGTGATTCAAATTGTGTTGCCTATTGCAATAAACTGTAACTATGACCTGCCAAAGTCAATTGCCTATTGCAAAGTATTTAACTAAAGCATCTCATTCTGAGAAAGTATATTTTGATACCTATTGTTGGTTCTAAAATAAAACAACAATATCTTTTTTATGCAAACCAATGGCCTAGAGTTCAGTTCTTGAGTGTGTGAGACCATTTGCTGACTGAGTGTGTACAACAAATGTTTTACACTGTACTCTGATACTGCCTTACTGCTCGGCAAGCTACCACTTTAGAGAGTAAGGTTATATCTAACTTTAGCCTCTGCCAAACCTCTGGGGACTGGGGACTCTGTGCACACTGTACCTATTTGGGAACAGTATATACAGAGCCACTTTCTCACAGTAGTGATAAAGTGATTAGAGTCCTAAGGCCAACATAAAGATACAGCAAAACGTGAGGTGAAAAGCAAAAAGGTTGCTGGTAGGCCACCTTAAGGATGCCAGGTCTAACAAAAATGAACTAAGGATAACATGAGTAAAACATCAGGTTTCTCTACTGCATTTGGTGAGACAAGTGGGCCTTCTTTTATCTTCCATTCAAGCAATCTTTGACAGACCCCTTTATTATAGAGCTTTTCAAGGATTAAAGATAAGGCACTTACAAAGGAGTCCCAATTACTCAGAGATGGTTGACTTCTGTAATATGGGTCGTAGACTAAAAGCAGCGCAAAAACAGAGTGCAACAGGGTCCAAAAAATTGAGTGCCACAAGAGAGTTTGAATGCAAGCGTATCCTTTTACAGATCCAGATATATACTCATGCAATTTTTGTTTTTAGGACAGAACGTGCATGATGAAAAAAACATTGTTTTTAAAAAGCGCATTGCAGAATATCAGTACTTTGATGTGGGAAAACTTCAAAACTTTCAAACAAAATATTTGCATGCAGCTTACAGTAAGTTGTTGTGGCCGAGTGGTTAAGTCGATGGACTAGAAATCCATTGGGGTATCCCCGCGCAGGTTCGAATCCTGCCAACAACGAGAATCTTTTTATTATGGGCTACAATTTCAGAAGTTAACCTTTAGTATTTCTTCCATTTCAGTTTTATAAATAGGTGGCTTATTTTTGTGTCACTATTGCCTCTCGACATATTTGTTATCGCTACCTCTTTCATGTCTTTGCTACACCTCATTCCTACTTTAGCACTGGTGTAAACGCTTCAAATTATTATACTGTTGCTCTCTCATTCATACCTGCGCATGCACTTGAAAGTTACTTTACCAATAAAAGACGCAAAGAGAGAAATAGAACAAAAGTGCTGGCTGGATTGGCAAACACACTTCATAAAACTGCATTTTCTTTTTTATTCTCCCCCGTGTTACATGCTTAACCTCTCCATGTGTAATTTCTCTTAACCTGCTGTCCCAGGAAGAGAATTTCATCTACAGGCTCTTTCTGTGTTTTTTTCCCTAGTCTGTCTTTCCCATTTCTTAGCTGTGTAACTGTTCCTTTACGCGCTCTATTTAAACGCCATCAATCTCATTTGAGCTCCTTGCTCCTGCTTCTGTTTTCTCCATCTCTCATACTGCCAGTTCTCTCTTTCTCTGTGGTTGGTGGCTACTTTCCTGAGCTTCCGAAGCCACGTGGTTCCTGCCTCTTGTTGTCAGACTTGAATTGGAAAAGGAACCATATTAACAAGCCTTTACCACTCACACACGGTGGAAGTTTATACTTTAATTCAGTGAGCTAAGAAAAGCGTGTTGTGGGTCCCCTACGAGCCATGGTGCTTGCTTCATCATGATTTGGCACCAGTCATTAGCCGCAGCTCTGCTAATGAGCCACTGAGGTCAGTTTCAATAATTACTCAAAAACATAACCATGCAGCCCACCCCTCAACTGTGTATTTATCTTGCTTTTCTGCTGTTTGTGTGATTAGCTGGGAGGAGCTCACGGCGACATCCTCCCTATACAAGTGTAGATGGATCACTCTCTAACTCTTTCTTGCTTCACATACAAATGGCTTGAAAGGTGCAGGGAAGATGCAGGTCTAATAGACAGAATAGAAGGTCTGTTCCAGGTGGGTTTCTCTGCATTGGTGTCCCATCACAGGTCCGCAAGTGTAATGTGTGATCTTTTACTCCTGGCATTTCACAAGCAGGCGGCCAGGAAACGGTTTCAGCCTATCAACCACTGAGGAGACGCAGCCTCTGAATGAGGAATGAGGAAGCAATGAATACATCCAGCCTATCACAGGAACAGCCCTGAGTGTTCCGAATTTTAAATTCTCCATGTCACTGTTTGTCGTTGAGCCCAAGTAGCTCGCCGTGATTGTATAGTGGTTAGTACTCTGCGTTGTGGCCGCAGCAACCTCGGTTCGAATCTGAGTCACGGCATTGTGGTTGGCAATGTCATGGCAGTTGGGTGTTAATTTTACAGAATTAGCAAATGTACCAGTAGTTTTTGTAAAATGTCTATTAAAAACAGATCCTTTCAAATATTTAAACCATCTAACAACAAATGATTTAAACTCGCATGATTATAAGCTGTAGCTATAATGTATTTACTTACATAAATTATCATTCTTGAACCTATTGGGGGTGGAGGGGGAGCAGAGCTCACCCCCCAGGTGCAGTTGAGTGACCTGTGTTGTGGCTCTCTAGAGGGAAGGCACAAATTTTGCTGTCACCCAGCCCAATCCAGAGGAGTATTGGGGCCAGGTTTCAGGCAAATAGAGCAGTAAGTGCAGAGAAATGTTCACTCTCTAAAAGTGGCATTTCTAAAATAGTAAAGTTAAATCCAACCTCACCAGTAAGTAGGATTTTCAATAAATAAATAAAGCTACTCCTCTCCGATATGGAATTACCAAATGAAAAGTATAGGGGAACACCCGGAGCTAACCTATGAGAGGGGTAGACCTCACAGTAGTGAAAAATGAAATAGACTGTTTGGTACCTACAGGACATGCGAACCACCAAAGTACATATCTTATTTTTTACTTACATAGCATCATGCACCTAGGACTACCTAGGGCCTACCTTAGGGGTAAATTATATGTAATAAAAGGGGAGTTTAAGGCTTGGCAAGTAGGCTGGGACTCCCCTGGGAGACCCCTGAGTCTATGCCCAGAACCATAACTCTGCCAGTCGAGTACTTACCTAAAAGCCGATGACTCACTTTTCTTCCATAGGCTAACATTGAGTGGTTTCACTTGGAAATTCTTCTAAGTGGTGTCGATTTTGCAAACATGTAAATATTCCTTAAAAATCGCCTGTATAACTTAAACGCAGTTTCTCAACTGCTTACAGGTGGTACAGTAGTGCTGGATCTAGGATCCAACACTGACCTAGAAAAAGTAACCATAACCCCACTTACCTGCTAAGTGAATTTCCTTCCATAGGATAACATTGGTAATTTGATCAGCAAAAGTTTCTAAGTGTCAACTTTTAAAATAGCAAAATATTGCTTAAAAATCACAACAGTAACTAAAACGAATTTACTCACTTGTTTCCAAGAACTGTCCCAGGACTGAATCTAGGATCCAGTCCTGGATTTAGAAAAGTAATCCTGAAAGTAATTAATTGCATATAACTTAAAATTCCCATTGAGCTCAATGTGTTATTGTGATTCAAATTGTGTTCACTATTGCAATAAACTGTAACTATTACCTGCAAAAGTCAATTGCCTATTGCAAAGTATTTAACTAAAGCATCTCATTCTGAGAAAGTATATTTTGATACCTATTGTTGGTTCTAAAATAAAACAACAATATCTTTTTTATGCAAACCAATGGCCTAGAGTTCAGTTCTTGAGTGTGTGAGACCATTTGCTGACTGAGTGTGTACAACAAATGTTTTACACTGTACTCTGATACTGCCTTACTGCTCGGCAAGCTACCACTTTAGAGAGTAAGGTTATATCTAACTTTAGCCTCTGCCAAACCTCTGGGGACTGGGGACTCTGTGCACACTGTACCTATTTGGGAACAGTATATACAGAGCCACTTTCTCACAGTAGTGATAAAGTGATTAGAGTCCTAAGGCCAACATAAAGATACAGCAAAACGTGAGGTGAAAAGCAAAAAGGTTGCTGGTAGGCCACCTTAAGGATGCCAGGTCTAACAAAAATGAACTAAGGATAACATGAGTAAAACATCAGGTTTCTCTACTGCATTTGGTGAGACAAGTGGGCCTTCTTTTATCTTCCATTCAAGCAATCTTTGACAGACCCCTTTATTATAGAGCTTTTCAAGGATTAAAGATAAGGCACTTACAAAGGAGTCCCAAATACTCAGAGATGGTTGAATTCTGTAATATGGGTCATAGACTAAAAGCAGCGCAAAAACAGAGTGCAACAGGGTCCAAAAAATTGAGTGCCACAAGAGAGTTTGAATGCAAGCGTATCCTTTTACAGATCCAGAGATATACTCATGCAATTTTTGTTTTTAGGACAGAACGTGCATGATGAAAAAAACATTGTTTTTAAAAAGCGCATTGCAGAATATCAGTACTTTGATGTGGGAAAACTTCAAAACTTTCAAACAAAATATTTGCATGCAGCTTACAGTGAGTTGTTGTGGCCGAGTGGTTAAGGCGATGGACTACAAATCCATTGGGGTATCCCCGCGCAGGTTCGAATCCTGCCAACAACGAGAATCTTTTTATTATGGGCTACAATTTCAGAAGTTAACCTTTAGTATTTCTTCCATTTCAGTTTTATAAATAGGTGGCTTATTTTTGTGTCACTATTGCCTCTCGACATATTTGTTATCGCTACCTCTTTCATGTCTTTGCTACACCTCATTCCTACTTTAGCACTGGTGTAAACGCTTCAAATTATTATACTGTTGCTCTCTCATTCATACCTGCGCATGCACTTGAAAGTTACTTTACCAATAAAAGACGCAAAGAGAGAAATAGAACAAAAGTGCTGGCTGGATTGGCAAACACACTTCATAAAACTGCATTTTCTTTTTTATTCTCCTCCGTGTTACATGCTTAACCTCTCCATGTGTAATTTCTCTTAACCTGCTGTCCCAGGAAGAGAATTTCATCTACAGGCTCTTTCTGTGTTTTTTTCCCTAGTCTGTCCTTCCCATTTCTTAGCTGTGTAACTGTTCATTTACGCGCTCTATTTAAACGCCATCAATCTCATTTGAGCTCCTTGCTCCTGCTTCTGTTTTCTCCATCTCTCATACTGCCAGTTCTCTCTTTCTCTGTGGTTGGTGGCTACTTTCCTGAGCTTCCGAAGCCACGTGGTTCCTGCCTCTTGTTGTCAGACTTGAATTGGAAAAGGAACCATATTAACAAGCCTTTACCACTCACACACGGTGGAAGTTTATACTTTAATTCAGTGAGCTAAGAAAAGCGTGTTGTGGGTCCCCTACGAGCCATGGTGCTTGCTTCATCATGATTTGGCACCAGTCATTAGCCGCAGCTCTGCTAATGAGCCACTGAGGTCAGTTTCAATAATTACTCAAAAACATAACCATGCAGCCCACCCCTCAACTGTGTATTTATCTTGCTTTTCTGCTGTTTGTGTGATTAGCTGGGAGGAGCTCACGGCGACATCCTCCCTATACAAGTGTAGATGGATCACTCTCTAACTCTTTCTTGCTTCACATACAAATGGCTTGAAAGGTGCAGGGAAGATGCAGGTCTAATAGACAGAATAGAAGGTCTGTTCCAGGTGGGTTTCTCTGCATTGGTGTCCCATCACAGGTCCGCAAGTGTAATGTGTGATCTTTTACTCCTGGCATTTCACAAGCAGGCGGCCAGGAAACGGTTTCAGCCTATCAACCACTGAGGAGACGCAGCCTCTGAATGAGGAATGAGGAAGCAATGAATACATCCAGCCTATCACAGGAACAGCCCTGAGTGTTCCGAATTTTAAATTCTCCATGTCACTGTTTGTCGTTGAGCCCAAGTAGCTCGCCGTGATCGTATAGTGGTTAGTACTCTGCGTTGTGGCCGCAGCAACCTCGGTTCGAATCCGAGTCACGGCATTGTGGTTGGCAATGTCATGGCAGTTGGGTGTTAATTTTACAGAATTAGCAAATGTACCAGTAGTTTTTGTAAAATGTCTATTAAAAACAGATCCTTTCAAATATTTAAACCATCTAACAACAAATGATTTAAACTCGCATGATTATAAGCTGTAGCTATAATGTATTTACTTACATAAATTATCATTCTTGAACCTATTGGGGGTGGAGGGGGAGCAGAGCTCACCCCCCAGGTGCAGTTGAGTGACCTGTGTTGTGGCTCTCTAGAGGGAAGGCACAAATTTTGCTGTCACCCAGCCCAATCCAGACGAGTATTGGGGCCAGGTTTCAGGCAAATAGAGCAGTAAGTGCAGAGAAATGTTCACTCTCTAAAAGTGGCATTTCTAAAATAGTAAAGTTAAATCCAACCTCACCAGTAAGTAGGATTTTCAATAAATAAATAAAGCTACTCCTCTCCGATATGGAATTACCAAATGAAAAGTATAGGGGAACACCCGGAGCTAACCTATGAGAGGGGTAGACCTCACAGTAGTGAAAAATGAAATAGACTGTTTGGTACCTACAGGACATGCGAACCACCAAAGTACATATCTTATTTTTTACTTACATAGCATCATGCACCTAGGACTACCTAGGGCCTACCTTAGGGGTAAATTATATGTAATAAAAGGGGAGTTTAAGGCTTGGCAAGTAGGCTGGGACTCCCCTGGGAGACCCCTGAGTCTATGCCCAGAACCATAACTCTGCCAGTCGAGTACTTACCTAAAAGCCGATGACTCACTTTTCTTCCATAGGCTAACATTGAGTGGTTTCACTTGGAAATTCTTCTAAGTGGTGTCGATTTTGCAAACATGTAAATATTCCTTAAAAATCGCCTGTATAACTTAAACGCAGTTTCTCAACTGCTTACAGGTGGTACAGTAGTGCTGGATCTAGGATCCAACACTGACCTAGAAAAAGTAACCATAACCCCACTTACCTGCTCAGTGAATTTCCTTCCATAGGATAACATTGGTAATTTGATCAGCATAAGTTTCTAAGTGTCAACTTTTAAAATAGCAAAATATTGCTTAAAAATCACAACAGTAACTAAAACGAATTTACTCACTTGTTTCCAAGAACTGTCCCAGGACTGAATCTAGGATCCAGTCCTGGATTTAGAAAAGTAATCCTGAAAGTAATTAATTGCATATAACTTAAAATTCCCATTGAGCTCAATGTGTTATTGTGATTCAAATTGTGTTCACTATTGCAATAAACTGTAACTATTACCTGCAAAAGTCAATTGCCTATTGCAAAGTATTTAACTAAAGCATCTCATTCTGAGAAAGTATATTTTGATACCTATTGTTGGTTCTAAAATAAAACAACAATATCTTTTTTATGCAAACCAATGGCCTAGAGTTCAGTTCTTGAGTGTGTGAGACCATTTGCTGACTGAGTGTGTACAACAAATGTTTTACACTGTACTCTGATACTGCCTTACTGCTCGGCAAGCTACCACTTTAGAGAGTAAGGTTATATCTAACTTTAGCCTCTGCCAAACCTCTGGGGACTGGGGACTCTGTGCACACTGTACCTATTTGGGAACAGTATATACAGAGCCACTTTCTCACAGTAGTGATAAAGTGATTAGAGTCCTAAGGCCAACATAAAGATACAGCAAAACGTGAGGTGAAAAGCAAAAAGGTTGCTGGTAGGCCACCTTAAGGATGCCAGGTCTAACAAAAATGAACTAAGGATAACATGAGTAAAACATCAGGTTTCTCTACTGCATTTGGTGAGACAAGTGGGCCTTCTTTTATCTTCCATTCAAGCAATCTTTGACAGACCCCTTTATTATAGAGCTTTTCAAGGATTAAAGATAAGGCACTTACAAAGGAGTCCCAAATACTCAGAGATGGTTGACTTCTGTAATATGGGTCATAGACTAAAAGCAGCGCAAAAACAGAGTGCAACAGGGTCCAAAAAATTGAGTGCCACAAGAGAGTTTGAATGCAAGCGTATCCTTTTACAGATCCAGAGATATACTCATGCAATTTTTGTTTTTAGGACAGAACGTGCATGATGAAAAAAACATTGTTTTTAAAAAGCGCATTGCAGAATATCAGTACTTTGATGTGGGAAAACTTCAAAACTTTCAAACAAAATATTTGCATGCAGCTTACAGTAAGTTGTTGTGGCCGAGTGGTTAAGGCGATGGACTAGAAATCCATTGGGGTATCCCCGCGCAGGTTCGAATCCTGCCAACAACGAGAATCTTTTTATTATGGGCTACAATTTCAGAAGTTAACCTTTAGTATTTCTTCCATTTCAGTTTTATAAATAGGTGGCTTATTTTTGTGTCACTATTGCCTCTCGACATATTTGTTATCGCTACCTCTTTCATGTCTTTGCTACACCTCATTCCTACTTTAGCACTGGTGTAAACGCTTCAAATTATTATACTGTTGCTCTCTCATTCATACCTGCGCATGCACTTGAAAGTTACTTTACCAATAAAAGACGCAAAGAGAGAAATAGAACAAAAGTGCTGGCTGGATTGGCAAACACACTTCATAAAACTGCATTTTCTTTTTTATTCTCCCCCGTGTTACATGCTTAACCTCTCCATGTGTAATTTCTCTTAACCTGCTGTCCCAGGAAGAGAATTTCATCTACAGGCTCTTTCTGTGTTTTTTTCCCTAGTCTGTCTTTCCCATTTCTTAGCTGTGTAACTGTTCCTTTACGCGCTCTATTTAAACGCCATCAATCTCATTTGAGCTCCTTGCTCCTGCTTCTGTTTTCTCCATCTCTCATACTGCCAGTTCTCTCTTTCTCTGTGGTTGGTGGCTACTTTCCTGAGCTTCCGAAGCCACGTGGTTCCTGCCTCTTGTTGTCAGACTTGAATTGGAAAAGGAACCATATTAACAAGCCTTTACCACTCACACACGGTGGAAGTTTATACTTTAATTCAGTGAGCTAAGAAAAGCGTGTTGTGGGTCCCCTACGAGCCATGGTGCTTGCTTCATCATGATTTGGCACCAGTCATTAGCCGCAGCTCTGCTAATGAGCCACTGAGGTCAGTTTCAATAATTACTCAAAAACATAACCATGCAGCCCACCCCTCAACTGTGTATTTATCTTGCTTTTCTGCTGTTTGTGTGATTAGCTGGGAGGAGCTCACGGCGACATCCTCCCTATACAAGTGTAGATAGATCACTCTCTAACTCTTTCTTGCTTCACATACAAATGGCTTGAAAGGTGCAGGGAAGATGCAGGTCTAATAGACAGAATAGAAGGTCTGTTCCAGGTGGGTTTCTCTGCATTGGTGTCCCATCACAGGTCCGCAAGTGTAATGTGTGATCTTTTACTCCTGGCATTTCACAAGCAGGCGGCCAGGAAACGGTTTCAGCCTATCAACCACTGAGGAGACGCAGCCTCTGAATGAGGAATGAGGAAGCAATGAATACATCCAGCCTATCACAGGAACAGCCCTGAGTGTTCCGAATTTTAAATTCTCCATGTCACTGCTTGTCGTTGAGCCCAAGTAGCTCGCCGTGATCGTATAGTGGTTAGTACTCTGCGTTGTGGCCGCAGCAACCTTGGTACGAATCCGAGTCACGGCATTGTGGTAGGCAATGTCATGGCAGTTGGGTGTTAATTTTACAGAATTAGCAAATGTACCAGTAGTTTTTGTAAAATGTCTATTAAAAACAGATCCTTTCAAATATTTAAACCATCTAACAACAAATGATTTAAACTCGCATGATTATAAGCTGTAGCTATAATGTATTTACTTACATAAATTATCATTCTTGAACCTATTGGGGGTGGAGGGGGAGCAGAGCTCACCCCCCAGGTGCAGTTGCGTGACCTGTGTTGTGGCTCTCTAGAGGGAAGGCACAAATTTTGCTGTCACCCAGCCCAATCCAGACGAGTATTGGGGCCAGGTTTCAGGCAAATAGAGCAGTAAGTGCAGAGAAATGTTCACTCTCTAAAAGTGGCATTTCTAAAATAGTAAAGTTAAATCCAACCTCACCAGTAAGTAGGATTTTCAATAAATAAATAAAGCTACTCCTCTCCGATATGGAATTACCAAATGAAAAGTATTGGGGAACACCCGGAGCTAACCTATGAGAGGGGTAGACCTCACAGTAGTGAAAAATGAAATAGACTGTTTGGTACCTACAGGACATGCGAACCACCAAAGTACATATCTTATTTTTTACTTACATAGCATCATGCACCTAGGACTACCTAGGGCCTACCTTAGGGGTAAATTATATGTAATAAAAGGGGAGTTTAAGGCTTGGCAAGTAGGCTGGGACTCCCCTGGGAGACCCCTGAGTCTATGCCCAGAACCATAACTCTGCCAGTCGAGTACTTACCTAAAAGCCGATGACTCACTTTTCTTCCATAGGCTAACATTGAGTGGTTTCACTTGGAAATTCTTCTAAGTGGTGTCGATTTTGCAAACATGTAAATATTCCTTAAAAATCGCCTGTATAACTTAAACGCAGTTTCTCAACTGCTTACAGGTGGTACAGTAGTGCTGGATCTAGGATCCAACACTGACCTAGAAAAAGTAACCATAACCCCACTTACCTGCTCAGTGAATTTCCTTCCATAGGATAACATTGGTAATTTGATCAGCAAAAGTTTCTAAGTGTCAACTTTTAAAATAGCAAAATATTGCTTAAAAATCACAACAGTAACTAAAACGAATTTACTCACTTGTTTCCAAGAACTGTCCCAGGACTGAATCTAGGATCCAGTCCTGGATTTAGAAAAGTAATCCTGAAAGTAATTAATTGCATATAACTTAAAATTCCCATTGAGCTCAATGTGTTATTGTGATTCAAATTGTGTTCACTATTGCAATAAACTGTAACTATTACCTGCAAAAGTCAATTGCCTATTGCAAAGTATTTAACTAAAGCATCTCATTCTGAGAAAGTATATTTTGATACCTATTGTTGGTTCTAAAATAAAACAACAATATCTTTTTTATGCAAACCAATGGCCTAGAGTTCAGTTCTTGAGTGTGTGAGACCATTTGCTGACTGAGTGTGTACAACAAATGTTTTACACTGTACTCTGATACTGCCTTACTGCTCGGCAAGCTACCACTTTAGAGAGTAAGGTTATATCTAACTTTAGCCTCTGCCAAACCTCTGGGGACTGGGGACTCTGTGCACACTGTACCTATTTGGGAACAGTATATAGAGAGCCACTTTCTCACAGTAGTGATAAAGTGATTAGAGTCCTAAGGCCAACATAAAGATACAGCAAAACGTGAGGTGAAAAGCAAAAAGGTTGCTGGTAGGCCACCTTAAGGATGCCAGGTCTAACAAAAATGAACTAAGGATAACATGAGTAAAACATCAGGTTTCTCTACTGCATTTGGTGAGACAAGTGGGCCTTCTTTTATCTTCCATTCAAGCAATCTTTGACAGACCCCTTTATTATAGAGCTTTTCAAGGATTAAAGATAAGGCACTTACAAAGGAGTCCCAAATACTCAGAGATGGTTGACTTCTGTAATATGGGTCATAGACTAAAAGCAGCGCAAAAACAGAGTGCAACAGGGTCCAAAAAATTGAGTGCCACAAGAGAGTTTGAATGCAAGCGTATCCTTTTACAGATCCAGAGATATACTCATGCAATTTTTGTTTTTAGGACAGAACGTGCATGATGAAAAAAACATTGTTTTTAAAAAGCGCATTGCAGAATATCAGTACTTTGATGTGGGAAAACTTCAAAACTTTCAAACAAAATATTTGCATGCAGCTTACAGTAAGTTGTTGTGGCCGAGTGGTTAAGGCGATGGACTAGAAATCCATTGGGGTATCCCCGCGCAGGTTCGAATCCTGCCAACAACGAGAATCTTTTTATTATGGGCTACAATTTCAGAAGTTAACCTTTAGTATTTCTTCCATTTCAGTTTTATAAATAGGTGGCTTATTTTTGTGTCACTATTGCCTCTCGACATATTTGTTATCGCTACCTCTTTCATGTCTTTGCTACACCTCATTCCTACTTTAGCACTGGTGTAAACGCTTCAAATTATTATACTGTTGCTCTCTCATTCATACCTGCGCATGCACTTGAAAGTTACTTTACCAATAAAAGACGCAAAGAGAGAAATAGAACAAAAGTGCTGGCTGGATTGGCAAACACACTTCATAAAACTGCATTTTCTTTTTTATTCTCCCCCGTGTTACATGCTTAACCTCTCCATGTGTAATTTCTCTTAACCTGCTGTCCCAGGAAGAGAATTTCATCTACAGGCTCTTTCTGTGTTTTTTTCCCTAGTCTGTCTTTCCCATTTCTTAGCTGTGTAACTGTTCCTTTACGCGCTCTATTTAAACGCCATCAATCTCATTTGAGCTCCTTGCTCCTGCTTCTGTTTTCTCCATCTCTCATACTGCCAGTTCTCTCTTTCTCTGTGGTTGGTGGCTACTTTCCTGAGCTTCCGAAGCCACGTGGTTCCTGCCTCTTGTTGTCAGACTTGAATTGGAAAAGGAACCATATTAACAAGCCTTTACCACTCACACACGGTGGAAGTTTATACTTTAATTCAGTGAGCTAAGAAAAGCGTGTTGTGGGTCCCCTACGAGCCATGGTGCTTGCTTCATCATGATTTGGCACCAGTCATTAGCCGCAGCTCTGCTAATGAGCCACTGAGGTCAGTTTCAATAATTACTCAAAAACATAACCATGCAGCCCACCCCTCAACTGTGTATTTATCTTGCTTTTCTGCTGTTTGTGTGATTAGCTGGGAGGAGCTCACGGCGACATCCTCCCTATACAAGTGTAGATAGATCACTCTCTAACTCTTTCTTGCTTCACATACAAATGGCTTGAAAGGTGCAGGGAAGATGCAGGTCTAATAGACAGAATAGAAGGTCTGTTCCAGGTGGGTTTCTCTGCATTGGTGTCCCATCACAGGTCCGCAAGTGTAATGTGTGATCTTTTACTCCTGGCATTTCACAAGCAGGCGGCCAGGAAACGGTTTCAGCCTATCAACCACTGAGGAGACGCAGCCTCTGAATGAGGAATGAGGAAGCAATGAATACATCCAGCCTATCACAGGAACAGCCCTGAGTGTTCCGAATTTTAAATTCTCCATGTCACTGCTTGTCGTTGAGCCCAAGTAGCTCGCCGTGATCGTATAGTGGTTAGTACTCTGCGTTGTGGCCGCAGCAACCTTGGTTCGAATCCGAGTCACGGCATTGTGGTAGGCAATGTCATGGCAGTTGGGTGTTAATTTTACAGAATTAGCAAATGTACCAGTAGTTTTTGTAAAATGTCTATTAAAAACAGATCCTTTCAAATATTTAAACCATCTAACAACAAATGATTTAAACTCGCATGATTATAAGCTGTAGCTATAATGTATTTACTTACATAAATTATCATTCTTGAACCTATTGGGGGTGGAGGGGGAGCAGAGCTCACCCCCCAGGTGCAGTTGCGTGACCTGTGTTGTGGCTCTCTAGAGGGAAGGCACAAATTTTGCTGTCACCCAGCCCAATCCAGACGAGTATTGGGGCCAGGTTTCAGGCAAATAGAGCAGTAAGTGCAGAGAAATGTTCACTCTCTAAAAGTGGCATTTCTAAAATAGTAAAGTTAAATCCAACCTCACCAGTAAGTAGGATTTTCAATAAATAAATAAAGCTACTCCTCTCCGATATGGAATTACCAAATGAAAAGTATTGGGGAACACCCGGAGCTAACCTATGAGAGGGGTAGACCTCACAGTAGTGAAAAATGAAATAGACTGTTTGGTACCTACAGGACATGCGAACCACCAAAGTACATATCTTATTTTTTACTTACATAGCATCATGCACCTAGGACTACCTAGGGCCTACCTTAGGGGTAAATTATATGTAATAAAAGGGGAGTTTAAGGCTTGGCAAGTAGGCTGGGACTCCCCTGGGAGACCCCTGAGTCTATGCCCAGAACCATAACTCTGCCAGTCGAGTACTTACCTAAAAGCCGATGACTCACTTTTCTTCCATAGGCTAACATTGAGTGGTTTCACTTGGAAATTCTTCTAAGTGGTGTCGATTTTGCAAACATGTAAATATTCCTTAAAAATCGCCTGTATAACTTAAACGCAGTTTCTCAACTGCTTACAGGTGGTACAGTAGTGCTGGATCTAGGATCCAACACTGACCTAGAAAAAGTAACCATAACCCCACTTACCTGCTCAGTGAATTTCCTTCCATAGGATAACATTGGTAATTTGATCAGCAAAAGTTTCTAAGTGTCAACTTTTAAAATAGCAAAATATTGCTTAAAAATCACAACAGTAACTAAAACGAATTTACTCACTTGTTTCCAAGAACTGTCCCAGGACTGAATCTAGGATCCAGTCCTGGATTTAGAAAAGTAATCCTGAAAGTAATTAATTGCATATAACTTAAAATTCCCATTGAGCTCAATGTGTTATTGTGATTCAAATTGTGTTCACTATTGCAATAAACTGTAACTATTACCTGCAAAAGTCAATTGCCTATTGCAAAGTATTTAACTAAAGCATCTCATTCTGAGAAAGTATATTTTGATACCTATTGTTGGTTCTAAAATAAAACAACAATATCTTTTTTATGCAAACCAATGGCCTAGAGTTCAGTTCTTGAGTGTGTGAGACCATTTGCTGACTGAGTGTGTACAACAAATGTTTTACACTGTACTCTGATACTGCCTTACTGCTCGGCAAGCTACCACTTTAGAGAGTAAGGTTATATCTAACTTTAGCCTCTGCCAAACCTCTGGGGACTGGGGACTCTGTGCACACTGTACCTATTTGGGAACAGTATATAGAGAGCCACTTTCTCACAGTAGTGATAAAGTGATTAGAGTCCTAAGGCCAACATAAAGATACAGCAAAACGTGAGGTGAAAAGCAAAAAGGTTGCTGGTAGGCCACCTTAAGGATGCCAGGTCTAACAAAAATGAACTAAGGATAACATGAGTAAAACATCAGGTTTCTCTACTGCATTTGGTGAGACAAGTGGGCCTTCTTTTATCTTCCATTCAAGCAATCTTTGACAGACCCCTTTATTATAGAGCTTTTCAAGGATTAAAGATAAGGCACTTACAAAGGAGTCCCAAATACTCAGAGATGGTTGACTTCTGTAATATGGGTCATAGACTAAAAGCAGCGCAAAAACAGAGTGCAACAGGGTCCAAAAAATTGAGTGCCACAAGAGAGTTTGAATGCAAGCGTATCCTTTTACAGATCCAGAGATATACTCATGCAATTTTTGTTTTTAGGACAGAACGTGCATGATGAAAAAAACATTGTTTTTAAAAAGCGCATTGCAGAATATCAGTACTTTGATGTGGGAAAACTTCAAAACTTTCAAACAAAATATCTGCATGCAGCTTACAGTAAGTTGTTGTGGCCGAGTGCTTAAGGCGATGGACTAGAAATCCATTGGGGTATCCCCGCGCAGGTTCGAATCCTGCCAACAACGAGAATCTTTTTATTATGGGCTACAATTTCAGAAGTTAACCTTTAGTATTTCTTCCATTTCAGTTTTATAAATAGGTGGCTTATTTTTGTGTCACTATTGCCTCTCGACATATTTGTTATCGCTACCTCTTTCATGTCTTTGCTACACCTCATTCCTACTTTAGCACTGGTGTAAACGCTTCAAATTATTATACTGTTGCTCTCTCATTCATACCTGCGCATGCACTTGAAAGTTACTTTACCAATAAAAGACGCAAAGAGAGAAATAGAACAAAAGTGCTGGCTGGATTGGCAAACACACTTCATAAAACTGCATTTTCTTTTTTATTCTCCCCCGTGTTACATGCTTAACCTCTCCATGTGTAATTTCTCTTAACCTGCTGTCCCAGGAAGAGAATTTCATCTACAGGCTCTTTCTGTGTTTTTTTCCCTAGTCTGTCTTTCCCATTTCTTAGCTGTGTAACTGTTCCTTTACGCGCTCTATTTAAACGCCATCAATCTCATTTGAGCTCCTTGCTCCTGCTTCTGTTTTCTCCATCTCTCATACTGCCAGTTCTCTCTTTCTCTGTGGTTGGTGGCTACTTTCCTGAGCTTCCGAAGCCACGTGGTTCCTGCCTCTTGTTGTCAGACTTGAATTGGAAAAGGAACCATATTAACAAGCCTTTACCACTCACACACGGTGGAAGTTTATACTTTAATTCAGTGAGCTAAGAAAAGCGTGTTGTGGGTCCCCTACGAGCCATGGTGCTTGCTTCATCATGATTTGGCACCAGTCATTAGCCGCAGCTCTGCTAATGAGCCACTGAGGTCAGTTTCAATAATTACTCAAAAACATAACCATGCAGCCCACCCCTCAACTGTGTATTTATCTTGCTTTTCTGCTGTTTGTGTGATTAGCTGGGAGGAGCTCACGGCGACATCCTCCCTATACAAGTGTAGATGGATCACTCTCTAACTCTTTCTTGCTTCACATACAAATGGCTTGAAAGGTGCAGGGAAGATGCAGGTCTAATAGACAGAATAGAAGGTCTGTTCCAGGTGGGTTTCTCTGCATTGGTGTCCCATCACAGGTCCGCAAGTGTAATGTGTGATCTTTTACTCCTGGCATTTCACAAGCAGGCGGCCAGGAAACGGTTTCAGCCTATCAACCACTGAGGAGACGCAGCCTCTGAATGAGGAATGAGGAAGCAATGAATACATCCAGCCTATCACAGGAACAGCCCTGAGTGTTCCGAATTTTAAATTCTCCATGTCACTGTTTGTCGTTGAGCCCAAGTAGCTCGCCGTGATCGTATAGTGGTTAGTACTCTGCGTTGTGGCCGCAGCAACCTCGGTTCGAATCCGAGTCACGGCATTGTGGTTGGCAATGTCATGGCAGTTGGGTGTTAATTTTACAGAATTAGCAAATGTACCAGTAGTTTTTGTAAAATGTCTATTAAAAACAGATCCTTTCAAATATTTAAACCATCTAACAACAAATGATTTAAACTCGCATGATTATAAGCTGTAGCTATAATGTATTTACTTACATAAATTATCATTCTTGAACCTATTGGGGGTGGAGGGGGAGCAGAGCTCACCCCCCAGGTGCAGTTGAGTGACCTGTGTTGTGGCTCTCTAGAGGGAAGGCACAAATTTTGCTGTCACCCAGCCCAATCCAGATGAGTATTGGGGCCAGGTTTCAGGCAAATAGAGCAGTAAGTGCAGAGAAATGTTCACTCTCTAAAAGTGGCATTTCTAAAATAGTAAAGTTAAATCCAACCTCACCAGTAAGTAGGATTTTCAATAAATAAATAAAGCTACTCCTCTCCGATATGGAATTACCAAATGAAAAGTATTGGGGAACACCCGGAGCTAACCTATGGGAGGGGTAGACCTCACAGTAGTGAAAAATGAAATAGACTGTTTGGTACCTACAGGACATGCGAACCACCAAAGTACATATCTTATTTTTTACTTACATAGCATCATGCACCTAGGACTACCTAGGGCCTACCTTAGGGGTAAATTATATGTAATAAAAGGGGAGTTTAAGGCTTGGCAAGTAGGCTGGGACTCCCCTGGGAGACCCCTGAGTCTATGCCCAGAACCATAACTCTGCCAGTCGAGTACTTACCTAAAAGCCGATGACTCACTTTTCTTCCATAGGCTAACATTGAGTGGTTTCACTTGGAAATTCTTCTAAGTGGTGTCGATTTTGCAAACATGTAAATATTCCTTAAAAATCGCCTGTATAACTTAAACGCAGTTTCTCAACTGCTTACAGGTGGTACAGTAGTGCTGGATCTAGGATCCAACACTGACCTAGAAAAAGTAACCATAACCCCACTTACCTGCTCAGTGAATTTCCTTCCATAGGATAACATTGGTAATTTGATCAGCAAAAGTTTCTAAGTGTCAACTTTTAAAATAGCAAAATATTGCTTAAAAATCACAACAGTAACTAAAACGAATTTACTCACTTGTTTCCAAGAACTGTCCCAGGACTGAATCTAGGATCCAGTCCTGGATTTAGAAAAGTAATCCTGAAAGTAATTAATTGCATATAACTTAAAATTCCCATTGAGCTCAATGTGTTATTGTGATTCAAATTGTGTTCACTATTGCAATAAACTGTAACTATTACCTGCAAAAGTCAATTGCCTATTGCAAAGTATTTAACTAAAGCATCTCATTCTGAGAAAGTATATTTTGATACCTATTGTTGGTTCTAAAATAAAACAACAATATCTTTTTTATGCAAACCAATGGCCTAGAGTTCAGTTCTTGAGTGTGTGAGACCATTTGCTGACTGAGTGTGTACAACAAATGTTTTACACTGTACTCTGATACTGCCTTACTGCTCGGCAAGCTACCACTTTAGAGAGTAAGGTTATATCTAACTTTAGCCTCTGCCAAACCTCTGGGGACTGGGGACTCTGTGCACACTGTACCTATTTGGGAACAGTATATACAGAGCCACTTTCTCACAGTAGTGATAAAGTGATTAGAGTCCTAAGGCCAACATAAAGATACAGCAAAATGTGAGGTGAAAAGCAAAAAGGTTGCTGGTAGGCCACCTTAAGGATGCCAGGTCTAACAAAAATGAACTAAGGATAACATGAGTAAAACATCAGGTTTCTCTACTGCATTTGGTGAGACAAGTGGGCCTTCTTTTATCTTCCATTCAAGCAATCTTTGACAGACCCCTTTATTATAGAGCTTTTCAAGGATTAAAGATAAGGCACTTACAAAGGAGTCCCAAATACTCAGAGATGGTTGACTTCTGTAATATGGGTCATAGACTAAAAGCAGCGCAAAAACAGAGTGCAACAGGGTCCAAAAAATTGAGTGCCACAAGAGAGTTTGAATGCAAGCGTATCCTTTTACAGATCCAGAGATATACTCATGCAATTTTTGTTTTTAGGACAGAACGTGCATGATGAAAAAAACATTGTTTTTAAAAAGCGCATTGCAGAATATCAGTACTTTGATGTGGGAAAACTTCAAAACTTTCAAACAAAATATTTGCATGCAGCTTACAGTAAGTTGTTGTGGCCGAGTGCTTAAGGCGATGGACTAGAAATCCATTGGGGTATCCCCGCGCAGGTTCGAATCCTGCCAACAACGAGAATCTTTTTATTATGGGCTACAATTTCAGAAGTTAACCTTTAGTATTTCTTCCATTTCAGTTTTATAAATAGGTGGCTTATTTTTGTGTCACTATTGCCTCTCGACATATTTGTTATCGCTACCTCTTTCATGTCTTTGCTACACCTCATTCCTACTTTAGCACTGGTGTAAACGCTTCAAATTATTATACTGTTGCTCTCTCATTCATACCTGCGCATGCACTTGAAAGTTACTTTACCAATAAAAGACGCAAAGAGAGAAATAGAACAAAAGTGCTGGCTGGATTGGCAAACACACTTCATAAAACTGCATTTTCTTTTTTATTCTCCCCCGTGTTACATGCTTAACCTCTCCATGTGTAATTTCTCTTAACCTGCTGTCCCAGGAAGAGAATTTCATCTACAGGCTCTTTCTGTGTTTTTTTCCCTAGTCTGTCTTTCCCATTTCTTAGCTGTGTAACTGTTCCTTTACGCGCTCTATTTAAACGCCATCAATCTCATTTGAGCTCCTTGCTCCTGCTTCTGTTTTCTCCATCTCTCATACTGCCAGTTCTCTCTTTCTCTGTGGTTGGTGGCTACTTTCCTGAGCTTCCGAAGCCACGTGGTTCCTGCCTCTTGTTGTCAGACTTGAATTGGAAAAGGAACCATATTAACAAGCCTTTACCACTCACACACGGTGGAAGTTTATACTTTAATTCAGTGAGCTAAGAAAAGCGTGTTGTGGGTCCCCTACGAGCCATGGTGCTTGCTTCATCATGATTTGGCACCAGTCATTAGCCGCAGCTCTGCTAATGAGCCACTGAGGTCAGTTTCAATAATTACTCAAAAACATAACCATGCAGCCCACCCCTCAACTGTGTATTTATCTTGCTTTTCTGCTGTTTGTGTGATTAGCTGGGAGGAGCTCACGGCGACATCCTCCCTATACAAGTGTAGATAGATCACTCTCTAACTCTTTCTTGCTTCACATACAAATGGCTTGAAAGGTGCAGGGAAGATGCAGGTCTAATAGACAGAATAGAAGGTCTGTTCCAGGTGGGTTTCTCTGCATTGGTGTCCCATCACAGGTCCGCAAGTGTAATGTGTGATCTTTTACTCCTGGCATTTCACAAGCAGGCGGCCAGGAAACGGTTTCAGCCTATCAACCACTGAGGAGACGCAGCCTCTGAATGAGGAATGAGGAAGCAATGAATACATCCAGCCTATCACAGGAACAGCCCTGAGTGTTCCGAATTTTAAATTCTCCATGTCACTGCTTGTCGTTGAGCCCAAGTAGCTCGCCGTGATCGTATAGTGGTTAGTACTCTGCGTTGTGGCCGCAGCAACCTTGGTTCGAATCCGAGTCACGGCATTGTGGTTGGCAATGTCATGGCAGTTGGGTGTTAATTTTACAGAATTAGCAAATGTACCAGTAGTTTTTGTAAAATGTCTATTAAAAACAGATCCTTTCAAATATTTAAACCATCTAACAACAAATGATTTAAACTCGCATGATTATAAGCTGTAGCTATAATGTATTTACTTACATAAATTATCATTCTTGAACCTATTGGGGGTGGAGGGGGAGCAGAGCTCACCCCCCAGGTGCAGTTGAGTGACCTGTGTTGTGGCTCTCTAGAGGGAAGGCACAAATTTTGCTGTCACCCAGCCCAATCCAGACGAGTATTGGGGCCAGGTTTCAGGCAAATAGAGCAGTAAGTGCAGAGAAATGTTCACTCTCTAAAAGTGGCATTTCTAAAATAGTAAAGTTAAATCCAACCTCACCAGTAAGTAGGATTTTCAATAAATAAATAAAGCTACTCCTCTCCGATATGGAATTACCAAATGAAAAGTATTGGGGAACACCCGGAGCTAACCTATGAGAGGGGTAGACCTCACAGTAGTGAAAAATGAAATAGACTGTTTGGTACCTACAGGACATGCGAACCACCAAAGTACATATCTTATTTTTTACTTACATAGCATCATGCACCTAGGACTACCTAGGGCCTACCTTAGGGGTAAATTATATGTAATAAAAGGGGAGTTTAAGGCTTGGCAAGTAGGCTGGGACTCCCCTGGGAGACCCCTGAGTCTATGCCCAGAACCATAACTCTGCCAGTCGAGTACTTACCTAAAAGCCGATGACTCACTTTTCTTCCATAGGCTAACATTGAGTGGTTTCACTTGGAAATTCTTCTAAGTGGTGTCGATTTTGCAAACATGTAAATATTCCTTAAAAATCGCCTGTATAACTTAAACGCAGTTTCTCAACTGCTTACAGGTGGTACAGTAGTGCTGGATCTAGGATCCAACACTGACCTAGAAAAAGTAACCATAACCCCACTTACCTGCTCAGTGAATTTCCTTCCATAGGATAACATTGGTAATTTGATCAGCAAAAGTTTCTAAGTGTCAACTTTTAAAATAGCAAAATATTGCTTAAAAATCACAACAGTAACTAAAACGAATTTACTCACTTGTTTCCAAGAACTGTCCCAGGACTGAATCTAGGATCCAGATTTAGAAAAGTAATCCTGAAAGTAATTAATTGCATATAACTTAAAATTCCCATTGAGCTCAATGTGTTATTGTGATTCAAATTGTGTTCACTATTGCAATAAACTGTAACTATTACCTGCAAAAGTCAATTGCCTATTGCAAAGTATTTAACTAAAGCATCTCATTCTGAGAAAGTATATTTTGATACCTATTGTTGGTTCTAAAATAAAACAACAATATCTTTTTTATGCAAACCAATGGCCTAGAGTTCAGTTCTTGAGTGTGTGAGACCATTTGCTGACTGAGTGTGTACAACAAATGTTTTACACTGTACTCTGATACTGCCTTACTGCTCGGCAAGCTACCACTTTAGAGAGTAAGGTTATATCTAACTTTAGCCTCTGCCAAACCTCTGGGGACTGGGGACTCTGTGCACACTGTACCTATTTGGGAACAGTATATACAGAGCCACTTTCTCACAGTAGTGATAAAGTGATTAGAGTCCTAAGGCCAACATAAAGATACAGCAAAACGTGAGGTGAAAAGCAAAAAGGTTGCTGGTAGGCCACCTTAAGGATGCCAGGTCTAACAAAAACTGAACTAAGGATAACATGAGTAAAACATCAGGTTTCTCTACTGCATTTGGTGAGACAAGTGGGCCTTCTTTTATCTTCCATTCAAGCAATCTTTGACAGACCCCTTTATTATAGAGCTTTTCAAGGATTAAAGATAAGGCACTTACAAAGGAGTCCCAAATACTCAGAGATGGTTGACTTCTGTAATATGGGTCATAGACTAAAAGCAGCGCAAAAACAGAGTGCAACAGGGTCCAAAAAATTGAGTGCCACAAGAGAGTTTGAATGCAAGCGTATCCTTTTACAGATCCAGAGATATACTCATGCAATTTTTGTTTTTAGGACAGAACGTGCATGATGAAAAAAACATTGTTTTTAAAAAGCGCATTGCAGAATATCAGTACTTTGATGTGGGAAAACTTCAAAACTTTCAAACAAAATATTTGCATGCAGCTTACAGTAAGTTGTTGTGGCCGAGTGGTTAAGGCGATGGACTAGAAATCCATTGGGGTATCCCCGCGCAGGTTCGAATCCTGCCAACAACGAGAATCTTTTTATTATGGGCTACAATTTCAGAAGTTAACCTTTAGTATTTCTTCCATTTCAGTTTTATAAATAGGTGGCTTATTTTTGTGTCACTATTGCCTCTCGACATATTTGTTATCGCTACCTCTTTCATGTCTTTGCTACACCTCATTCCTACTTTAGCACTGGTGTAAACGCTTCAAATTATTATACTGTTGCTCTCTCATTCATACCTGCGCATGCACTTGAAAGTTACTTTACCAATAAAAGACGCAAAGAGAGAAATAGAACAAAAGTGCTGGCTGGATTGGCAAACACACTTCATAAAACGGCATTTTCTTTTTTATTCTCCCCCGTGTTACATGCTTAACCTCTCCATGTGTAATTTCTCTTAACCTGCTGTCCCAGGAAGAGAATTTCATCTACAGGCTCTTTCTGTGTTTTTTTCCCTAGTCTGTCTTTCCCATTTCTTAGCTGTGTAACTGTTCCTTTACGCGCTCTATTTAAACGCCATCAATCTCATTTGAGCTCCTTGCTCCTGCTTCTGTTTTCTCCATCTCTCATACTGCCAGTTCTCTCTTTCTCTGTGGTTGGTGGCTACTTTCCTGAGCTTCCGAAGCCACGTGGTTCCTGCCTCTTGTTGTCAGACTTGAATTGGAAAAGGAACCATATTAACAAGCCTTTACCACTCACACACGGTGGAAGTTTATACTTTAATTCAGTGAGCTAAGAAAAGCGTGTTGTGGGTCCCCTACGAGCCATGGTGCTTGCTTCATCATGATTTGGCACCAGTCATTAGCCGCAGCTCTGCTAATGAGCCACTGAGGTCAGTTTCAATAATTACTCAAAAACATAACCATGCAGCCCACCCCTCAACTGTGTATTTATCTTGCTTTTCTGCTGTTTGTGTGATTAGCTGGGAGGAGCTCACGGCGACATCCTCCCTATACAAGTGTAGATAGATCACTCTCTAACTCTTTCTTGCTTCACATACAAATGGCTTGAAAGGTGCAGGGAAGATGCAGGTCTAATAGACAGAATAGAAGGTCTGTTCCAGGTGGGTTTCTCTGCATTGGTGTCCCATCTAAGGTCCGCAAGTGTAATGTGTGATCTTTTACTCCTGGCATTTCACAAGCAGGCGGCCAGGAAACGGTTTCAGCCTATCAACCACTGAGGAGACGCAGCCTCTGAATGAGGAATGAGGAAGCAATGAATACATCCAGCCTATCACAGGAACAGCCCTGAGTGTTCCGAATTTTAAATTCTCCATGTCACTGCTTGTCGTTGAGCCCAAGTAGCTCGCCGTGATCGTATAGTGGTTAGTACTCTGCGTTGTGGCCGCAGCAACCTTGGTTCGAATCCGAGTCACGGCATTGTGGTAGGCAATGTCATGGCAGTTGGGTGTTAATTTTACAGAATTAGCAAATGTACCAGTAGTTTTTGTAAAATGTCTATTAAAAACAGATCCTTTCAAATATTTAAACCATCTAACAACAAATGATTTAAACTCGCATGATTATAAGCTGTAGCTATAATGTATTTACTTACATAAATTATCATTCTTGAACCTATTGGGGGTGGAGGGGGAGCAGAGCACACCCCCCAGGTGCAGTTGAGTGACCTGTGTTGTGGCTCTCTAGAGGGAAGGCACAAATTTTGCTGTCACCCAGCCCAATCCAGACGAGTATTGGGGCCAGGTTTCAGGCAAATAGAGCAGTAAGTGCAGAGAAATGTTCACTCTCTAAAAGTGGCATTTCTAAAATAGTAAAGTTAAATCCAACCTCACCAGTAAGTAGGATTTTCAATAAATAAATAAAGCTACTCCTCTCCGATATGGAATTACCAAATGAAAAGTATTGGGGAACACCCGGAGCTAACCTATGAGAGGGGTAGACCTCACAGTAGTGAAAAATGAAATAGACTGTTTGGTACCTACAGGACATGCGAACCACCAAAGTACATATCTTATTTTTTACTTACATAGCATCATGCACCTAGGACTACCTAGGGCCTACCTTAGGGGTAAATTATATGTAATAAAAGGGGAGTTTAAGGCTTGGCAAGTAGGCTGGGACTCCCCTGGGAGACCCCTGAGTCTATGCCCAGAACCATAACTCTGCCAGTCGAGTACTTACCTAAAAGCCGATGACTCACTTTTCTTCCATAGGCTAACATTGAGTGGTTTCACTTGGAAATTCTTCTAAGTGGTGTCGATTTTGCAAACATGTAAATATTCCTTAAAAATCGCCTGTATAACTTAAACGCAGTTTCTCAACTGCTTACAGGTGGTACAGTAGTGCTGGATCTAGGATCCAACACTGACCTAGAAAAAGTAACCATAACCCCACTTACCTGCTCAGTGAATTTCCTTCCATAGGATAACATTGGTAATTTGATCAGCAAAAGTTTCTAAGTGTCAACTTTTAAAATAGCAAAATATTGCTTAAAAATCACAACAGTAACTAAAACGAATTTACTCACTTGTTTCCAAGAACTGTCCCAGGACTGAATCTAGGATCCAGTCCTGGATTTAGAAAAGTAATCCTGAAAGTAATTAATTGCATATAACTTAAAATTCCCATTGAGCTCAATGTGTTATTGTGATTCAAATTGTGTTCACTATTGCAATAAACTGTAACTATTACCTGCAAAAGTCAATTGCCTATTGCAAAGTATTTAACTAAAGCATCTCATTCTGAGAAAGTATATTTTGATACCTATTGTTGGTTCTAAAATAAAACAACAATATCTTTTTTATGCAAACCAATGGCCTAGAGTTCAGTTCTTGAGTGTGTGAGACCATTTGCTGACTGAGTGTGTACAACAAATGTTTTACACTGTACTCTGATACTGCCTTACTGCTCGGCAAGCTACCACTTTAGAGAGTAAGGTTATATCTAACTTTAGCCTCTGCCAAACCTCTGGGGACTGGGGACTCTGTGCACACTGTACCTATTTGGGAACAGTATATACAGAGCCACTTTCTCACAGTAGTGATAAAGTGATTAGAGTCCTAAGGCCAACATAAAGATACAGCAAAACGTGAGGTGAAAAGCAAAAAGGTTGCTGGTAGGCCACCTTAAGGATGCCAGGTCTAACAAAAATGAACTAAGGATAACATGAGTAAAACATCAGGTTTCTCTACTGCATTTGGTGAGACAAGTGGGCCTTCTTTTATCTTCCATTCAAGCAATCTTTGACAGACCCCTTTATTATAGAGCTTTTCAAGGATTAAAGATAAGGCACTTACAAAGGAGTCCCAAATACTCAGAGATGGTTGACTTCTGTAATATGGGTCATAGACTAAAAGCAGCGCAAAAACAGAGTGCAACAGGGTCCAAAAAATTGAGTGCCACAAGAGAGTTTGAATGCAAGCGTATCCTTTTACAGATCCAGAGATATACTCATGCAATTTTTGTTTTTAGGACAGAACGTGCATGATGAAAAAAACATTGTTTTTAAAAAGCGCATTGCAGAATATCAGTACTTTGATGTGGGAAAACTTCAAAACTTTCAAACAAAATATTTGCATGCAGCTTACAGTAAGTTGTTGTGGCCGAGTGCTTAAGGCGATGGACTAGAAATCCATTGGGGTATCCCCGCGCAGGTTCGAATCCTGCCAACAACGAGAATCTTTTTATTATGGGCTACAATTTCAGAAGTTAACCTTTAGTATTTCTTCCATTTCAGTTTTATAAATAGGTGGCTTATTTTTGTGTCACTATTGCCTCTCGACATATTTGTTATCGCTACCTCTTTCATGTCTTTGCTACACCTCATTCCTACTTTAGCACTGGTGTAAACGCTTCAAATTATTATACTGTTGCTCTCTCATTCATACCTGCGCATGCACTTGAAAGTTACTTTACCAATAAAAGACGCAAAGAGAGAAATAGAACAAAAGTGCTGGCTGGATTGGCAAACACACTTCATAAAACTGCATTTTCTTTTTTATTCTCCCCCGTGTTACATGCTTAACCTCTCCATGTGTAATTTCTCTTAACCTGCTGTCCCAGGAAGAGAATTTCATCTACAGGCTCTTTCTGTGTTTTTTTCCCTAGTCTGTCTTTCCCATTTCTTAGCTGTGTAACTGTTCCTTTACGCGCTCTATTTAAACGCCATCAATCTCATTTGAGCTCCTTGCTCCTGCTTCTGTTTTCTCCATCTCTTATACTGCCAGTTCTCTCTTTCTCTGTGGTTGGTGGCTACTTTCCTGAGCTTCCGAAGCCACGTGGTTCCTGCCTCTTGTTGTCAGACTTGAATTGGAAAAGGAACCATATTAACAAGCCTTTACCACTCACACACGGTGGAAGTTTATACTTTAATTCAGTGAGCTAAGAAAAGCGTGTTGTGGGTCCCCTACGAGCCATGGTGCTTGCTTCATCATGATTTGGCACCAGTCATTAGCCGCAGCTCTGCTAATGAGCCACTGAGGTCAGTTTCAATAATTACTCAAAAACATAACCATGCAGCCCACCCCTCAACTGTGTATTTATCTTGCTTTTCTGCTGTTTGTGTGATTAGCTGGGAGGAGCTCACGGCGACATCCTCCCTATACAAGTGTAGATGGATCACTCTCTAACTCTTTCTTGCTTCACATACAAATGGCTTGAAAGGTGCAGGGAAGATGCAGGTCTAATAGACAGAATAGAAGGTCTGTTCCAGGTGGGTTTCTCTGCATTGGTGTCCCATCACAGGTCCGCAAGTGTAATGTGTGATCTTTTACTCCTGGCATTTCACAAGCAGGCGGCCAGGAAACGGTTTCAGCCTATCAACCACTGAGGAGACGCAGCCTCTGAATGAGGAATGAGGAAGCAATGAATACATCCAGCCTATCACAGGAACAGCCCTGAGTGTTCCGAATTTTAAATTCTCCATGTCACTGTTTGTCGTTGAGCCCAAGTAGCTCGCCGTGATCGTATAGTGGTTAGTACTCTGCGTTGTGGCCGCAGCAACCTCGGTTCGAATCCGAGTCACGGCATTGTGGTTGGCAATGTCATGGCAGTTGGGTGTTAATTTTACAGAATTAGCAAATGTACCAGTAGTTTTTGTAAAATGTCTATTAAAAACAGATCCTTTCAAATATTTAAACCATCTAACAACAAATGATTTAAACTCGCATGATTATAAGCTGTAGCTATAATGTATTTACTTACATAAATTATCATTCTTGAACCTATTGGGGGTGGAGGGGGAGCAGAGCTCACCCCCCAGGTGCAGTTGAGTGACCTGTGTTGTGGCTCTCTAGAGGGAAGGCACAAATTTTGCTGTCACCCAGCCCAATCCAGACGAGTATTGGGGCCAGGTTTCAGGCAAATAGAGCAGTAAGTGCAGAGAAATGTTCACTCTCTAAAAGTGGCATTTCTAAAATAGTAAAGTTAAATCCAACCTCACCAGTAAGTAGGATTTTCAATAAATAAATAAAGCTACTCCTCTCCGATATGGAATTACCAAATGAAAAGTATAGGGGAACACCCGGAGCTAACCTATGAGAGGGGTAGACCTCACAGTAGTGAAAAATGAAATAGACTGTTTGGTACCTACAGGACATGCGAACCACCAAAGTACATATCTTATTTTTTACTTACATAGCATCATGCACCTAGGACTACCTAGGGCCTACCTTAGGGGTAAATTATATGTAATAAAAGGGGAGTTTAAGGCTTGGCAAGTAGGCTGGGACTCCCCTGGGAGACCCCTGAGTCTATGCCCAGAACCATAACTCTGCCAGTCGAGTACTTACCTAAAAGCCGATGACTCACTTTTCTTCCATAGGCTAACATTGAGTGGTTTCACTTGGAAATTCTTCTAAGTGGTGTCGATTTTGCAAACATGTAAATATTCCTTAAAAATCGCCTGTATAACTTAAACGCAGTTTCTCAACTGCTTACAGGTGGTACAGTAGTGCTGGATCTAGGATCCAACACTGACCTAGAAAAAGTAACCATAACCCCACTTACCTGCTAAGTGAATTTCCTTCCATAGGATAACATTGGTAATTTGATCAGCAAAAGTTTCTAAGTGTCAACTTTTAAAATAGCTAAATATTGCTTAAAAATCACAACAGTAACTAAAACGAATTTACTCACTTGTTTCCAAGAACTGTCCCAGGACTGAATCTAGGATCCAGTCCTGGATTTAGAAAAGTAATCCTGAAAGTAATTAATTGCATATAACTTAAAATTCCCATTGAGCTCAATGTGTTATTGTGATTCAAATTGTGTTCACTATTGCAATAAACTGTAACTATTACCTGCAAAAGTCAATTGCCTATTGCAAAGTATTTAACTAAAGCATCTCATTCTGAGAAAGTATATTTTGATACCTATTGTTGGTTCTAAAATAAAACAACAATATCTTTTTTATGCAAACCAATGGCCTAGAGTTCAGTTCTTGAGTGTGTGAGACCATTTGCTGACTGAGTGTGTACAACAAATGTTTTACACTGTACTCTGATACTGCCTTACTGCTCGGCAAGCTACCACTTTAGAGAGTAAGGTTATATCTAACTTTAGCCTCTGCCAAACCTCTGGGGACTGGGGACTCTGTGCACACTGTACCTATTTGGGAACAGTATATACAGAGCCACTTTCTCACAGTAGTGATAAAGTGATTAGAGTCCTAAGGCCAACATAAAGATACAGCAAAACGTGAGGTGAAAAGCAAAAAGGTTGCTGGTAGGCCACCTTAAGGATGCCAGGTCTAACAAAAATGAACTAAGGATAACATGAGTAAAACATCAGGTTTCTCTACTGCATTTGGTGAGACAAGTGGGCCTTCTTTTATCTTCCATTCAAGCAATCTTTGACAGACCCCTTTATTATAGAGCTTTTCAAGGATTAAAGATAAGGCACTTACAAAGGAGTCCCAAATACTCAGAGATGGTTGACTTCTGTAATATGGGTCATAGACTAAAAGCAGCGCAAAAACAAAGTGCAACAGGGTCCAAAAAATTGAGTGCCACAAGAGAGTTTGAATGCAAGCGTATCCTTTTACAGATCCAGAGATATACTCATGCAATTTTTGTTTTTAGGACAGAACGTGCATGATGAAAAAAACATTGTTTTTAAAAAGCGCATTGCAGAATATCAGTACTTTGATGTGGGAAAACTTCAAAACTTTCAAACAAAATATTTGCATGCAGCTTACAGTAAGTTGTTGTGGCCGAGTGGTTAAGGCGATGGACTAGAAATCCATTGGGGTATCCCCGCGCAGGTTCGAATCCTGCCAACAACGAGAATCTTTTTATTATGGGCTACAATTTCAGAAGTTAACCTTTAGTATTTCTTCCATTTCAGTTTTATAAATAGGTGGCTTATTTTTGTGTCACTATTGCCTCTCGACATATTTGTTATCGCTACCTCTTTCATGTCTTTGCTACACCTCATTCCTACTTTAGCACTGGTGTAAACGCTTCAAATTATTATACTGTTGCTCTCTCATTCATACCTGCGCATGCACTTGAAAGTTACTTTACCAATAAAAGACGCAAAGAGAGAAATAGAACAAAAGTGCTGGCTGGATTGGCAAACACACTTCATAAAACTGCATTTTCTTTTTTATTCTCCCCCGTGTTACATGCTTAACCTCTCCATGTGTAATTTCTCTTAACCTGCTGTCCCAGGAAGAGAATTTCATCTACAGGCTCTTTCTGTGTTTTTTTCCCTAGTCTGTCTTTCCCATTTCTTAGCTGTGTAACTGTTCCTTTACGCGCTCTATTTAAACGAAATCAATCTCATTTGAGCTCCTTGCTCCTGCTTCTGTTTTCTCCATCTCTTATACTGCCAGTTCTCTCTTTCTCTGTGGTTGGTGGCTACTTTCCTGAGCTTCCGAAGCCACGTGGTTCCTGCCTCTTGTTGTCAGACTTGAATTGGAAAAGGAACCATATTAACAAGCCTTTACCACTCACACACGGTGGAAGTTTATACTTTAATTCAGTGAGCTAAGAAAAGCGTGTTGTGGGTCCCCTACGAGCCATGGTGCTTGCTTCATCATGATTTGGCACCAGTCATTAGCCGCAGCTCTGCTAATGAGCCACTGAGGTCAGTTTCAATAATTACTCCAAAACATAACCATGCAGCCCACCCCTCAACTGTGTATTTATCTTGCTTTTCTGCTGTTTGTGTGATTAGCTGGGAGGAGCTCACGGCGACATCCTCCCTATACAAGTGTAGATTGATCACTCTCTAACTCTTTCTTGCTTCACATACAAATGGCTTGAAAGGTGCAGGGAAGATGCAGGTCTAATAGACAGAATAGAAGGTCTGTTCCAGGTGGGTTTCTCTGCATTGGTGTCCCATCACAGGTCCGCAAGTGTAATGTGTGATCTTTTACTCCTGGCATTTCACAAGCAGGCGGCCAAGAAACGGTTTCAGCCTATCAACCACTGAGGAGACGCAGCCTCTGAATGAGGAATGAGGAAGCAATGAATACATACAGCCTATCACAGGAACAGCCCTGAGTGTTCCGAATTTTAAATTCTCCATGTCACTGTTTGTCGTTGAGCCCAAGTAGCTCGCCGTGATCGTATAGTGGTTAGTACTCTGCGTTGTGGCCGCAGCAACCTCGGTTCGAATCCGAGTCACAGCATTGTGGTTGGCAATGTCATGGCAGTTGGGTGTTAATTTTACAGAATTAGCAAATGTACCAGTAGTTTTTGTAAAATGTCTATTAAAAACAGATCCTTTCAAATATTTAAACCATCTAACAACAAATGATTTAAACTCGCATGATTATAAGCTGTAGCTATAATGTATTTACTTACATAAATTATCATTCTTGAACCTATTGGGGGTGGAGGGGGAGCAGAGCTCACCCCCCAGGTGCAGTTGAGTGACCTGTGTTGTGGCTCTCTAGAGGGAAGGCACAAATTTTGCTGTCACCCAGCCCAATCCAGACGAGTATTGGGGCCAGGTTTCAGGCAAATAGGGCAGTAAGTGCCGATAAATGTTCTCTCTCTAAAAGTGGCATTTCTAAAATAGTAAAGTTAAATCCAACCTCACCAGTAAGTAGGATTTTCAATAAATAAATAAAGCTACTCCTCTCCGATATGGAATTACCAAATGAAAAGTATAGGGGAACACCCGGAGCTAACCTATGAGAGGGGTAGACCTCACAGTAGTGAAAAATGAAATAGACTGTTTGGTACCTACAGGACATGCGAACCACCAAAGTACATATCTTATTTTTTACTTACATAGCATCATGCACCTAGGACTACCTAGGGCCTACCTTAGGGGTAAATTATATGTAATAAAAGGGGAGTTTAAGGCTTGGCAAGTAGGCTGGGACTCCCCTGGGAGACCCCTGAGTCTATGCCCAGAACCATAACTCTGCCAGTCGAGTACTTACCTAAAAGCCGATGACTCACTTTTCTTCCATAGGCTAACATTGAGTGGTTTCACTTGGAAATTCTTCTAAGTGGTGTCGATTTTGCAAACATGTAAATATTCCTTAAAAATCGCCTGTATAACTTAAACGCAGTTTCTCAACTGCTTACAGGTGGTACAGTAGTGCTGGATCTAGGATCCAACACTGACCTAGAAAAAGTAACCATAACCCCACTTACCTGCTAAGTGAATTTCCTTCCATAGGATAACATTGGTAATTTGATCAGCAAAAGTTTCTAAGTGTCAACTTTTAAAATAGCAAAATATTGCTTAAAAATCACAACAGTAACTAAAACGAATTTACTCACTTGTTTCCAAGAACTGTCCCAGGACTGAATCTAGGATCCAGTCCTGGATTTAGAAAAGTAATCCTGAAAGTAATTAATTGCATATAACTTAAAATTCCCATTGAGCTCAATGTGTTATTGTGATTCAAATTGTGTTGCCTATTGCAATAAACTGTAACTATTACCTGCAAAAGTCAATTGCCTATTGCAAAGTATTTAACTAAAGCATCTCATTCTGAGAAAGTATATTTTGATACCTATTGTTGGTTCTAAAATAAAACAACAATATCTTTTTTATGCAAACCAATGGCCTAGAGTTCAGTTCTTGAGTGTGTGAGACCATTTGCTGACTGAGTGTGTACAACAAATGTTTTACACTGTACTCTGATACTGCCTTACTGCTCGGCAAGCTACCACTTTAGAGAGTAAGGTTATATCTAACTTTAGCCTCTGCCAAACCTCTGGGGACTGGGGACTCTGTGCACACTGTACCTATTTGGGAACAGTATATACAGAGCCACTTTCTCACAGTAGTGATAAAGTGATCAGAGTCCTAAGGCCAACATAAAGATACAGCAAAACGTGAGGTGAAAAGCGAAAAGGTTGCTGGTAGGCCACCTTAAGGATGCCAGGTCTAACAAAAATGAACTAAGGATAACATGAGTAAAACATCAGGTTTCTCTACTGCATTTGGTGAGACAAGTGGGCCTTCTTTTATCTTCCATTCAAGCAATCTTTGACAGACCCCTTTATTATAGAGCTTTCCAAGGATTAAAGATAAGGCACTTACAAAGGAGTCCCAAATACTCAGAGATGGTTGACTTCTGTAATATGGGTCATAGACTAAAAGCAGCGCAAAAACAGAGTGCAACAGGGTCCAAAAAATTGAGTGCCACAAGAGAGTTTGAATGCAAGCGTATCCTTCTAAAGATCCAGAGATATACTCATGCAATTTTTGTTTTTAGGACAGAACGTGCATGATGAAAAAAACATTGTTTTTAAAAAGCGCATTGCAGAATATCAGTACTTTGATGTGGGAAAACTTCAAAACTTTGAAACAAAATATTTGCATGCAGCTTACAGTAAGTTGTTGTGGCCGAGTGGTTAAGGCGATGGACTAGAAATCCATTGGGGTATCCCCGCGCAGGTTCGAATCCTGCCAACAACGAGAATCTTTTTATTATGGGCTACAATTTCAGAAGTTAACCTTTAGTATTTCTTCCATTTCAGTTTTATAAATAGGTGGCTTATTTTTGTGTCACTATTGCCTCTCCACATATTTGTTATCGCTACCTCTTTCATGTCTTTGCTACACCTCATTCCTACTTTAGCACTGGTGTAAACGCTTCAAATTATTATACTGTTGCTCTCTCATTCATACCTGCGCATGCACTTGAAAGTTACTTTACCAATAAAAGACGCAAAGAGAGAAATAGAACAAAAGTGCTGGCTGGATTGGCAAACGCACTTCATAAAACTGCATTTTCTTTTTTATTCTCCCCCGTGTTACATGCTTAACCTCTCCATGTGTAATTTCTCTTAACCTGCTGTCCCAGGAAGAGAATTTCATCTACAGGCTCTTTCTGTGTTTTTTTCCCTAGTCTGTCTTTCCCATTTCTTAGCTGTGTAACTGTTCCTTTACGCGCTCTATTTAAATGCCATCAATCTCATTTGAGCTCCTTGCTCCCGCTTCTGTTTTCTCCATCTCTCATACTGCCAGTTCTCTCTTTCTCTGTGGTTGGTGGCTACTTTCCTGAGCTTCCGAAGCCACGTGGTTCCTGCCTCTTGTTGTCAGACTTGAATTGGAAAAGGAACCATATTAACAAGCCTTTACCACTCACACACGGTGGAAGTTTATACTTTAATTCAGTGAGCTAAGAAAAGCGTGTTGTGGGTCCCCTACGAGCCATGGTGCTTGCTTCATCATGATTTGGCACCAGTCATTAGCCGCAGCTCTGCTAATGAGCCACTGAGGTCAGTTTCAATAATTACTCAAAAACATAACCATGCAGCCCACCCCTCAACTGTGTATTTATCTTGCTTTTCTGCTGTTCGTGTGATTAGCTGGGAGGAGCTCACGGCGACATCCTCCCTATAAAAGTGTAGATGGATCACTCTCTAACTCTTTCTTGCTTCACATATAAATGGCTTGAAAGGTGCAGGGAAGATGTAGGTCTAATAGACAGAATAGAAGGTCTGTTCCAGGTGGGTTTCTCTGCATTGGTGTCCCATCACAGGTCCGCAAGTGTAATGTGTGATCTTTGACTCCTGGCATTTCACAAGCAGGCGGCCAGGAAACGGTTTCAGCCTATCAACCACTGAGGAGACGCAGCCTCTGAATGAGGAATGAGGAAGCAATGAATACATCCACCCTATCACAGGGACACGCCTGAGTGTTCCGAATTATAAATTCTCCATGTCACTGTTTGTCGTTGAGCCCAAGTAGCTCGCCGTGATCGTATAGTGGTTAGTACTCTGCGTTGTGGCCGCAGCAACCTCGGTTCGAATCCGAGTCACAGCATTGTGGTTGGCAATGTCATGGCAGTTGGGTGTTAATTTTACAGAATTAGCAAATGTACCAGTAGTTTTTGTAAAATGTCTATTAAAAACAGATCCTTTCAAATATTTAAACCATCTAACAACAAATGATTTAAACTCGCATGATTATAAGCTGTAGCTATAATGTATTTACTTACATAAATTATCGTTCTTGAACCTATTGGGGGTGGAGGGGGAGCGGAGCTCACCCCCCAGGTGCAGTTGAGTGACCTGTGTTGTGGCTCTCTAGAGGGAAGGCACAAATTTTGCTGTCACCCAGCCCAATCCAGACGTGTATCGGGGCCAGGTTTCAGGCAAATAGAGCAGTAAGTGCAGAGAAATATTCACTCTCTAAAAGTGGCATTTCTAAAATAGTAAAGTTAAATCCAACCTCACCAGTAAGTAGGATTTTCAATAAATAAATAAAGCTACTCCTCTCCGATATGGAATTACCAAATAAAAAGTATAGGGGAATACTCAGAGCTAACCTATGAGAGGGGTAGACCTCACAGTAGTGAAAAATGAAATAGACTGTTTGGTACTTACAGGACATGCGAACCACCAAAGTACATATCTTATTTTTTACTTACATAGCATCATGCACCTAGGACTACCTAGGGCCTACCTTAGGGGTAAATTATATGTAATAAAAGGGGAGTTTAAGGCTTGGCAAGTAGGCTGGGACTCCCCTGGGAGACCCCTGAGTCTATGCCCAGAACCATAACTCTGCCAGTCGAGTACTTACCTAAAAGCCGATAACTCACTTTTCTTCCATAGGCTAACATTGAGTGGTTTCACTTGGAAATTCTTCTAAGTGGTGTGGAGTTTTGGAACTTTAAAATATTCATCTAAAATCAGCCGGACAACGAATTCTGATTTACTCACCCGTTATCAGGAGAGACCTCAGTGCTGCATCTTGGAGCTCAGTACTGACCCTGAAAAGTAATTTTAACCGTACTTACCAGTAACTCGAATTTCCTTCCATGGGATATCATTGCCTGCTTTTTGCTGAAAATGTTATAAGTGTCGATTTTTGAAACTTATAAATATTCTTTAAAAATCGTACCAACTGTGAAAACGTAATTGTTTACCTGTTTTAGATAGATGTCCCAGTACTGAGCCTAGGAGCCCAGCACTGGATTACAAAAATAACGAGAACGTACTTTACCCGTAACTTGAATTTTCTTCCATAGGAAACCATTGACTGTTTTTCTGTGAAATTTCTTCCAAGTGTCGATTTTGCAAACATGTAAATATTCTTAAAAAAATCGCCTGTATAACTTAAACGCAGTTTCTCAACTGCTTACAGGTGGTACAGTAGTGCTGGATCTAGGATCCAACACTGACCTAGAAAAAGTAACCATAACCCCACTTACCTGCTAAGTGAATTTCCTTCCATAGGATAACATTGGTAATTTGATCAGCAAAAGTTTCTAAGTGTCAACTTTTAAAATAGCAAAATATTGCTTAAAAATCACAACAGTTACTAAAACGAATGTACTCACTTGTTTCCAAGAACTGTCCCAGGACTGAATCTAGGATCCAGTTCTGGATTTAGAAAAGTAATCCTGAAAGTAATTAATTGCATATAACTTAAAATTCCCGTTGAGCTCAATGTATTATTGTGATTCAAATTGTGTTGCCTATTGCAATAAACTGTAACTATGACCTGCCAAAGTCAATTGCCTATTGCAAAGTATTTAACTAAAGCATCTCATTCTGAGAAAGTATATTTTGATACCTATTGTTGGTTCTAAAATAAAACAACAATATCTTTTTTATGCAAACCAATGGCCTAGAGTTCAGTTCTTGAGTGTGTGAGACCATTTGCTGACTGAGTGTGTACAACAAATGTTTTACACTGTACTCTGATACTGCCTTACTGCTCGGCAAGCTACCACTTTAGAGAGTAAGGTTATATCTAACTTTAGCCTCTGCCAAACCTCTGGGGACTGGGGACTCTGTGCACACTGTACCTATTTGGGAACAGTATATACAGAGCCACTTTCTCACAGTAGTGATAAAGTGATTAGAGTCCTAAGGCCAACATAAAGATACAGCAAAACGTGAGGTGAAAAGCAAAAAGGTTGCTGGTAGGCCACCTTAAGGATGCCAGGTCTAACAAAAATGAACTAAGGATAACATGAGTAAAACATCAGGTTTCTCTACTGCATTTGGTGAGACAAGTGGGCCTTCTTTTATCTTCCATTCAAGCAATCTTTGACAGACCCCTTTATTATAGAGCTTTTCAAGGATTAAAGATAAGGCACTTACAAAGGAGTCCCAAATACTCAGAGATGGTTGACTTCTGTAATATGGGTCGTAGACTAAAAGCAGCGCAAAAACAGAGTGCAACAGGGTCCAAAAAATTGAGTGCCACAAGAGAGTTTGAATGCAAGCGTATCCTTTTACAGATCCAGATATATACTCATGCAATTTTTGTTTTTAGGACAGAACGTGCATGATGAAAAAAACATTGTTTTTAAAAAGCGCATTGCAGAATATCAGTACTTTGATGTGGGAAAACTTCAAAACTTTCAAACAAAATATTTGCATGCAGCTTACAGTAAGTTGTTGTGGCCGAGTGGTTAAGTCGATGGACTAGAAATCCATTGGGGTATCCCCGCGCAGGTTCGAATCCTGCCAACAACGAGAATCTTTTTATTATGGGCTACAATTTCAGAAGTTAACCTTTAGTATTTCTTCCATTTCAGTTTTATAAATAGGTGGCTTATTTTTGTGTCACTATTGCCTCTCGACATATTTGTTATCGCTACCTCTTTCATGTCTTTGCTACACCTCATTCCTACTTTAGCACTGGTGTAAACGCTTCAAATTATTATACTGTTGCTCTCTCATTCATACCTGCGCATGCACTTGAAAGTTACTTTACCAATAAAAGACGCAAAGAGAGAAATAGAACAAAAGTGCTGGCTGGATTGGCAAACACACTTCATAAAACTGCATTTTCTTTTTTATTCTCCCCCGTGTTACATGCTTAACCTCTCCATGTGTAATTTCTCTTAACCTGCTGTCCCAGGAAGAGAATTTCATCTACAGGCTCTTTCTGTGTTTTTTTCCCTAGTCTGTCTTTCCCATTTCTTAGCTGTGTAACTGTTCCTTTACGCGCTCTATTTAAACGCCATCAATCTCATTTGAGCTCCTTGCTCCTGCTTCTGTTTTCTCCATCTCTCATACTGCCAGTTCTCTCTTTCTCTGTGGTTGGTGGCTACTTTCCTGAGCTTCCGAAGCCACGTGGTTCCTGCCTCTTGTTGTCAGACTTGAATTGGAAAAGGAACCATATTAACAAGCCTTTACCACTCACACACGGTGGAAGTTTATACTTTAATTCAGTGAGCTAAGAAAAGCGTGTTGTGGGTCCCCTACGAGCCATGGTGCTTGCTTCATCATGATTTGGCACCAGTCATTAGCCGCAGCTCTGCTAATGAGCCACTGAGGTCAGTTTCAATAATTACTCAAAAACATAACCATGCAGCCCACCCCTCAACTGTGTATTTATCTTGCTTTTCTGCTGTTTGTGTGATTAGCTGGGAGGAGCTCACGGCGACATCCTCCCTATACAAGTGTAGATGGATCACTCTCTAACTCTTTCTTGCTTCACATACAAATGGCTTGAAAGGTGCAGGGAAGATGCAGGTCTAATAGACAGAATAGAAGGTCTGTTCCAGGTGGGTTTCTCTGCATTGGTGTCCCATCACAGGTCCGCAAGTGTAATGTGTGATCTTTTACTCCTGGCATTTCACAAGCAGGCGGCCAGGAAACGGTTTCAGCCTATCAACCACTGAGGAGACGCAGCCTCTGAATGAGGAATGAGGAAGCAATGAATACATCCAGCCTATCACAGGAACAGCCCTGAGTGTTCCGAATTTTAAATTCTCCATGTCACTGTTTGTCGTTGAGCCCAAGTAGCTCGCCGTGATTGTATAGTGGTTAGTACTCTGCGTTGTGGCCGCAGCAACCTCGGTTCGAATCTGAGTCACGGCATTGTGGTTGGCAATGTCATGGCAGTTGGGTGTTAATTTTACAGAATTAGCAAATGTACCAGTAGTTTTTGTAAAATGTCTATTAAAAACAGATCCTTTCAAATATTTAAACCATCTAACAACAAATGATTTAAACTCGCATGATTATAAGCTGTAGCTATAATGTATTTACTTACATAAATTATCATTCTTGAACCTATTGGGGGTGGAGGGGGAGCAGAGCTCACCCCCCAGGTGCAGTTGAGTGACCTGTGTTGTGGCTCTCTAGAGGGAAGGCACAAATTTTGCTGTCACCCAGCCCAATCCAGACGAGTATTGGGGCCAGGTTTCAGGCAAATAGAGCAGTAAGTGCAGAGAAATGTTCACTCTCTAAAAGTGGCATTTCTAAAATAGTAAAGTTAAATCCAACCTCACCAGTAAGTAGGATTTTCAATAAATAAATAAAGCTACTCCTCTCCGATATGGAATTACCAAATGAAAAGTATAGGGGAACACCCGGAGCTAACCTATGAGAGGGGTAGACCTCACAGTAGTGAAACATGAAATAGACTGTTTGGTACCTACAGGACATGCGAACCACCAAAGTACATATCTTATTTTTTACTTACATAGCATCATGCACCTAGGACTACCTAGGGCCTACCTTAGGGGTAAATTATATGTAATAAAAGGGGAGTTTAAGGCTTGGCAAGTAGGCTGGGACTCCCCTGGGAGACCCCTGGTCTATGCCCAGAACCATAACTCTGCCAGTCGAGTACTTACCTAAAAGCCGATAACTCACTTTTCTTCCATAGGCTAACATTGAGTGGTTTCACTTGGAAATTCTTCTAAGTGGTGTGGAGTTTTGGAACTTTAAAATATTCATCTAAAATCAGCCGGACAACGAATTCTGATTTACTCACCCGTTATCAGGAGAGACCTCAGTGCTGCATCTTGGAGCTCAGTACTGACCCTGAAAAGTAATTTTTACCGTACTTACCAGTAACTCGAATTTCCTTCCATCAATCTCATTTGAGCTCCTTGCTCCTGCTTCTGTTTTCTCCATCTCTCATACTGCCAGTTCTCTCTTTCTCTGTGGTTGGTGGCTACTTTCCTGAGCTTCCGAAGCCACGTGGTTCCTGCCTCTTGTTGTCAGACTTGAATTGGAAAAGGAACCATATTAACAAGCCTTTACCACTCACACACGGTGGAAGTTTATACTTTAATTCAGTGAGCTAAGAAAAGCGTGTTGTGGGTCCCCTACGAGCCATGGTGCTTGCTTCATCATGATTTGGCACCAGTCATTAGCCGCAGCTCTGCTAATGAGCCACTGAGGTCAGTTTCAATAATTACTCAAAAACATAACCATGCAGCCCACCCCTCAACTGTGTATTTATCTTGCTTTTCTGCTGTTTGTGTGATTAGCTGGGAGGAGCTCACGGCGACATCCTCCCTATACAAGTGTAGATGGATCACTCTCTAACTCTTTCTTGCTTCACATACAAATGGCTTGAAAGGTGCAGGGAAGATGCAGGTCTAATAGACAGAATAGAAGGTCTGTTCCAGGTGGGTTTCTCTGCATTGGTGTCCCATCACAGGTCCGCAAGTGTAATGTGTGATCTTTTACTCCTGGCATTTCACAAGCAGGCGGCCAGGAAACGGTTTCAGCCTATCAACCACTGAGGAGACGCAGCCTCTGAATGAGGAATGAGGAAGCAATGAATACATCCAGCCTATCACAGGAACAGCCCTGAGTGTTCCGAATTTTAAATTCTCCATGTCACTGTTTGTCGTTGAGCCCAAGTAGCTCGCCGTGATTGTATAGTGGTTAGTACTCTGCGTTGTGGCCGCAGCAACCTCGGTTCGAATCTGAGTCACGGCATTGTGGTTGGCAATGTCATGGCAGTTGGGTGTTAATTTTACAGAATTAGCAAATGTACCAGTAGTTTTTGTAAAATGTCTATTAAAAACAGATCCTTTCAAATATTTAAACCATCTAACAACAAATGATTTAAACTCGCATGATTATAAGCTGTAGCTATAATGTATTTACTTACATAAATTATCATTCTTGAACCTATTGGGGGTGGAGGGGGAGCAGAGCTCACCCCCCAGGTGCAGTTGAGTGACCTGTGTTGTGGCTCTCTAGAGGGAAGGCACAAATTTTGCTGTCACCCAGCCCAATCCAGAGGAGTATTGGGGCCAGGTTTCAGGCAAATAGAGCAGTAAGTGCAGAGAAATGTTCACTCTCTAAAAGTGGCATTTCTAAAATAGTAAAGTTAAATCCAACCTCACCAGTAAGTAGGATTTTCAATAAATAAATAAAGCTACTCCTCTCCGATATGGAATTACCAAATGAAAAGTATAGGGGAACACCCGGAGCTAACCTATGAGAGGGGTAGACCTCACAGTAGTGAAAAATGAAATAGACTGTTTGGTACCTACAGGACATGCGAACCACCAAAGTACATATCTTATTTTTTACTTACATAGCATCATGCACCTAGGACTACCTAGGGCCTACCTTAGGGGTAAATTATATGTAATAAAAGGGGAGTTTAAGGCTTGGCAAGTAGGCTGGGACTCCCCTGGGAGACCCCTGAGTCTATGCCCAGAACCATAACTCTGCCAGTCGAGTACTTACCTAAAAGCCGATAACTCACTTTTCTTCCATAGGCTAACATTGAGTGGTTTCACTTGGAAATTCTTCTAAGTGGTGTGGAGTTTTGGAACTTTAAAATATTCATCTAAAATCAGCCGGACAACGAATTCTGATTTACTCACCCGTTATCAGGAGAGACCTCAGTGCTGCATCTTGGAGCTCAGTACTGACCCTGAAAAGTAATTTTAACCGTACTTACCAGTAACTCGAATTTCCTTCCATCAATCTCATTTGAGCTCCTTGCTCCTGCTTCTGTTTTCTCCATCTCTCATACTGCCAGTTCTCTCTTTCTCTGTGGTTGGTGGCTACTTTCCTGAGCTTCCGAAGCCACGTGGTTCCTGCCTCTTGTTGTCAGACTTGAATTGGAAAAGGAACCATATTAACAAGCCTTTACCACTCACACACGGTGGAAGTTTATACTTTAATTCAGTGAGCTAAGAAAAGCGTGTTGTGGGTCCCCTACGAGCCATGGTGCTTGCTTCATCATGATTTGGCACCAGTCATTAGCCGCAGCTCTGCTAATGAGCCACTGAGGTCAGTTTCAATAATTACTCAAAAACATAACCATGCAGCCCACCCCTCAACTGTGTATTTATCTTGCTTTTCTGCTGTTTGTGTGATTAGCTGGGAGGAGCTCACGGCGACATCCTCCCTATACAAGTGTAGATGGATCACTCTCTAACTCTTTCTTGCTTCACATACAAATGGCTTGAAAGGTGCAGGGAAGATGCAGGTCTAATAGACAGAATAGAAGGTCTGTTCCAGGTGGGTTTCTCTGCATTGGTGTCCCATCACAGGTCCGCAAGTGTAATGTGTGATCTTTTACTCCTGGCATTTCACAAGCAGGCGGCCAGGAAACGGTTTCAGCCTATCAACCACTGAGGAGACGCAGCCTCTGAATGAGGAATGAGGAAGCAATGAATACATCCAGCCTATCACAGGAACAGCCCTGAGTGTTCCGAATTTTAAATTCTCCATGTCACTGTTTGTCGTTGAGCCCAAGTAGCTCGCCGTGATTGTATAGTGGTTAGTACTCTGCGTTGTGGCCGCAGCAACCTCGGTTCGAATCTGCGTCACGGCATTGTGGTTGGCAATGTCATGGCAGTTGGGTGTTAATTTTACAGAATTAGCAAATGTACCAGTAGTTTTTGTAAAATGTCTATTAAAAACAGATCCTTTCAAATATTTAAACCATCTAACAACAAATGATTTAAACTCGCATGATTATAAGCTGTAGCTATAATGTATTTACTTACATAAATTATCATTCTTGAACCTATTGGGGGTGGAGGGGGAGCAGAGCTCACCCCCCAGGTGCAGTTGAGTGACCTGTGTTGTGGCTCTCTAGAGGGAAGGCACAAATTTTGCTGTCACCCAGCCCAATCCAGAGGAGTATTGGGGCCAGGTTTCAGGCAAATAGAGCAGTAAGTGCAGAGAAATGTTCACTCTCTAAAAGTGGCATTTCTAAAATAGTAAAGTTAAATCCAACCTCACCAGTAAGTAGGATTTTCAATAAATAAATAAAGCTACTCCTCTCCGATATGGAATTACCAAATGAAAAGTAAAGGGGAACACCCGGAGCTAACCTATGAGAGGGGTAGACCTCACAGTAGTGAAAAATGAAATAGACTGTTTGGTACCTACAGGACATGCGAACCACCAAAGTACATATCTTATTTTTTACTTACATAGCATCATGCACCTAGGACTACCTAGGGCCTACCTTAGGGGTAAATTATATGTAATAAAAGGGGAGTTTAAGGCTTGGCAAGTAGGCTGGGACTCCCCTGGGAGACCCCTGAGTCTATGCCCAGAACCATAACTCTGCCAGTCGAGTACTTACCTAAAAGCCGATGACTCACTTTTCTTCCATAGGCTAACATTGAGTGGTTTCACTTGGAAATTCTTCTAAGTGGTGTCGATTTTGCAAACATGTAAATATTCCTTAAAAATCGCCTGTATAACTTAAACGCAGTTTCTCAACTGCTTACAGGTGGTACAGTAGTGCTGGATCTAGGATCCAACACTGACCTAGAAAAAGTAACCATAACCCCACTTACCTGCTAAGTGAATTTCCTTCCATAGGATAACATTGGTAATTTGATCAGCAAAAGTTTCTAAGTGTCAACTTTTAAAATAGCAAAATATTTCTTAAAAATCACAACAGTAACTAAAACGAATTTACTCACTTGTTTCCAAGAACTGTCCCAGGACTGAATCTAGGATCCAGTCCTGGATTTAGAAAAGTAATCCTGAAAGTAATTAATTGCATATAACTTAAAATTCCCATTGAGCTCAATGTGTTATTGTGATTCAAATTGTGTTCACTATTGCAATAAACTGTAACTATTACCTGCAAAAGTCAATTGCCTATTGCAAAGTATTTAACTAAAGCATCTCATTCTGAGAAAGTATATTTTGATACCTATTGTTGGTTCTAAAATAAAACAACAATATCTTTTTTATGCAAACCAATGGCCTAGAGTTCAGTTCTTGAGTGTGTGAGACCATTTGCTGACTGAGTGTGTACAACAAATGTTTTACACTGTACTCTGATACTGCCTTACTGCTCGGCAAGCTACCACTTTAGAGAGTAAGGTTATATCTAACTTTAGCCTCTGCCAAACCTCTGGGGACTGGGGACTCTGTGCACACTGTACCTATTTGGGAACAGTATATACAGAGCCACTTTCTCACAGTAGTGATAAAGTGATTAGAGTCCTAAGGCCAACATAAAGATACAGCAAAACGTGAGGTGAAAAGCAAAAAGGTTGCTGGTAGGCCACCTTAAGGATGCCAGGTCTAACAAAAATGAACTAAGGATAACATGAGTAAAACATCAGGTTTCTCTACTGCATTTGGTGAGACAAGTGGGCCTTCTTTTATCTTCCATTCAAGCAATCTTTGACAGACCCCTTTATTATAGAGCTTTTCAAGGATTAAAGATAAGGCACTTACAAAGGAGTCCCAAATACTCAGAGATGGTTGAATTCTGTAATATGGGTCATAGACTAAAAGCAGCGCAAAAACAGAGTGCAACAGGGTCCAAAAAATTGAGTGCCACAAGAGAGTTTGAATGCAAGCGTATCCTTTTACAGATCCAGAGATATACTCATGCAATTTTTGTTTTTAGGACAGAACGTGCATGATGAAAAAAACATTGTTTTTAAAAAGCGCATTGCAGAATATCAGTACTTTGATGTGGGAAAACTTCAAAACTTTCAAACAAAATATTTGCATGCAGCTTACAGTGAGTTGTTGTGGCCGAGTGGTTAAGGCGATGGACTACAAATCCATTGGGGTATCCCCGCGCAGGTTCGAATCCTGCCAACAACGAGAATCTTTTTATTATGGGCTACAATTTCAGAAGTTAACCTTTAGTATTTCTTCCATTTCAGTTTTATAAATAGGTGGCTTATTTTTGTGTCACTATTGCCTCTCGACATATTTGTTATCGCTACCTCTTTCATGTCTTTGCTACACCTCATTCCTACTTTAGCACTGGTGTAAACGCTTCAAATTATTATACTGTTGCTCTCTCATTCATACCTGCGCATGCACTTGAAAGTTACTTTACCAATAAAAGACGCAAAGAGAGAAATAGAACAAAAGTGCTGGCTGGATTGGCAAACACACTTCATAAAACTGCATTTTCTTTTTTATTCTCCTCCGTGTTACATGCTTAACCTCTCCATGTGTAATTTCTCTTAACCTGCTGTCCCAGGAAGAGAATTTCATCTACAGGCTCTTTCTGTGTTTTTTTCCCTAGTCTGTCTTTCCCATTTCTTAGCTGTGTAACTGTTCATTTACGCGCTCTATTTAAACGCCATCAATCTCATTTGAGCTCCTTGCTCCTGCTTCTGTTTTCTCCATCTCTCATACTGCCAGTTCTCTCTTTCTCTGTGGTTGGTGGCTACTTTCCTGAGCTTCCGAAGCCACGTGGTTCCTGCCTCTTGTTGTCAGACTTGAATTGGAAAAGGAACCATATTAACAAGCCTTTACCACTCACACACGGTGGAAGTTTATACTTTAATTCAGTGAGCTAAGAAAAGCGTGTTGTGGGTCCCCTACGAGCCATGGTGCTTGCTTCATCATGATTTGGCACCAGTCATTAGCCGCAGCTCTGCTAATGAGCCACTGAGGTCAGTTTCAATAATTACTCAAAAACATAACCATGCAGCCCACCCCTCAACTGTGTATTTATCTTGCTTTTCTGCTGTTTGTGTGATTAGCTGGGAGGAGCTCACGGCGACATCCTCCCTATACAAGTGTAGATGGATCACTCTCTAACTCTTTCTTGCTTCACATACAAATGGCTTGAAAGGTGCAGGGAAGATGCAGGTCTAATAGACAGAATAGAAGGTCTGTTCCAGGTGGGTTTCTCTGCATTGGTGTCCCATCACAGGTCCGCAAGTGTAATGTGTGATCTTTTACTCCTGGCATTTCACAAGCAGGCGGCCAGGAAACGGTTTCAGCCTATCAACCACTGAGGAGACGCAGCCTCTGAATGAGGAATGAGGAAGCAATGAATACATCCAGCCTATCACAGGAACAGCCCTGAGTGTTCCGAATTTTAAATTCTCCATGTCACTGTTTGTCGTTGAGCCCAAGTAGCTCGCCGTGATCGTATAGTGGTTAGTACTCTGCGTTGTGGCCGCAGCAACCTCGGTTCGAATCCGAGTCACGGCATTGTGGTTGGCAATGTCATGGCAGTTGGGTGTTAATTTTACAGAATTAGCAAATGTACCAGTAGTTTTTGTAAAATGTCTATTAAAAACAGATCCTTTCAAATATTTAAACCATCTAACAACAAATGATTTAAACTCGCATGATTATAAGCTGTAGCTATAATGTATTTACTTACATAAATTATCATTCTTGAACCTATTGGGGGTGGAGGGGGAGCAGAGCTCACCCCCCAGGTGCAGTTGAGTGACCTGTGTTGTGGCTCTCTAGAGGGAAGGCACAAATTTTGCTGTCACCCAGCCCAATCCAGACGAGTATTGGGGCCAGGTTTCAGGCAAATAGAGCAGTAAGTGCAGAGAAATGTTCACTCTCTAAAAGTGGCATTTCTAAAATAGTAAAGTTAAATCCAACCTCACCAGTAAGTAGGATTTTCAATAAATAAATAAAGCTACTCCTCTCCGATATGGAATTACCAAATGAAAAGTATAGGGGAACACCCGGAGCTAACCTATGAGAGGGGTAGACCTCACAGTAGTGAAAAATGAAATAGACTGTTTGGTACCTACAGGACATGCGAACCACCAAAGTACATATCTTATTTTTTACTTACATAGCATCATGCACCTAGGACTACCTAGGGCCTACCTTAGGGGTAAATTATATGTAATAAAAGGGGAGTTTAAGGCTTGGCAAGTAGGCTGGGACTCCCCTGGGAGACCCCTGAGTCTATGCCCAGAACCATAACTCTGCCAGTCGAGTACTTACCTAAAAGCCGATGACTCACTTTTCTTCCATAGGCTAACATTGAGTGGTTTCACTTGGAAATTCTTCTAAGTGGTGTCGATTTTGCAAACATGTAAATATTCCTTAAAAATCGCCTGTATAACTTAAACGCAGTTTCTCAACTGCTTACAGGTGGTACAGTAGTGCTGGATCTAGGATCCAACACTGACCTAGAAAAAGTAACCATAACCCCACTTACCTGCTCAGTGAATTTCCTTCCATAGGATAACATTGGTAATTTGATCAGCATAAGTTTCTAAGTGTCAACTTTTAAAATAGCAAAATATTGCTTAAAAATCACAACAGTAACTAAAACGAATTTACTCACTTGTTTCCAAGAACTGTCCCAGGACTGAATCTAGGATCCAGTCCTGGATTTAGAAAAGTAATCCTGAAAGTAATTAATTGCATATAACTTAAAATTCCCATTGAGCTCAATGTGTTATTGTGATTCAAATTGTGTTCACTATTGCAATAAACTGTAACTATTACCTGCAAAAGTCAATTGCCTATTGCAAAGTATTTAACTAAAGCATCTCATTCTGAGAAAGTATATTTTGATACCTATTGTTGGTTCTAAAATAAAACAACAATATCTTTTTTATGCAAACCAATGGCCTAGAGTTCAGTTCTTGAGTGTGTGAGACCATTTGCTGACTGAGTGTGTACAACAAATGTTTTACACTGTACTCTGATACTGCCTTACTGCTCGGCAAGCTACCACTTTAGAGAGTAAGGTTATATCTAACTTTAGCCTCTGCCAAACCTCTGGGGACTGGGGACTCTGTGCACACTGTACCTATTTGGGAACAGTATATACAGAGCCACTTTCTCACAGTAGTGATAAAGTGATTAGAGTCCTAAGGCCAACATAAAGATACAGCAAAACGTGAGGTGAAAAGCAAAAAGGTTGCTGGTAGGCCACCTTAAGGATGCCAGGTCTAACAAAAATGAACTAAGGATAACATGAGTAAAACATCAGGTTTCTCTACTGCATTTGGTGAGACAAGTGGGCCTTCTTTTATCTTCCATTCAAGCAATCTTTGACAGACCCCTTTATTATAGAGCTTTTCAAGGATTAAAGATAAGGCACTTACAAAGGAGTCCCAAATACTCAGAGATGGTTGACTTCTGTAATATGGGTCATAGACTAAAAGCAGCGCAAAAACAGAGTGCAACAGGGTCCAAAAAATTGAGTGCCACAAGAGAGTTTGAATGCAAGCGTATCCTTTTACAGATCCAGAGATATACTCATGCAATTTTTGTTTTTAGGACAGAACGTGCATGATGAAAAAAACATTGTTTTTAAAAAGCGCATTGCAGAATATCAGTACTTTGATGTGGGAAAACTTCAAAACTTTCAAACAAAATATTTGCATGCAGCTTACAGTAAGTTGTTGTGGCCGAGTGCTTAAGGCGATGGACTAGAAATCCATTGGGGTATCCCCGCGCAGGTTCGAATCCTGCCAACAACGAGAATCTTTTTATTATGGGCTACAATTTCAGAAGTTAACCTTTAGTATTTCTTCCATTTCAGTTTTATAAATAGGTGGCTTATTTTTGCGTCACTATTGCCTCTCGACATATTTGTTATCGCTACCTCTTTCATGTCTTTGCTACACCTCATTCCTACTTTAGCACTGGTGTAAACGCTTCAAATTATTATACTGTTGCTCTCTCATTCATACCTGCGCATGCACTTGAAAGTTACTTTACCAATAAAAGACGCAAAGAGAGAAATAGAACAAAAGTGCTGGCTGGATTGGCAAACACACTTCATAAAACTGCATTTTCTTTTTTATTCTCCCCCGTGTTACATGCTTAACCTCTCCATGTGTAATTTCTCTTAACCTGCTGTCCCAGGAAGAGAATTTCATCTACAGGCTCTTTCTGTGTTTTTTTCCCTAGTCTGTCTTTCCCATTTCTTAGCTGTGTAACTGTTCCTTTACGCGCTCTATTTAAACGCCATCAATCTCATTTGAGCTCCTTGCTCCTGCTTCTGTTTTCTCCATCTCTCATACTGCCAGTTCTCTCTTTCTCTGTGGTTGGTGGCTACTTTCCTGAGCTTCCGAAGCCACGTGGTTCCTGCCTCTTGTTGTCAGACTTGAATTGGAAAAGGAACCATATTAACAAGCCTTTACCACTCACACACGGTGGAAGTTTATACTTTAATTCAGTGAGCTATGAAAAGCTTGTTGTGGGTCCCCTACGAGCCATGGTGCTTGCTTCATCATGATTTGGCACCAGTCATTAGCCGCAGCTCTGCTAATGAGCCACTGAGGTCAGTTTCAATAATTACTCAAAAACATAACCATGCAGCCCACCCCTCAACTGTGTATTTATCTTGCTTTTCTGCTGTTTGTGTGATTAGCTGGGAGGAGCTCACGGCGACATCCTCCCTATACAAGTGTAGATAGATCACTCTCTAACTCTTTCTTGCTTCACATACAAATGGCTTGAAAGGTGCAGGGAAGATGCAGGTCTAATAGACAGAATAGAAGGTCTGTTCCAGGTGGGTTTCTCTGCATTGGTGTCCCATCACAGGTCTGCAAGTGTAATGTGTGATCTTTTACTCCTGGCATTTCACAAGCAGGCGGCCAGGAAACGGTTTCAGCCTATCAACCACTGAGGAGACGCAGCCTCTGAATGAGGAATGAGGAAGCAATGAATACATCCAGCCTATCACAGGAACAGCCCTGAGTGTTCCGAATTTTAAATTCTCCATGTCACTGCTTGTCGTTGAGCCCAAGTAGCTCGCCGTGATCGTATAGTGGTTAGTACTCTGCGTTGTGGCTGCAGCAACCTCGGTTTGAATCCGAGTCACGGCATTGTGGTTGGCAATGTCATGGCATTTGGGTGTGAATTTTACAGAATTAGCAAATGTACCAGTAGTTTTTGTAAAATGTCTATTAAAAACAGATCCTTTCAAATATTTAAACCATCTAACAACAAATGATTTAAACTCGCATGATTATAAGCTGTAGCTATAATGTATTTACTTACATAAATTATCGTTCTTGAACCTATTGGGGGTGGAGGGGGAGCGGAGCTCACCCCCCAGGTGCAGTTGAGTGACCTGTGTTGTGGCTCTCTAGAGGGAAGGCACAAATTTTGCTGTCACCCAGCCCAATCCAGACGTGTATCGGGCCAGGTTTCAGGCAAATAGAGCAGTAAGTGCAGAGAAATATTCACTCTCTAAAAGTGGCATTTCTAAAATAGTAAAGTTAAATCCAACCTCACCAGTAAGTAGGATTTTCAATAAATAAATAAAGCTACTCCTCTCCGATATGGAATTACCAAATAAAAAGTATAGGGGAATACCCAGTGCTAACCTATGAGAGGGGTAGACCTCACAGTAGTGAAAAATGAAATAGACTGTTTGGTACTTACAGGACATGCGAACCACCAAAGTACATATCTTATTTTTTACTTACATAGCATCATGCACCTAGGACTACCTAGGGCCTACCTTAGGGGTAAATTATATGTAATAAAAGGGGAGTTTAAGGCTTGGCAAGTAGGCTGGGACTCCCCTGGGAGACCCCTGGTCTATGCCCAGAACCATAACTCTGCCAGTGGAGTACTTACCTAAAAGCCGATAACTCACTTTTCTTCCATAGGCTAACATTGAGTGGTTTCACTTGGAAATTCTTCTAAGTGGTGTGGAGTTTTGGAACTTTAAAATATTCATCCAAAATCAGCCGGACAACGAATTCTGATTTACTCACCCGTTATCAGGAGAGACCTCAGTGCTGCATCTTGGAGCTCAGTACTGACCCTGAAAAGTAATTTTAACCGTACTTACCAGTAACTCGAATTTCCTTCCATGGGATATCATTGCCTGCTTTTTGCTGAAAATGTTTTAAGTGTCGATTTTTGAAACTTACAAATATTCTTTAAAAATCGTACCAACTGTGAAAACGTAATTGTTTACCTGTTTTAGATAGATGTCCCAGTACTGAGCCTAGGAGCCCAGCACTGGATTACAAAAATAACGAGAACGTACTTTACCCGTAACTTGAATTTTCTTCCATAGGAAACCATTGACTGTTTTTCTGTGAAATTTCGTCTAAGTGTCGATTTTGCAAACATGTAAATATTCTTAAAAAAATCGCCTGTATAACTTAAACGCAGTTTCTCAACTGCTTACAGGTGGTACAGTAGTGCTGGATCTAGGATCCAACACTGACCTAGAAAAAGTAACCATAACCCCACTTACCTGCTAAGTGAATTTCCTTCCATAGGATAACATTGGTAATTTGATCAGCAAAAGTTTCTAAGTGTCAACTTTTAAAATAGCAAAATATTGCTTAAAAATCACAACAGTTACTAAAACGAATTTACTCACTTGTTTCCAAGAACTGTCCCAGGACTGAATCTAGGATCCAGTCCTGGATTTAGAAAAGTAATCCTGAAAGTAATTAATTGCATATAACTTAAAATTCCCATTGAGCTCAATGTATTATTGTGATTCAAATTGTGTTGCCTATTGCAATAAACTGTAACTATTACCTGCAAAAGTCAATTGCCTATTGCAAAGTATTTAACTAAAGCATCTCATTCTGAGAAAGTATATTTTGATACCTATTGTTGGTTCTAAAATAAAACAACAATATCTTTTTTATGCAAACCAATGGCCTAGAGTTCAGTTCTTGAGTGTGTGAGACCATTTGCTGACTGAGTGTGTACAACAAATGTTTTACACTGTACTCTGATACTGCCTTACTGCTCGGCAAGCTACCACTTTAGAGAGTAAGGTTATATCTAACTTTAGCCTCTGCCAAACCTCTGGGGACTGGGGACTCTGTGCACACTGTACCTATTTGGGAACAGTATATACAGAGCCACTTTCTCACAGTAGTGATAAAGTGATTAGAGTCCTAAGGCCAACATAAAGATACAGCAAAACGTGAGGTGAAAAGCAAAAAGGTTGCTGGTAGGCCACCTTAAGGATGCCAGGTCTAACAAAAATGAACTAAGGATAACATGAGTAAAACATCAGGTTTCTCTACTGCATTTGGTGAGACAAGTGGGCCTTCTTTTATCTTCCATTCAAGCAATCTTTGACAGACCCCTTTATTATAGAGCTTTTCAAGGATTAAAGATAAGGCACTTACAAAGGAGTCCCAAATACTCAGAGATGGTTGACTTCTGTAATATGGGTCATAGACTAAAAGCAGCGCAAAAACAGAGTGCAACAGGGTCCAAAAAATTGAGTGCCACAAGAGAGTTTGAATGCAAGCGTATCCTTTTACAGATCCAGAGATATACTCATGCAATTTTTGTTTTTAGGACAGAACATGCATGATGAAAAAAACATTGTTTTTAAAAAGCGCATTGCAGAATATCAGTACTTTGATGTGGGAAAACTTCAAAACTTTCAAACAAAATATTTGCATGCAGCTTACAGTAAGTTGTTGTGGCCGAGTGGTTAAGGCGATGGACTAGAAATCCATTGGGGTATCCCCGCGCAGTTTCGAATCCTGACAACAACGAGAATCTTTTTATTATGGGCTACAATTTCAGAAGTTAACCTTTAGTATTTCTTCCATTTCAGTTTTATAAATAGGTGGCTTATTTTTGTGTCACTATTGCCTCTCCACATATTTGTTATCGCTACCTCTTTCATGTCTTTGCTACACCTCATTCCTACTTTAGCACTGGTGTAAACGCTTCAAATTATTATACCGTTGCTCTCTCATTCATACCTGCGCATGCACTTGAAAGTTACTTTACCAATAAAAGACGCAAAGAGAGAAATAGAACAAAAGTGCTGGCTGGATTGGCAAACACACTTCATAAAACTGCATTTTCTTTTTTATTCTCCCCCGTGTTACATGCTTAACCTCTCCATGTGTAATTTCTCTTAACCTGCTGTCCCAGGAAGAGAATTTCATCTACAGGCTCTTTCTGTGTTTTTTTCCCTAGTCTGTCTTTCCCATTTCTTAGCTGTGTAACTGTTCCTTTACGCGCTCTATTTAAACGCCATCAATCTCATTTGAGCTCCTTGCTCCCGCTTCTGTTTTCTCCACCTCTCATACTGCCAGTTCTCTCTTTCTCTGTGGTTGGTGGCTACTTTCCTGAGCTTCCGAAGCCACGTGGTTCCTGCTTCTTGTTGTCAGACTTGAATTGGAAAAGGAACCATATTAACAAGCCTTTACCACTCACACACGGCGGAAGTTTATACTTTAATTCAGTGAGCTAAGAAAAGCGTGTTGTGGGTCCCCTACGAGCCATGGTGCTTGCTTCATCATGATTTGGCACCAGTCATTAGCCGCAGCTCTGCTAATGAGCCACTGAGGTCAGTTTCAATAATTACTCAAAAACATAACCATGCAGCCCACCCCTCAACTGTGTATTTATCTTGCTTTTCTGCTGTTCGTGTGATTAGCTGGGAGGAGCTCACGGCGACATCCTCCCTATAAAAGTGTAGATGGATCACTCTCTAACTCTTTCTTGCTTCACATACAAATGGCTTGAAAGGTGCAGGGAAGATGCAGGTCTAATAGACAGAATAGAAGGTCTGTTCCAGGTGGGTTTCTCTGCATTGGTGTCCCATCACAGGTCCGCAAGTGTAATGTGTGATCTTTGACTCCTGGCATTTCACAAGCAGGCGGCCAGGAAACGGTTTCAGCCTATCAACTACTGAGGAGACGCAGCCTCTGAATGAGGAATGAGGAAGCAATGAATACATCCAGCCTATCACAGGAACAGCCCTGAGTGTTCCGAATTATAAATTCTCCATGTCACTGTTTGTCGTTGAGCCCAAGTAGCTCGCCGTGATCGTATAGTGGTTAGTACTCTGCGTTGTGGCCGCAGCAACCTCGGTTCGAATCCGAGTCACGGCATTGTTGTTGGCAATGTCATGGCAGTTGGGTGTTAATTTTACAGAATTAGCAAATGTACCAGTAGTTTTTGTAAAATGTCTATTAAAAACAGATCCTTTCAAATATTTAAACCATCTAACAACAAATGATTTAAACTCGCATGATTATAAGCTGTAGCTATAATGTATTTACTTACATAAATTATTGTTCTTGAACCTATTGGGGGTGGAGGGGGAGCGGAGCTCACCCCCCAGGTGCAGTTGAGTGACCTGTGTTGTGGCTCTCTAGAGGGAAGGCACAAATTTTGCTGTCACCCAGCCCAATCCAGACGTGTATTGGGGCCAGGTTTCAGGCAAATAGAGCAGTAAGTGCAGAGAAATGTTCACTCTCTAAAAGTGGCATTTCTAAAATAGTAAAGTTAAATCCAACCTCACCAGTAAGTAGGATTTTCAATAAATAAATAAAGCTACTCCTCTCCGATATGGAATTACCAAATAAAAAGTATAGGGGAATACCCAGAGCTAACCTATGAGAGGGGTAGACCTCACAGTAGTGAAAAATGAAATAGACTGTTTGGTACTTACAGGACATGCGAACCACCAAAGTTTATCTTATTTTTTACTTACATAGCATCATGCACCTAGGACTACCTAGGGCCTACCTTAGGGGTAAATTATATGTACTAAAAGGGGAGTTTAAGGCTTGGCAAGTAGGCTGGGACTCCCCTGGGAGACCCCTGAGTCTATGCCCAGAACCATAACTCTGCCAGTCGAGTACTTACCTAAAAGCCGATAACTCACTTTTCTTCCATAGGCTAACATTGAGTGGTTTCACTTGGAAATTCTTCTAAGTGGTGTGGAGTTTTGGAACTTTAAAATATTCATCTAAAATCAGCCGAACAACGAATTCTGATTTACTCACCCGTTATCAGGAGAGACCTCAGTGCTGCATCTTGGAGCTCAGTACTGACCCTGAAAAGTAATTTTAACCGTACTTACCAGTAACTCGAATGTCCTTCCATGGGATATCATTGCCTGCTTTTTGCTCAAAATTTTCTAAGTGTCGATTTTTGAAACTTACAAATATTCTTTAAAAATCATACCAACTGTGAAAACGTAATTGTTTACCTGTTTTGGATAGATGTCCCAGTACTGAGCCTAGGAGCCCAGCACTGGATTACAAAAGTAACGAGAACGTACTTTACCCGTAACTTGAATTTTTTTCCATAGGAAACCATTGACTGTTTTTCTGTGAAATTTCTTCTAAGTGTCGATTTTGCAAACATGTAAATATTCCTTAAAAATCGCCTGTATAACTTAAACGCAGTTTCTCAACTGCTTACAGGTGGTACAGTAGTGCTGGATCTAGGATCCAACACTGACCTAGAAAAAGTAACCATAACCCCACTTACCTGCTAAGTGAATTTCCTTCCATAGGATAACATTGGTAATTTGATCAGCAAAAGTTTCTAAGTGTCAACTTTTAAAATAGCAAAATATTTCTTAAAAATCACAACAGTAACTAAAACGAATTTACTCACTTGTTTCCAAGAACTGTCCCAGGACTGAATCTAGGATCCAGTCCTGGATTTAGAAAAGTAATCCTGAAAGTAATTAATTGCATATAACTTAAAATTCCCATTGAGCTCAATGTGTTATTGTGATTCAAATTGTGTTCACTATTGCAATAAACTGTAACTATTACCTGCAAAAGTCAATTGCCTATTGCAAAGTATTTAACTAAAGCATCTCATTCTGAGAAAGTATATTTTGATACCTATTGTTGGTTCTAAAATAAAACAACAATATCTTTTTTATGCAAACCAATGGCCTAGAGTTCAGTTCTTGAGTGTGTGAGACCATTTGCTGACTGAGTGTGTACAACAAATGTTTTACACTGTACTCTGATACTGCCTTACTGCTCGGCAAGCTACCACTTTAGAGAGTAAGGTTATATCTAACTTTAGCCTCTGCCAAACCTCTGGGGACTGGGGACTCTGTGCACACTGTACCTATTTGGGAACAGTATATACAGAGCCACTTTCTCACAGTAGTGATAAAGTGATTAGAGTCCTAAGGCCAACATAAAGATACAGCAAAACGTGAGGTGAAAAGCAAAAAGGTTGCTGGTAGGCCACCTTAAGGATGCCAGGTCTAACAAAAATGAACTAAGGATAACATGAGTAAAACATCAGGTTTCTCTACTGCATTTGGTGAGACAAGTGGGCCTTCTTTTATCTTCCATTCAAGCAATCTTTCACAGACCCCTTTATTATAGAGCTTTTCAAGGATTAAAGATAAGGCACTTACAAAGGAGTCCCAAATACTCAGAGATGGTTGACTTCTGTAATATGGGTCATAGACTAAAAGCAGCGCAAAAACAGAGTGCAACAGGGTCCAAAAAATTGAGTGCCTCAAGAGAGTTTGAATGCAAGCGTATCCTTTTACAGATCCAGAGATATACTCATGCAATTTTTGTTTTTAGGACAGAACGTGCATGATGAAAAAAACATTGTTTTTAAAAAGCGCATTGCAGAATATCAGTACTTTGATGTGGGAAAACTTCAAAACTTTCAAACAAAATATTTGCATGCAGCTTACAGTAAGTTGTTGTGGCCGAGTGGTTAAGGCGATGGACTAGAAATCCATTGGGGTATCCCCGCGCAGGTTTGAATCCAGCCAACAACGAGAATCTTTTTATTATGGGCTACAATTTCAGAAGTTAACCTTTAGTATTTCTTCCATTTCAGTTTTATAAATAGGTGGCTTATTTTTGTGTCACTATTGCCTCTCCACATATTTGTTATCGCTACCTCTTTCATGTCTTTGCTACACCTCATTCCTACTTTAGCACTGGTGTAAACGCTTCAAATTATTATACTGTTGCTCTCTCATTCATACCTGCGCATGCACTTGAAAGTTACTTTACCAATAAAAGACGCAAAGAGAGAAATAGAACAAAAGTGCTGGCTGGATTGGCAAACACACTTCATAAAACTGCATTTTCTTTTTTATTCTCCCCCGTGTTACATGCTTAACCTCTCCATGTGTAATTTCTCTTAACCTGCTGTCCCAGGAAGAGAATTTCATCTACAGGCTCTTTCTGTGTTTTTTTCCCTAGTCTGTCTTTCCCATTTCTTAGCTGTGTAACTGTTCCTTTACGCGCTCTATTTAAACGCCATCAATCTCATTTGAGCTCCTTGCTCCCGCTTCTGTTTTCCCCATCTCTCATACTGCCAGTTCTCTCTTTCTCTGTGGTTGGTGGCTACTTTCCTGAGCTTCCGAAGCCACGTGGTTCCTGCCTCTTGTTGTCAGACTTGAATTGGAAAAGGAACCATATTAACAAGCCTTTACCACTCACACACGGTGGAAGTTTATACTTTAATTCAGTGAGCTAAGAAAAGCGTGTTGTGGGTCCCCTACGAGCCATGGTGCTTGCTTCATCATGATTTGGCACCAGTCATTAGCCGCAGCTCTGCTAATGAGCCACTGAGTTCAGTTTCAATAATTACTCAAAAACATAACCATGCAGCCCACCCCTCAACTGTGTATTTATCTTGCTTTTCTGCTGTTCGTGTGATTAGCTGGGAGGAGCTCACGGCGACATCCTCCCTATAAAAGTGTAGATGGATCACTCTCTAACTCTTTCTTGCTTCACATAAAAATGGCTTGAAAGGTGCAGGGAAGATGCAGGTCAAATAGACAGAATAGAAGGTCTGTTCCAGGTGGGTTTCTCTGCATTGGTGTCCCATCACAGGTCCGCAAGTGTAATGTGTGATCTTTGACTCCTGGCATTTCACAAGCAGGCGGCCAGGAAACGGTTTCAGCCTATCAACCACTGAGGAGACGCAGCCTCTGAATGAGGAATGAGGAAGCAATGAATACATCCAGCCTATCACAGGAACAGCCCTGAGTGTTCCGAATTATAAATTCTCCATGTCACTGTTTGTCGTTGAGCCCAAGTAGCTCGCCGTGATCGTATAGTGGTTAGTACTCTGCGTTGTGGCTGCAGCAACCTCGGTTCGAATCCGAGTCACGGCATTGTGGTTGGCAATGTCATGGCAGTTGGGTGTTAATTTTACAGAATTAGCAAATGTACCAGTAGTTTTTGTAAAATGTCTATTAAAAACAGATCCTTTCAAATATTTAAACCATCTAACAACAAATGATTTAAACTCGCATGATTATAAGCTGTAGCTATAATGTATTTACTTACATAAATTATCGTTCTTGAACCTATTGGGGGTGGAGGGGGAGCGGAGCTCACCCCCCAGGTGCAGTTGAGTGACCTGTGTTGTGGCTCTCTAGAGGGAAGGCACACATTTTGCTGTCACCCAGCCCAATCCAGACGTGTATTGGGGCCAGGTTTCAGGCAAATAGAGCAGTAAGTGCAGAGAAATATTCACTCTCTAAAAGTGGCATTTCTAAAATAGTAAAGTTAAATCCAACCTCACCAGTAAGTAGGATTTTCAATAAATAAATAAAGCTACTCCTCTCCGATATGGAATTACCAAATAAAAAGTATAGGGGAATACCCAGAGCTAACCTATGAGAGGGGTAGACCTCACAGTAGTGAAAAATGAAATAGACTGTTTGGTACTTACAGGACATGCGAACCACCAAAGTACAAATCTTATTTTTTACTTACATAGCATCATGCACCTAGGACTACCTAGGGCCTACCTTAGGGGTAAATTATATGTAATAAAAGGGGAGTTTAAGGCTTGACAAGTAGGCTGGGACTCCCCTGGGAGACCCCTGAGTCTATGCCCAGAACCATAACTCTGCCAGTCGAGTACTTACCTAAAAGCCGATAACTCACTTTTCTTCCATAGGCTAACATTGAGTGGTTTCACTTGGAAATTCTTCTAAGTGGTGTGGAGTTTTGGAACTTTAAAATATTCATCTAAAATCAGCCGGACAACGAATTCTGATTTACTCACCCGTTATCAGGAGAGACCTCAGTGCTGCAACTTGGAGCTCAGTACTGACCCTGAAAAGTAATTTTAACCGTACTTACCAGTAACTCGAATTTCCTTCCATGGGATATCATTGCCTGCTTTTTGCTGAAAATGTTCTAAGTGTCGATTTTTGAAACTTACAAATATTCTTTAAAAATCGTACCAACTGTGAAAACGTAATTGTTTACCTGTTTTAGATAGATGCCCCAGTACTGAGCCTAGGAGCCCAGCACTGGATTACAAAAATAACGAGAACGTACTTTACCCGTAACTTGAATTTTCTTCCATAGGAAACCATTGACTGTTTTTCTGTGAAATTTCTTCTAAGTGTCGATTTTGCAAACATGTAAATATTCTTAAAAAAATCGCCTGTGTAACTTAAACGCAGTTTCTCAACTGCTTACAGGTGGTACAGTAGTGCTGGATCTAGGATCCAACACTGACCTAGAAAAAGTAACCATAACCCCACTTACCTGCTAAGTGAATTTCCTTCCATAGGATAACATTGGTAATTTGATCAGCAAAAGTTTCTAAGTGTCAACTTTTAAAATAGCAAAATATTGCTTAAAAATCACAACAGTTACTAAAACGAATTCACGCACTTGTTTCCAAGAACTGTCCCAGGACTGAATCTAGGCTCCAGTCCTGGATTTAGAAAAGTAATCCTGAAAGTAATTATTTGCATATAACTTAAAATTCCCATTGAGCTCAATGTATTATTGTGATTCAAATTGTGTTGCCTATTGCAATAAACTGTAACTATTACCTGCAAAAGTCAATTGCAAAGTATTTAACTAAAGCATCTCATTCTGAGAAAGTATATTTTGATGCCTATTGTTGGTTCTAAAATAAAACAACAATATCTTTTTTATGCAAACCAATGGCCTAGAGTTCAGTTCTTGAGTGTGTGAGACCATTTGCTGACTGAGTGTGTACAACAAATGTTTTACACTGTACTCTGATACTGCCTTACTGCTCGGCAAGCTACCACTTTAGAGAGTAAGGTTATATCTAACTTTAGCCTCTGCCAAACCTCTGGGGACTGGGGACTCTGTGCACACTGTACCTATTTGGGAACAGTATATACAGAGCCACTTTCTCACAGTAGTGATAAAGTGATTAGAGTCCTAAGGCCAACATAAAGATACAGCAAAACGTGAGGTGAAAAGCAAAAAGGTTGCTGGTAGGCCACCTTAAGGATGCCAGGTCTAACAAAAATGAACTAAGGATAACATGAGTAAAACATCAGGTTTCTCTACTGCATTTGGTGAGACAAGTGGGCCTTCTTTTATCTTCCATTCAAGCAATCTTTCACAGACCCCTTTATTATAGAGCTTTTCAAGGATATACTCATGCAATTTTTGTTTTTAGGACAGAACGTGCATGATGAAAAAAACATTGTTTTTAAAAAGCGCATTGCAGAATATCAGTACTTTGATGTGGGAAAACTTCAAAACTTTCAAACAAAATATTTACATGCAGCTTACAGTAAGTTGTTGTGGCCGAGTGGTGAAGGCGATGGACTAGAAATCCATTGGGGTATCCCCGCGCAGGTTCGAATCCAGCCAACAACGAGAATCTTTTTATTATGGGCTACAATTTCAGAAGTTAACCTTTAGTATTTCTTCCATTTCAGTTTTATAAATAGGTGGCTTATTTTTGTGTCACTATTGCCTCTCCACATATTTGTTATCGCTACCTCTTTCATGTCTTTGCTACACCTCATTCCTACTTTAGCACTGGTGTAAACGCTTCAAATTATTATACTGTTGCTCTCTCATTCATACCTGCGCATGCACTTGAAAGTTACTTTACCAATAAAAGACGCAAAGAGAGAAATAGAACAAAAGTGCTGGCTGGATTGGCAAACACACTTCATAAAACTGCATTTTCTTTTTTATTCTCCCCCGTGTTACATGCTTAACCTCTCCATGTGTAATTTCTCTTAACCTGCTGTCCCAGGAAGAGAATTTCATCTACAGGCTCTTTCTGTGTTTTTTTCCCTAGTCTGTCTTTCCCATTTCTTAGCTGTGTAACTGTTCCTTTACGCGCTCTATTTAAACGCCATCAATCTCATTTGAGCTCCTTGCTCCCGCTTCTGTTTTCTCCATCTCTCATACTGCCAGTTCTCTCTTTCTCTGTGGTTGGTGGCTACTTTCCTGAGCTTCCGAAGCCACGTGGTTCCTGCCTCTTGTTGTCAGACTTGAATTGGAAAAGGAACCATATTAACAAGCCTTTACCACTCACACACGGTGGAAGTTTATACTTTAATTCAGTGAGCTAAGAAAAGCGTGTTGTGGGTCCCCTACGAGCCATGGTGCTTGCTTCATCATGATTTGGCACCAGTCATTCGCCGCAGCTCTGCTAATGAGCCACTGAGGTCAGTTTCAATAATTACTCAAAAACATAACCATGCAGCCCACCCCTCAACTGTGTATTTATCTTGCTTTTCTGCTGTTCGTATGATTAGCTGGGAGGAGGTCACGGCGACATCCTCCCTATAAAAGTGTAGATGGATCACTCTCTAACTCTTTCTTGCTTCACATACAAATGGCTTGAAAGGTGCAGGGAAGATGCAGGTCAAATAGACAGAATAGAAGGTCTGTTCCAGGTGGGTTTCTCTGCATTGGTGTCCCATCACAGGTCCGCAAGTGTAATGTGTGATCTTTGACTCCTGGCATTTCACAAGCAGGCGGCCAGGAAACGGTTTCAGCCTATCAACCACTGAGGAGACGCAGCCTCTGAATGAGGAATGAGGAAGCAATGAATACATCCAGCCTATCACAGGAACAGCCCTGAGTGTTCCGAATTATAAATTCTCCATGTCACTGTTTGTCGTTGAGCCCAAGTAGCTCGCCGTGATCGTATAGTGGTTAGTACTCTGCGTTGTGGCCGCAGCAACCTCGGGTCGAATCCGAGTCACGGCATTGTGGTTGGCAATGTCATGGCAGTTGGGTGTTAATTTTACAGAATTAGCAAATGTACCAGTAGTTTTTGTAAAATGTCTATTAAAAACAGATCCTTTCAAATATTTAAACCATCTAACAACAAATGATTTAAACTCGCATGATTATAAGCTGTAGCTATAATGTATTTACTTACATAAATTATCGTTCTTGAACCTATTGGGGGTGGAGGGGGAGCGGAGCTCACCCCCCAGGTGCAGTTGAGTGACCTGTGTTGTGGCTCTCTAGAGGGAAGGCACAAATTTTGCTGTCACCCAGCCCAATCCAGACGTGTATTGGGGCCAGGTTTCAGGCAAATAGAGCAGTAAGTGCAGAGAAATATTCACTCTCTAAAAGTGGCATTTCTAAAATAGTAAAGTTAAATCCAACCTCACCAGTAAGTAGGATTTTCAATAAAAAAATAAAGCTACTCCTCTCCGATATGGAATTACCAAATAAAAAGTATAGGGGAATACCCAGAACTAACCTATGAGAGGGGTAGACCTCACAGTAGTGAAAAATGAAATAGACTGTTTGGTACTTACAGGACATGCGAACCACCAAAGTACAAATCTTATTTTTTACTTACATAGCATCATGCACCTAGGACTACCTAGGGCCTACCTTAGGGGTAAATTATATGTAATAAAAGGGGAGTTTAAGGCTTGACAAGTAGGCTGGGACTCCCCTGGGAGACCCCTGAGTCTATGCCCAGAACCATAACTCTGCCAGTCGAGTACTTACCTAAAAGCCGATAACTCACTTTTCTTCCATAGGCTAACATTGAGTGGTTTCACTTGGAAATTCTTCTAAGTGGTGTGGAGTTTTGGAACTTTAAAATATTCATCTAAAATCAGCCGGACAACGAATTCTGATTTATTCACCCGTTATCAGGAGAGACCTTAGTGCTGCAACTTGGAGCTCAGTACTGACCCTGAAAAGTAATTTTAACCGTACTTACCAGTAACTCGAATTTCCTTCCATGGGATATCATTGCCTGCTTTTTGCTAAAAATGTTCTAAGTGTCGATTTTTGAAACTTACAAATATTCTTTAAAAATCGTACCAACTGTGAAAACGTAATTGTTTACCTGTTTTAGATAGATGCCCCAGTACTGAGCCTAGGAGCCCAGCACTGGATTACAAAAATAACGAGAACGTACTTTACCCGTAACTTGAATTTTCTTCCATAGGAAACCATTGACTGTTTTTCTGTGAAATTTCTTCTAAGTGTCGATTTTGCAAACATGTAAATATTCTTAAAAAAATCGCCTGTATAACTTAAACGCAGTTTCTCAACTGCTTACAGGTGGTACAGTAGTGCTGGATCTAGGATCCAACACTGACCTAGAAAAAGTAACCATAACCCCACTTACCTGCTAAGTGAATTTCCTTCCATAGGATAACATTGGTAATTTGATCAGCAAAAGTTTCTAAGTGTCAACTTTTAAAATAGCAAAATATTGCTTAAAAATCACAACAGTTACTAAAACGAATTTACTCACTTGTTTCCAAAAACCGTCCCAGGACTGAATCTAGGATCCAGTCCTGGATTTAGAAAAGTAATCCTGAAAGTAATTATTTGCATATAACTTAAAATTCCCATTGAGCTCAATGTATTATTGTGATTCAAATTGTGTTGCCTATTGCAATAAACTGTAACTATTACCTGCAAAAGTCAATTGCCTATTGCAAAGTATTTAACTAAAGCATCTCATTCTGAGAAAGTATATTTTGATACCTATTGTTGGTTCTAAAATAAAACAACAATATCTTTTTTATGCAAACCAATGGCCTAGAGTTCAGTTCTTGAGTGTGTGAGACCATTTGCTGACTGAGTGTGTACAACAAATGTTTTACACTGTACTCTGATACTGCCTTACTGCTCGGCAAGCTACCAATTTAGAGAGTAAGGTTATATCTAACTTTAGCCTCTGCCAAACCTCTGGGGACTGGGGACTCTGTGCACACTGTACCTATTTGGGAACAGTATATACAGAGCCACTTTCTCACAGTAGTGATAAAGTGATTAGAGTCCTAAGGCCAACATAAAGATACAGCAAAACGTGAGGTGGAAAGCAAAAAGGTTGCTGGTAGGCCACCTTAAGGATGCCAGGTCTAACAAAAATTAACTAAGGATAACATGAGTAAAACATCAGGTTTCTCTACTGCATTTGGTGAGACAAGTGGGCCTTCTTTTATCTTCCATTCAAGCAATCTTTGACAGACCCCTTTATTATAGAGCTTTTCAAGGATTAAAGATAAGGCACTTACAAAGGAGTCCCAAATACTCAGAGATGGTTGACTTCTGTAATATGGGTCATAGACTAAAAGCAGCGCAAAAACAGAGTGCAACAGGGTCCAAAAAATTGAGTGCCACAAGAGAGTTTGAATGCAAGCGTATCCTTTTACAGATCCAGAGATATACTCATGCAATTTTTGTTTTTAGGACAGAACGTGCATGATGAAAAAAACATTGTTTTTAAAAAGCGCATTGCAGAATATCAGTACTTTGATGTGGGAAAACTTCAAAACTTTCAAACAAAATATTTGCATGCAGCTTACAGTAAGTTGTTGTGGCCGAGTGGTTAAGGCGATGGACTAGAAATCCAATGGGGTATCCCCGTGCAGGTTCGAATCCTGACAACAACGAGAATTTTTTTATTATGGGCTACAATTTCAGAAGTTAACCTTTAGTATTTCTTCCATTTCAGTTTTATAAATAGGTGGCTTATTTTTGTGTCACTATTGCCTCTCCACATATTTGTTATCGCTACCTCTTTCATGTCTTTGCTACACCTCATTCCTACTTTAGCACTGGTGTAAACGCTTCAAGTTATTATACTGTTGCTCTCTCATTCATACCTGCGCATGCACTTGAAAGTTACTTTACCAATAAAAGACGCAAAGAGAGAAATAGAACAAAAGTGCTGGCTGGATTGGCAAACACACTTCATAAAACTGCATTTTCTTTTTTATTCTCCCTCGTGTTACATGCTTAACCTCTCCATGTGTAATTTCTCTTAACCTGCTGTCCCAGGAAGAGAATTTCATCTACAGGCTCTTTCTGTGTTTTTTTCCCTAGTCTGTCTTTCCCATTTCTTAGCTGTGTAACTGTTCCTTTACGCGCTCTATTTAAACGCCATCAATCTCATTTGAGCTCCTTGCCCCCGCTTCTGTTTTCTCCATCTCTCATACTGCCAGTTCTCTCTTTCTCTGTCGTTGGTGGCTACTTTCCTGAGCTTCCGAAGCCACGTGGTTCCTGCCTCTTGTTGTCAGACTTGAATTGGAAAAGGAACCATATTAACAAGCCTTCACCACTCACACACGGTGGAAGTTTATACTTTAATTCAGTGAGCTAAGAAAAGCGTGTTGTGGGTCCCCTACGAGCCATGGTGCTTGCTTCATCATGATTTGGCACCAGTCATTAGCCGCAGCTCTGCTAATGAGCCACTGAGGTCAGTTTCAATAATTACTCAAAAACATAACCATGCAGCCCACCCCTCAACTGTGTATTTATCTTGCTTTTCTGCTGTTCGTGTGATTAGCTGGGAGGAGCTCACAGCGACATCCTCCCTATAAAAGTGTAGATGGATCACTCTCTAACTCTTTCTTGCTTCACATACAAATGGCTTGAAAGGTGCAGGGAAGATGCAGGTCTAATAGACAGAATAGAAGGTCTGTTCCAGGTGGGTTTCTCTGCATTGGTGTCCCATCACAGGTCCGCAAGTGTAATGTGTGATCTTTGACTCCTGGCATTTCACAAGCAGGCGGCCAGGAAACGGTTTCAGCCTATCAACCACTGAGGAGACGCAGCCTCTGAATGAGGAATGAGGAAGCAATGAATACATCCAGCCTATCACAGGAACAGCCCTGAGTGTTCCGAATTATAAATTCTCCATGTCACTGTTTGTCGTTGAGCCCAAGTAGCTCGCCGTGATCGTATAGTGGTTAGTACTCTGTGTTGTGGCCGCAGCAACCTCGGTTCGAATCCAAGTCACGGCATTGTGGTTGGCAATGTCATGGCAGTTGGGTGTTAATTTTACAGAATTAGCAAATGTACCAGTAGTTTTTGTAAAATGTCTATTAAAAACAGATCCTTTCAAATATTTAAACCATCTAACAACAAATGATTTAAACTCGCATGATTATAAGCTGTAGCTATAATGTATTTACTTACATAAATTATCGTTCTTGAACCTATTGGGGGTGGAGGGGGAGCGGAGCTCACCCCCCAGGTGCAGTTGAGTGACCTGTGTTGTGGCTCTCTAGAGGGAAGGCACAAATTTTGCTGTCACCCAGCCCAATCCAGACGTGTATTGGGGCCAGGTTTCAGGCAAATAGAGCAGTAAGTGCAGAGACATGTTCACTCTCTAAAAGTGGCATTTCTAAAATAGTAAAGTTAAATCCAACCTCACCAGTAAGTAGGATTTTCAATAAATAAATAAAGCTACTCCTCTCCGATATGGAATTACCAAATAAAAAGTATAGGGGAATACACAGAGCTAACCTATGAGAGGGGTAGACCTCACAGTAGTGAAAAATGAAATAGACTGTTTGGTACCTACAGGACATGCGAACCACCAAAGTACATATCTTATTTTTTACTTACATAGCATCATGCACCTAGGACTACCTAGGGCCTACCTTAGGGGTACATTATATGTAATAAAAGGGGAGTTTAAGGCTTGGCAAGTAGGCTGGGACTCCCCTGGGAGACCCCTGAGTCTATGCCCAGAACCATAACTCTGCCAGTCGAGTACTTACCCAAAAGCCGATAACTCACTTTTCTTCCATAGGCTAACATTGAGTGGTTTCACTTGGAAATTCTTCTAAGTGGTGTGGAGTTTTGGAACTTTAAAATATTCATCTAAAATCAGCCGAACAACGAATTCTGATTTATTCACCTGTTATCAGGAGAGACCTCAGTGCTGCATCTTGGAGCTCAGTACTGACCCTGAAAAGTAATTTTAACCGTACTTACCAGTAACTCGAATTTCCTTCCATGGGATATCATTGCCTGCTTTTTGCTGAAAATGTTCTAAGTGTCAATTTTTTAAACTTACAAATATTCTTTAAAAATCGTACCAACTGTGAAAACGTAATTGTTTACCTGTTTTAGATAGATGTCCAAGTACTGAGCCTAGGAGCCCAGCACTGGATTACAAAAGTAACGAGAACGTACTTTACCCGTAACTTGAATTTTCTTCCATAGGAAACCATTGACTGTTTTTCTGTGAAATTTCTTCTAAGTGTCGATTTTGGAAACATTTAAATATTCCTTAAAAATCGCCTGTATAACTTAAACGCAGTTTCTCAACTGCTTACAGGTGGTACAGTAGTGCTGGATCTAGGATCCAACACTGACCTAGAAAAAGTAACCATAACCCCACTTACCTGTTAAGTGAATTTCCTTCCATAGGATAACATTGGTAATTTGATCAGCAAAAGTTTCTAAGTGTCAACTTTTAAAATAGCAAAATATTGCTTAAAAATCACAACAGTAACTAAAACAAATGTACTCACTTGTTTCCAAGAACTGTCCCAGGACTGAATCTAGGATCCAGTCCTGGATTTAGAAAAGTAATCCTGAAAGTAATTAATTGCATATAACTTAAAATTCCCATTGAGCTCAATGTATTATTGTGATTCAAATTGTGTTGCCTATTGCAATAAACTGTAACTATTACCTGCAAAAGTCAATTGCCTATTGCAAAGTATTTAACTAAAGCATCTCATTCTGAGAAAGTATATTTTGATACCTATTGTTGGTTCTAAAATAAAACAACAATATCTTTTTTATGCAAACCAATGGCCTAGAGTTCAGTTCTTGAGTGTGTGAGACCATTTGCTGACTGAGTGTGTACAACAAATGTTATACACTGTAGTCTGATACTGCCTTACTGCTCGGCAAGCTACCACTTTAGAGAGTAAGGTTATATCTAACTGTAGCCTCTGTCAAACCTATGGGGACTTGGGAACCTGTGCACACTGTACCTATTTGGGAACAGTATATACAGAGCCACTTTCTCACAGTAGTGATAAAGTGATTAGAGTCCTAAGGCCAACATAAAGATACAGCAAAACGTGAGGTGAAAAGCAAAAAGGTTGCTGGTAGGCCACCTTAAGGATGCCAGGTCTAACAAAAACTGAACTAAGGAAAACATGAGTAAAACATCAGGTTTCTCTTCTGCATTTGGTGAGACAAATGGGCCTTCTTTTATCTTCCATTCAAGCAATCTTTGACAGACCCCTTTATTATAGAGCTATTCAAGGATTAAAGATAAGGCACTTACAAAGGAGTCCCAAATACTCAGAGATGGTTGACTTCTGTAATATGGGTCGTAGACTAAAAGCAGCGCAAAAACAGAGTGCAACAGGGTCCAAAAACTTGAGTGCCACAAGAGAGTTTGAATGCAAGCGTATCCTTTTACAGATCCAGAGATATACTCATGCAATTTTTGTTTTTAGGACAGAACGTGCATGATGAAAAAAACATTGTTTTTAAAAAGCGCATTGCAGAATATCAGTACTTTGATGTGAGAAAACTTCAAAACTTTCAAACAAAATATTTGCATGCAGCTTACAGTAAGTTGTTGTGGCCGAGTGGTTAAGGCGATGGACTAGAAATCCATTGAGGTATCCCCGCGCAGGTTTGAATCCTGCCAACAACGAGAATCTTTTTATTATCGGCTACAATTTCAGAAGTTGACCTTTAGTATTTCTTCCATTTCAGTTTTATAAATAGGTGGCTTATTTTTGTGACACTATTGCCTCTCCACATATTTGTTATCGCTACCTCTTTCATGTCTTTGCTACACCTCATTCCTACTTTAGCACTGGTGTAAACGCTTCAAATTATTATACCGTTGCTCTCTCATTCATACCTGCGCATGCACTTGAAAGTTACTTTACCAATAAAAGACGCAAAGAGAGAAATAGAACAAAAGTGCTGGCTGGATTGGCAAACACACTTCATAAAACTGCATTTTCTTTTTTATTCTCCCCCGTGTTACATGCTTAACCTCTCCATGTGTAATTTCTCTTAACCTGCGGTCCCAGGAAGAGAATTTCATCTACAGGCTCTTTCTGTGTTTTTTTCCCTAGTCTGTCTTTCCCATTTCTTAGTTGTGTAACTGTTCCATCACGCGCTCTATTTAAACGCCATCAATCTCATTTGAGCTCCTTGCTCCCGCTTCTGTTTTCTCCACCTCTCATACTGCCAGTTCTATCTTTCTCTGTGGTTGGTGGCTACTTTCCTGAGCTTCCGAAGCCACGTGGTTCCTGCCTCTTGTTGTCAGACTTGAATTGGAAAAGGAACCATATTAACAAGCCTTTACTACTCACACACGGCGGAAGTTTATACTTTAATTCAGTGAGCTAAGAAAAGTGTGTTGTGGGTCCCCTACGAGCCATGGTGCTTGCTTCATCATGATTTGGCACCAGTCATTAGCTGCAGCTCTGCTAATGAGCCACTGAGGTCAGTTTCAATAATTACTCAAAAAACATAACCATGCAGCCCACCCCTCAACTGTGTATTTATCTTGCTTTTCTGCTGTTCGTGTGATTAGCTGGGAGGAGCTCAAGGCGACATCCTCCCTATAAAAGTGTAGATGGATCACTCTCTAACTCTTTCTTGCTTCACATACAAATGGCTTGAAAGGTGCAGGGAAGATGCAGGTCTAATAGACAGAATAGAAGGTCTGTGCCAGGTGGGTTTCTCTGCATTGGTGTCCCATCACAGGTCCGCAAGTGTAATGTGTGATCTTTGACTCCTGGCATTTCACAAGCAGGCGGCCAGGAAACGGTTTCAGCCTATCAACCACTGAGGAGACGCAGCCTCTGAATGAGGAATGAGGAAGCAATGAATACATCCAGCCTATCACAGGAACAGCCCTGAGTGTTCCGAATTATAAATTCTCCATGTCACTGTATGTCGTTGAGCCCAAGTAGCTTGCCGTGATCGTATAGTGGTTAGTACTCTGTGTTGTGGCCGCAGCAACCTTGGTTCGAATCCGAGTCACGGCATTGTGGTTGGCAATGTTATGGCAGTTGGGTGTTAACTTTACAGAATTAGCAAATGTAACAGTGGTTTTTGCAAAATGTCTATTAAAAACAGATCCTTTCAAATATTTAAACCATCTAACAACAAATGATTTAAACTCGCATGATTATAAGCTGTAGCTATAATGTATTTACTTACATAAATTATCGTTCTTGAACCTATTGGGGGTGGAGGGGGAGCGGAGCTCACCCCCCAGGTGCAGTTGAGTGACCTGTGTTGTGGCTCTCTAGCGGGAAGGCACACATTTTGCTGTCACCCAGCCCAATCCAGACGTGTATTGGGGCCAGGTTTCAGGCAAATAGAGCAGTAAGTGCAGAGAAATGTTCACTCTCTAAAAGTGGCATTTCTAAAATAGTAAAGTTAAATCCAACCTCACCAGTAAGTAGGATTGTCAATAAATAAATAAAGCTACTCCTCTCCGATATGGAATTACCAAATAAAAAGTATAGGGGAATACCCAGAGCTAACCTATGAGAGGGTAGACCTCACAGTAGTGAAAAATGAAATAGACTGTTTGGTACTTACAGGACATGCGAACCACCAAAGTACATATCTTATTTTTTACTTACATAGCATCATGCACCTAGGACTACCTAGGGCCTACCTTAGGTGTAAATTATATGTAATAAAAGGGGAGTTTAAGGCTTGGCAAGTAGGCTGGGACTCCCCTGGGAGACCCCTGAGTCTATGCCCAGAACCATAACTCTGCCAGTCGAGTACTTACCTAAAAGCCGATAACTCACTTTTCTTCCATAGGCTAACATTGAGTGGTTTCACTTGGAAATTCTTCTAAGTGGTGTGGAGTTTTGGAACTTTAAAATATTCATCTAAAATCAGCCGAACAACGAATTCTGATTTATTCACCTGTTATCAGGAGAGACCTCAGTGCTGCATCTTGGAGCTCAGTACTGACCCTGAAAAGTAATTTTAACCGTACTTACCAGTAACTCGAATTTCCTTCCATGGGATATCATTGCCTGCTTTTTGCTGAAAATGTTCTAAGTGTCGATTTTTGAAACTTACAACTATTCTTTAAAAATCGTACCAACTGCGAAAACGTAATTGTTTACCTGTTTTAGATAGATGTCCCAGTACTGAGCCTAGGAGCCCAGCACTGGATTACAAAAGTAACGAGAACGTACTTTACCCGTAACTTGAATTTTCTTCCATAGGAAACCATTGACTGTTTTTCAGTGAAATTTCTTCTGTCGATTTTGCAAACATGTAAATATTCCTTAAAAATCGCCTGTATAACTTAAACGCAGTTTCTCAACTGCTTACAGGTGGTACAGTAGTGCTGGATCTAGGATCCAACACTGAGCTAGAAAAAGTAACCATAACCCCACTTACCTGCTAAGTGAATTTCCTTCCATAGGATAACATTGGTAATTTGATCAGCAAAAGTTTCTAAGTGTCAACTTTTAAAATAGCAAAATATTGCTTAAAAATCACGACAGTAACTAAAACAAATGTACTCACTTGTTTCCAAGAACTGTCCCAGGACTGAATCTAGGATCCAGTCCTGGATTTAGAAAAGTAATCCTGAAAGTAATTAATTGCATATAACTTAAAATTCCCATTGAGCTCAATGTATTATTGTGATTCAAATTGTGTTGCCTATTGCAATAAACTGTAACTATTACCTGCAAAAGTCAATTGCCTATTGCAAAGTATTTAACTAAAGCATCTCATTCTGAGAAAGTATATTTTGATACCTATTGTTGGTTCTAAAATAAAACAACAATATCTTTTTTATGCAAACCAATGGCCTAGAGTTCAGTTCTTGAGTGTGTGAGACCATTTGCTGACTGAGTGTGTACAACAAATGTTTTACACTGTACTCTGATACTGCCTTACTGCTCGGCAAGCTACCACTTTAGAGAGTAAGGTTATATCTAACTGTAGCCTCTGCCAAACCTATGGGGACTTGGGAACCTGTGCACACTGTACCTATTTGGGAACAGTATATACAGAGCCACTTTTTCACAGTAGTGATAAAGTGATTAGAGTCCTAAGGCCAACATAAAGATACAGCAAAACGTGAGGTGAAAAGCAAAAAGGTTGCTGGTAGGCCACCTTAAGGATGCCAGGTCTAACAAAAACTGAACTAAGGATAACATGAGTAAAACATCAGGTTTCTCTACTGCATTTGGTGAGACAAGTGGGCCTTCTTTTATCTTCCATTCAAGCAATCTTTGACAGACCCCTTTATTATAGAGCTTTTCAAGGATTAAAGATAAGGCACTTACAAAGGAGTCCCAAATACTCAGAGATGGTTGACTTCTGTAATATGGGTCGTAGGCTAAAAGCAGCGCAAAAACAGAGTGCAACAGGGTCCAAAAAATTGAGTGCCACACGAGAGTTTGAATGCAAGCGTATCCTTTTACAGATCCAGAGATATACTCATGCAATTTTTGTTTTTAGGACAGAACGTGCATGATGAAAAAAACATTGTTTTTAAAAAGCGCATTGTAGAATATCAGTACTTTGATGTGGGAAAACTTCAAAACTTTCAAACAAAATATTTGCATGCAGCTTACAGTAAGTTGTTGTGGCCGAGTGGTTAAGGCGATGGGCTAGAAATCCATTGGGGTATCCCCGCGCAGGTTCGAATCCTCACAACAACGAGAATCTTTCTATTATCGGCTACAATTTCAGAAGTTAACCTTTAGTATTTCTTCCATTTCAGTTTTATGAATAGGTGGCTTATTTTTGTGTCACTATTGCCTCTCCACATATTTGTTATAGCTACCTCTTTCATGTCTTTGCTACACCTCATTCCTTCTTTAGCACTGGTGTAAACGCTTCAAATTATTATACCATTGCTCTCTCATTCATACCTGCGCATGCACTTGAAAGTTACTTTACCAATAAAAGACGCAAAGAGAGAAATAGAACAAAAGTGCTGGCTGGATTGGCAAACACACTTCATAAAACTGCATTTTCTTTTTTATTCTCCCCCGTGTTACATGCTTAACCTCTCCATGTGTAATTTCTCTTAACCTGCTGTCCCAGGAAGAGAATTTCATCTACAGGCTCTTTCTGTGTTTTTTTCCCTAGTCTGTCTTTCCCATTTCTTAGCTGTGTAACTGTTCCTTTATGCGCTCTATTTAAACGCCATCAATCTCATTTGAGCTCCTTGCTCCCGTTTCTGTGTTCTCCACCTCTCATACTGCCAGTTCTCTCTTTCTCTGTGGTTGGTGGCTACTTTCCTGACCTTCCGAAGCCACGTGGTTCCTGCCTCTTGTTGTCAGACTTGAATTGGAAAAGGAACCATATTAACAAGCCTTTACCACTCACACACGGCGGAAGTTTATACTTTAATTCAGTGAGCTAAGAAAAGCGTGTTGTGGGTCCCCTACGAGCCATGGTGCTTGCTTCATCATGATTTGGCACCAGTCATTAGCCGCAGCTCTGCTAATGAGCCACTGAGGTCAGTTTCAATAATTACTCAAAAACATAACCATGCAGCCCACCCCTCAACTGTGTATTTATCTTGCTTTTCTGCTGTTCGTGTGATTAGCTGGGAGGAGCTCACGGCGACATCCTCCCTATAAAAGTGTAGATGGATCACTCTCTAACTCTTTCTTGCTTCTCATACAAATGGCTTGAAAGGTGCAGGGAAGATGCAGGTCTAATAGACAGAATAGAAGGTCTGTGCCAGGTGGGTTTCTTTGCATTGGTGTCCCATCACAGGCCCGCAAGTGTAATGTGTGATCTTTGACTCCTGGCATTTCACAAGCAGGCGGCCAGGAAACGGTTTCAGCCTATCAACCACTGAGGAGACGCAGCCTCTGAATGAGGAATGAGGAAGCAATGAATACATCCAGCCTATCACAGGAACAGCCCTGAGTGTTCCGAATTATAAATTCTCCATGTCACCGTATGTCGTTGAGCCCAAGTAGCTCGCCGTGATTGTATAGTGGTTAGTACTCTGCTTTGTGGCCGCAGCAACCTCGGTTTGAATCCGAGTCACGGCATTGTGGTTGGCAATGTCACGGCAGTTGGGTGTTAATTTGACAGAATTAGCAAATGTACCAGTGGTTTTTGTAAAATGTCTATTAAAAACAGATCCTTTCAAATATTTAAACCATCTAACAACAAATGATTTAAACTCGCATGATTATAAGCTGTAGCTATAATGTATTTACTTACATAAATTATCGTTCTTGAACCTATTGGGGGTGGAGGGGGAGCGGAGCTCACCCCCCAGGTGCAGTTGAGTGACCTGTGTTGTGGCTCTCTAGCGGGAAGGCACACATTTTGCTGTCACCCAGCCCAATCCAGACGTGTATTGGGGCCAGGTTTCAGGCAAATAGAGCAGTAAGTGCAGAGAAATGTTCACTCTCTAAAAGTGGCATTTCTAAAATAGTAAAGTTAAATCCAACCTCACCAGTAAGTAGGATTGTCAATAAATAAATAAAGGGAGGGGAGGAGCCAAGATGGCGACCGGGACGGCAGCGTAGGCTCCCGGCTCCGTGAACCTCCGCACCCCGCACAGATATCCTGCACGAGATCCTTAGCCTGCACTATCTACCCGTGTTGGTGAACGCGAGCGGCGACCGGCCGTGTGACCCCAAAGTTTCTGGCAGCGGTACCTCCGGAGAAATGTCCGTCTGAAGTTTGCGGCCTGTGCAGCCCTGGAGCCGGGACCTCGAGTGGACGCCGTGGCCGGGCGGCAGTGCAACAACAGCGGCCTTTTGTGACTGGGTGGGGTCGGACTACTGGAGTGGTGCGAATGCCGGACTGCGCTTCGCCGAGGTCGCTCCTACCACTAAGCGTAGCTGAACGCGTGCGTGCCCGGGGTGGCGACTCCAAGACTCTCCGGTGATTGCTTCATCCTTCGCCGGTGAGCTGCCCGGACGACGCCCGTACCTTGCCCCGATTCTTGCGGGCCGCTCCCGGATTTTCGCGGGCGCTGGTCCGTGGTGGGGACGACTGTGGCCCATGACCACACACCGGACACATTGTTTGCCTGCCCTCGGAACCCTGTTACCAGTGCCATGGAACCCGAGGCGCTTGTGTCTGAGTCCCGGTCCCGATCTGGGATGGACCTATCCAGCGGCCATTTTGGTATGCCAGAGTCCACCATCCTGTACACTGGGTTGCAGCAGGATTGGGAGGGTGCGACTCTGAGGAGCGTAGCGGAGCGAGCGCCGGGAGCTGTACTGGGGTACGGTGACCTTCTCGAGGCTCTCGGTGCCCTTCACTCCACCTTGATTCACGGCGCTTGGGTGTTGGGGAGCAAGCTCGATGGAGTGACATTAGCGTCGGAACAGTTGCCGCCTGCCTATCCCCAGGTACACTGGGACTTCTTACGCCGCGCACGGGGGGACAGTGTCGTGGCCGCCCCGGTGAATAGTGCACGCCTGGACTCTCCGGACAGTATGTTAACGTGCGACCAGCTGGCGGTGGATCTGGTCGGTTCCGGAGGTCTCGGGCCTGAGTGGGGGGGGTGGCCTTGTCCCGTGCGCGGCCTCCGACGACCCAGGCAACATCCAGGCTACGGTCGCCCGCCCTGGCTGATTCCGCCTTCCTGGGCCTGGTGTGCAGTGTAAATCCTGGCTCGGCGCTGGGAAAGACGATCCTCCATAGAACTGACGGTGTCGATCTTCAGAGCCCTCTACCCTACCTGTGTGTGTCGCTTCCTGAGTTTTATTGGACACTTCTCTCCCTGGTAACATTGGACATGGCACTGGGACGAGGGGTATGCATGGGTGGGTTTGCAAAGAGTGGCCAAGGATGAGGCTGACCCTTCAGAGGTGGTCACCTACTAGGCGGGCGGGCTCGGGAGTTGTGTGCTCACACGGCATAACTGTTAGTGTACCAAGTACGTAATGCTCCTTATTCCTTTTTGGCAGGGTCGATTTTGTGTTCTTTATTGTATGCTTTATGGGACAACGTATGGTGCGGGAGGGAGAAGCCGGGGGCGTGTTTCGTAGGCCCTCCTCCAGTCTATTAATATTCTCTCTACCCCCCCCCCCGTCTGGTGGGGGCTCTTTTCCCACTCCTTTTCTCTGTTTCTTCTATATTTCGGGTCTGATTCCGGGGCGACAGGCACACTGCTGGGGGGAGGGGCCGTACTCATCTGCAGAGGTGCAGGGTGGGGGGATGGGGGGGGGATTCTTTAGTCTTTCACCTCCTTTTTCTATGGCCTCTTTTTCTTCTCTTATTCTTCCCTGTCTTTTTCTGTGATCAGCATGATAGAACTCCTTTGTTGTTAATTACTGCTGTTTTCGGAGTGCCATAATTTCCGTGGAGTTTCCTGGGTCTTGGGGCAGGGGGTTGCAGGCGCAAATGGCCGTGTCCTTTCTCCACATCCTGAACTTCCTGTTTTAAGCGCCATTGCTAAGATAGACTGCTGTATATTGTTGACGTTCATCGCTCTGCCTGCCATTTTTCGCTGCTGGGAAACTGTTTGGCACCTGATCCTTCCATCATTTTCTATTATAAAATGTAAACCTTTATTATCCTGGTCTCCTACTTGGGCTGTTCAGAGACTGAGAGTATGCTAGCGACGAGATTTTGCTCCCCGAGGTACTGACTGTGATAGCCCTGCTTTCTGTTATTCTGACTGTTTAGCGGCCGGCCCCGGGGGTTGTAGGCCCATATGTGTAATTGATTAAAATGTCAATAACGGTTTTCAAAATAAATAAATAAATAAATAAATAAATAAAGCTACTCCTCTCCGATATGGAATTACCAAATAAAAAGTATAGGGGAATACCCAGAGCTAACCTATGAGAGGGTAGACCTGACAGTAGTGAAAAATGAAATAGACTGTTTGGTACTTACAGGACATGCGAACCACCAAAGTACATATCTTATTTTTTACTTACATAGCATGATGCACCTAGGACTACCTAGGGCCTACCTTAGGTGTAAATTATATGTAATAAAAGGGGAGTTTAAGGCTTGGCAAGTAGGCTGGGACTCCCCTGGGAGACCCCTGAGTCTATGCCCAGAACCATAACTCTGCCAGTCGAGTACTTACCTAAAAGCCGATGACTCACTTTTCTTCCATAGGCTAACATTGAGTGGTTTCACTTGGAAATTCTTCTAAGTGGTGTGGAGTTTTGGAACATTAAAATATTCATCTAAAATCAGCCGAACAACGAATTCTGATTTATTCACCTGTTATCAGGAGAGACCTCAGTGCTGCATCTTGGAGCTCAGTACTGACCCTGAAAAGTAATTTTAACCGTACTTACCAGTAACTCGAATTTCCTTCCATGGGATATCATTGCCTGCTTTTTGCTGAAAATGTTCTAAGTGTCGATTTTTGAAACTTACAAATATTCTTTAAAAATCGTACCAACTGTGAAAACGTAATTGTTTACCTGTTTTAGATAGATGTCCCAGTACTGAGCCTAGGAGCCCAGCACTGGATTACAAAAGTAACGAGAACGTACTTTACCCGTAACTTGAATTTTCTTCCATAGGAAACCATTGACTGTTTTTCTGTGAAATTTCTTCTGTCGATTTTGCAAACATGTAAATATTCCTTAAAAATCGCCTGTATAACTTAAACGCAGTTTCTCAACTGCTTACAGGTGGTACAGTAGTGCTGGATCTAGGATCCAACACTGAGCTAGAAAAAGTAACCATAACCCCACTTACCTGCTAAGTGAATTTCCTTCCATAGGATAACATTGGTAATTTGATCAGCAAAAGTTTCTAAGTGTCAACTTTTAAAATAGCAAAATATTGCTTAAAAATCACGACAGTAACTAAAACAAATGTACTCACTTGTTTCCAAGAACTGTCCCAGGACTGAATCTAGGATCCAGTCCTGGATTTAGAAAAGTAATCCTGAAAGTAATTAATTGCATATAACTTAAAATTCCCATTGAGCTCAATGTATTATTGTGATTCAAATTGTGTTGCCTATTGCAATAAACTGTAACTATTACCTGCAAAAGTCAATTGCCTATTGCAAAGTATTTAACTAAAGCATCTCATTCTGAGAAAGTATATTTTGATACCTATTGTTGGTTCTAAAATAAAACAACAATATCTTTTTTATGCAAACCAATGGCCTAGAGTTCAGTTCTTGAGTGTGTGAGACCATTTGCTGACTGAGTGTGTACAACAAATGTTTTACACTGTACTCTGATACTGCCTTACTGCTCGGCAAGCTACCACTTTAGAGAGTAAGGTTATATCTAACTGTAGCCTCTGCCAAACCTATGGGGACTTGGGAACCTGTGCACACTGTACCTATTTGGGAACAGTATATACAGAGCCACTTTCTCACAGTAGTGATAAAGTGATTAGAGTCCTAAGGCCAACATAAAGATACAGCAAAACGTGAGGTGAAAAGCAAAAAGGTTGCTGGTAGGCCACCTTAAGGATGCCAGGTCTAACAAAAACTGAACTAAGGATAACATGAGTAAAACATCAGGTTTCTCTACTGCATTTGGTGAGACAAGTGGGCCTTCTTTTATCTTCCATTCAAGCAATCTTTGACAGACCCCTTTATTATAGAGCTTTTCAAGGATTAAAGATAAGGCACTTACAAAGGAGTCCCAAATACTCAGAGATGGTTGACTTCTGTAATATGGGTCGTAGACTAAAAGCAGCGCAAAAACAGAGTGCAACAGGGTCCAAAAAATTGAGTGCCACACGAGAGTTTGAATGCAAGCGTATCCTTTTACAGATCCAGAGATATACTCATGCAATTTTTGTTTTTAGGACAGAACGTGCATGATGAAAAAAACATTGTTTTTAAAGAGCGCATTGTAGAATATCAGTACTTTGATGTGGGAAAACTTCAAAACTTTCAAACAAAATATTTGCATGCAGCTTACAGTAAGTTGTTGTGGCCGAGTGGTTAAGGCGATGGGCTAGAAATCCATTGGGGTATCCCCGCGCAGGTTCGAATCCTGCCAACAACGAGAATCTTTCTATTATCGGCTACAATTTCAGAAGTTAACCTTTAGTATTTCTTCCATTTCAGTTTTATGAATAGGTGGCTTATTTTTGTGTCACTATTGCCTCTCCACATATTTGTTATAGCTACCTCTTTCATGTCTTTGCTACACCTCATTCCTTCTTTAGCACTGGTGTAAACGCTTCAAATTATTATACCATTGCTCTCTCATTCATACCTGCGCATGCACTTGAAAGTTACTTTACCAATAAAAGACGCAAAGAGAGAAATAGAACAAAAGTGCTGGCTGGATTGGCAAACACACTTCATAAAACTGCATTTTCTTTTTTATTCTCCCCCGTGTTACATGCTTAACCTCTCCATGTGTAATTTCTCTTAACCTGCTGTCCCAGGAAGAGAATTTCATCTACAGGCTCTTTCTGTGTTTTTTTCCCTAGTCTGTCTTTCCCATTTCTTAGCTGTGTAACTGTTCCTTTATGCGCTCTATTTAAACGCCATCAATCTCATTTGAGCTCCTTGCTCGCGCTTCTGTTTTCTCCACCTCTCATACTGCCAGTTCTCTCTTTCTCTGTGGTTGGTGGCTACTTTCCTGACCTTCCGAAGCCACGTGGTTCCTGCCTCTTGTTGTCAGACTTGAATTGGAAAAGGAACCATATTAACAAGCCTTTACCACTCACACACGGCGGAAGTTTATACTTTAATTCAGTGAGCTAAGAAAAGCGTGTTGTGGGTCCCCTACGAGCCATGGTGCTTGCTTCATCATGATTTGGCACCAGTCATTAGCCGCAGCTCTGCTAATGAGCCACTGAGGTCAGTTTCAATAATTACTCAAAAACATAACCATGCAGCCCACCCCTCAACTGTGTATTTATCTTGCTTTTCTGCTGTTCGTGTGATTAGCTGGGAGGAGCTCACGGCGACATCCTCCCTATAAAAGTGTAGATGGATCACTCTCTAACTCTTTCTTGCTTCTCATACAAATGGCTTGAAAGGTGCAGGGAAGATGCAGGTCTAATAGACAGAATAGAAGGTCTGTGCCAGGTGGGTTTCTTTGCATTGGTGTCCCATCACAGGCCCGCAAGTGTAATGTGTGATCTTTGACTCCTGGCATTTCACAAGCAGGCGGCCAGGAAACGGTTTCAGCCTATCAACCACTGAGGAGACGCAGCCTCTGAATGAGGAATGAGGAAGCAATGAATACATCCAGCCTTTCACAGGAACAGCTCTGAGTGTTCCGAATTATAAATTCTCCATGTCACCCTATGTCGTTGAGCCCAAGTAGCTCGCCGTGATCGTATAGTGGTTAGTACTCTGCTTTGTGGCCGCAGCAACCTCGGTTTGAATCCGAGTCACGGCATTGTGGTTGGCAATGTCACGGCAGTTGGGTGTTAATTTGACAGAATTAGCAAATGTACCAGTGGTTTTTGTAAAATGTCTATTAAAAACAGATCCTTTCAAATATTTAAACCATCTAACAACAAATGATTTAAACTCGCATGATTATAAGCTGTAGCTATAATGTATTTACTTACATAAATTATCGTTCTTGAACCTATTGGGGGTGGAGGGGGAGCGGAGCTCACCCCCCAGGTGCAGTTGAGTGACCTGTGTTGTGGCTCTCTAGCGGGAAGGCACACATTTTGCTGTCACCAAGCCCAATCCAGACGTGTATTGGGGCCAGGTTTCAGGCAAATAGAGCAGTAAGTGCAGAGAAATGTTCACTCTCTAAAAGTGGCATTTCTAAAATAGTAAAGTTAAATCCAACCTCACCAGTAAGTAGGATTGTCAATAAATAAATAAAGCTACTCCTCTCCGATATGGAATTACCAAATAAAAAGTATAGGGGAATACCCAGAGCTAACCTATGAGAGGGTAGACCTCACAGTAGTGAAAAATGAAATAGACTGTTTGGTACTTACAGGACATGCGAACCACCAAAGTACATATCTTATTTTTTACTTACATAGCATCATGCACCTAGGACTACCGAGGGCCTACCTTAGGTGTAAATTATATGTAATAAAAGGGGAGTTTAAGGCTTGGCAAGTAGGCTGGGACTCCCCTGGGAGACCCCTGAGTCTATGCCCAGGACCATAACTCTGCCAGTCGAGTACTTACCTAAAAGCCGATAACTCACTTTTCTTCCATAGGCTAACATTGAGTGGTTTCACTTGGAAATTCTTCTAAGTGGTGTGGAGTTTTGGAACTTTAAAATATTCATCTAAAATCAGCCGAACAACGAATTCTGATTTATTCACCTGTTATCAGGAGAGACCTCAGTGCTGCATCTTGGAGCTCAGTACTGACCCTGAAAAGTAATTTTAACCGTACTTACCAGTAACTCGAATTTCCTTCCATGGGATATCATTGCCTGCTTTTTGCTGAAAATGTTCTAAGTGTCGATTTTTGAAACTTACAAATATTCTTTAAAAATCGTACCAACTGTGAAAACGTAATTGTTTACCTGTTTTAGATAGATGTCCCAGTACTGAGCCTAGGAGCCCAGCACTGGATTACAAAAGTAACGAGAACGTACTTTACCCGTAACTTGAATTTTCTTCCATAGGAAACCATTGACTGTTTTTCTGTGAAATTTCTTCTGTCGATTTTGCAAACATGTAAATATTCCTTAAAAATCGCCTGTATAACTTAAACGCAGTTTCTCAACTGCTTACAGGTGGTACAGTAGTGCTGGATCTAGGATCCAACACTGAGCTAGAAAAAGTAACCATAACCCCACTTACCTGCTAAGTGAATTTCCTTCCATAGGATAACATTGGTAATTTGATCAGCAAAAGTTTCTAAGTGTCAACTTTCAAAATAGCAAAATATTGCTTAAAAATCACGACAGTAACTAAAACAAATGTACTCACTTGTTTCCAAGAACTCTCCCAGGACTGAATCTAGGATCCAGTCCTGGATTTAGAAAAGTAATCCTGAAAGTAATTAATTGCATATAACTTAAAATTCCCATTGAGCTCAATGTATTATTGTGATTCAAATTGTGTTGCCTATTGCAATAAACTGTAACTATTACCTGCAAAAGTCAATTGCCTATTGCAAAGTATTTAACTAAAGCATCTCATTCTGAGAAAGTATATTTTGATACCTATTGTTGGTTCTAAAATAAAACAACAATATCTTTTTATGCAAACCAATGGCCTAGAGTTCAGTTCTTGAGTGTGTGAGACCATTTGCTGACTGAGTGTGTACAACAAATGTTTTACACTGTACTCTGATACTGCCTTACTGCTCGGCAAGCTACCACTTTAGAGAGTAAGGTTATATCTAACTGTAGCCTCTGCCAAACCTATGGGGACTTGGGAACCTGTGCACACTGTACCTATTTGGGAACAGTATATACAGAGCCACTTTCTCACAGTAGTGATAAAGTGATTAGAGTCCTAAGGCCAACATAAAGATACAGCAAAACGTGAGGTGAAAAGCAAAAAGGTTGCTGGTAGGCCACCTTAAGGATGCCAGGTCTAACAAAAACTGAACTAAGGATAACATGAGTAAAACATCAGGTTTCTCTACTGCATTTGGTGAGACAAGTGGGCCTTCTTTTATCTTCCATTCAAGCAATCTTTGACAGACCCCTTTATTATAGAGCTTTTCAAGGATTAAAGATAAGACACTTACAAAGGAGTCCCAAATACTCAGAGATGGTTGACTTCTGTAATATGGGTCGTAGACTAAAAGCAGCGCAAAAACAGAGTGCAACAGGGTCCAAAAAATTGAGTGCCACACGAGAGTTTGAATGCAAGCGTATCCTTTTACAGATCCAGAGATATACTCATGCAATTTTTGTTTTTAGGACAGAACGTGCATGATGAAAAAAACATTGTTTTTAAAAAGCGCATTGTAGAATATCAGTACTTTGATGTGGGAAAACTTCAAAACTTTCAAACAAAATATTTGCATGCAGCTTACAGTAAGTTGTTGTGGCCTAGTGGTTAAGGCGATGGGCTAGAAATCCATTGGGGTATCCCCGTGCAGGTTCGAATCCTGCCAACAACGAGAATCTTTCTATTATCGGCTACAATTTCAGAAGTTAACCTTTAGTATTTCTTCCATTTCAGTTTTATGAATAGGTGGCTTATTTTTGTGTCACTATTGCCTCTCCACATATTTGTTATAGCTACCTCTTTCATGTCTTTGCTACACCTCATTCCTTCTTTAGCACTGGTTTAAACGCTTCAAATTATTATACCATTGCTCTCTCATTCATACCTGCGCATGCACTTGAAAGTTACTTTACCAATAAAAGACGCAAAGAGAGAAATAGAACAAAAGTGCTGGCTGGATTGGCAAACACACTTCATAAAACTGCATTTTCTTTTTTATTCTCCCCCGTGTTACATGCTTAACCTCTCCATGTGTAATTTCTCTTAACCTGCTGTCCCAGGAAGAGAATTTAATCTACAGGCTCTTTCTGTGTTTTTTTCCCTAGTCTGTCTTTCCCATTTCTTAGCTGTGTAACTGTTCCTTTATGCGCTCTATTTAAACGCCATCAATCTCATTTGAGCTCCTTGCTCCCGCTTCTGTTTTCTCCACCTCTCATACTGCCAGTTCTCTCTTTCTCTGTGGTTGGTGGCTACTTTCCTGACCTTCCGAAGCCACGTGGTTCCTGCCTCTTGTTGTCAGACTTGAATTGGAAAAGGAACCATATTAACAAGCCTTTACCACTCACACACGGCGGAAGTTTATACTTTAATTCAGTGAGCTAAGAAAAGCGTGTTGTGGGTCCCCTACGAGCCATGGTGCTTGCTTCATCATGATTTGGCACCAGTCATTAGCCGCAGCTCTGCTAATGTGCCACTGAGGTCAGTTTCAATAATTACTCAAAAACATAACCATGCAGCCCACCCCTCAACTGTGTATTTATCTTGCTTTTCTGCTGTTCGTGTGATTAGCTGGGAGGAGCTCACGGCGACATCCTCCCTATAAAAGTGTAGATGGATCACTCTCTAACTCTTTCTTGCTTCTCATACAAATGGCTTGAAAGGTGCAGGGAAGATGCAGGTCTAATAGACAGAATAGAAGGTCTGTGCCAGGTGGATTTCTTTGCATTGGTGTCCCATCACAGGCCCGCAAGTGTAATGTGTGATCTTTGACTCCTGGCATTTCACAAGCAGGCGGCCAGGAAACGGTTTGAGCCTATCAACCACTGAGGAGACGCAGCCTCAGAATGAGGAATGAGGAAGCAATGAATACATCCAGCCTATCACAGGAACAGCCCTGAGTGTTCCGAATTATAAATTCTCCATGTCACCACATGTCGTTGAGCCCAAGTAGCTCGCCGTGATCGTATAGTGGTTAGTACTCTGCGTTGTGGCCGCAGCAACCTCGGTTCGAATCCAAGTCACGGCATTGTGGATGGCAATGTCACGGCAGTTGGGTGTTAATTTGACAGAATTAGCAAATGTACCAGTGTTTTTTGTAAAATGTCTATTAAAAACAGATCCTTTCAAATATTTAAACCATCTAACAACAAATGATTTAAACTCGCATCATTATAACCTGTAGCTATAATGTATTTACTTACATAAATTATCGTTCTTGAACCTATTGGGGGTGGAGGGGGAGCGGAGCTCACACCCCAGGTGCAGTTGAGTGACCTGTGTTGTGGCTCTCTAGAGGGAAGGCACACATTTTGCTGTCACCCAGCCCAATCCAGACGTGTATTGGGGCCAGGTTTCAGGCAAATAGAGCAGTAAGTGCAGAGAAATGTTCACTCTCTAAAAGTGGCATTTCTAAAATAGTAAAGTTAAATCCAACCTCACCAGTAAGTAGGATTGTCAATAAATAAATAAAGCTACTCCTCTCCGATATGGAATTACCAAATAAAAAGTATAGGGGAATACCCAGAGCTAACCTATGAGAGGGTAGACCTCACAGTAGTGAAAAATGAAATAGACTGTTTGGTACTTACAGGACATGCGAACCACCAAAGTACATATCTTATTTTTTACTTACATAGCATCATGCACCTAGGACTACCTAGGGCCTACCTTAGGTGTAAATTATATGTAATAAAAGGGGAGTTTAAGGCTTGGCAAGTAGGCTGGGACTCCCCTGGGAGACCCCTGAGTCTATGCCCAGAACCATAACTCTGCCAGTCGAGTACTTACCTAAAAGCCGATAACTCACTTTTCTTCCATAGGCTAACATTGAGTGGTTTCACTTGGAAATTCTTCTAAGTGGTGTGGAGTTTTGGAACTTTAAAATATTCATCTCAAATCAGCCGAACAACGAATTCTGATTTATTCACCTGTTATCAGGAGAGACCTCAGTGCTGCATCTTGGAGCTCAGTACTGACCCTGAAAAGTAATTTTAACCGTACTTACCAGTAACTCGAATTTCCTTCCATGGGATATCATTGCCTGCTTTTTGCTGAAAATGTTCTAAGTGTCGATTTTTGAAACTTACAAATATTCTTTAAAAATCGTACCAACTGTGAAAACGTAATTGTTTACCTGTTTTAGATAGATGTCCCAGTACTGAGCCTAGGAGCCCAGCACTGGATTACAAAAGTAACGAGAACGTACTTTACCCGTAACTTGAATTTTCTTCCATAGGAAACCATTGACTGTTTTTCTGTGAAATTTCTTCTGTCGATTTTGCAAACATGTAAATATTCCTTAAAAATCGCCTGTATAACTTAAACGCAGTTTCTCAACTGCTTACAGGTGGTACAGTAGTGCTGGATCTAGGATCCAACACTGAGCTAGAAAAAGTAACCATAACCCCACTTACCTGCTAAGTGAATTTCCTTCCATAGGATAACATTGGTAATTTGATCAGCAAAAGTTTCTAAGTGTCAACTTTCAAAATAGCAAAATATTGCTTAAAAATCACGACAGTAACTAAAACAAATGTACTCACTTGTTTCCAAGAACTGTCCCAGGACTGAATCTAGGATCCAGTCCTGGATTTAGAAAAGTAATCCTGAAAGTAATTAATTGCATATAACTTAAAATTCCCATTGAGCTCAATGTATTATTGTGATTCAAATTGTGTTGCCTATTGCAATAAACTGTAACTATTACCTGCAAAAGTCAATTGCCTATTGCAAAGTATTTAACTAAAGCATCTCATTCTGAGAAAGTATATTTTGATACCTATTGTTGGTTCTAAAATAAAACAACAATATCTTTTTTATGCAAACCAATGGCCTAGAGTTCAGTTCTTGAGTGTGTGAGACCATTTGCTGACTGAGTGTGTACAACAAATGTTTTACACTGTACTCTGATACTGCCTTACTGCTCGGCAAGCTACCACTTTAGAGAGTAAAGTTATATCTAACTGTAGCCTCTGCCAAACCTATGGGGACTTGGGAACCTGTGCACACTGTACCTATTTGGGAACAGTATATACAGAGCCACTTTCTCACAGTAGTGATAAAGTGATTAGAGTCCTAAGGCCAACATAAAGATACAGCAAAACGTGAGGTGAAAAGCAAAAAGGTTGCTGGTAGGCCACCTTAAGGATGCCAGGTCTAACAAAAACTGAACTAAGGATAACATGTGTAAAACATCAGGTTTCTCTACTGCATTTGGTGAGACAAGTGGGCCTTCTTTTATCTTCCATTCAAGCAACCTTTGACAGACCCCTTTATTATAGAGCTTTTCAAGGATTAAAGATAAGGCACTTACAAAGGAGTCCCAAATACTCAGAGATGGTTGACTTCTGTAATATGGGTCGTAGACTAAAAGCAGCGCAAAAACAGAGTGCAACAGGGTCCAAAAAAGTTGAGTGCCACACGAGAGTTTGAATGCAAGCGTATCCTTTTACAGATCCAGAGATATACTCATGCAATTTTTGTTTTTAGGACAGAACGTGCATGATGAAAAAAACATTGTTTTTAAAAAGCGCATTGTAGAATATCAGTACTTTGATGTGGGAAAACTTCAAAACTTTCAAACAAAATATTTGCATGCAGCTTACAGTAAGTTGTTGTGGCCGAGTGGTTAAGGCGATGGGCTAGAAATCCATTGGGGTATCCCCGCGCAGGTTCGAATCCTGCCAACAACGATAATCTTTCTATTATCGGCTACAATTTCAGAAGTTAACCTTTAGTATTTCTTCCATTTCAGTTTTATGAATAGGTGGCTTATTTTTGTGTCACTATTACCTCTCCACATATTTGTTATAGCTACCTCTTTCATGTCTTTGCTACACCTCATTCCTTCTTTAGCACTGGTGTAAACGCTTCAAATTATTATACCATTGCTCTCTCATTCATACCTGCGCATGCACTTGAAAGTTACTTTACCAATAAAAGACGCAAAGAGTGAAATAGAACAAAAGTGCTGGCTGGATTGGCAAACACACTTCATAAAACTGCATTTTCTTTTTTATTCTCCCCCGTGTTACATGCTTAACCTCTCCATGTGTAATTTCTCTTAACCTGCTGTCCCAGGAAGAGAATTTCATCTACAGGCTCTTTCTGTGTTTTTTTCCCTAGTCTGTCTTTCCCATTTCTTAGCTGTGTAACTGTTCCTTTATGCGCTCTATTTAAACGCCATCAATCTCATTTGAGCTCCTTGCTCCCGCTTCTGTTTTCTCCACCTCTCATACTGCCAGTTCTCTCTTTCTCTGTGGTTGGTGGCTACTTTCCTGACCTTCCGAAGCCACGTGGTTCCTGCCTCTTGTTGTCAGACTTGAATTGGAAAAGGAACCATATTAACAAGCCTTTACCACTCACACACGGCGGAAGTTTATACTTTAATTCAGTGAGCTAAGAAAAGCGTGTTGTGGGTCCCCTACGAGCCATGGTGCTTGCTTCATCATGATTTGGCACCAGTCATTAGCCGCAGCTCTGCTAATGAGCCACTGAGGTCAGTTTCAATAATTACTCAAAAACATAACCATGCAGCCCACCCCTCAACTGTGTATTTATCTTGCTTTTCTGCTGTTCGTGTGATTAGCTGGGAGGAGCTCACGGCGACATCCTCCCTATAAAAGTGTAGATGGATCACTCTCTAACTCTTTCTTGCTTCTCATACAAATGGCTTGAAAGGTGCAGGGAAGATGCAGGTCTAATAGACAGAATAGAAGGTCTGTGCCAGGTGGGTTTCTTTGCATTGGTGTCCCATCACAGGCCCGCAAGTGTAATGTGTGATCTTTGACTCCTGGCATTTCACAAGCAGGCGGCCAGGAAACGGTTTCAGCCTATCAACCACTGAGGAGACGCAGCCTCTGAATGAGGAATGAGGAAGCAATGAATACATCCAGCCTATCACAGGAACAGCCCTGAGTGTTCCGAATTATAAATTCTCCATGTCACCGTATGTCGTTGAGCCCAAGTAGCTCGCCGTGATCGTATAGTGGTTAGTACTCTGCTTTGTGGCCGCAGCAACCTCGGTTTGAATCCGAGTCACGGCATTGCGGTTGGCAATGTCACGGCAGTTGGGTGTTAATTTGACAGAATTAGCAAATGTACCAGTGGTTTTTGTAAAATGTCTAATAAAAACAGATCCTTTCAAATATTTAAACCATCTAACAACAAATGATTTAAACTCGCATGATTATAAGCTGTAGCTATAATGTATTTACTTACATAAATTATCGTTCTTGAACCTATTGGGTGTAGAGGGGGAGCGGAGCTCACCCCCCAGGTGCAGTTGAGTGACCTGTGTTGTGGCTCTCTAGCGGGAAGGCACACATTTTGCTGTCACCCAGCCCAATCCAGACGTGTATTGGGGCCAGGTTTCAGGCAAATAGAGCAGTAAGTGCAGAGAAATGTTCACTCTCTAAAAGTGGCATTTCTAAAATAGTAAAGTTAAATCCAACCTCACCAGTAAGTAGGATTGTCAATAAATAAATAAAGCTACTCCTCTCCGATATGGAATTACCAAATAAAAAGTATAGTGGAATACCCAGAGCTAACCTATGAGAGGGGTAGACCTCACAGTAGTGAAAAATAAAATAGACTGTTTGGTACTTACAGGACATGCGAACCACCAAAGTACATAGCTTATTTTTTACTTACATAGCATCATGCACCTAGGACTACCTAGGGCCTACCTTAGGTGTAAATTATATGTAATAAAAGGGGAGTTTAAGGCTTGGCAAGTAGGCTGGGACTCCCCTGGGAGACCCCTGAGTCTATGCCCAGAACCATAACTCTGCCAGTCGAGTACTTACCTAAAAGCCGATAACTCACTTTTCTTCCATAGGCTAACATTGAGTGGTTTCACTTGGAAATTCTTCTAAGTGGTGTGGAGTTTTGGAACTTTAAAATATTCATCTAAAATCAGCCGAACAACGAATTCTGATTTATTCACCTGTTATCAGGAGAGACCTCAGTGCTGCATCTTGGAGCTCAGTACTGACCCTGAAAAGTAATTTTAACCGTACTTACCAGTAACTCGAATTTCCTTCCATGGGATATCATTGCCTGCTTTTTGCTGAAAATGTTCTAAGTGTCGATTTTTGAAACTTACAAATATTCTTTAAAAATCGTACCAACTGTGAAAACGTAATTGTTTACCTGTTTTAGATAGATGTCCCAGTACTGAGCCTAGGAGCCCAGCACTGGATTACAAAAGTAACGAGAACGTACTTTACCCGTAACTTGAATTTTCTTCCATAGGAAACCATTGACTGTTTTTCTGTGAAATTTCTTCTGTCGATTTTGCAAACATGTAAATATTCCTTAAAAATCGCCTGTATAACTTAAACGCAGTTTCTCAACTGCTTACAGGTGGTACAGTAGTGCTGGATCTAGGATCCAACACTGAGCTAGAAAAAGTAACCATAACCCCACTTACCTGCTAAGTGAATTTCCTTCCATAGGATAACATTGGTAATTTGATCAGCAAAAGTTTCTAAGTGTCAACTTTTAAAATAGCAAAATATTGCTTAAAAATCACGACAGTAACTAAAACAAATGTACTCACTTGTTTCCAAGAACTGTCCCAGGACTGAATCTAGGATCCAGTCCTGGATTTAGAAAAGTAATCCTGAAAGTAATTAATTGCATATAACTTAAAATTCCCATTGAGCTCAATGTATTATTGTGATTCAAATTGTGTTGCCTATTGCAATAAACTGTAACTATTACCTGCAAAAGTCAATTGCCTATTGCAAAGTATTTAACTAAAGCATCTCATTCTGAGAAAGTATATTTTGATACCTATTGTTGGTTCTAAAATAAAACAACAATATCTTTTTTATGCAAACCAATGGCCTAGAGTTCAGTTCTTGAGTGTGTGAGACCATTTGCTGACTGAGTGTGTACAACAAATGTTTTACACTGTACTCTGATACTGCCTTACTGCTCGGCAAGCTACCACTTTAGAGAGTAAGGTTATATCTAACTGTAGCCTCTGCCAAACCTATGGGGACTTGGGAACCTGTGCACACTGTACCTATTTGGGAACAGTATATACAGAGCCACTTTCTCACAGTAGTGATAAAGTGATTAGAGTCCTAAGGCCAACATAAAGATACAGCAAAACGTGAGGTGAAAAGCAAAAAGGTTGCTGGTAGGCCACCTTAAGGATGCCAGGTCTAACAAAAACTGAACTAAGGATAACATGAGTAAAACATCAGGTTTCTCTACTGCATTTGGTGAGACAAGTGGGCCTTCTTTTATCTTCCATTCAAGCAATCTTTGACAGACCCCTTTATTATAGAGCTTTTCAAGGATTAAAGATAAGGCACTTACAAAGGAGTCCCAAATACTCAGAGATGGTTGACTTCTGTAATATGGGTAGTAGACTAAAAGCAGCGCAAAAACAGAGTGCAACAGGGTCCAAAAAATTGAGTGCCACACGAGAGTTTGAATGCAAGCGTATCCTTTTACAGATCCAGAGATATACTCATGCAATTTTTGTTTTTAGGACAGAACGTGCATGATGAAAAAAACATTGTTTTTAAAAAGCACATTGTAGAATATCAGTACTTTGATGTGGGAAAACTTCAAAACTTTCAAACAAAATATTTGCATGCAGCTTACAGTAAGTTGTTGTGGCCGAGTGGTTAAGGCGATGGGCTAGAAATCCATTGGGGTGTCCCCGCGCAGGTTCGAATCCTGCCAACAACGAGAATCTTTCTATTATCGGCTACAATTTCAGAAGTTAACCTTTAGTATTTCTTCCATTTCAGTTTTATGAATAGGTGGCTTATTTTTGTGTCACTATTGCCTCTCCACATATTTGTTATAGCTACCTCTTTCATGTCTTTGCTACACCTCATTCTTTCTTTAGCACTGGTGTAAACGCTTCAAATTATTATACCATTGCTCTCTCATTCATACCTGCGCATGCACTTGAAAGTTACTTTACCAATAAAAGACGCAAAGAGAGAAATAGAACAAAAGTGCTGGCTGGATTGGCAAACACACTTCATAAAACTGCATTTTCTTTTTTATTCTCCCCCGTGTTACATGCTTAACCTCTCCATGTGTAATTTCTCTTAACCTGCTGTCCCAGGAAGAGAATTTAATCTACAGGCTCTTTCTGTGTTTTTTTCCCTAGTCTGTCTTTCCCATTTCTTAGCTGTGTAACTGTTCCTTTATGCGCTCTATTTAAACGCCATCAATCTCATTTGAGCTCCTTGCTCCCGCTTCTGTTTTCTCCACCTCTCATACTGCCAGTTCTCTCTTTCTCTGTGGTTGGTGGCTACTTTCCTGACCTTCCGAAGCCACGTGGTTCCTGCCTCTTGTTGTCAGACTTGAATTGGAAAAGGAACCATATTAACAAGCCTTTACCACTCACACACGGCGGAAGTTTATACTTTAATTCAGTGAGCTAAGAAAAGCGTGTTGTGGGTCCCCTACGAGCCATGGTGCTTGCTTCATCATGATTTGGCACCAGTCATTAGCCGCAGCTCTGCTAATGAGCCACTGAGGTCAGTTTCAATAATTACTCAAAAACATAACCATGCAGCCCACCCCTCAACTGTGTATTTATCTTGCTTTTCTGCTGTTCGTGTGATTAGCTGGGAGGAGCTCACGGCGACATCCTCCCTATAAAAGTGTAGATGGATCACTCTCTAACTCTTTCTTGCTTCTCATACAAATGGCTTGAAAGGTGCAGGGAAGATGCAGGTCTAATAGACAGAATAGAAGGTCTGTGCCAGGTGGGTTTCTTTGCATTGGTGTCCCATCACAGGCCCGCAAGTGTAATGTGTGATCTTTGACTCCTGGCATTTCACAAGCAGGCGGCCAGGAAACGGTTTCAGCCTATCAACCACTGAGGAGACGCAGCCTCTGAATGAGGAATGAGGAAGCAATGAATAGTGTTCCGAATTATAAATTCTCCATGCCACCCTATGTTGTTGAGCCCAAGTAGCTCGCCGTGATCGTATAGTGGTTAGTACTCTGCTTTGTGGCCGCAGCAACCTCGGTTTGAATCTGAGTCACGGCATTGTGGTTGGCAATGTCACGGCAGTTGGGTGTTAATTTGACAGAATTAGCAAATGTACCAGTGGTTTTTGTAAAATGTCTATTAAAAACAGATCCTTTCAAATATTTAAACCATCTAACAACAAATGATTTAAACTCGCATCATTATAAGCTGTAGCTATAATGTATTTACTTACATAAATTATCGTTCTTGAACCAATTGGGGGTGGGGGTGGAGGGGGAGCGGAGCTCACACCCCAGGTGCAGTTGAGTGACCTGTGTTGTGGCTCTCTAGAGGGAAGGCACACATTTTGCTGTCACCCAGCCCAATCCAGACGTGTATTGGGGCCAGGTTTCAGGCAAATAGAGCAGTAAGTGCAGAGAAATGTTCACTCTCTAAAAGTGGCATTTCTAAAATAGTAAAGTTAAATCCAACCTCACCAGTAAGTAGGATTGTCAATAAATAAATAAAGCTACTCCTCTCCGATATGGAATTACCAAATAAAAAGTATAGGGGAATACCCAGAGCTAACCTATGAGAGGGTAGACCTCACAGTAGTGAAAAATGAAATAGACTGTTTGGTACTTACAGGACATGCGAACCACCAAAGTACATATCTTATTTTTTACTTACATAGCATCATGCACCTAGGACTACCTAGGGCCTACCTTAGGTGTAAATTATATGTAATAAAAGGGGAGTTTAAGGCTTGGCAAGTAGGCTGGGACTCCCCTGGGAGACCCCTGAGTCTATGCCCAGAACCATAACTCTGCCAGTCGAATACTTACCTAAAAGCCGATAACTCACTTTTCTTCCATAGGCTAACATTGAGTGGTTTCACTTGGAAATTCTTCTAAGTGGTGTGGAGTTTTGGAACTTTAAAATATTCATCTAAAATCAGCCGAACAACGAATTCTGATTTATTCACCTGTTATCAGGAGAGACCTCAGTGCTGCATCTTGGAGCTCAGTACTGACCCTGAAAAGTAATTTTAACCGTACTTACCAGTAACTCGAATTTCCTTCCATGGGATATCATTGCCTGCTTTTTGCTGAAAATGTTCTAAGTGTCGATTTTTGAAACTTACAAATATTCTTTAAAAATCGTACCAACTGTGAAAACGTAATTGTTTACCTGTTTTAGATAGATGTCCCAGTACTGAGCCTAGGAGCCCAGCACTGGATTACAAAAGTAACGAGAACGTACTTTACCCGTAACTTGAATTTTCTTCCATAGGAAACCATTGACTGTTTTTCTGTGAAATTTCTTCTGTCGATTTTGCAAACATGTAAATATTCCTTAAAAATCGCCTGTATAACTTAAACACAGTTTCTCAACTGCTTACAGGTGGTACAGTAGTGCTGGATCTAGGATCCAACACTGAGCTAGAAAAAGTAACCATAACCCCACTTACCTGCTAAGTGAATTTCCTTCCATAGGATAACATTGGTAATTTGATCAGCAAAAGTTTCTAAGTGTCAACTTTTAAAATAGCAAAATAATGCTTAAAAATCACGACAGTAACTAAAACAAATGTACTCACTTGTTTCCAAGAACTGTCCCAGGACTGAATCTAGGATCCAGTCCTGGATTTAGAAAAGTAATCCTGAAAGTAATTAATTGCATATAACTTAAAATTCCCATTGAGCTCAATGTATTATTGTGATTCAAATTGTGTTGCCTATTGCAATAAACTGTAACTATTACCTGCAAAAGTCAATTGCCTATTGCAAAGTATTTAACTAAAGCATCTCATTCTGAGAAAGTATATTTTGATACCTATTGTTGGTTCTAAAATAAAACAACAATATCTTTTTTATGCAAACCAATGGCCTAGAGTTCAGTTCTTGAGTGTGTGAGACCATTTGCTGACTGAGTGTGTACAACAAATGTTATACACTGTAGTCTGATACTGCCTTACTGCTCGGCAAGCTACCACTTTAGAGAGTAAGGTTATATCTAACTGTAGCCTCTGCCAAACCTATGGGGACTTGGGAACCTGTGCACACTGTACCTATTTGGGAACAGTATATACAGAGCCACTTTCTCACAGTAGTGATAAAGTGATTAGAGTCCTAAGGCCAACATAAAGATACAGCAAAACGTGAGGTGAAAAGCAAAAAGGTTGCTGGTAGGCCACCTTAAGGATGCCAGGTCTAACAAAAACTGAACTAAGGATAACATGAGTAAAACATCAGGTTTCTCTACTGCATTTGGTGAGACAAGTGGGCCTTCTTTTATCTTCCATTCAAGCAATCTTTGACAGACCCCTTTATTATAGAGCTTTTCAAGGATTAAAGATAAGGCACTTACAAAGGAGTCCCAAATACTCAGAGATGGTTGACTTCTGTAATATGGGTCGTAGACTAAAAGCAGCGCAAAAACAGAGTGCAACAGGGTCCAAAAAATTGAGTGCCACACGAGAGTTTGAATGCAAGCGTATCTTTTTACAGATCCAGAGATATACTCATGCAATTTTTGTTTTTAGGACAGAACGTGCATGATGAAAAAAACATTGTTTTTAAAAAGCGCATTGTAGAATATCAGTACTTTGATGTGGGAAAACTTCAAAACTTTCAAACAAAATATTTGCATGCAGCTTACAGTAAGTTGTTGTGGCCGAGTGGTTAAGGCGATGGGCTAGAAATCCATTGGGGTATCCCCGCGCAGGTTCGAATCCTGCCAACAACGAGAATCTTTCTATTATCGGCTACAATTTCAGAAGTTAACCTTTAGTATTTCTTCCATTTCAGTTTTATGAATAGGTGGCTTATTTTTGTGTCACTATTGCCTCTCCACATATTTGTTATAGCTACCTCTTTCATGTCTTTGCTACACCTCATTCCTTCTTTAGCACTGGTGTAAACGCTTCAAATTATTATACCATTGCTCTCTCATTCATACCTGCGCATGCACTTGAAAGTTACTTTACCAATAAAAGACGCAAAGAGAGAAATAGAACAAAAGTGCTGGCTGGATTGGCAAACACACTTCATAAAACTGCATTTTCTTTTTTATTCTCCCCCGTGTTACATGCTTAACCTCTCCATGTGTAATTTCTCTTAACCTGCTGTCCCAGGAAGAGAATTTCATCTACAGGCTCTTTCTGTGTTTTTTTCCCTAGTCTGTCTTTCCCATTTCTTAGCTGTGTAACTGTTCCTTTACGCGCTCTATTTAAACGCCATCAATCTCATTTGAGCTCCTTGCTCCCGCTTCTGTTTTCTCCATCTCTCATACTGCCAGTTCTCTCTTTCTCTGTGGTTGGTGGCTACTTTCCTGAGCTTCCGAAGCCACGTGGTTCCTGCCTCTTGTTGTCAGACTTGAATTGGAAAAGGAACCATATTAACAAGCCTTTACCACTCACACACGGTGGAAGTTTATACTTTAATTCAGTGAGCTAAGAAAAGCGTGTTGTGGGTCCCCTACGAGCCATGGTGCTTGCTTCATCATGATTTGGCACCAGTCATTAGCCGCAGCTCTGCTAATGAGCCACTGAGGTCAGTTTCAATAATTACTCAAAAACATAACCATGCAGCCCACCCCTCAACTGTGTATTTATCTTGCTTTTCTGCTGTTCGTATGATTAGCTGGGAGGAGGTCACGGCGACATCCTCCCTATAAAAGTGTAGATGGATCACTCTCTAACTCTTTCTTGCTTCACATACAAATGGCTTGAAAGGTGCAGGGAAGATGCAGGTCAAATAGACAGAATAGAAGGTCTGTTCCAGGTGGGTTTCTCTGCATTGGTGTCCCATCACAGGTCCGCAAGTGTAATGTGTGATCTTTGACTCCTGGCATTTCACAAGCAGGCGGCCAGGAAACGGTTTCAGCCTATCAACCACTGAGGAGACGCAGCCTCTGAATGAGGAATGAGGAAGCAATGAATACATCCAGCCTATCACAGGAACAGCCCTGAGTGTTCCGAATTATAAATTCTCCATGTCACTGTTTGTCGTTGAGCCCAAGTAGCTCGCCGTGATCGTATAGTGGTTAGTACTCTGCGTTGTGGCCGCAGCAACCTCGGTTCGAATCCGAGTCACGGCATTGTGGTTGGCAATGTCATGGCAGTTGGGTGTTAATTTTACAGAATTAGCAAATGTACCAGTAGTTTTTGTAAAATGTCTATTAAAAACAGATCCTTTCAAATATTTAAACCATCTAACAACAAATGATTTAAACTCGCATGATTATAAGCTGTAGCTATAATGTATTTACTTACATAAATTATCGTTCTTGAACCTATTGGGGGTGGAGGGGGAGCGGAGCTCACCCCCCAGGTGCAGTTGAGTGACCTGTGTTGTGGCTCTCTAGAGGGAAGGCACAAATTTTGCTGTCACCCAGCCCAATCCAGACGTGTATTGGGGCCAGGTTTCAGGCAAATAGAGCAGTAAGTGCAGAGAAATATTCACTCTCTAAAAGTGGCATTTCTAAAATAGTAAAGTTAAATCCAACCTCACCAGTAAGTAGGATTTTCAATAAATAAATAAAGCTACTCCTCTCCGATATGGAATTACCAAATAAAAAGTATAGGGGAATACCCAGAGCTAACCTATGAGAGGGGTAGACCTCACAGTAGTGAAAAATGAAATAGACTGTTTGGTACTTACAGGACATGCGAACCACCAAAGTACAAATCTTATTTTTTACTTACATAGCATCATGCACCTAGGACTACCTAGGGCCTACCTTAGGGGTAAATTATATGTAATAAAAGGGGAGTTTAAGGCTTGACAAGTAGGCTGGGACTCCCCTGGGAGACCCCTGAGTCTATGCCCAGAACCATAACTCTGCCAGTCGAGTACTTACCTAAAAGCCGATAACTCACTTTTCTTCCATAGGCTAACATTGAGTGGTTTCACTTGGAAATTCTTCTAAGTGGTGTGGAGTTTTGGAACTTTAAAATATTCATCTAAAATCAGCCGGACAACGAATTCTGATTTACTCACCCGTTATCAGGAGAGACCTCAGTGCTGCAACTTGGAGCTCAGTACTGACCCTGAAAAGTAATTTTAACCGTACTTACCAGTAACTCGAATTTCCTTCCATGGGATATCATTGCCTGCTTTTTGCTAAAAATGTTCTAAGTGTCGATTTTTGAAACTTACAAATATTCTTTAAAAATCGTACCAACTGTGAAAACGTAATTGTTTACCTGTTTTAGATAGATGCCCCAGTACTGAGCCTAGGAGCCCAGCACTGGATTACAAAAATAACGAGAACGTACTTTACCCGTAACTTGAATTTTCTTCCATAGGAAACCATTGACTGTTTTTCTGTGAAATTTCTTCTAAGTGTCGATTTTGCAAACATGTAAATATTCTTAAAAAAATCGCCTGTATAACTTAAACGCAGTTTCTCAACTGCTTACAGGTGGTACAGTAGTGCTGGATCTAGGATCCAACACTGACCTAGAAAAAGTAACCATAACCCCACTTACCTGCTAAGTGAATTTCCTTCCATAGGATAACATTGGTAATTTGATCAGCAAAAGTTTCTAAGTGTCAACTTTTAAAATAGCAAAATATTGCTTAAAAATCACAACAGTTACTAAAACGAATTTACTCACTTGTTTCCAAGAACTGTCCCAGGACTGAATCTAGGCTCCAGTCCTGGATTTAGAAAAGTAATCCTGAAAGTAATTATTTGCATATAACTTAAAATTCCCATTGAGCTCAATGTATTATTGTGATTCAAATTGTGTTGCCTATTGCAATAAACTGTAACTATTACCTGCAAAAGTCAATTGCAAAGTATTTAACTAAAGCATCTCATTCTGAGAAAGTATATTTTGATGCCTATTGTTGGTTCTAAAATAAAACAACAATATCTTTTTTATGCAAACCAATGGCCTAGAGTTCAGTTCTTGAGTGTGTGAGACCATTTGCTGACTGAGTGTGTACAACAAATGTTATACACTGTAGTCTGATACTGCCTTACTGCTCGGCAAGCTACCACTTTAGAGAGTAAGGTTATATCTAACTGTAGCCTCTGCCAAACCTATGGGGACTTGGGAACCTGTGCACACTGTACCTATTTGGGAACAGTATATACAGAGCCACTTTCTCACAGTAGTGATAAAGTGATTAGAGTCCTAAGGCCAACATAAAGATACAGCAAAACGTGAGGTGAAAAGCAAAAAGGTTGCTGGTAGGCCACCTTAAGGATGCCAGGTCTAACAAAAACTGAACTAAGGATAACATGAGTAAAACATCAGGTTTCTCTACTGCATTTGGTGAGACAAGTGGGCCTTCTTTTATCTTCCATTCAAGCAATCTTTGACAGACCCCTTTATTATAGAGCTTTTCAAGGATTAAAGATAAGGCACTTACAAAGGAGTCCCAAATACTCAGAGATGGTTGACTTCTGTAATATGGGTCGTAGACTAAAAGCAGCGCAAAAACAGAGTGCAACAGGGTCCAAAAAATTGAGTGCCACACGAGAGTTTGAATGCAAGCGTATCTTTTTACAGATCCAGAGATATACTCATGCAATTTTTGTTTTTAGGACAGAACGTGCATGATGAAAAAAACATTGTTTTTAAAAAGCGCATTGTAGAATATCAGTACTTTGATGTGGGAAAACTTCAAAACTTTCAAACAAAATATTTGCATGCAGCTTACAGTAAGTTGTTGTGGCCGAGTGGTTAAGGCGATGGGCTAGAAATCCATTGGGGTATCCCCGCGCAGGTTCGAATCCTGCCAACAACGAGAATCTTTCTATTATCGGCTACAATTTCAGAAGTTAACCTTTAGTATTTCTTCCATTTCAGTTTTATGAATAGGTGGCTTATTTTTGTGTCACTATTGCCTCTCCACATATTTGTTATAGCTACCTCTTTCATGTCTTTGCTACACCTCATTCCTTCTTTAGCACTGGTGTAAACGCTTCAAATTATTATACCATTGCTCTCTCATTCATACCTGCGCATGCACTTGAAAGTTACTTTACCAATAAAAGACGCAAAGAGAGAAATAGAACAAAAGTGCTGGCTGGATTGGCAAACACACTTCATAAAACTGCATTTTCTTTTTTATTCTCCCCCGTGTTACATGCTTAACCTCTCCATGTGTAATTTCTCTTAACCTGCTGTCCCAGGAAGAGAATTTCATCTACAGGCTCTTTCTGTGTTTTTTTCCCTAGTCTGTCTTTCCCATTTCTTAGCTGTGTAACTGTTCCTTTACGCGCTCTATTTAAACGCCATCAATCTCATTTGAGCTCCTTGCTCCCGCTTCTGTTTTCTCCATCTCTCATACTGCCAGTTCTCTCTTTCTCTGTGGTTGGTGGCTACTTTCCTGAGCTTCCGAAGCCACGTGGTTCCTGCCTCTTGTTGTCAGACTTGAATTGGAAAAGGAACCATATTAACAAGCCTTTACCACTCACACACGGTGGAAGTTTATACTTTAATTCAGTGAGCTAAGAAAAGCGTGTTGTGGGTCCCCTACGAGCCATGGTGCTTGCTTCATCATGATTTGGCACCAGTCATTAGCCGCAGCTCTGCTAATGAGCCACTGAGGTCAGTTTCAATAATTACTCAAAAACATAACCATGCAGCCCACCCCTCAACTGTGTATTTATCTTGCTTTTCTGCTGTTCGTATGATTAGCTGGGAGGAGGTCACGGCGACATCCTCCCTATAAAAGTGTAGATGGATCACTCTCTAACTCTTTCTTGCTTCACATACAAATGGCTTGAAAGGTGCAGGGAAGATGCAGGTCAAATAGACAGAATAGAAGGTCTGTTCCAGGTGGGTTTCTCTGCATTGGTGTCCCATCACAGGTCCGCAAGTGTAATGTGTGATCTTTGACTCCTGGCATTTCACAAGCAGGCGGCCAGGAAACGGTTTCAGCCTATCAACCACTGAGGAGACGCAGCCTCTGAATGAGGAATGAGGAAGCAATGAATACATCCAGCCTATCACAGGAACAGCCCTGAGTGTTCCGAATTATAAATTCTCCATGTCACTGTTTGTCGTTGAGCCCAAGTAGCTCGCCGTGATCGTATAGTGGTTAGTACTCTGCGTTGTGGCCGCAGCAACCTCGGTTCGAATCCGAGTCACGGCATTGTGGTTGGCAATGTCATGGCAGTTGGGTGTTAATTTTACAGAATTAGCAAATGTACCAGTAGTTTTTGTAAAATGTCTATTAAAAACAGATCCTTTCAAATATTTAAACCATCTAACAACAAATGATTTAAACTCGCATGATTATAAGCTGTAGCTATAATGTATTTACTTACATAAATTATCGTTCTTGAACCTATTGGGGGTGGAGGGGGAGCGGAGCTCACCCCCCAGGTGCAGTTGAGTGACCTGTGTTGTGGCTCTCTAGAGGGAAGGCACAAATTTTGCTGTCACCCAGCCCAATCCAGACGTGTATTGGGGCCAGGTTTCAGGCAAATAGAGCAGTAAGTGCAGAGAAATATTCACTCTCTAAAAGTGGCATTTCTAAAATAGTAAAGTTAAATCCAACCTCACCAGTAAGTAGGATTTTCAATAAATAAATAAAGCTACTCCTCTCCGATATGGAATTACCAAATAAAAAGTATAGGGGAATACCCAGAGCTAACCTATGAGAGGGGTAGACCTCACAGTAGTGAAAAATGAAATAGACTGTTTGGTACTTACAGGACATGCGAACCACCAAAGTACAAATCTTATTTTTTACTTACATAGCATCATGCACCTAGGACTACCTAGGGCCTACCTTAGGGGTAAATTATATGTAATAAAAGGGGAGTTTAAGGCTTGACAAGTAGGCTGGGACTCCCCTGGGAGACCCCTGAGTCTATGCCCAGAACCATAACTCTGCCAGTCGAGTACTTACCTAAAAGCCGATAACTCACTTTTCTTCCATAGGCTAACATTGAGTGGTTTCACTTGGAAATTCTTCTAAGTGGTGTGGAGTTTTGGAACTTTAAAATATTCATCTAAAATCAGCCGGACAACGAATTCTGATTTACTCACCCGTTATCAGGAGAGACCTCAGTGCTGCAACTTGGAGCTCAGTACTGACCCTGAAAAGTAATTTTAACCGTACTTACCAGTAACTCGAATTTCCTTCCATGGGATATCATTGCCTGCTTTTTGCTAAAAATGTTCTAAGTGTCGATTTTTGAAACTTACAAATATTCTTTAAAAATCGTACCAACTGTGAAAACGTAATTGTTTACCTGTTTTAGATAGATGCCCCAGTACTGAGCCTAGGAGCCCAGCACTGGATTACAAAAATAACGAGAACGTACTTTACCCGTAACTTGAATTTTCTTCCATAGGAAACCATTGACTGTTTTTCTGTGAAATTTCTTCTAAGTGTCGATTTTGCAAACATGTAAATATTCTTAAAAAAATCGCCTGTATAACTTAAACGCAGTTTCTCAACTGCTTACAGGTGGTACAGTAGTGCTGGATCTAGGATCCAACACTGACCTAGAAAAAGTAACCATAACCCCACTTACCTGCTAAGTGAATTTCCTTCCATAGGATAACATTGGTAATTTGATCAGCAAAAGTTTCTAAGTGTCAACTTTTAAAATAGCAAAATATTGCTTAAAAATCACAACAGTTACTAAAACGAATTTACTCACTTGTTTCCAAGAACTGTCCCAGGACTGAATCTAGGCTCCAGTCCTGGATTTAGAAAAGTAATCCTGAAAGTAATTATTTGCATATAACTTAAAATTCCCATTGAGCTCAATGTATTATTGTGATTCAAATTGTGTTGCCTATTGCAATAAACTGTAACTATTACCTGCAAAAGTCAATTGCAAAGTATTTAACTAAAGCATCTCATTCTGAGAAAGTATATTTTGATGCCTATTGTTGGTTCTAAAATAAAACAACAATATCTTTTTTATGCAAACCAATGGCCTAGAGTTCAGTTCTTGAGTGTGTGAGACCATTTGCTGACTGAGTGTGTACAACAAATGTTTTACACTGTACTCTGATACTGCCTTACTGCTCGGCAAGCTACCACTTGAGAGAGTAAGGTTATATCTAACTTTAGCCTCTGCCAAACCTCTGGGGACTGGGGACTCTGTGCACACTGTACCTATTTGGGAACAGTATATACAGAGCCACTTTCTCACAGTAGTGATAAAGTGATTAGAGTCCTAAGGCCAACATAAAGATACAGCAAAACGTGAGGTGAAAAGCAAAAAGGTTGCTGGTAGGCCACCTTAAGGATGCCAGGTCTAAAAAATGAACTAAGGATAACATGAGTAAAACATCAGGTTTCTCTACTGCATTTGGTGAGACAAGTGGGCCTTCTTTTATCTTCCATTCAAGCAATCTTTCACAGACCCCTTTATTATAGAGCTTTTCAAGGATTAAAGATAAGGCACTTACAAAGGAGTCACAAATACTCAGAGATGGTTGACTTCTGTAATATGGGTCATAGACTAAAAGCAGCGCAAAAACAGAGTGCAACAGGGTCCAAAAAATTGAGTGCCACAAGAGAGTTTGAATGCAAGCGTATCCTTTTACAGATCCAGAGATATACTCATGCAATTTTTGTTTTTAGGACAGAACGTGCATTATGAAAAAAACATTGTTTTTAAAAAGCGCATTGTAGAATATCAGTACTTTGATGTGGGAAAACTTCAAAACTTTCAAACAAAATATTTGCATGCAGCTTACAGTAAGTTGTTGTGGCCGAGTGGTTAAGGCGATGGGCTAGAAATCCATTGGGGTATCCCCGCGCAAGTTCGAATCCTGCCAACAACGAGAATCTTTCTATTATCGGCTACAATTTCAGAAGTTAACCTTTAGTATTTCTTCCATTTCAGTTTTATGAATAGGTGGCTTATTTTTGTGTCACTATTGCCTCTCCACATATTTGTTATAGCTACCTCTTTCATGTCTTTGCTACACCTCATTCCTTCTTTAGCACTGGTGTAAACGCTTCAAATTATTATACCATTGCTCTCTCATTCATACCTGCGCATGCACTTGAAAGTTACTTTACCAATAAAAGACGCAAAGAGAGAAATAGAACAAAAGTGCTGGCTGGATTGGCAAACACACTTCATAAAACTGCATTTGCTTTTTTATTCTCCTCCGTGTTACATGCTTAACCTCTCCATGTGTAATTTCTCTTAACCTGCTGTCCCAGGAAGAGAATTTCATCTACAGGCTCTTTCTGTGTTTTTTTCCCTAGTCTGTCTTTCCCATTTCTTAGCTGTGTAACTGTTCCTTTATGCGCTCTATTTAAACGCCATCAATCTCATTTGAGCTCCTTGCTCCCGCTTCTGTTTTCTCCACCTCTCATACTGCCAGTTCTCTCTTTCTCTGTGGTTGGTGGCTACTTTCCTGAGCTTCCGAAGCCACGTGGTTCCTGCCTCTTGTTGTCAGACTTGAATTGGAAAAGGAACCATATTAACAAGCCTTTACCACTCACACACGGCGGAAGTTTATACTTTAATTCAGTGAGCTAAGAAAAGCGTGTTGTGGGTCCCCTACGAGCCATGGTGCTTGCTTCATCATGATTTGGCACCAGTCATTAGCCGCAGCTCTGCTAATGAGCCACTGAGGTCAGTTTCAATAATTACTCAAAAACATAACCATGCAGCCCACCCCTCAACTGTGTATTTATCTTGCTTTTCTGCTGTTCGTGTGATTAGCTGGGAGGAGCTCACGGCGACATCCTCCCTATAAAAGTGTAGATGGATCACTCTCTAACTCTTTCTTGCTTCTCATACAAATGGCTTGAAAGGTGCAGGGAAGATGCAGGTCTAATAGACAGAATAGAAGGTCTGTGCCAGGTGGGTTTCTTTGCATTGGTGTCCCATCACAGGCCCGCAAGTGTAATGTGTGATCTTTGACTCCTGGCATTTCACAAGCAGGCGGCCAGGAAACGGTTTCAGCCTATCAACCACTGAGGAGACGCAGCCTCTGAATGAGGAATGAGGAAGCAATGAATACATCCAGCCTATCACAGGAACAGCCCTGAGTGTTCCGAATTATAAATTCTCCATGTCACCGTATGTCGTTGAGCCCAAGTAGCTCGCCGTGATCGTATAGTGGTTAGTACTCTGCTTTGTGGCCGCAGCAACCTCGGTTTGAATCCGAGTCACGGCATTGTGGTTGGCAATGTCACGGCAGTTGGGTGTTAATTTGACAGAATTAGCAAATGTACCAGTGGTTTTTGTAAAATGTCTATTAAAAACAGATCCTTTCAAATATTTAAACCATCTAACAACAAATGATTTAAACTCGCATGATTATAAGCTGTAGCTATAATGTATTTACTTACATAAATTATCGTTCTTGAACCTATTGGGGGTGGAGGGGGAGCGGAGCTCACCCCCCAGGTGCAGTTGAGTGACCTGTGTTGTGGCTCTCTAGCGGGAAGGCACACATTTTGCTGTCACCCAGCCCAATCCAGACGTGTATTGGGGCCAGGTTTCAGGCAAATAGAGCAGTAAGTGCAGAGAAATGTTCACTCTCTAAAAGTGGCATTTCTAAAATAGTAAAGTTAAATCCAACCTCACCAGTAAGTAGGATTGTCAATAAATAAATAAAGCTACTCCTCTCCGATATGGAATTACTAAATAAAAAGTATAGGGGAATACCCAGAGCTAACCTATGAGAGGGTAGACCTCACAGTAGTGAAAAATGAAATAGACTGTTTGGTACTTACAGGACATGCGAACCACCAAAGTACATATCTTATTTTTTACTTACATAGCATCATGCACCTAGGACTACCTAGGGCCTACCTTAGGTGTAAATTATATGTAATAAAAGGGGAGTTTAAGGCTTGGCAAGTAGGCTGGGACTCCCCTGGGAGACCCCTGAGTCTATGCCCAGAACCATAACTCTGCCAGTCGAGTACTTACCTAAAAGCCGATAACTCACTTTTCTTCCATAGGCTAACATTGAGTGGTTTCACTTGGAAATTCTTCTAAGTGGTGTGGAGTTTTGGAACTTTAAAATATTCATCTCAAATCAGCCGAACAACGAATTCTGATTTATTCACCTGTTATCAGGAGAGACCTCAGTGCTGCATCTTGGAGCTCAGTACTGACCCTGAAAAGTAATTTTAACCGTACTTACCAGTAACTCGAATTTCCTTCCATGGGATATCATTGCCTGCTTTTTGCTGAAAATGTTCTAAGTGTCGATTTTTGAAACTTACAAATATTCTTTAAAAATCGTACCAACTGTGAAAACGTAATTGTTTACCTGTTTTAGATAGATGTCCCAGTACTGAGCCTAGGAGCCCAGCACTGGATTACAAAAGTAACGAGAACGTACTTTACCCGTAACTTGAATTTTCTTCCATAGGAAACCATTGACTGTTTTTCTGTGAAATTTCTTCTGTCGATTTTGCAAACATGTAAATATTCCTTAAAAATCGCCTGTATAACTTAAACGCAGTTTCTCAACTGCTTACAGGTGGTACAGTAGTGCTGGATCTAGGATCCAACACTGAGCTAGAAAAAGTAACCATAACCCCACTTACCTGCTAAGTGAATTTCCTTCCATAGGATAACATTGGTAATTTGATCAGCAAAAGTTTCTAAGTGTCAACTTTCAAAATAGCAAAATATTGCTTAAAAATCACGACAGTAACTAAAACAAATGTACTCACTTGTTTCCAAGAACTGTCCCAGGACTGAATCTAGGATCCAGTCCTGGATTTAGAAAAGTAATCCTGAAAGTAATTAATTGCATATAACTTAAAATTCCCATTGAGCTCAATGTATTATTGTGATTCAAATTGTGTTGCCTATTGCAATAAACTGTAACTATTACCTGCAAAAGTCAATTGCCTATTGCAAAGTATTTAACTAAAGCATCTCATTCTGAGAAAGTATATTTTGATACCTATTGTTGGTTCTAAAATAAAACAACAATATCTTTTTTATGCAAACCAATGGCCTAGAGTTCAGTTCTTGAGTGTGTGAGACCATTTGCTGACTGAGTGTGTACAACAAATGTTTTACACTGTACTCTGATACTGCCTTACTGCTCGGCAAGCTACCACTTTAGAGAGTAAAGTTATATCTAACTGTAGCCTCTGCCAAACCTATGGGGACTTGGGAACCTGTGCACACTGTACCTATTTGGGAACAGTATATACAGAGCCACTTTCTCACAGTAGTGATAAAGTGATTAGAGTCCTAAGGCCAACATAAAGATACAGCAAAACGTGAGGTGAAAAGCAAAAAGGTTGCTGGTAGGCCACCTTAAGGATGCCAGGTCTAACAAAAACTGAACTAAGGATAACATGAGTAAAACATCAGGTTTCTCTACTGCATTTGGTGAGACAAGTGGGCCTTCTTTTATCTTCCATTCAAGCAACCTTTGACAGACCCCTTTATTATAGAGCTTTTCAAGGATTAAAGATAAGGCACTTACAAAGGAGTCCCAAATACTCAGAGATGGTTGACTTCTGTAATATGGGTCGTAGACTAAAAGCAGCGCAAAAACAGAGTGCAACAGGGTCCAAAAAAGTTGAGTGCCACACGAGAGTTTGAATGCAAGCGTATCCTTTTACAGATCCAGAGATATACTCATGCAATTTTTGTTTTTAGGACAGAACGTGCATGATGAAAAAAACATTGTTTTTAAAAAGCGCATTGTAGAATATCAGTACTTTGATGTGGGAAAACTTCAAAACTTTCAAACAAAATATTTGCATGCAGCTTACAGTAAGTTGTTGTGGCCGAGTGGTTAAGGCGATGGGCTAGAAATCCATTGGGGTATCCCCGCGCAGGTTCGAATCCTGCCAACAACGATAATCTTTCTATTATCGGCTACAATTTCAGAAGTTAACCTTTAGTATTTCTTCCATTTCAGTTTTATGAATAGGTGGCCTTTTTTTGTGTCACTATTACCTCTCCACATATTTGTTATAGCTACCTCTTTCATGTCTTTGCTACACCTCATTCCTTCTTTAGCACTGGTGTAAACGCTTCAAATTATTATACCATTGCTCTCTCATTCATACCTGCGCATGCACTTGAAAGTTACTTTACCAATAAAAGACGCAAAGAGTGAAATAGAACAAAAGTGCTGGCTGGATTGGCAAACACACTTCATAAAACTGCATTTTCTTTTTTATTCTCCCCCGTGTTACATGCTTAACCTCTCCATGTGTAATTTCTCTTAACCTGCTGTCCCAGGAAGAGAATTTCATCTACAGGCTCTTTCTGTGTTTTTTTCCCTAGTCTGTCTTTCCCATTTCTTAGCTGTGTAACTGTTCCTTTATGCGCTCTATTTAAACGCCATCAATCTCATTTGAGCTCCTTGCTCCCGCTTCTGTTTTCTCCACCTCTCATACTGCCAGTTCTCTCTTTCTCTGTGGTTGGTGGCTACTTTCCTGACCTTCCGAAGCCACGTGGTTCCTGCCTCTTGTTGTCAGACTTGAATTGGAAAAGGAACCATATTAACAAGCCTTTACCACTCACACACGGCGGAAGTTTATACTTTAATTCAGTGAGCTAAGAAAAGCGTGTTGTGGGTCCCCTACGAGCCATGGTGCTTGCTTCATCATGATTTGGCACCAGTCATTAGCCGCAGCTCTGCTAATGAGCCACTGAGGTCAGTTTCAATAATTACTCAAAAACATAACCATGCAGCCCACCCCTCAACTGTGTATTTATCTTGCTTTTCTGCTGTTCGTGTGATTAGCTGGGAGGAGCTCACGGCGACATCCTCCCTATAAAAGTGTAGATGGATCACTCTCTAACTCTTTCTTGCTTCTCATACAAATGGCTTGAAAGGTGCAGGGAAGATGCAGGTCTAATAGACAGAATAGAAGGTCTGTGCCAGGTGGGTTTCTTTGCATTGGTGTCCCATCACAGGCCCGCAAGTGTAATGTGTGATCTTTGACTCCTGGCATTTCACAAGCAGGCGGCCAGGAAACGGTTTCAGCCTATCAACCACTGAGGAGACGCAGCCTCTGAATGAGGAATGAGGAAGCAATGAATACATCCAGCCTATCACAGGAACAGCCCTGAGTGTTCCGAATTATAAATTCTCCATGTCACCGTATGTCGTTGAGCCCAAGTAGCTCGCCGTGATCGTATAGTGGTTAGTACTCTGCTTTGTGGCCGCAGCAACCTCGGTTTGAATCCGAGTCACGGCATTGCAGTTGGCAATGTCACGGCAGTTGGGTGTTAATTTGACAGAATTAGCAAATGTACCAGTGGTTTTTGTAAAATGTCTAATAAAAACAGATCCTTTCAAATATTTAAACCATCTAACAACAAATGATTTAAACTCGCATGATTATAAGCTGTAGCTATAATGTATTTACTTACATAAATTATCGTTCTTGAACCTATTGGGGGTAGAGGGGGAGCGGAGCTCACCCCCCAGGTGCAGTTGAGTGACCTGTGTTGTGGCTCTCTAGCGGGAAGGCACACATTTTGCTGTCACCCAGCCCAATCCAGACGTGTATTGGGGCCAGGTTTCAGGCAAATAGAGCAGTAAGTGCAGAGAAATGTTCACTCTCTAAAAGTGGCATTTCTAAAATAGTAAAGTTAAATCCAACCTCACCAGTAAGTAGGATTGTCAATAAATAAATAAAGCTACTCCTCTCCGATATGGAATTACCAAATAAAAAGTATAGGGGAATACCCAGAGCTAACCTATGAGAGGGGTAGACCTCACAGTAGTGAAAAATAAAATAGACTGTTTGGTACTTACAGGACATGCGAACCACCAAAGTACATAGCTTATTTTTTACTTACATAGCATCATGCACCTAGGACTACCTAGGGCCTACCTTAGGTGTAAATTATATGTAATAAAAGGGGAGTTTAAGGCTTGGCAAGTAGGCTGGGACTCCCCTGGGAGACCCCTGAGTCTATGCCCAGAACCATAACTCTGCCAGTCGAGTACTTACCTAAAAGCCGATAACTCACTTTTCTTCCATAGGCTAACATTGAGTGGTTTCACTTGGAAATTCTTCTAAGTGGTGTGGAGTTTTGGAACTTTAAAATATTCATCTAAAATCAGCCGAACAACGAATTCTGATTTATTCACCTGTTATCAGGAGAGACCTCAGTGCTGCATCTTGGAGCTCAGTACTGACCCTGAAAAGTAATTTTAACCGTACTTACCAGTAACTCGAATTTCCTTCCATGGGATATCATTGCCTGCTTTTTGCTGAAAATGTTCTAAGTGTCGATTTTTGAAACTTACAAATATTCTTTAAAAATCGTACCAACTGTGAAAACGTAATTGTTTACCTGTTTTAGATAGATGTCCCAGTACTGAGCCTAGGAGCCCAGCACTGGATTACAAAAGTAACGAGAACGTACTTTACCCGTAACTTGAATTTTCTTCCATAGGAAACCATTGACTGTTTTTCTGTGAAATTTCTTCTGTCGATTTTGCAAACATGTAAATATTCCTTAAAAATCGCCTGTATAACTTAAACGCAGTTTCTCAACTGCTTACAGGTGGTACAGTAGTGCTGGATCTAGGATCCAACACTGAGCTAGAAAAAGTAACCATAACCCCACTTACCTGGTAAGTGAATTTCCTTCCATAGGATAACATTGGTAATTTGATCAGCAAAAGTTTCTAAGTGTCAACTTTTAAAATAGCAAAATATTGCTTAAAAATCACGACAGTAACTAAAACAAATGTACTCACTTGTTTCCAAGAACTGTCCCAGGACTGAATCTAGGATCCAGTCCTGGATTTAGAAAAGTAATCCTGAAAGTAATTAATTGCATATAACTTAAAATTCCCATTGAGCTCAATGTATTATTGTGATTCAAATTGTGTTGCCTATTGCAATAAACTGTAACTATTACCTGCAAAAGTCAATTGCCTATTGCAAAGTATTTAACTAAAGCATCTCATTCTGAGAAAGTATATTTTGATACCTATTGTTGGTTCTAAAATAAAACAACAATATCTTTTTTATGCAAACCAATGGCATAGAGTTCAGTTCTTGAGTGTGTGAGACCATTTGCTGACTGAGTGTGTACAACAAATGTTTTACACTGTACTCTGATACTGCCTTACTGCTCGGCAAGCTACCACTTTAGAGAGTAAGGTTATATCTAACTGTAGCCTCTGCCAAACCTATGGGGACTTGGGAACCTGTGCACACTGTACCTATTTGGGAACAGTATATACAGAGCCACTTTCTCACAGTAGTGATAAAGTGATTAGAGTCCTAAGGCCAACATAAAGATACAGCAAAACGTGAGGTGAAAAGCAAAAAGGTTGCTGGTAGGCCACCTTAAGGATGCCAGGTCTAACAAAAACTGAACTAAGGATAACATGAGTAAAACATCAGGTTTCTCTACTGCATTTGGTGAGACAAGTGGGCCTTCTTTTATCTTCCATTCAAGCAATCTTTGACAGACCCCTTTATTATAGAGCTTTTCAAGGATTAAAGATAAGGCACTTACAAAGGAGTCCCAAATACTCAGAGATGGTTGACTTCTGTAATATGGGTCGTAGACTAAAAGCAGCGCAAAAACAGAGTGCAACAGGGTCCAAAAAATTGAGTGCCACACGAGAGTTTGAATGCAAGCGTATCCTTTTACAGATCCAGAGATATACTCATGCAATTTTTGTTTTTAGGACAGAACGTGCATGATGAAAAAAACATTGTTTTTAAAAAGCGCATTGTAGAATATCAGTACTTTGATGTGGGAAAACTTCAAAACTTTCAAACAAAATATTTGGATGCAGCTTACAGTAAGTTGTTGTGGCCGAGTGGTTAAGGCGATGGGCTAGAAATCCATTGGGGTGTCCCCGCGCAGGTTCGAATCCTGCCAACAACGAGAATCTTTCTATTATCGGCTACAATTTCAGAAGTTAACCTTTAGTATTTCTTCCATTTCAGTTTTATGAATAGGTGGCTTATTTTTGTGTCACTATTGCCTCTCCACATATTTGTTATAGCTACCTCTTTCATGTCTTTGCTACACCTCATTCTTTCTTTAGCACTGGTGTAAACGCTTCAAATTATTATACCATTGCTCTCTCATTCATACCTGCGCATGCACTTGAAAGTTACTTTACCAATAAAAGACGCAAAGAGAGAAATAGAACAAAAGTGCTGGCTGGATTGGCAAACACACTTCATAAAACTGCATTTTCTTTTTTATTCTCCCCCGTGTTACATGCTTAACCTCTCCATGTGTAATTTCTCTTAACCTGCTGTCCCAGGAAGAGAATTTAATCTACAGGCTCTTTCTGTGTTTTTTTCCCTAGTCTGTCTTTCCCATTTCTTAGCTGTGTAACTGTTCCTTTATGCGCTCTATTTAAACGCCATCAATCTCATTTGAGCTCCTTGCTCCCGCTTCTGTTTTCTCCACCTCTCATACTGCCAGTTCTCTCTTTCTCTGTGGTTGGTGGCTACTTTCCTGACCTTCCGAAGCCACGTGGTTCCTGCCTCTTGTTGTCAGACTTGAATTGGAAAAGGAACCATATTAACAAGCCTTTACCACTCACACACGGCGGAAGTTTATACTTTAATTCAGTGAGCTAAGAAAAGCGTGTTGTGGGTCCCCTACGAGCCATGGTGCTTGCTTCATCATGATTTGGCACCAGTCATTAGCCGCAGCTCTGCTAATGAGCCACTGAGGTCAGTTTCAATAATTACTCAAAAACATAACCATGCAGCCCACCCCTCAACTGTGTATTTATCTTGCTTTTCTGCTGTTCGTGTGATTAGCTGGGAGGAGCTCACGGCGACATCCTCCCTATAAAAGTGTAGATGGATCACTCTCTAACTCTTTCTTGCTTCTCATACAAATGGCTTGAAAGGTGCAGGGAAGATGCAGGTCTAATAGACAGAATAGAAGGTCTGTGCCAGGTGGGTTTCTTTGCATTGGTGTCCCATCACAGGCCCGCAAGTGTAATGTGTGATCTTTGACTCCTGGCATTTCACAAGCAGGCGGCCAGGAAACGGTTTCAGCCTATCAACCACTGAGGAGACGCAGCCTCTGAATGAGGAATGAGGAAGCAATGAATAGTGTTCCGAATTATAAATTCTCCATGCCACCCTATGTTGTTGAGCCCAAGTAGCTCGCCGTGATCGTATAGTGGTTAGTACTCTGCTTTGTGGCCGCAGCAACCTCGGTTTGAATCTGAGTCACGGCATTGTGGTTGGCAATGTCACGGCAGTTGGGTGTTAATTTGACAGAATTAGCAAATGTACCAGTGGTTTTTGTAAAATGTCTATTAAAAACAGATCCTTTCAAATATTTAAACCATCTAACAACAAATGATTTAAACTCGCATCATTATAAGCTGTAGCTATAATGTATTTACTTACATAAATTATCGTTCTTGAACCTATTGGGGGTGGGGGTGGAGGGGGAGCGGAGCTCACACCCCAGGTGCAGTTGAGTGACCTGTGTTGTGGCTCTCTAGAGGGAAGGCACACATTTTGCTGTCACCCAGCCCAATCCAGACGTGTATTGGGGCCAGGTTTCAGGCAAATAGAGCAGTAAGTGCAGAGAAATGTTCACTCTCTAAAAGTGGCATTTCTAAAATAGTAAAGTTAAATCCAACCTCACCAGTAAGTAGGATTGTCAATAAATAAATAAAGCTACTCCTCTCCGATATGGAATTACCAAATAAAAAGAATAGGGGAATACCCAGAGCTAACCTATGAGAGGGTAGACCTCACAGTAGTGAAAAATGAAATAGACTGTTTGGTACTTACAGGACATGCGAACCACCAAAGTACATATCTTATTTTTTACTTACATAGCATCATGCACCTAGGACTACCTAGGGCCTACCTTAGGTGTAAATTATATGTAATAAAAGGGGAGTTTAAGGCTTGGCAAGTAGGCTGGGACTCCCCTGGGAGACCCCTGAGTCTATGCCCAGAACCATAACTCTGCCAGTCGAGTACTTACCTAAAAACCGATAACTCACTTTTCTTCCATAGGCTAACATTGAGTGGTTTCACTTGGAAATTCTTCTAAGTGGTGTGGAGTTTTGAAACTTTAAAATATTCATCTAAAATCAGCCGAACAACGAATTCTGATTTATTCACCCGTTATCAGGAGAGACCTCAGTGCTGCATCTTGGAGCTCAGTACTGACCCTGAAAAGTAATTTTAACCGTACTTACCAGTAACTCGAATTTCCTTCCATGGGATATCATTGCCTGCTTTTTGCTGAAAATGTTCTAAGTGTCGATTTTTGAAACTTACAAATATTCTTTAAAAATCGTACCAACTGTGAAAACGTAATTGTTTACCTGTTTTAGATAGATGTCCCAGTACTGAGCCTAGGAGCCCAGCACTGGATTACAAAAGTAACGAGAACGTACTTTACCCGTAACTTGAATTTTCTTCCATAGGAAACCATTGACTGTTTTTCTGTGAAATTTCTTCTGTCGATTTTGCAAACATGTAAATATTCCTTAAAAATCGCCTGTATAACTTAAACGCAGTTTCTCAACTGCTTACAGGTTGTACAGTAGTGCTGGATCTAGGTTCCAACACTGAGCTAGAAAAAGTAACCATAACCCCACTTACCTGCTAAGTGAATTTCCTTCCATAGGATAACATTGGTAATTTGATCAGCAAAAGTTTCTAAGTGTCAACTTTCAAAATAGCAAAATATTGCTTAAAAATCACGACAGTAACTAAAACAAATGTACTCACTTGTTTCCAAGAACTGTCCCAGGACTGAATCTAGGATCCAGTCCTGGATTTAGAAAAGTAATCCTGAAAGTAATTAATTGCATATAACTTAAAATTCCCATTGAGCTCAATGTATTATTGTGATTCAAATTGTGTTGCCTATTGCAATAAACTGTAACTATTACCTGCAAAAGTCAATTGCCTATTGCAAAGTATTTAACTAAAGCATCTCATTCTGAGAAAGTATATTTTGATACCTATTGTTGGTTCTAAAATAAAACAACAATATCTTTTTTATGCAAACCAATGGCCTAGAGTTCAGTTCTTGAGTGTGTGAGACCATTTGCTGACTGAGTGTGTACAACAAATGTTTTACACTGTACTCTGATACTGCCTTACTGCTCGGCAAGCTACCACTTTAGAGAGTAAAGTTATATCTAACTGTAGCCTCTGCCAAACCTATGGGGACTTGGGAACCTGTGCACACTGTACCTATTTGGGAACAGTATATACAGAGCCACTTTCTCACAGTAGTGATAAAGTGATTAGAGTCCTAAGGCCAACATAAAGATACAGCAAAACGTGAGGTGAAAAGCAAAAAGGTTGCTGGTAGGCCACCTTAAGGATGCCAGGTCTAACAAAAACTGAACTAAGGATAACATGAGTAAAACATCAGGTTTCTCTACTGCATTTGGTGAGACAAGTGGGCCTTCTTTTATCTTCCATTCAAGCAATCTTTGACAGACCCCTTTATTATAGAGCTTTTCAAGGATTAAAGATAAGGCACTTACAAAGGAGTCCCAAATACTCAGAGATGGTTGACTTCTGTAATATGGGTCGTAGACTAAAAGCAGCGCAAAAACAGAGTGCAACAGGGTCCAAAAAAGTTGAGTGCCACACGAGAGTTTGAATGCAAGCGTATCCTTTTACAGATCCAGAGATATACTCATGCAATTTTTGTTTTTAGGACAGAACGTGCATGATGAAAAAAACATTGTTTTTAAAAAGCGCATTGTAGAATATCAGTACTTTGATGTGGGAAAACTTCAAAACTTTCAAACAAAATATTTGCATGCAGCTTACAGTAAGTTGTTGTGGCCGAGTGGTTAAGGCGATGGGCTAGAAATCAATTGGGGTATCCCCGCGCAGGTTCGAATCCTGCCAACAACGAGAATCTTTCTATTATCGGCTACAATTTCAGAAGTTAACCTTTAGTATTTCTTCCATTTCAGTTTTATGAATAGGTGGCTTATTTTTGTGTCACTATTACCTCTCCACATATTTGTTATAGCTACCTCTTTCATGTCTTTGCTACACCTCATTCCTTCTTTAGCACTGGTGTAAACGCTTCAAATTATTATACCATTGCTCTCTCATTCATACCTGCGCATGCACTTGAAAGTTACTTTACCAATAAAAGACGCAAAGAGAGAAATAGAACAAAAGTGCTGGCTGGATTGGCAAACACACTTCATAAAACTGCATTTTCTTTTTTATTCTCCCCCGTGTTACATGCTTAACCTCTCCATGTGTAATTTCTCTTAACCTGCTGTCCCAGGAAGAGAATTTCATCTACAGGCTCTTTCTGTGTTTTTTTCTCTAGTCTGTCTTTCCCATTTCTTAGCTGTGTAACTGTTCCTTTATGCGCTCTATTTAAACGCCATCAATCTCATTTGAGCTCCTTGCTCCCGCTTCTGTTTTCTCCACCTCTCATACTGCCAGTTCTCTCTTTCTCTGTGGTTGGTGGCTACTTTCCTGACCTTCCGAAGCCACGTGGTTCCTGCCTCTTGTTGTCAGACTTGAATTGGAAAAGGAACCATATTAACAAGCCTTTACCACTCACACACGGCGGAAGTTTATACTTTAATTCAGTGAGCTAAGAAAAGCGTGTTGTGGGTCCCCTACGAGCCATGGTGCTTGCTTCATCATGATTTGGCACCAGTCATTAGCCGCAGCTCTGCTAATGAGCCACTGAGGTCAGTTTCAATAATTACTCAAAAACATAACCATGCAGCCCACCCCTCAACTGTGTATTTATCTTGCTTTTCTGCTGTTCGTGTGATTAGCTGGGAGGAGCTCACGGCGACATCCTCCCTATAAAAGTGTAGATGGATCACTCTCTAACTCTTTCTTGCTTCTCATACAAATGGCTTGAAAGGTGCAGGGAAGATGCAGGTCTAATAGACAGAATAGAAGGTCTGTGCCAGGTGGGTTTCTTTGCATTGGTGTCCCATCACAGGCCCGCAAGTGTAATGTGTGATCTTTGACTCCTGGCATTTCACAAGCAGGCGGCCAGGAAACGGTTTCAGCCTATCAACCACTGAGGAGACGCAGCCTCTGAATGAGGAATGAGGAAGCAATGAATACATCCAGCCTATCACAGGAACAGCCCTGAGTGTTCCGAATTATAAATTCTCCATGTCACCGTATGTCGTTGAGCCCAAGTAGCTCGCCGTGATCGTATAGTGGTTAGTACTCTGCTTTGTGGCCGCAGCAACCTCGGTTTGAATCCGAGTCACGGCATTGCAGTTGGCAATGTCACGGCAGTTGGGTGTTAATTTGACAGAATTAGCAAATGTACCAGTGGTTTTTGTAAAATGTCTATTAAAAACAGATCCTTTCAAATATTTAAACCATCTAACAACAAATGATTTAAACTCGCATGATTATAAGCTGTAGCTATAATGTATTTACTTACATAAATTATCGTTCTTGAACCTATTGGGGGTAGAGGGGGAGCGGAGCTCACCCCCCAGGTGCAGTTGAGTGACCTGTGTTGTGGCTTTCTAGCGGGAAGGCACACATTTTGCTGTCACCCAGCCCAATCCAGACGTGTATTGGGGCCAGGTTTCAGGCAAATAGAGCAGTAAGTGCAGAGAAATGTTCACTCTCTAAAAGTGGCATTTCTAAAATAGTAAAGTTAAATCCAACCTCACCAGTAAGTAGGATTGTCAATAAATAAATAAAGCTACTCCTCTCCGATATGGAATTACCAAATAAAAAGTATAGGGGAATACCCAGAGCTAACCTATGAGAGGGGTAGACCTCACAGTAGTGAAAAATAAAATAGACTGTTTGGTACTTACAGGACATGCGAACCACCAAAGTACATATCTTATTTTTTACTTACATAGCATCATGCACCTAGGACTACCTAGGGCCTACCTTAGGTGTAAATTATATGTAATAAAAGGGGAGTTTAAGGCTTGGCAAGTAGGCTGGGACTCCCCTGGGAGACCCCTGAGTCTATGCCCAGAACCATAACTCTGCCAGTCGAGTACTTACCTAAAAGCCGATAACTCACTTTTCTTCCATAGGCTAACATTGAGTGGTTTCACTTGGAAATTCTTCTAAGTGGTGTGGAGTTTTGGAACATTAAAATATTCATCTAAAATCAGCCGAACAACGAATTCTGATTTATTCACCTGTTATCAGGAGAGACCTCAGTGCTGCATCTTGGAGCTCAGTACTGACCCTGAAAAGTAATTTTAACCGTACTTACCAGTAACTCGAATTTCCTTCCATAGTATATCATTGCCTGCTTTTTGCTGAAAATGTTCTAAGTGTCGATTTTTGAAACTTACAAATATTCTTTAAAAATCGTACCAACTGTGAAAACGTAATTGTTTACCTGTTTTAGATAGATGTCCCAGTACTGAGCCTAGGAGCCCAGCACTGGATTACACAAGTAACGAGAACGTACTTTACCCGTAACTTGAATTTTCTTCCATAGGAAACCATTGACTGTTTTTCTGTGAAATTTCTTCTGTCGATTTTGCAAACATGTAAATATTCCTTAAAAATCGCCTGTATAACTTAAACGCAGTTTCTCAACTGCTTACAGGTGGTACAGTAGTGCTGGATCTAGGATCCAACACTGAGCTAGAAAAAGTAACCATAACCCCACTTACCTGCTAAGTGAATTTCCTTCCATAGGATAACATTGGTAATTTGATCAGCAAAAGTTTCTAAGTGTCAACTTTCAAAATAGCAAAATATTGCTTAAAAATCACGACAGTAACTAAAACAAATGTACTCACTTGTTTCCAAGAACTCTCCCAGGACTGAATCTAGGATCCAGTCCTGGATTTAGAAAAGTAATCCTGAAAGTAATTAATTGCATATAACTTAAAATTCCCATTGAGCTCAATGTATTATTGTGATTCAAATTGTGTTGCCTATTGCAATAAACTGTAACTATTACCTGCAAAAGTCAATTGCCTATTGCAAAGTATTTAACTAAAGCATCTCATTCTGAGAAAGTATATTTTGATACCTATTGTTGGTTCTAACATAAAACAACAATATCTTTTTTATGCAAACCAATGGCCTAGAGTTCAGTTCTTGAGTGTGTGAGACCATTTGCTGACTGAGTGTGTACAACAAATGTTTTACACTGTACTCTGATACTGCCTTACTGCTCGGCAAGCTACCACTTTAGAGAGTAAGGTTATATCTAACTGTAGCCTCTGCCAAACCTATGGGGACTTGGGAACCTGTGCACACTGTACCTATTTGGGAACAGTATATACAGAGCCACTTTCTCACAGTAGTGATAAAGTGATTAGAGTCCTAAGGCCAACATAAAGATACAGCAAAACGTGAGGTGAAAAGCAAAAAGGTTGCTGGTAGGCCACCTTAAGGATGCCAGGTCTAACAAAAACTGAACTAAGGATAACATGAGTAAAACATCAGGTTTCTCTACTGCATTTGGTGAGACAAGTGGGCCTTCTTTTATCTTCCATTCAAGCAATCTTTGACAGACCCCTTTATTATAGAGCTTTTCAAGGATTAAAGATAAGGCACTTACAAAGGAGTCCCAAATACTCAGAGATGGTTGACTTCTGTAATATGGGTCGTAGACTAAAAGCAGCGCAAAAACAGAGTGCAACAGGGTCCAAAAAATTGAGTGCCACACGAGAGTTTGAATGCAAGCGTATCCTTTTACAGATCCAGAGATATACTCATGCAATTTTTGTTTTTAGGACAGAACGTGCATGATGAAAAAAACATTGTTTTTAAAAAGCGCATTGTAGAATATCAGTACTTTGATGTGGGAAAACTTCAAAACTTTCAAACAAAATATTTGCATGCAGCTTACAGTAAGTTGTTGTGGCCTAGTGGTTAAGGTGATGGGCTAGAAATCCATTGGGGTATCCCCGTGCAGGTTCGAATCCTGCCAACAACGAGAATCTTTCTATTATCGGCTACAATTTCAGAAGTTAACCTTTAGTATTTCTTCCATTTCAGTTTTATGAATAGGTGGCTTATTTTTGTGTCACTATTGCCTCTCCACATATTTGTTATAGCTACCTCTTTCATGTCTTTGCTACACCTCATTCCTTCTTTAGCACTGGTGTAAACGCTTCAAATTATTATACCATTGCTCTCTCATTCATACCTGCGCATGCACTTGAAAGTTACTTTACCAATAAAAGACGCAAAGAGAGAAATAGAACAAAAGTGCTGGCTGGATTGGCAAACACACTTCATAAAACTGCATTTTCTTTTTTATTCTCCCCCGTGTTACATGCTTAACCTCTCCATGTGTAATTTCTCTTAACCTGCTGTCCCAGGAAGAGAATTTCATCTACAGGCTCTTTCTGTGTTTTTTTCCCTAGTCTGTCTTTCCCATTTCTTAGCTGTGTAACTGTTCCTTTATGCGCTCTATTTAAACGCCATCAATCTCATTTGAGCTCCTTGCTCCCGCTTCTGTTTTCTCCACCTCTCATACTGCCAGTTCTCTCTTTCTCTGTGGTTGGTGGCTACTTTCCTGACCTTCCGAAGCCACGTGGTTCCTGCCTCTTGTTGTCAGACTTGAATTGGAAAAGGAACCATATTAACAAGCCTTTACCACTCACACACGGCGGAAGTTTATACTTTAATTCAGTGAGCTAAGAAAAGCGTGTTGTGGGTCCCCTACGAGCCATGGTGCTTGCTTCATCATGATTTGGCACCAGTCATTAGCCGCAGCTCTGCTAATGTGCCACTGAGGTCAGTTTTAATAATTACTCAAAAACATAACCATGCAGCCCACCCCTCAACTGTGTATTTATCTTGCTTTTCTGCTGTTCGTGTGATTAGCTGGGAGGAGCTCACGGCGACATCCTCCCTATAAAAGTGTAGATGGATCACTCTCTAACTCTTTCTTGCTTCTCATACAAATGGCTTGAAAGGTGCAGGGAAGATGCAGGTCTAATAGACAGAATAGAAGGTCTGTGCCAGGTGGGTTTCTTTGCATTGGTGTCCCATCACAGGCCCGCAAGTGTAATGTGTGATCTTTGACTCCTGGCATTTCACAAGCAGGCGGCCAGGAAACGGTTTCAGCCTATCAACCACTGAGGAGACGCAGCCTCTGAATGAGGAATGAGGAAGCAATGAATACATCCAGCCTATCACAGGAACAGCCCTGAGTGTTCCGAATGATAAATTCTCCATGTCACCACATGTCGTTGAGCCCAAGTAGCTCGCCGTGATCGTATAGTGGTTAGTACTCTGCGTTGTGGCCGCAGCAACCTCGGTTCGAATCCAAGTCACGGCATTGTGGATGGCAATGTCACGGCAGTTGGGTGTTAATTTGACAGAATTAGCAAATGTACCAGTGGTTTTTGTAAAATGTCTATTAAAAACAGATCCTTTCAAATATTTAAACCATCTAACAACAAATGATTTAAACTCGCATCATTATAAGCTGTAGCTATAATGTATTTACTTACATAAATTATCGTTCTTGAACCTATTGGGGGTGGAGGGGGAGCGGAGCTCACACCCCAGGTGCAGTTGAGTGACCTGTGTTGTGGCTCTCTAGAGGGAAGGCACACATTTTGCTGTCACCCAGCCCAATCCAGACGTGTATTGGGGCCAGGTTTCAGGCAAATAGAGCAGTAAGTGCAGAGAAATGTTCACTCTCTAAAAGTGGCATTTCTAAAATAGTAAAGTTAAATCCAACCTCACCAGTAAGTAGGATTGTCAATAAATAAATAAAGCTACTCCTCTCCGATATGGAATTACCAAATAAAAAGTATAGGGGAATACCCAGAGCTAACCTATGAGAGGGTAGACCTCACAGTAGTGAAAAATGAAATAGACTGTTTGGTACTTACAGGACATGCGAACCACCAAAGTACATATCTTATTTTTTACTTACATAGCATCATGCACCTAGGACTACCTAGGGCCTACCTTAGGTGTAAATTATATGTAATAAAAGGGGAGTTTAAGGCTTGGCAAGTAGGCTGGGACTCCCCTGGGAGACCCCTGAGTCTATGCCCAGAACCATAACTCTGCCAGTCGAGTACTTACCTAAAAGCCGATAACTCACTTTTCTTCCATAGGCTAACATTGAGTGGTTTCACTTGGAAATTCTTCTAAGTGGTGTGGAGTTTTGGAACTTTAAAATATTCATCTAAAATCAGCCGAACAACGAATTCTGATTTATTCACCTGTTATCAGGAGAGACCTCAGTGCTGCATCTTGGAGCTCAGTACTGACCCTGAAAAGTAATTTTAACCGTACTTACCAGTAACTCGAATTTCCTTCCATGGGATATCATTGCCTGCTTTTTGCTGAAAATGTTCTAAGTGTCGATTTTTGAAACTTACAAATATTCTTTAAAAATCGTACCAACTGTGAAAACGTAATTGTTTACCTGTTTTAGATAGATGTCCCAGTACTGAGCCTAGGAGCCCAGCACTGGATTACAAAAGTAACGAGAACGTACTTTACCCGTAACTTGAATTTTCTTCCATAGGAAACCATTGACTGTTTTTCTGTGAAATTTCTTCTGTCGATTTTGCAAACATGTAAATATTCCTTAAAAATCGCCTGTATAACTTAAACGCAGTTTCTCAACTGCTTACAGGTGGTACAGTAGTGCTGGATCTAGGATCCAACACTGAGCTAGAAAAAGTAACCATAACCCCACTTACCTGCTAAGTGAATTTCCTTCCATAGGATAACATTGGTAATTTGATCAGCAAAAGTTTCTAAGTGTCAACTTTCAAAATAGCAAAATATTGCTTAAAAATCACGACAGTAACTAAAACAAATGTACTCACTTGTTTCCAAGAACTGTCCCAGGACTGAATCTAGGATCCAGTCCTGGATTTAGAAAAGTAATCCTGAAAGTAATTAATTGCATATAACTTAAAATTCCCATTGAGCTCAATGTATTATTGTGATTCAAATTGTGTTGCCTATTGCAATAAACTGTAACTATTACCTGCAAAAGTCAATTGCCTATTGCAAAGTATTTAACTAAAGCATCTCATTCTGAGAAAGTATATTTTGATACCTATTGTTGGTTCTAAAATAAAACAACAATATCTTTTTTATGCAAACCAATGGCCTAGAGTTCAGTTCTTGAGTGTGTGAGACCATTTGCTGACTGAGTGTGTACAACAAATGTTTTACACTGTACTCTGATACTGCCTTACTGCTCGGCAAGCTACCACTTTAGAGAGTAAAGTTATATCTAACTGTAGCCTCTGCCAAACCTATGGGGACTTGGGAACCTGTGCACACTGTACCTATTTGGGAACAGTATATACAGAGCCACTTTCTCACAGTAGTGATAAAGTGATTAGAGTCCTAAGGCCAACCTAAAGATACAGCAAAACGTGAGGTGAAAAGCAAAAAGGTTGCTGGTAGGCCACCTTAAGGATGCCAGGTCTAACAAAAACTGAACTAAGGATAACATGAGTAAAACGTCAGGTTTCTCTACTGCATTTGGTGAGACAAGTGGGCCTTCTTTTATCTTCCATTCAAGCAATCTTTGACAGACCCCTTTATTATAGAGCTTTTCAAGGATTAAAGATAAGGCACTTACAAAGGAGTCCCAAATACTCAGAGATGGTTGACTTCTGTAATATGGGTCGTAGACTAAAAGCAGCGCAAAAACAGAGTGCAACAGGGTCCAAAAAAGTTGAGTGCCACACGAGAGTTTGAATGCAAGCGTATCCTTTTACAGATCCAGAGATATACTCATGCAATTTTTGTTTTTAGGACAGAACGTGCATGATGAAAAAAACATTGTTTTTAAAAAGCGCATTGTAGAATATCAGTACTTTGATGTGGGAAAACTTCAAAACTTTCAAACAAAATATTTGCATGCAGCTTACAGTAAGTTGTTGTGGCCGAGTGGTTAAGGGCGATGGGCTAGAAATCCATTGGGGTATCCCCGCGCAGGTTCGAATCCTGCCAACAACGATAATCTTTCTATTATCGGCTACAATTTCAGAAGTTAACCTTTAGTATTTCTTCCATTTCAGTTTTATGAATAGGTGGCTTATTTTTGTGTCACTATTACCTCTCCACATATTTGTTATAGCTACCTCTTTCATGTCTTTGCTACACCTCATTCCTTCTTTAGCACTGGTGTAAACGCTTCAAATTATTATACCATTGCTCTCTCATTCATACCTGCGCATGCACTTGAAAGTTACTTTACCAATAAAAGACGCAAAGAGAGAAATAGAACAAAAGTGCTGGCTGGATTGGCAAACACACTTCATAAAACTGCATTTTCTTTTTTATTCTCCCCCGTGTTACATGCTTAACCTCTCCATGTGTAATTTCTCTTAACCTGCTGTCCCAGGAAGAGAATTTCATCTACAGGCTCTTTCTGTGTTTTTTTCCCTAGTCTGTCTTTCCCATTTCTTAGCTGTGTAACTGTTCCTTTATGCGCTCTATTTAAACGCCATCAATCTCATTTGAGCTCCTTGCTCCCGCTTCTGTTTTCTCCACCTCTCATACTGCCAGTTCTCTCTTTCTCTGTGGTTGGTGGCTACTTTCCTGACCTTCCGAAGCCACGTGGTTCCTGCCTCTTGTTGTCAGACTTGAATTGGAAAAGGAACCATATTAACAAGCCTTTACCACTCACACACGGCGGAAGTTTATACTTTAATTCAGTGAGCTAAGAAAAGCGTGTTGTGGGTCCCCTACGAGCCATGGTGCTTGCTTCATCATGATTTGGCACCAGTCATTAGCCGCAGCTCTGCTAATGAGCCACTGAGGTCAGTTTCAATAATTACTCAAAAACATAACCATGCAGCCCACCCCTCAACTGTGTATTTATCTTGCTTTTCTGCTGTTCGTGTGATTAGCTGGGAGGAGCTCACGGCGACATCCTCCCTATAAAAGTGTAGATGGATCACTCTCTAACTCTTTCTTGCTTCTCATACAAATGGCTTGAAAGGTGCAGGGAAGATGCAGGTCTAATAGACAGAATAGAAGGTCTGTGCCAGGTGGGTTTCTTTGCATTGGTGTCCCATCACAGGCCCGCAAGTGTAATGTGTGATCTTTGACTCCTGGCATTTCACAAGCAGGCGGCCAGGAAACGGTTTCAGCCTATCAACCACTGAGGAGACGCAGCCTCTGAATGAGGAATGAGGAAGCAATGAATACATCCAGCCTATCACAGGAACAGCCCTGAGTGTTCCGAATTATAAATTCTCCATGTCACCGTATGTCGTTGAGCCCAAGTAGCTCGCCGTGATCGTATAGTGGTTAGTACTCTGCTTTGTGGCCGCAGCAACCTCGGTTTGAATCCGAGTCACGGCATTGCGGTTGGCAATGTCACGGCAGTTGGGTGTTAATTTGACAGAATTAGCAAATGTACCAGTGGTTTTTGTAAAATGTCTATTAAAAACAGATCCTTTCAAATATTTAAACCATCTAACAACAAATGATTTAAACTCGCATGATTATAAGCTGTAGCTATAATGTATTTACTTACATAAATTATCGTTCTTGAACCTATTGGGGGTAGAGGGGGAGCGGAGCTCACCCCCCAGGTGCAGTTGAGTGACCTGTGTTGTGGCTCTCTAGCGGGAAGGCACACATTTTGCTGTCACCCAGCCCAATCCAGACGTGTATTGGGGCCAGGTTTCAGGCAAATAGAGCAGTAAGTGCAGAGAAATGTTCACTCTCTAAAAGTGGCATTTCTAAAATAGTAAAGTTAAATCCAACCTCACCAGTAAGTAGGATTGTCAATAAATAAATAAAGCTACTCCTCTCCGATATGGAATTACCAAATAAAAAGTATAGGGGAATACCCAGAGCTAACCTATGAGAGGGGTAGACCTCACAGTAGTGAAAAATAAAATAGACTGTTTGGTACTTACAGGACATGCGAACCACCAAAGTACATATCTTATTTTTTACTTACATAGCATCATGCACCTAGGACTACCTAGGGCCTACCTTAGGTGTAAATTATATGTATTAAAAGGGGAGTTTAAGGCTTGGCAAGTAGGCTGGGACTCCCCTGGGAGACCCCTGAGTCTATGCCCAGAACCATAACTCTGCCAGTCGAGTACTTACCTAAAAGCCGATAACTAACTTTTCTTCCATAGGCTAACATTGAGTGGTTTCACTTGGAAATTCTTCTAAGTGGTGTGGAGTTTTGGAACTTTAAAATATTCATCTAAAATCAGCCGAACAACGAATTCTGATTTATTCACCTGTTATCAGGAGAGACCTCAGTGCTGCATCTTGGAGCTCAGTACTGACCCTGAAAAGTAATTTTAACCGTACTTACCAGTAACTCGAATTTCCTTCCATGGGATATCATTGCCTGCTTTTTGCTGAAAATGTTCTAAGTGTCGATTTTTGAAACTTACAAATATTCTTTAAAAATCGTACCAACTGTGAAAACGTAATTGTTTACCTGTTTTAGATAGATGTCCCAGTACTGAGCCTAGGAGCCCAGCACTGGATTACAAAAGTAACGAGAACGTACTTTACCCGTAACTTGAATTTTCTTCCATAGGAAACCATTGACTGTTTTTCTGTGAAATTTCTTCTGTCGATTTTGCAAACATGTAAATATTCCTTAAAAATCGCCTGTATAACTTAAACGCAGTTTCTCAACTGCTTACAGGTGGTACAGTAGTGCTGGATCTAGGATCCAACACTGAGCTAGAAAAAGTAACCATAACCCCACTTACCTGCTAAGTGAATTTCCTTCCATAGGATAACATTGGTAATTTGATCAGCAAAAGTTTCTAAGTGTCAACTTTTAAAATAGCAAAATATTGCTTAAAAATCACGACAGTAACTAAAACAAATGTACTCACTTGTTTCCAAGAACTGTCCCAGGACTGAATCTAGGATCCAGTCCTGGATTTAGAAAAGTAATCCTGAAAGTAATTAATTGCATATAACTTAAAATTCCCATTGAGCTCAATGTATTATTGTGATTCAAATTGTGTTGCCTATTGCAATAAACTGTAACTATTACCTGCAAAAGTCAATTGCCTATTGCAAAGTATTTAACTAAAGCATCTCATTCTGAGAAAGTATATTTTGATACCTATTGTTGGTTCTAAAATAAAACAACAATATCTTTTTTATGCAAACCAATGGCCTAGAGTTCAGTTCTTGAGTGTGTGAGACCATTTGCTGACTGAGTGTGTACAACAAATGTTTTACACTGTACTCTGATACTGCCTTACTGCTCGGCAAGCTACCACTTTAGAGAGTAAGGTTATATCTAACTGTAGCCTCTGCCAAACCTATGGGGACTAGGAACCTGTGCACACTGTACCTATTTGGGAACAGTATATACAGAGCCACTTTCTCACAGTAGTGATAAAGTGATTAGAGTCCTAAGGCCAACATAAAGATACAGCAAAACGTGAGGTGAAAAGCAAAAAGGTTGCTGGTAGGCCACCTTAAGGATGCCAGGTCTAACAAAAACTGAACTAAGGATAACATGAGTAAAACATCAGGTTTCTCTACTGCATTTGGTGAGACAAGTGGGCCTTCTTTTATCTTCCATTCAAGCAATCTTTGACAGACCCCTTTATTATAGAGCTTTTCAAGGATTAAAGATAAGGCACTTACAAAGGAGTCCCAAATACTCAGAGATGGTTGACTTCTGTAATATGGGTCGTAGACTAAAAGCAGCGCAAAAACAGAGTGCAACAGGGTCCAAAAAATTGAGTGCCACACGAGAGATTGAATGCAAGCGTATCCTTTTACAGATCCAGAGATATACTCATGCAATTTTTGTTTTTAGGACAGAACGTGCATGATGAAAAAAACATTGTTTTTAAAAAGCGCATTGTAGAATATCAGTACTTTGATGTGGGAAAACTTCAAAACTTTCAAACAAAATATTTGCATGCAGCTTACAGTAAGTTGTTGTGGCCGAGTGGTTAAGGCGATGGGCTAGAAATCCATTGGGGTATCCCCGCGCAGGTTCGAATCCTGCCAACAACGAGTATCTTTCTATTATCGGCTACAATTTCAGAAGTTAACCTTTAGTATTTCTTCCATTTCAGTTTTATGAATAGGTGGCTTATTTTTGTGTCACTATTGCCTCTCCACATATTTGTTATAGCTACCTCTTTCATGTCTTTGCTACACCTCATTCTTTCTTTAGCACTGGTGTAAACGCTTCAAATTATTATACCATTGCTCTCTCATTCATACCTGCGCATGCACTTGAAAGTTACTTTACCAATAAAAGACGCAAAGAGAGAAATAGAACAAAAGTGCTGGCTGGATTGGCAAACACACTTCATAAAACTGCATTTTCTTTTTTATTCTCCCCCGTGTTACATGCTTAACCTCTCCATGTGTAATTTCTCTTAACCTGCTGTCCCAGGAATAGAATTTAATCTACAGGCTCTTTCTGTGTTTTTTTCCCTAGTCTGTCTTTCCCATTTCTTAGCTGTGTAACTGTTCCTTTATGCGCTCTATTTAAACGCCATCAATCTCATTTGAGCTCCTTGCTCCCGCTTCTGTTTTCTCCACCTCTCATACTGCCAGTTCTCTCTTTCTCTGTGGTTGGTGGCTACTTTCCTGACCTTCCGAAGCCACGTGGTTCCTGCCTCTTGTTGTCAGACTTGAATTGGAAAAGGAACCATATTAACAAGCCTTTACCACTCACACACGGCGGAAGTTTATACTTTAATTCAGTGAGCTAAGAAAAGCGTGTTGTGGGTCCCCTACGAGCCATAGTGCTTGCTTCATCATGATTTGGCACCAGTCATTAGCCGCAGCTCTGCTAATGAGCCACTGAGGTCAGTTTCAATAATTACTCAAAAACATAACCATGCAGCCCACCCCTCAACTGTGTATTTATCTTGCTTTTCTGCTGTTCGTGTGATTAGCTGGGAGGAGCTCACGGCGACATCCTCCCTATAAAAGTGTAGATGGATCACTCTCTAACTCTTTCTTGCTTCTCATACAAATGGCTTGAAAGGTGCAGGGAAGATGCAGGTCTAATAGACAGAATAGAAGGTCTGTGCCAGGTGGGTTTCTTTGCATTGGTGTCCCATCACAGGCCCGCAAGTGTAATGTGTGATCTTTGACTCCTGGCATTTCACAAGCAGGCGGCCAGGAAACGGTTTCAGCCTATCAACCACTGAGGAGACGCAGCCTCTGAATGAGGAATGAGGAAGCAATGAATAGTGTTCCGAATTATAAATTCTCCATGCCACCCTATGTTGTTGAGCCCAAGTAGCTCGCCGTGATCGTATAGTGGTTAGTACTCTGCTTTGTGGCCGCAGCAACCTCGGTTTGAATCCGAGTCACGGCATTGTGGTTGGCAATGTCACGGCAGTTGGGAGTTAATTTGACAGAATTAGCAAATGTACCAGTGGTTTTTGTAAATTTGTCTATTAAAAACAGATCCTTTCAAATATTTAAACCATCTAACAACAAATGATTTAAACTCGCATCATTATAAGCTGTAGCTATAATGTATTTACTTACATAAATTATCGTTCTTGAACCTATTGGGGGTGGAGGGGGAGCGGAGCTCACACCCCAGGTGCAGTTGAGTGACCTGTGTTGTGGCTCTCTAGAGGGAAGGCACACATTTTGCTGTCACCCAGCCCAATCCAGACGTGTATTGGGGCCAGGTTTCAGGCAAATAGAGCAGTAAGTGCAGAGAAATGTTCACTCTCTAAAAGTGGCATTTCTAAAATAGTAAAGTTAAATCCAACCTCACCAGTAAGTAGGATTGTCAATAAATAAATAAAGCTACTCCTCTCCGATATGGAATTACCAAATAAAAAGTATAGGGGAATACCCAGAGCTAACCTATGAGAGGGTAGACCTCACAGTAGTGAAAAATGAAATAGACTGTTTGGTACTTACAGGACATGCGAACCACCAAAGTAATATCTTATTTTTTACTTACATAGCATCATGCACCTAGGACTACCTAGGGCCTACCTTAGGTGTAAATTATATGTAATAAAAGGGGAGTTTAAGGCTTGGCAAGTAGGCTGGGACTCCCCTGGGAGACCCCTGAGTCTATGCCCAGAACCATAACTCTGCCAGTCGAGTACTTACCTAAAAGCCGATAACTCACTTTTCTTCTATAGGCTAACATTGAGTGGTTTCACTTGGAAATTCTTCTAAGTGGTGTGGAGTTTTGGAACTTTAAAATATTCATCTAAAATCAGCCGAACAACGAATTCTGATTTATTCACCTGTTATCAGGAGAGACCTCAGTGCTGCATCTTGGAGCTCAGTACTGACCCTGAAAAGTAATTTTAACCGTACTTACCAGTAACTCGAATTTCCTTCCATGGGATATCATTGCCTGCTTTTTGCTGAAAATGTTCTAAGTGTCGATTTTTGAAACTTACAAATATTCTTTAAAAATCGTACCAACTGTGAAAACGTAATTGTTTACCTGTTTTAGATAGATGTCCCAGTACTGAGCCTAGGAGCCCAGCACTGGATTACAAAAGTAACGAGAACGTACTTTACCCGTAACTTGAATTTTCTTCCATAGGAAACCATTGACTGTTTTTCTGTGAAATTTCTTCTGTCGATTTTGCAAACATGTAAATATTCCTTAAAAATCGCCTGTATAACTTAAACGCAGTTTCTCAACTGCTTACAGGTGGTACAGTAGTGCTGGATCTAGGATCCAACACTGAGCTAGAAAAAGTAACCATAACCCCACTTACCTGCTAAGTGAATTTCCTTCCATAGGATAACATTGGTAATTTGATCAGCAAAAGTTTCTAAGTGTCAACTTTTAAAATAGCAAAATAATGCTTAAAAATCACGACAGTAACTAAAACAAATGTACTCACTTGTTTCCAAGAACTGTCCCAGGACTGAATCTAGGATCCAGTCCTGGATTTAGAAAAGTAATCCTGAAAGTAATTAATTGCATATAACTTAAAATTCCCATTGAGCTCAATGTATTATTGTGATTCAAATTGTGTTGCCTATTGCAATAAACTGTAACTATTACCTGCAAAAGTCAATTGCCTATTGCAAAGTATTTAACTAAAGCATCTCATTCTGAGAAAGTATATTTTGATACCTATTGTTGGTTCTAAAATAAAACAACAATATCTTTTTTATGCAAACCAATGGCCTAGAGTTCAGTTCTTGAGTGTGTGAGACCATTTGCTGACTGAGTGTGTACAACAAATGTTTTACACTGTACTCTGATACTGCCTTACTGCTCGGCAAGCTACCACTTTAGAGAGTAAGGTTATATCTAACTGTAGCCTCTGCCAAACCTATGGGGACTTGGGAACCTGTGCACACTGTACCTATTTGGGAACAGTATATACAGAGCCACTTTCTCACAGTAGTGATAAAGTGATTAGAGTCCTAAGGCCAACATAAAGATACAGCAAAACGTGAGGTGAAAAGCAAAAAGGTTGCTGGTAGGCCACCTTAAGGATGCCAGGTCTAACAAAAACTGAACTAAGGATAACATGAGTAAAACATCAGGTTTCTCTACTGCATTTGGTGAGACAAGTGGGCCTTCTTTTATCTTCCATTCAAGCAATCTTTGACAGACCCCTTTATTATAGAGCTTTTCAAGGATTAAAGATAAGGCACTTACAAAGGAGTCCCAAATACTCAGAGATGGTTGACTTCTGTAATATGGGTCGTAGACTAAAAGCAGCGCAAAAACAGAGTGCAACAGGGTCCAAAAAAGTTGAGTGCCACACGAGAGTTTGAATGCAAGCGTATCCTTTTACAGATCCAGAGATATACTCATGCAATTTTTGTTTTTAGGACAGAACGTGCATGATGAAAAAAACATTGTTTTTAAAAAGCGCATTGTAGAATATCAGTACTTTGATGTGGGAAAACTTCAAAACTTTCAAACAAAATATTTGCATGCAGCTTACAGTAAGTTGTTGTGGCCGAGTGGTTAAGGCGATGGGCTAGAAATCCATTGGGGTATCCCCGCGCAGGTTCGAATCCTGCCAACAACGAGAATCTTTCTATTATCGGCTACAATTTCAGAAGTTAACCTTTAGTATTTCTTCCATTTCAGTTTTATGAATAGGTGGCTTATTTTTGTGTCACTATTGCCTCTCCACATATTTGTTATAGCTACCTCTTTCATGTCTTTGCTACACCTCATTCCTTCTTTAGCACTGGTGTAAACGCTTCAAATTATTATACCATTGCTCTCTCATTCATACCTGCGCATGCACTTGAAAGTTACTTTACCAATAAAAGACGCAAAGAGAGAAATAGAACAAAAGTGCTGGCTGGATTGGCAAACACACTTCATAAAACTGCATTTTCTTTTTTATTCTCCCCCGTGTTACATGCTTAACCTCTCCATGTGTAATATCTCTTAACCTGCTGTCCCAGGAAGAGAATTTCATCTACAGGCTCTTTCTGTGTTTTTTTCCCTAGTCTGTCTTTCCCATTTCTTAGCTGTGTAACTGTTCCTTTATGCGCTCTATTTAAACGCCATCAATCTCATTTGAGCTCCTTGCTCCCGCTTCTGTTTTCTCCACCTCTCATACTGCCAGTTCTCTCTTTCTCTGTGGTTGGTGGCTACTTTCCTGACCTTCCGAAGCCACGTGGTTCCTGCCTCTTGTTGTCAGACTTGAATTGGAAAAGGAACCATATTAACAAGCCTTTACCACTCACACACGGCGGAAGTTTATACTTTAATTCAGTGAGCTAAGAAAAGCGTGTTGTGGGTCCCCTACGAGCCATGGTGCTTGCTTCATCATGATTTGGCACCAGTCATTAGCCGCAGCTCTGCTAATGAGCCACTGAGGTCAGTTTCAATAATTACTCAAAAACATAACCATACAGCCCACCCCTCAACTGTGTATTTATCTTGCTTTTCTGCTGTTCGTGTGATTAGCTGGGAGGAGCTCACGGCGACATCCTCCCTATAAAAGTGTAGATGGATCACTCTCTAACTCTTTCTTGCTTCTCATACAAATGGCTTGAAAGGTGCAGGGAAGATGCAGGTCTAATAGACAGAATAGAAGGTCTGTGCCAGGTGGGTTTCTTTGCATTGGTGTCCCATCACAGGCCCGCAAGTGTAATGTGTGATCTTTGACTCCTGGCATTTCACAAGCAGGCGGCCAGGAAACGGTTTCAGCCTATCAACCACTGAGGAGACGCAGCCTCTGAATGAGGAATGAGGAAGCAATGAATACATCCAGCCTATCACAGGAACAGCCCTGAGTGTTCCGAATTATAAATTCTCCATGTCACCGTATGTCGTTGAGCCCAAGTAGCTCGCCGTGATCGTATAGTGGTTAGTACTCTGCTTTGTGGCCGCAGCAACCTCGGTTTGAATCCGAGTCACGGCATTGCGGTTGGCAATGTCACGGCAGTTGGGTGTTAATTTGACAGAATTAGCAAATGTACCAGTGGTTTTTGTAAAATGTCTATTAAAAACAGATCCTTTCAAATATTTAAACCATCTAACAACAAATGATTTAAACTCGCATGATTATAAGCTGTAGCTATAATGTATTTACTTACATAAATTATCGTTCTTGAACCTATTGGGGGTAGAGGGGGAGCGGAGCTCACCCCCCAGGTGCAGTTGAGTGACCTGTGTTGTGGCTCTCTAGCGGGAAGGCACACATTTTGCTGTCACCCAGCCCAATCCAGACGTGTATTGGGGCCAGGTTTCAGGCAAATAGAGCAGTAAGTGCAGAGAAATGTTCACTCTCTAAAAGTGGCATTTCTAAAATAGTAAAGTTAAATCCAACCTCACCAGTAAGTAGGATTGTCAATAAATAAATAAAGCTACTCCTCTCCGATATGGAATTACCAAATAAAAAGTATAGGGGAATACCCAGAGCTAACCTATGAGAGGGGTAGACCTCACAGTAGTGAAAAATAAAATAGACTGTTTGGTACTTACAGGACATGCGAACCACCAAAGTACATATCTTATTTTTTACTTACATAGCATCATGCACCTAGGACTACCTAGGGCCTACCTTAGGTGTAAATTATATGTAATAAAAGGGGAGTTTAAGGCTTGGCAAGTAGGCTGGGACTCCCCTGGGAGACCCCTGAGTCTATGCCCAGAACCATAACTCTGCCAGTCGAGTACTTACCTAAAAGCCGATAACTCACTTTTCTTCCATAGGCTAACATTGAGTGGTTTCACTTGGAAATTCTTCTAAGTGGTGTGGAGTTTTGGAACTTTAAAATATTCATCTAAAATCAGCCGAACAACGAATTCTGATTTATTCACCTGTTATCAGGAGAGACCTCAGTGCTGCATCTTGGAGCTCAGTACTGACCCTGAAAAGTAATTTTAACCGTACTTACCAGTAACTCGAATTTCCTTCCATGGGATATCATTGCCTGCTTTTTCCTGAAAATGTTCTAAGTGTCGATTTTTGAAACTTACAAATATTCTTTAAAAATCGTACCAACTGTGAAAACGTAATTGTTTACCTGTTTTAGATAGATGTCCCAGTACTGAGCCTAGGAGCCCAGCACTGGATTACAAAAGTAACGAGAACGTACTTTACCCGTAACTTGAATTTTCTTCCATAGGAAACCATTGACTGTTTTTCTGTGAAATTTCTTCTGTCGATTTTGCAAACATGTAAATATTCCTTAAAAATCGCCTGTATAACTTAAACGCAGTTTCTCAACTGCTTACAGGTGGTACAGTAGTGCTGGATCTAGGATCCAACACTGAGCTAGAAAAAGTAACCATAACCCCACTTACCTGCTAAGTGAATTTCCTTCCATAGGATAACATTGGTAATTTGATCAGCAAAAGTTTCTAAGTGTCAACTTTTAAAATAGCAAAGTATTGCTTAAAAATCACGACAGTAACTAAAACAAATGTACTCACTTGTTTCCAAGAACTGTCCCAGGACTGAATCTAGGATCCAGTCCTGGATTTAGAAAAGTAATCCTGAAAGTAATTAATTGCATATAACTTAAAATTCCCATTGAGCTCAATGTATTATTGTGATTCAAATTGTGTTGCCTATTGCAATAAACTGTAACTATTACCTGCAAAAGTCAATTGCCTATTGCAAAGTATTTAACTAAAGCATCTCATTCTGAGAAAGTATATTTTGATACCTATTGTTGGTTCTAAAATAAAACAACAATATCTTTTTTATGCAAACCAATGGCCTAGAGTTCAGTTCTTGAGTGTGTGAGACCATTTGCTGACTGAGTGTGTACAACAAATGTTTTACACTGTACTCTGATACTGCCTTACTGCTCGGCAAGCTACCACTTTAGAGAGTAAGGTTATATCTAACTGTAGCCTCTGCCAAACCTATGGGGACTTGGGAACCTGTGCACACTGTACCTATTTGGGAACAGTATATACAGAGCCACTTTCTCACAGTAGTGATAAAGTGATTAGAGTCTTAAGGCCAACATAAAGATACAGCAAAACGTGAGGTGAAAAGCAAAAAGGTTGCTGGTAGGCCACCTTAAGGATGCCAGGTCTAACAAAAACTGAACTAAGGATAACATGAGTAAAACATCAGGTTTCTCTACTGCATTTGGTGAGACAAGTGGGCCTTCTTTTATCTTCCATTCAAGCAATCTTTGACAGACCCTTTTATTATAGAGCTTTTCAAGGATTAAAGATAAGGCACTTACAAAGGAGTCCCAAATACTCAGAGATGGTTGACTTCTGTAATATGGGTCGTAGACTAAAAGCAGCGCAAAAACAGAGTGCAACAGGGTCCAAAAAATTGAGTGCCACACGAGAGTTTGAATGCAAGCGTATCCTTTTACAGATCCAGAGATATACTCATGCAATTTTTGTTTTTAGGACAGAACGTGCATGATGAAAAAAACATTGTTTTTAAAAAGCGCATTGTAGAATATCAGTACTTTGATGTGGGAAAACTTCAAAACTTTCAAACAAAATATTTGCATGCAGTTTACAGTAAGTTGTTGTGGTCGAGTGGTTAAGGCGATGGGCTAGAAATCCATTGGGATATCCCCGCGCAGGTTCGAATCCTGCCAACAACGAGAATCTTTCTATTATCGGCTACAATTTCAGAAGTTAACCTTCAGTATTTCTTCCATTTCAGTTTTATGAATAGGTGGCTTATTTTTGTGTCACTATTGCCTCTCCACATATTTGTTATAGCTACCTCTTTCATGTCTTTGCTACACCTCATTCCTTCTTTAGCACTGGTGTAAACGCTTCAAATTATTATACCATTGCTCTCTCATTCATACCTGCGCATGCACTTGAAAGTTACTTTACCAATAAAAGACGCAAAGAGAGAAATAGAACAAAAGTGCTGGCTGGATTGGCAAACACACTTCATAAAACTGCATTTTCTTTTTTATTCTCCCCCGTGTTACATGCTTAACCTCTCCATGTGTAATTTCTCTTAACCTGCTGTCCCAGGAAGAGAATTTCATCTACAGGCTCTTTCTGTGTTTTTTTCCCTAGTCTGTCTTTCCCATTTCTTAGCTGTGTAACTGTTCCTTTATGCGCTCTATTTAAACGCCATCAATCTCATTTGAGCTCCTTGCTCCCGCTTCTGTTTTCTCCACCTCTCATACTGCCAGTTCTCTCTTTCTCTGTGGTTGGTGGCTACTTTCCTGAGCTTCCGAAGCCACGTGGTTCCTGCCTCTTGTTGTCAGACTTGAATTGGAAAAGGAACCATATTAACAAGCCTTTACCACTCACACACGGCGGAAGTTTATACTTTAATTCAGTGAGCTAAGAAAAGCGTGTTGTGGGTCCCCTACGAGCCATGGTGCTTGCTTCATCATGATTTGGCACCAGTCATTAGCCGCAGCTCTGCTAATGAGCCACTGAGGTCAGTTTCAATAATTACTCAAAAACATAACCATGCAGCCCACCCCTCAACTGTGTATTTATCTTGCTTTTCTGCTGTTCGTGTGATTAGCTGGGAGGAGCTCACGGCGACATCCTCCCTATAAAAGTGTAGATGGATCACTCTCTAACTCTTTCTTGCTTCTCATACAAATGGCTTGAAAGGTGCAGGGAAGATGCAGGTCTAATAGACAGAATAGAAGGTCTGTGCCAGGTGAGTTTCTTTGCATTGGTGTCCCATCACAGGCCCGCAAGTGTAATGTGTGATCTTTGACTCCTGGCATTTCACAAGCAGGCGGCCAGGAAACGGTTTCAGCCTATCAACCACTGAGGAGACGCAGCCTCTGAATGAGGAATGAGGAAGCAATGAATACATCCAGCCTATCACAGGAACAGCCCTGAGTGTTCCGAATTATAAATTCTCCATGTCACCGTATGTCGTTGAGCCCAAGTAGCTCGCCGTGATCGTATAGTGGTTAGTACTCTGCTTTGTGGCCGCAGCAACCTCGGTTTGAATCCGAGTCAAGGCATTGTGGTTGGCAATGTCACGGCAGTTGGGTGTTAATTTGACAGAATTAGCAAATGTACCAGTGGTTTTTGTAAAATGTCTATTAAAAACAGATACTTTCAAATATTTAAACCATCTAACAACAAATGATTTAAACTCGCATGATTATAAGCTGTAGCTATAATGTATTTACTTACATAAATTATCGTTCTTGAACCTATTGGGGGTAGAGGGGGAGCGGAGCTCACCCCCCAGGTGCAGTTGAGTGACCTGTGTTGTGGCTCTCTAGCGGGAAGGCACACATTTTGCTGTCACCCAGCCCAATCCAGACGTGTATTGGGGCCAGGTTTCAGGCAAATAGAGCAGTAAGTGCAGAGAAATGTTCACTCTCTAAAAGTGGCATTTCTAAAATAGTAAAGTTAAATCCAACCTCACCAGTAAGTAGGATTGTCAATAAATAAATAAAGCTACTCCTCTCCGATATGGAATTACCAAATAAAAAGTATAGGGGAATACCCAGAGCTAACCTATGAGAGGGGTAGACCTCACAGTAGTGAAAAATAAAATAGACTGTTTGGTACTTACAGGACATGCGAACCACCAAAGTACATATCTTATTTTTTACTTACATAGCATCATGCACCTAGGACTACCTAGGGCCTACCTTAGGTGTAAATTATATGTAATAAAAGGGGAGTTTAAGCGTTGGCAAGTAGGCTGGGACTCCCCTGGGAGACCCCTGAGTCTATGCCCAGAACCATAACTCTGCCAGTCGAGTACTTACCTAAAAGCCGATAACTCACTTTTCTTCCATAGGCTAACATTGAGTGGTTTCACTTGGAAATTCTTCTAAGTGGTGTGGAGTTTTGGAACTTTAAAATATTCATCTAAAATCAGCCGAACAACGAATTCTGATTTATTCACCTGTTATCAGGAGAGACCTCAGTGCTGCATCTTGGAGCTCAGTACTGACCCTGAAAAGTAATTTTAACCGTACTTACCAGTAACTCGAATTTCCTTCCATGGGATATCATTGCCTGCTTTTTGCTGAAAATGTTCTAAGTGTCGATTTTTGAAACTTACAAATATTCTTTAAAAATCGTACCAACTGTGAAAACGTAATTGTTTACCTGTTTTAGATAGATGTCCCAGTACTGAGCCTAGGAGCCCAGCACTGGATTACAAAAGTAACGAGAACGTACTTTACCCGTAACTTGAATTTTCTTCCATAGGAAACCATTGACTGTTTTTCTGTGAAATTTCTTCTGTCGATTTTGCAAACATGTAAATATTCCTTAAAATTGCCTGTATAACTTAAACGCAGTTTCTCAACTGCTTACAGGTGGTACAGTAGTGCTGGATCTAGGATCCAACACTGAGCTAGAAAAAGTAACCATAACCCCACTTACCTGCTAAGTGAATTTCCTTCCATAGGATAACATTGGTAATTTGATCAGCAAAAGTTTCTAAGTGTCAACTTTTAAAATAGCAAAATATTGCTTAAAAATCACGACAGTAACTAAAACAAATGTACTCACTTGTTTCCAAGAACTGTCCCAGGACTGAATCTAGGATCCAGTCCTGGATTTAGAAAAGTAATCCTGAAAGTAATTAATTGCATATAACTTAAAATTCCCATTGAGCTCAATGTATTATTGTGATTCAAATTGTGTTGCCTATTGCAATAAACTGTAACTATTACCTGCAAAAGTCAATTGCCTATTGCAAAGTATTTAACTAAAGCATCTCATTCTGAGAAAGTATATTTTGATACCTATTGTTGGTTCTAAAATAAAACAACAATATCTTTTTTATGCAAACCAATGGCCTAGAGTTCAGTTCTTGAGTGTGTGAGACCATTTGCTGACTGAGTGTGTACAACAAATGTTTTACACTGTACTCTGATACTGCCTTACTGCTCGGCAAGCTACCACTTTAGAGAGTAAGGTTATATCTAACTGTAGCCTCTGTCAAACCTATGGGGACTTGGGAACCTGTGCACACTGTACCTATTTGGGAACAGTATATACAGAGCCACTTTCTCACAGTAGTGATAAAGTGATTAGAGTCCTAAGGCCAACATAAAGATACAGCAAAACGTGAGGTGAAAAGCAAAAAGGTTGCTGGTAGGCCACCTTAAGGATGCCAGGTCTAACAAAAACTGAACTAAGGATAACATGAGTAAAACATCAGGTTTCTCTACTGCATTTGGTGAGACAAGTGGACCTTCTTTTATCTTCCATTCAAGCAATCTTTGACAGACCCCTTTATTATAGAGCTTTTCAAGGATTAAAGATAAGGCACTTACAAAGGAGTCCCAAATACTCAGAGATGGTTGACTTCTGTAATATGGGTCGTAGACTAAAAGCAGCGCAAAAACAGAGTGCAACAGGGTCCAAAAAATTGAGTGCCACACGAGAGTTTGAATGCAAGCGTATCCTTTTACAGATCCAGAGATATACTCATGCAATTTTTGTTTTTAGGACAGAACGTGCATGATGAAAAAAACATTGTTTTTAAAAAGCGCATTGTAGAATATCAGTACTTTGATGTGGGAAAACTTCAAAACTTTCAAACAAAATATTTGCATGCAGCTTACAGTAAGTTGTTGTGGTCGAGTGGTTAAGGCGATGGGCTAGAAATCCATTGGGGTATCCCCGCGCAGGATCGAATCCTGCCAACAACGAGAATCTTTCTATTATCGGCTACAATTTCAGAAGTTAACCTTCAGTATTTCTTCCATTTCAGTTTTATGAATAGGTGGCTTATTTTTGTGTCACTATTGCCTCTCCACATATTTGTTATAGCTACCTCTTTCATGTCTTTGCTACACCTCATTCCTTCTTTAGCACTGGTGTAAACGCTTCAAATTATTATACCATTGCTCTCTCATTCATACCTGCGCATGCACTTGAAAGTTACTTTACCAATAAAAGACGCAAAGAGAGAAATAGAACAAAAGTGCTGGCTGGATTGGCAAACACACTTCATAAAACTGCATTTTCTTTTTTATTCTCCCCCGTGTTACATGCTTAACCTCTCCATGTGTAATTTCTCTTAACCTGCTGTCCCAGGAAGAGAATTTCATCTACAGGCTCTTTCTGTGTTTTTTTCCCTAGTCTGTCTTTCCCATTTCTTAGCTGTGTAACTGTTCCTTTATGCGCTCTATTTAAACGCCATCAATCTCATTTGAGCTCCTTGCTCCCGCTTCTGTTTTCTCCACCTCTCATACTGCCAGTTCTCTCTTTCTCTGTGGTTGGTGGCTACTTTCCTGAGCTTCCGAAGCCACGTGGTTCCTGCCTCTTGTTGTCAGACTTGAATTGGAAAAGGAACCATATTACCAAGCCTATACCACTCACACACGGCGGAAGTTTATACTTTAATTCAGTGAGCTAAGAAAAGCGTGTTGTGGGTCCCCTACGAGCCATGGTGCTTGCTTCATCATGATTTGGCACCAGTCATTAGCCGCAGCTCTGCTAATGAGCCACTGAGGTCAGTTTCAATAATTACTCAAAAACATAACCATGCAGCCCACCCCTCAACTGTGTATTTATCTTGCTTTTCTGCTGTTCGTGTGATTAGCTGGGAGGAGCTCACGGCGACATCCTCCCTATAAAAGTGTAGATGGATCACTCTCTAACTCTTTCTTGCTTCTCATACAAATGGCTTGAAAGGTGCAGGGAAGATGCAGGTCTAATAGACAGAATAGAAGGTCTGTGCCAGGTGAGTTTCTTTGCATTGGTGTCCCATCACAGGCACGCAAGTGTAATGTGTGATCTTTGACTCCTGGCATTTCACAAGCAGGCGGCCAGGAAACGGTTTCAGCCTATCAACCACTGAGGAGACGCAGCCTCTGAATGAGGAATGAGGAAGCAATGAATACATCCAGCCTATCACAGGAACAGCCCTGAGTGTTCCGAATTATAAATTCTCCATGTCACCGTATGTCGTTGAGCCCAAGTAGCTCGCCGTGATCGTATAGTGGTTAGTACTCTGCTTTGTGGCCGCAGCAACCTCGGTTTGAATCCGAGTCACGGCATTGTGGTTGGCAATGTCACGGCAGTTGGGTGTTAATTTGACAGAATTAGCAAATGTACCAGTGGTTTTTGTAAAATGTCTATTAAAAACAGATCCTTTCAAATATTTAAACCATCTAACAACAAATGATTTAAACTCGCATCATTATAAGCTGTAGCTATAATGTATTTACTTACATAAATTATCGTTCTTGAACCTATTGGGGGTGGAGGGGGAGCGGAGCTCACACCCCAGGTGCAGTTGAGTGACCTGTGTTGTGGCTCTCTAGAGGGAAGGCACACATTTTGCTGTCACCCAGCCCAATCCAGACGTGTATTGGGGCCAGGTTTCAGGCAAATAGAGCAGTAAGTGCAGAGAAATGTTCACTCTCTAAAAGTGGCATTTCTAAAATAGTAAAGTTAAATCCAACCTCACCAGTAAGTAGGATTGTCAATAAATAAATAAAGCTACTCCTCTCCGATATGGAATTACCAAATAAAAAGTATAGGGGAATACCCAGAGGTAACCTATGAGAGGGTAGACCTCACAGTAGTGAAAAATGAAATAGACTGTTTGGTACTTACAGGACATGCGAACCACCAAAGTACATATCTTATTTTTTACTTACATAGCATCATGCACCTAGGACTACCTAGGGCCTACCTTAGGTGTAAATTATATGTAATAAAAGGGGAGTTTAAGGCTTGGCAAGTAGGCTGGGACTCCCCTGGGAGACCCCTGAGTCTATGCCCAGAACCATAACTCTGCCAGTCGAGTACTTACCTAAAAGCCGATAACTCACTTTTCTTCCATAGGCTAACATTGAGTGGTTTCACTTGGAAATTCTTCTAAGTGGTGTGGAGTTTTGGAACTTTAAAATATTCATCTAAAATCAGCCGAACAACGAATTCTGATTTATTCACCTGTTATCAGGAGAGACCTCAGTGCTGCATCTTGGAGCTCAGTACTGACCCTGAAAAGTAATTTTAACCGTACTTACCAGTAACTCGAATTTCCTTCCATGGGATATCATTGCCTGCTTTTTCCTGAAAATGTTCTAAGTGTCGATTTTTGAAACTTACAAATATTCTTTAAAAATCGTACCAACTGTGAAAACGTAATTGTTTACCTGTTTTAGATAGATGTCCCAGTACTGAGCCTAGGAGCCCAGCACTGGATTACAAAAGTAACGAGAACGTACTTTACCCGTAACTTGAATTTTCTTCCATAGGAAACCATTGACTGTTTTTCTGTGAAATTTCTTCTGTCGATTTTGCAAACATGTAAATATTCCTTAAAAATCGCCTGTATAACTTAAACGCAGTTTCTCAACTGCTTACAGGTGGTACAGTAGTGCTGGATCTAGGATCCAACACTGAGCTAGAAAAAGTAACCATAACCCCACTTACCTGCTAAGTGAATTTCCTTCCATAGGATAACATTGGTAATTTGATCAGCAAAAGTTTCTAAGTGTCAACTTTCAAAATAGCAAAATATTGCTTAAAAATCACGACAGTAACTAAAACAAATGTACTCACTTGTTTCCAAGAACTGTCCCAGGACTGAATCTAGGATCCAGTCCTGGATTTAGAAAAGTAATCCTGAAAGTAATTAATTGCATATAACTTAAAATTCCCATTGAGCTCAATGTATTATTGTGATTCAAATTGTGTTGCCTATTGCAATAAACTGTAACTATTACCTGCAAAAGTCAATTGCCTATTGCAAAGTATTTAACTAAAGCATCTCATTCTGAGAAAGTATATTTTGATACCTATTGTTGGTTCTAAAATAAAACAACAATATCTTTTTTATGCAAACCAATGGCCTAGAGTTCAGTTCTTGAGTGTGTGAGACCATTTGCTGACTGAGTGTGTACAACAAATGTTTTACACTGTACTCTGATACTGCCTTACTGCTCGGCAAGCTACCACTTTAGAGAGTAAGGTTATATCTAACTGTAGCCTCTGCCAAACCTATGGGGACTTGGGAACCTGTGTACACTGTACCTATTTGGGAACAGTATATACAGAGCCACTTTCTCACAGTAGTGATAAAGTGATTAGAGTCCTAAGGCCAACATAAAGATACAGCAAAACGTGAGGTGAAAAGCAAAAAGGTTGCTGGTAGGCCACCTTAAGGATGCCAGGTCTAACAAAAACTGAACTAAGGATAACATGAGTAAAACATCAGGTTTCTCTACTGCATTTGGTGAGACAAGTGGGCCTTCTTTTATCTTCCATTCAAGCAATCTTTGACAGACCCCTTTATTATAGAGCTTTTCAAGGATTAAAGATAAGGCACTTACAAAGGAGTCCCAAATACTCAGAGATGGTTGACTTCTGTAATATGGGTCGTAGACTAAAAGCAGCGCAAAAACAGAGTGCAACAGGGTCCAAAAAAGTTGAGTGCCACACGAGAGTTTGAATGCAAGCGTATCCTTTTACAGATCCAGAGATATACTCATGCAATTTTTGTTTTTAGGACAGAACGTGCATGATGAAAAAAACATTGTTTTTAAAAAGCGCATTGTAGAATATCAGTACTTTGATGTGGGAAAACTTCAAAACTTTCAAACAAAATATTTGCATGCAGCTTACAGTAAGTTGTTGTGGCCGAGTGGTTAAGGCGATGGGCTAGAAATCAATTGGGGTATCCCCGCGCAGGTTCGAATCCTGCCAACAACGAGAATCTTTCTATTATCGGCTACAATTTCAGAAGTTAACCTTTAGTATTTCTTCCATTTCAGTTTTATGAATAGGTGGCTTATTTTTGTGTCACTATTACCTCTCCACATATTTGTTATAGCTACCTCTTTCATGTCTTTGCTACACCTCATTCCTTCTTTAGCACTGGTGTAAACGCTTCAAATTATTATACCATTGCTCTCTCATTCATACCTGCGCATGCACTTGAAAGTTACTTTACCAATAAAAGACGCAAAGAGAGAAATAGAACAAAAGTGCTGGCTGGATTGGCAAACACACTTCATAAAACTGCATTTTCTTTTTTATTCTCCCCCGTGTTACATGCTTAACCTCTCCATGTGTAATTTCTCTTAACCTGCTGTCCCAGGAAGAGAATTTCATCTACAGGCTCTTTCTGTGTTTTTTTCTCTAGTCTGTCTTTCCCATTTCTTAGCTGTGTAACTGTTCCTTTATGCGCTCTATTTAAACGCCATCAATCTCATTTGAGCTCCTTGCTCCCGCTTCTGTTTTCTCCACCTCTCATACTGCCAGTTCTCTCTTTCTCTGTGGTTGGTGGCTACTTTCCTGACCTTCCGAAGCCACGTGGTTCCTGCCTCTTGTTGTCAGACTTGAATTGGAAAAGGAACCATATTAACAAGCCTTTACCACTCACACACGGCGGAAGTTTATACTTTAATTCAGTGAGCTAAGAAAAGCGTGTTGTGGGTCCCCTACGAGCCATGGTGCTTGCTTCATCATGATTTGGCACCAGTCATTAGCCGCAGCTCTGCTAATGAGCCACTGAGGTCAGTTTCAATAATTACTCAAAAACATAACCATGCAGCCCACCCCTCAACTGTGTATTTATCTTGCTTTTCTGCTGTTCGTGTGATTAGCTGGGAGGAGCTCACGGCGACATCCTCCCTATAAAAGTGTAGATGGATCACTCTCTAACTCTTTCTTGCTTCTCATACAAATGGCTTGAAAGGTGCAGGGAAGATGCAGGTCTAATAGACAGAATAGAAGGTCTGTGCCAGGTGGGTTTCTTTGCATTGGTGTCCCATCACAGGCCCGCAAGTGTAATGTGTGATCTTTGACTCCTGGCATTTCACAAGCAGGCGGCCAGGAAACGGTTTCAGCCTATCAACCACTGAGGAGACGCAGCCTCTGAATGAGGAATGAGGAAGCAATGAATACATCCAGCCTATCACAGGAACAGCCCTGAGTGTTCCGAATTATAAATTCTCCATGTCACCGTATGTCGTTGAGCCCAAGTAGCTCGCCGTGATCGTATAGTGGTTAGTACTCTGCTTTGTGGCCGCAGCAACCTCGGTTTGAATCCGAGTCACGGCATTGCAGTTGGCAATGTCACGGCAGTTGGGTGTTAATTTGACAGAATTAGCAAATGTACCAGTGGTTTTTGTAAAATGTCTATTAAAAACAGATCCTTTCAAATATTTAAACCATCTAACAACAAATGATTTAAACTCGCATGATTATAAGCTGTAGCTATAATGTATTTACTTACATAAATTATCGTTCTTGAACCTATTGGGGGTAGAGGGGGAGCGGAGCTCACCCCCCAGGTGCAGTTGAGTGACCTGTGTTGTGGCTTTCTAGCGGGAAGGCACACATTTTGCTGTCACCCAGCCCAATCCAGACGTGTATTGGGGCCAGGTTTCAGGCAAATAGAGCAGTAAGTGCAGAGAAATGTTCACTCTCTAAAAGTGGCATTTCTAAAATAGTAAAGTTAAATCCAACCTCACCAGTAAGTAGGATTGTCAATAAATAAATAAAGCTACTCCTCTCCGATATGGAATTACCAAATAAAAAGTATAGGGGAATACCCAGAGCTAACCTATGAGAGGGGTAGACCTCACAGTAGTGAAAAATAAAATAGACTGTTTGGTACTTACAGGACATGCGAACCACCAAAGTACATATCTTATTTTTTACTTACATAGCATCATGCACCTAGGACTACCTAGGGCCTACCTTAGGTGTAAATTATATGTAATAAAAGGGGAGTTTAAGGCTTGGCAAGTAGGCTGGGACTCCCCTGGGAGACCCCTGAGTCTATGCCCAGAACCATAACTCTGCCAGTCGAGTACTTACCTAAAAGCCGATAACTCACTTTTCTTCCATAGGCTAACATTGAGTGGTTTCACTTGGAAATTCTTCTAAGTGGTGTGGAGTTTTGGAACATTAAAATATTCATCTAAAATCAGCCGAACAACGAATTCTGATTTATTCACCTGTTATCAGGAGAGACCTCAGTGCTGCATCTTGGAGCTCAGTACTGACCCTGAAAAGTAATTTTAACCGTACTTACCAGTAACTCGAATTTCCTTCCATAGTATATCATTGCCTGCTTTTTGCTGAAAATGTTCTAAGTGTCGATTTTTGAAACTTACAAATATTCTTTAAAAATCGTACCAACTGTGAAAACGTAATTGTTTACCTGTTTTAGATAGATGTCCCAGTACTGAGCCTAGGAGCCCAGCACTGGATTACAAAAGTAACGAGAACGTACTTTACCCGTAACTTGAATTTTCTTCCATAGGAAACCATTGACTGTTTTTCTGTGAAATTTCTTCTGTCGATTTTGCAAACATGTAAATATTCCTTAAAAATCGCCTGTATAACTTAAACGCAGTTTCTCAACTGCTTACAGGTGGTACAGTAGTGCTGGATCTAGGATCCAACACTGAGCTAGAAAAAGTAACCATAACCCCACTTACCTGCTAAGTGAATTTCCTTCCATAGGATAACATTGGTAATTTGATCAGCAAAAGTTTCTAAGTGTCAACTTTCAAAATAGCAAAATATTGCTTAAAAATCACGACAGTAACTAAAACAAATGTACTCACTTGTTTCCAAGAACTCTCCCAGGACTGAATCTAGGATCCAGTCCTGGATTTAGAAAAGTAATCCTGAAAGTAATTAATTGCATATAACTTAAAATTCCCATTGAGCTCAATGTATTATTGTGATTCAAATTGTGTTGCCTATTGCAATAAACTGTAACTATTACCTGCAAAAGTCAATTGCCTATTGCAAAGTATTTAACTAAAGCATCTCATTCTGAGAAAGTATATTTTGATACCTATTGTTGGTTCTAACATAAAACAACAATATCTTTTTTATGCAAACCAATGGCCTAGAGTTCAGTTCTTGAGTGTGTGAGACCATTTGCTGACTGAGTGTGTACAACAAATGTTTTACACTGTACTCTGATACTGCCTTACTGCTCGGCAAGCTACCACATTAGAGAGTAAGGTTATATCTAACTGTAGCCTCTGCCAAACCTATGGGGACTTGGGAACCTGTGCACACTGTACCTATTTGGGAACAGTATATACAGAGCCACTTTCTCACAGTAGTGATAAAGTGATTAGAGTCCTAAGGCCAACATAAAGATACAGCAAAACGTGAGGTGAAAAGCAAAAAGGTTGCTGGTAGGCCACCTTAAGGATGCCAGGTCTAACAAAAACTGAACTAAGGATAACATGAGTAAAACATCAGGTTTCTCTACTGCATTTGGTGAGACAAGTGGGCCTTCTTTTATCTTCCATTCAAGCAATCTTTGACAGACCCCTTTATTATAGAGCTTTTTAAGGATTAAAGATAAGGCACTTACAAAGGAGTCCCAAATACTCAGAGATGGTTGACTTCTGTAATATGGGTCGTAGACTAAAAGCAGCGCAAAAACAGAGTGCAACAGGGTCCAAAAAATTGAGTGCCACACGAGAGTTTGAATGCAAGCGTATCCTTTTACAGATCCAGAGATATACTCATGCAATTTTTGTTTTTAGGACAGAACGTGCATGATGAAAAAAACATTGTTTTTAAAAAGCGCATTGTAGAATATCAGTACTTTGATGTGGGAAAACTTCAAAACTTTCAAACAAAATATTTGCATGCAGCTTACAGTAAGTTGTTGTGGCCTAGTGGTTAAGGTGATGGGCTAGAAATCCATTGGGGTATCCCCGTGCAGGTTCGAATCCTGCCAACAACGAGAATCTTTCTATTATCGGCTACAATTTCAGAAGTTAACCTTTAGTATTTCTTCCATTTCAGTTTTATGAATAGGTGGCTTATTTTTGTGTCACTATTGCCTCTCCACATATTTGTTATAGCTACCTCTTTCATGTCTTTGCTACACCTCATTCCTTCTTTAGCACTGGTGTAAACGCTTCAAATTATTATACCATTGCTCTCTCATTCATACCTGCGCATGCACTTGAAAGTTACTTTACCAATAAAAGACGCAAAGAGAGAAATAGAACAAAAGTGCTGGCTGGATTGGCAAACACACTTCATAAAACTGCATTTTCTTTTTTATTCTCCCCCGTGTTACATGCTTAACCTCTCCATGTGTAATTTCTCTTAACCTGCTGTCCCAGGAAGAGAATTTCATCTACAGGCTCTTTCTGTGTTTTTTTCCCTAGTCTGTCTTTCCCATTTCTTAGCTGTGTAACTGTTCCTTTATGCGCTCTATTTAAACGCCATCAATCTCATTTGAGCTCCTTGCTCCCGCTTCTGTTTTCTCCACCTCTCATACTGCCAGTTCTCTCTTTCTCTGTGGTTGGTGGCTACTTTCCTGACCTTCCGAAGCCACGTGGTTCCTGCCTCTTGTTGTCAGACTTGAATTGGAAAAGGAACCATATTAACAAGCCTTTACCACTCACACACGGCGGAAGTTTATACTTTAATTCAGTGAGCTAAGAAAAGCGTGTTGTGGGTCCCCTACGAGCCATGGTGCTTGCTTCATCATGATTTGGCACCAGTCATTAGCCGCAGCTCTGCTAATGTGCCACTGAGGTCAGTTTTAATAATTACTCAAAAACATAACCATGCAGCCCACCCCTCAACTGTGTATTTATCTTGCTTTTCTGCTGTTCGTGTGATTAGCTGGGAGGAGCTCACGGCGACACCCTCCCTATAAAAGTGTAGATGGATCACTCTCTAACTCTTTCTTGCTTCTCATACAAATGGCTTGAAAGGTGCAGGGAAGATGCAGGTCTAATAGACAGAATAGAAGGTCTGTGCCAGGTGGGTTTCTTTGCATTGGTGTCCCATCACAGGCCCGCAAGTGTAATGTGTGATCTTTGACTCCTGGCATTTCACAAGCAGGCGGCCAGGAAACGGTTTCAGCCTATCAACCACTGAGGAGACGCAGCCTCTGAATGAGGAATGAGGAAGCAATGAATACATCCAGCCTATCACAGGAACAGCCCTGAGTGTTCCGAATGATAAATTCTCCATGTCACCACATGTCGTTGAGCCCAAGTAGCTCGCCGTGATCGTATAGTGGTTAGTACTCTGCGTTGTGGCCGCAGCAACCTCGGTTCGAATCCAAGTCACGGCATTGTGGATGGCAATGTCACGGCAGTTGGGTGTTAATTTGACAGAATTAGCAAATGTACCAGTGGTTTTTGTAAAATGTCTATTAAAAACAGATCCTTTCAAATATTTAAACCATCTAACAACAAATGATTTAAACTCGCATCATTATAAGCTGTAGCTATAATGTATTTACTTACATAAATTATCGTTCTTGAACCTATTGGGGGTGGAGGGGGAGCGGAGCTCACACCCCAGGTGCAGTTGAGTGACCTGTGTTGTGGCTCTCTAGAGGGAAGGCACACATTTTGCTGTCACCCAGCCCAATCCAGACGTGTATTGGGGCCAGGTTTCAGGCAAATAGAGCAGTAAGTGCAGAGAAATGTTCACTCTCTAAAAGTGGCATTTCTAAAATAGTAAAGTTAAATCCAACCTCACCAGTAAGTAGGATTGTCAATAAATAAATAAAGCTACTCCTCTCCGATATGGAATTACCAAATAAAAAGTATAGGGGAATACCCAGAGCTAACCTATGAGAGGGTAGACCTCACAGTAGTGAAAAATGAAATAGACTGTTTGGTACTTACAGGACATGCGAACCACCAAAGTACATATCTTATTTTTTACTTACATAGCATCATGCACCTAGGACTACCTAGGGCCTACCTTAGGTGTAAATTATATGTAATAAAAGGGGAGTTTAAGGCTTGGCAAGTAGGCTGGGACTCCCCTGGGAGACCCCTGAGTCTATGCCCAGAACCATAACTCTGCCAGTCGAGTACTTACCTAAAAGCCGATAACTCACTTTTCTTCCATAGGCTAACATTGAGTGGTTTCACTTGGAAATTCTTCTAAGTGGTGTGGAGTTTTGGAACTTTAAAATATTCATCTAAAATCAGCCGAACAACGAATTCTGATTTATTCACCTGTTATCAGGAGAGACCTCAGTGCTGCATCTTGGAGCTCAGTACTGACCCTGAAAAGTAATTTTAACCGTACTTACCAGTAACTCGAATTTCCTTCCATGGGATATCATTGCCTGCTTTTTGCTGAAAATGTTCTAAGTGTCGATTTTTGAAACTTACAAATATTCTTTAAAAATCGTACCAACTGTGAAAACGTAATTGTTTACCTGTTTTAGATAGATGTCCCAGTACTGAGCCTAGGAGCCCAGCACTGGATTACAAAAGTAACGAGAACGTACTTTACCCGTAACTTGAATTTTCTTCCATAGGAAACCATTGACTGTTTTTCTGTGAAATTTCTTCTGTCGATTTTGCAAACATGTAAATATTCCTTAAAAATCGCCTGTATAACTTAAACGCAGTTTCTCAACTGCTTACAGGTGGTACAGTAGTGCTGGATCTAGGATCCAACACTGAGCTAGAAAAAGTAACCATAACCCCACTTACCTGCTAAGTGAATTTCCTTCCATAGGATAACATTGGTAATTTGATCAGCAAAAGTTTCTAAGTGTCAACTTTCAAAATAGCAAAATATTGCTTAAAAATCACGACAGTAACTAAAACAAATGTACTCACTTGTTTCCAAGAACTGTCCCAGGACTGAATCTAGGATCCAGTCCTGGATTTAGAAAAGTAATCCTGAAAGTAATTAATTGCATATAACTTAAAATTCCCATTGAGCTCAATGTATTATTGTGATTCAAATTGTGTTGCCTATTGCAATAAACTGTAACTATTACCTGCAAAAGTCAATTGCCTATTGCAAAGTATTTAACTAAAGCATCTCATTCTGAGAAAGTATATTTTGATACCTATTGTTGGTTCTAAAATAAAACAACAATATCTTTTTTATGCAAACCAATGGCCTAGAGTTCAGTTCTTGAGTGTGTGAGACCATTTGCTGACTGAGTGTGTACAACAAATGTTTTACACTGTACTCTGATACTGCCTTACTGCTCGGCAAGCTACCACTTTAGAGAGTAAAGTTATATCTAACTGTAGCCTCTGCCAAACCTATGGGGACTTGGGAACCTGTGCACACTGTACCTATTTGGGAACAGTATATACAGAGCCACTTTCTCACAGTAGTGATAAAGTGATTAGAGTCCTAAGGCCAACCTAAAGATACAGCAAAACGTGAGGTGAAAAGCAAAAAGGTTGCTGGTAGGCCACCTTAAGGATGCCAGGTCTAACAAAAACTGAACTAAGGATAACATGAGTAAAACGTCAGGTTTCTCTACTGCATTTGGTGAGACAAGTGGGCCTTCTTTTATCTTCCATTCAAGCAATCTTTGACAGACCCCTTTATTATAGAGCTTTTCAAGGATTAAAGATAAGGCACTTACAAAGGAGTCCCAAATACTCAGAGATGGTTGACTTCTGTAATATGGGTCGTAGACTAAAAGCAGCGCAAAAACAGAGTGCAACAGGGTCCAAAAAAGTTGAGTGCCACACGAGAGTTTGAATGCAAGCGTATCCTTTTACAGATCCAGAGATATACTCATGCAATTTTTGTTTTTAGGACAGAACGTGCATGATGAAAAAAACATTGTTTTTAAAAAGCGCATTGTAGAATATCAGTACTTTGATGTGGGAAAACTTCAAAACTTTCAAACAAAATATTTGCATGCAGCTTACAGTAAGTTGTTGTGGCCGAGTGGTTAAGGCGATGGGCTAGAAATCCATTGGGGTATCCCCGCGCAGGTTCGAATCCTGCCAACAACGATAATCTTTCTATTATCGGCTACAATTTCAGAAGTTAACCTTTAGTATTTCTTCCATTTCAGTTTTATGAATAGGTGGCTTATTTTTGTGTCACTATTACCTCTCCACATATTTGTTATAGCTACCTCTTTCATGTCTTTGCTACACCTCATTCCTTCTTTAGCACTGGTGTAAACGCTTCAAATTATTATACCATTGCTCTCTCATTCATACCTGCGCATGCACTTGAAAGTTACTTTACCAATAAAAGACGCAAAGAGAGAAATAGAACAAAAGTGCTGGCTGGATTGGCAAACACACTTCATAAAACTGCATTTTCTTTTTTATTCTCCCCCGTGTTACATGCTTAACCTCTCCATGTGTAATTTCTCTTAACCTGCTGTCCCAGGAAGAGAATTTCATCTACAGGCTCTTTCTGTGTTTTTTTCCCTAGTCTGTCTTTCCCATTTCTTAGCTGTGTAACTGTTCCTTTATGCGCTCTATTTAAACGCCATCAATCTCATTTGAGCTCCTTGCTCCCGCTTCTGTTTTCTCCACCTCTCATACTGCCAGTTCTCTCTTTCTCTGTGGTTGGTGGCTACTTTCCTGACCTTCCGAAGCCACGTGGTTCCTGCCTCTTGTTGTCAGACTTGAATTGGAAAAGGAACCATATTAACAAGCCTTTACCACTCACACACGGCGGAAGTTTATACTTTAATTCAGTGAGCTAAGAAAAGCGTGTTGTGGGTCCCCTACGAGCCATGGTGCTTGCTTCATCATGATTTGGCACCAGTCATTAGCCGCAGCTCTGCTAATGAGCCACTGAGGTCAGTTTCAATAATTACTCAAAAACATAACCATGCAGCCCACCCCTCAACTGTGTATTTATCTTGCTTTTCTGCTGTTCGTGTGATTAGCTGGGAGGAGCTCACGGCGACATCCTCCCTATAAAAGTGTAGATGGATCACTCTCTAACTCTTTCTTGCTTCTCATACAAATGGCTTGAAAGGTGCAGGGAAGATGCAGGTCTAATAGACAGAATAGAAGGTCTGTGCCAGGTGGGTTTCTTTGCATTGGTGTCCCATCACAGGCCCGCAAGTGTAATGTGTGATCTTTGACTCCTGGCATTTCACAAGCAGGCGGCCAGGAAACGGTTTCAGCCTATCAACCACTGAGGAGACGCAGCCTCTGAATGAGGAATGAGGAAGCAATGAATACATCCAGCCTATCACAGGAACAGCCCTGAGTGTTCCGAATTATAAATTCTCCATGTCACTGTATGTCGTTGAGCCCAAGTAGCTCGCCGTGATCGTATAGTGGTTAGTACTCTGCTTTGTGGCCGCAGCAACCTCGGTTTGAATCCGAGTCACGGCATTGCGGTTGGCAATGTCACGGCAGTTGGGTGTTAATTTGACAGAATTAGCAAATGTACCAGTGGTTTTTGTAAAATGTCTATTAAAAACAGATCCTTTCAAATATTTAAACCATCTAACAACAAATGATTTAAACTCGCATGATTATAAGCTGTAGCTATAATGTATTTACTTACATAAATTATCGTTCTTGAACCTATTGGGGGTAGAGGGGGAGCGGAGCTCACCCCCCAGGTGCAGTTGAGTGACCTGTGTTGTGGCTCTCTAGCGGGAAGGCACACATTTTGCTGTCACCCAGCCCAATCCAGACGTGTATTGGGGCCAGGTTTCAGGCAAATAGAGCAGTAAGTGCAGAGAAATGTTCACTCTCTAAAAGTGGCATTTCTAAAATAGTAAAGTTAAATCCAACCTCACCAGTAAGTAGGATTGTCAATAAATAAATAAAGCTACTCCTCTCCGATATGGAATTACCAAATAAAAAGTATAGGGGAATACCCAGAGCTAACCTATGAGAGGGGTAGACCTCACAGTAGTGAAAAATAAAATAGACTGTTTGGTACTTACAGGACATGCGAACCACCAAAGTACATATCTTATTTTTTACTTACATAGCATCATGCACCTAGGACTACCTAGGGCCTACCTTAGGTGTAAATTATATGTAATAAAAGGGGAGTTTAAGGCTTGGCAAGTAGGCTGGGACTCCCCTGGGAGACCCCTGAGTCTATGCCCAGAACCATAACTCTGCCAGTCGAGTACTTACCTAAAAGCCGATAACTCACTTTTCTTCCATAGGCTAACATTGAGTGGTTTCACTTGGAAATTCTTCTAAGTGGTGTGGAGTTTTGGAACTTTAAAATATTCATCTAAAATCAGCCGAACAACGAATTCTGATTTATTCACCTGTTATCAGGAGAGACCTCAGTGCTGCATCTTGGAGCTCAGTACTGACCCTGAAAAGTAATTTTAACCGTACTTACCAGTAACTCGAATTTCCTTCCATGGGATATCATTGCCTGCTTTTTGCTGAAAATGTTCTAAGTGTCGATTTTTGAAACTTACAAATATTCTTTAAAAATCGTACCAACTGTGAAAACGTAATTGTTTACCTGTTTTAGATAGATGTCCCAGTACTGAGCCTAGGAGCCCAGCACTGGATTACAAAAGTAACGAGAACGTACTTTACCCGTAACTTGAATTTTCTTCCATAGGAAACCATTGACTGTTTTTCTGTGAAATTTCTTCTGTCGATTTTGCAAACATGTAAATATTCCTTAAAAATCGCCTGTATAACTTAAACGCAGTTTCTCAACTGCTTACAGGTGGTACAGTAGTGCTGGATCTAGGATCCAACACTGAGCTAGAAAAAGTAACCATAACCCCACTTACCTGCTAAGTGAATTTCCTTCCATAGGATAACATTGGTAATTTGATCAGCAAAAGTTTCTAAGTGTCAACTTTTAAAATAGCAAAATTTTGCTTAAAAATCACGACAGTAACTAAAACAAATGTACTCACTTGTTTCCAAGAACTGTCCCAGGACTGAATCTAGGATCCAGTCCTGGATTTAGAAAAGTAATCCTGAAAGTAATTAATTGCATATAACTTAAAATTCCCATTGAGCTCAATGTATTATTGTGATTCAAATTGTGTTGCCTATTGCAATAAACTGTAACTATTACCTGCAAAAGTCAATTGCCTATTGCAAAGTATTTAACTAAAGCATCTCATTCTGAGAAAGTATATTTTGATACCTATTGTTGGTTCTAAAATAAAACAACAATATCTTTTTTATGCAAACCAATGGCCTAGAGTTCAGTTCTTGAGTGTGTGAGACCATTTGCTGACTGAGTGTGTACAACAAATGTTTTACACTGTACTCTGATACTGCCTTACTGCTCGGCAAGCTACCACTTTAGAGAGTAAGGTTATATCTAACTGTAGCCTCTGCCAAACCTATGGGGACTAGGAACCTGTGCACACTGTACCTATTTGGGAACAGTATATACAGAGCCACTTTCTCACAGTAGTGATAAAGTGATTAGAGTCCTAAGGCCAACATAAAGATACAGCAAAACGTGAGGTGAAAAGCAAAAAGGTTGCTGGTAGGCCACCTTAAGGATGCCAGGTCTAACAAAAACTGAACTAAGGATAACATGAGTAAAACATCAGGTTTCTCTACTGCATTTGGTGAGACAAGTGGGCCTTCTTTTATCTTCCATTCAAGCAATCTTTGACAGACCCCTTTATTATAGAGCTTTTCAAGGATTAAAGATAAGGCACTTACAAAGGAGTCCCAAATACTCAGAGATGGTTGACTTCTGTAATATGGGTCGTAGACTAAAAGCAGCGCAAAAACAGAGTGCAACAGGGTCCAAAAAATTGAGTGCCACACGAGAGATTGAATGCAAGCGTATCCTTTTACAGATCCAGAGATATACTCATGCAATTTTTGTTTTTAGGACAGAACGTGCATGATGAAAAAAACATTGTTTTTAAAAAGCGCATTGTAGAATATCAGTACTTTGATGTGGGAAAACTTCAAAACTTTCAAACAAAATATTTGCATGCAGCTTACAGTAAGTTGTTGTGGCCGAGTGGTTAAGGCGATGGGCTAGAAATCCATTGGGGTATCCCCGCGCAGGTTCGAATCCTGCCAACAACGAGTATCTTTCTATTATCGGCTACAATTTCAGAAGTTAACCTTTAGTATTTCTTCCATTTCAGTTTTATGAATAGGTGGCTTATTTTTGTGTCACTATTGCCTCTCCACATATTTGTTATAGCTACCTCTTTCATGTCTTTGCTACACCTCATTCTTTCTTTAGCACTGGTGTAAACGCTTCAAATTATTATACCATTGCTCTCTCATTCATACCTGCGCATGCACTTGAAAGTTACTTTACCAATAAAAGACGCAAAGAGAGAAATAGAACAAAAGTGCAGGCTGGATTGGCAAACACACTTCATAAAACTGCATTTTCTTTTTTATTCTCCCCCGTGTTACATGCTTAACCTCTCCATGTGTAATTTCTCTTAACCTGCTGTCCCAGGAATAGAATTTAATCTACAGGCTCTTTCTGTGTTTTTTTCCCTAGTCTGTCTTTCCCATTTCTTAGCTGTGTAACTGTTCCTTTATGCGCTCTATTTAAACGCCATCAATCTCATTTGAGCTCCTTGCTCCCGCTTCTGTTTTCTCCACCTCTCATACTGCCAGTTCTCTCTTTCTCTGTGGTTGGTGGCTACTTTCCTGACCTTCCGAAGCCACGTGGTTCCTGCCTCTTGTTGTCAGACTTGAATTGGAAAAGGAACCATATTAACAAGCCTTTACCACTCACACACGGCGGAAGTTTATACTTTAATTCAGTGAGCTAAGAAAAGCGTGTTGTGGGTCCCCTACGAGCCATAGTGCTTGCTTCATCATGATTTGGCACCAGTCATTAGCCGCAGCTCTGCTAATGAGCCACTGAGGTCAGTTTCAATAATTACTCAAAAACATAACCATGCAGCCCACCCCTCAACTGTGTATTTATCTTGCTTTTCTGCTGTTCGTGTGATTAGCTGGGAGGAGCTCACGGCGACATCCTCCCTATAAAAGTGTAGATGGATCACTCTCTAACTCTTTCTTGCTTCTCATACAAATGGCTTGAAAGGTGCAGGGAAGATGCAGGTCTAATAGACAGAATAGAAGGTCTGTGCCAGGTGGGTTTCTTTGCATTGGTGTCCCATCACAGGCCCGCAAGTGTAATGTGTGATCTTTGACTCCTGGCATTTCACAAGCAGGCGGCCAGGAAACGGTTTCAGCCTATCAACCACTGAGGAGACGCAGCCTCTGAATGAGGAATGAGGAAGCAATGAATAGTGTTCCGAATTATAAATTCTCCATGCCACCCTATGTTGTTGAGCCCAAGTAGCTCGCCGTGATCGTATAGTGGTTAGTACTCTGCTTTGTGGCCGCAGCAACCTCGGTTTGAATCCGAGTCACGGCATTGTGGTTGGCAATGTCACGGCAGTTGGGAGTTAATTTGACAGAATTAGCAAATGTACCAGTGGTTTTTGTAAATTTGTCTATTAAAAACAGATCCTTTCAAATATTTAAACCATCTAACAACAAATGATTTAAACTCGCATCATTATAAGCGGTAGCTATAATGTATTTACTTACATAAATTATCGTTCTTGAACCTATTGGGGGTGGAGGGGGAGCGGAGCTCACACCCCAGGTGCAGTTGAGTGACCTGTGTTGTGGCTCTCTAGAGGGAAGGCACACATTTTGCTGTCACCCAGCCCAATCCAGACGTGTATTGGGGCCAGGTTTCAGGCAAATAGAGCAGTAAGTGCAGAGAAATGTTCACTCTCTAAAAGTGGCATTTCTAAAATAGTAAAGTTAAATCCAACCTCACCAGTAAGTAGGATTGTCAATAAATAAATAAAGCTACTCCTCTCCGATATGGAATTACCAAATAAAAAGTATAGGGGAATACCCAGAGCTAACCTATGAGAGGGTAGACCTCACAGTAGTGAAAAATGAAATAGACTGTTTGGTACTTACAGGACATGCGAACCACCAAAGTAATATCTTATTTTTTACTTACATAGCATCATGCACCTAGGACTACCTAGGGCCTACCTTAGGTGTAAATTATATGTAATAAAAGGGGAGTTTAAGGCTTGGCAAGTAGGCTGGGACTCCCCTGGGAGACCCCTGAGTCTATGCCCAGAACCATAACTCTGCCAGTCGAGTACTTACCTAAAAGCCGATAACTCACTTTTCTTCTATAGGCTAACATTGAGTGGTTTCACTTGGAAATTCTTCTAAGTGGTGTGGAGTTTTGGAACTTTAAAATATTCATCTAAAATCAGCCGAACAACGAATTCTGATTTATTCACCTGTTATCAGGAGAGACCTCAGTGCTGCATCTTGGAGCTCAGTACTGACCCTGAAAAGTAATTTTAACCGTACTTACCAGTAACTCGAATTTCCTTCCATGGGATATCATTGCCTGCTTTTTGCTGAAAATGTTCTAAGTGTCGATTTTTGAAACTTACAAATATTCTTTAAAAATCGTACCAACTGTGAAAACGTAATTGTTTACCTGTTTTAGATAGATGTCCCAGTACTGAGCCTAGGAGCCCAGCACTGGATTACAAAAGTAACGAGAACGTACTTTACCCGTAACTTGAATTTTCTTCCATAGGAAACCATTGACTGTTTTTCTGTGAAATTTCTTCTGTCGATTTTGCAAACATGTAAATATTCCTTAAAAATCGCCTGTATAACTTAAACGCAGTTTCTCAACTGCTTACAGGTGGTACAGTAGTGCTGGATCTAGGATCCAACACTGAGCTAGAAAAAGTAACCATAACCCCACTTACCTGCTAAGTGAATTTCCTTCCATAGGATAACATTGGTAATTTGATCAGCAAAAGTTTCTAAGTGTCAACTTTTAAAATAGCAAAATAATGCTTAAAAATCACGACAGTAACTAAAACAAATGTACTCACTTGTTTCCAAGAACTGTCCCAGGACTGAATCTAGGATCCAGTCCTGGATTTAGAAAAGTAATCCTGAAAGTAATTAATTGCATATAACTTAAAATTCCCATTGAGCTCAATGTATTATTGTGATTCAAATTGTGTTGCCTATTGCAATAAACTGTAACTATTACCTGCAAAAGTCAATTGCCTATTGCAAAGTATTTAACTAAAGCATCTCATTCTGAGAAAGTATATTTTGATACCTATTGTTGGTTCTAAAATAAAACAACAATATCTTTTTTATGCAAACCAATGGCCTAGAGTTCAGTTCTTGAGTGTGTGAGACCATTTGCTGACTGAGTGTGTACAACAAATGTTTTACACTGTACTCTGATACTGCCTTACTGCTCGGCAAGCTACCACTTTAGAGAGTAAGGTTATATCTAACTGTAGCCTCTGCCAAACCTATGGGGACTTGGGAACCTGTGCACACTGTACCTATTTGGGAACAGTATATACAGAGCCACTTTCTCACAGTAGTGATAAAGTGATTAGAGTCCTAAGGCCAACATAAAGATACAGCAAAACGTGAGGTGAAAAGCAAAAAGGTTGCTGGTAGGCCACCTTAAGGATGCCAGGTCTAACAAAAACTGAACTAAGGATAACATGAGTAAAACATCAGGTTTCTCTACTGCATTTGGTGAGACAAGTGGGCCTTCTTTTATCTTCCATTCAAGCAATCTTTGACAGACCCCTTTATTATAGAGCTTTTCAAGGATTAAAGATAAGGCACTTACAAAGGAGTCCCAAATACTCAGAGATGGTTGACTTCTGTAATATGGGTCGTAGACTAAAAGCAGCGCAAAAACAGAGTGCAACAGGGTCCAAAAAAGTTGAGTGCCACACGAGAGTTTGAATGCAAGCGTATCCTTTTACAGATCCAGAGATATACTCATGCAATTTTTGTTTTTAGGACAGAACGTGCATGATGAAAAAAACATTGTTTTTAAAAAGCGCATTGTAGAATATCAGTACTTTGATGTGGGAAAACTTCAAAACTTTCAAACAAAATATTTGCATGCAGCTTACAGTAAGTTGTTGTGGCCGAGTGGTTAAGGCGATGGGCTAGAAATCCATTGGGGTATCCCCGCGCAGGTTCGAATCCTGCCAACAACGAGAATCTTTCTATTATCGGCTACAATTTCAGAAGTTAACCTTTAGTATTTCTTCCATTTCAGTTTTATGAATAGGTGGCTTATTTTTGTGTCACTATTGCCTCTCCACATATTTGTTATAGCTACCTCTTTCATGTCTTTGCTACACCTCATTCCTTCTTTAGCACTGGTGTAAACGCTTCAAATTATTATACCATTGCTCTCTCATTCATACCTGCGCATGCACTTGAAAGTTACTTTACCAATAAAAGACGCAAAGAGAGAAATAGAACAAAAGTGCTGGCTGGATTGGCAAACACACTTCATAAAACTGCATTTTCTTTTTTATTCTCCCCCGTGTTACATGCTTAACCTCTCCATGTGTAATATCTCTTAACCTGCTGTCCCAGGAAGAGAATTTCATCTACAGGCTCTTTCTGTGTTTTTTTCCCTAGTCTGTCTTTCCCATTTCTTAGCTGTGTAACTGTTCCTTTATGCGCTCTATTTAAACGCCATCAATCTCATTTGAGCTCCTTGCTCCCGCTTCTGTTTTCTCCACCTCTCATACTGCCAGTTCTCTCTTTCTCTGTGGTTGGTGGCTACTTTCCTGACCTTCCGAAGCCACGTGGTTCCTGCCTCTTGTTGTCAGACTTGAATTGGAAAAGGAACCATATTAACAAGCCTTTACCACTCACACACGGCGGAAGTTTATACTTTAATTCAGTGAGCTAAGAAAAGCGTGTTGTGGGTCCCCTACGAGCCATGGTGCTTGCTTCATCATGATTTGGCACCAGTCATTAGCCGCAGCTCTGCTAATGAGCCACTGAGGTCAGTTTCAATAATTACTCAAAAACATAACCATGCAGCCCACCCCTCAACTGTGTATTTATCTTGCTTTTCTGCTGTTCGTGTGATTAGCTGGGAGGAGCTCACGGCGACATCCTCCCTATAAAAGTGTAGATGGATCACTCTCTAACTCTTTCTTGCTTCTCATACAAATGGCTTGAAAGGTGCAGGGAAGATGCAGGTCTAATAGACAGAATAGAAGGTCTGTGCCAGGTGGGTTTCTTTGCATTGGTGTCCCATCACAGGCCCGCAAGTGTAATGTGTGATCTTTGACTCCTGGCATTTCACAAGCAGGCGGCCAGGAAACGGTTTCAGCCTATCAACCACTGAGGAGACGCAGCCTCTGAATGAGGAATGAGGAAGCAATGAATACATCCAGCCTATCACAGGAACAGCCCTGAGTGTTCCGAATTATAAATTCTCCATGTCACCGTATGTCGTTGAGCCCAAGTAGCTCGCCGTGATCGTATAGTGGTTAGTACTCTGCTTTGTGGCCGCAGCAACCTCGGTTTGAATCCGAGTCACGGCATTGCGGTTGGCAATGTCACGGCAGTTGGGTGTTAATTTGACAGAATTAGCAAATGTACCAGTGGTTTTTGTAAAATGTCTATTAAAAACAGATCCTTTCAAATATTTAAACCATCTAACAACAAATGATTTAAACTCGCATGATTATAAGCTGTAGCTATAATGTATTTACTTACATAAATTATCGTTCTTGAACCTATTGGGGGTAGAGGGGGAGCGGAGCTCACCCCCCAGGTGCAGTTGAGTGACCTGTGTTGTGGCTCTCTAGCGGGAAGGCACACATTTTGCTGTCACCCAGCCCAATCCAGACGTGTATTGGGGCCAGGTTTCAGGCAAATAGAGCAGTAAGTGCAGAGAAATGTTCACTCTCTAAAAGTGGCATTTCTAAAATAGTAAAGTTAAATCCAACCTCACCAGTAAGTAGGATTGTCAATAAATAAATAAAGCTACTCCTCTCCGATATGGAATTACCAAATAAAAAGTATAGGGGAATACCCAGAGCTAACCTATGAGAGGGGTAGACCTCACAGTAGTGAAAAATAAAATAGACTGTTTGGTACTTACAGGACATGCGAACCACCAAAGTACATATCTTATTTTTTACTTACATAGCATCATGCACCTAGGACTACCTAGGGCCTACCTTAGGTGTAAATTATATGTAATAAAAGGGGAGTTTAAGGCTTGGCAAGTAGGCTGGGACTCCCCTGGGAGACCCCTGAGTCTATGCCCAGAACCATAACTCTGCCAGTCGAGTACTTACCTAAAAGCCGATAACTCACTTTTCTTCCATAGGCTAACATTGAGTGGTTTCACTTGGAAATTCTTCTAAGTGGTGTGGAGTTTTGGAACTTTAAAATATTCATCTAAAATCAGCCGAACAACGAATTCTGATTTATTCACCTGTTATCAGGAGAGACCTCAGTGCTGCATCTTGGAGCTCAGTACTGACCCTGAAAAGTAATTTTAACCGTACTTACCAGTAACTCGAATTTCCTTCCATGGGATATCATTGCCTGCTTTTTGCTGAAAATGTTCTAAGTGTCGATTTTTGAAACTTACAAATATTCTTTAAAAATCGTACCAACTGTGAAAACGTAATTGTTTACCTGTTTTAGATAGATGTCCCAGTACTGAGCCTAGGAGCCCAGCACTGGATTACAAAAGTAACGAGAACGTACTTTACCCGTAACTTGAATTTTCTTCCATAGGAAACCATTGACTGTTTTTCTGTGAAATTTCTTCTGTCGATTTTGCAAACATGTAAATATTCCTTAAAAATCGCCTGTATAACTTAAACGCAGTTTCTCAACTGCTTACAGGTGGTACAGTAGTGCTGGATCTAGGATCCAACACTGAGCTAGAAAAAGTAACCATAACCCCACTTACCTGCTAAGTGAATTTCCTTCCATAGGATAACATTGGTAATTTGATCAGCAAAAGTTTCTAAGTGTCAACTTTTAAAATAGCAAAATATTGCTTAAAAATCACGACAGTAACTAAAACAAATGTACTCACTTGTTTCCAAGAACTGTCCCAGGACTGAATCTAGGATCCAGTCCTGGATTTAGAAAAGTAATCCTGAAAGTAATTAATTGCATATAACTTAAAATTCCCATTGAGCTCAATGTATTATTGTGATTCAAATTGTGTTGCCTATTGCAATAAACTGTAACTATTACCTGCAAAAGTCAATTGCCTATTGCAAAGTATTTAACTAAAGCATCTCATTCTGAGAAAGTATATTTTGATACCTATTGTTGGTTCTAAAATAAAACAACAATATCTTTTTTATGCAAACCAATGGCCTAGAGTTCAGTTCTTGAGTGTGTGAGACCATTTGCTGACTGAGTGTGTACAACAAATGTTTTACACTGTACTCTGATACTGCCTTACTGCTCGGCAAGCTACCACTTTAGAGAGTAAGGTTATATCTAACTGTAGCCTCTGCCAAACCTATGGGGACTTGGGAACCTGTGCACACTGTACCTATTTGGGAACAGTATATACAGAGCCACTTTCTCACAGTAGTGATAAAGTGATTAGAGTCTTAAGGCCAACATAAAGATACAGCAAAACGTGAGGTGAAAAGCAAAAAGGTTGCTGGTAGGCCACCTTAAGGATGCCAGGTCTAACAAAAACTGAACTAAGGATAACATGAGTAAAACATCAGGTTTCTCTACTGCATTTGGTGAGACAAGTGGGCCTTCTTTTATCTTCCATTCAAGCAATCTTTGACAGACCCTTTTATTATAGAGCTTTTCAAGGATTAAAGATAAGGCACTTACAAAGGAGTCCCAAATACTCAGAGATGGTTGACTTCTGTAATATGGGTCGTAGACTAAAAGCAGCGCAAAAACAGAGTGCAACAGGGTCCAAAAAATTGAGTGCCACACGAGAGTTTGAATGCAAGCGTATCCTTTTACAGATCCAGAGATATACTCATGCAATTTTTGTTTTTAGGACAGAACGTGCATGATGAAAAAAACATTGTTTTTAAAAAGCGCATTGTAGAATATCAGTACTTTGATGTGGGAAAACTTCAAAACTTTCAAACAAAATATTTGCATGCAGCTTACAGTAAGTTGTTGTGGTCGAGTGGTTAAGGCGATGGGCTAGAAATCCATTGGGATATCCCCGCGCAGGTTCGAATCCTGCCAACAACGAGAATCTTTCTATTATCGGCTACAATTTCAGAAGTTAACCTTCAGTATTTCTTCCATTTCAGTTTTATGAATAGGTGGCTTATTTTTGTGTCACTATTGCCTCTCCACATATTTGTTATAGCTACCTCTTTCATGTCTTTGCTACACCTCATTCCTTCTTTAGCACTGGTGTAAACGCTTCAAATTATTATACCATTGCTCTCTCATTCATACCTGCGCATGCACTTGAAAGTTACTTTACCAATAAAAGACGCAAAGAGAGAAATAGAACAAAAGTGCTGGCTGGATTGGCAAACACACTTCATAAAACTGCATTTTCTTTTTTATTCTCCCCCGTGTTACATGCTTAACCTCTCCATGTGTAATTTCTCTTAACCTGCTGTCCCAGGAAGAGAATTTCATCTACAGGCTCTTTCTGTGTTTTTTTCCCTAGTCTGTCTTTCCCATTTCTTAGCTGTGTAACTGTTCCTTTATGCGCTCTATTTAAACGCCATCAATCTCATTTGAGCTCCTTGCTCCCGCTTCTGTTTTCTCCACCTCTCATACTGCCAGTTCTCTCTTTCTCTGTGGTTGGTGGCTACTTTCCTGAGCTTCCGAAGCCACGTGGTTCCTGCCTCTTGTTGTCAGACTTGAATTGGAAAAGGAACCATATTAACAAGCCTTTACCACTCACACACGGCGGAAGTTTATACTTTAATTCAGTGAGCTAAGAAAAGCGTGTTGTGGGTCCCCTACGAGCCATGGTGCTTGCTTCATCATGATTTGGCACCAGTCATTAGCCGCAGCTCTGCTAATGAGCCACTGAGGTCAGTTTCAATAATTACTCAAAAACATAACCATGCAGCCCACCCCTCAACTGTGTATTTATCTTGCTTTTCTGCTGTTCGTGTGATTAGCTGGGAGGAGCTCACGGCGACATCCTCCCTATAAAAGTGTAGATGGATCACTCTCTAACTCTTTCTTGCTTCTCATACAAATGGCTTGAAAGGTGCAGGGAAGATGCAGGTCTAATAGACAGAATAGAAGGTCTGTGCCAGGTGAGTTTCTTTGCATTGGTGTCCCATCACAGGCCCGCAAGTGTAATGTGTGATCTTTGACTCCTGGCATTTCACAAGCAGGCGGCCAGGAAACGGTTTCAGCCTATCAACCACTGAGGAGACGCAGCCTCTGAATGAGGAATGAGGAAGCAATGAATACATCCAGCCTATCACAGGAACAGCCCTGAGTGTTCCGAATTATAAATTCTCCATGTCACCGTATGTCGTTGAGCCCAAGTAGCTCGCCGTGATCGTATAGTGGTTAGTACTCTGCTTTGTGGCCGCAGCAACCTCGGTTTGAATCCGAGTCACGGCATTGTGGTTGGCAATGTCACGGCAGTTGGGTGTTAATTTGACAGAATTAGCAAATGTACCAGTGGTTTTTGTAAAATGTCTATTAAAAACAGATACTTTCAAATATTTAAACCATCTAACAACAAATGATTTAAACTCGCATGATTATAAGCTGTAGCTATAATGTATTTACTTACATAAATTATCGTTCTTGAACCTATTGGGGGTAGAGGGGGAGCGGAGCTCACCCCCCAGGTGCAGTTGAGTGACCTGTGTTGTGGCTCTCTAGCGGGAAGGCACACATTTTGCTGTCACCCAGCCCAATCCAGACGTGTATTGGGGCCAGGTTTCAGGCAAATAGAGCAGTAAGTGCAGAGAAATGTTCACTCTCTAAAAGTGGCATTTCTAAAATAGTAAAGTTAAATCCAACCTCACCAGTAAGTAGGATTGTCAATAAATAAATAAAGCTACTCCTCTCCGATATGGAATTACCAAATAAAAAGTATAGGGGAATACCCAGAGCTAACCTATGAGAGGGGTAGACCTCACAGTAGTGAAAAATAAAATAGACTGTTTGGTACTTACAGGACATGCGAACCACCAAAGTACATATCTTATTTTTTACTTACATAGCATCATGCACCTAGAACTACCTAGGGCCTACCTTAGGTGTAAATTATATGTAATAAAAGGGGAGTTTAAGCGTTGGCAAGTAGGCTGGGACTCCCCTGGGAGACCCCTGAGTCTATGCCCAGAACCATAACTCTGCCAGTCGAGTACTTACCTAAAAGCCGATAACTCACTTTTCTTCCATAGGCTAACATTGAGTGGTTTCACTTGGAAATTCTTCTAAGTGGTGTGGAGTTTTGGAACTTTAAAATATTCATCTAAAATCAGCCGAACAACGAATTCTGATTTATTCACCTGTTATCAGGAGAGACCTCAGTGCTGCATCTTGGAGCTCAGTACTGACCCTGAAAAGTAATTTTAACCGTACTTACCAGTAACTCGAATTTCCTTCCATGGGATATCATTGCCTGCTTTTTGCTGAAAATGTTCTAAGTGTCGATTTTTGAAACTTACAAATATTCTTTAAAAATCGTACCAACTGTGAAAACGTAATTGTTTACCTGTTTTAGATAGATGTCCCAGTAATGAGCCTAGGAGCCCAGCACTGGATTACAAAAGTAACGAGAACGTACTTTACCCGTAACTTGAATTTTCTTCCATAGGAAACCATTGACTGTTTTTCTGTGAAATTTCTTCTGTCGATTTTGCAAACATGTAAATATTCCTTAAAATTGCCTGTATAACTTAAACGCAGTTTCTCAACTGCTTACAGGTGGTACAGTAGTGCTGGATCTAGGATCCAACACTGAGCTAGAAAAAGTAACCATAACCCCACTTACCTGCTAAGTGAATTTCCTTCCATAGGATAACATTGGTAATTTGATCAGCAAAAGTTTCTAAGTGTCAACTTTTAAAATAGCAAAATATTGCTTAAAAATCACGACAGTAACTAAAACAAATGTACTCACTTGTTTCCAAGAACTGTCCCAGGACTGAATCTAGGATCCAGTCCTGGATTTAGAAAAGTAATCCTGAAAGTAATTAATTGCATATAACTTAAAATTCCCATTGAGCTCAATGTATTATTGTGATTCAAATTGTGTTGCCTATTGCAATAAACTGTAACTATTACCTGCAAAAGTCAATTGCCTATTGCAAAGTATTTAACTAAAGCATCTCATTCTGAGAAAGTATATTTTGATACCTATTGTTGGTTCTAAAATAAAACAACAATATCTTTTTTATGCAAACCAATGGCCTAGAGTTCAGTTCTTGAGTGTGTGAGACCATTTGCTGACTGAGTGTGTACAACAAATGTTTTACACTGTACTCTGATACTGCCTTACTGCTCGGCAAGCTACCACTTTAGAGAGTAAGGTTATATCTAACTGTAGCCTCTGTCAAACCTATGGGGACTTGGGAACCTGTGCACACTGTACCTATTTGGGAACAGTATATACAGAGCCACTTTCTCACAGTAGTGATAAAGTGATTAGAGTCCTAAGGCCAACATAAAGATACAGCAAAACGTGAGGTGAAAAGCAAAAAGGTTGCTGGTAGGCCACCTTAAGGATGCCAGGTCTAACAAAAACTGAACTAAGGATAACATGAGTAAAACATCAGGTTTCTCTACTGCATTTGGTGAGACAAGTGGACCTTCTTTTATCTTCCATTCAAGCAATCTTTGACAGACCCCTTTATTATAGAGCTTTTCAAGGATTAAAGATAAGGCACTTACAAAGGAGTCCCAAATACTCAGAGATGGTTGACTTCTGTAATATGGGTCGTAGACTAAAAGCAGCGCAAAAACAGAGTGCAACAGGGTCCAAAAAATTGAGTGCCACACGAGAGTTTGAATGCAAGCGTATCCTTTTACAGATCCAGAGATATACTCATGCAATTTTTGTTTTTAGGACAGAACGTGCATGATGAAAAAAACATTGTTTTTAAAAAGCGCATTGTAGAATATCAGTACTTTGATGTGGGAAAACTTCAAAACTTTCAAACAAAATATTTGCATGCAGCTTACAGTAAGTTGTTGTGGTCGAGTGGTTAAGGCGATGGGCTAGAAATCCATTGGGGTATCCCCGCGCAGGATCGAATCCTGCCAACAACGAGAATCTTTCTATTATCGGCTACAATTTCAGAAGTTAACCTTCAGTATTTCTTCCATTTCAGTTTTATGAATAGGTGGCTTATTTTTGTGTCACTATTGCCTCTCCACATATTTGTTATAGCTACCTCTTTCATGTCTTTGCTACACCTCATTCCTTCTTTAGCACTGGTGTAAACGATTCAAATTATTATACCATTGCTCTCTCATTCATACCTGCGCATGCACTTGAAAGTTACTTTACCAATAAAAGACGCAAAGAGAGAAATAGAACAAAAGTGCTGGCTGGATTGGCAAACACACTTCATAAAACTGCATTTTCTTTTTTATTCTCCCCCGTGTTACATGCTTAACCTCTCCATGTGTAATTTCTCTTAACCTGCTGTCCCAGGAAGAGAATTTCATCTACAGGCTCTTTCTGTGTTTTTTTCCCTAGTCTGTCTTTCCCATTTCTTAGCTGTGTAACTGTTCCTTTATGCGCTCTATTTAAACGCCATCAATCTCATTTGAGCTCCTTGCTCCCGCTTCTGTTTTCTCCACCTCTCATACTGCCAGTTCTCTCTTTCTCTGTGGTTGGTGGCTACTTTCCTGAGCTTCCGAAGCCACGTGGTTCCTGCCTCTTGTTGTCAGACTTGAATTGGAAAAGGAACCATATTACCAAGCCTATACCACTCACACACGGCGGAAGTTTATACTTTAATTCAGTGAGCTAAGAAAAGCGTGTTGTGGGTCCCCTACGAGCCATGGTGCTTGCTTCATCATGATTTGGCACCAGTCATTAGCCGCAGCTCTGCTAATGAGCCACTGAGGTCAGTTTCAATAATTACTCAAAAACATAACCATGCAGCCCACCCCTCAACTGTGTATTTATCTTGCTTTTCTGCTGTTCGTGTGATTAGCTGGGAGGAGCTCACGGCGACATCCTCCCTATAAAAGTGTAGATGGATCACTCTCTAACTCTTTCTTGCTTCTCATACAAATGGCTTGAAAGGTGCAGGGAAGATGCAGGTCTAATAGACAGAATAGAAGGTCTGTGCCAGGTGAGTTTCTTTGCATTGGTGTCCCATCACAGGCCCGCAAGTGTAATGTGTGATCTTTGACTCCTGGCATTTCACAAGCAGGCGGCCAGGAAACGGTTTCAGCCTATCAACCACTGAGGAGACGCAGCCTCTGAATGAGGAATGAGGAAGCAATGAATACATCCAGCCTATCACAGGAACAGCCCTGAGTGTTCCGAATTATAAATTCTCCATGTCACCGTATGTCGTTGAGCCCAAGTAGCTCGCCGTGATCGTATAGTGGTTAGTACTCTGCTTTGTGGCCGCAGCAACCTCGGTTTGAATCCGAGTCATGGCATTGTGGTTGGCAATGTCACGGCAGTTGGGTGTTAATTTGACAGAATTAGCAAATGTACCAGTGGTTTTTGTAAAATGTCTATTAAAAACAGATCCTTTCAAATATTTAAACCATCTAACAACAAATGATTTAAACTCGCATCATTATAAGCTGTAGCTATAATGTATTTACTTACATAAATTATCGTTCTTGAACCTATTGGGGGTGGAGGGGGAGCGGAGCTCACACCCCAGGTGCAGTTGAGTGACCTGTGTTGTGGCTCTCTAGAGGGAAGGCACACATTTTGCTGTCACCCAGCCCAATCCAGACGTGTATTGGGGCCAGGTTTCAGGCAAATAGAGCAGTAAGTGCAGAGAAATGTTCACTCTCTAAAAGTGGCATTTCTAAAATAGTAAAGTTAAATCCAACCTCACCAGTAAGTAGGATTGTCAATAAATAAATAAAGCTACTCCTCTCCGATATGGAATTACCAAATAAAAAGTATAGGGGAATACCCAGAGGTAACCTATGAGAGGGTAGACCTCACAGTAGTGAAAAATGAAATAGACTGTTTGGTACTTACAGGACATGCGAACCACCAAAGTACATATCTTATTTTTTACTTACATAGCATCATGCACCTAGGACTACCTAGGGCCTACCTTAGGTGTAAATTATATGTAATAAAAGGGGAGTTTAAGGCTTGGCAAGTAGGCTGGGACTCCCCTGGGAGACCCCTGAGTCTATGCCCAGAACCATAACTCTGCCAGTCGATTACTTACCTAAAAGCCGATAACTCACTTTTCTTCCATAGGCTAACATTGAGTGGTTTCACTTGGAAATTCTTCTAAGTGGTGTGGAGTTTTGGAACTTTAAAATATTCATCTAAAATCAGCCGAACAACGAATTCTGATTTATTCACCTGTTATCAGGAGAGACCTCAGTGCTGCATCTTGGAGCTCAGTACTGACCCTGAAAAGTAATTTTAACCGTACTTACCAGTAACTCGAATTTCCTTCCATGGGATATCATTGCCTGCTTTTTGCTGAAAATGTTCTAAGTGTCGATTTTTGAAACTTACAAATATTCTTTAAAAATCGTACCAACTGTGAAAACGTAATTGTTTACCTGATTTAGATAGATGTCCCAGTACTGAGCCTAGGAGCCCAGCACTGGATTACAAAAGTAACGAGAACGTACTTTACCCGTAACTTGAATTTTCTTCCATAGGAAACCATTGACTGTTTTTCTGTGAAATTTCTTCTGTCGATTTTGCAAACATGTAAATATTCCTTAAAAATCGCCTGTATAACTTAAACGCAGTTTCTCAACTGCTTACAGGTGGTACAGTAGTGCTGGATCTAGGATCCAACACTGAGCTAGAAAAAGTAACCATAACCCCACTTACCTGCTAAGTGAATTTCCTTCCATAGGATAACATTGGTAATTTGATCAGCAAAAGTTTCTAAGTGTCAACTTTCAAAATAGCAAAATATTGCTTAAAAATCACGACAGTAACTAAAACAAATGTACTCACTTGTTTCCAAGAACTGTCCCAGGACTGAATCTAGGATCCAGTCCTGGATTTAGAAAAGTAATCCTGAAAGTAATTAATTGCATATAACTTAAAATTCCCATTGAGCTCAATGTATTATTGTGATTCAAATTGTGTTGCCTATTGCAATAAACTGTAACTATTACCTGCAAAAGTCAATTGCCTATTGCAAAGTATTTAACTAAAGCATCTCATTCTGAGAAAGTATATTTTGATACCTATTGTTGGTTCTAAAATAAAACAACAATATCTTTTTTATGCAAACCAATGGCCTAGAGTTCAGTTCTTGAGTGTGTGAGACCATTTGCTGACTGAGTGTGTACAACAAATGTTTTACACTGTACTCTGATACTGCCTTACTGCTCGGCAAGCTACCACTTTAGAGAGTAAAGTTATATCTAACTGTAGCCTCTGCCAAACCTATGGGGACTTGGGAACCTGTGCACACTGTACCTATTTGGGAACAGTATATACAGAGCCACTTTCTCACAGTAGTGATAAAGTGATTAGAGTCCTAAGGCCAACCTAAAGATACAACAAAACGTGAGGTGAAAAGCAAAAAGGTTGCTGGTAGGCCACCTTAAGGATGCCAGGTCTAACAAAAACTGAACTAAGGATAACATGAGTAAAACATCAGGTTTCTCTACTGCATTTGGTGAGACAAGTGGGCCTTCTTTTATCTTCCATTCAAGCAATCTTTGACAGACCCCTTTATTATAGAGCTTTTCAAGGATTAAAGATAAGGCACTTACAAAGGAGTCCCAAATACTCAGAGATGGTTGACTTCTGTAATATGGGTCGTAGACTAAAAGCAGCGCAAAAACAGAGTGCAACAGGGTCCAAAAAAGTTGAGTGCCACACGAGAGTTTGAATGCAAGCGTATCCTTTTACAGATCCAGAGATATACTCATGCAATTTTTGTTTTTAGGACAGAACGTGCATGATGAAAAAAACATTGTTTTTAAAAAGCGCATTGTAGAATATCAGTACTTTGATGTGGGAAAACTTCAAAACTTTCAAACAAAATATTTGCATGCAGCTTACAGTAAGTTGTTGTGGCCGAGTGGTTAAGGCGATGGGCTAGAAATCCATTGGGGTATCCCCGCGCAGGTTCAAATCCTGCCAACAACGATAATCTTTCTATTATCGGCTACAATTTCAGAAGTTAACCTTTAGTATTTCTTCCATTTCAGTTTTATGAATAGGTGGCTTATTTTTGTGTCACTATTACCTCTCCACATATTTGTTATAGCTACCTCTTTCATGTCTTTGCTACACCTCATTCCTTCTTTAGCACTGGTGTAAACGCTTCAAATTATTATACCATTGCTCTCTCATTCATACCTGCGCATGCACTTGAAAGTTACTTTACCAATAAAAGACGCAAAGAGAGAAATAGAACAAAAGTGCTGGCTGGATTGGCAAACACACTTCATAAAACTGCATTTTCTTTTTTATTCTCCCCCGTGTTACATGCTTAACCTCTCCATGTGTAATTTCTCTTAACCTGCTGTCCCAGGAAGAGAATTTCATCTACAGGCTCTTTCTGTGTTTTTTTCCCTAGTCTGTCTTTCCCATTTCTTAGCTGTGTAACTGTTCCTTTATGCGCTCTATTTAAACGCCATCAATCTCATTTGAGCTCCTTGCTCCCGCTTCTGTTTTCTCCACCTCTCATACTGCCAGTTCTCTCTTTCTCTGTGGTTGGTGGCTACTTTCCTGACCTTCCGAAGCCACGTGGTTCCTGCCTCTTGTTGTCAGACTTGAATTGGAAAAGGAACCATATTAACAAGCCTTTACCACTCACACACGGCGGAAGTTTATACTTTAATTCAGTGAGCTAAGAAAAGCGTGTTGTGGGTCCCCTACGAGCCATGGTGCTTGCTTCATCATGATTTGGCACCAGTCATTAGCCGCAGCTCTGCTAATGAGCCACTGAGGTCAGTTTCAATAATTACTCAAAAACATAACCATGCAGCCCACCCCTCAACTGTGTATTTATCTTGCTTTTCTGCTGTTCGTGTGATTAGCTGGGAGGAGCTCACGGCGACATCCTCCCTATAAAAGTGTAGATGGATCACTCTCTAACTCTTTCTTGCTTCTCATACAAATGGCTTGAAAGGTGCAGGGAAGATGCAGGTCTAATAGACAGAATAGAAGGTCTGTGCCAGGTGGGTTTCTTTGCATTGGTGTCCCATCACAGGCCCGCAAGTGTAATGTGTGATCTTTGACTCCTGGCATTTCACAAGCAGGCGGCCAGGAAACGGTTTCAGCCTATCAACCACTGAGGAGACGCAGCCTCTGAATGAGGAATGAGGAAGCAATGAATACATCCAGCCTATCACAGGAACAGCCCTGAGTGTTCCGAATTATAAATTCTCCATGTCACCGTATGTCGTTGAGCCCAAGTAGCTCGCCGTGATCGTATAGTGGTTAGTACTCTGCTTTGTGGCCGCAGCAACCTCGGTTTGAATCCGAGTCACGGCATTGCGGTTGGCAATGTCACGGCAGTTGGGTGTTAATTTGACAGAATTAGCAAATGTACCAGTGGTTTTTGTAAAATGTCTATTAAAAACAGATCCTTTCAAATATTTAAACCATCTAACAACAAATGATTTAAACTCGCATGATTATAAGCTGTAGCTATAATGTATTTACTTACATAAATTATCGTTCTTGAACCTATTGGGGGTAGAGGGGGAGCGGAGCTCACCCCCCAGGTGCAGTTGAGTGACCTGTGTTGTGGCTCTCTAGCGGGAAGGCACACATTTTGCTGTCACCCAGCCCAATCCAGACGTGTATTGGGGCCAGGTTTCAGGCAAATAGAGCAGTAAGTGCAGAGAAATGTTCACTCTCTAAAAGTGGCATTTCTAAAAGAGTAAAGTTAAATCCAACCTCACCAGTAAGTAGGATTGTCAATAAATAAATAAAGCTACTCCTCTCCGATATGGAATTACCAAATAAAAAGTATAGGGGAATACCCAGAGCTAACCTATGAGAGGGGTAGACCTCACAGTAGTGAAAAATAAAATAGACTGTTTGGTACTTACAGGACATGCGAACCACCAAAGTACATATCTTATTTTTTACTTACATAGCATCATGCACCTAGGACTACCTAGGGCCTACCTTAGGTGTAAATTATATGTAATAAAAGGGGAGTTTAAGGCTTGGCAAGTAGGCTGGGACTCCCCTGGGAGACCCCTGAGTCTATGCCCAGAACCATAACTCTGCCAGTCGAGTACTTACCTAAAAGCCGATAACTCACTTTTCTTCCATAGGCTAACATTGAGTGGTTTCACTTGGAAATTCTTCTAAGTGGTGTGGAGTTTTGGAACTTTAAAATATTCATCTAAAATCAGCCGAACAACGAATTCTGATTTATTCACCTGTTATCAGGAGAGACCTCAGTGCTGCATCTTGGAGCTCAGTACTGACCCTGAAAAGTAATTTTAACCGTACTTACCAGTAACTCGAATTTCCTTCCATGGGATATCATTGCCTGCTTTTTGCTGAAAATGTTCTAAGTGTCGATTTTTGAAACTTACAAATATTCTTTAAAAATCGTACCAACTGTGAAAACGTAATTGTTTACCTGTTTTAGATAGATGTCCCAGTACTGAGCCTAGGAGCCCAGCACTGGATTACAAAAGTAACGAGAACGTACTTTACCCGTAACTTGAATTTTCTTCCATAGGAAACCATTGACTGTTTTTCTGTGAAATTTCTTCTGTCGATTTTGCAAACATGTAAATATTCCTTAAAAATCGCCTGTATAACTTAAACGCAGTTTCTCAACTGCTTACAGGTGGTACAGTAGTGCTGGATCTAGGATCCAACACTGAGCTAGAAAAAGTAACCATAACCCCACTTACCTGCTAAGTGAATTTCCTTCCATAAGATAACATTGGTAATTTGATCAGCAAAAGTTTCTAAGTGTCAACTTTTAAAATAGCAAAATATTGCTTAAAAATCACGACAGTAACTAAAACAAATGTACTCACTTGTTTCCAAGAACTGTCCCAGGACTGAATCTAGGATCCAGTCCTGGATTTAGAAAAGTAATCCTGAAAGTAATTAATTGCATATAACTTAAAATTCCCATTGAGCTCAATGTATTATTGTGATTCAAATTGTGTTGCCTATTGCAATAAACTGTAACTATTACCTGCAAAAGTCAATTGCCTATTGCAAAGTATTTAACTAAAGCATCTCATTCTGAGAAAGTATATTTTGATACCTATTGTTGGTTCTAAAATAAAACAACAATATCTTTTTTATGCAAACCAATGGCCTAGAGTTCAGTTCTTGAGTGTGTGAGACCATTTGCTGACTGAGTGTGTACAACAAATGTTTTACACTGTACTCTGATACTGCCTTACTGCTCGGCAAGCTACCACTTTAGAGAGTAAGGTTATATCTAACTGTAGCCTCTGCCAAACCTATGGGGACTTGGGAACCTGTGCACACTGTACCTATTTGGGAACAGTATATACAGAGCCACTTTCTCACAGTAGTGATAAAGTGATTAGAGTCCTAAGGCCAACATAAAGATACAGCAAAACGTGAGGTGAAAAGCAAAAAGGTTGCTGGTAGGCCACCTTAAGGATGCCAGGTCTAACAAAAACTGAACTAAGGATAGCATGAGTAAAACATCAGGTTTCTCTACTGCATTTGGTGAGACAAGTGGGCCTTCTTTTATCTTCCATTCAAGCAATCTTTGACAGACCCCTTTATTATAGAGCTTTTCAAGGATTAAAGATAAGGCACTTACAAAGGAGTCCCAAATACTCAGAGATGGTTGACTTCTGTAATATGGGTCGTAGACTAAAAGCAGCGCAAAAACAGAGTGCAACAGGGTCCAAAAAATTGAGTGCCACACGAGAGATTGAATGCAAGCGTATCCTTTTACAGATCCAGAGATATACTCATGCAATTTTTGTTTTTAGGACAGAACGTGCATGATGAAAAAAACATTGTTTTTAAAAAGCGCATTGTAGAATATCAGTACTTTGATGTGGGAAAACTTCAAAACTTTCAAACAAAATATTTGCATGCAGCTTACAGTAAGTTGTTGTGGCCGAGTGGTTAAGGCGATGGGCTAGAAATCCATTGGGGTATCCCCGCGCAGGTTCGAATCCTGCCAACAACGAGTATCTTTCTATTATCGGCTACAATTTCAGAAGTTAACCTTTAGTATTTCTTCCATTTCAGTTTTATGAATAGGTGGCTTATTTTTGTGTCACTATTGCCTCTCCACATATTTGTTATAGCTACCTCTTTCATGTCTTTGCTACACCTCATTCTTTCTTTAGCACTGGTGTAAACGCTTCAAATTATTATACCATTGCTCTCTCATTCATACCTGCGCATGCACTTGAAAGTTACTTTACCAATAAAAGACGCAAAGAGAGAAATAGAACAAAAGTGCTGGCTGGATTGGCAAACACACTTCATAAAACTGCATTTTCTTTTTTATTCTCCCCCGTGTTACATGCTTAACCTCTCCATGTGTAATTTCTCTTAACCTGCTGTCCCAGGAATAGAATTTAATCTACAGGCTCTTTCTGTGTTTTTTTCCCTAGTCTGTCTTTCCCATTTCTTAGCTGTGTAACTGTTCCTTTATGCGCTCTATTTAAACGCCATCAATCTCATTTGAGCTCCTTGCTCCCGCTTCTGTTTTCTCCACCTCTCATACTGCCAGTTCTCTCTTTCTCTGTGGTTGGTGGCTACTTTCCTGACCTTCCGAAGCCACGTGGTTCCTGCCTCTTGTTGTCAGACTTGAATTGGAAAAGGAACCATATTAACAAGCCTTTACCACTCACACACGGCGGAAGTTTATACTTTAATTCAGTGAGCTAAGAAAAGCGTGTTGTGGGTCCCCTACGAGCCATAGTGCTTGCTTCATCATGATTTGGCACCAGTCATTAGCCGCAGCTCTGCTAATGAGCCACTGAGGTCAGTTTCAATAATTACTCAAAAACATAACCATGCAGCCCACCCCTCAACTGTGTATTTATCTTGCTTTTCTGCTGTTCGTGTGATTAGCTGGGAGGAGCTCACGGCGACATCCTCCCTATAAAAGTGTAGATGGATCACTCTCTAACTCTTTCTTGCTTCTCATACAAATGGCTTGAAAGGTGCAGGGAAGATGCAGGTCTAATAGACAGAATAGAAGGTCTGTGCCAGGTGGGTTTCTTTGCATTGGTGTCCCATCACAGGCCCGCAAGTGTAATGTGTGATCTTTGACTCCTGGCATTTCACAAGCAGGCGGCCAGGAAACGGTTTCAGCCTATCAACCACTGAGGAGACGCAGCCTCTGAATGAGGAATGAGGAAGCAATGAATAGTGTTCCGAATTATAAATTCTCCATGCCACCCTATGTTGTTGAGCCCAAGTAGCTCGCCGTGATCGTATAGTGGTTAGTACTCTGCTTTGTGGCCGCAGCAACCTCGGTTTGAATCCGAGTCACGGCATTGTGGTTGGCAATGTCACGGCAGTTGGGTGTTAATTTGACAGAATTAGCAAATGTACCAGTGGTTTTTGTAAATTTGTCTATTAAAAACAGATCCTTTCAAATATTTAAACCATCTAACAACAAATGATTTAAACTCGCATCATTATAAGCTGTAGCTATAATGTATTTACTTACATAAATTATCGTTCTTGAACCTATTGGGGGTGGAGGGGGAGCGGAGCTCACACCCCAGGTGCAGTTGAGTGACCTGTGTTGTGGCTCTCTAGAGGGAAGGCACACATTTTGCTGTCACCCAGCCCAATCCAGACGTGTATTGGGGCCAGGTTTCAGGCAAATAGAGCAGTAAGTGCAGAGAAATGTTCACTCTCTAAAAGTGGCATTTCTAAAATAGTAAAGTTAAATCCAACCTCACCAGTAAGTAGGATTGTCAATAAATAAATAAAGCTACTCCTCTCCGATATGGAATTACCAAATAAAAAGTATAGGGGAATACCCAGAGCTAACCTATGAGAGGGTAGACCTCACAGTAGTGAAAAATGAAATAGACTGTTTGGTACTTACAGGACATGCGAACCACCAAAGTAATATCTTATTTTTTACTTACATAGCATCATGCACCTAGGACTACCTAGGGCCTACCTTAGGTGTAAATTATATGTAATAAAAGGGGAGTTTAAGGCTTGGCAAGTAGGCTGGGACTCCCCTGGGAGACCCCTGAGTCTATGCCCAGAACCATAACTCTGCCAGTCGAGTACTTACCTAAAAGCCGATAACTCACTTTTCTTCTATAGGCTAACATTGAGTGGTTTCACTTGGAAATTCTTCTAAGTGGTGTGGAGTTTTGGAACTTTAAAATATTCATCTAAAATCAGCCGAACAACGAATTCTGATTTATTCACCTGTTATCAGGAGAGACCTCAGTGCTGCATCTTGGAGCTCAGTACTGACCCTGAAAAGTAATTTTAACCGTACTTACCAGTAACTCGAATTTCCTTCCATGGGATATCATTGCCTGCTTTTTGCTGAAAATGTTCTAAGTGTCGATTTTTGAAACTTACAAATATTCTTTAAAAATCGTACCAACTGTGAAAACGTAATTGTTTACCTGTTTTAGATAGATGTCCCAGTACTGAGCCTAGGAGCCCAGCACTGGATTACAAAAGTAACGAGAACGTACTTTACCCGTAACTTGAATTTTCTTCCATAGGAAACCATTGACTGTTTTTCTGTGAAATTTCTTCTGTCGATTTTGCAAACATGTAAATATTCCTTAAAAATCGCCTGTATAACTTAAACGCAGTTTCTCAACTGCTTACAGGTGGTACAGTAGTGCTGGATCTAGGATCCAACACTGAGCTAGAAAAAGTAACCATAACCCCACTTACCTGCTAAGTGAATTTCCTTCCATAGGATAACATTGGTAATTTGATCAGCAAAAGTTTCTAAGTGTCAACTTTTAAAATAGCAAAATAATGCTTAAAAATCACGACAGTAACTAAAACAAATGTACTCACTTGTTTCCAAGAACTGTCCCAGGACTGAATCTAGGATCCAGTCCTGGATTTAGAAAAGTAATCCTGAAAGTAATTAATTGCATATAACTTAAAATTCCCATTGAGCTCAATGTATTATTGTGATTCAAATTGTGTTGCCTATTGCAATAAACTGTAACTATTACCTGCAAAAGTCAATTGCCTATTGCAAAGTATTTAACTAAAGCATCTCATTCTGAGAAAGTATATTTTGATACCTATTGTTGGTTCTAAAATAAAACAACAATATCTTTTTTATGCAAACCAATGGCCTAGAGTTCAGTTCTTGAGTGTGTGAGACCATTTGCTGACTGAGTGTGTACAACAAATGTTTTACACTGTACTCTGATACTGCCTTACTGCTCGGCAAGCTACCACTTTAGAGAGTAAGGTTATATCTAACTGTAGCCTCTGCCAAACCTATGGGGACTTGGGAACCTGTGTACACTGTACCTATTTGGGAACAGTATATACAGAGCCACTTTCTCACAGTAGTGATAAAGTGATTAGAGTCCTAAGGCCAACATAAAGATACAGCAAAACGTGAGGTGAAAAGCAAAAAGGTTGCTGGTAGGCCACCTTAAGGATGCCAGGTCTAACAAAAACTGAACTAAGGATAACATGAGTAAAACATCAGGTTTCTCTACTGCATTTGGTGAGACAAGTGGGCCTTCTTTTATCTTCCATTCAAGCAATCTTTGACAGACCCCTTTATTATAGAGCTTTTCAAGGATTAAAGATAAGGCACTTACAAAGGAGTCCCAAATACTCAGAGATGGTTGACTTCTGTAATATGGGTCGTAGACTAAAAGCAGCGCAAAAACAGAGTGCAACAGGGTCCAAAAAAGTTGAGTGCCACACGAGAGTTTGAATGCAAGCGTATCCTTTTACAGATCCAGAGATATACTCATGCAATTTTTGTTTTTAGGAGAGAACGTGCATGATGAAAAAAACATTGTTTTTAAAAAGCGCATTGTAGAATATCAGTACTTTGATGTGGGAAAACTTCAAAACTTTCAAACAAAATATTTGCATGCAGCTTACAGTAAGTTGTTGTGGCCGAGTGGTTAAGGCGATGGGCTAAAAATCCATTGGGGTATCCCCGCGCAGGTTCGAATCCTGCCAACAACGAGAATCTTTCTATTATCGGCTACAATTTCAGAAGTTAACCTTTAGTATTTCTTCCATTTCAGTTTTATGAATAGGTGGCTTATTTTTGTGTCACTATTGCCTCTCCACATATTTGTTATAGCTACCTCTTTCATGTCTTTGCTACACCTCATTCCTTCTTTAGCACTGGTGTAAACGCTTCAAATTATTATACCATTGCTCTCTCATTCATACCTGCGCATGCACTTGAAAGTTACTTTACCAATAAAAGACGCAAAGAGAGAAATAGAACAAAAGTGCTGGCTGGATTGGCAAACACACTTCATAAAACTGCATTTTCTTTTTTATTCTCCCCCGTGTTACATGCTTAACCTCTCCATGTGTAATATCTCTTAACCTGCTGTCCCAGGAAGAGAATTTCATCTACAGGCTCTTTCTGTGTTTTTTTCCCTAGTCTGTCTTTCCCATTTCTTAGCTGTGTAACTGTTCCTTTATGCGCTCTATTTAAACGCCATCAATCTCATTTGAGCTCCTTGCTCCCGCTTCTGTTTTCTCCACCTCTCATACTGCCAGTTCTCTCTTTCTCTGTGGTTGGTGGCTACTTTCCTGACCTTCCGAAGCCACGTGGTTCCTGCCTCTTGTTGTCAGACTTGAATTGGAAAAGGAACCATATTAACAAGCCTTTACCACTCACACACGGCGGAAGTTTATACTTTAATTCAGTGAGCTAAGAAAAGCGTGTTGTGGGTCCCCTACGAGCCATGGTGCTTGCTTCATCATGATTTGGCACCAGTCATTAGCCGCAGCTCTGCTAATGAGCCACTGAGGTCAGTTTCAATAATTACTCAAAAACATAACCATGCAGCCCACCCCTCAACTGTGTATTTATCTTGCTTTTCTGCTGTTCGTGTGATTAGCTGGGAGGAGCTCACGGCGACATCCTCCCTATAAAAGTGTAGATGGATCACTCTCTAACTCTTTCTTGCTTCTCATACAAATGGCTTGAAAGGTGCAGGGAAGATGCAGGTCTAATAAACAGAATAGAAGGTCTGTGCCAGGTGGGTTTCTTTGCATTGGTGTCCCATCACAGGCCCGCAAGTGTAATGTGTGATCTTTGACTCCTGGCATTTCACAAGCAGGCGGCCAGGAAACGGTTTCAGCCTATCAACCACTGAGGAGACGCAGCCTCTGAATGAGGAATGAGGAAGCAATGAATACATCCAGCCTATCACAGGAACAGCCCTGAGTGTTCCGAATTATAAATTCTCCATGTCACCGTATGTCGTTGAGCCCAAGTAGCTCGCCGTGATCGTATAGTGGTTAGTACTCTGCTTTGTGGCCGCAGCAACCTCGGTTTGAATCCGAGTCACGGCATTGTGGTTGGCAATGTCACGGCAGTTGGGTGTTAATTTGACAGAATTAGCAAATGTACCAGTGGTTTTTGTAAAATGTCTATTAAAAACAGATCCTTTCAAATATTTAAACCATCTAACAACAAATGATTTAAACTCGCATGATTATAAGCTGTAGCTATAATGTATTTACTTACATAAATTATCGTTCTTGAACCTATTGGGGGTAGAGGGGGAGCGGAGCTCACCCCCCAGGTGCAGTTGAGTGACCTGTGTTGTGGCTCTCTAGCGGGAAGTCACACATTTTGCTGTCACCCAGCCCAATCCAGACGTGTATTGGGGCCAGGTTTCAGGCAAATAGAGCAGTAAGTGCAGAGAAATGTTCACTCTCTAAAAGTGGCATTTCTAAAATAGTAAAGTTAAATCCAACCTCACCAGTAAGTAGGATTGTCAATAAATAAATAAAGCTACTCCTCTCCGATATGGAATTACCAAATAAAAAGTATAGGGGAATACCCAGAGCTAACCTATGAGAGGGGTAGACCTCACAGTAGTGAAAAATAAAATAGACTGTTTGGTACTTACAGGACATGCGAACCACCAAAGTACATATCTTATTTTTTACTTACATAGCATCATGCACCTAGGACTACCTAGGGCCTACCTTAGGTGTAAATTATATGTAATAAAAGGGGAGTTTAAGGGTTGGCAAGTAGGCTGGGACTCCCCTGGGAGACCCCTGAGTCTATGCCCAGAACCATAACTCTGCCAGTCGAGTACTTACCTAAAAGCCGATAACTCACTTTTCTTCCATAGGCTAACATTGAGTGGTTTCACTTGGAAATTCTTCTAAGTGGTGTGGAGTTTTGGAACTTTAAAATATTCATCTAAAATCAGCCGAACAACGAATTCTGATTTATTCACCTGTTATCAGGAGAGACCTCAGTGCTGCATCTTGGAGCTCAGTACTGACCCTGAAAAGTAATTTTAACCGTACTTACCAGTAACTCGAATTTCCTTCCATGGGATATCATTGCCTGCTTTTTGCTGAAAATGTTCTAAGTGTCGATTTTTGAAACTTACAAATATTCTTTAAAAATCGTACCAACTGTGAAAACGTAATTGTTTACCTGTTTTAGATAGATGTCCCAGTACTGAGCCTAGGAGCCCAGCACTGGATTACAAAAGTAACGAGAACGTACTTTACCCGTAACTTGAATTTTCTTCCATAGGAAACCATTGACTGTTTTTCTGTGAAATTTCTTCTGTCGATTTTGCAAACATGTAAATATTCCTTAAAATTGCCTGTATAACTTAACCCCTTCCCTGCTCATGACGGAACCGTTCCGTCATGAGCCACGGTTGCCGTGTGCTCATGACGGAACGGTTCCGTCATGGCAATCCTGTCGGCGGCCGCTCCGCCTGCGCGGCGCTGTTTCCCCGCCTGTGCGGGGCGACAACGCAAATGGGCGGAGTCATGACGGAACCGTTCCGTCATGAGCACAGCTCAACTGTGGCTCATGACGGAGCGGCTCCGTCATGAGCACAGGCCCGCCGCGCTGCCCCCCCGCACCCCCCCGCGCCGCGGCGGAATTCCCGCCGCGGCGAAGGGGTTAAACGCAGTTTCTCAACTGCTTACAGGTGGTACAGTAGTGCTGGATCTAGGATCCAACACTGAGCTAGAAAAAGTAACCATAACCCCACTTACCTGCTAAGTGAATTTCCTTCCATAGGATAACATTGGTAATTTGATCAGCAAAAGTTTCTAAGTGTCAACTTTTAAAATAGCAAAATATTGCTTAAAAATCACGACAGTAACTAAAACAAATGTACTCACTTGTTTCCAAGAACTGTCCCAGGACTGAATCTAGGATCCAGTCCTGGATTTAGAAAAGTAATCCTGAAAGTAATTAATTGCATATAACTTAAAATTCCCATTGAGCTCAATGTATTATTGTGATTCAAATTGTGTTGCCTATTGCAATAAACTGTAACTATTACCTGCAAAAGTCAATTGCCTATTGCAAAGTATTTAACTAAAGCATCTCATTCTGAGAAAGTATGTTTTGATACCTATTGTTGGTTCTAAAATAAAACAACAATATCTTTTTTATGCAAACCAATGGCCTAGAGTTCAGTTCTTGAGTGTGTGAGACCATTTGCTGACTGAGTGTGTACAACAAATGTTTTACACTGTACTCTGATACTGCCTTACTGCTCGGCAAGCTACCACTTTAGAGAGTAAGGTTATATCTAACTGTAGCCTCTGTCAAACCTATGGGGACTTGGGAACCTGTGCACACTGTACCTATTTGGGAACAGTATATACAGAGCCACTTTCTCACAGTAGTGATAAAGTGATTAGAGTCCTAAGGCCAACATAAAGATACAGCAAAACGTGAGGTGAAAAGCAAAAAGGTTGCTGGTAGGCCACCTTAAGGATGCCAGGTCTAACAAAAACTGAACTAAGGATAACATGAGTAAAACATCAGGTTTCTCTACTGCATTTGGTGAGACAAGTGGGCCTTCTTTTATCTTCCATTCAAGCAATCTTTGACAGACCCCTTTATTATAGAGCTTTTCAAGGATTAAAGATAAGGCACTTACAAAGGAGTCCCAAATACTCAGAGATGGTTGACTTCTGTAATATGGGTCGTAGACTAAAAGCAGCGCAAAAACAGAGTGCAACAGGGTCCAAAAAATTGAGTGCCACACGAGAGTTTGAATGCAAGCGTATCCTTTTACAGATCCAGAGATATACTCATGCAATTTTTGTTTTTAGGACAGAACGTGCATGATGAAAAAAACATTGTTTTTAAAAAGCGCATTGTAGAATATCAGTACTTTGATGTGGGAAAACTTCAAAACTTTCAAACAAAATATTTGCATGCAGCTCACAGTAAGTTGTTGTGGTCGAGTGGTTAAGGCGATGGGCTAGAAATCCATTGGGGTATTCCCGCGCAGGATCGAATCCTGCCAACAACGAGAATCTTTCTATTATCGGCTACAATTTCAGAAGTTAACCTTCAGTATTTCTTCCATTTCAGTTTTATGAATAGGTGGCTTATTTTTGTGTCACTATTGCCTCTCCACATATTTGTTATAGCTACCTCTTTCATGTCTTTGCTACACCTCATTCCTTCTTTAGCACTGGTGTAAACGCTTCAAATTATTATACCATTGCTCTCTCATTCATACCTGCGCATGCACTTGAAAGTTACTTTACCAATAAAAGACGCAAAGAGAGAAATAGAACAAAAGTGCTGGCTGGATTGGCAAACACACTTCATAAAACTGCATTTTCTTTTTTATTCTCCCCCGTGTTACATGCTTAACCTCTCCATGTGTAATTTCTCTTAACCTGCTGTCCCAGGAAGAGAATTTCATCTACAGGCTCTTTCTGTGTTTTTTTCCCTAGTCTGTCTTTCCCATTTCTTAGCTGTGTAACTGTTCCTTTATGCGCTCTATTTAAACGCCATCAATCTCATTTGAGCTCCTTGCTCCCGCTTCTGTTTTCTCCACCTCTCATACTGCCAGTTCTCTCTTTCTCTGTGGTTGGTGGCTACTTTCCTGAGCTTCCGAAGCCACGTGGTTCCTGCCTCTTGTTGTCAGACTTGAATTGGAAAAGGAACCATATTACCAAGCCTATACCACTCACACAAGGCGGAAGTTTATACTTTAATTCAGTGAGCTAAGAAAAGCGTGTTGTGGGTCCCCTACGAGCCATGGTGCTTGCTTCATCATGATTTGGCACCAGTCATTAGCCGCAGCTCTGCTAATGAGCCACTGAGGTCAGTTTCAATAATTACTCAAAAACATAACCATGCAGCCCACCCCTCAACTGTGTATTTATCTTGCTTTTCTGCTGTTCGTGTGATTAGCTGGGAGGAGCTCACGGCGACATCCTCCCTATAAAAGTGTAGATGGATCACTCTCTAACTCTTTCTTGCTTCTCATACAAATGGCTTGAAAGGTGCAGGGAAGATGCAGGTCTAATAGACAGAATAGAAGGTCTGTGCCAGGTGAGTTTCTTTGCATTGGTGTCCCATCACAGGCCCGCAAGTGTAATGTGTGATCTTTGACTCCTGGCATTTCACAAGCAGGCGGCCAGGAAACGGTTTCAGCCTATCAACCACTGAGGAGACGCAGCCTCTGAATGAGGAATGAGGAAGCAATGAATACATCCAGCCTATCACAGGAACAGCCCTGAGTGTTCCGAATTATAAATTCTCCATGTCACCGTTTGTCGTTGAGCCCAAGTAGCTCGCCGTGATCGTATAGTGGTTAGTACTCTGCTTTGTGGCCGCAGCAACCTCGGTTTGAATCCGAGTCACGGCATTGTGGTTGGCAATGTCACGGCAGTTGGGTGTTAATTTGACAGAATTAGCAAATGTACCAGTGGTTTTTGTAAAATGTCTATTAAAAACAGATCCTTTCAAATATTTAAACCATCTAACAACAAATGATTTAAACTCGCATGATTATAAGCTGTAGCTATAATGTATTTACTTACATAAATTATCGTTCTTGAACCTATTGGGGGTAGAGGGGGAGCGGAGCTCACCCCCCAGGTGCAGTTGAGTGACCTGTGTTGTGGCTCTCTAGCGGGAAGGCACACATTTTGCTGTCACCCAGCCCAATCCAGACGTGTATTGGGGCCAGGTTTCAGGCAAATAGAGCAGTAAGTGCAGAGAAATGTTCACTCTCTAAAAGTGGCATTTCTAAAATAGTAAAGTTAAATCCAACCTCACCAGTAAGTAGGATTGTCAATAAATAAATAAAGCTACTCCTCTCCGATATGGAATTACCAAATAAAAAGTATAGGGGAATACCCAGAGCTAACCTATGAGAGGGGTAGACCTCACAGTAGTGAAAAATAAAATAGACTGTTTGGTACTTACAGGACATGCGAACCACCAAAGTACATATCTTATTTTTTACTTACATAGCATCATGCACCTAGGACTACCTAGGGCCTACCTTAGGTGTAAATTATATGTAATAAAAGGGGAGTTTAAGGGTTGGCAAGTAGGCTGGGACTCCCCTGGGAGACCCCTGAGTCTATGCCCAGAACCATAACTCTGCCAGTCGAGTACTTACCTAAAAGCCGATAACTCACTTTTCTTCCATAGGCTAACATTGAGTGGTTTCACTTGGAAATTCTTCTAAGTGGTGTGGAGTTTTGGAACTTTAAAATATTCATCTAAAATCAGCCGAACAACGAATTCTGATTTATTCACCTGTTATCAGGAGAGACCTCAGTGCTGCATCTTGGAGCTCAGTACTGACCCTGAAAAGTAATTTTAACCGTACTTACCAGTAACTCGAATTTCCTTCCATGGGATATCATTGCCTGCTTTTTGCTGAAAATGTTCTAAGTGTCGATTTTTGAAACTTACAAATATTCTTTAAAAATCGTACCAACTGTGAAAACATAATTGTTTACCTGTTTTAGATAGATGTCCCAGTACTGAGCCTAGGAGCCCAGCACTGGATTACAAAAGTAACGAGAACGTACTTTACCCGTAACTTGAATTTTCTTCCATAGGAAACCATTGACTGTTTTTCTGTGAAATTTCTTCTGTCGATTTTGCAAACATGTAAATATTCCTTAAAAATCGCCTGTATAACTTAAACGCAGTTTCTCAACTGCTTACAGGTGGTACAGTAGTGCTGGATCTAGGATCCAACACTGAGCTAGAAAAAGTAACCATAACCCCACTTACCTGCTAAGTGAATTTCCTTCCATAGGATAACATTGGTAATTTGATCAGCAAAAGTTTCTAAGTGTCAACTTTTAAAATAGCAAAATATTGCTTAAAAATCACGACAGTAACTAAAACAAATGTACTCACTTGTTTCCAAGAACTGTCCCAGGACTGAATCTAGGATCCAGTCCTGGATTTAGAAAAGTAATCCTGAAAGTAATTAATTGCATATAACTTAAAATTCCCATTGAGCTCAATGTATTATTGTGATTCAAATTGTGTTGCCTATTGCAATAAACTGTAACTATTACCTGCAAAAGTCAATTGCCTATTGCAAAGTATTTAACTAAAGCATCTCATTCTGAGAAAGTATATTTTGATACCTATTGTTGGTTCTAAAATAAAACAACAATATCTTTTTTATGCAAACCAATGGCCTAGAGTTCAGTTCTTGAGTGTGTGAGACCATTTGCTGACTGAGTGTGTACAACAAATGTTTTACACTGTACTCTGATACTGCCTTACTGCTCGGCAAGCTACCACTTTAGAGAGTAAGGTTATATCTAACTGTAGCCTCTGTCAAACCTATGGGGACTTGGGAACCTGTGCACACTGTACCTATTTGGGAACAGTATATACAGAGCCACTTTCTCACAGTAGTGATAAAGTGATTAGAGTCCTAAGGCCAACATAAAGATACAGCAAAACATGAGGTGAAAAGCAAAAAGGTTGCTGGTAGGCCACCTTAAGGATGCCAGGTCTAACAAAAACTGAACTAAGGATAACATGAGTAAAACATCAGGTTTCTCTACTGCATTTGGTGAGACAAGTGGGCCTTCTTTTATCTTCCATTCAAGCAATCTTTGACAGACCCCTTTATTATAGAGCTTTTCAAGGATTAAAGATAAGGCACTTACAAAGGAGTCCCAAATACTCAGAGATGGTTGACTTCTGTAATATGGGTCGTAGACTAAAAGCAGCGCAAAAACAGAGTGCAACAGGGTCTAAAAAATTGAGTGCCACACGAGAGTTTGAATGCAAGCGTATCCTTTTACAGATCCAGAGATATACTCATGCAATTTTTGTTTTTAGGACAGAACGTGCATGATGAAAAAAACATTGTTTTTAAAAAGCGCATTGTAGAATATCAGTACTTTGATGTGGGAAAACTTCAAAACTTTCAAACAAAATATTTGCATGCAGCTTACAGTAAGTTGTTGTGGTCGAGTGGTTAAGGCGATGGGCTAGAAATCCATTGGGGTATCCCCGCGCAGGATCGAATCCTGCCAACAACGAGAATCTTTCTATTATCGGCTACAATTTCAGAAGTTAACCTTCAGTATTTCTTCCATTTCAGTTTTATGAATAGGTGGCTTATTTTTGTGTCACTATTGCCTCTCCACATATTTGTTATAGCTACCTCTTTCATGTCTTTGCTACACCTCATTCCTTCTTTAGCACTGGTGTAAACGCTTCAAATTATTATACCATTGCTCTCTCATTCATACCTGCGCATGCACTTGAAAGTTACTTTACCAATAAAAGACGCAAAGAGAGAAATAGAACAAAAGTGCTGGCTGGATTGGCAAACACACTTCATAAAACTGCATTTTCTTTTTTATTCTCCCCCGTGTTACATGCTTAACCTCTCCATGTGTAATTTCTCTTAACCTGCTGTCCCAGGAAGAGAATTTCATCTACAGGCTCTTTCTGTGTTTTTTTCCCTAGTCTGTCTTTCCCATTTCTTAGCTGTGTAACTGTTCCTTTATGCGCTCTATTTAAACGCCATCAATCTCATTTGAGCTCCTTGCTCCCGCTTCTGTTTTCTCCACCTCTCATACTGCCAGTTCTCTCTTTCTCTGTGGTTGGTGGCTACTTTCCTGAGCTTCCGAAGCCACGTGGTTCCTGCCTCTTGTTGTCAGACTTGAATTGGAAAAGGAACCATATTACCAAGCCTATACCACTCACACACGGCGGAAGTTTATACTTTAATTCAGTGAGCTAAGAAAAGCGTGTTGTGGGTCCCCTACGAGCCATGGTGCTTGCTTCATCATGATTTGGCACCAGTCATTAGCCGCAGCTCTGCTAATGAGCCACTGAGGTCAGTTTCAATAATTACTCAAAAACATAACCATGCAGCCCACCCCTCAACTGTGTATTTATCTTGCTTTTCTGCTGTTCGTGTGATTAGCTGGGAGGAGCTCACGGCGACATCCTCCCTATAAAAGTGTAGATGGATCACTCTCTAACTCTTTCTTGCTTCTCATACAAATGGCTTGAAAGGTGCAGGGAAGATGCAGGTCTAATAGACAGAATAGAAGGTCTGTGCCAGGTGAGTTTCTTTGCATTGGTGTCCCATCACAGGCCCGCAAGTGTAATGTGTGATCTTTGACTCCTGGCATTTCACAAGCAGGCGGCCAGGAAACGGTTTCAGCCTATCAACCACTGAGGAGACGCAGCCTCTGAATGAGGAATGAGGAAGCAATGAATACATCCAGCCTATCACAGGAACAGCCCTGAGTGTTCCGAATTATAAATTCTCCATGTCACCGTTTGTCGTTGAGCCCAAGTAGCTCGCCGTGATCGTATAGTGGTTAGTACTCTGCTTTGTGGCCGCAGCAACCTCGGTTTGAATCCGAGTCACGGCATTGTGGTTGGCAATGTCACGGCAGTTGGGTGTTAATTTGACAGAATTAGCAAATGTACCAGTGGTTTTTGTAAAATGTCTATTAAAAACAGATCCTTTCAAATATTTAAACCATCTAACAACAAATGATTTAAACTCGCATGATTATAAGCTGTAGCTATAATGTATTTACTTACATAAATTATCGTTCTTGAACCTATTGGGGGTAGAGGGGGAGCGGAGCTCACCCCCCAGGTGCAGTTGAGTGACCTGTGTTGTGGCTCTCTAGCGGGAAGGCACACATTTTGCTGTCACCCAGCCCAATCCAGACGTGTATTGGGGCCAGGTTTCAGGCAAATAGAGCAGTAAGTGCAGAGAAATGTTCACTCTCTAAAAGTGGCATTTCTAAAATAGTAAAGTTAAATCCAACCTCACCAGTAAGTAGGATTGTCAATAAATAAATAAAGCTACTCCTCTCCGATATGGAATTACCAAATAAAAAGTATAGGGGAATACCCAGAGCTAACCTATGAGAGGGGTAGACCTCACAGTAGTGAAAAATAAAATAGACTGTTTGGTACTTACAGGACATGCGAACCACCAAAGTACATATCTTATTTTTTACTTACATAGCATCATGCACCTAGGACTACCTAGGGCCTACCTTAGGTGTAAATTATATGTAATAAAAGGGGAGTTTAAGGGTTGGCAAGTAGGCTGGGACTCCCCTGGGAGACCCCTGAGTCTATGCCCAGAACCATAACTCTGCCAGTCGAGTACTTACCTAAAAGCCGATAACTCACTTTTCTTCCATAGGCTAACATTGAGTGGTTTCACTTGGAAATTCTTCTAAGTGGTGTGGAGTTTTGGAACTTTAAAATATTCATCTAAAATCAGCCGAACAACGAATTCTGATTTATTCACCTGTTATCAGGAGAGACCTCAGTGCTGCATCTTGGAGCTCAGTACTGACCCTGAAAAGTAATTTTAACCGTACTTACCAGTAACTCGAATTTCCTTCCATGGGATATCATTGCCTGCTTTTTGCTGAAAATGTTCTAAGTGTCGATTTTTGAAACTTACAAATATTCTTTAAAAATCGTACCAACTGTGAAAACATAATTGTTTACCTGTTTTAGATAGATGTCCCAGTACTGAGCCTAGGAGCCCAGCACTGGATTACAAAAGTAACGAGAACGTACTTTACCCGTAACTTGAATTTTCTTCCATAGGAAACCATTGACTGTTTTTCTGTGAAATTTCTTCTGTCGATTTTGCAAACATGTAAATATTCCTTAAAAATCGCCTGTATAACTTAAACGCAGTTTCTCAACTGCTTACAGGTGGTACAGTAGTGCTGGATCTAGGATCCAACACTGAGCTAGAAAAAGTAACCATAACCCCACTTACCTGCTAAGTGAATTTCCTTCCATAGGATAACATTGGTAATTTGATCAGCAAAAGTTTCTAAGTGTCAACTTTTAAAATAGCAAAATATTGCTTAAAAATCACGACAGTAACTAAAACAAATGTACTCACTTGTTTCCAAGAACTGTCCCAGGACTGAATCTAGGATCCAGTCCTGGATTTAGAAAAGTAATCCTGAAAGTAATTAATTGCATATAACTTAAAATTCCCATTGAGCTCAATGTATTATTGTGATTCAAATTGTGTTGCCTATTGCAATAAACTGTAACTATTACCTGCAAAAGTCAATTGCCTATTGCAAAGTATTTAACTAAAGCATCTCATTCTGAGAAAGTATATTTTGATACCTATTGTTGGTTCTAAAATAAAACAACAATATCTTTTTTATGCAAACCAATGGCCTAGAGTTCAGTTCTTGAGTGTGTGAGACCATTTGCTGACTGAGTGTGTACAACAAATGTTTTACACTGTACTCTGATACTGCCTTACTGCTCGGCAAGCTACCACTTTAGAGAGTAAGGTTATATCTAACTGTAGCCTCTGTCAAACCTATGGGGACTTGGGAACCTGTGCACACTGTACCTATTTGGGAACAGTATATACAGAGCCACTTTCTCACAGTAGTGATAAAGTGATTAGAGTCCTAAGGCCAACATAAAGATACAGCAAAACGTGAGGTGAAAAGCAAAAAGGTTGCTGGTAGGCCACCTTAAGGATGCCAGGTCTAACAAAAACTGAACTAAGGATAACATGAGTAAAACATCAGGTTTCTCTACTGCATTTGGTGAGACAAGTGGGCCTTCTTTTATCTTCCATTCAAGCAATCTTTGACAGACCCCTTTATTATAGAGCTTTTCAAGGATTAAAGATAAGGCACTTACAAAGGAGTCCCAAATACTCAGAGATGGTTGACTTCTGTAATATGGGTCGTAGACTAAAAGCAGCGCAAAAACAGAGTGCAACAGGGTCTAAAAAATTGAGTGCCACACGAGAGTTTGAATGCAAGCGTATCCTTTTACAGATCCAGAGATATACTCATGCAATTTTTGTTTTTAGGACAGAACGTGCATGATGAAAAAAACATTGTTTTTAAAAAGCGCATTGTAGAATATCAGTACTTTGATGTGGGAAAACTTCAAAACTTTCAAACAAAATATTTGCATGCAGCTTACAGTAAGTTGTTGTGGTCGAGTGGTTAAGGCGATGGGCTAGAAATCCATTGGGGTATCCCCGCGCAGGATCGAATCCTGCCAACAACGAGAATCTTTCTATTATCGGCTACAATTTCAGAAGTTAACCTTCAGTATTTCTTCCATTTCAGTTTTATGAATAGGTGGCTTATTTTTGTGTCACTATTGCCTCTCCACATATTTGTTATAGCTACCTCTTTCATGTCTTTGCTACACCTCATTCCTTCTTTAGCACTGGTGTAAACGCTTCAAATTATTATACCATTGCTCTCTCATTCATACCTGCGCATGCACTTGAAAGTTACTTTACCAATAAAAGACGCAAAGAGAGAAATAGAACAAAAGTGCTGGCTGGATTGGCAAACACACTTCATAAAACTGCATTTTCTTTTTTATTCTCCCCCGTGTTACATGCTTAACCTCTCCATGTGTAATTTCTCTTAACCTGCTGTCCCAGGAAGAGAATTTCATCTACAGGCTCTTTCTGTGTTTTTTTCCCTAGTCTGTCTTTCCCATTTCTTAGCTGTGTAACTGTTCCTTTATGCGCTCTATTTAAACGCCATCAATCTCTTTTGAGCTCCTTGCTCCCGCTTCTGTTTTCTCCACCTCTCATACTGCCAGTTCTCTCTTTCTCTGTGGTTGGTGGCTACTTTCCTGAGCTTCCGAAGCCACGTGGTTCCTGCCTCTTGTTGTCAGACTTGAATTGGAAAAGGAACCATATTACCAAGCCTATACCACTCACACACGGCGGAAGTTTATACTTTAATTCAGTGAGCTAAGAAAAGCGTGTTGTGGGTCCCCTACGAGCCATGGTGCTTGCTTCATCATGATTTGGCACCAGTCATTAGCCGCAGCTCTGCTAATGAGCCACTGAGGTCAGTTTCAATAATTACTCAAAAACATAACCATGCAGCCCACCCCTCAACTGTGTATTTATCTTGCTTTTCTGCTGTTCGTGTGATTAGCTGGGAGGAGCTCACGGCGACATCCTCCCTATAAAAGTGTAGATGGATCACTCTCTAACTCTTTCTTGCTTCTCATACAAATGGCTTGAAAGGTGCAGGGAAGATGCAGGTCTAATAGACAGAATAGAAGGTCTGTGCCAGGTGAGTTTCTTTGCATTGGTGTCCCATCACAGGCCCGCAAGTGTAATGTGTGATCTTTGACTCCTGGCATTTCACAAGCAGGCGGCCAGGAAACGGTTTCAGCCTATCAACCACTGAGGAGACGCAGCCTCTGAATGAGGAATGAGGAAGCAATGAATACATCCAGCCTATCACAGGAACAGCCCTGAGTGTTCCGAATTATAAATTCTCCATGTCACCGTATGTCGTTGAGCCCAAGTAGCTCGCCGTGATCGTATAGTGGTTAGTACTCTGCTTTGTGGCCGCAGCAACCTCGGTTTGAATCCGAGTCACGGCATTGTGGTTGGCAATGTCACGGCAGTTGGGTGTTAATTTGACAGAATTAGCAAATGTACCAGTGGTTTTTGTAAAATGTCTATTAAAAAAAGATCCTTTCAAATATTTAAACCATCTAACAACAAATGATTTAAACTCGCATGATTATAAGCTGTAGCTATAATGTATTTACTTACATAAATTATCGTTCTTGAACCTATTGGGGGTAGAGGGGGAGCGGAGCTCACCCCCAGGTGCAGTTGAGTGACCTGTGTTGTGGCTCTCTAGCGGGAAGGCACACATTTTGCTGTCACCCAGCCCAATCCAGACGTGTATTGGGGCCAGGTTTCAGGCAAATAGAGCAGTAAGTGCAGAGAAATGTTCACTCTCTAAAAGTGGCATTTCTAAAATAGTAAAGTTAAATCCAACCTCACCAGTAAGTAGGATTGTCAATAAATAAATAAAGCTACTCCTCTCCGATATGGAATTACCAAATAAAAAGTATAGGGGAATACCCAGAGCTAACCTATGAGAGGGGTAGACCTCACAGTAGTGAAAAATAAAATAGACTGTTTGGTACTTACAGGACATGCGAACCACCAAAGTACATATCTTATTTTTTACTTACATAGCATCATGCACCTAGGACTACCTAGGGCCTACCTTAGGTGTAAATTATATGTAATAAAAGGGGAGTTTAAGGGTTGGCAAGTAGGCTGGGACTCCCCTGGGAGACCCCTGAGTCTATGCCCAGAACCATAACTCTGCCAGTCGAGTACTTACCTAAAAGCCGATAACTCACTTTTCTTCCATAGGCTAACATTGAGTGGTTTCACTTGGAAATTCTTCTAAGTGGTGTGGAGTTTTGGAACTTTAAAATATTCATCTAAAATCAGCCGAACAACGAATTCTGATTTATTCACCTGTTATCAGGAGAGACCTCAGTGCTGCATCTTGGAGCTCAGTACTGACCCTGAAAAGTAATTTTAACCGTACTTACCAGTAACTCGAATTTCCTTCCATGGGATATCATTGCCTGCTTTTTGCTGAAAATGTTCTAAGTGTCGATTTTTGAAACTTACAAATATTCTTTAAAAATCGTACCAACTGTGAAAACGTAATTGTTTACCTGTTTTAGATAGATGTCCCAGTACTGAGCCTAGGAGCCCAGCACTGGATTACAAAAGTAACGAGAACGTACTTTACCCGTAACTTGAATTTTCTTCCATAGGAAACCATTGACTGTTTTTCTGTGAAATTTCTTCTGTCGATTTTGCAAACATGTAAATATTCCTTAAAATTGCCTGTATAACTTAAACGCAGTTTCTCAACTGCTTACAGGTGGTACAGTAGTGCTGGATCTAGGATCCAACACTGAGCTAGAAAAAGTAACCATAACCCCACTTACCTGCTAAGTGAATTTCCTTCCATAGGATAACATTGGTAATTTGATCAGCAAAAGTTTCTAAGTGTCAACTTTTAAAATAGCAAAATATTGCTTAAAAATCACGACAGTAACTAAAACAAATGTACTCACTTGTTTCCAAGAACTGTCCCAGGACTGAATCTAGGATCCAGTCCTGGATTTAGAAAAGTAATCCTGAAAGTAATTAATTGCATATAACTTAAAATTCCCATTGAGCTCAATGTATTATTGTGATTCAAATTGTGTTGCCTATTGCAATAAACTGTAACTATTACCTGCAAAAGTCAATTGCCTATTGCAAAGTATTTAACTAAAGCATCTCATTCTGAGAATGTATATTTTGATACCTATTGTTGGTTCTAAAATAAAACAACAATATCTTTTTTATGCAAACCAATGGCCTAGAGTTCAGTTCTTGAGTGTGTGAGACCATTTGCTGACTGAGTGTGTACAACAAATGTTTTACACTGTACTCTGATACTGCCTTACTGCTCGGCAAGCTACCACTTTAGAGAGTAAGGTTATATCTAACTGTAGCCTCTGCCAAACCTATGGAGACTTGGGAACCTGTGCACACTGTACCTATTTGGGAACAGTATATACAGAGCCACTTTCTCACAGTAGTGATAAAGTGATTAGAGTCCTAAGGCTAACATAAAGATACAGCAAAACGTGAGGTGAAAAGCAAAAAGGTTGCTGGTAGGCCACCTTAAGGATGCCAGGTCTAACAAAAACTGAACTAAGGATAACATGAGTAAAACATCAGGTTTCTCTACTGCATTTGGTGAGACAAGTGGGCCTTCTTTTATCTTCCATTCAAGCAATCTTTGACAGACCCCTTTATTATAGAGCTTTTCAAGGATTAAAGATAAGGCACTTACTTTTTTTTTTTTTAATATTTTTTATTTGTAAACAGGCTGACAAAACCAATATGCGTAAATACATGCATTTATAGACATAGCAAAAAAGAGAAAGAGCACGTAGTAAAACTTCATAAAGTATAATTTTCTTTCAACATGAAGATTTTGTATCAAGCTATAAAGGCTATAAAAACCAAAAGGAAGAGGAAAAAAAAAAGGAAATAGAAAAAAAAAATGAATAAATACATAAATAAAATTATTTAACAGTACTAAGCGGAGGGAAGAAGCCAAATCATTCCATAAAGGTTCCCCAATTCTTTTCATGTTTGCTCAGGGAACGTATCCCTCTTAAGTTTGCTAAACCTAGCTCCATCGAATGGATCTCAATTACCAGTGCCCACCAATCCCATACCGTAGGTGGATCAGAGCTGATCCAAGCTCTGGCCAGAGTTAACTTGGCACAAGACATAAGGATTGAAGCCAAGGCTGCTTGTGGGAAAGAAATGGGATAAATATCCAACAGTACTGAGGCGGCATTGAATATGGGTAATTGAACAAATTTGGCTCTTAGAACTTTTTGAATATCCCCCCAAAAGGTCCCAAGAGTGGGGCATGAAAACAGCATATGTACCAGATCAGCCGACACAGCCGAGCATTTAGGGCACTTTGTCCGATTGCTGTATAAATTATTAAAAGACCATTTAGAAATTATTTTAGGCGTGTAATATAACATACAGCTCGTTCTGAACTGTTGGAGCCTTAGGCTAGATGATCGGACCCGTTTATTGATGTTTGATAGGGAGCATTCTATCTCCCTGGATGTAATATTTGTGCCTAGTAACTTACCCCATTTATCAGCTAACTTAGCGCAATCATTTAATTTAAAGCTGCTTAAGAGGTTATAGGTATCACTTATTACTGATTTATCTTTACCAGAATATAAATAGTTCCATATGTCACTATCTAGTACCACCATAAGTTGTTTTTTATTAATCAGATAATCGTGCATCTGTAAGTATTTGTATCTCATAGTTTCAGGTAGATCATATAGAAGTTTGAGAGTGTTAAAATCTAGAAAGCCATGTGTGCCATATAGATCTCCTAAGACATTGATGCCCTTCCTAGCCCAGCTATAAGCTGTATTATCATTAAAAATTCCCGGAAGACCCGGGTTACCCCACAGTTGTAGCTTTGAATGAAAATAAGTAATTTTACAGTGCATTGATATGTTACCCCAGATCTTTATTAAATCTCTAGCAGTCTTAAATTTAATTCTTTTGAAATAATTGGGGTCGTTAGCTCGTAGCAAAAACCTGTTTGAGTCGTGTTTTAACATGAAAGTATGAAAAAAAAATGTTCCTCCTCCATTTAGTAAAGAGCGGATGCGCAGAGCAAAAGCGGACCAGAAGTAAAGCTTAAAATCAGGAAAGTTAAGCCCTCCCATGTTTATATTATTTTTCAGAGAATTCAGCGACCTTCTTGCTTTTTTATAGCCCCAAATGAATCTGCTGAATGCACTGTCTAGTTGTTTAAAGAACAAATTGTTTAAAGCCAGAGGGATAGAGCGGAATAAATACAGATATTTAGGTAGTATTTTCATCTTTATTAAATTAATTCTTCCAATTAGGTTTAAAGGTAATCTATGCCATTTTTTTAGTTGTAGAATGGTGGATTTGTTTAATTCGTTATAGTTCAAATTATTGATTTCTTGAATTTTAGCTGTTAATTTTACGCCTAAATATGTTGCATTTTTACATATCTCAGGGACCACTGAAGCTGGTGTGTAGTTAGCAATAACCTGAGTCTTTTGTAAGTTGAGTTTATACCCAGAGACATCCCCGAATTTACTAGCCTCAGAGACAATACCTTTTAGAGCCTCCTCAATGTCTTGTGAATAAACCGCTATATCATCAGCGTATGTAGTTATTTTAAGTGTTTGTGAGCCGGATTTGAAAGGTATAATTTGGGTTTGGGACTGAAGGGCAGATAGAAATGGTTCTAGTGATAGGGCGAATAACAGAGGTGATAAGGGACATCCCTGACGTGTTCCACGGAATATTGGAAAATCTGGAGAGGTCAAAGTCCCGTAACTTATAAAGGCCGTTGGGTTATCGTAAAGAGCCTGTATGCCCCGTAAAAATTGACCCCCAAACCCCATTTTAGACAAGACACGCCAGAGATAATCCCACCCCACTCGGTCAAAAGCCTTCTCAGCATCTAATAGGATCATGCCTAGTGGGGTGGGGTCCAGCTCTGCTACGTCAAATGCCGTGATGGCCATATTTACGTGTGTGGTAGTGTCTCTCCCGGTTATAAACCCATGTTGTTGTTGGTTAACGATTTTAGGCAAAATGGGAGACAGTCTCAGTGCCAAAATTTTTGCGTATATTTTTGCGTCAGCGTTTATCAAAGATATGGGTCGGTATGACCCCCTCTCCTCCTTTGGTTTACCTTTCTTTAAAAAAAAGATTATTTTAGCTCTATTCCATGATTTGGGTGTTTTTCCCTTAATCCCAACTGATTGCAATACCTTCAGGAAAAAAGATTCTATTTCAGCAAGACACGCTTTATAGATTTCCAGCGGTATAGAGTCTTCCCCCGCCGCTTTCCCTACAGGTAATAATGATAAAGCTTGATGTAGTTCAGCCATTGTTTTTTTTATTTTTATTTTTTTATAAAATTTTATTGAACAATAAATCAATTACAAGCATGGGCCTACAACCACCAGGGCCGGCCGCTAGATTCAGAAAGGATTATACAGTTGTTGAGGCAATAGTTGGCTCCCGGGGCCCAGCCCCGTACGTGGCTCCGGATAGTCCTAGGGAAGCAGGATACCTAAGATTAACATAAATAACAAATAAAAACAAAAGGCGAGGCATAAGGGCAAAAAGTGTGGGTCAGGCTACCTCCGGGGGACTCTACTTCAGACCTTCAAGTAGCTATCAAGAGGAAGGAGTACTGATAGGTCGGGGGGGGTCACGGGAGAGGAACGTCTATATTCGGTTGTTCCAAAAATCGCAAGGAACCATCAAGGGTCAGGGGGACAAAGCAATATCGGTGTCCACTAGGGGGGGAGTACAGATACCCCCACGATACGCGTTTCATTGCCCCCAGATCCTACCCCATGCCCCCGGTTTACCACGAGCCACATACACAGTCTTCTCCCTGAACATGCACCAGTCCATGTTCTCCTTCCATACAGACACGGTGGGAGGCCGCTGGGAACCCCAAAGCTGCGCTATATCTCTCTTGGCAATCATGTTCCCCAGGGCCGCCCACCGAGTCTGAGCCGCGTTATAGTCATTGGGCTCCCACACATTCAGGACACAGCGACGCACCTCCGGCAGAAGCGCCACCCCGGTGACCCGGCCCATGACCACATGTACCCGGCGCCAGTATTCCGCTACCTCGCGGCACTCCCAAAGGATATGGAGAAAGGTGGCACTGAGCCCACATCCCCGCTTACAGAGCCCGTCTTCAGAAAATCCCATCGAGACCAAACGGGGACCCGTCACATACACCCGGTGGAGAATCTTTAGCTGGACCAGGCGGAGACGGGCTGGAATGGCCACTTCCTTGGGGGACGACAGTGCGGACTGCCAGTCCTCGTCGTCCAGTTCCACCCCATCCCCTGTCCACGCCTCCCGAAGGCGCACCAAGAGGTCCACCCGATTATTGATAAGTTTTTTATAAATTAAAGAGATAGTACTGTCGGGGACATGACCATCGAGTATGCGGTCCTCGAGAGGCGAAGAAGCCGGGATCTTGGTCCCCGCCCCAAATACCGAGAGCAGGGCATGCCGAACCTGGGCGTAGCGAAAGAACTCCGTTCCCGTAAGTTCGTATTCGCTCTGGAGCGCCGCGAATGTTTTAACCGCACCCTTAATCCATAAGTCTCCCACTCTACTAATACCGATCGTGTCCCAACGGTCAAACCCCTTCGTTGTCCAGAGGCTTCCCAGTCGGTCGGAGGCAAACAGAGGAGTAGCACACGTTAATCGCTCGCTCCAGCCCATGGCTACATTGGCCGCCTTCCAGATCCGCACCGCAATCTTAGTAGGGCCCGTAAGGGTCCGTCCAGCCGATCTGGAGTAAAGTGCCCTGTTATAGTTTCCGCCGGGAAGCAGGAATTTATCCATCCCATACGCCGGATTCAAGCCAGGCGCATATGTGGCATGGTTAATGGCCGATAGCTGTGAGGCCCAATAATACCTGCGAATGTCGGGAAGCGCGATGCCCCCGTCGTACCAGGGGAGAGTAAGCTTCGCCAGTGCGATACGCGCCCGTCCGTCCCACACCAGTCTCCTCTGCAGGCTCTCCACCTCCCGAAAGTAGGACACAGGAATGACATCGAAGGAGTTCTGAAGTGCATAGAGGAATCTGGGAAGGGACAGCATTTTAAACAGTGCTGCCCGACCCAGCGGGGACAAGGGCAGCTTACACCACCGAGCCGTGTCCTCCCTCAAACGCCGAAGTCGAAGCAGGAGATTCTGCTCATAGCGAGCCACCGGGTCCAACGAGACGTATATCCCCAGGTATTTGAAGCCGGACAGAGATAATTGGATCGGGAGCCGCCGCGGCAAGAGAGGAGGGTCACCGGAGATAGGATAGACACAGGATTTAGACCAGTTGATCGTTAGACCCGAATTTCTCCCAAAGGAAGTCAGAACATCAAAGAGAACATTAAGCGACCGCCGCGGCGAGGTGAGATACGGGAGAATATCGTCCGCATACAACGAGACCCGATCCTCGAAGCCCGGGGCCCACCGGATCCCTCTGATCGAGGGCTCCCAGTGGAGCCAAGCAGCGAGCGGCTCCAGGGCAAGAGCAAAGAGCAGAGGAGACAACGGGCACCCCTGCCTCGTACCCCTACCGAGAGCGAAGGGCTGAGAGACCCGCCCATTAACCACCACCTGAGCCATGGGTCCCGTGTAAAGAAGCTTCACCCAGCCAAGAAATCCTTCCCCAAAGCCGAATTTGGTCAAGACAGCCCAAAGGAATGGCCACTCGATGGTGTCAAAGGCCATCGTGGCGTCTAAAGAAACCAGCACGGCTGGTTCGGAGAGGTACTCCGCCCTGGCGAGGGCGCCGTGAAGACGCCGCAAGTTAAGAGCGGTGTTACGATGAGGGATGAAGCCGCATTGATCAGGATGAATCAGATCGCAGATGACGCTCAACAAACGATTGGCAAGGACTTTAGCCAGGATTTTAGGCTCTGCGTTTAGCAGTGAAATAGGCCTGTATGAGGCACAGCGGTCTCGTGGCTTACCGTCCTTGGGGATCACGACTATCGTAGCCAGACGCTGGTCGTCAGGAAGGGAACCTGCCTCAAGGGACTCTTGAAACATACGACGGAGGAAGGGCGCGAGTTTATCCGGGCGCAACTTATATAATTCAATAGGCAGACCGTTGGGACCCATCGCCTTGCCCGAACGAAGGGACCGAATCGCAGTTGCTATTTCATCTACAGACAAGGGAGCGTCCAGCTGCTCACGGTCGTCGACGGACAGGCAAGGCAAAGCAATATCCCTAAGCAGAAGGCGAGAGTCTTCTTCATCCCTATCAGTCACCGGGGAGAACACGGTCCGGAGGTGGTCAGCGAAACATTCCACAATCTCACCAGGCTCAGTCACACACACTCCATCCGAGACACGCAGCTCCGGGACCACACGATTAACTCTCTCCTTCTTATCCAGCCACGCAATCAACTTTCCCGCCTTGTCCCCGGCATCATACAGTCGACCCTGCTGCTCCCTATACATCGTTTTGGCCGCGTCAGTGACAAGAGACCTGTACTCAAACTGTTTCAGGCTGAGGGCATGTAGCCCGTCCGGAGTGACACCAGTCTCCAAGGCCGACTCCAGCCCCGAGATGTCAGTCTCCAGCTTCACCACTGCCTCACTCTTGAACTTCTTAGCCACCACTATCTGGGAGAGGGCGTGTCCGCGGATTACGGTTTTAAAGGCTTCCCACAGGGACCTTGCGGACGACACCGACCCCTCGTTTTCAAGGAAGTATTGGTCCATAGCCTTGACCAGGCTGTCGCGAGTCGTAGGGTCTCGCAGGTACCACGGGTTAATGGGAGCGATCCGCCCTGCAGACCGTGACTCAGTGTCAAAGAGCAGCCACAGCGGGGAATGGTCGGAGATACCCCGTGCCAGGTGCCTAACCTCTCGAATCCGACCAGTCTGCGCCGCGGGCATAAGGAAATAGTCTAACCTAGAAAGACTCCCATGTGCCCCAGAGTGAAAGGTGTACTGACATTGGGTCGGATGCATTAATCTCCAACTATCTACCAGGCCGAAGGTCTCCAACAGTCCACCAAGCCATGCCTGGGCAGCGGGGAGGGCCCTGGGTGGGTGACGATCCAGGTCACCCGAAACCACCGAATTAAAGTCCCCGCCCATAAGCAAAAGACTATCCGGAAGTTCAAGCAGCATTCGACCCAGGTCCGTGAAGGTGGAGTTCTGGAGGCCCGGGGGGACGTAAACTGAGACCAGGGAAAGGGGCTGCCCCTCCCACCTCCCAGTCAGACACACATAGCGCCCTCTGTCATCCGAGACTACCCTAGTGATATCCATCGGAAGTGAGGATCGCAGGAGAATGCCCACCCCCCTAGAACCAGTTGTAAAACCAGAATGGGCCACGAGGCGGTATCCCCCCCTGTTCATTGCATGACAAACATTACCAACCAGATGCGTCTCCTGGAGAAACACCACATCAGGAGTCAGACGACATAAATACTGTAGTACTACACCCCGTTTGATACGGTCCCCCAACCCATTGACGTTCCATGACATCAGTCTCAACCCGTCCCCCCCCATCCCCTCCGATAGATCAAAGGCCCCCCAGTCAGTAGCACAGTTCCCAAGTCTGGACAAAAATCAATACCTCGCCCTGCAAACAAAAAACACACAGCAAAACAACCCCTCCTTCCCCCCAACCCCTCCCCAAATCCAACTCCCCCCACCCTGCACCCCTGCGGGCCAAAAAACCCCCCCAACTTGCAGTGTGCCTGTCGCCCTACTAACCCCATTCTACGAAAAGACCCCGGAGGAGGAAAGGGACCCGTCCCCGCCCGCCCCCCACACTGGTCCTAGTGAGACAAAATAAACAAAAGAAGTAAGACCCAGCTGAACAGTGCAAAATGGCAAAATCAAGGACCAAAAGTCACTCCAAAGGGGACCCGTCACCTTCGGCGCCTGCAGAGGGCCCGGGACGGCCACCTCTGTCCGGCAGCGAGTCCAGCCAGTCACTCACGGCCACAGGAGAGTCAAAAAAGGCAGTCCGATCCTCATGTTCCACTCGGAGTTTTGCAGGGTAGAGCATAGAGTACTTGAGGCCCAGTTCACGGAGACGACGCTTCACCCCCTGGAATCCCATCCGCTGTTTCTGGACAAGTTGGGTAAAGTCCGGATAAAAGTTAATGGATGAGTTCTCATGACGAACCGGGCCGTGGACCCGTGAGGCCTGCAGAATCGCATCTCGGTCTCTATAGTGGAACAGTTTGGCCACGATAGGCCTCGGGGGGGCCCCCGGCCGTGGCCGACTGCCCGGAACTCGATGGGCCCGCTCAACGGCAAAGAACTTACTTAGGCCTGCCGGGGTCAACTGTTGGAGGATGAGTTCCTCGACCAGGAGGTCAACCGGGCGGTTATCGGAGGACTCCGGTACGCCTATGACACGGATATTGTTGCGTCGGGCCCGTCCCTCGAAGTCCTCCAGCCGCCGGGCCATCTGATCGTTGACCGCCTTGATGTCACCCAGCGCGGCCTGCAGGTCCGACACATCCGCACCAAGGGTGGAGGTCCGCGCATCAAGAGCCTGGACCCTCTCGTTAGTTTTGGAGAGATCTGCCCGAATTAAGGTGACATCGATGGCCACCGTGTCGATTTTACGGGCCAGGGCCTCGTATTGCGTGGCGATGGTTTCCCTGATGCCATCAATGGCGCCCATGATGTCCTGCAGGGAAAGCTCCGGAGTGACGGTCGTGCCACCACCGGCGGCGTCCGGGGGGGGTCCGGTCGCTCCAGGGGACCCTCTGCTCTGAGTGTAGCGGTCCATGTCGTTGGCCTGGACCGGTCCCCCGCGGAGGGAGGCCTTAGTCTTACGCCCCTCGGGGCCCCCCTTGCCCCCCATGTGGTCACGGACCCCGAAGGGGACCGCCGATCAAGAGTCGTAGGGGCAACGGCACCGCAGACCAGCGCCTCACCAGAGACCACAATATAGCGGTGCGGGGGGACCCAGGGCGATGGGCACACTAGTGGCAGGTGGAGACAAAGCCTCGCGCAGAGGCCAAGGAAACACCCCGCCACATCAAGAGCGTTCGCCGGCCAGCCCCCCGAAGTCTGAAAGTGAAACCGAAAGTGGTAGAGCGGCCACTGGCACCGCACTGCAGCCGCTGTTGTTCAATTACGACACGGCTCCACGGATCACCCTCGTCCCGGGCACCTCCGTCGGGTGGGTCCCAAAAGTTCGAACAACGACCACTCAGGATTCCCAGGTCCGATTCGAGTTCTGAAAAGAGATACGTGCTCAGCCGGTCTTCATCTGCCAGATTCCATAAACCACATCAGGATATTCTCAGGATAAATTCCGAGGAGCAGCAAGGGTCCGGGGAGCCCTGTGCTCACGCGACCATCTTGGATGCGCGCTAGGCTCCTCCTCCAGTTCAGCCATTGTTATATTGTCGGACAGTAAGTCAGTCCCCAAAGTGATCTGAGGATTAGTAATATGTTTGTCAAGATAATCCCGAATTATGTCTGGATTGGGAGTATATTCTGGAGTATATAGCTTTCCATAATAATTGGCAAATTGTTCTATTATATCTGATGGTTGATTATAAATTTTGTTATCATCTCCTCGAATGCCTTTAATCAAAGTGTAAGATCTGTCCTCAGCAGTTTTATAGGCCAAAATTTTACCGATTTTATCCCCTCCCTCGTATTGTGCTATTTTAAATTTGTGGATACTACTACAGCTCTTCTGAATGAACTTTGTTTTGATTTCGTTTTTTAACAGTCCAAGTTTAAGTCCTATTTCTATAGTCGTTGGTGAGTTTGACCGAAGTGCAGATGTCAGTAGTTCTTCTTGGATGGCTATTTCTGATATAAGCTGGACGTTACATATTTTACGTTCAGAATTTTGTCTGAACGTGTATGCCTGGGTAAAACCCCTGATACTTGCTTTACATGCGTCCCATACCATACTGCATGGAGCTGAATCCATATTGATATCTATAAATTCTATAAGATGTAGTTTGAGCTGTGTCAGATACTGCGGGTCTGAAATCAAGTATCTAGGAAAGGAAAACGGCCTAGGAAGAATCTTATTGTGTGACTTGGTAATAGTAAGGATTATTGCATTATGGTCGGAAGAGATACGGGGGCACAGAGTCATGGTACTAATCTTTAATAAATTATCGCTAATTAGTGCCATGTCCAATCTTGAACACAGTTTGTGAGGTGCTGAGTAGTATGTATAGCCTGGTGTATTTGGATATAAGTGTCGCCAAGCGTCTTTGATATTATGGAAGCGACATAAATCAGAAATAGATGCCCTAGTTTTGCGCATCCTTTGAAAGCTATCGGGCCTAGTTGTATCTATTTTATAAAGTCCCCCATAATAATAAGTTCTCCCTCCCATTCCAAAAGTTTTATATTCAACTGATCAAAAACTTTTGGCTCATCCGTGTTAGAGCCATAAACCACACAGAAGATGTATTTGAGGTTATCAAAGCAAAGCTGGGCAATGGCCCATCTACCATCTTTGTCACTGAGAGTATGTAATATTTCAGCCCTAAAGCGTTTGTCCTTAAGAATAGCCACTCCTCTGATGGGATGCCCGAGGCTTGAGCAGATCACAATGTCATAACCCAACTGGTTAAGTAGTTTCTTATCTTTCCCAACTACATGCGTCTCAGAGAGGAGAGCAATATGGGGATTGTGTAGTTTTAATTCTTCTGTGATCAAAGATCTCTTGTTTCTGCTATTCAGCCCTGCTACATTCCAGGCTAAACACTTTATTTCATACATTTATTAAAAGAAGTTGAAGCCCTACGTCCGGCACCGCATGCCCAGAAACATTTCCTATTATTTGTGCATGGAAACATGAAGAGATAAGGATAAATAATATAAACTCACAATATACATCATTGCCAGCCTGTAAACTTTTTTTTTTATGTATTTCCCCCACCCACCATCCCCCCCACCCATACCCCCCCTGGCTCTTACCCCAGCCGGGGAAGAACCGCCCTTGAGTGACAGCTGCCGCTGGAAAGGCAGCACCAGTAGCAGGGCGCCTAGGCAAGCCCCGTCCAACCCTCCCTCTATTGAAAAAGAAAAAAGAGAGTAAAGAAAGAAGGATTTTTTCGTGATACCAGTGATCAATAAAGTTCAAGAGATTAGCCAATATTTCTGTGAGGGCAGCCCTACGTATCTACAGACACCCTATCCATGTAGGGAACAACGTAAAGACTCTTAACTACCAAAAAAAAAAAAAAAAAAAAAAAAAATGTTTAAAGAGCTGAACCTCACAGTTATGAGCATTATTTATAAATTATGTTAGAAACAACTAAATTAAACATAACGCTACAAACTATTTTTCAGTCTGGTTCTTGTCTTTGTAGGTGCTAGATATATATACTTCGGCTTCTTTGACATCGTTGAAAAAATAAGTGTGTCCGTTTTTAATAACTTTAAGCCGGGCCGGTTCTTGTAAAAATGCCTGGCCCCCATTAGATTTAATAGGATCTATCAATTTGCGAAGCTTCCAGCGTCTGTCCATCGTTTCTTTACTTAAGTCAGAGCGGACAAAGATAGATAGTCCCCCAGTAACTATAGGGGCGTTAGGACGTGCTCTCTGCCAGACTGCCTGACGGAGTAAAAAATTGCCAAAGAAAATCAAAAAAGGACGTGGAAACGGGTTTCCCCTGTTTCTCAAGACCAAAGGTAGGCGATGAGCACGTTGGATTTGTGAGTCCCAGTCCCAGTCGGCCAGGTCTGGGAAAGCTTTCTGGAGCAGCCCCACTAAAAAGGCCCTAGGATCAGAGCCCTCGGACCCTTCCGGTACTCCGAAGAGTCTCAGGTTAGAGCGTCTCTGCCGATTTTCCAAATCTTCGACTTTTAGTTGAAGTGCAGACAGTTGTAGATCGTGTTTGTCGACTGTGGCAGACATTTTCGAGCTAGACTCTTCAATCTCCACCACCCGTTGTTGGAGTCCAGCAATATCCTGTGAAATCCCCCCTAATTTAGAGGTCAGCTCTTGTAGAGAAGATTGCATTTTGCCATTGTCTTCCCTCAGTTGGAGGTAGTGCTCCTGGGCTTTAGCTCGTTGATCATTCAAAATCTGTAATATTATATCTGCTGAAGAAAGTTCAGTCGCTTCTTGCCTTAGTCCTTTTTTGATAGTACTTAAGTGTTTCGTTTGAGGGACTGAAGGAGACGTAGTCACTAGTGTGGATCTCTCAGTAGGTGGAGCAGGATCATTACAAATTGGTGGGTGAACTATGGCTGCATTAGATTGTAGAAGTGTATCTACTGACGCTCGAGGATCAACCATGTGTTCTTGAGTAAGTAGGGAACCTTGATCGGTTGGCCCATACAATGGTAGGCTGGGCGAAGCAGCAAGGGGGCTGTCAGCAGAAAAGCATAGAGATTCTATATTTTCTGAGTTTTCGATAAAGCTTGCTCCAGATAATCTCAGAGTCATATTTTTAACAAGGCCTTTGTTTTCAATCCATTTTCTTAGAGGGCTTTTGTCTGGTTGCTTTTTCTTTAAACTTTGAGTAATACTTGTAGTAGGCCGATTTAATATGGCAGTCGTCTTGCCTCCTCTTTTAACCTTTGATTTACTTTTAGGCTTTCGACCTCTGGGGACATTTAATTTAGCCTTGTGGCCTTATTGCAGTCTTTCTCTCGCCTCTCCCCCACCTCGTCCTCTACTTCAGTCTCAACATCTAATTCTTCAAGGGAAATCTGCTCGATGGAGTCAGCAGGGTCGGTATCTTCCATACTCTCTATGACCTCCGAAGATTCTACATGCACCGCTGGAAATTCTCCCCCCCCAAAGATATGTGCATCCGCCTCGCAGGCCCCAGCATCGGGTATCACTGGTTGAGGGTTTCCGTTTAACTCAGTAGCCAGGGACAGACCCAGTTCCTTGGTGCGGGACCCCTTAAGAACCTGCAGAGCTGTGTTTAAACTGGGGGGCTTAAATTCGGCTGTTTCAGGCCTCATGGCAGGCGTAGTGTCAATTATTTGCACTCCGGTCTGTGTTCGCTCCATTGGGGGACCATTAAGAGTTACATCGTGTACTATCGTAGTGTCACGGGCAAGAGGATTTAATTGTTTACCCCCCTGTATGTTAACATTATTAACTTTGTCTGGGTGTGCCTCCTTAATAGCAAGGGGATCTTTCGCAGTAGACTCTACGATATTAGAGAGGTCAGTTGTTTTGCCATCAGTTTTATCCCAGGCTAACCCAACCTCTCTTACTGAAGATTTATTCATTGGCTTGGCTGTAATTCTGCCTGAGCTCTTAAAATGTGAGCTTGTTGTTAGAATGGACGGTCTCAGTACCTGTTTATCCGCGTTTCTTTTCTCCCGTAGCTGCGGCTCGGCAGACTCAATTGGCGGCAGCAGCAGTGTCAGTGGTAGTAAGGGTGATTGTGAGAAAGCTTCAGTTTCCTCCATCGCTTTCTCAGGCTCAGCACAATGCCCTTCGCTCGTTGATGTCGTAAATCCCTCAGCTCCAGCCGGGATAATCAAAGGTAACGTAGCAGTTCCCGCCGTTTGTCCCACCGTTTGTCCTGTCGCGGCAAGGTGGGCCAAGGCTCCGGTCGTTTGTTTGCTGTTCTTCCTCGAGCGAGGCTGATTTTTAGAAGGCATTCTCCTTAACCACCAGGCTGGCTGAGTGAGAGCGAGTACCTGAAGGTTAAGGCTAAACCAGCCGAGCCCAGATCTCCCACGCAGACCCTGTAGTACGCGTCGTAAGAGCCGAGCAGTATCCGTGAGACTTAACATCGGGTATAGTGACACCTTTGCGCCGTTACATCCCTAGCGATGCAGTCCTTTTTTTCCCCTTCTCGTCCGTGTGGGGGGATCGGGTTGCCTCCTGTAGCTTAAAGCATTATGTCGGTAGCTCCTTCGTCGCAAAACAGAGGGATAGGACGGAGCCTCCCAGGCGTGCTGCTCAGCGCGGTCCCTGCACCACCATCTTGGATCCCCAAGATAAGGCACTTACAAAGGAGTCCCAAATACTCAGAGATGGTTGACTTCTGTAATATGGGTCGTAGACTAAAAGCAGCGCAAAAACAGAGTGCAACAGGGTCCAAAAAATTGAGTGCCACAAGAGAGTTTGAATGCAAGCGTATCCTTTTACAGATCCAGAGATATACTCATGCAATTTTTGTTTTTAGGACAGAACGTGCATGATGAAAAAAACATTGTTTTTAAAAAGCGCATTGTAGAATATCAGTACTTTGATGTGGGAAAACTTCAAAACTTTCAAACAAAATATTTGCATGCAGCTTACAGTAAGTTGTTGTGGCCGAGTGGTTAAGGCGATGGGCAAGAAATCCATTGTGGTATCCACGAGCAGGTTCGAATCCTGCCAACAACGAGAATCTTTCTATTATCGGCTACAATTTCAGAAGTTAACCTTTAGTATTTCTTCCATTTCAGTTTTATGAATAGGTGGCTTATTTTTGTGTCACTATTGCCTCTCCACATATTTGTTATAGCTACCTCTTTCATGTCTTTGCTACACCTCATTCCTTCTTTAGCACTGGTGTAAACGCTTCAAATTATTATACCATTGCTCTCTCATTCATACCTGCGCATGCACTTGAAAGTTACTTTACCAATAAAAGACGCAAAGAGAGAAATAGAACAAAAGTGCTGGCTGGATTGGCAAACACACTTCATAAAACTGCATTTTCTTTTTTATTCTCCCCCGTGTTACATGCTTAACCTCTCCATGTGTAATTTCTCTTAACCTGCTGTCCCAGGAAGAGAATTTCATCTACAGGCTCTTTCTGTGTTTTTTTCCCTAGTCTGTCTTTCCCATTTCTTAGCTGTGTAACTGTTCCTTTATGCGCTCTATTTAAACGCCATCAATCTCATTTGAGCTCCTTGCTCCCGCTTCTGTTTTCTCCACCTCTCATACTGCCAGTTCTCTCTTTCTCTGTGGTTGGTGGCTACTTTCCTGAGCTTCCGAAGCCACGTGGTTCCTGCCTCTTGTTGTCAGACTTGAATTGGAAAAGGAACCATATTAACAAGCCTTTACCACTCACACACGGCGGAAGTTTATACTTTAATTCAGTGAGCTAAGAAAAGCGTGTTGTGGGTCCCCTACGAGCCATGGTGCTTGCTTCATCATGATTTGGCACCAGTCATTAGCCGCAGCTCTGCTAATGAGCCACTGAGGTCAGTTTCAATAATTACTCAAAAACATAACCATGCAGCCCACCCCTCAACTGTGTATTTATCTTGCTTTTCTGCTGTTCGTGTGATTAGCTGGGAGGAGCTCACGGCGACATCCTCCCTATAAAAGTGTAGATGGATCACTCTCTAACTCTTTCTTGCTTCTCATACAAATGGCTTGAAAGGTGCAGGGAAGATGCAGGTCTAATAGACAGAATAGAAGGTCTGTGCCAGGTGGGTTTCTTTGCATTGGTGTCCCATCACAGGCCCGCAAGTGTAATGTGTGATCTTTGACTCCTGGCATTTCACAAGCAGGCGGCCAGGAAACGGTTTCAGCCTATCAACCACTGAGGAGACGCAGCCTCTGAATGAGGAATGAGGAAGCAATGAATACATCCAGCCTATCACAGGAACAGCCCTGAGTGTTCCGAATTATAAATTCTCCATGTCACCGTATGTCGTTGAGCCCAAGTAGCTCGCCGTGATTGTATAGTGGTTAGTACTCTGCGTTGTGGCCGCAGCAACCTCGGTTCGAATCCAAGTCACGGCATTGTGGATGGCAATGTCACGGCAGTTGGGTGTTAATTTGACAGAATTAGCAAATGTACCAGTGGTTTTTGTAAAATGTCTATTAAAAACAGATCCTTTCAAATATTTAAACCATCTAACAACAAATGATTTAAACTCGCATCATTATAAGCTGTAGCTATAATGTATTTACTTACATAAATTATCGTTCTTGAACCTATTGGGGGTGGAGGGGGAGCGGAGCTCACCCCCCAGGTGCAGTTGAGTGACCTGTGTTGTGGCTCTCTAGATGGAAGGCACACATTTTGCTGTCACCCAGCCCAATCCAGACGTGTATTGGGGCCAGGTTTCAGGCAAATAGAGCAGTAAGTGCAGAGAAATGTTCACTCTCTAAAAGTGGCATTTCTAAAATAGTAAAGTTAAATCCAACCTCACCAGTAAGTAGGATTGTCAATAAATAAATAAAGCTACTCCTCTCCGATATGGAATTACCAAATAAAAAGTATAGGGGAATACCCAGAGCTAACCTATGAGAGGGGTAGACCTCACAGTAGTGAAAAATGAAATAGACTGTTTGGTACTTACAGGACATGCGAACCACCAAAGTACATATCTTATTTTTTACTTACATAGCATCATGCACCTAGGACTACCTAGGGCCTACCTTAGGTGTAAATTATATGTAATAAAAGGGGAGTTTAAGGCTTGGCAAGTAGGCTGGGACTCCCCTGGGAGACCCCTGAGTCTATGCCCAGAACCATAACTCTGCCAGTCGAGTACTTACCTAAAAGCCGATAACTCACTTTTCTTCCATAGGCTAACATTCAGTGGTTTCACTTGGAAATTCTTCTAAGTGGTGTGGAGTTTTGGAACTTTAAAATATTCATCTAAAATCAGCCGAACAACGAATTCTGATTTATTCACCTGTTATCAGGAGAGACCTCAGTGCTGCATCTTGGAGCTCAGTACTGACCCTGAAAAGTAATTTTAACCGTACTTACCAGTAACTCGAATTTCCTTCCATGGGATATCATTGCCTGCTTTTTGCTGAAAATGTTCTAAGTGTCGATTTTTGAAACTTACAAATATTCTTTAAAAATCGTACCAACTGTGAAAACGTAATTATTTACCTCTTTTAGATAGATGTCCCAGTACTGAGCCTAGGAGCCCAGCACTGGATTACAAAAGTAACGAGAACGTACTTTACCCGTAACTTGAATTTTCTTCCATAGGAAACCATTGACTGTTTTTCTGTGAAATTTCTTCTGTCGATTTTGCAAACATGTAAATATTCCTTAAAAATCGCCTGTATAACTTAAACGCAGTTTCTCAACTGCTTACAGGTGGTACAGTAGTGCTGGATCTAGGATCCAGCACTGAGCTAGAAAAAGTAACCATAACCCCACTTACCTGCTAAGTGAATTTCCTTCCATAGGATAACATTGGTAATTTGATCAGCAAAAGTTTCTAAGTGTCAACTTTTAAAATAGCAAAATATTGCTTAAAAATCACAACAGTAACTAAAACAAATGTACTCACTTGTTTCCAAGAACTGTCCCAGGACTGAATCTAGGATCCAGTCCTGGATTTAGAAAAGTAATCCTGAAAGTAATTAATTGCATATAACTTAAAATTCCCATTGAGCTCAATGTATTATTGTGATTCAAATTGTGTTTCCTATTGCAATAAACTGTAACTATTACCTGCAAAAGTCAATTGCCTATTTCAAAGTATTTAACTAAAGCATCTCATTCTGAGAAAGTATATTTTGATACCTATTGTTGGTTCTAAAATAAAACAACAATATCTTTTTTATGCAAACCAATGGCCTAGAGTTCAGTTCTTGAGTGTGTGAGACCATTTGCTGACTGAGTGTGTACAACAAATGTTTTACACTGTACTCTGATACTGCCTTACTGCTCGGCAAGCTACCACTTTAGAGAGTAAGGTTATATCTAACTCTAGCCTCTGCCAAACCTATGGGGACTTGGGAACCTGTGCACACTGTACCTATTTGGGAACAGTATATACAGAGCCACTTTCTCACAGTAGTGATAAAGTGATTAGAGTCCTAAGGCCAACATAAAGATACAGCAAAACGTGAGGTGAAAAGCAAAAAGGTTGCTGGTAGGCCACCTTAAGGATGCCAGGTTTAACAAAAACTGAACTAAGGATAACATGAGTAAAACATCAGGTTTCGCTACTGCATTTGGTGAGACAAATGGGCCTTCTTTTATCTTCCATTCAAGCAATCTTTGACAGACCCCTTTATTATAGAGCTTTTCAAGGATTAAAGATAAGGCACTTACAAAGGAGTCCCAAATACTCAGAGATGGTTGACTTCTGTAATATGGGTCGTAGACTAAAAGCAGCGCAAAAACAGAGTGCAACAGGGTCCAAAAAATTGAGTGCCACAAGAGATTTTGAATGCAAGCGTATCCTTTTACAGATCCAGAGATATACTCATGCAATTTTTGTTTTTAGGACAGAACGTGCATGATGAAAAAAACATTGTTTTTAAAAAGCGCATTGCAGAATATCAGTACTTTGATGTGAGAAAACTTCAAAACTTTCAAACAAAATATTTGCATGCAACTTACAGTAAGTTGTTGTGGCCGAGTGGTAAAGGCGATGGACTAGAAATCCATTGAGGTATCCCCGTGCAGGTTTGAATCCTGCCAACAACGAGAATCTTTTTATTATCGGCTACAATTTCAGAAGTTGACCTTTAGTATTTCTTCCATTTCAGTTTTATAAATAGGTGGCTTATTTTTGTGTCACTATTGCCTCTCCACATATTTGTTATCGCTACCTCTTTCATGTCTTTGCTACACCTCATTCCTACTTTAGCACTGGTGTAAACGCTTCAAATTATTATACCGTTGCTCTCTCATTCATACCTGCGCATGCACTTGAAAGTTACTTTACCAATAAAAGACGCAAAGAGAGAAATAGAACAAAAGTGCTGGCTGGATTGGCAAACACACTTCATAAAACTGCATTTTCTTTTTTATTCTCCCCCGTGTTACATGCTTAACCTCTCCATGTGTAGTTTCTCTTAACCTGCTGTCCCAGGAAGAGAATTTCATCTACAGGCTCTTTCTGTGTTTTTTTCCCTAGTCTGTCTTTCCCATTTCTTAGTTGTGTAACTGTTCCATCACGCGCTCTATTTAAACGCCATCAATCTCATTTGAGCTCCTTGCTCCCGCTTCTGTTTTCTCCACCTCTCATACTGCCAGTTCTATCTTTCTCTGTGGTTGGTAGCTACTTTCCTGAGCTTCCGAAGCCACGTGGTTCCTGCCTCTTGTTGTCAGACTTGAATTGGAAAAGGAACCATATTAACAAGCCTTTACCACTCACACACGGCGGAAGTTTATACTTTAATTCAGTGAGCTAAGAAAAGCGCGTTGTGGGTCCCCTACGAGCCATGGTGCTTGCTTCATCATGATTTGGCACCAGTCATTAGCCGCAGCTCTGCTAATGAGCCCCTGAGGTCAGTTTCAATAATTACTCAAAAACATAACCATGCAGCCCACTCCTCAACTGTATATTTATCTTGCCTTTCTGCTGTTCGTGTGATTAGCTGGGAGGAGCTCAAGGCGACATCCTCCCTATAAAAGTGTAGATGGATCACTCTCTAACTCTCTCTTGCTTCACATACAAATGGCTTGAAAGGTGCAGGGAAAATGCAGGTCTAATAGACAGAATAGAAGGTCTGTGCCAGGTGGGTTTCTCTGCATTGGTGTCCCATCACAGGTCCGCAAGTGTAATGTGTGATCTTTGACTCCTGGCATTTCACAAGCAGGCGGCCAGGAAACGGTTTCAGCCTATCAACCACTGAGGAGACGCAGCCTCTGAATGAGGAATGAGGAAGCAATGAATACATCCAGCCTATCACAGGAACAGCTCTGAGTGTTCCGAATTATAAATTCCCCATGTCACTGTATGTCGATGAGCCCAAGTAGCTTGCCGTGATCGTATAGTGGTTAGTACTCTGCGTTGCGGCCACAGCAGCCTTGGTTCGAATCCGAGTCATGGCATTGTGGTTGGCAATGTCATGGCAGTTGGGTGTTAACTTTACAGAATTAGCAAATGTACCAGTAGTTTTTGTAAAATGTCTATTAAAAACAGATCCTTTCAAATATTTAAACCATCTAACAACAAATGATTTAAACTCGCATGATTATAAGCTGTAGCTATAATGTATTTACTTACATGAAGTATCGTTCTTCTACCTATTGGGGTGGAGGGGGAGCGGAGCTTATCCCCCAGGTGCAGTTGAGTGACCTGTGTTGTGGCTCGCTAGAGGGAAGGCACAAATGTTGCTGTCACCCAGCCCAATCCAGACGTGTATTGGGGCCAGGTTTCAGGCAAATAGAGCAGTAAGTGTAGAGAAATGTTCACTCTCTAAAAGTGGCATTTCTAAAATAGTAAAGTTAAATCTAACCTCACCAGTAAGTAGGATTTTCAATAAATAAATAAAGCTACTCCTCTCCGATATGGAATTACCAAATAGAAAGTATAGGGGAATACCGGATGCTAACCTATGAGAGGGGTAGACCTCACAGTTGTGAAAAATGAAATAGACTGTTTGGTACTTACAGGACATGCGAACCACCAAAGTACATATCTTATCTTTTACTTACATAGCATCATGCACCTAGGACTACCTAAGGCCTACCTTAGGGGTAAATGATATGTAATAAAAGGGGAGTTTAAGGATTGGCAAGTAGACTGGGACTCCCCTGGGAGACCCCTGAGTCTATGCCCAGAACCATAACTCTGCCAGTCGAGTACTTACCTAAAAGCCGATAACTCACTTTTCTTCCATAAGCTAACATTGACTGGTTTCACTTGGAAATTCTTCTAAGTATGGAATTTTGGAACTTTAAAATATTCATCTAAAATCAGCCGAACAGCGAATTCTGATTTACTCACCTGTTATCAGGAGAGACCTCAGTGCTGCATCTTGTAGCTCGCTACTGACTCTGAAAAGTCATTTTAACCGTACTTACCAGGAACTCGAATTTCCTTCCATAGGATATCATTGCCTGCTTTTTGTTGAAAATTTTTCTAAGTGTCGATTATTGAAACTTACAAATATTCTTTAAAAATCGTTCCGACTGTGAAAACGTAATTGCTTACCTGTTTTAGATAGATGTCCCAGTACTGAGCCTAGGAGCCCAGCACTGGATTACAAAAGTAACGAGAACGTACTTTACCCGTAACTTGAATTTTCTTCCATAGGAAACCAATGACTGTTCTTCTGTGAAATTTCTTCTAAGTGTCCATTTTGCAAACATATAAATATTCCTTAAAAATCGCCTGTATAACTTAAACGCAGTTTCTCAACTGCTTACAGGTGGTACAGTAGTGCTGGATCTAGGATCCAACACTAACCTAGAAAAAGTAACTATAACCCCGCTTACCTGCTAAGTGAATTTCCTTCCATAGGATAACATTGGTAATTTGATCAGAAAAAGTTTCCAAGTGTCAACTTTTAAAATAGCAAAATATTGCTTAAAAATCACAACAGTAACTAAAACGAATTTACTCACTTGTTTCCAAGAACTGTCCCAGGACTGAATCTAGGATCCAGTCCTGGAGTTAGAAAAGTAATCCTGTAAGTAATTAATTGCATATAACTTAAAATTCCCATTGAGCTCAATGTATTATTGTGTTTGAAATTGTGTTGCCTATTGCAATAAACTGTAACTATTACCTGCAAAAGTCAATTGCCTATTGCAAAGTATTTATCTAAAGCATCTCATTCTGAGAAAGTATATTTTGATACCTATTGTTGGTTCTAAAATAAAACAACAATTTATTTTTTTATACAAACCATTGGCCTAGAGTTCAGTTCTTGGGTGTGTGAGACACATTTGCTGACTGATTGTGTACAACAAATGCTTTACACTGTACTCTGATACTGCCTTACTGCTCGAGCAAGCTACCACTTTAGAGAATAAGGTTATATCTAACTTTAGCCTCTGCCAAACCTCTGGGGACTGAGGACTCTGTGCACACTGTACCTATTTGGGAACAGTATATACAGAGCCACTTTCTCACAGTAGTGATAAAGTGATTAGAGTTCTAAGGCAAACATAAAGATACAGCAAGACGTGAGGTGAAAAGCAAAAAGGTTGCTGGTAGGCCACCTTAAGGATGACAGCTCTAACAAAAATGAACTAAGGATAACATGAGTAAAACATCAGGTTACTCTACGGCATTTGGTGAGACAAGTGGGCCTTCTTTTATCTTCCATTCAAGCAATCTTTGACAGACACCTTTATTATAGAGCTCTTCAAGGATTAAAGATAAGGCACTTACAAAGGAGTCTCAAATACTCAGAGATGGTTGACTTCTGTAATATGGGTCGTAGACTAAAAGCAGCGCAAAAACAAAGTGCAACAGGGTCCAAAAAATTGAGTGCCACATGAGAGTTTGCATGCAAGCGTATCCTTTTACAGATCCAGAGATATACTCATGCAATTTTTGTTTTTAGGACAGAACGTGCATGATGAAAAAAACATTGTTTTTAAAAAGCGCATTGCAGAATATCAGTACTTTGATGTGGGACAACTTCAAAACTTTCAAATAAAATATTTGCATGCAACTTACAGTAAGTTGTTGTGGCCGAGTGGTTAAGGCGATGGACTCGAAATTCTTTGGGGTCTCCCCGCGCAGGTTCGAATCCTGCAAACAATGAGAATCTTTTTATTATAGGCTACAATTTCAGAAGTTAACCTTTAGTATTTCTTCCATTTCAGTTTTATAAATAGGTGGCTTATTTTTGTGTCACTATTGCCTCTCCACATATTTATTATCGCTTCCTCTTTCATGTCTTTGCTACACCTCATTCCTACTTTACCACTGGTGTAAACGCTTCAAATTAGTATACCATTGCTCTCTCAATCATACCTGCGCATGCACTTGAAAGTTACTTTACCAATAAAAGACGCAAAGAGAGAAATAGAACAAAAGTTCTGGCTGGATTTGTCAAACACACTTCATAAAACTGCATTTTCTTTTGTATTCTCCCCCGTGTTACATGCTTAACCTCTCCCTGTGTAATTTCTCTTAACCTGCTGTCCCAGGAAGAGAATTTCATCTACAGGCTCTTTCTGTGTTTTTTTCCCTAGTCTTTCTTTCCCTTTTCTTAGCTGTGTAACTGTTCCTTTACGCGCTCTATTTACGCGCCATTAATCTCATTTGAGCTCCTTGCTCCCGCTCCTGTTTTCTCCACCTCTCATACTGCCAGTTCTCTCTTTCTCTGTGGTTGGTGGCTACTTTCCAGAGCTTCCGAAGCCCCGTGGTTCCTGCTTCGTGTTGACAGACTTGAATTGGAAAAGGAACCATATTAACAAGCCTTTACCACTCACACACGGCGGAAGTTTATACTTTAATTCAGTGAGCTAAGAAAAGCGTGTTGTGGGTCCCCTACGAGCCATGGTGCTTGCTTCATCATGATTTGGCACCAGTCATTAGCCGCAGCTCTGCTAACGAGCCACTGAGGTCAGTTTCAATAATTACTCAAAAACATAACCATGCAGCCCCCCCTCAGCTCTGTATTTATCTTGCTTTACTGCTGTTCATGTGATTAGCTGGGAGGAGCTCACGGCGGCATCCTCCCTATAAAAGTGTAGATGGATCACTCCTTAACTCTTTCTTGCTTCACATACAAATGGCTCGAAAGGTGCAGGGAAGATGCAGGTCTAATAGACAGAATAGAAGGTCTGTGCCAGGTGAGTTTCTCTGCATTGGTGTCCCATCACAGGCCCGCAAGTGTAATGTGTGATCTTTGACTCCGGGCAGTTCAGAAGCAGGCGGTCAGGAAACGGTTTCAGCCAATCAACCACTGAGGAGACGCAGCCTCTGTATAAGGAATGAGAAAGCAATCAATACATCCAGCCTATCACAGGAACAGCCCTGAGTGTTCCGAATTATAACTTCTCAATGTCACTGTATGCACTTGAGCCCATGTAGCTCGCCGGGATCGTATAGTGGTTAGTACTCTGCGTTGTGGCCGCAGCAACCTCGGTTCAAATCCGAGTCACGGCATTGTGGTTGGCAATGTCACAGCAGTTGGGTCTTGCTTTTACAGAATTAGCAAACGTACCAGTGGTTTTTGTAAAATGTATATTAAAAACAGATCCTTTCAAATATTTAAACCATCTAACAACAAATGATTTAAACTCACATGATTATAAGCTGTAGCTATTATGTATTTACTTACATAAAGTATCGTTCTTCTACCTATTGGGGGTGGAGGGGGAGCGGAGCTTACCCCCCAGGTGCAGTTGAGTGACCTGTGCTGTGGCTCTCTAGAGGGAAGGCACAAATGTTGGTGTCACCCAGCCCAATCCAGACGTGTATTGGGGCCAGGTTTCAGGCAAATAGAGCAGTAAGTGTAGAGAAATGTTCACTCGCTAAAAGTGGCATTTCTAAAATAGTAAAGTTAAATCTAACCTCACCAGTAAGTAGGATTTTCAATAAATAAATAAAGCTACTCCTCTCCGATATGGAATTACCAAATAGAAAGTATAGGGGAATACCCAATGCTAACCTATGAGAGGGGTGGACCTCACAGTAGTGAAAAATGAAATAGACTGTTTGGTACTTACAGGACATGCGAACCACCAAAGTACATATCTTATCTTTTACTTACATAGCATCATGCACCTAGGACTACCTAAGGCCTACCTTAGGGGTAAATGATATATAATAAAAGGGGAGTTTAAGGCTTGGCAAGTAGACTGGGACTCCCCTGGGAGACCCCTGAGTCTATGCCCAGAACCATAACTCTGCCAGTCGAGTACTTACCTAAAAGCCGATAACTCACTTTTCTTCCATAGGCTAACATTGACTGGTTTCACTTGGAAATTCTTCTAAGTATGGAATTTTGGAACTTTAAAATATTCACCTAAAATCAGCCGAACAGCGAATTCTGATTTACTCACCTGTTATCAGGAGAGACCTCAGTGCTGCATCTTGTAGCTCGCTACTGACTCTGAAAAGTCATTTTAACCGTACTTACCAGTAACTCGTATTTTCTTCCATAGGATATCATTGCCTGCTTTTTGTTGAAAATTTTTCTAAGTGTCGATTATTGAAACTTACAAATATTCTTTAAAAATCGTACCAACTGTGAAAACGTAATTGCTTACCTGTTTTAGATAGATGTCCCAGTACTGAGCCTAGGAGCCCAGCACTGGATTACAAAAGTAACGAGAACGTACTTTACCCGTAACTTGAATTTTCTTCCATAGGAAACCAATGACTGTTTTTCTCTGAAATTTCTTCTAAGTGTCCATTTTGCAAACACATCAATATTCCTTAAAAATCGCCTGTATAACTTAAACGCAGTTTCTCAACTGCTTACAGGTGGTACAGTAGTGCTGGATCTAGGATCCAACACTAACCTAGAAAAAGTAACTATAACCCCGCTTACCTGCTAAGTGAATTTCCTTCCGTAGGATAACATTGGTAATTTGATCAGAAAAAGTTTCTAAGTGTCAACTTTTAAAATAGCAAAATATTGCTTAAAAATCACAACAGTAACTAAAACGAATTTACTCACTTGTTTCCAAGAACTGTCGCAGGACATAATCTAGGATCCAGTCCTGGAGTTAGAAAAGTAATCCTGAAAGTAATTAATGGCATATAACTTAAAATTCCCATTGAGCTCAATGCATTATTGTGTTTGAAATTGTGTTGCCTATTGCAATAAACTGTAACTATTACCTGCAAAAGTCAATTGCCTATTGCAAAGTATTTAACTAAAGCATCTCATTCTGAGAAAGTATATTTTGATACCTATTGTTGGTTCTAAAATAAAACAACAATTTATTTTTTTATACAAACCATTGGCCTAGAGTTCAGTTCTTGAGTGTGTGAGACCATTTGCTGACTGACTGTGTACAACAAATGTGTTACACTGTACTCTGATACTGCCTTACTGCTCGGCAAGCTACCACTTTAGAGAGTAAGGTTATATCTAACTTTAGCCTCTGCCAAACCTCTGGGGACTGGGGACTCTGTGCACACTGTACCTATTTGGGAACAGTATATACAGAGCCAGTTTCTCACAGTAGTGATAAAGAGATTAGAGTTCTAAGGCAAACATAAAGATACAGCAAAACGTGAGGTGAAAAGCAAAAAGGTTGTTGGTAGGCCACCTTAAGGATGACAGGTCTAACAAAAATGAACTAAGGATAACATGAGTAAAACATCAGGTTACTCTACGGCATTTGGTGAGACAAGTGGGCCTTCTTTTATCTTCCATTCAAGCAATCTTTGACAGACACCTTTATTATAGAGCTCTTCAAGGATTAAAGATAAGGCACTTACAAAGGAGTCTCAAATACTCAGAGATGGTTGACTTCTGTAATATGGGTCGTAGACTAAAAGCAGCGCAAAAACAGAGTGCAACAGTGTCAAAAAATTGAGTGCCACATGAGAGTTTGCATGCAAGCGTATCCTTTTACAGATCCAGAGATATACTCATGCAATTTTTGTTTTTAGGACAGAACGTGCATGATGAAAAAAACATTGTTTTTAAAAAGCGCATTGCAGAATATCAGTACTTTGATGTGGGAAAACGTCAAAACTTTCAAACAAAATATTTGCATGCAGTTTACAGTAAGTTGTTGTGGCCGAGTGGTTAAGGCGATGGACTCGAAATCCATTGGGGTCTTCCCGCGCAGGTTCGAATCCTGCCAACAACGAGAATCTTTTTATTATCGGCTACAATTTCAGAAGTTAACCTTTAGTATTTCTTCCATTTCAGTTTTATAAATAGGTGGCTTATTTTTGTGTCACTATTGCCTCTCCACATATTTATTATCGCTACCTCTTTCATGTCTTTGATACACCTCATTCCTACTTTAGCACTGGTGTAAACGCTTCAAATTATTATACCATTGCTCTCTCAATCATACCTGCGCATGCACTTGAAAGTTACTTTACCAATAAAAGACGCAAAGAGAGAAATAGAACAAAAGTGCTGGCTGGATTTGGCAAACACACTTCATAAAACTGCATTTTCTTTTTTATTCTCCCCCGTGTTACATGCTTAACCTCTCCGTGTGTAATTTCTCTTAACCTGCTGTCCCAGGAAGAGAATTTCATCTACAGGCTCTTTCTGTGCTTTTTTCCCTAGTCTTTCTTTCCCTTTTCTTAGCTGTGTAACTGTTCCTTTACGCGCTCTATTTACGCGCCATTAATCTCATTTGAGCTCCTTGCTCCCGCTCCTGTTTTCTCCACCTCTCATACTGCCAGTTCTCTCTTTCTCTGTGGTTGGTGGCTACCTTCCAGAGCTTCCGAAGCCCCGTGGTTCCTGCCTCGTGTTGTCAGACTTGAATTGGAAAAGGAACCATATTAACAAGCCTTTACCACTCACAAATGGCGGAAGTTTATACTTTAATTCAGTGAGCTAAGAAAAGCGTGTTGTGGGTCCCCTACGAGCCATGGTGCTTGCTTCATCATGATTTGGCACCAATCATTAGCCGCAGCTCTGCTAATGAGCCACTGAGGTCAGTTTCAATAATTACTCAAAAACATAACCATGCAGCCCCCCTCAGCTCTGTATTTATCTTGCTTTACTGCTGTTCATGTGATTAGCTGGGAGGAGCTCACGGCGGCATCCTCCCTATAAAAGTGTAGATGGATCACTCCTTAACTCTTTCTTGCTTCACATACAAATGGCTCGAAAGGTGCAGAGAAGATGCAGGTCTAATAGACAGAATAGAAGGTCTGTGCCAGGTGAGTTTCTCTGCATTGGTGTCCCATCACAGGCCCGCAAGTGTAATGTGTGATCTTTGACTCCGGGCAGTTCACAAGCAGGCGGCCAGGAAACGGTTTCAGCCTTCAACCACTGAGGAGACGCAGCCTCTGTATGAGGAATGAGAAAGCAATCAATACATCCAGCCTATCACAGGAACAGCCCTGAGTGTTCCGAATTATAAATTCTCCATGTCACTGTATGTCATTGAGCCCAAGTAGCTCTCTGATTGTATAGTGGTTAGTACTCTGCGTTGTGGCTGCAGCAACCTCGGTTCAAATCCGAGTCATGGCATTGTGGTTGGCAATGTCACGGCAGTTGGGTTTTGCTTTTACAGAATTAGCAAACGTACCAGTGGTTTTTGTAAAATGTATATTAAAAACAGATCATTTCAAATATTTAAACCATCTAACAACAAATGATTTAAACTCACATGATTATAAGCTGTAGCTATTATGTATTTACTTACATAAAGTATCGTTCTTCTACCTATTGGGGGTGGAGGGGGAGCGGAGCTTACCCCCCAGGTGCAGTTGAGTGACCTGTGCTGTGGCTCTCTAGAGGGAAGGCACAAATGTTGCTGTCACCCAGCCCAATCCATTCGTGTATTGGGGCCAGGTTTCAGGCAAATAGAGCAGTAAGTGTAGAGAAATGTTCACTCTCTAAAAGTGGCATTTCTAAAATAGTAAAGTTAAATCTAACCTCACCAGTAAGTAGGATTTTCAATAAATAAATAAAGCTACTCCTCTCCGATATGGAATTACCAAATAGAAAGTATAGGGGAATACCCAATGCTAACCTATGAGAGGGGTGGACCTCACAGTAGTGAAAAATGAAATAGACTGTTTGGTACTTACAGGACATGCGAACCACCAAAGTACATATCTTATCTTTTACTTACATAGCATCATGCACCTAGGACTACCTAGGGCCTACCTTAGGGGTAAATGATATGTAATAAAAGGGGAGTTTAAGGCTTGGCAAGTAGACTGGGACTCCCCTGGGAGACCCCTGAGTCTATGCCCAGAACCATAACTCTGCCAGTCGAGTACTTACCTAAAAGCCGATAACTCACTTTTCTTCCATAGGCTAACATTGACTGGTTTCACTTGGAAATTCTTCTAAGTATGGAGTTTTGGAACTTTAAAATATTCATCTAAAATCAGCCGAACAGCGAATTCTGATTTACTGACCTGTTATCAGGAGAGACCTTAGTGCTGCATCTTGTAGCTCAGTACTGACTCTGAAAAGTCATTTTAACCGTACTTACCAGTAACTCGAATTTCCTTCCATAGGATATCATAGCCTGCTTTTTGCTGAAAATTTTTCTAAGTGTCGATTATTGAAACATACAAATATTCTTTAAAAATCGTACCAACTGTGAAAACGTAATTGCTTACCTGTTTTAGATAGATGTCCCAGTACTGAGCCTAGGAGCCCAGCACTGGATTACAAAAGTAACGAGAAGGTGCTTTACCCGTAACTTGAATTTTCTTCCATAGGAAACCAATGACTGTTTTTCTGTGAAATTTCTTCTAAGTGTCCATTTTGCAAACATATAAATATTCCTTAAAAATCGCCTGTATAACTTAAACGCAGTTTCTCAACTGCTTACAGGTGGTACAGTAGTGCTGGATCTAGGATCCAACACTAACCTAGAAAAAGTAACTATAACCCCGCTTACCTGCTAAGTGAATTTCCTTCCATAGGATAACATTGGTAATTTGATCAGAAAAAGTTTCTGTCAACTTTTAAAATAGCAAAATATTGCTTAAAAATCACAACAGTAACTAAAACGAATTTACTCACTTGTTTCCAAGAACTGTCCCAGGACTGAATCTAGGATCCAGTCCTGGAGTTAGAAAAGTAATCCTGAAAGTAATTAATTGCATATAACTTAAAATTCCCTTTGAGCTCAATGTATTATTGTGTTTGAAATTGTGTTGCCTATTGCAATAAACTGTAACTATTAACTGCAAAAGTCAATTGCCTATTGCAAAGTATTTAATTAAAGCATCTCATTCTGAGAAAGTATATTTTGATACCTATTGTTGGTTCTAAAATAAAACAACAATTTATTTTTTTATACAAACCATTGGCCTAGAGTTCAGTTCTTGAGTGTGTGAGACCATTTGCTGACTGATTGTGTACAACAAATGCTTTACACTGTACTCTGATACTGCCTTACTGCTCGAGCAAGCTACCACTTTAGAGAGTAAGGTTATATCTAACTTTAGCCTCTGCCAAACCTCTGGGGACTGAGGACTCGGTGCACACTGTACCTATTTGGGAACAGTATATACAGAGCCACTTTCTCACAGTAGTGATAAAGTGATTAGAGTTCTAAGGCAAACATAAAGATACAGCAAAACGTGAGGTGCAAAGCAAAAAGGTTGCTGGTAGGCCACCTTAAGGATGCCAGGTCTAACAAAAATGAACTAAGGATAACATGAGTAAAACGTCAGGTTTCTCTACTGCATTTGGTGAGACGAGTGGGCCTTCTTTTATCTTCCATTCAAGCAATCTTTGACAGACCCCTTTATTATAGAGCTTTTCAAGGATTAAAGATAAGGCACTTACAAAGGAGTCCCAAATACTCAGAGATGGTTGACTTCTGTAATATGGGTCGTAGACTAAAAGCAGTGCAAAAACAGAGAGCAACAGGGTCCAAAAAATTGAGTGCCACAAGAGAGTTTGAATGCAAGCGTATCCTTTTACAGATCCAGAGATATACTCATGCAATTTTTGTTTTTAGGACAGAACGTGCATGATGAAAAAAACATTGTTTTTAAAAAGCGCATTGCAGAACATCAGTACTTTGATGTGGGACAACTTCAAAACTTCCAAATAAAATATTTGCATACAGCTTACAGTAAGTTGCTGTGGCCGAGTGGTTAAGGCAATGGACTCGAAATCCATTGGGGTCTCCCCGCGCAGGTTCGAATCCTGCCAACAACGAGAATCTTTTTATTATCGGCTACAATTTCAGAAGTTAACCTTTAGTATTTCTTCCATTTCAGTTTTATAAATAGGTGGCTTATTTTTGTGTCACTATTGCCTCTCCACATATTTGTTATCGCTACCTCTTTCATGTCTTTGCTACACCTCATTCCTATTTTAGCACTGGTGTAAACGCTTCAAATTATTATACCGTTGCTCTCTCATTCATACCTGCGCATGCACTTGAAAGTTACTTTACCAATAAAAGACGCAAAGAGAGAAATAGAACAAAAGTGCTGGCTGGATTGGCAAACACACTTCATAAAACTGCATTTTCTTTTTTATTCTCCCCCGTGTTACATGCTTAACCTCTCCCTGTGTAATTTCTCTTAACCTGCTGTCCCAGGAAGAGAATTTCATCTACAGGCTCTTTCTGTGTTTTTTTCCCTAGTCTTTCTTTCCCTTTTCTTAGCTGTGTAACTGTTCCTTTACGCTCTCTATTTAGGCGCCATTAATCTCATTTGAGCTCCTTGCTCCCGCTCCTGTTTTCTCCACCTCTCATACTGCCAGTTCAATCTTTCTCTGTGGTTGGTGGCTACTTTCCAGAGCTTCCGAAGCCCCGTGGTTCCTGCCTCGTGTTGTCAGACTTGAATTGGAAAAGGAACCATATTAACAAGCCTTTACCACTCATGCACGGCGGAAGTTTATACTTTAATTCAGTGAGCTAAGAAAAGCGTGTTGTGGGTCCCCTACGAGCCATGGTGCTTGCTTCATCATGATTTGGCACCAGTCATTAGCCGCAGCTCTGCTAATGAGCCACTGAGGTCAGTTTCAATAATTACTCAAAAACATAACCATGCAGCCCCCCCTCAGCTCTGTATTTATCTTGCTTTACTGCTGTTCATGTGATTAGCTGGGAGGAGCTCACGGAGGCATCCTCCCTATAAAAGTGTAGATGGATCACTCCTTAACTCTTTCTTGCTTCACATACAAATGGCTCGAAAGGTGCAGGGAAGATGCAGGTCTAATAGACAGAATAGAAGGTCTGTGCCAGGTGAGTTTCTCTGCATTGGTGTCCCATCACAGGCCCGCAAGTGTAATGTGTGATCTTTGACTCTGGGCAGTTCACAAGCAGGCGGCCAGGCAACGGTTTCAGCCTTCAACCACTGAGGAGACGCAGCCTCTGTATGAGGAATGAGAAAGCAATCAATACATCCAGCCTATCACAGGAACAGCCCTGAGTGTTCCGAATTATAAATTCTCCATGTCACTGTATGTCATTGAGCCCAAGTAGCTCGTTGTGATCGTATAGTGGTTAGTACTCTGCGTTGTGGCTGCAGCAACCTCGGTTAAAATCCGAGTCATGGCATTGTGGTTGGCAATGTCACGGCAGTTGGGTTTTGCTTTTACAGAATTATCAAACGTACCAGTGGTTTTTGTAAAATGTATATTAAAAACAGATCCTTTCAAATATTTAAACCATCTAACAACAAATGATTTAAACTCACATGATTATAAGCTGTAGCTATAATGTATTTACTTACATAAAGTATCGTTCTTCTACCTATTGGGGGTGGAGGGGGAGCGGAGCTTACCCCCCAGGTGCAGTTGAGTGACCTGTGTTGTGGCTCTCTAGAGGGAAGGCACAAATGTTGCTGTCACCCAGCCCAATCCAGACGTGTATTGAGGCCAGGTTTCAGGCAAATAGAGCAGTAAGTGTAGAGAAATGTTCACTCTCTAAAAGTGGCATTTCTAAAATAGTAAAGTTAAATCTAACCTCACCAGTAAGTAGGATTTTCAATAAATAAATAAAGCTACTCCTCTCCGATATGGAATTACCAAATAGAAAGTATAGGGGAATACCCAATGCTAACCTATGAGAGGGGTAGACCTCACAGTAGTGAAAAATGAAATAGACTGTTTGGTACTTACAGGACATGCGAACCACCAAAGTACATATCTTATCTTTTACTTACATAGCATCATGCACCTAGGACTACCTAGGGCCTACCTTAGGGGTAAATGATATGTAATAAAAGGGGAGTTTAAGGCTTGGCAAGTAGACTGGGACTCCCCTGGGAGACCCCTGAGTCTATGCCCAGAACCATAACTCTGCCAGTTGAGTACTTACCTAAAAGCCGATAACTCACTTTTCTTCCATAGGCTAACATTGACTGGTTTCACTTGGAAATTCTTCTAAGTATGGAGTTTTGGAACTTTAAAATATTCATCTAAAATCAGCCGAACAGCAAATTCAGATTTACTGACCTGTTATCAGGAGAGACCTCAGTGCTGCATCTTGTAGCTCAGTACTGACTCTGAAAAGTCATTTTAACCGTACTTACCAGTAACTCGAATTTCCTTCCATAGGATATCATTGCCTGCTTTTTGCTGAAAATTTTTCTAAGTGTCGATTATTGAAACTTACAAATATTCTTTAAAAATCGTACCAACTGTGAAAACGTAATTGCTTACCTGTTTTAGATAGATGTCCCAGTACTGAGCCTAGGAGCCCAGCACTGGATTACAAAAGTAACGAGAACGTGCTTTACCCGTAACTTGAATTTTCTTCCATAGGAAACCAATGACTGTTTTTCTGTGAAATTTCTTCTAATTGTCTATTTTGCAAACATATAAATATTCCTTAAAAATCGCCTGTATAACTTAAACGCAGTTTCTCAACTGCTTACAGGTGGTACAGTAGTGCTGGATCTAGGATCCAACACTAACCTAGAAAAAGTAACTATAACCCCGCTTACCTGCTAAGTGAATTTCCTTCCGTAGGATAACATTGGTAATTTGATCAGAAAAAGTTTCTAAGTGTCAACTTTTAAAATAGCAAAATATTGCTTAAAACTCACAACAGTAACTAAAACAAATTTACTCACTTGTTTCCAAGAACTGTCCCAGGACTGAATCTAGGATCCAACCCTGGAGTTAGAAAAGTAATCCTGAAAGTAATTAATTGCATATAACTTAAAATTCCCATTGAGCTCAATGTATTATTGTGTTTGAAAATGTGTTGCCTATTGCAATAAACTGTAACTATACCTGCAAAAGTCAATTGCCTATTGCAAAGTATTTAACTAAAGCATCTCATTCTGAGAAAGTATATTTTGATACCTATTGTTGGTTCTAAAATAAAACAACAATTTATTTTTTTATACAAACCATTGGCCTAGAGTTCAGTTCTTGAGTGTGTGAGACCATTTGCTGACTGATTGTGTACAACAAATGCTTTACACTGTACTCTGATACTGCCTTACTGCTCGAGCAAGCTACCACTTTAGAGAGTAAGGTTATATCTAACTTTAGCCTCTGCCAAACCTCTGAGGACTGAGGACTCTGTGCACACTGTACCTATTTGTGAACAGTATATACAGAGCCACTTTCTCACAGTAGTGATAAAGTGATTAGAGTTCTAAGGCAAACATAAAGATACAGCAAAACGTGAGGTGAAAAGCAAAAAGGTTGCTGGTAGGCCACCTTAAGGATGGCAGGTCTAACAAAAATGAACTAAGGAAAACATGAGTAAAACATCAGGTTACTCTACGGCATTTGGTGAGACAAGTGGGCCTTCTGTTATCTTCCATTCAAGCAATCTTTGACAGACACCTTTATTATAGAGCTCTTCAAGGATTAAAGATAAGGCACTTACAAAGGAGTCTCAAATACTCAGAGATGGTTGACTTCTGTAATATGGGTCGTAGACTAAAAGCAGCGCAAAAACAGAGTGCAACAGGGTCCAAAAAATTGAGTGCCACATGAGAGTTTGCATGCAAGCATATCCTTTTACAGATCCAGAGATATACTCATGAAATTTTTATTTTTAGGACAGAACGTGCATGATGAAAAAAACATTGTTTTTAAAAAGCGCATTGCAGAATATCAGTACTTTGATGTGGGACAACTTAAAAACTTCCAAATAAAATATTTGCATGCAGCTTACAGTAAGTTGTTGTGGCCGAGTGGTTAAGGCGATGGTCTCGAAATCCATTGGGGTCTCCCCGCGCCGGTTCGAATCCTGCCAACAACGAGAATCTTTTTATTATCGGCTACAATTTCAGAAGTTAACCTTTAGTATTTCTTCCATTTCAGTTTTATAAATAGGTGGCTTATTTTTGTGTCACTATTGCCTCTCCACATATTTATTATCGCTACCTCTTTCATGTCTTTGCTACACCTCATTCCTACTTTAGCACTGGTGTAAACGCTTCAAATTATTATACCATTGCTCTCTCAATCATACCTGCGCATGCACTTGAAAGTTACTTTACCAATAAAAGACGCAAAGAGAGAAATAGAACAAAAGTGCTGGCTGGATTTGGCAAACACACTTCATAAAACTGCATTTTCTTTTTTATTGTCCCCCGTGTTACATGCTTAACCTCTCCCTGTGTAATTTCTCTTAACCTGCTGTCCCAGGAAGAGAATTTCATCTACAGGCTGTTTCTGTGTTTTTTTCCCTAGTCTTTCTTTCCCTTTTCTTAGCTGTGTAACTGTTCCTTTACGCTCTCTATTTACGCGCCATTAATCTCATTTGAGCTCCTTGCTCCCGCTCCTGTTTTCTCCACCTCTCATACTGCCAGTTCTCTCTTTCTCTGTGGTTGGTGGCTACTTTCCAGAGCTTCCGAAGCCCCGTGGTTCCTGCCTCGTGTTGTCAGACTTGAATTGGAAAAGGAACCATATTAACAAGCCTTTACCACTCACACACGGCGGAAGTTTATACTTTAATTCAGTGAGCTAAGAAAAGCGTGTTGTGGGTCCCCTACGAGCCATGGTGCTTGCTTCATCATGATTTGGCACCAGTTATTAGCCGCAGCTCTGCTAATGAGCCACTGAGGTCAGTTTCAATAATTACTCAAAAACATAACCATGCAGCCCCCCCTCAGCTCTGTATTTATCTTGCTTTTCTGCTGTTCATGTGATTAGCTGGGAGGAGCTCACGGAGGCATCCTCCCTATAAAAGTGTAGATGGATCACTCCTTAACTCTTTCTTGCTTCACATACAAATGGCTCGAAAGGTGCAGGGAAGATACAGGTCTAATAGACAGAATAGAAGGTCTGTGCCAGGTGAGTTTCTCTGCATTGGTGTCCCATCACAGGCCCGCAAGTGTAATGTGTGATCTTTGACTCCGGGCAGTTCACAAGCAGGCGGCCAGGAAACGGTTTCAGCCTTCAACCACTGAGGAGACGCAGCCTCTGTATGAAGAATGAGAAAGCAATCAATACATCCAGCCTATCACAGGAACAGCCCTGAGTGTTCCGAATTATAAATTCTCTATGTCACTGTATGTCATTGAGCCCAAGTAGATCGCTGTGATCGTGTAGTGGTTAGTACTCTGCGTTGTGGCTGCAGCAACCTCGGTTCAAATCCGAATCATGGCATTGTGGTTGGCAATGTCACGGCAGTTGGGTTTTGCTTTAACAGAATTATCAAACGTACCAGTGGTTTTTGTAAAATGTATATTAAAAACAGATCCTTTCAAATATTTAAACCATCTAACAACAAATGATTTAAACTCACATGATTATAAGCTGTAGCTATAATGTATTTACTTACATAAAGTATTGTTCTTCTACCTATTGGGGGTGGAGGGGGAGCGGAGCTTACCCCCCAGGTGCAGTTGAGTGACCTGTGTTGTGGCTCTCTAGAGGGAAGGCACAAATGTTGCTGTCACCCAGCCCAATCCAGACGTGTATTGTGGCCAGGTTTCAGGCAAATAGAGCAGTAAGTGTAGAGAAATGTTCACTCTCTAAAAGTGGCATTTCTAAAATAGTAAAGTTAAATCTAACCTCACCAGTAAGTAAGATTTTCAATAAATAAATAAAGCTACTCCTCTCCGATATGGAATTACCAAATAGAAAGTATAGGGGAATACCCAATGCTAACCTATGAGAGGGGTAGACCTCACTGTAGTGAAAAATGAAATAGACTGTTTGGTACTTACAGGACATGCGAACCACCAAAGTACATATCTTATCTTTTACTTACATAGCATCATGCACCTAGGACTACCTAGGGCCTACCTTAGGGGTAAATGATATGTAATAAAAGGGGAGTTTAAGGCTTGGCAAGTAGACTGGGACTCCCCTGGGAGACCCCTGAGTCTATGCCCAGAACCATAACTCTGCCAGTCGAGTACTTACCTAAAAGCCGATAACTCACTTTTCTTCCATAGGCTAACATTGACTGGTTTCACTTGGAAATTCTTCTAAGTATGGAGTTTTGGAACTTTAAAATATTCATCTAAAATCAGCCGAACAGCGAATTCTGATTTACTGACCTGTTATCAGGAGAGACCTCAGTGCTGCATCTTGTAGCTCAGTACTGACTCTGAAAAGTCATTTTAACCGTACTTACCAGTAACTCGAATTTCCTTCCATAGGATATCATTGCCTGCTTTTTGCTGAAAATTTTTCAAAGTGTCGATTATTGAAACTTACAAATATTCTTTAAAAATCGTACCAACTGTGAAAACGTAATTGCTTACCTGTTTTAGATAGATGTCCCAGTACTGAGCCTAGGAGCCCAGCACTGGATTACAAAAGTAACGAGAACGTGCTTTACCCGTAACTTGAATTTTCATCCATAGGAAACCAATGACTGTTTTTCTGTGAAATTTCTTCTAAGTGTCCATTTTGCAAACATATAAATATTCCTTAAAAATCGCCTGTATAACTTAAACGCAGTTTCTCAACTGCTTACAGGTGGTACAGTAGTGCTGGATCTAGGATCCAACACTAACCTAGAAAAAGTAACTATAACCCCGCTTACCTGCTAAGTGAATTTCCTTCCGTAGGATAACATTGGTAATTTGATCAGCAAAAGTTTCTAAGTGTCAACTTTTAAAATAGCAAAATATTGCTTAAAAATCACAACAGTAACTAAAACGAATTTACTCACTTGTTTCCGAGAATGTCCCAGGACTGAATCTAGGATCCAGTCCTGGAGTTAGAAAAGTAATCCTGAAAGTAATTAATTGCATATAACTTAAAATTCCCATTGAGCTCAATGTATTATTGTGTTTGAAATTGTGTTGCCTATTGCAAAAAACTGTAACTATTACCTGCAAAAGTCAATTGCCTATTGCAAAGTATATAACTAAAGCATCTCATTCTGAGAAAGTATATTTTGATACCTATTGTTGGTTCTAAAATAAAACAACAATTTATTTTTTTATACAAACCATTGGCCTAGAGTTCAGTTCTTGAGTGTGTGAGACCATTTGCTGACTGATTGTGTACAACAAATGCTTTACACTGTACTCTGATACTGCCTTACTGCTCGAGCAAGCTACCACTTTAGAGAGTAAGGTTATATCTAACTTTAGCCTCTGCCAAACCTCTGGGGACTGAGGACTCTGTGCACACTGTACCTATTTGGGAACAGTATATACAGAGCCACTTTGTCACAGTAGTGATAAAGTGATTAGAGTTCTAAGGCAAACATAAAGATACAGCAAAACGTGAGGTGAAAAGCAAAAAGGTTGCTGGTAGGCCACCTTAAGGATGACAGGTCTAACAAAAATGAACTAAGGATAACATGAGTAAAACATCAGATTACTCTACGGCATTTGGTGAGACAAGTGGGCCTTCTTTTATCTTCCATTCAAGCAATCTTTGACAGACACCTTTATTATAGAGCTCTTCAAGGATTAAAGATAAGGCACTTACAAAGGAGTCTCAAATACTCAGAGATGGTTGACTTCTGTAATATGGGTCGTAGACTAAAAGCAGCGCAAAAACAGAGTGCAACAGGGTCCAAAAAATTGAGTGCCACATGAGAGTTTGCATGCAAGCGTATCCTTTTACAGATCCAGAGATATACTCATGCAATTTTTGTTTTTAGGACAGAACGTGCATGATGAAAAAAACATTGTTTTTAAAAAGCGCATTGCAGAACATCAGTACTTTGATGTGGGACAACTTCAAAACTTCCAAATAAAATATTTGCATACAGCTTACAGTAAGTTGCTGTGGCCGAGTGGTTAAGGCAATGGACTCGAAATCCATTGGGGTCTCCCCGCGCAAGTTCGAATCCTGCCAACAACGAGAATCTTTTTATTATCGGCTACAATTTCAGAAGTTAACCTTTAGTATTTCTTCCATTTCAGTTTTATAAATAGGTGGCTTATTTTTGTGTCACTATTGCCTCTCCACATATTTATTATCGCTACCTCTTTCATGTCTTTGCTACACCTCATTCCTACTTTAGCACTGGTGTAAACGCTTCAAATTATTATACCATTGCTCTCTCAATCATACCTGGGCATGCACTTGAAAGTTACTTTACCAATAAAAGACGCAAAGAGAGAAATAGAACAAAAGTGCTGGCTGGATTTGGCAAACACACTTCATAAAACTGCATTTTCTTTTTTATTCTCCCCCGTGTTACATGCTTAACCTCTCCCTGTGTAATTTCTCTTAACCTGCTGTCCCAGGAAGAGAATTTCATCTACAGGCTCTTTCTGTGTTTTTTTCCCTAGTCTTTCTTTCCCTTTTCTTAGCTGTGTAATTGTTCCTTTACGCTCTCTATTTACGCGCCATTAATCTCATTTGAGCTCCTTGCTCCCGCTCCTGTTTTCTCCACCTCTCATACTGCCAGTTCTCTCTTTCTCTGTGGTTGGTGGCTACTTTCCAGAGCTTCCGAAGCCCCGTGGTTCCTGCCTCGTGTTGTCAGACTTGAATTGGAAAAGGAACCATATTAACAAGCCTTTACCACTCACACACGGCGGAAGTTTATACTTTAATTCAGTGAGCTAAGAAAAGTGTGTTGTGGGTCCCCTACGAGCCATGGTGCTTGCTTCATCATGATTTGGCACCAGTCATTAGCCGCAGCTCTGCTAATGAGCCACTGAGGTCAGTTTCAATAATTACTCAAAAACATAACCATGCAGCCCCCCCTCAGCTCTGTATTTATCTTGCTTTACTGCTGTTCATGTGATTAGCTGGGAGGAGCTCACGGAGGCATCCTCCCTATAAAAGTGTAGATGGATCACTCCTTAACTCTTTCTTGCTTCACATACAAATGGCTCGAAAGGTGCAGGGAAGATGCAGGTCTAATAGACAGAATAGAAGGTCTGTGCCAGGTGAGTTTCTCTGCATTGGTGTCCCATCACAGGCCCGCAAGTGTAATGTGTGATCTTTGACTCCGGGCAGTTCACAAGCAGGCGGCCAGGAAACGGTTTCAGCCTTCAACCACTGAGGAGACGCAGCCTCTGTATGAGGAATGAGAAAGCAATCAATACATCCAGCCTATCACAGGAACAGCCCTGAGTGTTCCGAATTATAAATTCTCCATGTCACTGTATGTCATTGAGCCCAAGTAGCTCGCTGTGATCGTATAGTGGTTAGTACTCTGCGTTGTGGCTGCAGCAACCTCGGTTTAAATCCGAGTCATGGCATTGTGGTTGGCAATGTCACAGCAGATGGGTTTTGCTTTTACAGAATTATCAAACGTACCAGTGGTTTTTGTAAAATGTATATTAAAAACAGATCCTTTCAAATATTTAAACCATCTAACAACAAATGATTTAAACTCACATGATTATAAGCTGTAGCTATAATGTATTTACTTACATAAAGTATCGTTCTTCTACCTATTGGGGGTGGAGGGGGAGCGGAGCTAACCCCCCAGGTGCAGTTGAGTGACCTGTGTTGTGGCTCTCTAGAGGGAAGGCACAAATGTTGCTGTCACCCAGCCCAATCCAGACGTGTATTGGGGCCAGGTTTCAGGCAAATAGAGCAGTAAGTGTAGAGAAATGTTCACTCTCTAAAAGTGGCATATCTAAAATAGTAAAGTTAAATCTAACCTCAACAGTAAGTAGGATTTTCAATAAATAAATAAAGCTACTCCTCTCCGATATGGAATTACCAAATAGAAAGTATAGGGGAATACCCAATGCTAACCTATGAGAGGGGTAGACCTCACAGTAGTGAAAAATGAAATAGACTGTTTGGTACTTACAGGACATGCGAACCACCAAAGTACATATCTTATCTTTTACTTACATAGCATCATGCACCTAGGACTACCTAGGGCCTACCTTAGGGGTAAATGATATGTAATAAAAGGGGAGTTTAAGGCTTGGCAAGTAGACTGGGACTCCCCTGGGAGACCCCTGAGTCTATGCCCAGAACCATAACTCTGCCAGTCGAGTACTTACCTAAAAGCCGATAACTCACTTTTCTTCCATAGGCTAACATTGACTGGTTTCACTTGGAAACTCTTCTAAATATGGAGTTTTGGAACTTTAAAATATTCATCTAAAATCAGCCGAACAGCGAATTCTGATTTACTGACCTGTTATCAGGAGAGACCCCAGTGCTGCATCTTGTAGCTCAGTACTGACTCTGAAAAGTCATTTTAACCGTACTTACCAGTAACTCGAATTTCCTTCCATAGGATATCATTGCCTGCTTTTTGCTGAAAATTTTTCTAAGTGTCGATTATTGAAACTTACAAATATTCTTTAAAAATCGTACCAACTGTGAAAACGTAATTGCTTACCTGTTTTAGATAGATGTCCCAGTACTGAGCCTAGGAGCCCAGCACTGGATTACAAAAGTAACGAGAACGTGCTTTACCCGTAACTTGAATTTTCTTCCATAGGAAACCAATGACTGTCTTTCTGTGAAATTTCTTCTAAGTGTCCATTTTGCAAACATATAAATATTCCTTAAAAATCGCCTGTATAACTTAAACGCAGTTTCTCAACTGCTTACAGGTGGTACAGTAGTGCTGGATCTAGGATCCAACACTAACCTAGAAAAATTAACTATAACCACGCTTACCTGCTAAGTGAATTTCCTTCCGTAGGATAACATTGGTAATTTGATCAGAAAAAGTTTCTAAGTGTCAACTTTTAAAATAGCAAAATATTGCTTAAAAATCACAACAGTAACTAAAACGAATTTACTCACTTGTTTCCAAGAACTGTCCCAGGACTGAATCTAGGATCCAACCCTGGAGTTAGAAAAGTAATCCTGAAAGTAATTAATTGCATATAACTTAAAATTCCCATTGAGCTCAATGTATTATTGTGTTTGAAAATGTGTTGCCTATTGCAATAAACTGTAACTATTACCTGCAAAAGTCAATTGCCTATTGCAAAGTATTTAACTAAAGCATCTCATTCTGAGAAAGTATATTTTGATACCTATTGTTGGTTCTAAAATAAAACAACAATTTATTTTTTTATACAAACCATTGGCCTAGAGTTCAGTTCTTGAGTGTGTGAGACCATTTGCTGACTGATTGTGTACAACAAATGCTTTACACTGTACTCTGATACTGCCTTACTGCTCGAGCAAGCTACCACTTTAGAGAGTAAGGTTATATCTAACTTTAGCCTCTGCCAAACCTCTGGGGACTGAGGACTCGGTGCACACTGTACCTATTTGGGAACAGTATATACAGAGCCACTTTCTCACAGTAGTGATAAAGTGATTAGAGTTCTAAGGCAAACATAAAGATACAGCAAAACGTGAGGTGCAAAGCAAAAAGGTTGCTGGTAGGCCACCTTAAGGATGCCAGGTCTAACAAAAATGAACTAAGGATAACATGAGTAAAACGTCAGGTTTCTCTACTGCATTTGGTGAGACGAGTGGGCCTTCTTTTATCTTCCATTCAAGCAATCTTTGACAGACCCCTTTATTATAGAGCTTTTCAAGGATTAAAGATAAGGCACTTACAAAGGAGTCCCAAATACTCAGAGATGGTTGACTTCTGTAATATGGGTCGTAGACTAAAAGCAGTGCAAAAACAGAGAGCAACAGGGTCCAAAAAATTGAGTGCCACATGAGAGTTTGCATGCAAGCGTATCCTTTTACAGATCCAGAGATATACTCATGAAATTTTTATTTTTAGGACAGAACGTGCATGATGAAAAAAACATTGTTTTTAAAAAGCGCATTGCAGAATATCAGTACTTTGATGTGGGACAACTTAAAAACTTCCAAATAAAATATTTGCATGCAGCTTACAGTAAGTTGTTGTGGCCGAGTGGTTAAGGCGATGGTCTCGAAATCCATTGGGGTCTCCCCGCGCCGGTTCGAATCCTGCCAACAACGAGAATCTTTTTATTATCGGCTACAATTTCAGAAGTTAACCTTTAGTATTTCTTCCATTTCAGTTTTATAAATAGGTGGCTTATTTTTGTGTCACTATTGCCTCTCCACATATTTATTATCGCTACCTCTTTCATGTCTTTGCTAGACCTCATTCCTACTTTAGCACTGGTGTAAACGCTTCAAATTATTATACCATTGCTCTCTCAATCATACCTGCGCATGCACTTGAAAGTTACTTTACCAATAAAAGACGCAAAGAGAGAAATAGAACAAAAGTGCTGGCTGGATTTGGCAAACACACTTCATAAAACTGCATTTTCTTTTTTATTGTCCCCCGTGTTACATGCTTAACCTCTCCCTGTGTAATTTCTCTTAACCTGCTGTCCCAGGAAGAGAATTTCATCTACAGGCTGTTTCTGTGTTTTTTTCCCTAGTCTTTCTTTCCCTTTTCTTAGCTGTGTAACTGTTCCTTTACGCTCTCTATTTACGCGCCATTAATCTCATTTGAGCTCCTTGCTCCCGCTCCTGTTTTCTCCACCTCTCATACTGCCAGTTCTCTCTTTCTCTGTGGTTGGTGGCTACTTTCCAGAGCTTCCGAAGCCCCGTGGTTCCTGCCTCGTGTTGTCAGACTTGAATTGGAAAAGGAACCATATTAACAAGCCTTTACCACTCACACACGGCGGAAGTTTATACTATAATTCAGTGAGCTAAGAAAAGCGTGTTGTGGGTCCCCTACGAGCCATGGTGCTTGCTTCATCATGATTTGGCACCAGTTATTAGCCGCAGCTCTGCTAATGAGCCACTGAGGTCAGTTTCAATAATTACTCAAAAACATAACCATGCAGCCCCCCCTCAGCTCTGTATTTATCTTGCTTTTCTGCTGTTCATGTGATTAGCTGGGAGGAGCTCACGGAGGCATCCTCCCTATAAAAGTGTAGATGGATCACTCCTTAACTCTTTCTTGCTTCACATACAAATGGCTCGAAAGGTGCAGGGAAGATACAGGTCTAATAGACAGAATAGAAGGTCTGTGCCAGGTGAGTTTCTCTGCATTGGTGTCCCATCACAGGCCCGCAAGTGTAATGTGTGATCTTTGACTCCGGAAAGTTCACAAGCAGGCGGCCAGGAAACGGTTTCAGCCTTCAACCACTGAGGAGACGCAGCCTCTGTATGAAGAATGAGAAAGCAATCAATACATCCAGCCTATCACAGGAACAGCCCTGAGTGTTCCGAATTATAAATTCTCTATGTCACTGTATGTCATTGAGCCCAAGTAGCTCGCTGTGATCGTGTAGTGGTTAGTACTCTGCGTTGTGGCTGCAGCAACCTCGGTTCAAATCCGAATCATGGCATTGTGGTTGGCAATGTCACGGCAGTTGGGTTTTGCTTTAACAGAATTATCAAACGTACCAGTGGTTTTTGTAAAATGTATATTAAAAACAGATCCTTTCAAATATTTAAACCATCTAACAACAAATGATTTAAACTCACATGATTATAAGCTGTAGCTATAATGTATTTACTTACATAAAGTATTGTTCTTCTACCTATTGGGGGTGGAGGGGGAGCGGAGCTTACCCCCCAGGTGCAGTTGAGTGACCTGTGTTGTGGCTCTCTAGAGGGAAGGCACAAATGTTGCTGTCACCCAGCCCAATCCAGACGTGTATTGTGGCCAGGTTTCAGGCAAATAGAGCAGTAAGTGAAGAGAAATGTTCACTCTCTAAAAGTGGCATTTCTAAAATAGTAAAGTTAAATCTAACCTCACCAGTAAGTAAGATTTTCAATAAATAAATAAAGCTACTCCTCTCCGATATGGAATTACCAAATAGAAAGTATAGGGGAATACCCAATGCTAACCTATGAGAGGGGTAGACCTCACAGTAGTGAAAAATGAAATAGACTGTTTGGTACTTACAGGACATGCGAACCACCAAAGTACATATCTTATCTTTTACTTACATAGCATCATGCACCTAGGACTACCTAGGGCCTACCTTAGGGGTAAATGATATGTAATAAAAGGGGAGTTTAAGGCTTGGCAAGTAGACTGGGACTCCCCTGGGAGACCCCTGAGTCTATGCCCAGAACCATAACTCTGCCAGTCGAGTACTTACCTAAAAGCCGATAACTCACTTTTCTTCCATAGGCTAACATTGACTGGTTTCACTTGGAAATTCTTCTAAGTATGGAGTTTTGGAACTTTCAAATATTCATCTAAAATCAGCCGAACAGCGAATTCTGATTTACTGACCTGTTATCAGGAGAGACCTCAGTGCTGCATCTTGTAGCTCAGTACTGACTCTGAAAAGTCATTTTAACCGTACTTACCAGTAACTCGAATTTCCTTCCATAGGATATCATTGCCTGCTTTTTGCTGAAAATTTTTCAAAGTGTCGATTATTGAAACTTACAAATATTCTTTAAAAATCGTACCAACTGTGAAAACGTAATTGCTTACCTGTTTTAGATAGATGTCCCAGTACTGAGCCTAGGAGCCCAGCACTGGATTACAAAAGTAACGAGAACGTGCTTTACCCGTAACTTGAATTTTCATCCATAGGAAACCAATGACTGTTTTTCTGTGAAATTTCTTCTAAGTGTCCATTTTGCAAACATATAAATATTCCTTAAAAAGCGCCTGTATAACTTAAACGCAGTTTCTCAACTGCTTACAGGTGGTACAGTAGTGCTGGATCTAGGATCCAACACTAACCTAGAAAAATTAACTATAACCACGCTTACCTGCTAAGTGAATTTCCTTCCGTAGGATAACATTGGTAATTTGATCAGAAAAAGTTTCTAAGTGTCAACTTTTAAAATAGCAAAATATTGCTTAAAAATCACAACAGTAACTAAAACGAATTTACTCACTTGTTTCCAAGAACTGTCCCAGGACTGAATCTAGGATCCAACCCTGGAGTTAGAAAAGTAATCCTGAAAGTAATTAATTGCATATAACTTAAAATTCCCATTGAGCTCAATGTATTATTGTGTTTGAAAATGTGTTGCCTATTGCAATAAACTGTAACTATTACCTGCAAAAGTCAATTGCCTATTGCAAAGTATTTAACTAAAGCATCTCATTCTGAGAAAGTATATTTTGATACCTATTGTTGGTTCTAAAATAAAACAACAATTTATTTTTTTATACAAACCATTGGCCTAGAGTTCAGTTCTTGAGTGTGTGAGACCATTTGCTGACTGATTGTGTACAACAAATGCTTTACACTGTACTCTGATACTGCCTTACTGCTCGAGCAAGCTACCACTTTAGAGAGTAAGGTTATATCTAACTTTAGCCTCTGCCAAACCTCTGAGGACTGAGGACTCTGTGCACACTGTACCTATTTGTGAACAGTATATACAGAGCCACTTTCTCACAGTAGTGATAAAGTGATTAGAGTTCTAAGGCAAACATAAAGATACAGCAAAACGTGAGGTGAAAAGCAAAAAGGTTGCTGGTAGGCCACCTTAAGGATGGCAGGTCTAACAAAAATGAACTAAGGAAAACATGAGTAAAACATCAGGTTACTCTACGGCATTTGGTGAGACAAGTGGGCCTTCTGTTATCTTCCATTCAAGCAATCTTTGACAGACACCTTTATTATAGAGCTCTTCAAGGATTAAAGATAAGGCACTTACAAAGGAGTCTCAAATACTCAGAGATGGTTGACTTCTGTAATATGGGTCGTAGACTAAAAGCAGCGCAAAAACAGAGTGCAACAGGGTCCAAAAAATTGAGTGCCACATGAGAGTTTGCATGCAAGCGTATCCTTTTACAGATCCAGAGATATACTCATGAAATTTTTATTTTTAGGACAGAACGTGCATGATGAAAAAAACATTGTTTTTAAAAAGCGCATTGCAGAATATCAGTACTTTGATGTGGGACAACTTAAAAACTTCCAAATAAAATATTTGCATGCAGCTTACAGTAAGTTGTTGTGGCCGAGTGGTTAAGGCGATGGTCTCGAAATCCATTGGGGTCTCCCCGCGCCGGTTCGAATCCTGCCAACAACGAGAATCTTTTTATTATCGGCTACAATTTCAGAAGTTAACCTTTAGTATTTCTTCCATTTCAGTTTTATAAATAGGTGGCTTATTTTTGTGTCACTATTGCCTCTCCACATATTTATTATCGCTACCTCTTTCATGTCTTTGCTAGACCTCATTCCTACTTTAGCACTGGTGTAAACGCTTCAAATTATTATACCATTGCTCTCTCAATCATACCTGCGCATGCACTTGAAAGTTACTTTACCAATAAAAGACGCAAAGAGAGAAATAGAACAAAAGTGCTGGCTGGATTTGGCAAACACACTTCATAAAACTGCATTTTCTTTTTTATTGTCCCCCGTGTTACATGCTTAACCTCTCCCTGTGTAATTTCTCTTAACCTGCTGTCCCAGGAAGAGAATTTCATCTACAGGCTGTTTCTGTGTTTTTTTCCCTAGTCTTTCTTTCCCTTTTCTTAGCTGTGTAACTGTTCCTTTACGCTCTCTATTTACGCGCCATTAATCTCATTTGAGCTCCTTGCTCCCGCTCCTGTTTTCTCCACCTCTCATACTGCCAGTTCTCTCTTTCTCTGTGGTTGGTGGCTACTTTCCAGAGCTTCCGAAGCCCCGTGGTTCCTGCCTCGTGTTGTCAGACTTGAATTGGAAAAGGAACCATATTAACAAGCCTTTACCACTCACACACGGCGGAAGTTTATACTATAATTCAGTGAGCTAAGAAAAGCGTGTTGTGGGTCCCCTACGAGCCATGGTGCTTGCTTCATCATGATTTGGCACCAGTTATTAGCCGCAGCTCTGCTAATGAGCCACTGAGGTCAGTTTCAATAATTACTCAAAAACATAACCATGCAGCCCCCCCTCAGCTCTGTATTTATCTTGCTTTTCTGCTGTTCATGTGATTAGCTGGGAGGAGCTCACGGAGGCATCCTCCCTATAAAAGTGTAGATGGATCACTCCTTAACTCTTTCTTGCTTCACATACAAATGGCTCGAAAGGTGCAGGGAAGATACAGGTCTAATAGACAGAATAGAAGGTCTGTGCCAGGTGAGTTTCTCTGCATTGGTGTCCCATCACAGGCCCGCAAGTGTAATGTGTGATCTTTGACTCCGGAAAGTTCACAAGCAGGCGGCCAGGAAACGGTTTCAGCCTTCAACCACTGAGGAGACGCAGCCTCTGTATGAAGAATGAGAAAGCAATCAATACATCCAGCCTATCACAGGAACAGCCCTGAGTGTTCCGAATTATAAATTCTCTATGTCACTGTATGTCATTGAGCCCAAGTAGCTCGCTGTGATCGTGTAGTGGTTAGTACTCTGCGTTGTGGCTGCAGCAACCTCGGTTCAAATCCGAATCATGGCATTGTGGTTGGCAATGTCACGGCAGTTGGGTTTTGCTTTAACAGAATTATCAAACGTACCAGTGGTTTTTGTAAAATGTATATTAAAAACAGATCCTTTCAAATATTTAAACCATCTAACAACAAATGATTTAAACTCACATGATTATAAGCTGTAGCTATAATGTATTTACTTACATAAAGTATTGTTCTTCTACCTATTGGGGGTGGAGGGGGAGCGGAGCTTACCCCCCAGGTGCAGTTGAGTGACCTGTGTTGTGGCTCTCTAGAGGGAAGGCACAAATGTTGCTGTCACCCAGCCCAATCCAGACGTGTATTGTGGCCAGGTTTCAGGCAAATAGAGCAGTAAGTGAAGAGAAATGTTCACTCTCTAAAAGTGGCATTTCTAAAATAGTAAAGTTAAATCTAACCTCACCAGTAAGTAAGATTTTCAATAAATAAATAAAGCTACTCCTCTCCGATATGGAATTACCAAATAGAAAGTATAGGGGAATACCCAATGCTAACCTATGAGAGGGGTAGACCTCACAGTAGTGAAAAATGAAATAGACTGTTTGGTACTTACAGGACATGCGAACCACCAAAGTACATATCTTATCTTTTACTTACATAGCATCATGCACCTAGGACTACCTAGGGCCTACCTTAGGGGTAAATGATAAGTAATAAAAGGGGAGTTTAAGGCTTGGCAAGTAGACTGGGACTCCCCTGGGAGACCCCTGAGTCTATGCCCAGAACCATAACTCTGCCAGTCGAGTACTTACCTAAAAGCCGATAACTCACTTTTCTTCCATAGGCTAACATTGACTGGTTTCACTTGGAAATTCTTCTAAGTATGGAGTTTTGGAACTTTCAAATATTCATCTAAAATCAGCCAAACAGCGAATTCTGATTTACTGACCTGTTATCAGGAGAGACCTCAGTGCTGCATCTTGTAGCTCAGTACTGACTCTGAAAAGTCATTTTAACCGTACTTACCAGTAACTCGAATTTCCTTCCATAGGATATCATTGCCTGCTTTTTGCTGAAAATTTTTCAAAGTGTCGATTATTGAAACTTACAAATATTCTTTAAAAATCGTACCAACTGTGAAAACGTAATTGCTTACCTGTTTTAGATAGATGTCCCAGTACTGAGCCTAGGAGCCCAGCACTGGATTACAAAAGTAACGAGAACGTGCTTTACCCGTAACTTGAATTTTCATCCATAGGAAACCAATGACTGTTTTTCTGTGAAATTTCTTCTAAGTGTCCATTTTGCAAACATATAAATATTCCTTAAAAATCGCCTGTATAACTTAAACGCAGTTTCTCAACTGCTTACAGGTGGTACAGTAGTGCTGGATCTAGGATCCAACACTAACCTAGAAAAATTAACTATAACCACGCTTACCTGCTAAGTGAATTTCCTTCCGTAGGATAACATTGGTAATTTGATCAGAAAAAGTTTCTAAGTGTCAACTTTTAAAATAGCAAAATATTGCTTAAAAATCACAACAGTAACTAAAACGAATTTACTCACTTGTTTCCAAGAACTGTCCCAGGACTGAATCTAGGATCCAACCCTGGAGTTAGAAAAGTAATCCTGAAAGTAATTAATTGCATATAACTTAAAATTCCCATTGAGCTCAATGTATTATTGTGTTTGAAAATGTGTTGCCTATTGCAATAAACTGTAACTATTACCTGCAAAAGTCAATTGCCTATTGCAAAGTATTTAACTAAAGCATCTCATTCTGAGAAAGTATATTTTGATACCTATTGTTGGTTCTAAAATAAAACAACAATTTATTTTTTTATACAAACCATTGGCCTAGAGTTCAGTTCTTGAGTGTGTGAGACCATTTGCTGACTGATTGTGTACAACAAATGCTTTACACTGTACTCTGATACTGCCTTACTGCTCGAGCAAGCTACCACTTTAGAGAGTAAGGTTATATCTAACTTTAGCCTCTGCCAAACCTCTGAGGACTGAGGACTCTGTGCACACTGTACCTATTTGTGAACAGTATATACAGAGCCACTTTCTCACAGTAGTGATAAAGTGATTAGAGTTCTAAGGCAAACATAAAGATACAGCAAAACGTGAGGTGAAAAGCAAAAAGGTTGCTGGTAGGCCACCTTAAGGATGGCAGGTCTAACAAAAATGAACTAAGGAAAACATGAGTAAAACATCAGGTTACTCTACGGCATTTGGTGAGACAAGTGGGCCTTCTGTTATCTTCCATTCAAGCAATCTTTGACAGACACCTTTATTATAGAGCTCTTCAAGGATTAAAGATAAGGCACTTACAAAGGAGTCTCAAATACTCAGAGATGGTTGACTTCTGTAATATGGGTCGTAGACTAAAAGCAGCGCAAAAACAGAGTGCAACAGGGTCCAAAAAATTGAGTGCCACATGAGAGTTTGCATGCAAGCGTATCCTTTTACAGATCCAGAGATATACTCATGAAATTTTTATTTTTAGGACAGAACGTGCATGATGAAAAAAACATTGTTTTTAAAAAGCGCATTGCAGAATATCAGTACTTTGATGTGGGACAACTTAAAAACTTCCAAATAAAATATTTGCATGCAGCTTACAGTAAGTTGTTGTGGCCGAGTGGTTAAGGCGATGGTCTCGAAATCCATTGGGGTCTCCCCGCGCCGGTTCGAATCCTGCCAACAACGAGAATCTTTTTATTATCGGCTACAATTTCAGAAGTTAACCTTTAGTATTTCTTCCATTTCAGTTTTATAAATAGGTGGCTTATTTTTGTGTCACTATTGCCTCTCCACATATTTATTATCGCTACCTCTTTCATGTCTTTGCTAGACCTCATTCCTACTTTAGCACTGGTGTAAACGCTTCAAATTATTATACCATTGCTCTCTCAATCATACCTGCGCATGCACTTGAAAGTTACTTTACCAATAAAAGACGCAAAGAGAGAAATAGAACAAAAGTGCTGGCTGGATTTGGCAAACACACTTCATAAAACTGCATTTTCTTTTTTATTGTCCCCCGTGTTACATGCTTAACCTCTCCCTGTGTAATTTCTCTTAACCTGCTGTCCCAGGAAGAGAATTTCATCTACAGGCTGTTTCTGTGTTGTTTTCCCTAGTCTTTCTTTCCCTTTTCTTAGCTGTGTAACTGTTCCTTTACGCTCTCTATTTACGCGCCATTAATCTCATTTGAGCTCCTTGCTCCCGCTCCTGTTTTCTCCACCTCTCATACTGCCAGTTCTCTCTTTCTCTGTGGTTGGTGGCTACTTTCCAGAGCTTCCGAAGCCCCGTGGTTCCTGCCTCGTGTTGTCAGACTTGAATTGGAAAAGGAACCATATTAACAAGCCTTTACCACTCACACACGGCGGAAGTTTATACTATAATTCAGTGAGCTAAGAAAAGCGTGTTGTGGGTCCCCTACGAGCCATGGTGCTTGCTTCATCATGATTTGGCACCAGTTATTAGCCGCAGCTCTGCTAATGAGCCACTGAGGTCAGTTTCAATAATTACTCAAAAACATAACCATGCAGCCCCCCCTCAGCTCTGTATTTATCTTGCTTTTCTGCTGTTCATGTGATTAGCTGGGAGGAGCTCACGGAGGCATCCTCCCTATAAAAGTGTAGATGGATCACTCCTTAACTCTTTCTTGCTTCACATACAAATGGCTCGAAAGGTGCAGGGAAGATACAGGTCTAATAGACAGAATAGAAGGTCTGTGCCAGGTGAGTTTCTCTGCATTGGTGTCCCATCACAGGCCCGCAAGTGTAATGTGTGATCTTTGACTCCGGGCAGTTCACAAGCAGGCGGCCAGGAAACGGTTTCAGCCTTCAACCACTGAGGAGACGCAGCCTCTGTATGAAGAATGAGAAAGCAATCAATACATCCAGCCTATCACAGGAACAGCCCTGAGTGTTCCGAATTATAAATTCTCTATGTCACTGTATGTCATTGAGCCCAAGTAGCTCGCTGTGATCGTGTAGTGGTTAGTACTCTGCGTTGTGGCTGCAGCAACCTCGGTTCAAATCCGAATCATGGCATTGTGGTTGGCAATGTCACGGCAGTTGGGTTTTGCTTTAACAGAATTATCAAACGTACCAGTGGTTTTTGTAAAATGTATATTAAAAACAGATCCTTTCAAATATTTAAACCATCTAACAACAAATGATTTAAACTCACATGATTATAAGCTGTAGCTATAATGTATTTACTTACATAAAGTATTGTTCTTCTACCTATTGGGGGTGGAGGGGGAGCGGAGCTTACCCCCCAGGTGCAGTTGAGTGACCTGTGTTGTGGCTCTCTAGAGGGAAGGCACAAATGTTGCTGTCACCCAGCCCAATCCAGACGTGTATTGTGGCCAGGTTTCAGGCAAATAGAGCAGTAAGTGTAGAGAAATGTTCACTCTCTAAAAGTGGCATTTCTAAAATAGTAAAGTTAAATCTAACCTCACCAGTAAGTAAGATTTTCAATAAATAAATAAAGCTACTCCTCTCCGATATGGAATTACCAAATAGAAAGTATAGGGGAATACCCAATGCTAACCTATGAGAGGGGTAGACCTCACAGTAGTGAAAAATGAAATAGACTGTTTGGTACTTACAGGACATGCGAACCACCAAAGTACATATCTTATCTTTTACTTACATAGCATCATGCACCTAGGACTACCTAGGGCCTACCTTAGGGGTAAATGATATGTAATAAAAGGGGAGTTTAAGGCTTGGCAAGTAGACTGGGACTCCCCTGGGAGACCCCTGAGTCTATGCCCAGAACCATAACTCTGCCAGTCGAGTACTTACCTAAAAGCCGATAACTCACTTTTCTTCCATAGGCTAACATTGACTGGTTTCACTTGGAAATTCTTCTACGTATGGAGTTTTGGAACTTTAAAATATTCATCTAAAATCAGCCGAACAGCGAATTCTGATTTACTGACCTGTTATCAGGAGAGACCTCAGTGCTGCATCTTGTAGCTCAGTACTGACTCTGAAAAGTCATTTTAACCGTACTTACCAGTAACTCGAATTTCCTTCCATAGGATATCATTGCCTGCTTTTTGCTGAAAATTTTTCAAAGTGTCGATTATTGAAACTTACAAATATTCTTTAAAAATCGTACCAACTGTGAAAACGTAATTGCTTACCTGTTTTAGATAGATGTCCCAGTACTGAGCCTAGGAGCCCAGCACTGGATTACAAAAGTAACGAGAACGTGCTTTACCCGTAACTTGAATTTTCATCCATAGGAAACCAATGACTGTTTTTCTGTGAAATTTCTTCTAAGTGTCCATTTTGCAAACATATAAATATTCCTTAAAAATCGCCTGTATAACTTAAACGCAGTTTCTCAACTGCTTACAGGTGGTACAGTAGTGCTGGATCTAGGATCCAACACTAACCTAGAAAAAGTAACTATAACCCCGCTTACCTGCTAAGTGAATTTCCTTCCGTAGGATAACATTGGTAATTTGATCAGCAAAAGTTTCTAAGTGTCAACTTTTAAAATAGCAAAATATTGCTTAAAAATCACAACAGTAACTAAAACGAATTTACTCACTTGTTTCCGAGAATGTCCCAGGACTGAATCTAGGATCCAGTCCTGGAGTTAGAAAAGTAATCCTGAAAGTAATTAATTGCATATAACTTAAAATTCCCATTGAGCTCAATGTATTATTGTGTTTGAAATTGTGTTGCCTATTGCAAAAAACTGTAACTATTACCTGCAAAAGTCAATTGCCTATTGCAAAGTATTTAACTAAAGCATCTCATTCTGAGAAAGTATATTTTGATACCTATTGTTGGTTCTAAAATAAAACAACAATTTATTTTTTTATACAAACCATTGGCCTAGAGTTCAGTTCTTGAGTGTGTGAGACCATTTGCTGACTGATTGTGTACAACAAATGCTTTACACTGTACTCTGATACTGCCTTACTGCTCGAGCAAGCTACCACTTTAGAGAGTAAGGTTATATCTAACTTTAGCCTCTGCCAAACCTCTGGGGACTGAGGACTCTGTGCACACTGTACCTATTTGGGAACAGTATATACAGAGCCACTTTCTTACAGTAGTGATAAAGTGATTAGAGTTCTAAGGCAAACATAAAGATACAGCAAAACGTGAGGTGAAAAGCAAAAAGGTTGCTGGTAGGCCACCTTAAGGATGACAGGTCTAACAAAAATGAACTAAGGATAACATGAGTAAAACATCAGGTTACTCTACGGCATTTGGTGAGACAAGTGGGCCTTCTTTTATCTTCCATTCAAGCAATCTTTGACAGACACCTTTATTATAGAGCTCTTCAAGGATTAAAGATAAGGCACTTACAAAGGAGTCTCAAATACTCAGAGATGGTTGACTTCTGTAATATGGGTCGTAGACTAAAAGCAGCGCAAAAACAGAGTGCAACAGGGTCCAAAAAATTGAGTGCCACATGAGAGTTTGCATGCAAGCGTATCCTTTTACAGATCCAGAGATATACTCATGAAATTTTTGTTTTTAGGACAGAACGTGCATGATGAAAAAAACATTGTTTTTAAAAAGCGCATTGCAGAACATCAGTACTTTGATGTGGGACAACTTCAAAACTTCCAAATAAAATATTTGCATGCAGCTTACAGTAAGTTGTTGTGGCCGAGTGGTTAAGGCGATGGACTCGAAATCCATTGGGGTCTCCCCGCGCAGGTTCGAATCCTGCCAACAACGAGAATCTTTTTATTATCGGCTACAATTTCAGAAGTTAACCTTTAGTATTTCTTCCATTTCAGTTTTATAAATAGGTGGCTTATTTTTGTGTCACTATTGCCTCTCCACATATTTATTATCGCTACCTCTTTCATGTCTTTGCTACACCTCATTCCTACTTTAGCACTGGTGTAAACGCTTCAAATTATTATACCATTGCTCTCTCAATCATACCTGGGCATGCACTTGAAAGTTACTTTACCAATAAAAGACGCAAAGAGAGAAATAGAACAAAAGTGCTGGCTGGATTTGGCAAACACACTTCATAAAACTGCATTTTCTTTTTTATTCTCCCCCGTGTTACATGCTTAACCTCTCCCTGTGTAATTTCTCTTAACCTGCTGTCCCAGGAAGAGAATTTCATCTACAGGCTCTTTCTGTGTTTTTTTCCCTAGTCTTTCTTTCCCTTTTCTTAGCTGTGTAATTGTTCCTTTACGCTCTCTATTTACGCGCCATTAATCTCATTTGAGCTCCTTGCTCCCGCTCCTGTTTTCTCCACCTCTCATACTGCCAGTTCTCTCTTTCTCTGTGGTTGGTGGCTACTTTCCAGAGCTTCCGAAGCCCCGTGGTTCCTGCCTCGTGTTGTCAGACTTGAATTGGAAAAGGAACCATATTAACAAGCCTTTACCACTCACACACGGCGGAAGTTTATACTTTAATTCAGTGAGCTAAGAAAAGTGTGTTGTGGGTCCCCTACGAGCCATGGTGCTTGCTTCATCATGATTTGGCACCAGTCATTAGCCGCAGCTCTGCTAATGAGCCACTGAGGTCAGTTTCAATAATTACTCAAAAACATAACCATGCAGCCCCCCCTCAGCTCTGTATTTATCTTGCTTTACTGCTGTTCATGTGATTAGCTGGGAGGAGCTCACGGAGGCATCCTCCCTATAAAAGTGTAGATGGATCACTCCTTAACTCTTTCTTGCTTCACATACAAATGGCTCGAAAGGTGCAGGGAAGATGCAGGTCTAATAGACAGAATAGAAGGTCTGTGCCAGGTGAGTTTCTCTGCATTGGTGTCCCATCACAGGCCCGCAAGTGTAATGTGTGATCTTTGACTCCGGGCAGTTCACAAGCAGGCGGCCAGGAAACGGTTTCAGCCTTCAACCACTGAGGAGACGCAGCCTCTGTATGAGGAATGAGAAAGCAATCAATACATCCAGCCTATCACAGGAACAGCCCTGAGTGTTCCGAATTATAAATTCTCCATGTCACTGTATGTCATTGAGCCCAAGTAGCTCGCTGTGATCGTATAGTGGTTAGTACTCTGCGTTGTGGCTGCAGCAACCTCGGTTTAAATCCGAGTCATGGCATTGTGGTTGGCAATGTCACGGCAGTTGGGTTTTGCTTTTACAGAATTATCAAACGTACCAGTGGTTTTTGTAAAATGTATATTAAAAACAGATCCTTTCAAATATTTAAACCATCTAACAACAAATGATTTAAACTCACATGATTATAAGCTGTAGCTATAATGTATTTACTTACATAAAGTATCGTTCTTCTACCTATTGGGGGTGGAGGGGGAGCGGAGCTAACCCCCCAGGTGCAGTTGAGTGACCTGTGTTGTGGCTCTCTAGAGGGAAGGCACAAATGTTGCTGTCACCCAGCCCAATCCAGACGTGTATTGGGGCCAGGTTTCAGGCAAATAGAGCAGTAAGTGTAGAGAAATGTTCACTCTCTAAAAGTGGCATATCTAAAATAGTAAAGTTAAATCTAACCTCAACAGTAAGTAGGATTTTCAATAAATAAATAAAGCTACTCCTCTCCGATATGGAATTACCAAATAGAAAGTATAGGGGAATACCCAATGCTAACCTATGAGAGGGGTAGACCTCACAGTAGTGAAAAATGAAATAGACTGTTTGGTACTTACAGGACATGCGAACCACCAAAGTACATATCTTATCTTTTACTTACATAGCATCATGCACCTAGGACTACCTAGGGCCTACCTTAGGGGTAAATGATATGTAATAAAAGGGGAGTTTAAGGCTTGGCAAGTAGACTGGGACTCCCCTGGGAGACCCCTGAGTCTATGCCCAGAACCATAACTCTGCCAGTCGAGTACTTACCTAAAAGCCGATAACTCACTTTTCTTCCATAGGCTAACATTGACTGGTTTCACTTGGAAATTCTTCTAAGTATGGAGTTTTGGAACTTTAAAATATTCATCTAAAATCAGCCGAACAGCGAATTCTGATTTACTGACCTGTTATCAGGAGAGACCTCAGTGCTGCATCTTGTAGCTCAGTACTGACTCTGAAAAGTCATTTTAACCGTACTTACCAGTAACTCGAATTTCCTTCCATAGGATATCATTGCCTGCTTTTTGCTGAAAATTTTTCAAAGTGTCGATTATTGAAACTTACAAATATTCTTTAAAAATCGTACCAACTGTGAAAACGTAATTGCTTACCTGTTTTAGATAGATGTCCCAGTACTGAGCCTAGGAGCCCAGCACTGGATTACAAAAGTAACGAGAACGTGCTTTACCCGTAACTTGAATTTTCTTCCATAGGAAACCAATGACTGTCTTTCTGTGAAATTTCTTCTAAGTGTCCATTTTGCAAACATATAAATATTCCTTAAAAATCGCCTGTATAACTTAAACGCAGTTTCTCAACTGCTTACAGGTGGTACAGTAGTGCTGGATCTAGGATCCAACACTAACCTAGAAAAGTTAACTATAACCACGCTTACCTGCTAAGTGAATTTCCTTCCGTAGGATAACATTGGTAATTTGATCAGAAAAAGTTTCTAAGTGTCAACTTTTAAAATAGCAAAATATTGCTTAAAAATCACAACAGTAACTAAAACGAATTTACTCACTTGTTTCCAAGAACTGTCCCAGGACTGAATCTAGGATCCAACCCTGGAGTTAGAAAAGTAATCCTGAAAGTAATTAATTGCATATAACTTAAAATTCCCATTGAGCTCAATGTATTATTGTGTTTGAAAATGTGTTGCCTATTGCAATAAACTGTAACTATTACCTGCAAAAGTCAATTGCCTATTGCAAAGTATTTAACTAAAGCATCTCATTCTGAGAAAGTATATTTTGATACCTATTGTTGGTTCTAAAATAAAACAACAATTTATTTTTTTATACAAACCATTGGCCTAGAGTTCAGTTCTTGAGTGTGTGAGACCATTTGCTGACTGATTGTGTACAACAAATGCTTTACACTGTACTCTGATACTGCCTTACTGCTCGAGCAAGCTACCACTTTAGAGAGTAAGGTTATATCTAACTTTAGCCTCTGCCAAACCTCTGAGGACTGAGGACTCTGTGCACACTGTACCTATTTGTGAACAGTATATACAGAGCCACTTTCTCACAGTAGTGATAAAGTGATTAGAGTTCTAAGGCAAACATAAAGATACAGCAAAACGTGAGGTGAAAAGCAAAAAGGTTGCTGGTAGGCCACCTTAAGGATGGCAGGTCTAACAAAAATGAACTAAGGAAAACATGAGTAAAACATCAGGTTACTCTACGGCATTTGGTGAGACAAGTGGGCCTTCTGCCATCTTCCATTCAAGCAATCTTTGACAGACACCTTTATTATAGAGCTCTTCAAGGATTAAAGATAAGGCACTTACAAAGGAGTCTCAAATACTCAGAGATGGTTGACTTCTGTAATATGGGTCGTAGACTAAAAGCAGCGCAAAAACAGAGTGCAACAGGGTCCAAAAAATTGAGTGCCACATGAGAGTTTGCATGCAAGCGTATCCTTTTACAGATCCAGAGATATACTCATGAAATTTTTATTTTTAGGACAGAACGTGCATGATGAAAAAAACATTGTTTTTAAAAAGCGCATTGCAGAATATCAGTACTTTGATGTGGGACAACTTAAAAACTTCCAAATAAAATATTTGCATGCAGCTTACAGTAAGTTGTTGTGGCCGAGTGGTTAAGGCGATGGTCTCGAAATCCATTGGGGTCTCCCCGCGCCGGTTCGAATCCTGCCAACAACGAGAATCTTTTTATTATCGGCTACAATTTCAGAAGTTAACCTTTAGTATTTCTTCCATTTCAGTTTTATAAATAGGTGGCTTATTTTTGTGTCACTATTGCCTCTCCACATATTTATTATCGCTACCTCTTTCATGTCTTTGCTAGACCTCATTCCTACTTTAGCACTGGTGTAAATGCTTCAAATTATTATACCATTGCTCTCTCAATCATACCTGCGCATGCACTTGAAAGTTACTTTACCAATAAAAGACGCAAAGAGAGAAATAGAACAAAAGTGCTGGCTGGATTTGGCAAACACACTTCATAAAACTGCATTTTCTTTTTTATTGTCCCCCGTGTTACATGCTTAACCTCTCCCTGTGTAATTTCTCTTAACCTGCTGTCCCAGGAAGAGAATTTCATCTACAGGCTGTTTCTGTGTTTTTTTCCCTAGTCTTTCTTTCCCTTTTCTTAGCTGTGTAACTGTTCCTTTACGCTCTCTATTTACGCGCCATTAATCTCATTTGAGCTCCTTGCTCCCGCTCCTGTTTTCTCCACCTCTCATACTGCCAGTTCTCTCTTTCTCTGTGGTTGGTGGCTACTTTCCAGAGCTTCCGAAGCCCCGTGGTTCCTGCCTCGTGTTGTCAGACTTGAATTGGAAAAGGAACCATATTAACAAGCCTTTACCACTCACACACGGCGGAAGTTTATACTATAATTCAGTGAGCTAAGAAAAGCGTGTTGTGGGTCCCCTACGAGCCATGGTGCTTGCTTCATCATGATTTGGCACCAGTTATTAGCCGCAGCTCTGCTAATGAGCCACTGAGGTCAGTTTCAATAATTACTCAAAAACATAACCATGCAGCCCCCCCTCAGCTCTGTATTTATCTTGCTTTTCTGCTGTTCATGTGATTAGCTGGGAGGAGCTCACGGAGGCATCCTCCCTATAAAAGTGTAGATGGATCACTCCTTAACTCTTTCT